>NC_139031.1:47066237-48266237 GCF_964662115.1 Mustela nivalis
TCCTACATCTCCAGCTTTTCCGAGGTGAGAGAATTGTAAAGTGCTTGAATCGCCTGTTTTCTGAAAGTGGCCGATCAGATTTTATGCTCTGAGTCACTCTGTGTAGGTCTTCCCGTTGTGGGGTGGGGAGGTGGGGGGGAAGCCTCAGCTGTTTCTAATCTCAAAAATGAGCCCATCATTGTACTTGCAAACTAAGGGGCATATTCTCATCCCAAGCACGGGGATTTACGCACATAATTACCATTAATGCTAATGGCATTTATGTCTGTACAGCCCCACACATCAAGATGAGAATATATTTCCATGTCTTCATGCTGTGAAAGTCCATTTAATATCATTCATTTTACAACTTATTTTTTAAGATGATGTCCATATTCTGTCATGGCGTACATATGCCTAGTTAAAAGTCAATGTGGGGAATATTGGGAAGAGATGTGATAGCTAAACTTGTTCGTGCAGATGAAATATTGCTGAACTCAAATCCATTCATACTCTTTAAACACAACGTTCTATTCGGCTTTGAAACTGCTGGCACACTTTTCATAGTGTTATAAATTTGTCAGCCTAATGGGACATTTTGTAGATGTTTTCCTTTTTAACTGCTTTAACAGGAGGAGGTATTCCATTGATCCAAAAATTCAGCTCAGCGTTTCATTTCTTAGAGATGGGAATCGTACATTTAATGTCTTTTCGGAGATTAAGTGGTGGATGGTGCCCTTCATCTCTTCAAGGGAAGAGAATTCACTCCCCGCTGAACTCTGCTCTCTTCTGGCCGCCGGAAACATCTCCAGAGTGGGACCTGGTTTGCAGCTAGAGACATCAGTGGTCGTCCGGATTGGAGGTGGTTCCTTCTCTTCATTGATTCTGTGATTGTCTTTATACATGAGGCCCAATAGCCAACTGAAAGGCGTCTTCACGTCTACGCTGGCCAAGCAAGTTCAGATCCAGGTCTTGATTTCTCTGTCCTGAGACTTGGACCATTACGAAAATGATGGCTCCATCTCACCTGTCCAATCTCTGAAACTTTGATTTTTGAGCCAACCCAAAGCAAAAGGGTTCCGTGTCTAAAGCATAGACATAAGAAGGGGATAGGCATGTTGAAGTCCTCCCTGAGAGGTCTCTCTGGCTCTCCTCCATAGGAATACAGACTTCTAGGCGGGGGGACGAGGGGGAAAGAAAAGAACTTCACAACACATCTCAGAGGGCTACAAAGGAGCAAGGTCACTTCTGAATGAGCTAAAGATGGCCAACTGTGGCCAGCAGGGTGGCTTCAGGCACCCCATTGGACTTCTCTGAGCCTGTTTCCTCATTGAAAACTTTGAGCAGGGTGAATACTGAGGGTTTTACAGCCTTGAAATTTTCTACCCAGTGCCATGTTATATTTGGCTTTTATAAATATTAGGATTATGGTCACTTACAATTAATGACATGGGTTCCAAGGGATTTTGCAAAGAAGGAGGGGAGACCCCAGAATATTAGATGTCTTGACACAATACCCTTGAGTGGCAGGGAAGCTATGCTCCCAGAACCTAGTCCCAAGTCCATCCCCCGTCCTGATTTATGGTTGCTTTGCATTCAACTTGCTGACTTGACTCTTAACAGCCTGGCTGTGCTGTCAGTGGCCGTGACATTAAACCTCAAGGGGCAGAAGGCAGTGGGCACTTGCTGAGGAAACTGTCCCAGCACTGGCATCTTTCCTGGCATCACCAAACTGGCTGGCAGGTTTTCCTTTCCAATTACCAACATTCTCTGGGCATTTCCCTCTTAAGATCACCATTTCTTCCATTATACTGAACACAGAACTCTTAGCAGCCTCACAGACATTGCCCTCCAAATTCCCTGGGTTCTAGTAATGTTTTGGCTTCTTCTCAGTGCCCTGGAGCTCTGCTTTGTCCATTCATGGCCCCTTCCACTCGGCACCATGACAGATAGTTTTGAAAAATCACATTACTCCACACTATTACATTATTCTTGTGTTTAGAAATAGAGCTTTTTTTTTTTTTTTTTTAGAAATAGTTCAGCACTTACTGGGTACCTGCTATGTCTCAGCATCAAGCAAGGACCTGGGGACAGACTTCAATGAAACTCGGACCATGACTTCTAGGTTTCCTTGAGTTCATATCTGCATAGCATTTAACAATCTCAAAAAACTTATACATACGTTTTTTCATATGCTTTGCACAATTTGGAGAGATAAGCCTAGCAGATGATATGTTATTTCCATTTCAGGGGAAAATGGAGACAGACAGAAAGACGAGCTGGGTTGCTTAAGGACCCTGGATGAGAAGCGTCGAGTGCTGCCCGAGAGCCAAGTCTTCCCTCCCTCGCCATCACTCAAAACCTCCCTCGCCTACTCAGAACCACAAGTCAAAAGAGAGGTATTCCTGGGAAGCCCTCCTTGGGTGTTCTGTGTTTCTGAGATGCCCCCAACACTGTGAGTGAAAGACTAAAATGAGGGCCACCATGCTTTGGAGAGGCTGGCAAGGGGTCAGAGCCAAGTTCATGGCTTGCCTGTTCGATTCGTGCCTCCTTCAGATGTCGAAGCAAGGACAGCCCCTCCATTCCCAAAGTTTCCAGTCTCGCAGTTGTGTACTTTTTTGAACTCACACCATTGAAAAATATCAAGGTCAGAACATGATTGAAGAACCTTCTTCCTCTCTTTTAAGTTGCTGCGCTTATATGATATTGTTTTCCACTAAAGAAGGTTCTCTTAAAAATGAGGTTGAGATCCCTAAAGAAATTGCTTCAATCAGCAGCAAGGCTTAATGACTGTTAATGGGAAGTGGAGATAGGATAGTAAGTGTTACTTTGATTAATAAGAGAACTGCAGAGAATTTAAATTGTGCCACTGATGGATTATTTTCTTCAAGCTTGATAAGCACTTCTCATTTGTTCTTAAATTTGGTCAATACTGTTAAAGGCAGCAAAATGAAGTATAATTAATTCTATTACCGCTGCTCAGACCAAGTGTTACTAAGAAACAGATTATGATGCAGGCCACAGCAGAAGTCACAGTGTTGACAGTCCGATGATTTGAATACCTGTCATTGCTTGTTAGCCTAAAGGAATGAAGAAAATATTTCTGGATCCTGGTTTTGAGATACCTAAAACCATGTTTTTGTCTGCACGTGTCCCACTGACCTCACGTGGGGAGTATCCAGAGGATGACCAACTCACACCAGAATGATCCTGCTTTGGAAATATAGACAGTAACTAAAAGATCGGGATCATAGATCAGCGAAAACATTAAGAGCTAGATGCTCTAATCACTAAGAAAATGAGATATTGATTTGATGTTGAAAGAAAGCTTTCCATATTTTCTCTTTTTCAGAGGAATATGCCCCATATAATATGCCCCATATTATGAACCATAGTTTTTTCTTTACCCTTGCTATTCATTTTTTTTTTTTTTTTTAGGAACAGTGGATAAACAGATGGCATTCAGAGAAAAGATATCTTATTTTTGTAGACAATTATATTTACTCAGAGCACTAATGCTGAAGATGGGGCATGAAATTGGACCCTCATTTTCCCTTTTTCTGAAAACAGCAGGCTACACCAGTGTTTCCTGGATAGTGTTTTTTTCTCTCCTCAACCCTTTTTAAAAAAAAAAAAATCCATCACTATCAATTTATTTAAGGGACACAGATGACTTCATAAGTCATGTTAAAAGTCGTGCCTGAATGTGGATTGATGCGTACGCAGTCTTACCTACCGGGTTTCAGCTTCTTATTCAGTGATTCTTACCCTTGGAGTTCATTCTCCAGGGCATTTCTGGTTCATTCAAAGAGTGCTTCCAAGCCTTAAAATGAAAATAAATTAATTCCACTTCATTTTTTTTTTTTTTAAGGAAATAGGCAATGTGTCAGTCCTGTTTCACAGAAGCCACCAAATAACAGCAAGCTTTTACGGCTCCAGAAAGCCTGGGAATCAGACTCCCGCTGAACATGTGTCCTTCTGTTCACCGTTTCTATTTCCAAGTCTTGTGCTTCTTCCAAAGTGTGTAGTCACTGGGCGAGTAATCTTGGATTAATGTAACACCTAAGTGTGGTGGGCGAGTAGTGCAGTTACAAAGCTTCCCTGAAGTTCTAATTCCGTTATTAAAAATGTAAACCTTATCTATTATGAATCGAGAACTAATTCTCTTGCCCAGATGTCCCATAAACATAATTTCTAAAGATGGGAAAATTATAGGAAGTTCATTTGAGACCAGAATGTGAAAGTCAAGGTATTCTAGAAGTCACTGGCTGGAGAGCTCATTTTTGGAGCTAGAGCACAGCGTCTGAGAAAGAGCCAGAGCCAGCAGCTGCCAGACCAGGTGGAGTTGTTCCTGTCTCTGCAAAGCCCTGAACAACTTTGGATGAGTGAGACTCTCAGTCCGTGTGCGACTAGGTTCTCTCCTCTGTAAGGTGAAGGGTTGACCCCCCACTGATCTCCCACATCCTTTCATCCTGGAAAATGCTGGTCTTTGAGTAAAGTTCATGCATAGGATACTTACATGGTCCTTTTAAAGCTGTTGGCTCATTATGATGTGGTCTGTGCAGCTACTAGAAACAGCCACAATGCTTCAAGCTCACCATCTTTGGGGTGGGGGGTAATTTACTCTGCAAATGAAAGTGCGCCCTCCCACCCCGTCATGCCCTATACCGGCCCCGTGCTCCGTGCTCGGGATTGAATGGCGTATCTGCCTGCTGTGTTTCTGCTCTCAAGGCGCTAGTCGGGGAGGCAGCTCATAAGCAAGGGTACAAACCCTCCAGTAAGTAAGGGTATTTTTTCTATAAGCGTGCTGAAGAGAGGCAGACCAGAAAATGTTTGCATGATGAAACAGGGGTCAGAAATGACTCTCTGGCAGGGGAAACCAAGAGTGGAAAAACTGACCCCTGGAGGAAGGGTAAGTGGAATTATGGGAGGGATGATTCAGCCCACTTGCCTGATTAAGGCAGAAGGAGGCAAGGTACTCATCTGCCTTGTCTCATTGCCTTGTCTGAGAGTTTCTTCTTCTATTACATATACTTGCAAAGTGCTCTGTTAATTCAAGAAACAAACAAGCAAAGGAAAGATCGTTCCCATTGCTTTTTACCCAGAGCTTCTCACCTTTAGCAACTCAAATCATTCTGACTTGGGCTTTCTAGACTGCTGCAGACAATTCAAGTTGAAAAACTTCGAGCCGGGTTATTTCCATTCATACTGTATCTCTGTGTTTGCCCACAGAGTTTGGTACTACTTACGACTTTAGAATGACTGTATAATGCTCAGAGGTGTGAAACGCCATTTCGAGTAATGCCTTTCTTTGCTTAATATAGATAAATATTGATGG
Organism: Mustela nivalis; assembly: GCF_964662115.1. Classification (NCBI taxonomy): domain Eukaryota; kingdom Metazoa; phylum Chordata; class Mammalia; order Carnivora; family Mustelidae; genus Mustela; species Mustela nivalis. Next base: position 47,071,555 of record NC_139031.1, read on the forward strand.
CAGGCAGCAGTAAAACAAGTCATTAAATTCTTCAGTGCGAGTGTGTCCCACACATTGCTGGAAGCTACAGAAATCACACCAGGCTCCAAGAAAACCCCTGCATCTGATTAGAGAACGCTCACCTCCCCGCCTTCCTCCTTCCCAACTGGAAAACAAGGGAGCGGGGTCGGAATTACGCTGGGGGTCCCTTCTGTCCCCTCTTTCTCCTGCTACCACCCTAATGAATTCCTGGGTGCGCCAGAAACCTCTGAGAAATGGCAATCAGTGGGCAAATGGGAGCTCTGGTGCTCAGAAAACAAAAAGAAACTTTAAATCGAAACTAGTCACCCTATAAAAGCAGCCTGAGATTTGGAGGGGCAATAAACCCCCTCGTCCGCCGCTGTTTCGATTATTTGACTTCAGCATCTCTGTGGTGACGTGGAACTTGGCCCGGGTCACCTAGAAGCGTGGAGGGGCTGGCTTCGGGGGCCAGATAACACGTCTGTGGCTCGATTCCCCAGGATGAAAAATGAAGGAAGTGCTTCCTCGTTTTATAACGCCGTCCTTAAGGATCGCAGCCTGGTATAGATTTTAAAGCGCCGCAGAGTGGGGCATCCTTTCTTCAAGGTGTTTTTAATGGGCTTCGGGTTGTCAAAGACACCGCTCTGATAATGAGCCTGAGCCCCGTGTGAGGAGAAAGCTCTGTAATGAGGGAGGAGGACAATTTGTTACAGTTATGTGGTTACTTGGCCATAATATCTTTTTGAGGTTTATTAAATCATATAAAATTTCAATTTACACTGTAATATTCTATAAAAGATGGAGCACACAGAAGTAATAAGTATGACAACATTTCTTTCATTTATGAATCGTATTGTTGATTGTGTTAACACTGCCACATCCAGCGGCAGGATTATTTATGTCGGGACAGTAATTTTCTATCTCCAATTTAATTTGGTAAAAGTTAATTACAAATTAGAATAAAATGAATGCAGTTATGGAAGGCAGCGAAATGCTGAGATAGGATGTTATTGGGGGGGAAATATTTACTCAGGCTGCTCCTTGTGGAGATCATTGTTACGGAGACCCAGTGGCTCTCATGGCTTTTGGCACCCCATGCCACCCATTTGTGAGATGAAGAGAGGCCCTTGGTTGTATCTGCTGGGAAGGAAATGGACTATTCTAGTGAAATCCTTCCCTTCCCCGTCCGGCGGCTGGAGCCCAGACGGGTTACAAAACCTGCCGCCGTCACCCACTCGTGACAGAATGAGGACCAGAATTCAGGTTTCCTGACACCAAGTCCGAAGACCTTCACTTCACTTGACGGTGGGTGGATACTCGTGTCTGCCTCAAAAAGTGGGGGAAAGGGTTTAGAGGAGGCCAAGAGTTTCTTCACATTTTACCACAAGCCCGTCTGTGTCTAGGGAGAAGGCAGATTGAAACGAAGTGTTCCTCAGCCGGGGGCCTTTTCTTGTCCTCGCCTGTTGAACTCTTTTCCCATGTTGCCATTGGTAACAACCAAGTTCCTGGGACAGACTTTCTACCAAAGCAGAGAGCCAGATACAACCGTGGAGGCCTGGCTCCAGTCAGCTCTGACCCCCCGCTCCCCTGACATCCCCCCACCGCCAGAGTGAAAGCAGCACAGGAGACAGAGACTGGGAGCCGAAGTGAGAGAAGCCTTGGCCCCTGGTAGGAAACTCCAGGCCTTCATATACTTCCCAGGCACTTTTCCACGTGCACCGTTCCCTGCGCCTCTGCTCTTTCTCCCCTGCGTCTCTGCTTCTCTCTGAGAGGGCGGGGGGCTCAGGGACACCCACTTGTTTCCCTCTACACTCGCTCCCCTTTTCCCAGTCAGACGATCTCTTCCCTTTCTCTCTTCCTCAACCCCGAACTTGAACCATTTTGGCGCCTGCTGAAATCTCAAGATTGACTTGCTAGGTGAAAGACTTTTATATTTAGTTTTTAATAGAGCAAAAGTGACTCTAAATTTGTTAATATTCTTTAGGTTACATAGGACAAATTACAGATAAGTGAATCAGTAATGAAATTTGTAATGAGAATTTCTCAAGTATGAAATGTTGGCGCAAGGAAAGTTAATTGCAGGGTTTTACAGCCATTATAGTTTATATCATAAATGCAAAAATGACTAGGGCCATTTAATTACAGTAGGAACACACTAAATTTTTATGGAGTGCCATTTTGTTAAAGAGGTACTCGGAGCATTAAGAGCAAATATCATCCTAACTGTGGGTCCAGGTAGCTTTTGCAACATCAAATAAATATGCTATTGCTACAAAATTGTTCCTTAGATACTATAATTGACATGATCACTAATGAGATGGGTTTATTCTCACAGCTTCACATACTCAATTTACAGTGTCTGAAAGTTATTTTTTCTGCCATCCGTAGACCTGGAAGGAACCAGAAAAATCCCTCTTGGAAAACACTATCTCTGCCGCTTCTCTAATTAACCTTCAAAAATGCATTTTGAAATATAGAAGTTGGTGCCTGGCATAGAAATTGGATTGTCTCAGGAAAAAAAGACCCAAGTGCTAATTTGTTCCTTATTAAATAACTGCCATGTCAAAATTACGGGCTGTTCGTGTTTTGGCACCTTTTAGCTCGGCCAGGGACAGCTTTTCCTGGGGGCCAGGCACGGTGGGGTGTTTCTGGGTACCAGTTACCCCCAAAACCAAGCCTGTTCTTAGTGACCCCACCCAGGCTCAAGACTCCTCCCCACATTCCCCACCATGCCCCAATCCAGCGAGGTCCCTATGGGGGTCAGATCTTTTGGTCTCTAATGGAAGGAGGGTGTATAACGGGACAGACATAGAATCCTCATTAGAATGCATCATTGTGGTGGCTGTGTCCCCCACTCACCAGGCCTCAGGAGCTTCCAGAAGACAAAAGAACACTTCATGGGGGAAAAGAGCTAAATTAATGCTGAACCCCTAAGAAGGTTTCAGATTGTTTTAGAAACCTAGAATGGTAGCACTCCCGTTATTTCGAAAACCTAGGACAGTTTGATCTCTATTATCCAGTGAAGTCGTAGGGAGGATATTCTTCTCGCCAGTATTCTTTTTCCAAAAGCAAATGAAAGATGCACGTGGTCTGCTGTATTTTGTCAGTGGAGTCCAAATTCAAGGACCGTTGGTTTATAAAACCTGCATTCAAGACCCTGCTGCTGCATGTAGGAACCACACTTTGGGCTTCTGGGTGTCCATCCGAAAAACAAGAAAGTAATAAGAATAATACCAATTTTCCAGGGATACTTTAAGAATCTGATAATTCAGTGAAGAATGTATAAATCAAAAAGCAGGCTGTCACGTGTCCTAAGCAGTGTAGTCACAGTAGCCAAAGGGTGGAAGCAACCCAAGTGTCCACGGATGGATGTGTGGACCACCACGAGGTGGTGTGTACCCACAGTGGCCTTAAGAGGAAGGAGATTCTGACACGTGCTGTGACATGGACGAAGCCTGAGGACGTTGTGTTGAGTGAAATGAGCCTGTCTGGGAAGGACAAACACCGAACCATTCCGCTGACTCCTGTGGAGTGCCCAGGGTAGTCACGCTCACAGAGACAGAAAGTAGAATGGTGGTTGCCCGAAGAGAATGAGAAATTATTGTTTAATGGATGCAGTTTCAGTTTTGCAAGATGAAAAGAGTTCTGGAGCTGGATGGGGAGGCCAGTTGTACAATAATGCAAATGTACTTACTGCCCCAAAACCCTGTCCTCTTAGACGTGGTTAAGATGGCGAACTTTTATTTATGTATTTATTTTATTTATTTAGGGATATTTATTTTATTTTAGGTTAGATTCTAATACTGTGTTTTCTTACTAGAGACTCACAGCCTTTTTTTTTTTTAACAGAGAGATCACAAGTAGGCAGAGAGAGTAGAGGAAGCAGGCTCCCTGCTGAGCAGAGAACCCGATGCGGATGCGGGGCTCGATCCCAGGACCCTGGGATCATGACCTGAGCCAAAGGCAGAGGCTTTAACCCACAGAGCCACCAGGCGCCGCAGAGACTTGCAGCTTTTGACTCTTCCAGGTTGATGGCTGTATTCTTTCCACAGGCTCTCGTCTTTCTTCGAGCATGTTCTTATTTTCTGGTGCTACAAGATGTTCCAGGCTCCTCTTGGGTTTTCCATGCCCTGGTTCAGAATCAACCACTTCTTAAAAGCTCTGATTCTTTTTATTGGAGAGGGGTGTGGAGACATCCCGATAGCTGTGTTGTAGGGATGTTCATTGCTCCTGGGGTGGTAATGTTCTCATGCCCTCATCTCTCATCTGTCTCAAACACTATATCCGCTCTCATGATCTGTGATGTGTTTACCTACCTGTTAACTCTGTTAGACACATAGTTACAGACTTGCTAGCTGATAGTCCTGTGAGAAACATATTCGCTGACTTGGTCACAGCGTTTACATATTGTCCTCTTTGTCTTTAGCCTCATGGTATCCAGTCAGGACACTGTTTCCCACAATTGTTTAGTATCTTCTCCATTCCTTCAATGTAGTTGTTCATTTGCAGTACAGCTAGATGTATTTTTAGTGTTTGTATTCCATTTTTGGCTCTTTAACCCCCCAAACCCCCCACATCCTGGGTATATTAAATTATTATCTTTGGGGAGGAATATGTGCTGTTAAAAGCCAGAGCTGTACTTAAGATGCACTCAGAGAAGGATGGCTTCTTCCTCCTTCTCCCTCCTCCACTCCCTCTCTCTTCTCTTCTGTACCCCTCTTCTCTCCTCTCTTGCCCCTCCCCTGCTGCAGGTAGCCCACAACCTTAGTTTCTGGCTAATCCTCTCTGTATTTCTTCTGTGCAAGTTTAGCCACCTGGGTATTTTTCTAGATTCCATCCCCCCCCCCGCCTTTTTTTTTTTTTTTAACATGAAGGGTAGCATACTCCAAATACTCTTTTGGACTTTGCTTTTTTTTTCACTAAACAGTGCGACATGAAATCTTCACATTTTTCAAAATAGAGGGTGAATGTTAAAAGGCTGAGAAGTGCTAAGGAAACTGGACAGTCTCCGACCATGTTGAAATAGAAGGACTCTAGTGGAAGACTAGAAAGGTCGTCTAGTCTAGAAAACTAGCCTAGAAAGAGTAAATTGCCCTTACTTTCGAAGAGCCTACAGTGGAACTAAGGAGACCAAAATGCGTATTCATGGAAAAACTTGTCAACCTTCTGTAAAGAATTGCATCTTCTCCATCTGCCAGGAGAACAGTGTCAGACAGCAGTAATTTTGTGGAAAGAGAGCGAAGCTCTGGAGGGCTCTGGGTTTAGAGAAATCCAGAGGTTTGGCTGAAACAGACCCAGCTTCTGGTCCATTGCAGGTCACGTGTCATTTCAATTTCTTTAGTCTACTTGCTGTGTCGGGTCCCTTCTTTTGGTGCTTCTCAGACTTCAGCGTGTACCCAAATCCCCTGGCAATGTTGTCAAGATGCTGATTCTGAGTCAGTAGGTCTGAGGCAGAGCCTGGGAATCTGCATTTCTAACAAGCTCCCAGGTCCTGCTGAGCCCCCGACCACACTCCAGTAGGACTCACACACGTTCCAAGAATCTGCTCCTTCAATATGGAATCAATACACTTTCCACGACATGCCAAGAAAGTCCCAAGGAGAAGCTGACTCCTCTGCCCAGGCTTTGCATTCTTCTGTTTACCAAACCGTCTGGAATTCGTGATCTAATTATAAGACAACAACAAGAAAGCAGTAAAGTATGTTTACTGATGCATATGATTCATTATAAAACAAAAGCTTTCTAGCCTCTGAAAAGCAAATTGTAAGCCTTCACAGATACACCTGCTGTGCAGGGCAGATTAGATGGGGGAATTTGCCGAGCTTCTCTGATGTGTTTGAGGCTGGATTGAAGTCAAAATCACCTTAGCCTTGGTGGGTTTTGATCGTATTCCTTCTAACTAGGGTTAATTAGACCTTGGACTTCATGATAGTAATCGGTGTGTAACACAGAGCTGACTCGGCAAAATCCCCTATAATCTGTCTCAGGTTTCCTGAATTGAATTCTCGTTCATGCATATAGAATAAGCTTACTGACACATAGTCTCTCCCTAATGTTTCTAAAAATCTTTTCATAAAATATGTATGCTCCTAAGTCCAAGGAAGACAAGAAGTGTATTTCCGCACCAGCAGCAGGTCCCTGTACTGAGTACAGGTTTCCCACGGTCAGTGTCAATGTATAAGGGTTAGCATGCAAATCCTATGCGCACGTAGGAGGTAAATAGTGCCTTAATTCAAGTGTTCCTGGGAGAAGAACATATTTTACAGGATTAGCAACCAGATCTTGCCTAGAAAGACATCTCTGTGGTGGGGAGCATCCTGTTTTCCACAGAAGTAAGACCTGGCTTGACCCTGGCTTCTCAGGAGGTACCATTGGTCATCCAGAACCTCGTGCAGGCTTGAGATCAGGGCTTTTTTCCCTTCTCCTTCTTCCTCCCTTTGTCACTCCCTCTGATTACATTTGATTATCTAGCTTGGTAGCATAACTGACTCTGGGGTTCTGGAGGTTTTATTTCCACTCATCCTTTACCTTCCAACCTCACTGGCCCCCTGGCCCTGGCCCTCCTTCTCTCACCCCTAAGGGATTGCAACAGCCTCCTCCCTGTGCCCCTGAAGCCTTCACTTCAAACTCCCCTCTGTGCTGCTACTGTCTGAAGCAACTTCCTGAGGCCCAGCTCTGATCATGTCACAGCTGTCCTTCTAGCACCTTCCACAGGCCCCCAGATTAATGACAGATTTCTCCATGCAGCCTCCGGCCAGCCCTCCACCTTGTCCTTGTTATGCACCCGCTGCCCTCTGGGCCTGGACAGTGTTATGCTCCCAGGGCCTCCCCCTGCCCCTCTTCGGGCCTCTGCTCTTACACTTCTCTCAACCAAGCTCCTCACCCCACCACACCCCAAGTGTGGCCAACTCCAGTCTCACTTACCTTGCAAAGGCCATGCTTCTTCGATGCAGCCTTTCCTGATCTCACACACAAAAATTATTTTCCAGGCCCTTTTGGTGTATGACGTGCCCCTTATGACGTTCCACATTCTGCCGCATGAGGCACCGACCCTTAGCGTCTATGTGGTGGTCACCGTCATGGGATGGTATCACCGGGTCCCTCTCCAAGCGTGTGGAGCTGTGGGGGCGTCATGGACAGTGTGCAGGGAGTGCGAGGAACGTGTGTCCCTTCTAGGATGAGCATGAGCCCGCCATGTCTCTGCGGCCATGAGCCCGCCAGGTGTCTTTCTTCCCCTCTTCTGGGAGACCTTGGCGTTTGAGGTTGTTACCACAGCGAAACCTGATTCCGTGGGCTGTAAGATCCCCACAGCTAGGAATTTTACCTTTTGACTAGAAACCTCCATGCCATCTAACCCAGAGTCTACATGGGATGGCATCTCAGTTACCACTTGTGGGATTAATTTTAACCAAACCACATCTGGTGTAGACTGATAAGGAAGGCAGTGTAGCCTCATGGTCAGGAGCAAACCCTCTGGAGTCAGGCTACTGACTCTGCTTCATGATTTGGCCACGTGACCCCTGCCCTGAGCTCAGTGTCCCTCCCACGAGAGGGATAATAATACAGCTTCCCTTATTGTGAGGACCAAGGATAATGCATACACATTCCGTAAACAACCAGTACATGTCAGCGGTTGCTAATTTTTGCTGTCCCTGTTACTGTGGCCAGTCTCCTAGACTACAGTGGTATTTTTTTTTTTTAAGATTTTATTTACTTATTTGACAGAGAGTGAGAGAGATAGCGAGAGAGGGAACACCCCAGGAGAAGCCGGCTCCCCGCTGAGCAGGGAGCCCGACACGGGGCTTGATCCCAGGACCCTGGCATCACGACCTGAGCTCAAGGCAGAAGCTTAATGATTGAGCCACCCAGGTGCCCCTACAGTGGTATTTTGATTATGGGCTGGACAAAGAAATATCTGGAAATCAAGTTACGTTAGGACTAGAGTTGCAACAGCCAGGGACAAGCAGACCTCACGCCCGGGCCTCTGACGGCCTCGTGCAGCCCGTCCTCACTGCCGACCTCCCCTGTCTGCTAATCTCCGGCAACCCAGGTGCCAGGCTCTTTGTGACTGGAGGCAAAGGAACCTGTGAGGCCATAAGTGACCTGCCAAGCACCCTGAGTGGATCAGCAGATGTCAGGCTCTTTACCCACGTCTCCTGTCAGGGCTCCTGGCTTCAAACTCCAAGAACGAGATGTATGTATTACTACCAGAGACTGAGCATAAGCTAGTGTCACCAGCAGGGAAGAATAATAAGGAAATGTGTTAATTAAGGCTAATTAGTCTATTTTTATCTCCCATCATTTCTTAGAACCAAAGAAGAAGTCATTATAGTCCATTGTGTCTCCAGGAAAAGATACCGTATTTGCATTTCTATATATGGGCTACATTTTCTATGTCATGAATTTATTAGGATTCCAGACGCAGTATTCTCTATATGGTTACCTATAGTCATGCCTAAGTCTTACACTAACGTAAAGTGCTGCTGTTGCTGCTGCTTCTTCCTCCTCCTCCTCTTCTCCTTTTTTTTTTTTTTAAAGATTTTATTGATTTATTTGACAGACAGAGATCACCAGTAGGCAGAGAGGAGGGAGAGAGAGGAAAGGAAGTAGGCTCCCTGCTGAGCAGAGAGCCCAATGCGGGGCTCGATCCTAGGACCCTGAGATCATGAGCTGAAGGCAGAGGCTTTAACGCACTGAGCCACCCAGGCACCCCTCCTCTTCTCCTTCTCCTCCTCATTCTTTTTTAAAGTGAGTTCTGCCCTCTGGGCCTGGACAGTGTTATGCTCCCAGGGCCTCCCCCTGTGCCTAAAGTGGGGCCTGAACTCATGAGCCCGAGATCAAGAGTTCACACTCCACCCACTAAGCCAGCCGCACTTCCCTGATGGTCCTTCTTAATAAAAGAATAAACAGAACTCAGATTTTTTCCCCCATTACATCTACTCGCTAGTGTTTAATGAGTGGCCACAGTTCCTGCCTCCAGGAAGCGTCGATCTAGAAAGTCTTCTGGCAAACAGCTGACTTGGTAAGCCAGGAGGATTCTGACAGACATGGAGAGGCTCGTAGGGGCTGCCATAGGCTCTGTGCTTGAACTCGGTGAGAATTTTTCTCATTGATGTGTTGAACACAAAGAAATCCACTTGTCCAGTTCATAAGTAAAGCATATCAGTGGGAGAAACAGCTACTTCATTGGTGACACATCAAGATTCAAAATGTCCTCAAACGGGTTAAAACATGGCTGAAACCATGAGAAGGAAGCTGATAAAAACAAATGCACTCCTCGGGACGCCTGGGTGGCTCAGTGGGTTAAGCCTCTGCCTTTGGCTCAGGTCATGATCTCAGGGTCCTGGGATCGAGTCCTGCATCGGGCTCTCTGCTCAGCAGGGAGCCTGCTTCCTCCTCTCTCTGCCTGCCTCTGTCTACTTGTGATCTCTGTCAAATAAATTAAAAAAGAAATTAAAACAAAAACAAATGCACTCCTGCCTTCAGGTACACAGAATCTTTCACTGATATGCGGGCCCAGGGCCCCTATGAAAACGACAGTGAGGTTCAGCTGGCAGTGAGCTCAGGGGACCCCAACGGCAGGGGCACTTGCTTCACATCTGACACACAGTCCTGGGCCGCAAGTGCCCTGTGGTTGAGCTCACACGGATGCCTACAATGAGGAGAGAAATCGGAGGAGAGAAATCGAAGGGGATTAGGATGGATGCCGTGTCTGTAGACAATCAGAAATGAGGGCTATTTAACAGAAAAAGAAAGGACCAGAAAGTACAATGTGTTAAAAATATCAAGGGCTGTACAGTTAAACACAGAGAACACAGGTTCTTGTCTTCTCTGGAGTGTGGATGTCTACTCGGCTTGACAAGTCTCATAGCTAACACCATCCAGCGGGGGTGCGGGGGCACGGGGTTCTCCACAAAAATGAGGCTGTCGCGGAAGCTTTCATGGCCAGGTGGTGTTAGCACCCCCCAGGGATGTGTGTGAGGGAGGGAGGCGTTCACTCCGGTCCTTGCTCTAAACGGCTCTGTCCAATCCTATACCACATCAGTGGAAAGGATGGACTTCTTCTGTCACGAGATTTTCTGTTTTCTTATAAGGACACACTTTTAATTTTGTAATGGAAAGCAGTAGAAAAATAGGATTTGTCTTATATACATTTGCCCTAATATATACTTAAACATGTAAGTATGTCAAATATATATTTTTTTACAGGGACGATCAGTCTAAAGAGTGTTTCGCTCTCTTGCCCAGCTTACAAACTGGACCTTGCCGTGCATGTGGTATGTCACAGGCCCAAGATGCCATGGTTGGATCAGGAGCTGTCATTGGAGAAGACTGAGATGGCCGGGTGACCCTTTTACAGAGGCTTCTCCAAGCCCCGCAGACAACAAATCGGTGGAAATTCCAACATGAAGGAAGTTTATGTGGCTTCTTTCCCCCCCATATAATAGATGCTCTGTCGAGTAGCAGGTTTCGTGCTGCGACAATTCATTCCTGCACTGGTGACAGGACCGCCGGCTGATTTCACTATGCTCAATTAGGAGAAAATGCATATTTGAATCTGCCCCATGGTGAGGTAACACTTTGCTCAGTGGCCTTGGCAAACCGGCCATTTAACCGTTGAGGTGGGTGGAGGCTTACTCTCCAGCCTGTCATCCGGCTGCCAGCAGCCTCTCCATTCTTGCTCTGGTGCCAACACTTCCCGGGTTTCAGAGCAGAAACAATTAAAGGCCACTCCATCACTCTCCGAGCCACCGTGCTGTGGCCCAGCCCCTCCGGCTGCGGGCGCCATGCTGTGTGGCGGCAGTCAGCTCCGTGCAGTGTGCCCACTTGCCGTGTCTTTGCCCTTGGGCCAAGAATCCAATTCCGGCCCGGCCTTGGCCGAAACTGGAAAGTCAGCTCTACACCAGCCGGCCTGCTCAGCTCCCCCGTTGAGGTCCAGCAAGCCATCCTGGAGATCTGCCGCCAATGGCTCCATGAACTGGCCATGCGCACGCCTTCTCATCCCCATGGCTCCCACTGCCCCAACAGAGAGCAAAGTTGCCCCGTTTACAAAAAGTTTTCTCGTGAGAGGATCATGTGAGATTATTTTTCCTCCTTTTTAGTCTATCTTTCTTCTTCCATCAGGACTTTTCGATTTCTTAGATCTTTGAGTTTACACACACGAGCTCAGAACTGGGTAGGGTGAGCCTAGGGTGGAAATCATGGTTGGGGGACCCCTGCGGTGATGGAGGTTCTTGGTGTGGTCAAGGCTCCGATGGGCCTGGAATCTGATCTTGGAACTTCCACTATTTAACCCCTCTCAAGTCATACTTTTATCATTTTCAGATGGGAAGAGTAATAGTCCTGTCCTTCTAGGTTCTCTGCAAGGACACACGGATAGCCAAAGAGCTAACATTTACTGAGCCCTCTCCCTGTGCTCCAGGAAGCACTGACATGGTGTATCATCTCATTTAACTCAGAGACCGACCCTTGGATTATCCCCATTCCACAAGGGCAGGGCTCACCCTCCAAGGGGTGAACGACTGACCTGAGTCAGAGGACTAGTGAAAGGGTAAGCATAAAGCTCGGGGGGGACCCAGGGTGGAGGCTGGACAAGGTTTGCTTTGTTCTCTTCCAAATCCCAAAGAGGCGAGATCAAAGCCAGAGCCCCAGGGTGGGGGGCGGGCAGAGTCAGTCAGTGTCAAAGATAAGAGTCCTCATGGCAGCTGAAATGTCCGCAGAATGTCCTCAGAGTTGAGCATTCTCCTCTTCCCATTTTGAGACCAGGAGGAATCCCCAGATTTTTTCATTGTCTCTGATTGTTTTTTAATCAACGTTCCCCAAATTGTTTCCCCTAACTCTGCAATTGACAGTGTAGCATCAGGCTCAAGCTACCAGCTGGGCCCAGGCCCAGATGCTCTGGGTTTCTGTTGACAGAGTGGAAATCATTGAACCCTTTGTGTGAACCCGCCTGAGGACCAAGACCAGACAGTGGGGTGGGACAAGACAGCTGTAAATTCTCTGCGAGATTACCCCATTTCTGATGCATTTACGGAGCCTGTGACTTGTTGCTGTGAGTGCCTTTCACTAAATTACTGCGGCCCAGGGCTGGGGGAGACCCCAGCCCCAGGATCCCAGGGTATTTTTTCTTAAGGAGGAGATCACAGGCACCTCCCAGCACCCCTTCTCTCCCCGCCTCTTTCCTATTCTGGTAAAGCACCACTAAAGGATTCAGGTGCCCTACGGGAGTCCTGGGTGGCCTTGGAAAGGTTAAGGAGGGAAGTCAGCAATCAACACCCCAAAACGAGTGAGGCCACCCCAAAGGGCAGGCTGGATTACTGGTCCAATGGGCTGAACTTTCCAGGTCGTCATTTTTGCCTGGCTTCTCTCTGGAGAGGCAGTAGGTCCCATCTTTCTTGCAAAATTTCTCTTCATTCCAGCACTGCCTTTCCTGGAAGGCCCATGTCTGGATATCACAGAACCGTCTCTCGCACATAACACCTCCTGCAGAGAATTCCTGCTTTGGTGCCATGATATCTCCTGTTAACCATGTACGCACGTATGAGCTGATTTGGACCGGTGAGGAGGTGGGAATGAGTGCTGTGCTGGGGTCTGTAGAAAGTCTTCTTAGTGCCCACCCTTGGAACCTCACAGACAAGCTGTTTTCTCCTGGACAGGTCCCAGGTTTTGCAAGAAAAATCCTGCAAACATTGCTAGCAGGAAACTCCAGCACAGCTCCCTCAGATCATCTCATTTCTTGTGCCCTTTGCCCACTGTGTGATTTCTTTTCCTTCATAATTTTGTGTGGGGGAATCACCCTGCTAGAAATGACAGGAAGGTAGAAAACAGGGGTCGGCTCCTGCGTACAAGAACCCTGAGCTCGATTTAGCTTTGCTGTCGCCATTTTGAAATTATGAAAAATTTTTGAACAGTGGGCCCCACAAATTACATAGCTGGTCCTGGAGAGGACAAACATTTGTTGAACACCTAGTACTTTTGAGATTAACGGTTCCCAAACTTTGCTGCACATTTGAATTACGTGGCGGCACCTTTAGAATCTTGTGGCTCAGGCCACACCCCCCAGACCAGTGAAATCAGAATGTCTGGACGTCAGTATTTTGTGAAGACCCTCAGATGTTGTGACTCCGATGTGCAACAAAATTAGGGAGCCGTTGTCCAGCCACTCTTACAATAAGAGGTGTTCTTACTTACATGGCACAGGTGAGGAAATGGGGTTTCAGGGAAGTCAAATGGTGTGCCCAAGCTCACACTCTATCCTGGGGACTATGCTTGAACTCAGTCTAAATTGACTGAAAACCCCAGTTCTTTCCATTCAATCATGTCAACTAAGCCAGCCTGTTCTGCAGTTAGTTAAATTTGGTCATTTGTAAATTCTACTGGTTTCTGAATACAACGGTCAGGTGTCCAGCCCTTTCCACTATTAGGAAATTAGTCCAAAACATTTCTTTGCTGTCGGCAAGAAAGAGGGAGAATTTTGCATAACTGTTCACACAGATTCAGAATGCTCCGTGGGGCGGGCGGGCAGACATCCAGAAACGTCCCACAGCCAGCCGAGCCGCAACCACCTGGCGCCGCTTCTGCTCTGAGGAGGGAACGTTTCTGACCCTTCCCCCGCTGAAGCCTATCACCCCCTTGGGAAAGGGCATCTCCGATCCGCGAAGACCATTAGGCCTCCGCAAGCAAGCATTTGCCCTTCATGGGGTGCAACCTTTCACCCCATCTCTCCCTGTTAGCACATTCAGAGCCTCTGAAGTCTGTGGCACAACCAAGGATCAGCTTTGTTCCTGGGCAAGCAGTGCAGGTGGGTCGCTTCAAGCCTTCTCTTTTGGCGCCCTTAAGACTAAATGGCAGGGTGGATCCCGTGTCCCCCTCAAGTCCTCTAAAAAAGGGTGCCAGGAGGCTTCAGAGGGCATGAAGATTCCAGGCGGAGGGGTCTGACAGCTGTGCCAGGGAGGTCAATTGTTAAAAGCAGGCTTCTTCAGATTTAATTAGAGTATTTGGAGAAAGAGTCTAAATTAAACAGGTATTCAGGGCTTATTTGCGTCTCCTATAGTCATTGGCTTTGACACTACATGAAAGGCTTACCACATAACAGCGGTGTAGAAAAGTCTTTGCCCAGATGGCTAGTTTCCAAAGGTGAGGGACATTTGGCCTGGCTGGGACCATCAGCAGGGCATCCATCAGTGCCAGGAAGGCAGGGCCTGGACAGGGCTCTTCCTCACCTCATGGCTTCAGCCCTTGACTGCCTCCTGCCGACCAGTCTAAAGATAACAGGTCTTTTTATGGACCAGAACTTCAGGAACCTGCTTTCTTCTTTTCCGTCTGTGGGCAAGACCTGATGTAAGTGGGATGATTCCATTGGCCTCAGTGGGGCCGGCAACTGACAGTCAGGCTATCCCTTGGGAACCATGAAAAGCACATCAAATACACCCCATAGCAATTTAACCAAGATTGCTCGTTTCCGTATCTCTGGAAGGTTCTAGAAGGCCATTGAGCACATGGTGTTAAACTTGAAGGTGTCTGACGTCATTTGCTAACAATGTCCTCATCTGAGTCCATGGGGACAAAGGAGTGGACGGTGGTTTGGGGTGTTATTATTCTCATAGGTAGCTTTCATAGGCAGAATCAGCCATTGTACATTCTTCCTAGACACGTCGGTGTCTTATTAGAAATGCAGTAAATAGAATTTAATGCAATTGAAAAGAAATCCAGCAGACTCTAATCTAAAGAATGTCATTTCAGGAAAATAGCAGCGACTTACAATTTACTGCCCCTAAATTGGAAAATCAGTTTTAGAACATCGTAAACTTTTAATTGCGTGCAGCATGGAAACAAATTTAAAACAGAAAGGTGGGGAAGAAGGGCTCACGTGTACTGAGCACCTTCTATTACAGACTAGGTGGTCATATCATTTCATTTCATTGGAACAGCAGCCACATGACACTGGAGTTACTTTCTCTGAGTTATAAATGAGGAAATGGAGGCCCAGCAAAGAGATATGTCTTGCCCAAGGACATAGGGTAGAAAGTTGCGGAGGTTGGATTTGAAATCAGGTAGGTCCTTTTGGCTCCCAATGCCTGAATTCTTTGAATCTACTATATGCATGTGAACACTTTCTTCCACAAATTGACCCCAACCACCATCATGTAGGTGGTTCCAAAAATCAGTGGCTTGACCATGGCTATTTCTGCTCATCCATGCTTTAGGCTGACTTGTGACACATGAAATGTTGTGTGCACATGAAATGCTGTGAGAGACAGGACAAAAAAGCCACGGGAAGGTTCAGCTAACTTCTTTCTAAATTGCATTCTGGAAGGCGTCACCTTCAGCAGCTCCTCTGAAATATATTTGGGAAGTGGGTTTGAGTATGTCCCCCAGCCTCCAAAACCTTGACCACCTCTCTAAATTTATCTCTGCTAATTGCCTACACCCCACCCTGCCCCAGCTTGCAGTATACTTGGTATTCACGGTTCCCTGACAAATCTTAACGAGTTTCGGCTGAAGCAATTTCTCCTTTCTGGAATGTTCTTACCCTCCATAGCGAGCTCCTCTTTTTTCTCCAGGCTGTATTTGTGTGGCCAATGTTGTCTGCGTGTTGTTCATGGCCAGGTAGTGCAGTGCAACAGAAGATGCTGGATTTTTGTGGTCAGCAAGGTAGTTCCAGAAGTATAGACAGTCTGGCCAAACAGAAGGTCAGTGTCTTCCTCCCTGCGCCCTGAAACTGTGTGTGTGAACCTTTGGGAGGCTTTGGCCCCGTGTGTCTGTCTCCCCTCTACGTGGTGAGTTCCCAGAGCACACTTCCTTTCACACCCCTCTGAGTTCAGCAGGGGCCTTTGCAAACAGCAGGCCTCCTGAGAGGGTTTGTTGCATTTAGTTCCATGATTTTGAGGGCACAAAAACGTTCTCTCTGCAGGCATCCATCTCTGCTCGGTGAAGGCCATAGTGGAGAAGTTTCCAGAAAGTGTGGTCAATGTAGGCAGCCAGTCAGGCTGAGTGAACACATCCATCTCCTTGGATAGCAGGCTAGCTGGAGCGGCACTGACTCTGCTGTTCGTTTTGCCCACGCAGGCCAGGAAGGAAAGCCACTCTGCAGAACAATGCTTCCGAGGCATTTTATTCGCAACAGGATGCTTTGTAAGAGGTGAGCGAAGGAGTGGGGTCCGCTAACACAGGGACCCCACTCACCTTGGCCTGTGACCCCACGGCACTGGGCTCTGTCCAGGAGGGAGCGGGGGAAACCCCAATCCTTTACATACGATGCACACGCAGCCTGATTTGGATACAAAACTGTGCCTTTGCCGTGGGGACCCTCATGCCACAGGGCTCACAGCCGCTGACTTGCGCGGCACTGTCTGAACCCAGAGGACACCCTCAGGGGTCATGTTAAGTCACACCCCATGGCTTCTTAGATCAGAGGGAAAGCGACTGGGCCACAGATGGCTGTCACAATTCTTTCTTTTTATTCCCTTTTACCTTCTAATTAATTTTTCTAATGGTTCCTTGATGGAATAAACCATTTATCATGCCCACCCTCTTTGTGGGTTTTTCTCTTTCCCAGTTATTAACATGTCCGAGGCTCTCCCAGGGGAAGTTTCTAGGACTTGGCTGCCTGCTGTCCCCAGGAGAACAGTAGTGAGGGGTCGTGGCTATCCATGTCATGCGCTCAGACAGTGCTCTGTGACAGGCCACCATTGATTCACCGATGGCACTTTTCATCCAGCAATGGCTCTGAATGGAGAATGAGCCAGGAAACAGAGCTTCTGCCCAGCAAAGTCTTAGCCGGAGCACCAGGGCCTGAATGGGAGGGGATGAGCGAATCAGGGAGGCAGCTGCCAGAGGAGATGGAATCACACAGATGTCCTTTGAGAGCTGGTGAGGGCCTGGACATGATCTCCTGACTTCCACTTATTTTCATTTGGCATATCGGGATTTCTCTAACAACTGCTTAGAAAAAGCCCAATTGCTATGTAACACTCTCCTTTTCACACCCACTGCCATTAATGTCTACAACCACTGACCACTGACTGCAAGTGAAGGACTGTGCAGACACCATCTCCGTCCATCCT
The DNA here is from genome assembly GCF_964662115.1 of Mustela nivalis. Classification (NCBI taxonomy): domain Eukaryota; kingdom Metazoa; phylum Chordata; class Mammalia; order Carnivora; family Mustelidae; genus Mustela; species Mustela nivalis. The sequence goes on from NC_139031.1 coordinate 47,088,621, forward strand.
CGACAGTGCCAAGAGGTGGGACATATGAATCTGTGAGACAGACAGGAGAGAGACTTGCCTAGGCCAGAAAGCTGAAGAAGGAAGCTTGAGACCTGAGCTGGGGTCACTCTGTCCCCAAAGCCAGGTCATCTTCCCGCCAGACACACACAAGCAGTTACGTCCTTGGGGCTTTGGCCTTTGTGACAAAATTCTAAAGTCTGAGTCTGAGCCTAAGAAAACATTCGGCCCGCTGGTACTTGCCGCCTAACTTCGAAAGGTGTCCGTCATTAAAGCTAGATTGAACCGGAGTCCTTGCTGAGACCATCTTGATATTTTGGCAGATTCACACCCTTGATGAGATTGCTGTCTACGATGAAAGTTGATTCAAGGTCTTGGGATCATTTTTCACATGGGACCCGCATTTATTAATGGGGAGTATTTTGTAAGTCCTTTTGTAAGGACTTCATTTGACCTGGTAACACAGAAGCAAGGAGCATCTTAATCTGTCCCCCTGAGCCGCCCTTGCCCCCTGCAGGGACACGCTGATGTGTGCCTCATAAATTCAGCCATTGTGTCTGTGAGCGCCTTGGCTGGAGCTGGTTTTATGAGATATCACAGTGTGTGCTGCACACCTGTGAGGCTGAGAGCAGAATGTTTACTTCGGGAGTTGGGGGGAAAACCCAACTCAGACATTGGAAGGAATTCAAGCACAATCCCCTTTTGTTAGCAATAAAAGAGGAGCACATGGCCTGGAGGAACTTTATGAAAGATCATTGAAAGAAACTCACGAGTCTCTACTTCACATCCATATCCTTTAATTCTTGGAACAAAATTTCATACCCAGGGAGGTAGCAGGCATTATTTTGCCCCCACCAGCCAAGATTTTAATGGGATCCTTCAGCTTTCTCCCTTTGACCTGGCCATAATTAGGATAGGAAATATACAGCCGCATTGCCTCAAAATAGGATACTTGGTGGAAATTCTCTTTTGAATGTTACTGTTCTTCTGCATACATCAGAAATCCCCAGGTCTAAGGGTGTACCCCGTCCCCACCACGATTGTGCATCAGGTTCTGGAGAGCAGAACATGTCACCTTAGCCGGCAACAGAGCAAGGATCCCTTGGCTGTTCCGTATTAGTGGCCCTTGGCTCAAATGGGGGTCACCCCATTCGGGAGACTGTGTGGCAAAGCAGACAAAGCACTTATAATGCAAGGTAGGGAGACTGGCGATGCTGTCAAGTTGCTTCTTCACCTTAGGTCAGTCAATTACTTTCCTGTGTTTCAATTCTTTTTTCCACCTATACAGTGGGAATAACACCTATTTGCCCAATTCCTGGGATGCTGTGAGAATTAAATTACATAGTAGTTGCAAAATAATTTGACTTCATTGGAATTGGCCATTGCCCGCACCTGAGCAGAATGAATGGGCAATTCTTAATGGCTTCCATCTTCTGGCCAAGCTGCCTTGGGACTAGAAGAATAGTTTAGGTCCAGATTTCTAGCCTTTGGCAGCACAAGGTGGCCGCCACAGGGCCAAAGAGAGGCTGTAATCAGAACACATTGCATAGAAATGCTGCATGGTCATTGACCCCAACAGCCTGAGTTCTCCACTGGACAAAGATATCATGGGGGTCCAGTGGCTGCTGACAGGGAAGAGGGCCCAGAGCCCTGAGTTGCAGAAACTTTATTATAATGATTTTCGTGATAGGTTTATATTCAATGATCATCTCTAACTCTCCAGAGATGAACACATGCACTTGACATCTTGAGACTGGGAAGTTTGAGGCAGATGAGCAAACAGCTGAGTGAGAGAAAGTACCTCTGTGTGCTATCTGTCTGTCTCTCACACACACATAGGAACACTAGTGTGCACACCATGTCTCTAAGAAAGGACACTAAATAGCCCCACTTGTGTTCCTGCCACTCTTTGATCCCCTCACACATGACCCTGGGTTCCTCAGTGGGCGCAGTCACGATAGTCTTTTCGTTCATTTCCAGCTGGCTCCTGCTTCAGGGCCTCTGTTCCATCTCTTCCCTCTGTCTGCAATATTCTTCTCACAGATGTTTCCATGGCTGGCTGGCTTTTCTTGTCGTTCAGGTCTCAGCTAAGATCTCGTTTCTGTGGAGAGACCTTACCTGACCATTCCATCTTCAGTAGCCTCATCTTCTGTTTCTTTCAACAGGACTTAACTCACCAAACCACTGATTCCTCTTTGATATTTTTGTTTGTTTAATTCCTGACTTCTTCCTAGGGCAGAGATGAGCAGGTTCTGCCTGCTATTCATTCTCTTCTTCTTCTCTAGCAGCAGAATCCAAATTTCTGCCAGGTACCTGGTCAGTCAGAACAAGACCACATATCCTAGCCTCCCTGGCAGTGAGGGATAGACATGTGTCTCAGCTCTGGACAAATATAAGTAGAAGTGTCTTTAGAAGGAGAAGGAGCACTCTTCTTATCCTCTTCTTCTTGTCAGCTGGGATGTGAATGTGATGCTAGGATTTAGGTAGCCATATTGAACTCTGAGGTGAAAACATCATCCCTAGGACAGCAGAGCACCAAGGTAACAGGATCCTGGGTCTTTGATGACATCATGATGTGACCCTAGCAACCCTGGGTCATGTCCCTCTGGACTTTGTGGGACAAGAAATTAGGTCGTAACTTGCTTAAACTATTGCTATGTTGGGTCATCTGTCATTTACAGCTAAATTGACTCCTAACTTCTAATGCCAGTTTCCACCCCCAACCTCATGCCTCCCACCTGAGAGAATATGGACTCTATAAAACAAAGGATCTCCCCTGCCTCATTCAATGCCATATGCCCAGCACTGGAAAAACACCCACACATAGTAATCATTTGGTAAATGCTTACTCAAGGAATAGCTTGCTCGTCTTTTATTTAATTTTTTCCCTCCACTGGCTCCTTTCCCTCTCTGTATTGCACTATTTTAGTTTTCTTTTGACCTCCCTCATGTCTTCTTCTCCTCTCTACATGTCCCTGAAATGTAGACATTTCCCAAAGTGATGTCCTTGGCTAAGGTGGGAAGTACTAGGCATTTTCATGCTGATACCTATCTGCACTTCCACAAACCTCTCCAAGGGAAACTGCCCTCCCCGTAAGCCAATGGTGGCCCATGGAGTACTTCCTGCTCCTGTCCCACTTCTGATTGGATGGGGCTGTCAGGTGACCCAGATGCAGCCAATCCATTGGCTTGTCAGAATCCTCTGTCGTTGAGGGGTATGAAAGAACAAACTAGCGAAAAAAAGAATCCCTCTATCAAGAATACTTTTTCATTTTCATTTTAAATTTACTTTATATGAAAAATATTGATAAATATAAGAGGAAAATCATCCCCCTCAAATTTTGCCACTTTTAAGAGACATTATTTACAGAGATGAAATTTCTACCCTTTTCCCTTCTCAAGTCTGCCTAACAAATCTTATCCCCTAGAGATAATCAGCATTAGCAATTAGATGCATGTTTTTCCTGACTTTTTTTTCTATTGTGAAACAGGCATCTCTATATATCTCTGTACATGGATGTGTGTGTGTGTGTGTGTGTGTATTTATTTTATGGGCTTACCCTCCGCATATTGATTTGTACCATAGAATCTCTGTAGACCCAGAAATGCAAATGTTTATCAGGGACTGGTCAGTATTCTTTAAATGGATGTTCCATAATATAGTCCATAATTCCCTACTGATGCAACCTGCAGGATGGTGTAATAAGCATCCTGGATATATAGAATTCCATATTTCCATACTGAGAAGTGGGATTACTGAGTCAAAGAGTATCCCCTGAGGGGTGCCTGGGTGGCTCAGTTGTTTAAGTGTCTGTCTTCGGCTCAGGTCATGATCTCAGGGTCCTGGGATTGAGTCCCACATAGGACTCCCTGCTCAGCAGAGAGCCTGCTTCTCCCTCTCCCTCTGATGCTACCTTTGCTTGTGCTCTCTCTCTCTGTCAAATTTTAAGAAAAATTTAAAAAAATTTTAAGAAAACCCTAAAAACAAAGGGTATGCACTTTAAAAACTTTAATAAATATCATCAAATTAATCTCCAAAATAGTTATACCAAGTTTTTATGCTCCCACTCACATCCATGAGAATCCTATCCCCTCGTTCTCTTTCATAATCCATTGTGGTCACTTAGCTAATAATAGAAGAGTGTGTCATGACATTGGTATTTGCACTTTTTGCTAGACTGGTAAAGTCATCTCCAGAAAACCAGGTGCCGGGCTAGAGCACCGGGATGTGCAGAGCAAAGCCGACAGGTGTGAACTGACATTTTGAGGAAGAAGGCAGAGTTGAGGTCCCGAGGATGCAGGAGTTACAGGGACAGGAGGGGTCTACAGAGGTGAAGGAAAGAATGTCAGTGAGGGGTGAGCAGATGGGGCAGAGCTGCAGAAGTGAGGCCCATGGGCAATGGAGCAAGAGACAGGCTGCACATACACCAGCTGTGCAGCTTTGTGATGCCTCAGAGGCCTAGAACTTTCCTTCCTCCTTGTGCCTGTACTCGTCATCCTTTTCCCCCATGAGACCTGGCTTGAACTGAGACCACTGTTTGGTTTGCTTTTCCTGGATAGTGCCGTTATTCAACATGAGAAAAGCTGCTGTATTCTGACCTTTTCTCCACTGTCTTCCATAGCTCTGAGACACCTGCTTCCTCCATGTCAACCCCGCTCAGCCCCGATGGTCCCCATATGTGCATCTTCTGTGCCAGCCTCCTGCTTCACATCTCTCTCTGCTGGCAGAATGGCTCCAACACAGTCTCTGGCTCATACGTCAAGCTCAGTGTGTCCAAAGCAACCCAGCTCTCCATCTATTCACCAAATGGAACCATCTAGATTGTCCTATTTCTCTGTGGATTCCCACCACACTCTGGGTCACAAAGACTTGAAAGTGTAAAGACTTTTTTTGAATGTTATCTCCTCTTAAATCTGCCCTCATTTATTATTATTATTTTATTTTTAGTTGTAGTTAAAATATATATAAAACAACATTACCATCGGAACATTGTTAAGTGCAACGTTCAGTAGTGTTAAGTGCATTCACATTATCATGCAAACACCACCATCTATCTCCAGAATTCTTTTCATCTTGCAGAAATGAAACTGTATACCCATTAAACAACACCTATTCCCCAGTCTGTAAAGATAAATTTGACCTTTCAGCCACTCTGCTCTATCACCAAGGTCAAGATCATCCGTGTATCTGCAGGACCTGCTAGGTACCTGTCTTAGCCATACAAGGCCATAGGCAAGAAAGGTTAAATGAGTGAATGTCCTACTTATTTCATCCATGCAATGCCCAATAATTACTATTTACCCAGCATCTAGAACAACCCCGTTTATTTTTACTTCTCAAAACAACTCTCCGGTAGTGCTTGCTTGTTGGTTTGTTTCGTTGATGAGGAAACAGAGGCCCAGAGATTAAGCAGCACCCTGCTAACGCAACATATACAAGGCAAGTCAGGTGAGTCTGACAGCAGCCCACCTCTCAATCTCCAGATCGGCTACTTCCTTGCGCATCTCTTCCTTGCTGCTTCCCGCTCCCCCACACCCCCACCCCACCCCCATCCCGGGGACCACTGTGTCACATGTAGGCGGTTGCACCGGACTACTGATGCGTCCGCCTGTCCCCTCCCCGACCCTCTCATCACTTGCCCTGCGGATCAGGCTTGCTCATCACTTGCCCTGTGGATCAGGCTTGCTCAGTCACAGTTCCGCCTAAGGCATCCCCTGCTCCACTTCCTCATGTTTCTGCAGACATGCGCATCTTCCCTGAAAGAAGTTCAGGCTCACTGCCTGGCATTTGAACCTTACCACCTGCCTCCAGCTGCCTTCCCTGCTGCCGCTTCTTCCGTGTCATCCCAGCCATGCTCCAGTTTACATTTTCTTGCCTTTGTCCCTTTGCTTTTCTTATTTCTTGAGTCCTAAATGTTCTCCATTCTATCACCAAGAACTGTTTGCTTTTGTCATTGTTTCTGCAGGACCTAGAACAGTGCCCGACACGTAGTAGGCACGCCATAAATTTTTACGGAGCGAGTGAATGAATGTCGCTATGCTTCCAGTCATCTAAGGTTCCATTTAGGGGTCACCCCATGAGGAAGCCGTCCCCAGGACTCCCCACAGGACTGGATGTCCTTCTTGGCTCTTCATTTGTTCTTACCTTACGCGCACAGTGGTCCGAACTAAACCAAATTTGTAGGCTACTCGTCTCAGCCTCTCAGTTAGACTGCAAGTTCTTTGAGACCCTGAGGTTTTAGACATTTCTATACTTTTCCCTGCGTGGGCTTATGCACGTAGGTGCGTGCAGTACACACTCGCGCATGCGCACTTTTCCCCAAACGCAAGCTCCAGGCTGAGTACGCATCATACGCGTTTGGCTGTGCCATTCATCGTTTGTTGGTTGATTGGAGCCCACTCATCTGATGATCCCTCCTACCTCTCCTCTTTCTGCAGGCACTGGGACTTCCCTCCTTCCCACCGCATTCCTGCCCTGGCCCCCATTTCACCATCCCGTGGCCACTGCAGCGTTGCCTGCGGGCACCGGTGCGCCGCAGGGTGATTTAACCTCGGCCGTCATGGTATCATCTCCCTCCGCACAGCGCCACAGACCAGAGGAGGAAAATGAATCCTGGCTAGAACCTTAGATTTATATGTCGGAGAAGGATGCCGGGCTGAGAAAGCTGGTAGGGATGTCCAATGCATATCTGACACCTGCCGGAGCAATCAGAATGAGGAGCATCGAGAGCACTCTCCTGAGGTGCCAGACATTACGTAAGCACTTTGCATCCTCCATGGACACCTCGGCCAAACCTGTGAGACGACTATTATTATATTTTACAGCTGAGGAGCGGGACAGAGCCGGCAAGTAACTAGCCCAAGGTCACACAGCTGGTAATGGGAAGCCTCTGAATTCAAACCCAGGACCTAGGCACTTATGCCTGCCCTCTACCCTCTCCTCAGATGAAGCCAGATAGTTGGCAGATAACGCAGCCCTGGAAAGCATCTCAATCCGATTGGGTGTTTTCTAGTCAAGAAACTGAGACCCGGACAGAGGGCGTCACTTGACAGAAGCCACTCGACTTGTCCAGCTCCATGTCCATTCCACTGTCCTGTGCACACCGGGGCAGGCCTGGATTTCAGCTTGTGCCTGCTGTTGTTGTTCAAGGGGCTACTTAGCAAAAATCCATCTGGGAGAAGAGTTTTTGCTGTTGTTTATTTTTTCCTAAAGCTGGGAGAAAATGCACGTTGCTGTGAGAAGTTTGGGAGAGCAGCTTGCGATGGAGACGGGGAGAAGGGAAGACCAGCACCAAGAGTGCTGGAGGGAGGGGCAGTCACAGATGCCCCCAAGGGGAGGCTGAGCTTGTCACAGGCAGAGAGATGACCTACCATGGGCTTCAGAGGGGAGAGAAGTTCAAGACAAGCATTTGCTCTGAATCTGGGGGAGGTGCGTAATTGAAGGGACCACAGTCATTCTGCTGGTGTCTCCAAACTTACCTGGGGGTCATCTTTCAAAAAGCACTGAGTGAGATTGAGTAGCTTCGCCAGAGAGACAGATCTTACCTGGGGAAGCCAGACACCGAAATCATGCCCTCGCTTCTCCAGGGGCATTTCAAAGTAGAACATTGCGTTTGAAAAAACTCCTTTATATGAGGCACTGAGAGCACTTCCTAGATCGTAGGTAATTAATCCATGGAACACCCTGGGAGGAGTGGGAACGGGAGCAAGAAATATTGCCTTCCTTTGACTGATGGAGAAATTAAGCAAAGAACAGTCAAGTGCCTTTCTTGATGTGATATAGGAAGTCAGCTGCGGAGGCAAGGAGACTAATTCTCCTCCTGGCTCAGTGTTTTGTCCTAACAGCTCTGCTGGGGCGGCAACTACCCCCTGTACACCGGCTAGCCATGAGGCTTGACGGCAGAGCCATGACCCACGTTTCCCAAGGACTAAAACATCTGTTTTATCTGATGACTAAAACATCTATTTTCTCTTTTTAACGAAAAGTCCTCATTAAAAGATACTTAAAAATAAATAATTGTAATCATCACTTTCAGGTTAACCTAAGGTTAAAATTTCCATTCATTCTTTACTGGCGGTAATTTGTGTGTGTTTCCGAGAATAGGCACATAGTAGGTGCTTACTAAATGGTTACTGAGTAATGAATTTCTTTGTACATTTTTCACTTTGGTAAGATCACTTTGGTATGATCAGTCGGAGTTTTAATGACTAAGTAAGCCTAACCTTGACATATCGGAGTGAGTGTTTGCCTGTCAGTGATAATGATGATGATAGTTAATTCTGACCTGTTGCCTGTGAAGCCAAAGCTCCCACTACACCCCACATAAGTCATAAGTGCTGAATGTGGTTTTGCTGGTGGTGACATTTTTTTAAACCTGCATCTCTTAAATGACTCTCTTTTTCAATTAGTCCGTGACTCTATCAGGAGGCCACCTAGAATGAAGAGTATAATTGTAACTATAGATTTGTATGAAGTAAACTAATTTATTAGGGGTTCAACTATGCTCTGTTAGAATAGGGTTCATTTGGACCAATGGACGCTAACCTTCCTTTTTGCTGAAGAACTCACAAGTCTGATTTGAAACCTTTCCCTAAGTCATATTTTCAAGACAAATTTGCATTATTGACAAAACACCCAGTTTTCTATACTGAGGCAAGCTTTGCTCTAGCCTCTACTTAAGCAGTACCCAGCAAGCAGAGTATCAATTAAATTTCATTGTATTTTGTCCTTCCTCCTTTACTTCTTCCTCTAAAAATAATCCATGCAACATCAAAAGAGAGCTATGATAAAGGCATATGAAGATGGCAGTCATTACTATCATTCATTGGTAACTCCCTCTCCCCTCCAAGCAGTGCTAGTGGTTCCCATCTGCATCTCCTTGAAGTTAACCTTCAAACCATGTGACTTGCTTTGACCAATGAAACATGAGCAGACGTGATATGTGTCCTTCCCAGCGGGAATATCTAAGCCTTCAGGTCTTGCAGGTACATGATTTTTATGTCCCCATTTCCTTGCTCTGGTGACTGGTAACATTCTACATGGTGGAGGCTTCATCCTGCTAGAACCCTGGGTGAGGACAGACTGGAGTAGAACTCTCTCACCACCTGAGAATACCACACAAGGTGAGTGAGAAAGAAACCTTTACTATTTTACACCACTGAAATTTTTGTCTGTTATTGGAGTATAACCTCACCCACCCTGACGGGTAAATGAAATGTGAAGTCACCACTCTCTGGTCAAATTCTGGTGAATCCATTTCCTGCTCCTCCCTTCCCCACCCCCACGCCGCTGTGCCATCCCCACAACCCATCCTCTATCTCTTTCTTCTAGAAACTATGCTCTCATTTGGCAGATGTTGTTATGATTCAAATAAATTCAATAGTGTTTTTTTTTTTTTTAAGAGGTGGGGCAGGGCAGAGGAAGAGGGAAAGACAAAATCTTAAGCAGGCTCCATGCCCAGTGCAGAGTCTGACATGGGGCTCGATCTCATGACCTTGATATCATGCCTGAGCCGAAATCGAGTTGGACTCTTAGCTGATTGAGCCACCCAGGCCCTCCAGTTTTTTTCTGTTTTGTTTTGTTTCATTTTTTAAAAAGATTTTATTCATTCATTTATTTGAGAGAGAGAGAGCAAGCTGGGTCAGAGGGAGAGAGACAAGCGGATTCTGTGCTGAGCCCAGAGCCCGACTGGGTGGAAGGTTGGGGTTCTTGACCCCAGGATCCTGGGATCATGATGTGAGCCAAAGGCAGATGCTTAACCAACTGAGCCACCCAGAGGCCCCTTGTTTGATTCATTAAGAGAATGATAGACCACAATGAGAAGACTAGAAGGTTTCATCCCAGGGATCCCTAGAGATAGTGTTCTTGCTGGAGGGACCAATGTGTCACTAAAGCTTTGACCAATGAGTGAGTGCCTGAGCCAACCCACATCTCCAGGGACAGCACAGCCTGTCTGAAACAAGGACCAGCCATGGAAGTCTCATTTTCACATACACCCACACCTTGCTCATCTTTTTAAAGTGGCTACCCTCATGTTGGTGAAAAAGACCTAATTCAGTAAATGTTATCGTTCCAGTGACCAGGAGGCCTGAATTCTAGCCTCTGTCTTAAAACTCTTTTGTAAACTCAGTTTTCTCATCTGTAAACTGGAGATGATAGGATTCATTGTCAGCTATTTAAAAATAATTGGTATGCATTTGTGAAAGGTCACTAGTATGCTTCTCGTGACCGATATCTGCAGAACTAGGCAAAAAGAACTGTTTTGAGCAATTTGGATCATCTGATCAAGCCACTCTCTTTTAAATCAATTTAAAAAATATAAATAGACTTTATTTTTTAGAGCAGTTTTAGATCTAATGAAAACTGGAGCAGGAAGTACAGAGAGTTTCTTCACGCCCCATCTTCCCCTGCACAGCTTTTCCTATTACTCCCATCCCGCATTAGCGTGGTACATTTGTTGTAATTGATAAACCAATATTGACACATTATTATTAACTAGAGTCCATAGTTCGTATTAGAGTTCTCTCTATGTTGTATGATTCGATGGGTTTTGACAAATGCATAGTGTCATGTATCCACTGTTGTGTATTTCACTGCCCTAAATATCTCCTGTACTCCCCCTATTCATTCCTCCCTCTGCCTCCCACATCCCTGGCAACCCCTGATCTTTTTATTGTCCCTATAGTTTTGTTCTATCCAGAATGTCATCTCATTGGACTATTAGAACATTTAGCCCTTTTGCATTGTCTTCTTTTACTTAGTGATAGGCATCTGCTTTATGCATTTTCATGGCTTGATAGCTCATTTCTCTCTCCCTTTTTAAAAAGAGTTATTTATTTTGAGAGACAGAGAACATGAGTGGAGGGAGGGGCAGAGGGAGAGAATTTTTCAAGCGGTCTCCCCACTGAGCACAGAGCCCGATATACGGTTCCATCCCATGACCCATGAGATCATGATCTGAGCCGAAATCAAGAGACAGATGCTTAACCAACTGGGCCACCCAGGCGCCCCCAAGCTCATTTCTTTTTCTTCTTAAATAGTATCCTATTGTATGGACATTCCTTAATTTCTTTATTCATTTACTTTGAAGGACATTTTGGTTGCTTCCAATTTTTGACAATCCTTAACAAAGCTGCTGTAAACATCTGTGTGCAGGTTTTTGTATGGACACAAATTTTCAGTTTACTTGGGTATATACCAAGGAGCACAATCACTGGACTGTATGGTAAGAGTTTGTTTAAATTTTTTAAAAAGACTTTTATTTATTAATTTGAGAGAGACAGAAGGAGAGAGAGAGGGAGAGAGAGGGAGAGCATGAGATGGGGGAGTGGCAGGCAGAGGGAGAAGTAGGCTCCCTGCTGAGCAGGGAGCCCAATGTGGGACTTGATACTGGGACACCAGGATCATGACCTGAGCTGAAGGCAGTCACCCAACCAACTGAGCCACCTAGGTGCCCTGAGTTTTTTTATTTTTTTAAGGAACTAATAGACTGGCTTCCAAAGTAGCTGTACCATTTGCAATGAGTGAGAATTTCTGTGGTGCCATATCCTTGTCAGTACTGGAGGTTGTCAGTATTCTGGATTTTAGCCAGTTTAATAGTTGTGCAATTATATCTTGTTGTTGTTTTACCTTAGAATTCCCCCCAAGACATGTGATGTTGGGCGTATTTTCATACACTTATTCGCCATTTTTATATCTTCTTTGGTGAGGTGCCTGTTCATATTTTTTCCTTCTTCTGAATTGAATTGTTTTATTATTATTGAGCATTAAGTGTTCTTTCTTTGTTCTGGAAGCAAGTCTTTACCAGATTAGTGTTTTGCAAAGATTTTCTCCCAGTTTGTGGCTCCTCCTGCATTTTCTTTATAGTGCTTTTAACAGAGCACAAGTTTTTACCTTTAATGAAATTTGGCTGATCAAGTTTTTCTTTTTCATGGATCATGTTTTTAATATTATATCTAAAACTCACTGCCAAACCCAAGGTCACCTAGATTTTTTCCCTATGTTACCTTCTGAAAGTTTTATAGTTTTGCATTTTACATTTAGGTCTCTCATCCATCTAGAGTTAATTTTTATGAAAGATGGAAGGTCAGGGCTTAAATTCTCTCTCTCTTTCTCTCTCTCTCTCTCTTTTTTTTGCATGTAGTTGTCCAGTTGTTCAAACCATTGGTTGGAAAGTTTTTTTCTCTATTGAATTACCTTTGCTCTGACAAAGATGAGTTGGCTATATTTGTGTGCTATATTGTTGACTCTAATTCTGTACTTTCTATTGAGTACCATTGATCAATTGTATTTGTCTCTCCTTTTGCCAATAATAGATAATAAGAATAGAAAACTAGTCTGTGTGGCCCAGATTTCTGTATTTCATTTGACATTAACATAATGACCAGCTGTCCTAACTGAAAATTAAGAAATTGACCAGCAACACGCCTCAGCCTCAATTTCTATACCTAGTGACCACAGAGTCACCATTCTTGTACCTCAATGCTCAGATGCTAGGGACCCAGGAAGCCAATGTGCTAAGACACCCTAATCCACATGCTGTGACCCAGACCTAGGGTGACTCAATTAGAGAAACACCTTCTAGATTCCAGGAGGCAGATCTTCATGCTGTGATTTGTTGTGGGTGGGTTTTTAAAATAAGCCTCGTGCAGCACCCCCTACCTTCCATAGAATGTGGCATTTGAAATAACAAGTTTAGCCGGAAATGGTCCTGTCTAGGACTGTGATGCCAACTGTACTTTTTCCCCTGGCAGGTGCTCAGCTTGTCAGGTAACAAGGTGACCTGCAGCAGCGCTCTCTTTTCCATCCACACTTCCTCTCCACCAGGCCAGCTTCTCATTCCTGGCTCTTGGTTCCAGGAGCACCTGCCTGCTTTGCTTTTGTGCTCACTGAGGGGCTAGTGTTGTGAAAATAACCAGGGTTGTCGTGCTTCATGTATGCCCATGGGCTCATTTGCTCAAGCTTTCAAACTTGCAGGCCATTTAGCAACCTGAGCTGTGAAGCCTGATAACCCACCTCTGGGTCTCCTGAAATTCCCTCTCTCCAGGACTAAAGCACCTCTTTGAAGCGTCAAGGTCAAAACTCTTTATCTCAGCAGTCTGGCCTGAAAATCTTTGCCCATTCAAATACCTTGCTCTGTAAAATAGAAGTAATAAATGCCCATAAGTCTGATGCTTTGGGTAATAAGACCGGAAAATGTTTGGAGTTCTTCGGAGGAAAAAGGATGTTTAGGGGCTAAATTGCATTAGAGTCATGGAATAAGAACATAGTTTTTAAATTGCAAGATCTGGTGACAGTTTCTCCAGTGAAACTATGTGTTAGAGCACACGAGTTTCAATTTCCAGGTCCAACATGGCCAAGCTGCTCTGTGGCAATTTATGGCAAGCTTCTGATGTAAGACCTGTGATTTGATTTTATTAGTTTCTGGCATTAGGTCCTGTACTTTGAGCAATTCCTATAAAATGTACTCAGGAGTTATTATTTTCCTTTAAAGAATGTGATACTAAAACAAGTTTTTAATAAAGTGTTTTGAAAAGGCAACAGGCTGAAAAAAAAAGGTGGGCAAAGATTCAAGCTAGTAATGAACTGAATGTGTCTCTAATTATGTTGAATTTACAAGTAATAGAATGAGGCAGGCTTGGCAATTACTTTTGAGTGGAATTGCGTGCCTGAAGGAAGAAAAAGCCTCCCTTAAAGTTAGGGAAAATGAAAAAAAAAAGTGCTGTATCATTACATTTTATTTTAAATATCTTTCACTCTAGACTTTCAAAGGTCTAATCGGTTCAAAAACAGATTCCCAGTAAACATTTTGTAGAAACGGTTGGTTTTCTCAAACCTAAGTTCGGTTTTAATTTTTTTTTTTTTCCTTTATAAAGCTTTGAGTATGGACAGCTCCTTGCTATGTCGTCCTAACACCCATGGATTTTCAAGGTGGGGCCCCAAAGTAAAATTTAGAAAGTGATTAGAAAGCACTCATAGGATTCTCACTCACCACGCTGAAAACTCAAGAGTTAAACGAATTTGAGTCCTCCAATAAAACAATGTAAGTGGATGGATAAATAATTCATTGGATGCCCACAGAACTGCCTTAGTACCATTTGTCTCTAATAAGCCAAATCCACAAATAAATAGGGTGCTGGCTGGCACTGGGGCTCTTGCTTTTCACAATGTGACTCTGAATCGAACCTCATCTTGACCAGAGGAACCATCCATCATTTGAGTAGATCGCTCAAAGGATAACAGGTTGGAGCGGGGAAGCCGTGGGCCGTTAGGGGGCTTGGCTTGCCTTCCTGGCATCACGCCGTTCCGTCCCACAGTCCCAGTCAGCTCAGGTCCTGTGTCTGCAGGGGAAAGCTGAGGTGCTGGGGGCAGGACAAAGGTGGGCCAGGACCCCTGAGGCCAACAGCCTTCTGTCACAAGGGACTCATTCTCTGTTGTTTAAATGCACACTCTGTGGTCTGGAGAGCTTTTCATTTCATTCCCACAGTTCCACACTGAGTGAGAATTATTATTCCTACCCCTGTTTTGCAGATAAGGACTTAGAAAGGTTCAGCATCTTAGGCAGAGTCCGGCTTCCATTGAGAAGGTCTGGCTTTCTGACTGCTGGCCTCTACAGGGAGAGGTAGTGTCCTCCTAGGAGACCCCGTCTCAGAGACGTGTTCTGAAAAGTCGATGGGTACGGATATCACGAAGCCTCATGGGGAAACTGAGGTGCGGAAAATTCAGAGGCTCACTAGGATCACATACACATTGAGTCAAGGGTGAATTAAAGATAATTTTTTTTGGGGGGGGGCTGCCTCCCAATCTCAACAGCTGCTTCACACATGTGGAGCTTGTGTGTGACTCACACACATGGCCCAGCCAGAGCCAGGCACCACAGGGAGGAATGCTCTGTCCCCAAGCACTTTCCCCTCTGGTTGAGCCTGCTTCCTCCTCTATCACCAGAAGGGAGATAGGTTTTCAAGACTTTTGCATTCCATTTCATCACTCAAGTTCTATAGTTATCATAGTGGGGAAGGATACTCTGTTATGGAGTTGACCATACCTCATCCTTCTGGAAGGCAGGGCTCCAGTGGTGTGACCCTGGCAGAAAGCATACAGAGTGATCACACTGGTTTGTATCCCATTCCCCCAACCCTCTGTTATCAGCTGATTGGCAGACATGACCTCCTCTTCCCCTGTTGCCCACTCTCAATGATAAAAGGACTTGGGGAGGCTTAAACTAAAGTATTATGGCTTTTCTCTAACCACTCACTACCATCTTGGGCGAAATTTGTGCTTGTATGTGAATGGCTCTATACTCCTTTATCCTTCCCTGGAGCCATTTCATCCACCGGATTATGAGTCCTTGAGTCAAGAAGTGAGATTTTACCTTTAACGTCCTAGAAAATCGCTGGAAGATATGTCACAAGGATGAAACAAAGTCATTTTTACCTGAGGCTTTGATAACCCTTTTAGTCAGGTGCTTTTGCATAAAGTATAATCCTGGGTGAATTTACTCTGCCAGGAGTTAATGCCTTTAGCAACGATGCATTATGGCAAATGCCACTGCCTGTCAGGTGTTTAACGTCAGATCATAAAGAACCTGTCTGCTCCAAGTCAGCTCTAGCTTTCATCTCCTCCCGGAAGATTGGCACTTGCTTCTCTTTTTTTTTTCAGTCCATGGATAAAAGCCCAGATGACTGCTTTGGGATAGGACTATGTCAGCCTAGCAAGCCCTTAGACATCCCTTATTTCCTTACCCAAACCCACTGTAATTTGTATTTTGATTTCAAAGACCCATTTTAGGTGACCTTTAGGGTGACCCCTTAAAATAAGTGACATGCCAGACAAGCAGATCTGCATATATGCAGGGTCATTGTTTGTCTTTTGATATATTCATCGGTCTGCCTTCTAACGTTTATGTGCCCCCAATAATTTTATTATATGTCACCATTCTTATCTTCAGCATTCTGATGCCTGTTTTCTTTACTTTATTTGTTAAGCAGAAGTATATTTCGTGTTCAAAGCGATACATCATAAAGGTAGAAAAAGGTGAACCCTTTGATATATTACAAGTCTCTCATAGCATGAAATAACTATTGCCTATTATTTTACTCCTGACATTTTTATTTTTAAGGGAATTTCACTTGATTTGTGGTGCTGACACCTCTGATATGTTGTTTCCAGTGACCTTACATCCAAAATCAGTAGCGTGTGACATTTGATGGCCCAGATAAAAAACATTAATGGGGGAAGAGAGGGTTTATTTTCCTGGTCATAAATTAAGTTTAAATAACTCTGAATTTATTTTAAACTCTTCAGTACTTTTTACTGTCCAAGCAATAAATATATTTATTACTGGGGGCCTACCTGGGCTTCCATAACACAGAGCCCTTTGCTCGGCTGCTTTAATTCCTTTCCTTCTCCCTCCATGGAAATCTCATCTTACCTAAAATGCCGATTTGCACAAACCATTCTCTAATTTCCCCCAACAGGGATCAGAGAAAGGGCCGTTGATCAGGGAGGTAAACCAAAGGCAGTTTTGTGGCCAATCAGCTTAAGAAAAGCGGCAGTTCATAAACTCTTCACTGATGCGGGTAATCCAGTCCTGAACGAATTCTGTTTTAAAATTAGAAGTAGAGACACAGGCAGATGCAGTCATGATCTGATCCCTCTGTAGCCTCATGTGAAAGGTTTGCGTTCGGTCCTGATTTAATTTTTATGGACGTGGAAGCCCATTTCCCCATTTTGATCTTTATAACTTTCCATCTTTATGTGTATGTTTTTTGGTACTCACTCATTAGAGGTCATAAAATTGCATGGAGAATTTCTCAGTTAAAAACATTTTTATGAGTTTAAATTTTTTTATCTATATGTTTGAAAATTGCCTTGCGGATTTTTTATCGAGATATAATTCACATATCATAAAATTTGTCATTTTAAATCGTACAGTTCAGTGGTTTTTAGTATATTCACAAGTATATACCACCATCTAATTCCAGAATATTTTTACCACGTGAAGAAGACCCCCCCCCACTTCTACACCCCACCATACCTATTAGTAGCCACTCAGCATTCCTCCCTTCCAGTGGCCTCTGCAACCACTTATCTACCTTCTGTCTCTATGGATTTGCCTGTTCTGGAAGCCTCATATAAATAGAATCAGACAATATGTGACCTTTTGAACATGGCTGCTTTTATTTAGTGTGTTGTCAAGGTTTGTCCATGTTGTGGCTGGAATCAGTCCTTCATTCCTTTCTGTGGCCGAATAATATCCCATTGTATGGCTATACCACATAATGTATATCCGGGGCTGGTTTTTCATTTGAAGAATTTCATTCACATGTTTCAAAAGTTGCCTTATAATTAATTCCTCAGGTGTTGCTCCTGTTTGGAAGATTTTAAAAAGTTAGATCTTTGAAAAAGAATGTTATAAAGTATATGTGATTTTTTAAAAAATATTTTATTTATTTATTTATTTGACAGACAGAGATCACAACTAGGCAGAGAGGCAGACAGGGGTGGGGGGAAGCAGGCTCCCCGTTGAGCAGAGAGCCCAACTCAGGGCTCGATCCCAGGACCCAAGACCATGACCTGAACTGAAGGCAGAGGCTTAACCACTGAGCCACCCAGGCACCCCAGTATATGTGGTTTTTAATACCTTTAGTAGTCATAATCCCACATCTCTTATTGATTTTGTATAGATTGGATCTTGCCACAAAATGGAAGAAAAGTAGAATCTAAGAAACTCTTCATTATGTAAGTAGGGTAGTAAAACAGTAAGTCGTTCACTGAGTATAAATTCACATTTAAAGCACATGTGGTTCTTGACTATGTGGAATGCTGTTTAAATGGCTTTACATGAAGACCAGCCTCCTGATCCCTCTTAGGACCTCAGGACACTCTGCCTTGGAGTATGGCCATATCTAATACATGTTTTTCCTTCAGTGGACAGTATTTTCTCTGTAGGCAGGGGTCATGTGCATTTCATCCTTATCTCCAGAGCCCCATCAAAATGCTTTCCAGGCATTCAAAAAACAAACACTTGGTAGATGAATTAAAGTATCGCTCTTTTGCTCTTCATGCTCAGTAAGAAAAAAAGGAGAGAACTACAAAAGCATTCTGATCATTGCCAGTCAGTTTCCTTTTACCATAGAGAGAAGCGCCCAGTTCACGCTGTGTGGCTTGATAAATGTCCACAAAGTGAAGACACCTGTGTGACCACCACCCAGGTCAACAACCAGTCCCCCCAGAAGCCTCTGAGCTCTCCTGGTCAATATTCTCACCCTTCTCTCCACTAGCAACCTCTATCCTCACTTCTAACGCCATAGGCGGTTTTGAACTTCAGGTAAATGGACATTCTTCTTACACTCATGACATTTTCTTTTTTCCTTCCAAGATTTTATTTAAATTCAAGTTAGTTAACGTGCAATGTAGCATTAGTTTCAGGAGCAGAATTTAGTGATTCTTCACTTACATACAATACCCAGTGCTCATTGCAGCAAGTGCCCTCCTTAATCTCACCACCCATTTAGCCCATTCCCCCACCACAACCCTCCGTTTGTTCTCTAGAGTTAAAAGTTTCTAATGGTTTGCCTCTCTGTTTATATCTTACTTTATTTTTCCTTTTCTTCCCCTTTGTTCATCTGTTTTGTTTCTTAAATTCCACATATGATACACTCATAATAGTTTCGAAGTAAGGATAAAAGGAAAAGTTTGCAAACTTCTAATAAGGATATGCGTGATATGCAATCTTTTCATCCTCAGGAGTGGAAAACCGAACTAATCTAAAGGACAAAAATACAATTGCCCATTTTCACTTCTGACTATACTGAATAAAAAAAAAAAAAATCATGCTTCCTTATTTTCATGCTTAATTTCTGAGCATAGAAAAGTGTGAAGTAGGCCAAGTTTTTCCACTTATTTTTCTTTAAGATTTTGTTTATTTATTTGACAGGGAGAGATCACAAGTAGGCAGAGAAGCAGAGAGAAAAGGGGAAGCAGGCTCCCTGCTGAGCCAGGATCCTGATGTGGGGCTCGATCCCAGAACCCTGGGATCATGACTTGAGCTGAAGGCAGAGTCTTAACCCACTGAGCCACCCAGGCACCCAAGTTTCTCTACTTCTTAACATCTTGGATATTTCTACCTTCATCTCTTCCCTCTCCTCTCAAGGACTAAGGCTTACTCTGTTTGGGCCACTGTAACCAAAATAACATAGAGCGGGTGGATGGCTTAGAAATAATAAACATTTATTTCTCACAGTTCTGGAAGCTGGAAGGTGCAAGATCAGGTGCCTGGCAGATTCTCTATCTAGTGAGGGTCTGTTCCTCATTCCCAGATCAATGGTGGGTGGTCTTCTCACTGTGTCCTCACAGGATGGAAGGGGCAAAGGAAATTTCTAAGTTCTCTTATAAGGGCATGGATTCCATTCATAAGGACCCCTCACTCACAACCTAATGGATTCCCCAGACCCCCACTTTTCAATACCATCACACTGGGAATTGATTCCAGCATATGAATTGGGGGGAAACACAAGCATTCATTCTATAGTAGACTCCTTCCCAGCCCCATTCCTCAGAATTCGTCATCATAAAGGTTGAACTGGTAAACGCCAAAGTATTCATCTCTTGGTATTGGAAAGGTCTCCAGTCCCCGGAACTTGCGATGCTGTTGCTGTGAGCCTGAGAACAGGAAGCTCAGAGGATGGAGCATCTTGAGTCCAGCAAGTCCTTTGACGAAGTGTATCATGTTATCTTTGAGGACCAGAGGGAGAAGCGCGTGACTGGCAGAATCACAGCCCGACACTGGACTGCGAAGTAAAACTCATTCACTAGATGACAGAGTTATGAAGCAAAAAGGTCTTGGCAGTTTGAAGCGATAGCCCTCAACCCCCGGAATTTGATGGTGGGAAACATGAGGTTCTGTTATCAGGGTACATAACTGATGACACACCTCCAGGATGAGGAGGCTGACTGACATCTATCCAGGGGTAAAAAAAAAAAAAGTCCCAAGGATTTCAGGTAATTGTAAGGGCAACACAGTGTGGCTGCCAACATACTCCTTTAATCATAGAATTGTCCAGAATAAAAGAGGCCACACTTCCTCTCTTTTTCTGCTGTGATCAGGGGCGTTTGGTATATTTCATCTGCCTTTGAGCATCACCTTTAAAAAGGAAGTTGGTAAATCTAACGAGGGTTAAAGATGGGTGAGAGGGTAGTACATGAGAGGAAGGGTGGCGGATACAAGGAATGACGGGAGGGTCTGGGCATCCTTAGTCTGAGGTCACCTAGGCTTTTCTCACATTTGAAGGGAGGTGAGAGGTAGCTTGGAGGGGAGTCGCTACCTCGGGTAGGGCCTCAGAAGGCATCCAACAGTTTTGCAAGTTGTTAATGGGTTGTGACCAGATGATCGCTAATTTCATTCCAGGGGGAAAAAACCCAAAAATCAAAAAGGCAAAGCTGAGAATGTTATACCCCATATAAACCAGAGATGTGTGTGGTTCCGTCTTCAAGTAGTGTCCAATGCAAGAGTAGTTTAGCCATCAGACATGATTAAAAATCAATGGCATTAACTTTTTTCAAAGGACACTCTATCTACCCCACACTCGTTGCCATCCGGCGGCCTGCCCGCTCCTCTGCCGGCTTATTCCTTCTAAAAGCCCCTGGAAGAGCACTAACATTTGTCCAACACCCTGATGCATGCCAGATCACTTTTACATGTAGTGTCTTGTTTATTTTTCATAGGAAACATGTAAAGGATACATGGTGGCGGTGATGTTCTTTTTGTGTGTGAGAGAAGGCCTCTGTAAGGTCAGGGACCTCTACCAGGTCATGGCTGGTCAGTGGAGCCTGGGATTTGAATGGCGGCCTTCCTCTCCCCCTGACGGAAGACTCACCAAGCCTTTTTGTGTTTGTCTTCCGGTGGCCTGCTCTTGGACACAGAGCTGATCAATGTGGCTCCATGCTTCCCACCTGGCTTTTGATCTAGGGATGGAGAATCAGGCCAATATGATGGGGCAGCATGGTTTTTCCTAAGAAAACGTGTCCCTGGTTCTCTAATTAGCTCTTGCCTCTTGGGCTTCCTCTGCCTCAGGCCTTCTCAGTGCCTGAGGTGCACATGAATCCTCCTGGTGGCCAAGAAATGCAGTGTAGAGTGAGCTGACCCAAGGAGAGGGGACTCCCAGGTGACCATTTTGCATTACCTTTCGGCTGCTGTCAGCGCTGGATGCTTGGCCCGCCCCAGGTCGCTGGCCTTTTGGGTACATGGCTCGCTCTTCAGTTTCACAAAGGCTGCGCCACAGCCAACCAGAGACATGGGAGTCGTTTTCAGTTACTCCATCATTCCAGATAAGGCGGCAGGCTTCAGGGGTCAGACAGGAGGCTACATACGGGGCTTGTTTGCCTCTCCCACCCCCCCACCCCCGATCAAGTCAGGAGGCTGCACTTCTTCTGCCTGATGGAAAGCAGATCGGCTTTCCACACTCAGTGCCAAGTTCGAGGTGGCCCACACATGTGTATCGCATGAAGGAGTGAAGGAATGGAGGCCTGCTCAGTGTGGTGCTCAGCTACCACTGGCGGACCCCGCCCAGCCGTCAGGGAAGTGGGCCACCAGGTCTGCTGCTTCGTGCTGGCCCGCGTCTGTGGTAGCCGCAGAGAGCTCTGATTTTTGGAAGTCAAGTAAGCACATCGTACAACACCTAGTAACTAGAGCCTCTCGGTCGTTAAGTAGTTTATGAATGAAGCAAAGTTGGTCCCAGTTTGTGTGAAGAAAGAAGAGAAAAAAGAGTTTGAGTCTACAGATCGGACCTCATCAGATTCATACCGAGGACAGCTTGCAAAGTCTTTAAAACATGGCGCACATCTAGAAATGGGAAGAACCCCATCCATTTCCTGGCATCCATTTGATCCAGAGGAGAAAGGCCATGCAAAGCAAGAGTGGCAGAGGAAGATGGGTAATGGGACAAGAAAACCCTGTACAGTAACAAGAAAACACTGGACTTGTCTTTTATCTTCTTTATGGAAGAGAGAGGTCAGGTCACTCCATCACGGTGAAGTGCAGAGCTTCAGAGAAGATAGTTGACCCACCCATGCTTGGTGGGATCCTGTCCCATGTAGGGAGGGTCTCTATGGGCAGGAGTGCAGCATCTCACTGGTATGGGGCACTGATATGATCCGATCAGCTCTTTCATTCATTACCGAGGGATGTCTTCCAGAAGATCTCGAAAGACATAACACTTCAGCCAGTTACACGAACCTCCCTCCCGTGGTCTTCATCATTTACCCCAACACAACTTCACTGCCAGGAAGTCAAGCTTTGTCAGTGGTCACTTCTGATTTTTCTTGGAGGTTTGGGGAGATTGGAAAGTGAAGGAGAAGAAGAGGAACCCCTTGAGTTTGGTCATCTCTTGCATTTTCAGCAGAAACGCCTGATTGCTCATGGTCGGGAATGGTGAGCAAACGGTGGTGAAAACCAGAAACTCCCACCCCAGCCCGGTGGAGACCCTCCCCCATCACCGACTAATTGATTAACCAAAGGTTCGTGAAGAGAATGATTTGATGAGGGTAATTTATAGAGATCGTATCTTTTGTCATCATTTGTCTTTGAAAACATAGAAGAAAACCGCTTTCAAAAGGACATAGCCCGCCAACATGAGCAATGGCGGACCGGGTATCATCAGTTATAGCAGACCGCTCAATTTTGTACCTTTTCAGCTGGTCAGATATCCAATAACCACAAAGGGAGGGGGGAAAAACCCACATCTTCACTTTCTGTGTTTTAAACTTTTCCAGCACTGGCTTATGAAAATATTTGGGGTTGTTCACTGCCCTGCTCTCTGTAGCATAAACATTTATTTAAATGGGGCTGTCTCTAGTAATGAAGAATGAAGGAAAAACAATGGTCTGATTTTGACAAATTAACTTGTGATTTGGAGAGTCAGTGAAGCAGGGAAGAGACATTCCTAACTATACTAATTAAATGAGCTTGCAACATTTATTTTAATGCAATGGAACCAGCCATATGAAGATGAACATTTTAATTTATTTTGCAGTGACATTATGAAAAATTTCACTGCTGCAGATTATCTACAAAAACAAATCTCATCAGCATCTAGGTTTGTACAGGAAATTTCCATCTTTCACACGAGCCTGACCTTCCCCGGTGGAAGCAAGTGCGAATGAGCTAAGTTACTTGAAAAGTTTTCTGAAGGTTGTCTTTCCACTGAGACTGGGCTTTATGTTCAAATGACTTCTGTGCCAAACACATCCATTTTTCATGGTGTGGCGTAGATGAAAAATTCCGAATCCATTCTACGGGGAATGCAAATATAGCTCATTAGTTCTAAAACATTTTTCATGAAAGACTGCAGAGTATTTGCCAGCAGATGAGGCTGCGTAGTTCCAGCCAAGAATGAACACCACATGTCCCACTAATTGTTTTTTAAAGTTGTTCCTTTCCTCTCTGGCACCCAGTAGTTATTGAAAATAGGAAACAATATGGAAAATGGAGGGAGAGAGCCTACTCCCTTTGACATTATTCTGCACTTGGTGTCGTCTTTTTTCCCCGCCTGCCCCCACCCCCCTTTATATGCAGCCATATTCTAGGAGAAGACACGGTTTTGAGACAACTGAAGCATTCCTGCTTTTCCTAGAGACAAAGAGTGTGCACATTGGCTGGAGAGTCAACTGGTACCAGAGGGCAGGGGTGCTGGAGCCTTCTCCTTCAGTGCCTCGGGCTCGGTGCGCAGGCTGGCTGGTGCGGCAGCAGGCAGACAAAATGGCCTCCATCCAGAGAGGGGGTGGGTGGGCTGCTGGCTCCTGGCCACCACCTCAGCCAGCTTTAAGGAATTCACACAGCCCAGAGATGTCTTCCAGAATGACATTCCCATTGGAGCTCTGCCAAGGAACCTCAGGAGAGAACAGACCACCTCCCTTTCTGAGCCAGTGCTCAGGCTCCAAATATTGCTGGAGGCCTGGTGGCAGAAAAGAGTCTCTTGCTGAAGACTTTCCTTCCCTCGACCCCCACTCCGCCTGTTGTCTCCCACCCGGGGGCCCTGAGAGGTCTAGCTGGACCACACTGTTCTGAGAGCACTTCAGTTCCCTGCGGGGCCTCTCTATGGCTTTGGTCTCTTCCTACCAACTCAGCACACAGGCTGTGAATGAGAAGAGGCCACGCCCTCCTGGAGTTCCAGCAGTCCTCTTCAAATGTGGACTCAGCACATCCCAGCGCACCCTGCATGGGGTGTATAGTCACCAGCAGGTGCAGAACTCTCCACTCTCCCAGCCTTGTTCCCAGCCTTGCCAGGGCCTCCCAGCGTGGCTCCTTGCACCATCCCTCAAGGCACTTCCTTCTGCCCCAAGCACAGGCAGCAGCTGAGAACCTGCTCCTCACTCCAATACGTCCTCTGCCCTTGGCATTTACCAGGCTAGTGGCCACTGGCCCAGCAAGCACACAGGGCCCGAGGGTGGGTGGAGTCAACCTGGGGAAGAAAGGTTTGTTTTCTCCCCCAGGACCAGCGCAACCTCAGCAGGATCTCAAACACCTGTGCTGCCCACAAGCTTTGTGCTGTTGCCTGGGCAGCTCCTTGGTCTCCTGAAGGACCAGCACTGTGTGGACTCAGTCTAGAAGCCAGGTGGTCTGTCCTGCTCCTTCATCTGACAGGTCAGCAGGTGTCCGTCGGAGAGGGCTGTGTTGCTGAAGCACGTTCTTTGGGATGGGAGGCAAGCCCCTCATGGTATTATTCAGGAAGTAACTATGTTATTGTTGTTTTCACAGTAGAGGACATGGCCTCCAGTTGAGTGCCTATCATCTATTTGAGAAATGATTATTTTGTATAAAAAAGTCACGGTGCTCAAAAGGATAAATGCACACAGTTTCACATGGCAGGGAATTAAAGTGAATTACAAGCAAATCCATCCATAAGACAAGGTATTCCCACTTCTCCCCCACCATCTCTTTGCAAAAGCCAAACAAACCGTTGAAGATTAGGAAGATTATAAATCACAAGGGAAGATGGGCCCACTCAGGGTTCTGCTGGGGCTCAGCTGAGAGCCCCATGGAGAATTCCTACAGCGTTCTGTGAGATGATAGAACCGGGTTATCCAGGATGAGCATGAAATATATGAGCGCATGTCCCTAAAAACAGCTGAGAAGCTGACTGTCTGCTGAGAGAGTCCCCAACCTTTTCCCTTTTAATGGCACTCACTTCAGATGCCTGTCCCTGGGCCGGGACAGGCATTCAGTAAGTGTTTGTGAGAGGACAAGTTTAGCTAGTAATCTTTGAGCTGGGAGTGAGAGGGAAACAAGCATGCAGGAGTGAAAGTGAGCCTTGGCCTTGGGAGGCTTCCAAACTCAGGA
The DNA here is from genome assembly GCF_964662115.1 of Mustela nivalis. Taxonomy (NCBI): domain Eukaryota; kingdom Metazoa; phylum Chordata; class Mammalia; order Carnivora; family Mustelidae; genus Mustela; species Mustela nivalis. The sequence continues at coordinate 47,113,955 of NC_139031.1, forward strand.
AGTGTGGGTTCCGGTTTCATCCAAAGCTAACCTACTGGCTAGTAATTCCCAAGGCTGGAGGCAGCACAGCGTGGTGGCTCAAACGGGAGCCTCGTTCTGTATCTGAGCAAGTTCTAATCCTTCCTGACTCTGTTTCCGTAGGCAGGTTATACCCTGGGTCTCAGTTTCCTCGTCAGTAAAATGGCAATGGCAATAACCGTGCCTTCTTCGTAGGCTTGGGTGAGTGCTAAGTCAGTTAAGTTACGTAAAGCTCTGTTTCTCCAGATGGACCTTTGGAAAGACAATAAAAGATGAAATAAGAGATCTCACACTGTCATATAATTGTGACCTTGAAGGGAATTATAATGGGCCCCGAGCTCAACTCTTTTGTTCTACAGATGTGGGGACTGGGTTCCTCAAATGGAAGCTGATGGTCCCATAGCCGATGTCCAGGCTGTCACCCAGCCCCGGAGGCCACAGCTCAGCTTGGATGGTGAACCCCGCTGCCAAGTCCACACACACTCACGTCCCACCCAGGGAAGGCTGTGAGGGCACAATCTTTATCAGAGCTCTGTACTTGGTACCCTTTTGTGTTTCTGCTCAGGACATTTTACAATGGACTTGAGAGGATACAGATATCTGAGAATGCAAATCTTGTCTGCTGTGTTAAGAATGCAGCACAGCCTAGGTATCCTAAGTGCAGGGGAGTCCGAATAAAGGATGGGAGAGGTGGCATCATTTACCCAAGTTCCTGAGATGCTCACTTTCATAGAAGATGGCAGGAGTTGGTCTGGTCCCCAACTATACCTCTCCCAGGGAAGAGGAACACTCCATAATTCCCTCTGTCAGCAAGGCACGCATTCAACCTAAGTTACACCTCCCGTTACACCTTTATTTGCTCAGGCTTCCTCCTGAGCCCCCACCAGTAGAAGGAGAGCGCGAACCAAGTGTCCAGTCCTATTTACAGGTAGTCCGGCTGACTTATCAGTCCCTTTACTAAAAATATTTCTTCTCTCAGAGACCACCATCCTCTGCCACACCATCTTCTTCCCCTCGGAGGGTGCTCAAATATGTGGTGGGAAGGGGAGACCAACAAGGTCCCACTGAGCAGGACAGATGGGAACTTCTCGGCCATGAGGTTTTCAGCTACCTGGTCTCCAAGGGGAGACCCCGTGTTCATCCGGGACCTTCTTGTTCCATCGCCAATGGCAGCTCAAGTCTGTGATTGGTTGAACCCCTAGTCATGTGCTGATGTTTGGTCGGGCCCTGTGCCAGCCCCTGGCTGTGACTCGGGGGTCCATTCTGCTCCCTTTGCTGTAGGATCACCTCATCTCCAGGGACGCCCTCTGGCAAACTTTTCCCAGGCAGACTCTGAGCAGCCTCTAGGTTCTGCCAGTGCCACACAGACCTCAGGAGATGACTTTGAAGTCAAGCTGTAAGGTCACTGTCTCCGTCTGCTTGGGTTGCCTTAATAGTGGGTGGCTTCAACAGCAGACACTTACTTCTCAAAGGTCTGGAGGCTGCAGGTCCAAGTTCACGCTGTGGGAGCTGTCCTCTCACTCTGTCCTCCGGTGGCCTCCCCTGTGTGTGCAGGTGCAGAGAAAGATCCCTCTCTTTCTCTCTCTCTCCTTTGAAGGCCACCAGTCCGATCAGATGATACTCCATCTTTATTACCCCCAATTAATTTTAATTACTTTGTAAAAGCCCTCTGTCCAGGTACAGTCCCATTGGGGGTTTGGATTTCAACATAGGAAGAGCCATGGGGTAGGGGATGGTGACGTCATGATCCAGTCTAGAACAGTCTCTGTCTGCCTCACCACACTGTGAGGCCAAGTTCCCCGGGGAACTCTGACCATGGATCTCTTTTCCAGAGTTGAAAAGAGGGTTGAAGGGACAGTGGCCTCTCTTGGCCCTGGATGTTGTCTGGTGCAGGAAAAATGATATGTATGTGGCTGGTAGATGAGGAAAAGGAACGAAGGTGACATTTTTAACAGCAAAGCAGAACAGTTGAGACTTGGGAGACCTGAGTCTTAATCTTTTAATGATTTTCTGTGTGACCCTAAAGTGACATAATCTCCACTTGGGCCTTATCCCTTGTTCCCCTAACATGGGGGGGGGGAGTGTCGACCTGCTTCCAAAGGTGGTGGAGGGGAACCAGCAGAAGACGTAATTGCAGAAGCCTTTTCTGAAAACATGAAGGTGATTTCAGATGCTGTAAATAAAAATAATGCAGAAGAGTATACCTCCGTTCAAAATGCACAACATCTGCAGAGGAAAGCATGAGCTCTAGTAACGAAAGCTCGGTCCCCTGGGCCTTGTGGGGTTGCTAAGAGGGGAAATGAGGCCACCCATCCAAGGGGTGAAGGGAAAACTTAGGGAAATCATCCAACTGAAGAGAGATGGATTCTGTGAAATTCACGACAACACAGAAAGCATTCCGCACAATCCTCCAGTGACGGTTTGTCAAAGAGAAGCAAATCCTTCAGGACATTCTCTTTAATATACTTTTAGTAAATGTTTTATTGTATTGGATTATGGGAATTAAGGGAATGAAGAATCCATACCGTATTTTTCAAAAGCAATATTTTTAGAATCACAAATTATATTGAAATTTTTATACCAAGAAAATAAAAACAAAGATCAGAAGAACTAAACAGCATTTATATATGTCTCTACAGAGATATATATGTATATTAGCAAATTGAAATATAGCAAATACACACAAAAACACCCACATAAAAGAGATGCAAATTATATTTTTGACACATTTTCAGCACAATCACCTAATACAATTTTCTTTTATAGGCAGAGGTAATAAATAGTGCAAATGTATATTTATGGTGTATTTGACAAATGTATTTGTTTTGAGTCGGAAGGAAAGCTCCAGTGGTTTTACTGTTGAAATGCATCCCATCTACCTGGATTAAATTGCTCTCCTTTCTTCTGGATTTCTCACTGTGACCGGGTCTGGGGTGAGAACCACCTTTTGGCCTCAGAGCTTGGCACATGCTTGGAGTAAAGGTTCGGAGCGTCCTTGAAAATCAAGAAGTCATGGTGTTTGCGTGGGTAGCTGTCTTGTCTCCTCTCGCAGCCTCCATGCTCCATGCTCCTTGAGAGTAAGGACAATGGCCTGTTCTTAGATTCTTAGAAGATTCTGCACAAATCTTCCTGTCTCCAGAACAGTCATTTGCACGTGAGGGGTACCTCACCAGACCGTGTTTGTTATTGCAAGAGGGCTGGTGAGGTCTTCAGAGAAGCAGGCATGTGCTGTGTGCTCCAAGAAGACTCCCCCCCCTCCCCACACACACATCATCATGTCCAAAAATCAGACTTATGCTTAATCCAAGGTACGTCAGTATTTCCCTAGCTGGTGAACTGAACTTCCAAAGATCCCTCTCTCCAGTGTGTCGGATGGGGGTGCAGGTGAAGACAGCTCAGTTTGGTGAGAAGGGGCGACCTTTAGATTAAACAAGCATGGAGTGGTACAACCTGTAGGTCCGGGTAGGTAGAAAGCAAGCCCAGAGGCTCGCCCTGGCAAGGAAGGTGCAGCTAGAGTGTTGGAGTAGAAAATGAGGTTCTGAGACCTTGGACTTTTAGCTAGAGAGCCCATGCCCCACCCCAGGGTGCACTTGGGGAAGGCTCCTTGATTATTCCCAGGGAAACCTGTGGGCAAATTTGCCCTCAGAGCAGGGATAAGGAACCATGCCAGGGCATGTGGAAAGTGAATACCCAACTTTTGTATCAACATGGACGAGACTAGAGGAAATTATGCTGAGTGAAATAAGTCAAGCAGAGAGAGTCAATTATCATATGGTTTCACTTACTTGTGGAGCATAAGGAATAACATGGAGGACATTGGGAGATGGAGAGGAGAAGTCAATTGGGGGATATTGGAGGGGGAGACAAACCATGAGAGACTGTGGACTCTGAGAAACAAACTGAGGGTTTTGGAGGGGAGGGGATGGGGTGTTGGGTGAACCTGGTAGTGGGTATTGTGGAGGGCACGTATAGCATGGAGCACTGGGTGTGGCACATAAACAATGAATGCTGGAACACTGAAAAAATAAAATAAAATTTAAAAGGAAGGAAGGAAGAAAGAATGGATGGATGGATCAGAGTTGGTAGAGATAGGGAGCCGTCATCAGACCCATGCCAGAGCCCAGTGGTGCTTGCCTTGGGGACAATGTCCAGAGAGACTACTCAGACACTGGTGGCTAATTTCATAACAAAGGCTTAGCGGGTGAACAGTCCTTTCTCGTGGATGCCTCGAAGCCCGAGGGCTCAGCAAAGCTGCTAAGCTCCGGATGTAAGGGAACTTCAGCGAACCGAGAGGCCGTGAGATTTTATCGGGCCCTTCCCTATGTGGTTCCCTTTCTTAGTTCCTTGTCTGGTAAGGAGGGCCTCATTTCAAGGACCCAGGGTTTCCTTCTTTCATATGTCTCTCTCTCCAGGCCTGAAAATGAGACCCAGACCACCCCCACCACACTGCTGTGAGCAGATATATTTAAATTTCTTTAAGCTTGGGTGACATCCTCGGATGAGGAGCTCTAAGTACCAAGAATTATTGTTATTACTATGTAGTTACTGCCTAGCATGCAGCGAATTACCCTGTCCTGCTGTGTAAAAGATGGATAGTGGGATGGGGAAGTGCGGAAGGAGGAGAGGGGGCGAGAGGCGGGAAGAACCAGTCAGAAGTACTCAGGAGGAGCTGGACTGGGGTGCCCCACGCATGGCCGCTTCACCAGGCACACTCAGACGGCTGGGAGCAAGAAACCATTTCTCTCCACGCAGCTAAGGTAAGACACCATGAAGATATTAGGACTGGAGGAGAAGCCTATGCCAGGTCCTAAAGGCATGGATTTGTAGCCCAATTCGTACACGGACAGCCATGCCTGGACAAGCTAATGAGTCTGTCTGGTCTTGGTTTGTGGCCCTTGGCACACAGAAAGTTCCAAACTGTTGTAGCAATTGCTGTTACTACGAGCACTGTTGCTATTTTATCAGGCCTAGGTCCTGTCATCAGTGACTTGAGGAAGGACCCAGGACATGACGTTCTAAGCACCGTTTTCAAACAGAGTCAGGATTTCCCTGGAGTCGCCAAAGAGATCCAGGAGACATGGAAACCCGTGGCCAGTGCGGAGCCACCAGAAGGAGTCACACGGATGCCTCCCGCAATTGCCGATGACTCGCACTGGATGGGTCTCAGTTCAACCTAAAACGATTGTTGAGAGGGGACAGTCTTGCTAATGGACTCTGAGTTTCTGTTTATGGCAGAGTGGCCAACACGGCACGCGACTGATCAATGTAGAGTGAGGTCAGTAACCCGTATCCACCTGTCCATTAACCAATCCAGAGAATATTCTGGAAGCCAGTGCTGAACACTGGGCCTGCAATTCCTTTCCGAGGTTTCAGGAGCAGATGCGGAGCAGGTGGGTCTTTGGTGAGACTTTACACCGTATCTCTGCCTCGCACCCACCTCACAGGGCTGGGACACCCTCTGCGGGTACGCAATCACTGGGTGAGCTTGGCCAGGCCTGGGGGAGTCCCTTGTAAGAAGAATCAGACTTCTGCCCCCAGAGAACTAATGACAGAGGAGGTAAGACAAAGCCTCCAGGGAGAAACGACCAAGAGTACAAAGCGAGAAACTGCCGGAGAGTTAGCTCACTCAAGTCTGGATTCAGAGAGTCCTGTCAGCTCCAGGCTTCAGAGAAAGCTTTGTTACTTCCTGGGAGATCATGGGGCGACTTGATACCGAACATCAGATCTAGAATGCAAACACATTCTCCTCACCCCACCCAGACACACACACACACACACACAATGGTACACTTAGGGGATATGTAGCTACTGTCAAACCAAGGTAAAAAATGATCGTGTCTTAATAACTAGTCACCTAATTTACAAATGGGTTGGTGCTGGGAGTTGGATTCTTTTCCCACTCAATTGTTTGAAGTGATCTGATGCTTTGGGGACACGCAACTGAAAGCCCTCGCCCCCCTCCTTCCAGGAATGGATCGATATGAATTAATTCAAAAGAACCAGCTTCACCCTGAATAAAAGAAACACAGTACAGGAGCGGAAGAAACTGCTGGGCTGTTGGGTGTGCAAGCTGCACCCCATCTCTCCTCTCCCTTACGCCTTTCCTTCTTCTCTCCCCACCTGGGTCTCTTCCTGCAGGGCGGGACTTCCGGCCAAGCGCCTGCTGAATGGTCACCCCGCAGGTGGTTCTTGGAAAGGTGTCCTCTCCATCTTCCCTCTTGAAGCCTCAAGAATCAGGTCTCCAACTCTTCTATTAAATGAATAAAACAAAACACTTTTTAAAAAGTAAGGAATACCCCACCGAAGAGAACAGGCTGTGAGATGACAAGCGACTTAAACTCCATGGGGCACACTGTACTGATTCTTTCCCATTTCGGGGAAGCACACATGGGGCTCCCAGGCAAAGAACTGGGTGCACTCATGAATCCATGCATCCGGTTTTGGAAGGAGCCCACCTTAAAATCTGCTCCCTGCCATCACACCAGACCTTCAGTGCATTAATTGAGATTTAGAAAAACCAACCAACCAACAACCGCCTTGTCAATATGGGGGAGAATTTCACTGGGAAGCCAAGTGGGGTTACAGGGATATAAACAACTCAGCCCCACTTACGATACAGGCTTCTAGGGGCCAGATAAAGTGCTCTGTGTCCCACATCTGCTTCCCAGACGGGGCAGGTGGGAGCACAGTTAGGGAGAACTGGTGTGTGAGAAAGGAATGGGTTACTTTGAGTCCTTTTGCTTAAAGTAATGAAAGAATCATCGCATTGCCTGCAGCACTAAAAGTTTGCAACAGATGACCTGGCTTTGTTCTTTAAAAAAATTAAAAATAAAAAAAATTAAAAAGTAAAAGAGTGGCGAGCTGTACTGCAAGCCAATGAGAGAAGCAAGTGCCTTCTGTGGTGGGAGAGAATTTGTATGGAAAGTTGTCCGTTGCAGATTGTGACCCATTCCTGACACAGTTGCTTCCTCCTGCTCCTTCTCTCGGTTGGCTTGGAGGAAACCCGCTTCCAAGTTTGAGAATTCATCTTGTCTGATTAATGATGTGTACATAGAGATTTCTGTCTCATCTTCCTTCTCCTGGTCTTTTTTATTCCGTTGTTTGCTGGGCTGCAGCCCTGCGGATATAGATGGTTCTGCTGTGATAAATGTAAAGTTTGCATAAGCCATGTAACAGCAGGACAGCCTATTATCACTGTACATTTTCCATGGCTGTGCAAACCTCTGTAGGCTATTTTATTGCTAATAGATCCACAGAGAAACCGTAGTGATTTTACGACTCTTTTTAAAATGGAAATTCATGTTTGAGAAATACAACTGGGAGGAAACAGATGTAAACCACTTAAGCATTTGCAGAAAATTGAGATGCACACTCTTATTTACAGACCTACATAGCCTCCATCGCTTTATTTTCAAAATTAAAATAAGCAATCTGTTTACCATGGGAAATGAGGAACTGTAAACTTGTTGTTTTTCCTTTTACCCGGCAATGGCCGCCATCGTTGGGCTTAATGGCAGAGCTGAAACAGGATGGCAATTTTTTTCCCCTTAGATTTTATTGTCTAGAACGCATTTCCCTCTCTAATCTGCACAAGAGGTAGGCGAGTGGGAAAGATTTTAGTATAACTGGATGTCTGAACTCACATTATGCTTTAACAGCTAAAATGATTACCGCACACATTAGAAGGATTTTAACCAAGTACTTAACACCACCTGTAAATTGCCTAAAACATTGGGAGAGCCAACCAACCTCTACCAAAAAATGCTTTTATATGTCCCAACACAAAAGCACAGCCTGTGCAAAAATATTCATTCCTGACTTGTCCCGACCTTCTTATATATCCGCGACTTGTGGCAAATCTCACATTTCGGAGAGGAGTCGTAAATTGAAGACTCACAGAACAGCACATCAGTGAGATGCTTATGCGTTGAGTTTCTCAGAGCAAGTTCCTTATGACATGTGGCGGCGCCTCTAATTTTTATTTTTATTTATTTTTTTGTTTATTTTACGTTTTGGAATCATATTTTTAAAAAACTGTGGTAAAATAGATATAATATGAATTGTATCATTTGGACCATTTCTATGCGCGCAATTCAGCAGCATGAAGGACGCACACATTGCTGGACAACCGTCACCACCCTACCTCTCCAGAAATTTTTCATCTTCCCCAACAGAAACTGTACCGGTTAGTCATCAACTCTTCATCACCTCCCCATGGCCCCTTGTAACTTCCGTTCTACTTTCTGTCACTACGAATGTGACTACTCTAGGTGCCTCAGATAAGCAGTTATACAGTATTTGTTCTTCCGTATCAAGCTTATTTCACTCAGTATAATGGATGCAGGGCTCATCAGTGGTGGAGGAGGTATTGGAATTTCTTTTTCCTTTTTAAGGCTGAATCGTACTCCTTGTACATACATGCCACATTTTGTTATTCACTCATCTGATTTGAACACTGAGGAGTATCCCCGGTGCCACAGGGATGGACGTGACCTGCCTTTTGCTGAGCACTACAAAGCCCCCCCAATAAGCCACAGGGAAGGAGAATGGCCCAGGACCAGATCTGCAAAGTGAGGCAGGGAGGCCTCCTGTGACCTGCACATTTATGGTCTCTGTGTAATTGCTAGCTCTTTGAATCTTTTGCTTTCATCCTAGATCTTTATTTTAAATGTGAAAGGAGGTTAATCAAACCCTCTTAGAAACAAATTCTTCTCAGAGACAAGTTGTGATGGACATCAGTCCAACATGTTCTCCACGTTCTTTTGCAACCTCAATACCCACCTTCCCCATCCCAGGCCATCACTCGTGCCATCTTGGAGGAGGCATTGGGAAGACTGCCTGAGCACAGTCTTTTGGTCACATCCAACAGGGCACACACACCACGAGCCAGACTCTGAGCAGACCCATTCTTAGTGAAAAGTGTACTTTCTGGAAATGGTATTGAGTACATTGGACTCTCCGAGTGCTCCTCCTTCTTACACTGGAGAAATTAAACTGCCCTCTATGCACCTTGTTATCTCAGGGTCTCTGTCATGTACAGGAGCTTCTGTGTATGGCCCCTGTGGTGACATAAGCTAATTACAGACATGTGTGGCGGAAGCTTCATGGCTCAGATGCTATCACTGCCTGGGCTCGGTGACCACAGCTTCCCATGGACTCACCCCTGCTCTCTGCTTTGCCAGGTGCTGTGATTAACAAAGTGGGGGGAGGGTGTTCGCCGTTCCTACAAAATTAATTTCTGTCATCAGTGGATCATCCAACAATTAAATAACCTTGGGGTTTGCCTAAACAGCTCTGACATTTTACCAAAGGCAAATGGACAGTCATTGAGAGGAAATTTTTTAAAAAAATATTTTATTTATTTATTTGACAGATGGAGATCACAAGTAGGCAGAGAAGCAGGCAGAGAGAGAGGAGGAAGCAGGCTCCCTGCTGAGCAGAGAGCCTGATGCCAGGCTCGATCCTAGGACCCCAGGATCATGACCTGAGCTGAAGGCAGAGGCTTTAACCCACTGAGCCACCCACGCGCCCCAAGAGGAAATTTTGTCAATGGAGAGGTTCTTTGGCATTGATGAAAGATTTTCATACACATTTATTTATTCTACACAATGCCAATCTGGTGAGGTCTTGAGGATAGCTCTTTTATCCCCACTTTATGGATGAGGTCAGGTGACTTGTTCATTGACTGCAAGCGAAGGAGCTGTTTCTTCTGAGGTGAGCCCACATTCCCTGCCCTGAAACACCAGCCTCATCACAATACCTTCTCTCTTTCTCTGCAGATGCCCTCTCCCTGAGTGCTCGTCATTCACTCTAGGCTTAACACCCCCATAGCCATTGTCTCTTCTACTTTCCCCATGCCTGCTTCAAAACTTGGCCTTCAACTTTTAACTTTGCTCATTCCTCCAACCACCTTCCTTAGAAGGCAGAACAGCTGGTCATGCCTCTCCTCAAGGCTCTGGAGGCTGCCAGGCTCGGGCTACCTCCTCATCCTGGTGGCAGTTTCCCAGGGAGCTCGCATGCATCAGTATGCCTTCACACAAAAGTTAAACAGAGACACTTCCTTCACACATGAAATATTTTTGTTAGGAATTTCATCAAGATGATTTTATTTTGTTTTGGGTTTTTTTTGGTTTCATTTTTTGTTTGTTTGGTTGGATTTTTTGTTTTGTTTTGGTTTGGTTTGGTTTGGGTTTTTTGGTTAGCAAGCTGATTTGTCTGTTCATGACCTTAGGATCCATAATCTTTTCTCTCTTTAAATTCTCCCCAAGCTTTCATTGCATCTGCTCTAATTCACCACCGGCTTTCCGCCCCACCCGCCCCACCATGCCTCATCCACATCCCCAGAATGGCCTGCCACTTTCATGGATGCTAAAATTAATGCTAACACTTCTTGAGTGGCACCTAAATATTAGATATATACTCTTAAAATAACCCCATGGGATAAGCTTAATTGTTCATCCCATTTTACAGATGCGGAAACTGAGGCACCGAGAAATTAACTTGCTCAGAATCCCACAGCTAGTTAGTGGGGGGCAGGGGTTTGAAGCCAGACAGCCCGACTCCAGAGTACATTAACCACTACACCTCAGGTAGCTCCCCACAATTCATCACCATCTGCCTCCCTTCCTGTTATACTACTTCCTTCTTGAAGAGAATGAGTAGAGTACTTGACCTTGGCCTGCTAAGTGAAATAGTAATAAAGTTCTTCCAAATTTCCTGACCTTCCCCCCCCCTCCCCTTTTCATGGCCTCCAGAACAAAGCCAGTCTTATCTGCCAATGAAGACCAGGGATTAAATGACTTGCAGACATGGTCCTGGGTTCCATTTCAACGAACGGCCAGAGGGCTGACAGTCTGGGCACCTGTTTTTCCCAGGTAGGGAGAATTTACACCATACATTATCCCTCTGTCTCTCTTATTTTCCTCTACCTTGCACAAAATCTTCAGGGAGTCTTCTGAATTCTCTTCTATCTCTCCTGGAAGATGAAAGCAAGCAAGCAGCCAGCTCCTGCCTTTTCCCTGCCGCTGGATTCCTGTGGATGCCTTCACCAGCATGATCTGAAATTGCAGCAGGGTCTTGCTCCCCTTTCCAGCTGATTTGCCCCAAGTGCCATCATGGTGCCTCTGACCCAAACTAGGGAGAAGATGGTCATCACTCTGAATCTTCAAATTCATGCAGATTCAATACTATGGTATTCTAGGAATTTCCTTTCTTTTTTTCCTTCCCCTGCAGGTTTTGCACAACACTTATCCATTCATTTCGTTCCTCCCCAGGTTCCCCTCTATCTTACCAGCTGCTCCCAGATACATGGCTTCATTGAAAGCATGTTGAATCTCTTCATTGAAAGCATGTTGAGAGATGAGTACTTCTATCCCTAAGCAGTGCCTCTGAGGGAATCCGCTTCCCACTTACTCAACACGTTAACTTCTTCTTCCAGGAAGTCTTCCTGGATCAACTTTCCCAGTCATTGGCCTTTCTCTGAACTCACAGAATCTACTTTCTGGCTTCTACATTCTACAATTCATCCCATTTTGCCTCATGGCATTTCTTGTATTACGGTCATGAATTGTTATTAATGTCTCATATATTTATGCTTTTGTCTCCTCAACTAAATTTTAAGTTCCTTGAAGGGGTTTACACTTCTGGGTATTCTTCATACTGCCTTGATTTCAATAATTTTGCTCTTTGATTTAAGCTCTGGTTGGATAGCCAAATACATTTTATTGAGTGCCCAAAGCAAGAGGATTAGGTGAGTCATTTTGAAATTACGTGAGTTCTAGTTAATCATTTTCCCTTTTGCCAGCTGGCATTCTATTTCTACATTAATGAAAGAACAAAAGAACTAACAGCAAGCAGATTATCCACCAGCTTATAATAAGAGACAAGAAAACCTTTTTTTCAGCATGAAATTTATAAAAATATAAAATATAAAACAATTTCTTTATGGGCAGCAGTGTTATTTACTGGTTAAGAAGATGCATGATGTGGGCTGAATTGTATCCTCCCAAAATTCATATGTTCAAGTCCTAACCCCTAGTGCCTGTGGTACATAACCATAGCCAGAGAACAGGACAGGTCTTTAAAGACATGATTACGTTAAAATGAGGTGGTTAGGGTTGGCCTTAATTCCATACGACTGCATCCTTATAAAAAGAGGAAACTTGGACAATGCAGAGACAGATGCAAGCTGGGGAGTGACCATGAGGACACAGCAGGGAGTCTATCTGAAAGCCAAGGCAAGAGGTCTCAAGAGAAACCACTCCTGTTGAGGCCTCCATCTTGGACGCCAGCCTCCAGAACTGTGAGAAGATCAATGTCTGTTGCTGTAGCCATGCGGTCTGTGGTATTTGGTTACGGCGGCCTGAGCAAACTAATACAATGCAGTTTGCATAAATAAATAAACTTGGACTTTCTTCTATCATTTAGTCACAGACTACATGCCTTAGCACATGTTATTTAACTTGTCTGTTCGTTTCCTCATCTGTAAAGTGGGAATAGCAACGCCCGTGTCTCTGTGTTGTGAGGTGGTGAGGCCTCAGGGTTAAGGACAGGGCTTTGGAGGTGAACATCCTGAGCTGGAATCCAGACTCTAAAACTTATTAATGGTGTTATCTTCAGAGACTTTCCTTCACTACCTACTTTGTGACATTTTTATAAAGATTAGATGAGGACTGTCAACAAATTCTCAGTGAATATTGGCTTCTCTTTCTTATTCAGGGCAGAGGATGTGTTAGCCAACAGGTCTCAAATGCAAGGTCATCCTACCAGAAGGTGGACACATCAGCTTTTTTGGCCTGATGCTCTGAAATATTTAATTCCTCTAACTCCCTTTGCTGGGATTCCACACTCATAACACAACCTTCTGACCAGGCTTCCCCAGGGCCCTGCCAAAGGCTGTGGTGACCAAGTATTCCAGTTCTTCCGACAATCATATTTCTCATTGTGACCTGCGACTTACCATCTCGCTGGGGTAGTGACCAAACTTCTCTGTCTTCATTTTCTAATTCGCAGAAGGGGGATAACGTCAACAAGATATCATGATGGGTTGAGAAGGATAAGTGCAGGAGAGATAATACCAGCTAATAAATATGGAGCACCAGTGTGGGGCAGCATGTGCTAAGTGCTCAGCAAACATGCTCTCCTTAAATGAGATATTGATACATTTTGGTATAGCACCTGGCACACTATTAAGTCTCGGGAAACAGTAGCCAGTAAATGACTGTGCGAATAGGAGATTATTTCCTGTGTAGCGTATTTCCAGGAACAGAATATGCTGATTATGCCCATCTAAGTATTCCAGGGCCTGTAACAGCTTTCTGAATATCAAATGACACATGGGCATTCTACTCAAATGCATTCATGTCAAAAATGTGGTTAACGTGTCCATTCCCGGGAAACAGATCACCTCTTGGTATGCTGACAAAGTCAGATTTCTAATCTTAAGAGAAAAAAGGCCAAACTTTGACCTGGAAGATGTACCAAGCTAATGAATATAGGGGGCTTTTCCTATTTTTTTTTAAACCTGCTGATTTTGGTAAACTTGATTTTCAATGGGTCTGCTATAATCCATTGTGTGAACTTAGTGTAATTTACCTACCATTGCCCCAGTCTACCACATCTAACCTTAATCCTTTTTTTTTAAATTTTTATAAACAACACTATGAAGAACACGATTGTGTGTAAGACTTTGTTTTTGTTTGTTTGTACCATGGAAATGTTTTTGAACAAGCTAAGTGATGTTAAGATGATGTCGGTTATCAAGTTCATCCACCAGCTCGCCCTTAAAAGGCATGAAGCCGGCTCTCTTTTTTCTGGTACCTGGGACCCACGGTAGCCCACCCAGATGGGGGGTGGGGCTGAGGTGGCCATAGGGCAACAGAGGCAGAGAGTTCAGGACCGGTCCCTTAGGGTGCACTGAGTCACTGTTGAAGTCGTTGGTGGAGAATGTGTCTCGTCTTCTAGCTCCTTGCCCGCATCACACACAGCACTCCGGAGTCGCCGCCTTCAACAGCCATGTCTTAGGGGGGGTGCACGTGGGGCAATCAAGACTATTGAGAACCTAAGTTAAGGTTATTGCTTCCAGCCGCACACATTCCACTCGCAGGCTGATTAGTACACTGAAGAGCTCTCATTGACATTTCGTGGTTTAACATAAAGATTTCTTGTGCATAGCTCAGGAAAGAGAGACAGATTTTCAAACAGCTGTCTAATATCTCTGTCAACATAGAAATTAAATAGATTTAGGAACTTCAGAAAAACATACGCACGTTTAATGCCCAGTAATGATCAATTCCAATTTCCAGTTGCAGAAATAGGAATTGTTTTCAATGTGTTCTGTGGGTTATTCCAAATAAACATCTGGCATTGTTTTATTCCTTTTTAATCATTTGAATGGTGATATTATAGGTCTATCTATTTCTTTGTCCAGCTATAGAGCTGATGATACTATGAAGATATCGAAATGATTCCATGTCTCTGTCATCTTTCAAATGAAAACATTACATTGTTTTAAAGCAACCATTTTACGTGTAGCATGTATCAACTTTGGATCGCAAACTTCCACCAGCTCAGTAGCATTCTTTTTTTTTTTCTTTACCAATAATAATGAAAGACAGAAACACTATCTTGCCTTCAGGTTCTGAAACGGGTTTGTGTTTGAAGGAGAACAACCCTTTGTTTTCCAACTTGGGGAGATAATGCACACGGAAGAATGTTCCAAAACTCCACACTTGGGTGTAATGTTCTTTTAGTTGACTTCTTAGTCTCAGCCAGTCAGAGGGACAATCCTCATACAGGCAGCTTGTACAGAGAGATGAGAAGTTTTGCGGGGTCTGGGTCCAAATCCTGGCTCCGCCCCATTCTGACTTTGTGACCTTGATCAACATGGTTCACTTCTCAGAGTCCCAGATTCTTTATCTCCAGGGCAGATGAACAAAATGCTGAGGTTGGAGCATCTCCATATACTGTACACAGTAGGCGCCAAAAAAAGAACAGCCATCCTTGTGATGAGGACGGATCCAAACCCACAGATCCCGCACCGCAGCCTACTCTGATAAAGGAAGTAGAACAGAGGAAACAGGCTGAGCTGAATTAGGCTGTGTACCTGCAAAGGTAATCCATTTATTTCTCTGTCAATTGTTATAATAATAAGAGCAAGAGGAAATTACCTGGAGTCCAGTGGCCCAAACTGTTCCTCTCTCAGAGGGGTTCCTCAAAAAAATGAGCAGTCCAGCTCCTGTTCAAGAAGAAAACATGGGAATTCAGAACTGCCGAGGGCAATAGAAAGTAATCCAAATTAGAGATCATTTTAATAAGAGGTCACTTTGGAACTCCAAGGACAGTTTTAGTAATAGTTGATTTAGGCTAGTGTGAGATTGTAAACAAAACATGCCTCCAGTCTCTAAGTCCTATGGCTTCTTTCGGGTGTTTTGAGGAAGCACAGCCGTTCATACAGCTGTATTTCCTTCATACAGCGGTGAGTTACAGCTCACCGTGGTGATGGGCCACGGGCCCATTGTGCATCTGGGCCGATCAAAGGCGATACGATATTCCATAAAACTTAGTATGATGTGTTTGTTCTACTGCATTCGGTGTTCTGTCTCCTAGACAAGGGCTGTGCCCACATTCCTAAGCATCGGATAATATTCCAAATGCCACCTGCTTTACCCAAATCAAGGCTTTAAAAGTGCCAGTCCTATTTTCTGTACTCATGGGTGACACGGAATGTGGACAAAGAGCTTTGGATCCCAATCCTGGTTCTCCTCTATCCTGACCATGTGACCAGTTCCCTTATCGGAGCAATGGGAATAATTGTGGTAGGTGCCTCATGGGGGGAAGAAAACCAAGCTAAAGCCTATGATATGTTTTGTCTACCGCCTGGCACACCGTGACTGCCCACCGAAATGATGGAGTCAACAGTTGCTGCTTAGAAATACGTTACACAGACTCTAATAGAAAGGAGAATGGGTCATTAGTTTTAGCAAAGTTAGATTTGCTTTAGGCTGAGGCTGCTGGAGGTAGATAGGCCTTTAGAAAGAGTCACAGAATTAATGCTGGCCCACAAATCTGAGACCCAGAAATAAGTAGGAAAAGCTCAAAGAACATTATTTGCTCTCCCTTTTACTTCCTTTTGAGTCTGCTCTTCAAAAGAAGCCATCTTTGGGGTGCCTGGGTGGCGCATGGGTTAAAGCCTTTGCCTTCGGCTCTGATTATGATCCCAGGGTGTTTTTTGTGTGGTTTTTTTGTGTGTTTTTGTGTGTGATTGTGTGTTTCTTCTCCTTTAATCTGGGATCGAACCCCGCATTGGGCTCTCTGCTCGGCGGGATGCCTGCTCCCCCCCGCCACCCCCCCACCACCACCTGCCTCTCTGCCTACTTGTGATCTCTGTCAAATAAAAAAAATAAAATCTTAAAAAAAAAAAAAAGCCACCTTCAAGGATACCCCTTTCCCTGCCGCCCTGAGATAACACTGTTGTGTGTTTTGTGTTAATCATTCTCCTGCTATACCTAAAATTTTCTGCATATCTCTGAAAGAGGTATTTTTTAGATTTGCCTCCATTTGCTCTTTTCACTTGACATTCTATCTGTGAAACTCACCCATGTCGTTGTCCGTGGTCCTCAACTTACTTACCTTCACTGCCGTGCTCCTGGCTACAAATACAGCACAGTGTGTTCATCCAACCCATTGCTTATGGACATCCGTGTTCTTTCTAGTCTTTGCTCCTGTGAGCATTCTTACACGTTTCCTGTCACTGGCATGCAATAGTTTTACAAGGATACTTACGATGAACAATTTTAGAACTTTACTGAATTCCCTACCTGTTGAGATGATTGTGTGTTTTTTCTCCTTAACTCTCTTGATGTAGTAAATTAAAGTGAAAATTTTTCCTAATATTGAACCATTGGTGAATTTCTGGAGTAAACTCTACTTGATCTCTTATTGGTTAAAGAATTTTTTTACTTTTATTTTATTTAGTATTTATAGATCACAATCTGTCTTTATCTAGATTTGATATCAAGATTATACCAACCTCAATAAATTACTTAAAAAGTCTTTCCCTCTCTTCCTTCCTTTCTATCTTCCTTCTTTCCTTTTTCTTTTCTTTTTTTTTAATGCTTTGAGAAAACCTTGTGTAACATAACAATCATTTATTTCTTGAAAGTTTAGTGGACCTGAAGTTTTCCTTGTGAAAACATTTGAATGGTTATTTAACTAGATTTCCTTCTTATTCAAAAGCAGTTATATATTTCTAGAGATTTGTCCACTTTACCTATATGTTCAAATGTGCCAGCACAGAATTGTCTAAAATATTCTCTTAGGTCTGCTAACACCTATAGCTTATTCCTTTTTCTCATTCTTACTATTGTTAATCAACGTCTCTCTCTTTTCGAAATGAGTCTTGCCAGGGTTTGCCCACATTGTTAATCTTTGTAAAGAACAACTTTTTAGCATAATCAGCCTCTCTGGAGTATTTCTGTCATTCTTATTTCATTAGTTTCTGCTTTTTAATATTCCCTTTCTTCTACTTTAAGTTTATTGTGCTGTTATTTTTCTAATTTCTTATATCTTTAAGTCCTTTTTCTCTCTAATACATGTTTATCTCTATGAAAGTACCACTTCCACTGTATCCCACAAGATTTTAAAAAATTAAACCACTGGGGGGTGCCTGAGTGGCTCAGTCAGTTGAGCGTCCAGCTCTTGGTTTCAGCTCAGGTCATGGTCTCAGGACCTACATCGGGCTGTGCACGCAGTGGGGAATCTGCTTGAGATTCTCTCTCTCCCTCTCCCTCTGACCCTCCTCCTGCTCTCTCTCTCTTTCAAATAAATAAATAAATCTTTAAAAAAAAATTAAACCCTTTATTTTGAGATGGTTATGGATTCACACACTGTCGTAAGAAATAATTAAGAGAGAGCACTTCTACACTTTGTTCAGTTTCCCCAGTAGTAACATCTTTTTTTATTTTTAAGATTTTATTTATTTATTTGACAGACAGAAATCACAAGTAGGCAGAGAGGCAGGCGGGGGTGGGGGAGGGGAAGCAGGCCCCCAGCTGAGCATAGAGCTCTCTGCTCAGCAAGGAGCCTGCTTCCCTCTCTCTCTCTGCCTGCCTCTCTGCCTGCTTGTGATCTCTGTCTGTCAAATAAATAAATAAAATCTTAAAAAAACAAAACAAAACAAAACAAAAAAAAGACTACATTTCCCAGCCTCCCTTGCAGCTAGATGTGGCTATGTGACTAAGTTCTGGTCAAAGAGACAAAAATAGATAAGTTGTTTGACAGCTTCAGAGAATCCACCTTAAGACGTAACACAGGATGTGTTGTTTCTTCTTCTTCATCCTTCCTTCCTCCTGCATCCTGAAATGCAGATGCTGCCATCTTGGACCTAATATGGAACCATGAAATGAAAAAACTCTAAGTTTCTGTTAGGAGGGAATGCTTTGGACACCAACACACAGGAGAGAAAAAGTAAATTTCTATGCTGTTTAAGCTACTGTCATTTGGAGTTTTCTGTTACTTGTAGACAATCCATTTCACAATGAATATATCTGTTGAATTTTTTTCTTCCTTTTGCTTTAAAATTTCCATTTCTATATTTTATGGAAATTGACTATAAACACAACTTGACTTGAGTTGTTTTGTTTTGTTTGTTTTTGCTGCTGTTGTGTATTCTCTTTAAGTTCAAATCTGATTTGATGGGGACATCTGGGTGGCTCAGTGGGTTAAAGCCTCTGCCTTCGGCTCAGGTCATGATCCTGGGGTCCTGGGATTGAGCCGCATGTCGGGCTCTCTGCTTGGCGGGGAGCCTGCTTCCTCCTCTCTCTCTGGCTGCCTTTCTGCCTACTAGTGATCTCTGTCTGTCAAAGGAATAAAATCTTTTTTAAAAAATCTGATTTGATGGTCTTAGACTCTTAACTAAAAAGTTTAGTCCATTTCTACTGTGTAATTATTAATATATATAGTAAGAATTTTATATATGTGTTTATTTATATCCTGCCTCTGTCCACTGAGTCTTTTTTTAAAAGATTTTATTCATTTATTTATTTGACAAGGAGAGAGCCACAGTGAAAGAGAGCACAAGCAAGGGGTAGTGGGAGAGGGAGAAGCAGATTCTCTGCTGAGCAGGGAGCCCAATGTGGGGCTCAATCCCAGGACCCTGGGACCATGACTTGAGCTGAAGGCAGATGTTTAACAACTGAGTCATCCAGGCACCTAGTCCAATGAGATTTTTAAGACAACTTACAGAGATATAAGCCTTATGTAAGATAAAATTAAAATAGTAAAGGGAATTGAGAAAAAGCAAACTGTATTAATTAATTCTCATCCCCATTTTCATTAATCAAAGACATGAAATTGCCAGTGACAGCTTTTGATTAGCACACGACAACCTGAATTATGCTTATGAAACTCTACCAGAATCCCAAAATAAGATAAAGATAATATAATGAATTCAAATATATTAATAATCACACTCAATGGAAATTGATTAAACTTTCTAGTTAAGAGACCAAGATCATGAAAAATAAGCTGCTTTTTTGGCCTGTATGCTTATTCAAGTTCCATCAAACCTTCGGAAATGTTATAACTATCCCCAGGGGCCCATTCTGACCTTCACTTAGCTCACTTGAGGACTTGAGGAATACCTATTCTGAATTCCACTTGAAATCTGGAAAAGCTCCTGCTTCTCCCATCCCTCTCACTGCTGCGTAGAGTGCTCTCCACTTGGCAAAACTTTTCTTGTCCTCATGTCTCAGTCTAAATATCACCTCCTTCTGAAAGGCTTCCCTGGCCAGCCCCTGAACTTGAGCAACAGTCTCCATGCTGCGCTGCTATCACACCCAGGTAGGGCTTGTCAGAGCTGCTCTCCTCATGTGGTCACCTATTTCTTTGTTAACCCCCTCAATAAACTGTTGAACTCACTGAAGGTGGACTCTATGTCCAGGCTTTTCACTGTTGTACCTCCAGTATCCAGAGCAACACCCAGCACAGAAAGGAATCAACAATAAGTGATTATTTGATGGATGGATGGATGAACTGAAGATGTCAAGGCCACTGTAACTGATGTCCAGAGTGTGTAACTGATACCAGTATTCCAGATTACTGGTTGATATCTGCCCTTCTCCAATAACCTTGGATTATATTTCCACTGATGAGTCCCACTGACTGGTTCTAACTCCCTAAACTGAACAGAAACTGGCCACCTTTGGTGGGTGAACTCTAAGGTGGCCCCCCAAATCCCTGCCTGTGACCGTCCATGGCCTCATGTACTTCCTTGAGCATGAACTCCCTTCTGAAAAATAGAATATGATAGAACTGATAAGGTGTTACTCCGAATATTAGGAAGACTATGATTTCTATATTGGTTCTCTCTCTTCTTCAGTACTCATCCAGTAAAAGTAAGCTGCCGTACTGTGGCTGGCCCTAAAGAGACAGACCCATGTTATTTTGTGAGGCACTGAGGCCTTTAGATCAGCAGGCTGCAAGGAGCTGAGGCCAGCTGACAACCATGTGAGGAAGCTTGGAAGCATAAGGTAAGTTGTGGGGTAACTGATGCCCTGACCAACTATAGCCTTCACAGCACCTCATGAGAGACCTTGAGGGAGAGGCAAATACCTAAGCCACTCCGGGCTTCCTAACAGACAGAAAGCACAAGGTAATGAATGTTTGTTGTTCCACTGCCATGTTTTGAGGTAACTTGTTATGCAACAATAGATAACACGCCACCATGGAGTGGCACCTCTAAGTTGCCAGCCTCTGGGCTAAGCACATTCCCCCCATGATCTCGTTTCGTTTGGGTGTGTATCTTCATCACCTGGGAAGTGGGTGAAAATGTACTCTTATAGATTTAAGAGGCTTAGAGAAGGATTCAGTCATCTATACTTTTATTAAGTCCCGAGAAGATTGTGACACACCCCAAGTGTAAGAACCAGGTGCACTTGCCTTTTAATGTCATCCGCTCCTTCTTTCTTGGCAAGGTGGGGAAAGGCAGAGGGGAGTGAAGCTGCGACACCAGTGGGTTCTCTAGTGCTAGGCTGATGGGCGATGACTGTCATCCATGCCTACAGGGGGCGCCGAAACTAGAGGAGAGGGGAGAACCGCATGCTGAGTGGACAGCTGGAGTTCATCAAGCTGTCAAAGCGTTGCTCAATGTGTTGCCAACACCAGAGAGGACATGCCTCGGAAGCTGAGCATCCAGGGAGAAGCGGAAAAGCAAGAGCAGTGGGTCAAGGGGAGAGGTTAGGGCCTTTGTGAAGGTCAAGGGTTGTCTTCTACTTGTGGTGGCACCATGGGGCAGCTGCACTGTATGCACCAGCATTATCTGACAACTGGAGCCGACTCGACTAATGTGTGATTTTCCAGGAATTATCGACTGAGAAACTGGTCTTTGGCAGAGAGGGGCTGCAAGCACATAACCACTTGATCTGCTATTGGTCCGGCCAGCTCCTGAGGAGACTGCTGCTCTGCGGAGGTGAGACCCCAGGAGCCTGAGAACTGAAGGCCACGGTTGGAACCCCACCTCCGCCATCACCCTGTGTGACCTTGACTTGATTTCCAAATGTAGATGGGAATAATGCTTACCTCATAGTTTTGTGCGAAAGAAGGGAGAATACCTAGTTCAAAGTTCACACATGGTCAACGCTGGTAAGTTTGGGAGCCGTCTCCTTGTGGTTGTTTCCTATTTTGTGACTGATCATCCCGCAGAGTGCTTTACTACAGTTAGTGCTCAAACAGTGCCTGTGGTGTGAACAGATTCCTAAATAAATAAATAAATAAAAGTAATGTAGTCAAAGTGATGCAATTCATTGACAAACAGCAGGCTTATCCTGTCTCTGGAACTCAGCCCCGCTTACCATGGTGAGATTTTGAGGTAAATAAATAAATAAATAACAGTCATGAAGACTGCTTAATAAAAAATGAATGAATCGTTGAAACAACTGTGTGAACATCAAATCCCAGGATGCTAAATGTCCACCAAAAAAAATGGTGCCAGATATTTGTACTTGCTATTCAAATCCAAATGTTTAGTTACATCCAACAGCTGAATATCCAGTTAAGTTAGCCAAAGGACTGATGATTGACATAATTTTTTATTTTAATTGAGTCTCTTTCAAGATTGTGCCACTGAGACACTCTTGAGGACACAATGAAGGCGGAAATCAAGGAGGAGGCAGCCTCATGACCTTTGGGCTGCCTCGTGAGCTCAGGCTACAAACAGAACTTCGATGTCAGCCTCACCACAGCGAGTTCACAATGAAGGAATTATTTCAGGTCTCTATTTTTAGATTCCATCACAATGAAATATGGCTTCAAAGTTTTCCAAGACCTTTATCTCATAGTTTTTAATGAATGAGAATTGCATTATCACTTAAATATATAATATTCTTGGGAGTATAAAGTCCAGCTGGTGACCAATTACATTTAAATCTATTTAATGAAATTTCCTCATAAAATATCTGACCAATGAGTACTTGTGTTGTGTGTGCTTTACACTAATAGAGGGTGACAGAAATGCCTCGTCAGAGGTACCTGTGTGCTTTCATACACCAATACTGTGTAGGTTCCTGCGTCTTATAGATTTAGAACTAATTTGCTCTCAGTGTTTTCCACATTTTTCAGGCAAACTCCCCTGTTTGGTTTAAATTTCTAATACTAAAATTTGTGTCTAGATATTAGTCACCAAATAGAAATTAGTTACCCACCACTAAGTATTTTACGTGCAGATTTTATAGAGTTGCACTAAACCAACCATTGCAAATCTATGGTGTGCCAGTTTGCTACCTTTAAAAAAATTTTTTTTTGGTATATTAACTGCAGAATTATAAAATAAAAGATGTGAGAATTTCTCACCTTAATCAACGTGTCAAATGCAGAAGTTCAAAAAGAGCAGGAGTTCCCCTAGCTACCCAACTGAATCGGAGCACTTCTCTCCTTAGTATGTTACTCTTCGTGCAATGTTTTTCTCTAACCCCAGGAAGGGAGGGTTAAGTAAATAATGAATAAACATGTCTCACTGAAGTGACTTTGACATTTCATCTAAGTTTACATGTTAATTAAGATAAGATTGTTCTAATCCCCCAAAAGGGTTTTTTTTTTTTTCCCTTTGAGCAACTAGACTGAAATATAGTATAAAAGTATATGAACACTCTGTTAAATGCACAGATTTAACCCCGCTGTTTTGCTCCTAATCATTATTAATTGCCTCCAGTGGTGGACATTAATTTCCCTATTGCAGAAACATGCATCTTGAGCTTGGGCATATCCTAATACATCAAATGGGACAGGTGATATAATTCAGTTGGTCACAGCTGGAAAGGAGACAGCCACCCACATGCAGGCAGTCTGTCAACCTTAGTTACACTGCAGACACCACCACAGCCTCCGAAACAACATTGTACATTTATCTCTGGGGATAACTTTACAAGAAGTATGGCCGCTTGGCTCATCTTATTTAATCCGTTACTGTCTTAACAGCTACAAGAATGAAACAGTTGAAACTCAAAACTCTGAATATGTTTCTAGTCGTTGAAGGGGAATAGCAGAGACATATGGTCGGATTCCCAGTGCAGATAAAGTGATAAGTGCTTGGTTCAGTGTGGTTTATATTTCAAGATCGATGTCACCATAGGATTTAGAGTGAGTCGCTAATAATGTTTACTATGATGAGACTTCAGGGTCCTGCCTTGTTCTGGGGACCTTAAGGAGATCTTGACAAGTTGCCCACAGTACCTTGTGTTTATACATAACTGGATCTTTGGAACAGAGTTAATAGCTTTGTTATCCTTGAAGATTAGCTCAAAGCTCCTTAGTGGTAATGTGGAAATCAGAGGTAGGTCTGGTGTTAGTCTTCCACTGTGTGGCTGAGAGATGTGATGTTGGTTGTGTTGAGTGTGAGCTGACATCAAGGCTGTGACACGGACTCTGATCCCAAATTTGGGCTCCTGAGCCTGGCTCTTCCTGGCAAAGGGACTTCTTTCACTATAGGAGTCATTCTAGGGTAGGGTAGAGAAATGCAAATCAAAACCACAGTGAGTGATCACCTCACACCCATTAGAAAGGCCACTATCAAAAGAACAGAACATAAGCATTGACAAAGAGGTGGAGATAATAGAACACCTGAGCACTGTTGGTGGGAATGCAAAATGATGCAACTGCTATGAAAAACAGTATAGTGGTTCCTTAAAAAATTAAAAAGAAAACTACCATATGATCCAGCAATTCTACTTCCCGGTATATACCCAAAAGAATTAAAAGGAGAATTTCAAAGAGATATCTGTACCTCCATGTTCCAGACATTACCTCCAGAGCTGGAAGCAACCCAGATATACACTGACAGATGAATAAAGAAAACATAGTACATATGTGTGGTGGAATACTATGCAGCCTTTAAAAAGGAAGGAATATTGTCACATGCTACATGAATGAAACTTGAAGACACACTAAGCCAAAATAGCCAGATGCAAAAGGACAAATGCTGTATGATTCCATTCATAAGAAGTATCTAGAGTAGTCAAAATCATAGACACACAGAAAGTACCAAGGGGTGGGGGGAGGAAGGGCAGAGGAAGTAGAATTTAGAGTCCAGTGGGCACAGAGTTTCAGTTTTATAAGATGAAAAATTTACACAGATCTGTTTTACAATGTGTGAATACACTTACTACTGAACTGTACACCTAAAAATGGTTAAAATGATAAATGTTATGTGGTATGGTTTTTACAATTAAAAAAAAAATACAGAGATAGATATATACATAGAAAATTTAAAGGAATACTGCACATGATATTAGTAGTGAGTATTAGAATTACAGGTGATATTTTCTAATTTTTTTTCTTCTCATATTTCTACATTTGTCATTTTCTCTGTAATGATATATACTGCAATTCTGTCCAGGAGTTACGATGTCAGAGTAAGTGTGTTTCATAAAAATAGCCCAAAGCCCATCGATGTCTTGCCCAAGGACAGAGAGTCAGCAGCAAAACCAGGAGGACTGTGGAGTCATTGGCTCACGCAACAAGGCAGGTAAACACACAGTCCCTTCTCTCTTGCTCCACACTCATGGGCCCAGATTGTTTTATAGGATTGACCACACCCACCCTATCAAAGTGTCCTTGTGCTTTTCCTCACCACCACACGCTCTCCCATTGCCCAAAGTCAGTCAAGTAACACCTGACCTGGGGGCACAACTCCTCAAGACACTTCCTTTCATCCCGCCTTTTGCATTTATCATATCCTGTCTTGTATAATCGTTCTGTGTGGACCTGTTTTCTCCTTCTCATTAGACTACAGACATTTTGAGATCAAGACCCAGCTTTGCCGCATTTGTGTGTCCCCAGACACAGTGTCTCCTCGCCGTGACTCCCGGAAGGGATAGCTGCTGGATGAGTGACAATGAATGAATGAGTGACCAAGCCAATGAGTGAATGGCATGATCACTGAACTCTCAATGAGCAAATCAACAAATCAAGTCAGGGCATATTTCTCATGAGTTCTGGGTTGATTCTTCTTTTCTCCAAACAGCAATTCTTATCCTCAAGACTTCTTCATCCAATTTTTATTCCTTGCACTTAGTAAAAATTATGACAAGAATCATAATTTTTGTAACCATGTTATTTCCATTCTGTATTTTAAATTATATGAATCTATTTTTACTTCAGTAAAGGCAAATTTTCATTATCTAAATTTGCTTTAACGTTGATCTCAGATATTTCATACCAAGACAGGATACATGTATTATAAAATGGTCCTGTTCTGTTGGATGTCTCCAACCTGTTCTCTAGGGGGAATGTTACAGGTGGGTGCTATTTTGTATGTGAGAGATTAAACTCTTCATAAGTCAAATTATAGTCTGGCTGTCATAGGGGTGTCACTGTTCAAATGGACCTTTCCAGAAGGGTTCTTTAAAACAAGATTTGCAAAGCAAGTAACCAGCCATCATTTGTACAGTCTGTAAATTGTGCAGCATCAGATTTTCTAAAAGGGCAGCAGGAAGGTATATTTATTCCTTTTATCAGTAGGTTCAAAACAACAGCTACAACAACATAGCAAAATGCATTCAGCCTCTACATGGAAGGCATACGAAAGTCAAACCACTACGAAGAATCAGGACTTCATCAGATAAATGCCAGGCCGGCTGTGACGGTCACTCCTGCCTTGCTGTCTTCCCCTCTGCTTTTCCAGACTCAATCCTTGCAGGAGCCAGGCCACCAGAACGGATGTTGATTTCTCCCTCCTCCTGCTTTCTCTTCCAAGACTTAGTTCCCTGGGAAAGTCGGTCTCCAGGACATGTGTCAGCTTTCAGTAGAGGGCCTGGCTGGGCTTGTGCACCAGCCCGCCCTGCGGGATTTGCTGTGCACCCCCGCCGGGCCCACACTCCGGGGACTGCTGTCCCTCACACATGGAGGTGAGCGTTGCAGGGCTTCAGATGGCCCAGCACCGCCTCAGACCGGGGGCTCCTCTGCGGTTGCTGTCAAGGACTCGAGCGTGATATTCTCGTTATCTAAGCAGCAAGTGTGTTTGGGTTAAATTGCCAGTGCCACCATGTCACCGAGTTCTCGGCTGAGCCCCTATCGGTGATAGCTACAGCAGGCCAGCCTGGGGGGCAGCTGCCTCTCCAGGCAGCCCGCTCTCCACTCTCTGCTCTCTGCGCTGCCTCTGCTGTATTTAGGGGGCACCCCAGGCTGCCTGCCAGGACGGGGATTAGCATTCTCTCTGAGCTCGCAAGGAACAAAGACCACTCCTAAGGAAACAGAGCAGAAAGCCTGACAAAATGTCCTGTGACTTCAGACACCTTTTGCAACAATGTGTAGTCGTGCCGTTAATTAAAAGAGTTAAACTTGGAAACTAGACTTTGATGCAATATGTTGTTTCCATTCTTGGAAATACATTCACGAGGAGCTAATAAATAATCCATGAATGCTAATCTTTTTAAGTCATTTCAAAGGGATGAAGTCAGCCTGGATAATTGTAAATGCAATGGCTCAACCCCAGCTCCATTAAAATAGAAAGGTGTGAACTGATTAGACCCTCAGCTGCTTTTGATAGAAGTCTTAAATTCAAATGCCACATCATTTGTTTTTAGCAAATGGAGTAATTACAATAATATTTTCTCCATTTTTAAGGTCAGATCTCTTAAATTCTACATGCATGGGCCTTAATTTAAATGCAGCCAGAATCATTTTCCTTGCATTCATTAATTAAATGTGTATGTAGTCTAAAGGTAACATCCACCCTTATTTTCTCCGGAGGGGGAAATAAATAAATATTCCAGGTGCCTAGCCACAAGGTTGGAGGGGAGATTTGCGACATTATTTCATTTCAGATATTATTACTGTAGCTGAAATGAACCTGATTTTCCACCCTAGTAACTCTTTCTTGCTGAGAAAGGTAGCTTTTGTTTACAACAAAGGTGTTTTCCTACTGCTCCAGGTTTCAAATCTATTGTGATCTTAATAAAAAAAAATTGAGAAAGGATTTGCTTGGTGATAGAGTCAATACTTTTTAATATTCTCGCAACATCACTGCCCAAAGCAAATTTTGTAAATATTTCTCCTCATGGGAATTGTAGTATATTAACCAATATGTATTTTTCTAAGATTTTGGTAAATACCTAGGAAATTTCTTACAAGGGAAAACTATACAAGATTTTATTGTTTCAAGTGGGCCTGACATTTTAAATGAGGCAGGGGAGGAAAAAAAAAAATAACATAAAACTGATGGCTGCTCACTATAAATTAAAAGGCTTTCTTTTGCCTCCTTCCTCCTGACTGTCAGGGAGTTAAGCTCCGGAAGTCAGCCACTGTGCAGAAGTTAAGTGATGGAACCGGAAGCAGTGGACCCATTTATTTAGGACGGGAAAGTCTGGTTCTGGCTGCACCCAAAAACCTCCAAATGCACCACAATTTTGTGCTGTCAAAATACTCAAATTTCCTGTTAGCACAAAGCTGTGGTTCTATTGTCAAGATTCTAGAAAAACAGAAGGATGAAGTACAGTTAACAAATCCTATATAAAATATATAGTAATACTATATATAGTAATTATTATATAAAAATATATAGTAATACTGGCTGGATAGAGAGACATTGACCCAACTTGGCAGGTGGGAGGGGTATGCCTGGGCTTTCTTTTGCCTCCTTCCTCCTGACTGAGGTTTAACTAGGTCTATCAGATAACTCTAACCAGGTCTATCAGATAACTCAGCAGTACCTTCTAAAATACATATCTGTATATCTGAAATGCTGATTCTAGGCTCTAGAGGGACCCAGGTGCCTGTGCAGTGGTGATTATGGTTTGCAACCCTGGGGAGGAGCCACTCACATTTTATTTTCGCCTGTTGATCAGGAAGAAAACATAGGAGTGAGAGTGGGGGTGGAGGATATACCTGGAAAAGTGTAGCATAGGCTTACGGAAGCTGGGGAGAGGCAGCCTCTGACACCAAGGACAGGCTCTGTGTTCAGGTGCTCTCCATCTTGGCTGGGTAAGCTTGCATCCATAATTTTTCTTCTCCAAGACTCAGCGTTCTCATCTGTAAAACAGGATAATAATATTACCTCCTTCATTAAATTGTTAGGAGAATTAAATGAGCGAGTAAATGTAAAATTAAGCAATTAACATAATGTTTAATACATAGTAAGGGCTAAGTGCTTAAATTCAGAGATTTGTAGACCATCTAGAAACGGTCTACAGGGCTGGAAAGCATGTTAAATGTCTTCTAAGCCAACCCTCCCTCCAGCATCTTAACCACATCCCAAAAGAAACTGAATGTGTTGGCTCAAAGCAGAAACTGTGGAAGATACATTTAGAGAATGGTGAGGAAGCTCGTTTGAGGGAAGGGCTTCGACAATAACCCTGACAAAGTATGTTGGATGATGTTGTAATCAACAAGGGAGTTGATACAGGTTAAGTCTCCTTTGTGGGTGTTTTGTGCTCCAAGTGCCAATTTAGGACCCGACCTTGAGTGCTGGGTATAGAAGGCTAGGAAAGGCAGTGGTAGGCATCTGAGGTCATGTAGCTTTGGCCTGGTGTGGGCAGTGGGACTAGAAGGAAGGAGCTAGGGATGAGAGGGACTCGGAAGTTGAAAGAATGAATCAACAGGGTGGCCAATGACACAGAAGGTGGACTTGAGGGTTCTGTGTTTTGAGTAGGAGCATAACGTTGTGCAGACCCTGGTGATGAGAATTTCTGCAAGGATTTTTAAGGCTGTCGCCCTCTTCTTAGGTTGTAATAATTTGATTGCCCTCATCTGTGTTTTTCAGGCAGAATATTTATACCTGCTGGTAGACTTATAACTGAATTCTATATGCACGGGAGTGTAATAAAAAATAGCTGCTATTTATTGAGCACACACTTGTGTGTAAGGTAACACTTGTGTGTGTATAAGGTAATGAATTAATTTATTTCATCCTTACAACAACCCTAAAAGGTAAATACTATCATTATCCCCGGTTCACAAACAAGGGAAAGAAAGCCCTGAGAGGTCAAGTGGCTTTTTGACGGCTAACCACTAAGTAAGTGGCAAAGCAGGGATTTGAACCCAGGCATGACTCCAGAGTCGTGGCCCTTGACTTGTGTGAAGAGACAAACACCACACAATCTACCCAAGGCATATAGTTAATGGCGGTCTTGTTGAAATTCAAACCCAGGCTTTCCTTCATTCCAAAGGTGACCCAGAGACAACTTTAGCAAGTCAAAAGTCACATTCAACCAATAAGCCAAAGGGAAACTGGGGTAAAATTTGTCTGGGGGGTGGAGTTCAGAGAAGCAACCTTGCTGTAGAACACAGACATTTTTCTCTTCATAGACTACAATACTTGTATGACAGGAAATGCTTTCAAAAAAGATTTTTTGAATTTTTTTTCTTTTTTTTCTTTTTTTTTGCACACTAAGCTAATGACTATATCTCATTAGAAAAAAGATGACAGTGATAAACTGCAAACTATTATATTTTGGGGGGGTGGAGTGGAGTGAGAGAGCCTTTCGGAGGGGGATTTTCACTTTTCCCTCAATGTCGCTTCTATATTGTTTGAATCTTTTATAATGATATCATATTTGTGCATTACTTTTCAAAACTAAAAATGTACTTTAAAATTATAGAGATACAGAAACTTCAGGTCCTTAGACAGAAATAAGGAAGTCCTAGTTATCCAATGATATAAACACATTTTTATAATTAGTGTTCTGAAGACAAGTAACTGATTCCAAGGTAAGTAAATATTATGTCTATATATGTGTGTGTGTGTTCACAGATACACAAGGGAGACTCCCCGAGATGGCAGGCTGCAGCTGTATATAACAGACTACTTAATTATCTTTCCTTTTATTAAAGGAGGAAGCTCAGAAAAGCTTCATAGATTCTAGAAGGCAAATCTGCAACACTTGGTAGATGTAGAAGAAACGATCCAGTATCAAGATAAAGCACTTAAACTTAAAAGATTAAAAAAAAAAAGAAAAAGAAAAAAGGCAGCCAATGCTTAAATGCCTACTGTCTTTTGTCGGATTCTCTTAGTTGTACCCCATAACCCCACATTGTCAGTAACAGGGCGCTCCAGAGGTGCCAAGTTTTGCACTGAAACTCACCTGTAATGTGTTGATCTTCTCATATCAGTTGGCAAGGTGACACATGTCATGGTTTGCCCAGTACAGTTCCAGTTTACTCCTCAGTTCTACCTATTATCGACGGCGCTCCCCTTCACCCAGTAGCTGAGTTTGGATGAGAAGTTATAGGGATGGGAGTAGTGTTTTAGAGCAAAGCCTGTGTTTTGCCAAGCCGAGGGAAGAGAACCACCCCATTTGTCATGTGCATGTCAGCTAAGGTCCCTTCTTGGTCCTGCTGTCTCTGTGTGACCACAGAAATGTCTTCAGCCTCTTATCCCAACCCTGGTCTCAGTCTGACCTCCCCTTTTCTTCCTATTCCTCTGGGGCTTCTCTGACAGAAAATATCCACAGTGGGTGAGACCTCCTGCTCTCTGTTCGGACACATATGACTCTGCAGTCCAGCTCAGTCACTTCCTAATTACCTAAACCTGTTTTATTACCTGTACAATGGAAAGAATAAAAGCATCAAGGCATCGTTTTGAAGGTTTGAAGATTAATGTGATAATGGAGGTAAAGTAAGCACAGAAATTATTCAGTAAATGTTAGCTTATATTGCTATTATTACAGACAGACTATGACAATGTCACAATAAAGATACATTGTGACCTTAAAGGAATATGTTACTGGAGCATAGTATATGCTGCATAAATGTTAACTGTTATTATCATCACAATTGTTAGTTCAGCCAATGTAGCAATTTATCACTCCAATGGCAGAAGTTGCCAGTCTGGTTTCTGACACTGGGTTCTCCACTGTGACTGTGTGTGTGTGTGTTTTGGAGGTTGTGGGGGGGGGGCTGTTCAACACCAGGGTTATGTCAACCCTGGTATTCCCACTCCAGCTGAAAATATACAAGAGACACTGAAGTCAATGCCTTCAACGTAATTTTTCAGAATTTTGCTAGCCCAGCCTTCAGCATTTCCCAGTATAAATTCGAGAGAGTTTCTGATCTAAAATGAAGGGGAGCTAGTGAGGTAATTTAATACTAAAAAGGTTTCATGACATCTGGGTGGCTCAGTCAGTTAACCATCTGCCTTCAGCCTAGATCATGATCCCGGGGTCCTGGGATCGAGCCCCACATCGGGCTCCTGGCCCAGTGGGGAGCCTGCTTCTCCCTCTGCCTCTGCTCCTCCCTCTGCTTGTGCTCTCCACTCTCTCTAACAAATAAATAAATAAAGTCTTTTTAAAAAAAGAATTAAAAAAAGAAGTTTTCTCCCACTGGACATTTTCACAGCATCAGACTTACAGAGGACCCTTTCTGACCACACTGTTCTGTTGGTTTCATCATTTGGCAGCACATACAGTAGCACTTTTATACTGAAAAATGAAAGCTCTAAAATTAGATGGTGGCTGTAAATTTTTAATGGGTGCCTTGCACCATTTACGTTCTCCCTTTACCTCCTGTGCTCCATTCAGCAGGGACAGCTTGAAGCTGCCAGAAACTCAAAGCTGGATTTGCAGCTAGGTCAGCTCGCTGAGGAGTGGCTGCTGTCCACACCAACCGCTGGCCGGGGCAGCCGACCTCGTGCCTTTCTCAGGTGACATCACCAGCTGCTTCCGTCAGTGTGGAAAAGCCATTCTTTCTTGGTCTCCTTAGACCCCCAGCGGCCTGAGGGCAAATCTGGCTCTCTGCTTACCAGCCATGTAACCCCAGGGCAACAGCTTGATCCCATTCGTCACCTGTAAGGGGAGAATGATAATATGACTCACCTCCTCCAGTGGTGGGAATTAAATGAGATAATGTGAGGAAAGGCTCTGGGACACGGTAACTCCTCCTAAGTGTCCGCCATGACGGTTGAGCGGCCTGGCATCCCCTGAGCCCCTGCTTTATGCCATCCCTCATGCCAGGAGCCTTCCTTGGGCTATCTACAACCCCAAAGGGTGGGCACTGTCATCCCCATGTCCCTAGAAGGGCACCGATTCAGGGTGAAGCCACACGCCTTGGGACTCAGAGGTGATGAGCACACAACAGGAATCTCAACCTGGCCTGTCTGATTCCGACTCTTCCTACCACAACCACCACACAGAAACCTCATAAATAATACCTCTGTCCTGGGGCTCAGGGTCTGTAGACACTGATCTTGGCTTGGCCATGGGCGCTTTCCCACAAGCAGCCCAGCAGGGTCTGCTCTGGGCTTTGTGGTTCCCCTAAAGCCATTTGTTAGGCAGGATGTGAGGTGTGGGGCCCTCACTTACCAGCCTTGCTTATCTGCTGTGGGGCAGGGCCTTCCTGACTCAGGCCTGTGGGTTCATGACTTGACACAATTACAGCGACCGACCGCAGTGAAGCTGATGGCTTTGCCTAGGAGCCGCCCGGACCAGAGGCCTGAGGGGAAGCAGGATGGGGCCTTGGTTTCTGTTTCAAAGGCTGGAGATGAAGGGCTTGGCCTCCCAGCTTCCCACCCACTTCTATCTAATAAAAAAAGCCCTCTCTGGATTCTTTTGGT
Organism: Mustela nivalis; assembly: GCF_964662115.1. Classification (NCBI taxonomy): domain Eukaryota; kingdom Metazoa; phylum Chordata; class Mammalia; order Carnivora; family Mustelidae; genus Mustela; species Mustela nivalis. The sequence continues at coordinate 47,147,007 of NC_139031.1, forward strand.
TCTTTCTTTGATTCAGTTTTCAAGAATTGAAAACTGAAAGAATTTTTTTTTTTCTTTCTCTCATACCTGACTAGCTCTCTATTGCAGATGGCAGTCTCAGAGACAATAGTCACCCATTTGGTTTTTTCCCACCTATTTAGGTCAGCTCCTGGTAGCCTTCCTGGCAGCCATTCCCTCATCTTCTGTCCCATGTCTGGAACAAACCGTGTTCTTCCATTCCTCTGGATCTTTGTATAAGCTATTTCCCTTGTCTAGAATCCATTTCCCCCTTCTATGCCTAGAAAATTCTACCGATGCCTCTATCTGAATCTACATCAGGTGTTTCCTCCTTAGAAAATGTTTTAGCTTCTCAGGTTTTTAATCTATTTTCTCCTTAATTAGAGCCCATATCTTGACCTGGGCATGTCCAATTCTTCCTCACTGGACTGTGAGTACCTCTTGAGTTTCTGTATCCGCAGGTGCTGGCACAGGGCCCACATGGATGGGTGGATGGGAAGACTGACCATTACGCTTAGAAAAATCAGCTCCTATATTTGCCACAGAATCCTGCTAACTGCCATTATTTCATGTCACAGTACTACTTAATAGCATATAACCCAGTTCTTACATGGGTGTAATTCTATTCATTAATTGCCAACTTCATAGCAATTTATTTCACTGTCCGTGCCTGTTAAACTCTTTGATGCTTAATATGGGGAGGAAGGCCAGATGCTCTTTTCCATCTACTTGGTCTACCTGTTTCCTGACAGAATCTGAGGGAGGAGTTGCTCTTAGAGCCATGTCAGAAATTGGCCAGATGCCCACCAACCCCATTGCCTTTCCTTTTTGGGCGCACAGTGAGATTCTATTTCCCAGCCTCCCTTGAAGTTAGCTGTACCCATGTGATATACTTCTAGCCAAGGGAACATGGTGGAAAATGACATAAACCATTTCTAAGTCTGTCCCTGTGAGAACTACCCATGTGCTCTTTCCCCAGCTCCTGGCTGGAATGAAGCAGCGTGAGGTCCCCAGGGGCTAACAGAGATTCAAGACGGAGAGATCCATCACCGTGAATCGCCATGTGGAGAGCCACTGCCACATATCACTTTGAACTGGGCAATAAATGAGAAATACCACATTATGCTCTTAAACCCAGTGATGTGCTAGAGCTGGCTTATTTGAGTTTGTGAAAGTCAACTATCAAATGTTGAGGAATTTTGCAAGTCAATTGTTCAATGTGGTCATCCTTAAAAATTTTATAAACTTATAATTAAATACATTATATGTTTACTTATAATTAAATACATTATATGTTTAAAAGGTAATAAATACTCAAAACTCATCCCAACACAACAATCTTACCCTATTTAACCATCATGTCCTGCTCTTGAGATTATTTTTGTGGAAATATTCTGTAAAGGGGGTGTTTCAAATATCTCTTCCCAACTCTGCATTCAGTAATGTATGTGGATTGCTTGAAATCGGCCACAATGATAGTTACTTACACCAGGGGAATTGGCAAACATTACAAACCAGACTTTCCTCCCCGCTGGAAAAGGATAACCAGTGTATCATTCTAAGGTTTATCTGATACAGGAGGAAATACTTCCCTAACACACTGACTTCCTACTTTTAGGGACAGAGAGTATACCAGATTAAATGCACCTTGGCTAGATGCAGCTCAGCATAAAGGAAAAGCAGCCGGCATGCCCCCAGCAGCAACCCGGAGTGCCTGCAGATAAAGAAGCGCTCCAATGCTCAACATGGCCCAGCTGAAAGTGACATGGGGTCCTTGGGGTCCTCGCTAATCTCCAGAGCATGAGATTGTTATGAGAGAAGCACAGCAGTGGTCATCTCCCGTTTTCACGGGTACTAGGTGACCAGTGTAAAGAAGAGGGAATATGGATGATGAGTTTCAGCCCACAGCTCTTGCTAGGTAATACAAAAGTGGAGACACACTTGCTTCCTGCCCAGTTCTTTGGGGAAGGGAATTTCTAAATGTTTGAACTCTCAGCAATAGCCTATATGTTGGCAGCAGTGTCTGGAGTTGGACTTGTGCGGAGGGGAGAAGCAGGGAGGGTGGAAAGTCCATGGCCAAGGTAGGTCCGAGGCTGCAGGTGTGAGGACAGCAGGCTTTGGGCCAGAGCCTGATCGACAGTGTTTGGAATTCACCAGGTTTGCACACGGCAAAATGATCGAAATAATTATCCTTTGTGGAAGCCATAATATTTCACTTAGAGGAAGACAGGCAGCTCCTCGGGCAACTCAGCCCACCTCCGCAGGATATAAACTGCTGAAGTAGACCCAGAGTGCAGGGCCATTTGCAAGAGACATCGCGCAATTCGCAGGATGTTTCAGTGCAGACCCTGAATGAACTAATTCTGCTAATAGAGTATTTGATTTAATGGCACATTAAAGGGGAAAGGGGCGCACCAAACCCATTCTTCAGCTCAGCAGCTGATGGGTTACTGTAGATATTATAAGCAAAGGAGCCAAATTCTCCTCTACCGTCACCAGAACGAGAAAGAGTTGTGGGAGCGGACCTGGGTCGTTTCGCAGATGGAGTTTGGGTTCAGGGGTTTGGAGCAGAAATCATCAGGTTAATGCAGTTCTTCTGCACTGAGGTTATAACGACTGGTTGGAGAGACTGACCCCACAATGACAAGTTTCTTTTCCTTTTTGTTTAAAAAAAAAAAAAAAAAAGTTGCTAGATCATGCCAGAGTGGAAAAAAATAGAAGAGAATAGAAGTAGGAGTTCCTTAGTGGATCATCACATTTTTTTTTCTAAGTCTTTTTTTTTTAATTTAATTTTATTTTTTTGATCATTGGTTCCTTCTGTCGTTTTTGATGCATTCAATGTGCCAGGTTTTGTGCTAAGCTTTTTACTTGTCTGCATATGGGTTTATGTAAATTTCATCATGGAATCCTGGCAGGGAGACACCATTGTCATCTTACTTTACAGGTGAATGATCTAAGGTACAGAGAGATTAAGTAAATTTCTCGAGATCACACAGCTAGTTAGAATCTGAGCTGGGATTTAAATCAGATTTCTCTGACCCCAGAAGCTGGGTTCTTGATAAACTCAGCAAAGTCCTGTCCTTCTAGCTGGAAGGGAGGGGACAGCAAGGCTCATCAAATATCATCACCCAGAATATCTCAAGCCAGAGTGATTTGTTTGGAGAGTCAAACAACAAAAATCTATGTCCCCAAATATATACATTTGAAGCAAACTTTAAAATTTTTCAATATCAAATCCAGTTCTTCAATTACTAAAAAGGGTTTCCCTAAAAAAAACCAATGGGGGTTTTATGGGTAGATTTTCTTTCAAGAACTTTTCACCGTCTATCTTTTTCTTTAAGATTCATCTATGAACCTTAGTTGGAAAAAGTGGCAAATTGTAGTGATTTTGGTTTGCTCATTCTGTAACTGTTCATAACCCCCTTCGATTTATTTTTCCATTCAGCTGTCAGAATACCTTTCCTGAAACTGAAATCTGACCAGATTAGTCCCTGCACAGGCTTTCCTTTTAAACATGAGCTGGAGTTCGCAGGCTGGTACGCTCCTCATAGCTCCCCATTCACCTCTCCGCTGTCTGCCACCCTCTCCCTCTGACTTGCCTTATACACATCAACTGCAATGGTCTCCTTGGAGATACTCCCAGTCTTTGCAGGATCTGCCTTCCCCGTTCTTTGTTGGGCTAATGTGCAATTCCTGCTTGTCTTTGAAGGCAGCTCAGTGTCATCTCCTGCATTTTCATCTCCTTGCCCTCCCTCCATCTGGGGCTGCTTCTCTCGGCCCCTTTTGGAGGCTCAGGCTTACTTCTATCACGACCTTGTTGAATTGCATCACCCTGGACCATGAGGTCAGGGATCGTGTTCTCCACCTTGTGTATCCTTGGCACCATAGTCATTCAACCCATACTAGATGATAGATTCACCCAGAAAGTCTGATTTAAGCCAGTGGTGGGCTAGAGTTGAGAACATCTAGACTCACTGAGGTTTGCTGAGCGACCAACTGAACAGCTGAAGGAATGAATGAACACACCAAGCCACTGAGCCTGAGACTCTGTCCCACCTCCCCGAGCCCTGGAGATTTCGGACTCACTCTGGCCTCAGGTACTTAGAATTTGTCTAATGGGGCTTTTTGGTCATGCCCTTGGTCAGGAGGCTGCCAATTCAGACCTAGAATGTTCCTGGGTTCCTTGTTTGATTTCAAGGACACGCTTGTCCCAATACACAAAATGGGAAAGCTGATTCCTCCTTTGAGATGGAAACCGAAATATGCCTTCTGGAACGGGATGGGAGCTGCTGTGAAGTTACTCATTCTGACTCAAAAGGTTATGTCCCTTTCCTCCTTGACTAACTCAGTCAAGAGCTCATCTGGAGTTCTCTGCCAATTACGTATGCCAGAATCCTTGGTGGCCGGAGGGAGGGTTAGGACTGTCAGGGACCATGGGTAACACCCCTGCGTGCTAGAGGCTGCACCGTCCTCACTCGGGCTCCAGCTAAAGCTTCCTCTGCCCTTCCTGTAAGCGTGTCCGCAAGGTCAGAGTGCAGCCCACCCTCACTGTCACAGCCAAGTGTGGGAGCCCATTTACAGAACCAGCCAGCCTGGGTCTGCCGTGGCGGACAACCACAGGCATGAGAGAGAGACCCTTTTCGAAACCTGCTCCCCTTTGTCCTCATTCTGAGGAGAAAAAGCCAGAAGTCCTAGAGAGTTCAGCTTGCAGAGCCCAATCTCACACGCTATAAAATAGTTGGAGATCTCTTGCATTTGAAAAATCACAGATGCATGCTCTGCCTTCCAGCACCAAGCAGGAGAAATGAGACAAACAAGCTTCGAAAATAAATCTGACTCTCTCGCGGCTCCAGATAGCCGACAAGTGTTCGTCCATCTGCCGCGAGCATTCACACTGTGAATTTATTGATTTGATAATACTCGCGCATAATTGATTGAGGACGAGACCGGCTTCTTGACTTGCCTCCATGTTTGCTGTCTGCTCTCTTCCCAGCACCGCTCTCTCCACTTTCTGTGTGACGAAGGAGAAACCAAAGATTTTTCTGGCACTTTCTGCTGGGATGACACACAACACTATGGGCTCTCCCGATCAGTATACTTTTTGACTTTTGAATGGCAGGAACTGTTACTTGAGGGTCCTCCCCACTGACTTCTTTTACTCATCTTCACAATACTGCACACATCCCCTCCCCACTGGCGGTCCGATTGGATTCAGAGGTAACAAAAAAATAGCTAGAGGTCCGTTGCTATCCCTGAAGTCCCTCCCTCGTAAGAGGGGCATAGCAGCAACCACGGACCGACAGAGAACAATAATAACTGTGGAATTGTTGTATGAGATATTAGCCTGGGGAATAATACTGATCTTTCTCCTCCCAGCAACCACAACAACCCGTCCGCCTCTCTGCAATTGTGACATTCACATGTCACCACCATTTCATTAAATGGAATCAAAACAGCTGTGAGGATTGCTGTTTTATTTTATAGCACAAAGCCATCATAACTTACTTTACAAAGCAGCTAGCAGCTAGCAAGTGCCGCTGAAACCGAAAAGCCGATTGCAGAAAGAATGAACAGGAAAGGGGACAACTCGGAGCTTAGTGGAATTGGGAGGTAGCAGGGAGCCCCTTGGCTGAATGCAAATCATGCAGAAGGATGTGATTAGATTTTATTTTATTATTATTATTATTATTAATTTATTTATTTTGCAATTCGTGATGAAGCAAAGATATACCAGAGGACAGATTTAGTTTAGTGTCCGGTGAGTAGACAAATACCTAGACACTAAGATTCAGTTCAGCCAGAGAGATCACTATCTGGCCACTCCTAGAGACAGAAGCTCAGACCGTAGAAGGCTCTCCTACCTGTAATACTCAGCCCCCAGCCCGGAGGTAGTATAAAACCGAGACATGGTATTTAGATCTTGGGAGGCTCTCCAGCTTCTTCAGCTGGACCGCATGGCCCAGGCAGTGTGGCTAAGTGGTTAGGCCGCTGACTTTCTAATGGACCAGAAGCTGGCTTTGCCTTCTGCCTGTGCTGCTTATTAGCTGAACATCACTGGGAAAACAACTGAACCTTTACTTATATCTCAGTTTACTCACCTGTAAAATGGGCTTCATGGGGCTAGCATATCTTGTCATTGCCCTGCCCTTCCCTACCACCATACCACTTCCAACTGCGTTCTTTGCCTTAAAAGCCTTTTCTGGTGGCCAGAGACACCATATGCTTTCTCATCTGGCAGGCTGGCAGCCGCTGAGGATTCATGCTCCGCAGAGACACTCTCAGCCTGCGAGGCTGGGAGCTGGTGTTTAAGTTGGTATTGATGGGGCGCCTGGTGGCTCAGTGGGTTAAGCCTCTGTCTTCGGCTCAGGTCATGATCCCAGGGTCCTGGGATCGAGCCCCGCATCGGGCTCCCTGCTCGGCAGGGAGCCTGCTTCTCCCTCTCTCACTCTCCCTGCTTGTGTTCCCTCTTTCACTGTCTGTCAAATAAATTTTTTTTAAAAATCTTGAAAAAAATATAAATAAATTGGTATTGGTATATAAATACCTCCGTTCCCTTACCTCTTGAGTGACATAACTGTAAGACGCAGGTGGTATATTGACCCCCAGATTTCTACAGCAGATCGGGCTCCCGCCGACCACAGTGATAGCTTGCATCACAGCGCACGTACGCTTTACTGGCTGTCTTCCTTCTTTACCTTATTGCCCGCTCACCTTCTGGAGTTCCCTGAAATCGTCTCCCAGATCGTTTCAGAGACTGACTTTTTCTCATTTGTCTTGGGAAGCAGAGGGCAGCCTTTTTCTTACTGGTCTCTACTGGTCATCTCCCCCAATAAATATAGTTTTTTTGTTTGTTTTTCAACCCTGTGGTCAGAGAGAGCCTACAAATCTACACATAAGTTTTTCCAGCTCCCAGATATATCTGTCCTCTCTTCACAGCCAACCCCAAACTCCTGCAGGGATCCTTCCCAAGGTAGTCTGCATCTCTGTTGTTCAACCCTAGCAATATCCTAGGATTATCATTTGAAAACTCCATATTTAGGACAGTGAATTAAGTTTGTATGTTGTTATTTCCCTTCTGAAGCTGGTAGATTCAGCTCCATATCATATTTCTACAATGTGATGGATCAATACTAGGATACTAGGTTCTGACAGAGTAAACCACTTACTGTCCCCTAGGATAATAATCCCACATCTCCAAGGACAGCACAGCAAACTTCCTTATTAGAAATTCCATTTAATTCTTGATTTTCAGTACATAATGGGGGATATTGCCACAGAGGAAAAAAAAAAAAAAACCCATGATTCAGGTTTCATCTCTTAACCTTGGAGAGTCTTATAAGAATCTAGGCATTCAAAAAATGAGCAACTATACACCAAGGGGTTAGGGTTCCTTGGTAATGGTACTAGCTGAAAATTACCACTTATTAGTAGGAAGGGTGAAGTCTAGAGCTTGTTAGCAGATTTAGTTGGAACAGAGGTGTTAATGAAAGTGGTATTTGCATTTATTTCTCATCAAGGGTAAATGAAACTACATAGGAAAGTCAGGTCAAGTTCATCTTCTGGGGGAAAAACAATTCAGAGCACCTACGCTCTTAATAGAGAGACAGTCACATAAGAATAACAACCAATATTATTATGAACCCTCATTATCTTAACTCCAGTTTTTGGGACAGGGCAGCCACACAAAGGAGAATCTGTAAGTCAAGGCTCCTGGGAGTCACACCCAGAGATCCCATGGGATCATGGTGCTTTGCGTGGGCTGCCATTTTCTGGATGGCAGTACCAGCATCAAGTGCCTCTGGAGAGCTGACTCCTCTCCAAGTGTCCATAATCCACAGGAAGTCTGGTCATTCTGATGTGAGTCTCAGGGTAACACTAGTTTCAACTCTTCCCCTTTTTAATCAGCTCAAAGTCAGCCCCATTTCAGTGCTGATGGGCCAGCACCATCCTTAGGGAGTACTCGTGATGTCTTTTCTGCTTATTTAAGGAATTTAGGAATGCCTGGTAGACAGCATCTTATTGGAACCAATGAGGCTACATAAAGCTTAAGGGACATTGACAAACCTGCTCTTGGCTTTCATAGAATGTCTCCCTCTGGTGTCCTGGGCAGCTCCATAACTTGCCCATGGAAAGGGCTGCTTCAGAAAATTGCACTCTTCGTGGTGGCAATTCAGTCCCACATCTGAGTCCTTGCTGGTAAAAGGTATTTAAATTTAAAAGCATATTTTGATGTAAAGTCTATGGAAACCCGCCCCCTCTCAGTTACGTGGATACTCGCGCCAAGCTGAGACCTTGGGGCTGGCGGCTTCATGCCGATTTCGTTTTCCCATTCAATCCATTTTCACTGAAAAGGAGACATAAGCAGTGAAGCCAATATAGTTTTATTGGATCCAATGCACTGCCACTAAAACAAATATATGTACACTCAGGCCAATACACTTTTATTAAAACAAATAGAATTTAATTCAAACCAGCATTCAATACGTTTTCTCAAAGCAATGAAATTAAGCTCTACCAGTACTTCTGCTCAATATGTTTTCCCAATCAAATCCATTTGAACAAAGTGAAATATATTTATCATAGATAACACATTTTTATTAAAAACAAATTCATTGAAACCAAGTTTCCCTTTGAACTGATAGATAGAAATTCTAACCAATTGCACAATTAGATCATAGGAACGGATGTATTTTTACTTTAGCGAAAAGCATTTCTATTTAGGTCCACTTTAAAACACACTAATGAATAATCAAAGTTGCTCCAACAATGTCTTTAATGGAGTATTTTCTCAAAAGTATGTCCTTTGGGGTTGAAGTACAATCTTGAAAACAAAAAACACTTAGGGAAAAAGAATAGTATTGGGAATATGATTACAATAAATTCAGATTGGTAATGAGTAAATCTTTATGTCTACCTACGTGCACTTAGAGTGAAGTTGTTTCGCGTGCAAATGAATAAAGAAAGATGTGCCTGGGGACATTTTGTAGTCATGTTTGCTTCCAAACCACATCACCCAGAAAAATCCTTCCTTATTGGTGTTCAGACATATTATAAATGTCCACCTGTCTGACCTTAACTAGGAATTACTGTGCATGGGAAGAACTTGATGGAAGGGGAGGGCGTATATTAAGATAGCTCTCTGGAGATTTCAGTCTTTGGTGTCTAGATCGCAAGCTGTGTTAGTCTTCCAAAGAACCACAGAGAGGGAGAGTGACTTCCAAATGCCACACACCTTCTGGGGAACAGGAACAAAGTCACCGCATACAAGCGAGAGCTCCAAATGTGTTCCATCTCTATGCAGGACCATCGAGTAGAGGCAGAACCTCACGTAGAGGGTCTAGAGAATCTAGAGTCCACTCCCTTCAGGGAATATTGGGGCTCCACTCGGTTGCCAACGTGAGCTCCGTCTTGTCTGCCTCTTCAGTGATCCCCACATCCACCTTCTTCATTCTCTCCTACCTCGATGCTGCAGGACGTAAGGACAGAAATGAAGAATTTTACTGCCTTCTATAAGCAGCCTGGAAAATACTGTTTATATCAAGCTTGTGTGTTTCAGTACTATTTCCTCCTTCTGGCCTGGAAAAGTGTACAAAGTGCAGGTTATGTCTACAAGTCATTGGACAAATAAATTATTAGCCTCTGGGGCACTCAGGTCTTAATGGACTAAACCTGCCCTCCCTGAAACACCTCCCTGAAACGACTGGTCACCGAAGACACCTTGAGAACAGTTAGCACAAGATGTTCGGTACAGAATTGCTTATAAAAGTATTAGAATCCCGAATATCTAGCATGCAGACAATTGGCTAAATACATTGGAATAACATTTTCCTGACACATTCTCTAGTATTGACATCACCACAGTAATGCAAGCATTCAAAGTGATATTATAGAGAGATTTACTGAATGGGACATATTTGCGTTATTAAATTTTAAAAACATCTAACAAAACAAAATAGACACGTGTGCCAAAGATATACACAGACAAGAAGCTGAAGACAACACTGAAATGTGAATATTGGTTAAGTGAATGTGGGGTTGGAGATTTCTCTTTTTTCAAAAATCTGTATTTTCTAAATTTTCTGCATTGCACATGTATTACTTCTGATACAAGAGAGATTTATTTACAAAGTGATTATTTTTTAAAAGATATGTTACATGCAAATAATGAATCACAGAGCACTACATCAAAAACTAATGAGGTACTGTATGGTGACTAACACGACATAATAAAAATCCATAGATAAATAAAAGATGGTGTTAAATCCAACCTAAAGGTAGTGTCCATGTATGGGGTCTGCCTCTGTAGCCTGAAATCCCCCCATCCTTTCAGACAAGGGAATATCCGTGTCACAAAGACGAAGGTCTTTTTGTAAGACTCTATTTGAAAGCTTTGTTCAGCTAGCCGTCCAACATGCACTTATACAAGGACCCAAGTAATAAATTCTTCCCTGAGTTTGTTCTAGGAAGCAGTGGTTCAGGAAAAAAAAGGAATATTGTCAGATGATATAAACAATAAATATCACCCCAGATTTTCCCTTTTGCCTTAGCCCAGAGCTGAGCTGTTCTAATGTTCTCATCTTAGACGTCTGGTAACATCTGAAACTTTTCCAGTGATTTCAATTCTCTTTTCTTCCTCTAGCATTCTGTGTTTTGTTGTTGTTGTTGTGTTTACTTACAGAAGGGATCCATATTTATTTTGGAAATAAATTTGTATTACTAAAAAATATTTATAAAAACTATTTGACCATGATGATACACAGAGAGTTCCTACCTCCTTCTTGGGGACACAGAGCCCCAGTGACACCAGGTGAGTAATGCCTGAGGAGGAGTCCTGGGGAGAAGTTAAATGTGGAAGGTATGAAATCTACTTGCTCAGGTGCGAGATCCTCTGTCCACTGCTTGGTGCTGGGAGGGACGGGCCAGCTTCTGGGGCTGGGGGAATAGTTGGGTCACCCCCTCTGCAGCCAGGAGGCCTTGGACAGTGAGCCCCAAAATGGAAGGTGTCCTCTGTCCCCCACTAGGACCCTCCATGTGCTCTTCTGGGCAGGGTTTACTCTTCTGGGCTTCCTCATGCACAGGGCTCCTGGTCATGGGGTCAACCCCTTCAGTTCAACTGGGTCCTTATTCGGTGTTTTCTTTGTCTTTTTTTTTTTTTTTTTTTTTAAAGATTTTGTTTATTCATTTGAGAGAGAGAGAGAAAAAACGAAAGCAGGAGCAGAGGGGAGGAGGAGAGAGAGAGGGAGAAGCAGGCTCCCTACTTGAGCACGGAGTCCGATGCAGGTCTCAATCCCGGGACCCAGGGATCACAACCTGAGCTGAAGGCAGACCCTTAACCCACTGAGTCACTCAGGCGCCCATATTCAGTGTTTTCCTGTGTCCGCTGGGAGAACAAAAAACGGGGACAAGAGGAAAGAAGGAGAGAGGGATGGTTTGGTAGCTGGGGGCAGAGAGAGAAATACAGACAGACAAGCAGAAACAGAAGAGACAATACAGAGTCCACAGAACATGTTTAATTAATACTGACATTTCTCCAGCTGCAGTTGAAACCCCGGGTGGAAATAATTGCTGTTCATTGTATTGTTTTAGATGAAAATTGTAGAAATAAATGGAACTGTCAGAGTCGCAAACCTTCCCAACTTCATTAAAAATAAAGAGTTAAGAAATGAAAAGTAGTAGGCAAGGAGGAGGGAGTGCTCCAAGATTTCTCCCCCCTACCGACCCCCTTGAAGGCAATGTTCCCGACCAAACTTGGCAACCAGGTGTCCCATTTTCTGCCCCGCTACCAAGAGTGACTTCATTTGCTCCTCCCTTGGGAAGGGTGGCTCCGAGCCCCATAGCCCACCTTGAGGGCAGGCCTCTCCGTGCACGGCTTCATGGACCCGTTCCTCTCCCCACTCTGCTTCAAAGCATCCCACTCACCAGACCTTCCTTCAAGTCTGGGAAAACGTCTTCTCCAGAAGCTGTCCGTGCACGAGCCCGTCTAAACTCTTAGCAACTCTCTGAGGTCTGAGAGAGAGCAGCTTCGTTCCAACCTCTTTCTCCATCACTTTTTTTTTTTTTTTTAAACCAGAGACCTAATAAGCAGCCCCGCTGTGCTTTTATATCATCCCCTTTTATTTCCTCCCCCTCCGGTCGGGGTGCCAGTGTGCGGCAATGTGGATCCAAAACAGACCAACAGGAGGAGGCCGGGCCCGGAGCGGACGGGAAGAGGGTCAGCCCACTCTCGCTCTCTTTCTTCCTTTCCTCCCCAGTATCCTTCCCATGTCCCCGGGAGTCCAGCCACAGTCTGTGGGGTTTCGGAAGTCACCGAATCCAAAGTGTGTGGTCTGCGAGGGAGAGAGCGGGGCAGACCCACCACGGAACTGAGAAGTGTCCCAAGACACATTCCGCGGCGCAGAGAGCAAGTCCCCCAGGCCATTGTCGTCTGCTGCTTCTCCTTGCATGGGACAGGGCCAATCACCTACTTCTAGCAAATTCATAGATCCTATTAGGAAAATGTGTTGAAACATGGAGGTTTAACTGTTGATCAAGACACACAGGGTGGTAGAAAGAGTACGGATCTGAGAACAAGCTTTGGTTCAAAGTTGAGACGAAACTACTAACTAACCACTCAGCCAGGGGTCTTGGGGGAGTTAGTTAACCACTCTGAATCTCAGCTTCCTCATCTGTAAAATGGGACACTAGCACATAGTGGGCTTTCAATATGTATTTGGTGAATTGAAATTAGAGTATTCTAACTCATTTGGGTTGCTGGTTTAAAATAAACAGAATATCCCAATTCCCATTTATCTGAAATCCAATTGTCCAGTTTGGAGTTCCAAAGGCAGCAAAGGTCTTAATGGCTGAATGACTTTGGGGTAATCTAAAATGTATTAGGAGAACAACAGGCTCCATGATGATGGTATCTGGGAGGCCACGAGCCATGCACATAGGGAGACCTTTCTGTTAGACCAGCTTAATTTCTAGGACCACTCAGTTATGAGTTCTGGTATGTGTGAAAGTGCATGCACACACACGTGCAAACACACACACACACACACACACACACACACAAGACCAAGGAACTCATGCTAAAAGGAGGGGTGAAAATTATTGCATTCCACCAACATGAGCTCCTACCGAACTTACCGTAACTGTAAGTTCGTTCCCTAATATCCCAGTAGGCAAGATTGGCCACAGGCTTTTAAATAATGTATTTCTTTTCCAAACACTGACAGGCGTTTTACTGAAATCCAGAAGCATTCTGTCAAGAAGAAAAAGGAACTAAGTACGCTGAAGATCAGTGGCATCTCTCCGCTGTTTCATCCCATCGCAACCTCCACAAAACCAAGCCTGTCCTTGCCTTGTCCCCGACGGCTGTGCCAGCCGAGGGAGTGAATTGGGACACATTTCGGTTTTAGATGCCTGCTAATGTCATTTGGGCAAATTAGCTTACATGGCTGGACCTTGTGTTCCAGGCAGAGAGAATGTTCTTTTCTTGTCAGAATCTCCGACAGACAGCCCAACGGCATGGTGAAATATCAGTAACCTCTTAACATTTTTCTTGATTTCTTTAAGAGTGAACATTAGACATATTAAGAACAACAACCCAATCATTAAGCCCTGTGCGGTTCTCCTAGGAGCCAGCTCTATCGCTGTAATCAGATTATGGACAACTCATTCTCATCCCGGCCATTTATCTTCTTTGTTTATGCACGCACCAAGTGGCATTTGTCTTAGCATCAAAAAATAGTAATCAGAATTGAGAACAACAAAAGACCTTTCATTATTTACGGTGTTAACTAACGTCCATTTGCTTTCATTAGTTTCCAAACAACAAGGACACTGGTTCTGATTAAACCTGGCATGTGTTAATTATATCCGAGGTCTGGGGTTGTTTTGTCCATAATAAAGGATTACTTAAGGGTGAAGCCCGAGTGAAATTTGAGGTCCTGGGCCTCAGAAGTCACCCACCTGCCTGCACTTCCTCAGTGAAGGTTTCCAGTCTCCGAATGGCAGAAGCGGATGTGAGCTTGTTACAGAAAGTTACGTTTTGGGGGGGTTTTGTTTTGGTTTTAAGCCTTCAGCTTTATCACCCGTTTTATGGGCTGGAGTTAAATGGCAGTACAATGCAGTTTGCTCTCTTACGGCTCGGCACTAACAGCCATCATGAGCCATAATTAGAAGTAAAACCACCACATAAATAACGTGGCAGAAAAATTGCCCCTATGATGAGCCAGACTTTGGCTACGGGAAACTTCATTGGGTCCCCAGTATCCATCATACTTAAGGGGCACTGCATGATTTTGTCCATATTTGTCTTACTAAAGCCAAAATGGGAGTCGTTTCGACTTTCAAATAAGCTTTTAAAACTATACGATGCCGGTTGAAACAGACTGTCTGCTACTAAGTGTGATGCAGAAAGACTTCGCCTGGCGGTCAGAACAGCTGCACAGGCTGGAAGGGAGAGGGCGGGAGCCCAGAGGCAGAGGAAAGGAAACGCAACTGTCCAGGAAGAGCTGGACCTCCCCCAACAGGGAGCTGTAGAAATATTTCTCTCCAGAAGGGAAAAGTTCCTGCATACCATGAAGCACGGAAGGTCACACACACGCCAGCGGAACGGGGCAGCTGGCTTGCCTTCAAATGCTTCTTCCGTGACTTCCACTCCGTGATGAAGCGGGATCTGGGAGACAAACGTTTTTGAGCACTCGGCGTTTTACATTTGTTTTCTGTAATTCTCATAGCAGCCTTAGGAAGTCAGAGAAAATAAAATAGAGGCCTGTGCCTGAAAGCAGCCCTGAGGACACAGGACTGGCGGTCGGCTTTCTGCATGTGGCCTGCCTATTTGCAAAGAGCCAGTAGATAGGAAGTAACATGAGGGTGTCGTCCTACGCTGATCGGAACGAATTCCTCTTCCTGGTCAGTCTCCCTCACACAAGGAATTAAGAGACAAACCAAAGAGAGTAAACCCCTATTAGAAGGAACATGCATTGCAGTAGACAATGTTTTTCCAAAGCCTGCCTCACTTAAAAAAATATATATATATGTTAGTACATTCACTTTCTTTTAAAAAATAAGTCCCATGTATTTTTCTATAGATCAGCCAGAATACTTAAGGCCTAATCTTCACGTGGAATGAAAGAGAATGTTCCTCTGAGTATTCTAAAAGCCCACACGTGTTCTCTAAAGACGATGGTTTGCTTCCATTCCTTCCTTCCTTTGCAAAAACAAACAAATAAAAAAAAAGATAAAAGCAAAACAAATTGATCAAAAACGTGGTGTTGAGAGCTAAAACAAACCTAAAACAAACCAATTATTGTGTCTGGTAGTAAGCAGTGCATTTAGTGAAATGGCTTGAAACTCACGCAGGTAACCAAGCTCCTTTTCACATACGGGTTTTTGTCTGCATTTATATCTCTGGAAACCACATACAGTGTGACACCACTGTTTTTTTAATTAAGATATGAAGTGCTCATTTTTTTGTGGACCTGCTATAGTCTAACAAATTTACTACACGTCTCAGAAAACACATAGCTTTGCCAAAGTTGGTGAGTAGCCCAGCATGGTTTATCTCCAGCCCACAGCTCTTTCCCTGAATTCAATACTGCAGGCACAATTTAATGCAAACCCAATTTATGACTTAATGCTCTAGGGACCGTAGTGGGAGATTGTTACATTATTCTTTTCTAATCCTATTTGTGTTTTAATTTGCTAAGTCTGTAATGAGGTGCATGCCTTGAATAGATTCAAGATCTTTCACATTGCTTTTGACTTTGTTTAATATAATAGATTTTACAGTTCGCATTAAATACCCAGGTGCTACGGTCAGTATTATCTCTTTATTTTCTCAACTAGAGTGAATAAAATTACACCGTGAAAGTAATTGTGTACATGTTTCCTTGTTTATTGTAATGGTTTATTTCCTATTATAATTCTTGATTCAAATTACATCTAGTTCTCCAAAAGTCAATTCCCCACGGGCTCCTACTTCCCCTTTCCATGTGACTCTTACTCTCTGAAGAGAATGAAGGCTTGGCTGACATTTGATTAGTTGAACAATAACAAAACAAGTTTTCTCATCTAAGTTATGATGCTTCGATGAGGTGGAAAGGAAGAAAGCGAGGAAGGGAGGGAGGAGAGGAGAGGAGAGAGGGACGGGGGACGGGAGAGGGGACAAGAAGGGAGGGAAGGTGCTGTGTCACCAAATGCCTGCTATTTTATGTGTGGTGTTCAGCTGAACTGAACCATCGCTAATCAGAGCTGCTACATCTCCCAACCCCACGGTGTGTCATTTGCCGTCCATAACTGTGTTATAGCCAATTATAGCTAAATTCTCTGTTCTGTATGCACAATCAAAGGGTGTCTGGAATGCATTTTGCTCTTTTCTGAATCCTATTATTGCAGACATGTTTATTACATTCAGAAGATGGCTTTCTGAAATTACACTGGAATTGCACCACCCACCTGCCATTTTCAAACAAAGGGACCTAAACATTTCTTAACGAGGAGAAAGTTCATTTGGCTCTTTCCTGGTAACCCTCCCCGCGTTATTTCCTCCCGTAACCATTTTTGCAAAATGTGTTGCCCCAGCCTCTATGTATTTGTAAAAAAATATCTAAGCTCGCCAGTCGCTGTTTATTTTTAAATTAATCATAACACGGCAGGTCAAAAAAGGAGTTGCAGATTCGCTGGTGGTGCCTGTGGTAGGTGCTTGTTGCAGTTTTCGCTGTGAAATTCCCCTCGGACTATGTACAAAGGGATTGTAAAATGGATCCGAAATTATAAGTATTCGATAGCCCTGAAATAACTCCTTTAGGCTTCCTGTCAAAGAAAAAAAAATTCAAGTTCTGTCTTTAAATTTCATTGGGGGCCATTTTAAGAGCAAAGTGAATGGTGTTAGAAAGACACATGATATCTATTTGAAAACATAGCACCTCATCATTAATTATTAAGGGAAAACGAAAGTCTTTCTAAACCAAATGCTTTGCTTTTCCCTTCTACTGAAGTTTATACTCTTAAATTCCCCCCTCCCAATACACATACACAACATACCCAAGCTTACTTTATTACTGGTATTTGCCTCGCAGAGCCAGGGGATATTACTACCTTTTTATTTGCTATTTTTACAGGACCCAACAAAAGTGCTTTTAAAATATATAACCACTTAATTCAAGTCAAGCTTCTTCAATACTCCTTTCATTCAAGCCCTTTCTAATTTGTTTTCCTCCAGCCAGGAGCCCGCAGAAGACACTGTGATTTATGTTTTCATTTATTTATTTTATTTGGGCTTTTCATTTAAGAAAAGAAACTCTGCGCTGCCCCTACCATCCTCAATTCTGCATCATCTGCCCACTCTGCCCCTTTGTATTTGGACCATTAAGAATTTCTCAAGGCTGGACGTTGGAGTCTTAAATAGATTTCTTTGGAGCTTTGAACATGATCTGGAGAAGGCATGGCTTGGGATGCTTCTGGGTACACCAAGGGTCAGGGGCTTTTTTACACAACTCAGGGGGGTAAATTCAGGGAGGAATTCTGCCTTTCCCCAGGGATGAAAAATGCTTTGCTATGGAGCTTACATTTCCACAAAGACTAAAAGTGTGTGCCTTGGAAGCAAGAAAGATATCACTGTTCAAATCAATATGTTGTTTTTGTATGGGGGCTGGGGATCGGGTGGAGGAAATTGCTAGATGGCATTTAAGAGCTTGGGCTCAACAGTCCAGCCATGTGGATTTGAGTCTTGGTTCCACTTCCTACCCAGAGGCCTTGAGTGAGTTACTCCTCCTCTCTACACCGATTCATTGATCCAACCAGTCAGTTGGCAAATACTTAGTAGGTACCTACCATAGGCCAGGCACTGAGTTAGGCACAGTGGGTAACAGGTAACAACACAGATGTGGTTCTTGCCCATATGAATCTAGTGGGGCTGACAGATAGACCAACATTTACAATAAAATGTGGTGAGCGTGATAATCGAGGAAGCTAGGGAAGCCTTCTTGAAAAAGTAATATGTAGGTGAAATGAAATCAGTATTCTTCCATGTAAAATAGAAGGTCATCTTCCTGCCTCATGGAGGCGCTATGAGAAAAAGGGTGGTAATGTCCAATAGGGCTTTGTGTTGCTCCTCACATAAAGCCAAAGGCTGGTTCAAAAAAAGAAAAAAAAAATCAGAAAGTGATTTTTGTCATTATTGCTAAGAATCATTCCAGGATTCCCCCCAAAATTAATATTAAAGAACCACATTTCACTATTTTTTTTTTTTTTTTAAGGAGGCTTCATTTACAGTGTGGAGCCCATTGTGAGGCTTGAACTCGTGACCCTGTGATCAAGACCTGTGCTGAGACCAAGAATGGGACGCTTAACCCACTAAACCACTCAGGTGCCCCCACATTTCACCTTTAAAAAGACACAGACTTTACCCTGTAGTTCCTGTTCTTAACAGAAAGGACTAAACACTTATGTTGTCTGTAGAACATGAAAGTAAATTTGAAGATAAATGAGCTAAACTTAATAGACTCTCTCTAGTAAACATCATCAGCAATTGAATCTTTATCAAACACCAACTTCTCTAGGGCAGAGAGGATCTGGCAACTCAGTTCCACCCACCTCAAAAGGGCACTCATCCTCCCCACTGAGTCTCGGACATTCCTAGCAGAATAATGCTCCTCCAAAAGGTTCTTACCAGTTTAAAAGGTGATAACATTTACTTTCATTTGAAGATAGCCAGGAAGCACTTTTAGACAAAAGTTTACACACTGGGAATTGTATTTGCTCATTATAGTTTCAGGAATGCACTTGAACAGAGACAAACTTTGGCTCTGCTTAACCATAAGAGATCATGGTTCATTCCAGAAGGTGCTATGTCTTGGTGGATGCACTGTGGGTTATGGAGTTCTCCAATACAATTCCTGAAGATATATCAAGCATTGATGCACATGATCTTTGATTACTTATACAAATAACACACATATTTGGGGAAAATCATCTGTTAGTTGAGCTGCACCAGAATTCATCTTAGGGGACAGAACCATCATCATTTTAGCAAGTACTTATAAGGACCATTTGCTTGCTTTTGGATTGGGTCCAAGACAGTGGTCAATTGCTCTGCCTAGTAGCACAGGAGGGATTTTGAGGCTCTGGGTACAGCCTGAGAATCAGAGAGAGAGAAGGAGTATTTTGAGAGAGAAGGGCAGAGCAGCTGCTGGGAGATGTTTAGGAGGAAAGCTGGCCTTGCCCTTGATGTAGATGTAAAAAGGAACTAGTACCAAAAATGATACCCAATATCAATTCTTAGTTAGCAGTTAGTTATCTGCCAAGCTGGATGGCTAGGTAACATTGGTTATGTGCAAGCGTGCACACACAGACACACACATGCACACAAGTGCAATTGGCAGCATAGATCCATATACAGTGCCCTCAATGAGTAGGAATTGGAGGCCTCCAGGAAACTGGGTATGTCCAGTTGGTCACAGGGCCAAAAAGAGAGCAGCCTTGAGGTCCAAGACAGGTCCTGAGGTCAGCAGGACAAGGTATTGGAGGAAAAGACCCACGAGAACATGAGGCCCTAGAAGTCACAGAAATCATGGACAAGGCACATGGACAAGAGGATGTGACCTGTTCTTACTCCACCTGGGCTATATATCTACACGTAAACTATAAGAAGCCTTCAGTTCTTCTTTAATTGGAAATTCTTACTAAGTCAAGGTGACCTGAAAATTTAGCAGCCATAGTAGATGAACCTCCTTTTAGGTTTTGGAATACCTGACAGTTGAAAAGACCATGTGGAGTTACTTTTTCAGAGTTTTCAGAGATGCCAGCAATGGCCCTTTCGCATTCCAGCAGCACTATCCCTTTAAGTAGGAGAGCCCTGTCATCAACGAATGGTTGCTGATCTAATGACTAATTGATGGCAAAGAGTCTCTAATGATCTAATAGCTCATTAGGGTTGACTGAGCCAGCAGGGGTCTTCGAAAATGTTTTTTATTCCACTCTGAGGTTTTGTGAGCTTTCCTGTATATATATCAGGCAGCCGCCCAGGTTATTAAACCTACAAATGAGAAACCACAGCAAGAGCAGGATGGACCTCGACAAATATAACCTGGGAGTCTAAGGCAAATACGAAACCCACATGACAGAGATATATGACACTGCCCAAACCATATGATGGGAAGCTAGAGAGAGACATGCTGGGAATGAAATGTGTTCCCACTAGGTAATATCTGATGCCAAGAATTTAGTTGTCACCAGGATAGTGTGGAACAGCTTCATAGTGGGTACATTCACCATTCATTCATCATTTAATAAGTTGTTTATTAAATGTTTATTACCCATACATAGTCTATATAAATAATCTATACACATTTTATCGATTTTTACAGTTGCTATGGCCCTTTCACAAATGAGAAAATTAAGCAACTAACAAACTAGGACACACGAAAGAGTCACACAATGTGTTTTATCTATTTACGACAGGTAAGGAATAGATCTCCTTCTAGAATTGCCACATTTTTGTTTCTTACCGCGTTGTCCCTTGGCAGGGTTGAAGCAACTCAAGCATCTTATTTCTTGGAAAATATGTCTCTAAAGATACAAGGAATGGTGATTACTGTCGGTACCCATTTAATAAGAAATAGCCAGTTCTGATAGCATGAAAAATTAAAGTCTTCAAGTAAACCTCAAGCAACAGCGACGAAGAATTCTCACTCAGCTCTTCTTTTCCAGCACGGAGCTCTCTGCTCCTGGGCCATCACTGGGACACTCCAAGGATGGATGAGTTCCTTTCCTGGCAACGGCCCCCATCCACTGATGAAGCTGGGACTGCCGAGAAACAGGAAGAGAGATGAGAAGAGAATACCCGGAATACTGACCTTGTGGCTCAGAAGTGTCTCCAGTTAAATTTGAGAAGACACTGCCATATTTTTGCCTAGCGTAACAAACCCAATTGGTATTTAACGGAACTAAAATTTTAACTGAAAACAATCATCAGGAAAGCAACCAGGTCAAGAGTACAGGCAAAGAGCAAAGCCTGAAAGAGAGCTATGTCCATACGTTTGGCCAAGATATTTACTCCCCGGCTCCATCCGCCAGAGCCAAGAGCCCCTCCCAGGGGCATTCACTCCCTGGCCCTTCTTCGGGCCCCTGCTGGCCAAATGAAGGCCGCCTGGTGGAGATGCTTGCTGAAGAAGGCGTAAGACAAATGCCGCGTGATATGAACAGGGCTTTGAAAGCATCTGCTACATCTGCTTTTTTTTCTAGAAGAATGACCAGAACAGCCCCCAAGCCCACATCTGTTCATGAATATAAAGAACAGGAACATATTTTTACCTTCGCAGTGTGTAGTTGATACACCCTCCCCAGGACCATGAGAGTATATAATACTAGCATAAACATCCTGAAATATGTCAAGATATGGAGAGGCAGCTGTTCATCGCTCTTCTAGAGAATTCCAGCAATGTTGGTTGACCTCTATTATAGAACTGGCATATATTAGCTGAAATAATACTTTAACAGTTTTTTAGTACCCAACTATATGTTCTGTTTTAAGGAATAGCAAATGTTTAATCATAAATATTTTAATGGCTTCGGGGATTCATGGTATTCAATGACCGTGTTAAATGATAATAATCACATCTGGTTTATTACTATAGTAATTCAGCAGCTTCTCTTGAGCAGCTATTTTTTATTATATGTGCTGTGCTACTGTCATGGTCATTTATAGCAGTAATATTTTAAAGTGGCTCATTTGTTTGTTTAAGGACAGTTTCACAATCTATTTCTGTATTAATATACATTTTGCACTATTATTGCCAAGCTGCCACTGGAAAATTGATCCTAGCCCGTTACGACTGGAGAGGCCAGGGACAGACCCGAGCAGAGATGGAGCGGGGGCCACGGACCGGGCTGTCCCAGCGCCCCCTGGGGTGGTGTCCACCGCTCCAGAGGCTTACTCAGAATGAAGGTGTGCACCCAGAAAGAGTTAAGGAATAAGAAATACAAAGGGAGGACCCGCGACTTGGGGAGGCATTTCAAGTGAAATACCATCCGGAGGCAAATGCATTTGGGAAGAACCGCGAGATGCATGGTCTGCAAGGCCCGAGGCGGTCATCAGGCCTTGGCAGGCATCTCCGTTTCTATCACAGAATAACAGCAAGGAGGCGAGGAGTGAAGCAACGTGAACTCGCAAGGGAGATGCAAGGGCAGATCAAGGTTACCCACTGGGTGGCTTCGACACTGACGGCAATTTCAGATCTGCTGGAAGTGGGCCTTGGTGACTTGCACAGGAAGGGCGAGCTGTGCCCCTATCCCGGCACCTTCATTCCGGGGGTTCGGAGCAGCAGGTGTGACACCGACCTCGTGTGCAGCGCCTGCGGCTTTGGCCCCGGATGACGTCACAAGGTGTTGCTTGGGATGGGGTACATATTAGCCTGAAATCATATACAGCTGTCTAGTAGGGAAGGGGAGAGGGAAGGGGTTCTTAATAACCCAGGAGAGTTAATTTTCTGTAACATTCTGCTGAACCAGGTTGAGGAAATTCAGAGGAGCCCGGAGAAAACTGCCAGGCTCCTGCTCGGCTTCCTCTTGGCTGGATCCTGATTGGTTGGGTGACAAAGGGCAAATGGCTTTTACGGCTATGAATGATGTATGACCGTAAAATGGTCTGTAACCAGAAGTACCAACTGACATGCCTGCTGATTTAACGGACACCCAGGGTTATGTTTGCACAGAGACGCTTAAATAAACACGTGCTAGGTTTGAGGCCGTTTACTAAGCCATCACCTCGCTCGCTCTTCTTTTCCATTTTATTTTACTTCATAAAAACGGGGAGAGTAAAATCACGGTTCCCTTTTTCACAGTAATGAAGATTTACTCCTCGCAGCGGCACTTCCTCTTCCTTCCTCTCCTGCGGACTTCTGGCCCCTTTTCCTCCTTCCACCTGCAGGGGGAGCTGCCGCAGCCTTGCGGAAGCTCGGGAAGGGGCGGGAAGGGGCGGGAAGGGTCGGCGAGCGCAGCCGCTTTAAGGAGCTGCCCTTTGGGAATGGAGGCGATGTAGTCTGGTTGCTTTTGCATTGCGTGAGTGAGAAGAAAGCCCCGACCGAGGTCCCTGTTTGATCGGTGGAATGGGGAGATTTCTGTTCCGCCACCAATCAGCAAAGGCACCAAACACGGGAGAGATGCTCTTCCCGCGATGGTTCTCGAACTGAAAAATAATCTCATGAGCTTGTATGAATAAATTCTCTCAAATAGGTGAGAAATCTGCAAGATATCATACAGGAATTCTTCACTATATGTGTGGAAAATTTCCCAGAAGATCCGTATGACTTTATATTCCAAGCTAAATCAGGAATGGCAAATCAATCCCCAATTTGCCCTCCCTGGATCTCAACTGGGCTTTAGAATCTCTTTCACAGCGTTCTTCAAGAGTGCATTTCATAATGTCTAAGTGTATTTTTACCCATCTTTTGATTATCTGTGTCTAATGGTATCAGCATTTAACTAAAAAATGTAGCTGATCTCTATTCTCCACCTTGATAGAGGTTTTTTCCAATCCTTCCATGTGACCTGTTCTTCCCGTCTGGTCCTGTAGGCATTGGGGTTTATTGTCCGTGGAGTATTTTTTTTTTCACACAGTATTTTTTTAAACTTTCTAAACCCATGTTCCCCGGAACACTTTTTGTCATGAAAGATTGTTTTATTTTCTTATTGAGATATAATTGTTATATAACGTTGTGTAAGATTAAGGTATATAGCAGGTTGATTTAATACATTTATCTATTGTAATGTGATTACTGCTGAGGAATTAGCTAACACCCCTATTAGGTCATATAATTATTATTTCTTTTTTGTGGTGAGAACAGTTGAGATCTAGTCACTTAGCAACTTTAAAGTCTATAATACAGTGTTGCTAACTGTAATCACTTGGCTGTGGGTTCTATCTCCAGCCCCTACTTACCTATCTACTAGTTGTAAGTCTCTGAGCACTTTTGGTAAGATGAAATTCTCCTGCCCTTCTTTAATAAAAACTTCCATTCAATCAAAATTAAACCAAAGCAATGGGACAAAATATTGCTCTGTCTTTGAAGGGTACACTTCTGAGGTACTGCTACTCCATCTCTAGGGTTGACAGTCACTGCTCCAAAGAAAATTGTTCTAGTCTGATATTTCTGACCTGGTGGGACACCAGGACTCCTTAGTTACTCTAGTGTTCTCATGATAATTGAGATGACAGAGTCCTTGGTGGACCATGAGCAATATGGACAAATATATTTGAAACTGGGTATCAGTAAACCTGCTGATTCAGTAAAATAAAGATATTGAAGAGTACAGGCCATGAAGGAGGAAGTAACACTAAAATTCTTTTTTTTTTTTTTAAGATTTTATTTATTTGTCAGAGAGAGAGAGAGAGCACAGGCAGACAGAGTGGCAGGCAGAGACAGAGAGAGAAGCAGGCTCCCTGCTGAGCAAGGAGCCCAATGTGGGACTCGATCCCAGGATGCTGGGATCATGACCTGAGCCGAAGGCAGCTGCTTAACCAACTGAGTCACCCAGGCGTCCCTAGAATTCTGATAGTATCACACAGCACACCAGATAGAAGAAAGGACTTAATTACCTAGTAGAAATTTTCAATCTTCATGTGCTATGTGAAATTGTAAGTTGATCGTACCTGGAGACACTGTTTCATGTTGGTAAGTCTTGGAGAGACTGGTTTATTAAATCGTATGGCAACATATTTATTTACAGTGAGAAATGGGCTCTTGTGTGGGTGAAACTCTATGTGGACATGACCAGTCCCATCATCAGCGCACTGCACCACTCTTTTTCCTTCTGCATGTTTCTGTGGTTACGCAAAAGTACCACTGAATTTATCAGCTGGTGAATGGATGAATAAAATGTAGCATAGCCACACAGTGGAGTATTATTTGTCAATAATAAGAATGAAGTAACAATTCATGCTATCACATGGATTAACCTTTAAAACATTACGCTCAGCGAAAGAAGCCAGTCACAAAAGAATACATAATGTATGATGGCATTTATATGAAATGTCCAGAACAGACAAATCCATAGAAACGGAAGGTATATTCATGGTTGCCTCAGGATGGAAAGAGATTGGAATTTGGGGAGTAAGAGGTAATTGCTAAAGGGTATGGGGTTTCTCTGGGAGCTGATGGAAGTATTCTAAAATTGATTGTGATGATCGCTACTCAAATCTGTAAAAATACAAAGAACCATCGAATTATATACTTTAAATGGGTGAATTGAATTATATGCGAATGAAGCTGTTACCAAAATAAGAGGATCACTGCCATCATTTTGGATCATGATGCTTCCAGGTTGGTATTTTCACATCTTTCTACGGACTTGAGTATTCATGAATTTTGATATATGAGCATCTCATTCAAGGACATGTCCTTCTCACAGTACATGGCAGAAGTGTAAGAAGCAAATAGAACTACTCAAGCATATTTAAAGCCTCTACTTGTATTGCCACCATTAACATTCTATTGATCAAGCAAGTTGCATGGGCAAGCCCTAAAATTAATGGCAAGGGAATGTATTATCCACCTACTTTACAAGGAGGCATTGCCAATGTCAGGTTGCAAAGGGCGTGGATGTATAATCCTATTATCACAGGAAGGGGGTGGGGACTAATAAAAAAATCTACTACAGGTGATCACTTTCCGTGGGGTGGTAGTGAGGAGTATGACACCCCACACAGTGGAATGCTGGCAGACTTGGGCCTCCTGACCCTGATACACTGGGAAATCAGGTCTTCCTCTTGTACTGATCGTAGCTTTCCTCGTTTTCATCGTCTACCTTGACAAAAATGTTGAGATTTGTAAACAGTTGTCAAACAAATTGAATGGTGATTTTTGTTTCACAACATGCAGAGTTGATTTCATTTACATTGATCCTTCTACTTTATCATATTTCCAACATTTATCATTTTCCTCTGGGAAGTTGGGGGATGTATTGGTAAGAGTTAGGTTTGGCCGAAAACAACAAAGACCCAAAATAACACTGTCTGAAGCAAAATAAAGATGACGTCTCTCTCAGGGAAAATCCCAGGGAAGGCAGTTCAGACTGGTGTAGGAGTTCTCCTTCACCCAGACTCCAAGGGTCTGAGCTCCTTCCGGGGATTGACTCCTGCTGCCATGATCCAAGATGGTAGCCACCGCATCCACATTCCACAAAGCAGGATAGAGAAAGGGATCAGGAAAAAGGAGGCAAATGGCATGTGCCAATCATGAGGAAATTCTACAGAAGCTGTCATACGACACTCCTAAATATTTCACTTGCCAAAACTTTGCCTCATGGCCACACCCAACTGCAAGGAGAGCTGGGGATTATAATCTCTATACCAGGCAGTCAGGTGCTCAGATAAGAATGGGGAGTTCTAAGAGAGAATGCATGTTGAGTGGACATGTAGCAACCTCTGCTACAGAGGACAATTGTCCCTGACCCTGCAGCCTCAGGGCTACACAGGTGGTTCAGTATTCACCATCTCTCATGAGGACCATTACCGACATTTCTTAGACAGCAGAGTTCTAGTGAGACACCATTGTCTAGCATTTCTATCTGCAGACTCTGGAGTCACGCTGATAGGGTTCAAATCCAAGTGGCCCCTTCTTAGTCACAATGTGAACCCTGGGCTAGTTTCTTCTCTGTATTTCAGCTTCTTTATCAGTAAAGTGATAATAGCAGTACCTATTTCATAGTGTGCTTTTGAAGACTGAGTTAAAACACAAGCGGCTCTTATTATTAACTGGTCTCTCTGCCTCTAGTCTCAGCCTTTCTTGCTACAGTGGAAATCTGATGCTCCCATTCCATTAAATCCTTGTCAGGTTCCCTGGGTGTGTACATATAAAGCCCCAGATCCTTGGTGTGGCCTGGAAATTCCTTCTTAATCGGGACTGTTGGCCTTACTTGGCTTGCCTTTGGCCTCCCTCACATGTAACCTGCGTTTGACCCTATCACACCCCTTCGTCTTGAGACAAAGAATGTCACACGCCTCCCATTCCTCTCCCCGGGTTTCCTCCATCTCAAAGTCTTCCTTGCTCTCCCCCTTTCCTCCAGACACAGATAGCTGCTTCCTCTCCTGGCTCCAACATATTTCCTATATGTGATATGAAGTGAGATGAGTGATATGACTCTTTATGAAAGTATATGTCTCCCTGCCCTAGAACTTGGCCTCCTTATGCACAGGAACCTAGGGAATACATTCCGAGGCCCTAGGAAGACGAAGTAGGAGCTCAATATTCACTGAATAAGTGAATGAATTTATCCAATACTACATAAATATTTGGCAGCAGGCAAGAGAATGAAAGACACAGTTGTTGCAAAGAATAGGGAGCTTAAAGTATACATCTCCCAAGTTATACACTCCATAAAGGAAACAAGCACATGAAAGCCATAAAATCCAACGCCAGCAATCACCTTCCAAATAGAAAGAGTATCTTAGAGTCATGTTTTCTTAATAATATATTGTGACACAGACTCAGGAATTGCAAGACTTGCAGAGCACGATGAGCTCCTCCTGACTAGCCACAGAAGGTGTGCCATTCAGGGACAACAACAATAACAGATGACCCCTTACTGAGCCTTACTTGGCACCCACACACATTATACCGGTGCCTTACTTAACTCATAGCAACTAAGAACTAAATACTATGATTAGCACAGTTTTATCAATGAGGAATTTGTTATGTGGAGAAGGTGAGTGATTGAGCTGTGTTGGGAACCCAAAAGAACATCATATTACAACACAAAATACTAGTGAGACCAAGATACTATGGGGCAAAAGAAACTTTTCATTACATAGAGTAGTAACAGAAATGCTTACAGTCAACCTCCCAAACAACAGGGCCAGGCTGTCACCCCCTCATTGCTCCAGCTCCGTTTTTTCGGCCCATACTGGAAGGCCTGGGAAGCGGTATACTTAGTGGAAGGCTGTGGGGCCAGCTGGCCTGAGATCAAACCCTAGCTC
This sequence comes from Mustela nivalis, assembly GCF_964662115.1. Taxonomy (NCBI): domain Eukaryota; kingdom Metazoa; phylum Chordata; class Mammalia; order Carnivora; family Mustelidae; genus Mustela; species Mustela nivalis. The sequence goes on from NC_139031.1 coordinate 47,174,965, forward strand.
CTCTACTAACTGTAAACTTGAACATGACATGTTCTTAGCCGGGCTTCCTGTCTGTGAAATAAAGCTTATAATGCTTTCCTCCAGAGATGTCATGAGAAAGAAATTAAATAATACACATAAAAAGCCCAGAACATAATGAGCATTCTACAAATGGTGACTTTGTCTTTCCTCTCTAAGGCAACGGGAAAAAACACAGAATGGCTATAAATTATCTAAAATAAACAAGCCAGTCACTCTAATTTAACTACGATTAGTGCAAGAATCATAAGCCCAGGGTGTACATCTAAGAAAGGCAAAACCCATTGCTTTGCACACCATAGACTCTGGAATTTTGCTCTTTACCACAAATGGCAAATTAGTTCTATTGCAGGAGAACCAAATCCTATCCACTTTCTAAATATATGTAATTGCCAAGCGTAAGAGATTAATCAACTAGAAAGGGAACTAACCTCGGAGTCAATTTGCTTAAAAAAAAACAAAAACAAAAACAAGAAACCCAAACCAATGAGTTCCAGAAACCACTGTGCTGAAGCCAGCAGAAATTCCTGCATTTAACCTACCCATACCCTGGCTCTCTCCTAGTTAAGGCAAAGCCTCTGATTGGGCTTTTAAGAAGCTGGAGGGATCCAATGCTGGAAACAGATGGGAAGATTTTATCAACCAGACAAGAGGCCCGTGGGGGCATTAAATGCTGTCCCCATATTTCTAATGAGAAAGAAGCCAGTTAAGCTGCTCTAATTGAAGGTGATCAAAGTGCCTGTGCTTGCCTATCTCCCTGGTGGCCTATGCGGGTGCCTGTCCCACACGGCATTGACTCACATCCCCATGGCAAGCATGGGGGAACATGCAGCTTCCTTCCAAGTGTAGAAAAGTAAAGACCTGCATGTTCTGCGGAACCACTACCCTGTGTTCCCAGTTCAGGTGCATTTAAAATCCAACCTGGAGTGAGGATTCTTTGTTTTACTAAACCTCCGCACACTTAAGGCTGCAAACCCCAAAATGTCCATAGGAAAGCTGGTTCAGGGTAAAGCCCCATGCACCAGACCCTCAGCCCCCGCTTCCATGCGAACCCCGCTGAGCCTGAAAAGCAGTGCCTCCTTAGAGGAACAGGATGGGAGCTCCTACCAGCTTCTAGCACTCCACGGGCCTTTGTTACGGGCTTCGCAAGTGCATGGGCACTCAGGACTCGGAACCACCCTGTGACACAGTATGAAAATGGTCCTGATTCCACGACTGTGGAAGGGTTATAGTATCTGGCTGGAGGCTTGTCTTGGAATTCTTGCCTTGCCACTCACTGGCTGATCCTTTGGTGAGTTTCCTGGCCTCAGCCTCAGTTCCTCGTCTGTAAAATGGGAACACTATGCACATCAAAGAGACTTTGCAAGAACTAACTTCAGATGTTAGAGGGAAAGCACATAGCACAGTGGCTAGCATCTAGTAAGCTCCCAAAGATGATAGATTTGAGTATTACAGGTTTGAGAAAGGAAGTAACAACCCAAGATTATGTGGGAAATGAGATGCCCGCCCCTGCCTGCCTGCCTCCAAAGCCAGACTGAAAAAGTAGTATGATGTTTGATACATTCATAAGAGTATTAGATAGGAAGCAAAACAACAAAATAAACAAGTGCTAATGAATCCACCACGCAGCTCAAGGTGTAGAATATTACCAACGTCGGTGCACACACCTATGCTCTGCGCTCCCCTCCTATACCAAACTGTGCTTACCGTTTGATTAAAAAAAATAATTTATCATATATATGTTATATATATAATCCTAAATAACATATTGTTCGGTTTTGCTTTTGAAGCTTTTCCACATTATTATCCCACTCTAAGTAGCCTCCCAATCCTTGCTTTGTTCACGCAATATTATGTTACCCAAGACGGAGCCAGACTGACAAAGAGAGCAAGTTTGGTTACTCTCATTCCCATAGACTGTTCTACTCTATGTAAAGACCACCAGTTATCTATCCAGTCTTCTGCATCAGCGTACTTAAGATGTCACTGAAGAGGTTAGAAATGCAAATTCTCAGGCCCTGTCCCAGACACCCTGATTCAGACATGGGGGTCTGCACTTTAACCAGCCCTTTTAAGGGATTTAGAGAACAGGTACCGGGGTATATTCCCCATTATGTTCCCCCATCAGAAGCCATAACTCAGGAGCCATGGGGTCCCCAACAAGGAAGTCTGATCCTCAGGAGGAAATGCTAAGACCAGGCTGCAGGAACCCATCCCCATCCGGACCACGAGAGCAACCTCAAACAGGGATGACAACAGGGCCCCGTGGGAATGGCAACATTTGAACACAGACCAGAAGACGGTGAGAGAGTGACCTAAGGGGCCAGCTGAACAAGGAAGCAAAGACATCTGGGGGAGGAGTGTCCAACGAAAGGAACAGAAGAAGGCCAGCGCGGTTGGATCAGTGAGCAAGGTGGGGGGGGGGGGGACTGAGGTTGGGAGGGCCCCAGTGGCCAAGAGGGGGACCTGGACTTCTATTCTGTGTTGGGGGAAAGCCGCTGGAAGATTTCACACCGAGACGTGACAGGGTCTTCCCTGTTTTAAGAGGCAAACTCTGGCACCCTTGTTGAGACTAGGCCACAGTGGGGCAAGAGCAGAAGCATGGCGCCAGGCTACGGTCACCTAGAGGAGTGGCGGCAGCCCCTAGGAAAGGGGAAGAGGTAGTGGGATGGTGAGAAGTGGTGAGGTGTGGTACGGAGGTCTTCAGAAATGAAATCCTCTATGAAGGCAACTGGGCTTAATTGTTCCCAGTGGTGCCTGCGCCTTGTTCACAGGGATTTACTGAAGTGTAGAACCCATGCATGGAATCTGGGGAAAGCCGGAGTTCAGGGAAGAACAAAAATAGGTCTGTTTGTAACCAAATTCAACCCCCTCGCAGGTAAACTTCTTCTTTTTTTTTTTGTTTTTTTAAAGATTTCATTCATTCACTTGACAGACAGAGATCACAAGTAGGCAGAGAGGCAGGCAGAGAGAGAGAGGAGGAAGCAGGCTCTCCGTGGAGCAGACAGCCCGATGCGGGGCTCGATCCCAGGACCCTGGGATCATGACCTAAGCCAAAGGCAGAGGCTTTAACCCAGTGAGCCACCCAGGTGAAACTTCGAAAAGGAAAAAACAAACAGATCCTGGTTTCAATTTCCACCCTGATCTTCCCTACAGCAGTTTTCATTCCTTTTCCTCAAGTAAATCCTCTTCACTTCTCTCCTTTTCTCCTGGGGTCCCTCCTGAGCCCTTTGTAGATTTCCAGGGGATGCCCTGAAGCTATGAGGACCCATGAATTTGGAGTCCTCTGACTGCCATCTTCCAATGCCTCAGGACAGCCCAGCCGGCTGGCCACACAGAGACTGTCCTGCTGGGCCTGGCCCCTGGCCAGGAATGGGTTGTAGAGTTAGCAGCTAAGCGAGGGCAGATGGCTGGAGTTTGGTCAAGAGAACAGATGTGCATTATGGGCCAATCTGACCGCAGAGAAACATTTCCCCGTACCTTTTAAAGGTGCACAATTGCCTGGTGAAGCCAAGGCAATTTGACACACATTACCTTGTTCATAAACAGAGAGAGAGAGAGAGAGAGAGAGAGAGCCCTTCCTCCCTGAGGGTATGCAACAGTAGGAGAGGAAGCCAAGGACCTCAGGAATGCTGTAGCACAGCTTCGGGAAACAAATGTCCATGGAAAGGGCCCAACAGTATATTAATGGGCTAGATGTTACCACACCCAGGCCAGAAGCTAGAAGCTATTGATCGTCTGTTCACTCTTCATTTCAAGGCAGGAGTGCCTTTACACACGGGGGCAGAACCTACCATTTCATTTAAAGGAGCCTGCCTCTGCAGACCTTTCACTCACCCCTCCAACACCTACCCAGCGACTGCTCTTCTTAATAGTTCCTGCTACTTCTAGCAATTTCTCTCAATCCCAAGGAAGTGGCAGCATCTTTGTTCTTAAGACACTTAACAATAGAGCTGGGGAGACCAGATGTCTGTTAAGAGAAATACCCAAGACAATTTATCAGGAGCGTTGAGAGAGAGAGATGGGGCTTCATAAACAAGACCAGTCCTATATTCTCTCCCCTCTGTCTGGAATGTTCCCTCCCTTTCCTCCACAACCCTCTGCCTTCTGCCATCCCTTGCCATGCACCTGGCTCCATCTTCTTCACAACTGAACTCCAGCACCAGTTACTCCAGCACATACCTCTCTCCCCTTCTCTCTGGTCCCTGGGCATCAAACACACGGAGTCCTTTCCACACGTCTCTCTTCCCCACCAAACTATTCGCATTGCTTGGCACATGTGTGCTCAATTAATGTTGATGTCCTTGAAATGAAAGTCTGGGCTTTGATGTATCTGAGGGAGCTGAAGGCAATAGTTCCTATGAGGGGATAGGAGAGAATAAAAGCAAAAACCATTAAGCCAAGTGCTTTTCATGAAATATGGAATGGAGAAAACCCTAAGATCATGCAGAATATGAGAGGAAAACAGTTGATTTTAGATCCTTGAAAGCTTTCCTGGGGGAAAAAAATGACAACTGGAAATGGACATAACGTCCATGTCACCAAGATGGTGGAGAGTCCTCAGGGCCGAGGGAGTAGGTGAGTTCTAGGAGACATGGAAGGCATAGGCAGATGTGGGACAGCCTTGGAGCACTTAAAGGAATCAGGGTCTGAGACATGAAGTGTGAGGACAGAAACACTGTGTACCTTGGGAGTGACTATCTAGACGTTCTCTGGGCAAAACTCAGAGTGTTCATCGGCTGTGATGAGGTAATTTCAAGAAAGACACTGTCACCTGGAATCACAGGGGAACCTGAATCCCACCCGATAGAAAGAGAGGAAAGTAAAGAGATTTTCTATGGAATGCAGTTATAGAGAAGGTGAATTTAGGAAAATGAAGGACCACCAAAACAACTTGATTCACAGGGTAAACCTGGGCCAAGTTAAAATGTGTGCAATGACTCTGGACATGGATAAGAACACCTTTTCCTATAAGGAATAAAAAAATCCTATACTACAGAAAGAATCTTAAGTCACAGCTGGTGGTTTCAAGAAGGAAAAAGTGATAGTGAGTTACCAGGATACTGCCTGAAGAGACCATTCACTCATCCACTCATTCACTCGTGATGAACAAATGTTTTTTTAGTAGCAACCATGTGCAGGGTATTGTGCTGGGTATCTAAAGAGAGATACAAAACATGCATCTATCTGCCTGTTTCCAGGCTCTCAGGCCACGTAGACAAATACAGTATATCAGAGATACTTTATTAACTAAACTACAAGATAAATAAATAAATGTCACAAGTCAAATGCTATGTAAGTCCAAAAGAAAGTGAGGTTTGTTTCCATGAAGAGAGGACAGGAAAGGGTTGGTAGGGGTTGCATCATTTGGGTTGGGTTTTGAAGGATAGGTAGGAATAAGGAAAAAAAGCTCGGACAGTGCTTGGTAGCTAGTAAGAGCTCTATGGGAATTTTCTATGAGTATTTTAATTCAAACCACTATGCTTGTTATTCCCCAGGGCAATTTGATGCCTTTGTTCATAATTATTCTTCTACCTGGAATGCCCTTCCCCTTTCTGACCCCTTTCTCCCCCGGCCAACTCCCTCTTTGTCTTTCAAGATCATCACCACTCTACAAACACCCCCTGACCCTGCCTTCTGTCCTGCCTCTCTGCAGCCTATACTGTGAGCACATGTCTGTCATAAACTAGTTACCTAATAAGGGGGCCACCTTTGGCCTCCTGCATGATTGAGAGCATCCAGAGGGCCCCACTCAAGTTAGACTCACCTTGATAGACTCAATGTCAGGCACTGGGTAGACGCAGATGAAAGAGGAAGCTGTGAGGTGAGTGGGATTGCCAAGGGTCAAGAGCAGAGACAAGGACCTCGGATAGATCTTTGGAAACTGTCTGTATTTTGAAGCTAGTACAAAGAAAAACACAGATTTAATCCCAGGGACAAGCCTGCCTGCCCAGACAGTGCATAGAAGGTGACCTTGGACATCTTTTAGACTTCTCTTACTGTTTCATCAGAGAAAAATAGTTCCGCTGTCTTTACAGGGATATCGGGTGAGGAGCGAGTCTGCAAAGATGCTCGCCCCCACTGCACTCCCTCACACAACATATTCATAAACAGTTACATAGGGCAGGGTTTTTACCCTATTGGCCATGCACCAGCTAGGCCTATCTGCTACCCCTTAAACAGGCAAGACTGAAGGCAAATACGGATTGTGGGGGCCCTCATCAGGAACCACATGCAAATCAGCTACTAAGGCTGCTCCCCCGGGTCCAGACAGGAGCCTAGGCAAAGGGGATAGCCTTTGTTTAAAGAACTTACAAAGGAAGAATTGTTCACAATCTTAGATACCAAGACAACACACAGTCAAGGGTTTACCCCTGTCCTCTAAAACATGAGTCATGCACAAGGCCGGCCATTCACTTGGAAAACAGAGACAAAAAATTCACTCCTACCAACATACCAAATCCCATAAGGGTGACATAGCTTACTTTCACAGTGAATTCTTTTCTTGAACCTTCAGGACTCTTCCTCCATGAAGTCCTCGCTGCACACAGTTTTCTGATCTATGTGTGTTCCATAGCACACTACGGGCATCCAGCCCACAGCACGAAGGCATTTTAATCTAGCTTTTGGTGAGGGGGAATGTGCCCAAAACCTATTCCAAAACCTTGTTTATAACAGATGTCGGCAGGCTGTGTTATAAAACTTATACTATTTGTCAATGAAATATAATGCTCAAAGCAAAATATATAGTATGTTTACTTTGAAACTCTTGGCTACTTTGCCAGACAATAAAAGAAAGTTGTATTTTTATCAGATAGTTCTCTCAAGCCAGTGTGGCAATTCCCTTTCCCTTCTCCTGGCTCTAATGGAGGCCAATCTGTTCTATATTCTACAAAACTGTAGAAATTATAGAAGGAGATGGGAGGAAGCAAATTTAGTATTTATGAATTTGTTGTGCTGCGTAGATAAATACCCTGTTTCCTACCTCTCCTGGGCATCTGGGAGGGGAAAAACTCAATTAAGTAGGAATCGAACGATCCTTGGAATGATTATAAGAGAGGTCTTCCTCTCCTATTCTTTCTTACTTATGTGATGAATGCATCATTGTTTTCCGGAGCCTGAGATTTCAGTGAGAATTCGGTCAAGATGTGGAGTTTTCTCATATGTAATATTTCTGCATTTCAATCTATGAAAAAATTTGGTTAAAAATTGGCTTGTATATTTTGAACACTTAATGAAAATAAATGCTATTATTTATTCAAATGCTTGTGATTAATTTTTCATTTTAAATCCATTTCATTGAGGTATAATGACATACAATAGAATGTCCCCTCTTTATACAGTTCAGTGAGTTTTAACAAATGTATGCACCCCTAATGTAACAATCACCCAAGTAAGAAATGGACTATCTCCAACACTCCAAAAAGTCTTCTTGTACACTGCTGTGGTCAGTCTCTCCACCCTACCCCTAAGAAAGTATTGCTCTGCTCTCTTGTCACTACAGATTGGTTTTACTTTCTCAATGATTAAGTAGAAATGAAATCATACATCATGTATGTAGGCTTTGGTATCTGACTCCTATCTCTAGCACATAGTATGTAAGAGTCATCTACGTTGTTTCACACCTCAGTAGTTCTTTTCTCCTTATTTCTGCATAATATTCCATTGCAAGGCTATACTGCAATTTGCTTATCCACTGAACAGTTGACATCCATTTGGGTTCTTTCTGGTTTTAAACTGCTAGAAGTAAAGCTACTACGGGGCACCTGGGTGACTCAGTTGGTTAAGCTCCTGGCCTTGGCTCAGGTCATGATCCAGGGGTCCTGGGAAAGAGCCCCACATCAGGCTCTCTGCTCAGTGGGGAGCCTGCTTCTCCCTCTCCTTTTGCCTCTTCCCCTGCTTGTGCATGTTCTTTCTCTCTCTGTCTCTCTCTTTCTCAAATAAATAAAATCTAAAGGAAAAAAAGGAAATAAAGCTACTAGGAACATTCATGCACAAATTTTTGCTGAGATATATGTTTCAATGTCTCTTGATTAGTTATCTAAGATTGAAATCATTGAATAAATGGTAATGGTATAATGAACTTTATAAGAAATTGCCAAGCTGTTTTCCAAAGCAGTTGGACCACTTCACATGCCCATAACAGCATGCAAGAGTTCCAGTTGCTCCACACACTCGCTAACACTTGGTATTGTTGGTCTTTTTAAAGATTCCCTGCTCTTATAGGCATGTTGTAATATTTTGTTGTGGTTTTCGTCTTTAGTTACCTGATGAGATGAAATGTTGAATAGCTCTTCATGTGCTTTTTGGCCTTTTACACAATTTCTTTTGTGAAATTTCTCTTCATATTTTTTTGCCCATTTTTAAAAACCAAGTTGGGGTTTTGTGAGTGCGTGGGTGTGTGTGTTACTGAATTGTAAGAGGTATTTCTATATTCTGGATACAAGTTTTTGTTTTTGTGATGAGATATACGTTTTGTTAACATTTATCTGGCTTGCTTATTCGATCTTTCATGGTGCCTTTCAAAGAATAAAAATTTTTAATTTTAATCAAGTCAAATTTATCTTTTTTTACAATATTACTTTAGTTTCATATGTACAACAGAGTGATATGATGGTTCTCTACATTATGCAGTTCTGACACAGTAAGTGTAGCTACCATCTGTCAGCACTCCCAAATTTATCTCTCTTTTAATGATTATTGCTTTTTGTGTCCTAAGAAAACTTAAATAAGACAAAATCATGAAGACAGTATCCTTTCTTTTCTTCTATGTTCCAGCTTTTTATTTAGACATATTAATCCTTTCAATTATCTTTTGTGTATAATGTGGGATAAAGGTCAAGATTCACTTTTTTTTCCCCATATAAATATCCAGCTGTTTCTGCATCATTTGTTGAAAAAACTACCCTTTTCCAATTGAACTGCTTCAATACCTTTGTCAAAACTCAATTGAGCAAATATATGTTGATCTAGCTCATTGGCTTTAAAAATTCAAATATTAAACTGAAATATTAAACTGAAATATTAAATCGAAAAAATTAAGTTCAGTGCTATTGAAGAAGGATCAAGGAGAATATGCTCAGGGCATTTAAAAATAAAAACAGCCCTGAATTAAACTGCCCATTTGTGTGTGTGTGCCCTCACCAGGCAGCAGCCCTCAGAGAACAGACACAGGCCTGACTCCAGCTTGTGGCTGGCACACAACAGGCTCCCAATATACATGTTCACTGACTAAATGAAGGAACGAAGGAAGGAAGGAAGGGAGGAAGATCACTTTTTATGGTGATACCATAAAACAAAACAGAACTTTGTGGAATGCTGCTTTCCCCAGCTGGGCTATTTATTCCCCCAAATTTGTTGCCACTCACCAAAGACTTTGAGTGGTCTTTGCCTTCCATGAAACAGCAGCCTGAACTAGAACCAGGAGGTTCTCACCACCCTTCAGTGAGGGCAACATGTCAGTAGAGGGGGCTCCTGCCCTAGCTCCTAACCGGCTCCTCTCCTTATCCTCTCCCTATTTGTTTCCTGGGCCGTCCTTTACCACATTTCTGTGAGGAGTAGGTCTTCCAATGCCTCCACAATCTCAGGCATGCCAGAAAATATTTTCCTATAATGCAAGTCACTTGTTTACTGAGTCCTCACCTCTCCAGGACAGGAGAGACAGGGAGCAGCTTACTCACCGTCCTCAGTCCCCGAAGGTCACTGCTGAGAGGTCAATGTTCTTGGCCAGATGGTCCAGCCGGACCTGGCCGTTCTCTGCTTCTGAGCCCACTGGTGGTGGCAGCCTCTGTGACCGTCTCCGGGAGACTCCCCTCTCAGGCGCAGTGGGCGGTGGGAGACACAGGCAGCAATTCTGGTTAGGAAATGGGAGGCAGAGCCCCACACCCTCAGCCCCACCTTGTCCTTTGCTCACGAGTGTCTCTCAGGGGAACTGGTTTCTAGTCAGAGGGTGGAAGCCCCTCTCTCTTCTCGCTTCTCGTGAACATTTTCTCTTTGCCACGCATCCTCTACATTCTAGTCACATTTGACTCCTGAGGCGATCAACACAGCTGACTAGCTGCTTGGGAAGGAAGAGGGAGAGTGAAGAAAGAAACGTAAGGGCAAAAAGAACAAAGGGTCTCAGTAAGATAGAGTGTCTGGAATCTGGAACAGTGTATGTGATCAGTTAATGTTGTTGTTATTGTTATAATATTATGGAGGGAGAAGCTGGAGAATGAGGAGTCCCAGTTTCTGACAGAAATTAAAATGAGGCCTTACCACCAGGCCAGCCACAGGGAGCCACCTTTCTCTCCCTGCTGTTCACCGAGCGCCAGCCAATTTTCAACCCATGTGACCACGCTTCCATCCAAGACAATTTGAATTAATTTTGTGCATGAAATTTGGTGGGATGCAGTGCCAAATGTTTAACTGAAATCAAGATGCAAACTTCCCTTCATCTACCCGTTCTGTAAATCCTGTCAAAAATAAAATAAAAGCCATTAAGCTTGTCTGGCAACATTTGTCCTTTATGCACCAAGTTATTCATTGTTCCTGATTCCCCCAGCCTCTGCCTGCCCGCCTGCCACCCCCCACCCCATATTTGTTCTGTTCTGTTTACGGTCCCTGGGCAGGCCAGCACACTGTCAGCTCTACTGACTTTGCCAAGTCTAAGATGCCTTTTAGGGACTTATTTTATTTAAAGAGCACCCCATTAATGGGTTTAATGGCCTTTCAATCACTTAGTATGCATTGTCAATGAGGGAGAATCGATTTCCTGAGAATTCCTGTTCTGGGAGGAAAACAAACAGCCTTTCCCTCTCTCTGCAGTTTGGCCCGCGAGCAAACGAGGGTGCAGGACACCGTCTGGGCTGGTGCTCTCCCTGCAGCCGGCTGCGGCACAGAGGGCACCCCCTCTTTCTCCTTTCGGGTTACAACCGCTGCCCACGGGGACACATTGCTTTATGAACTTTGGATGAGGCTGACTGTTGCTCTCACAAAAGATCCACTCCGGGCCTCATGCCACCCTCTTTGGGGAAGAATCAAACCACGACCCTTGGGGCTTTACAAGATCCTCTCGGTCCACAGGAACAGACGGCGAAGGACAGCGGGCCTGCCAGGGCTCCCCAGACACAGACTTTTAGAAGGGCACTGCCCCTCCGCAGTCTTGAGTTCCAGAATCTTGCAGCAATGAGCAGACATATAACCTCTCACTGGGGGTAACTACTAATTCCATAAGCATCTGTTGATGGCTTTCTAAGTACAGGGCTTGTGCTGGGGGAGACACACGCAGGGGCACGGGGGCATAAAGAGAGTAGGAAGCCACCTCAGTGCACACTCAGGGTTTGTGTCTTGCTAGTTAGCATCTCCTTGAGGTGTTGTTAGCCAAACTTCTCTCTCCTCCCTCTCTGATTCTCCTCCCCACCATGCCCTGCTCCCTGTCCTTCTCCTCTTCCTCTCTCCTGCCCTTCCCCCAGCATCCTGCAGGAAATCCCACACTCTCAATAGCCGCAGCTCTGTTCTGTGAAGACTGCCAGGACAGGGAGTCTCTCGTTGGCACTCTTGCAGTCACCGGTCTGAAGAATCCTCACCACGACTCTACGCAGATGCTATCACGTTGGGACTGTCCCTGTTTTTTCAGAGAAGGAAACCGAGTTTAAAGGAGGTCAGGTCATTAGCTGTGAGCCAGACCCATCTGACCTGAGAAACTTTTCTCTGAAATCCTGTGCCCACTTTGTTTCCTCCTGCTTTTTTTTTTTTTTTTTTTAAGGTACTTTGCTCCCCAGGGAGTCGTAGCCAGCAGGTACCCACTATCCTCAGGTAAGCAAAGCAAACTTGCTGACACTTGGCTAATTAGAATAACAATACCAATAACATAGCTCTCAACCCTGAAGTGACCATCCTGTGCCAGACACTTCATAGATCTTTTTTCACTTAATTCTCACAATGACCTCAAGAGATGGAGAAAAGGGCCCTGTGAGGTTAAGGGACTTGCCCAAGGTCTCATACTTTTTAGGTAATATGATGATGAAATTGCTAACATTGTTAAAGGCTTATTCTAGGCCAAGTGCTGGGCTAAGGTTTTTATATCTGTATGTTTTAAAATCCCAACAAAGCAAATGTTATTTTCAGCATACAGATGAGGAAATGGAGGCTCAGAGACAGAAAGCAACTTGCCCAAGGTGAGCCAGCCCAAAAGGAATGGAGCCAGCATTTGACCTAGGTGACCTGGGCTTACTTACAATAGTGACCCCACCAGCGTCATGCCCCAAAGCCCACACTTTTCGTCTCTGTCCTGTCTAAAAGCCTTTTGGAAAATGGCCCATAAGTTTTCCCAAAACAATAGTTGAAAACCAACCCAAGAGACATCAGGCTTTGCGGTGGGGAGGCTTCTTAACAAGCTCCTGCCCTCCACGAGAAGCTCATTTGCATTTGTCCTTCTGCAGTAGCTTCCAATTCCCAGGCAGAACACAATTTAACTGTAAAAGTCGCCTTCACTAACCAGCTGTCTGCCGCAGTCAGGCACCAGGCTCAGGTGCGACTCCCAGTAGGCTCTCTCGAATCAGCTTGCCAGCCTCCGCAAAGCAATATAAAGTCACCTCCGAGAAAAGAGATGCCACTCGGAAGAGGCACGTGCCGCCATGCCCGCTTGTTGTCAGCTCAGAACAGTGGAGACGGTGCCAATCACGGCTCAATTACTCACAGGACTTCTCCTGAAGGCTGGCCTGTCATCTATAAGAACTGGTACAGGCAAGACTACCAAATATCCCGGGCCAGTGGTGTTACTTGGGATGGGACCCTGGAATGAAGGGGTGATGGGCTTAATTGGCTTCGTCTCGCCACAGTGTCAACGGGCCATGCAGTGGAGGGCTCCCGACATCCAACAGGCAAGACAATGCCACTCAGCAAATGTCATCTGAGCCTCTACCGCATTCAGGACATTATGCGAGGGAGTACAAAGGTGAATCGAAAGCCCAATCTTAGGGCACCGGTCTGGCTCAGATGGAAGAGCCTGTGACTCTTGATCTCAGAGCCGTGAGCTCAAGTCCCACATTGGGTGTAGAGATTACTTAAGTAAATAAACTTAAAGAAAGAAAGCCCAGTCTCAGCCCTACAATTCGACAAGTATATGGAGTGCCAAATAGAGTAAGAAAAGGTACCCTTAGAAAGATATAATCACTGAAGTTCAAAGACATCTGCTAAGAGGCCATAGTTGCTCTAAGGAAGCAGATGAGATCATTGGGAGAAGACAGATAGGGATAGTAGTGAATAATACCCAGAAGGGGACTTCTGTGCAGGCTTCAACAGAGGCAACAGCAAAGACATCCTAGAAACGGAGCAAGGAAAGAGAGTAAGAGCTCAGCCCCCCATGGAGCAAAGCTGACTCATGGGAGGGACACATCCATTATGTCCAATGAGACAAGCATGATGAGACTGGAGAAAAGGCCATGGGCCCCAGTGACAAGGTCAATGCTGACCACCACCACCCCACCCCCGAGAAAATAGTGTATGTAAGGGAGGCCAGCAGTTTCCCCAGGGTCAAGGATACACCTGGGTAGTGGGGAAAGTAACTGAAGAGTGTGGACTGCTACTTAGGAATGTTTATTAGTGAAAGTCAAAGAGATGGAGGCAGTGAAGGAAGAGGGTAGCAGGCCTGAGGAATGTGTTTGAAGGACGGGGCGATTCAAACATGATAGCAGGTTCCTGACGGAGCAAGATTTGAGGGTAGGCAGGAGTGGCCAAGGGCGCAAGGGGACTAATTCACATGAGAAAGACAAAGAGGCCCTTTGAGACTGAGGCAGGGAAAGAGGAAGAGGGATGGTACAGCCATTCGACATGGAAAGGGGGATGCTGACCTTGGAGACCTTGACTTTGCCATGACATCGCAAATGATCTCCAGAAATGTTTGTCCTATCAGAGGAGTGTGGGGACTGTGCTAAGATGGCCACCTTCTGAAGAAAAATGCTAGAGGAAATGGGGAAAGATTCACTATGTTTGTTTTTCATCAAGCAAATGTTCATCTTTTTCTTTCTCATTATTTTGTTCGCTTACATACAAAATTATAATAAGTTTAGTTATTTGCTCTGTCTTTACTTCACCTTATGAGTGTCTTCTGACATTTATCTCAAGGATTTGCCTCTTCTTAATACCATCAAATCTAGAGTTCATAGGGGCTAATTACCCAGGCTGAAGTTTACCTGGGTCTTTCTCTTCGTCTTCCTCCAGACTCTCTGCATCACAGCCATTTCACTGCTCATCAGTCCTTCCGCTGGGGGTGGGAAGGGGAAACGTGAAAAGCTAAAACCCAAATCAGTTCACTTTATTACTTATTTTGGGAACCAGCCAAATATTTTAAGCTATTAGCTCAAATGAGGTTGGGGGCTAACTCAAGTTCGTAGTTATTTCATTATCCATGAGTGGAACCACCCACAATTAGTCCCAAAGTCAGAGAGCTGAAAAATGTCAATGTGAGGGGGAAAAGGACACGCTTAGTGAAGGCCCTCCTGGCGGAGCGCTAAGTAATATCTCTCGTACCATAGTTTGGTCTATCTCCTTGTGGTTCACTCTTGCTTTCTCATTGTGGCTGTTTCATTTGGAATTCCACATATTGTATTTTCCTATTGGAAGCACGGAGAGTGAGTACTGCCAGTATTAACAGACTGGTGCTTCTTCCAGTCCCTGAAACGCGATGCTCAGAGTATTCATTAGCGTTATGGTTTGGGCAGCTTCCAATGCTTCGTAGTCTGCCTATCTTATTGACAGTTGAGGTAGGGCGTGATCAGATGTTTCCTGGTGTCCGTTTACTTATTAAACCTTGAGAGGTGTGTGTTTTTAAAAGGATCCAATAGGTCATGAATCATTGCCACAGTTTTTCAAGTTGTTGCTATTAGGAGAAAATGGGTAAAAGATCCATAGGACCTCTCCTACTGCTGTGAATCGACAATTACCTCAAAATAAAAAGTTTAATAAAAAATTTTCCAAGACCTCATCATCAGAAGAGCTAAAATAAAATCTAACAAGGACTTTCATGTATTCAATATATACACAAAAATGGCTAAAATTAAAAAGACTGATAATATCAAGTGTTGACAAGGATGGGAAGGAACTAGAACTCTTGGATACTGCTTATGGAATATACAACCGCTTTGGAAAGTAGTTTCACAATTTCTTATAAAGTTAAACATACACCTATGATAGGATTTAGCAATCCCACACCCAGATATTTCCTCAAGAGAAATGAAAATATATGTCCACAAAAAAAGACTGGTATACAAATGTTGATGGCACTTTATTCATAATAGCCCCAAAGTGGAAACAACTGAAATGGCCATCCAGTAGCAAATGGGTGCATTTTGACATACTCATGCAAAGAATACTACTCAGCAATAAAAAGATTAACCACTAACACATATAATATAAATGAATTTCGAAGTCATTATGTTGAGTGATAGAATTTAAACACAAGGGTGAATACTATGTGGTTCTATTTACTTGAAGTTCTAAAATAGGCAATGCAATTTGTACTGACAGTAAGCAGATTCGTGTTTGCCCAGAGACATGCAGGGTTGGGGGGAGGATCAGGGATGAGCATTAGCTGCAAAAAGGCACGATGGAACTTTTGGGAGGGATAGAAATGTTTAATATCTTGATTGTGGTGAGAGTGGTGGTTACACAAGGGTGTACGTGTGTGTGTGTGTGTGTGTGTGTGTGAGTGTTTTATTTAATGTAAAGTACACCTCGAGAAAGTTGACTGGGGGAAAAAGGAAAACTCCAAGAACCTCTAACCAAATCAGAAAACAAACTAAAGCCAGCAATGATTTTCTTATGCTCAGTACATTAACTTTCTCATCTTAAATACATCTTCGACAATGAACAGATACCCTGAGTCAGAAGACCCTGACTTAGATCAGCCAGTAGAGGGAACTCTTTCTCAAACTGAGGCTCCATCAACTTCGTGACCTACTGAGATTAATCTCTAAACTGTGAAAATATAACTCTCTTATGTCTCCACTTTCTCTTCACTCCATAGGTGTAGCCACATAACCTCAAGTAGGAGGAACCCAAACTATCCCAGTTAAGAAACTAACCCTGTTCCCATTGAGAAGTGGGGGAAAGGAAGAACTCCAGACCAGCTGGTTGGTGTTGCAGCATCCATGCTGACTTCTTACTGTGCTCCCACTCTGATCTTTAGATGAGGCTGGTAATTAAGGATGCTTGTAAGCAAGCCCGCCTCTTACTCCCCAGGCACAGCAATCACAGCCCTGCCATGGTGCTAAGCCTGGCTTCTGTCTCAGTTGCCTGAAAGTGGGGTCCTGCCTTGTTTTTGCCAGTTGTTTTATAATCTAGAGTCCCGGGGCTACCTAATACCAGACTTAGGGGCCAATCTTGTCTGCCATTTGCCTGCAGCCAGGCTCCCATGTTGCTCGTCTTTACCCTGTTGCCCTAGGAGTTCCTGGAAGTCAGGCCCTTGCCCACCTGTGCTCCAAGTTGGGTCTGCCCAGGACTGGCAGGCCACCTGCCCGTCCTGAGTGTCCTTATCATCATCTCTTGAGGCCCTCCTAGATTTATGAATCCCAGATTCATCCCCAGGGATACCCACTCACCATCAACTATACACGAGTTCTCAGAGGCATTTCAAGTCATTGTTCACCAGAAAACATCTTGGTGAGGAAATCAGAAGGTCTTAGAGGACAAATTCTGAGTCACTGTAAAATAATTCTCTTTGTGACATCTAGATTCATTGAACTTTAGGGTTAGTTTCAAAGACTACATACTCAAGGAATGCCTTGATAGGAATTGTTGAGAAGTGGACATGGAGGTCTTACTTTTGAACATTTCCATTAGAGGCACTCAGTACTTTTCAAGATAATTTCAGCCATTATTAGGTATATTTAGTTGCTAAAATCTCCTTTATACAGACTTCAACTTCATCACCTTGAAAACCCACCGATCATCTTGGTTTCTACTTTTTTTTGGTGAGGAACACAGAATTCTCTTTTTTCTACAACAGCACTCGAATTTTTCAAAGTCAGCAATCATATGTTCTTCTCCCTCCTGTTTGTCATATTATTTCTTTGCCAAACTAAGAGAAAAAAAAAAGGCAAGTAAATTTAGCTCAGTTCCTACTCAGTTTTAAGCAGCATTGTGAGTGCTTGGGGTGCAAAGATGAGTAATGTATGGTTTCCGCCTTCAAAGAGTTTATAGAATGGAAGAGAAGAGTTGGAGAGTCTGGGACGGACTCTCAGGGGAGAAAGCAGCACTGGATGTGCAAGGAGCAGGTGGGAAGGTATACCAGACATTGGACTGTAGGTGCAGAAATCCAGTGATAACGCTGGAAAGTTTCTGGAAGGGGGGCGTGGAGTGGGAGTAATGGGAATGGGAGTAATGAGAGATAACACTGGAGGAGCAAGCCAGCACCAGATCACAAAGGACACTACAGGTCATGCTGGAGTTTTACACAGGGAAACATACAATTCTATTTTAGTTTTAGAAAGATGACTTTGGGGCACAGGAGGTGGAGTCAGTTGAGTGTCCTACTCTTGGTTTGGGCTCAGATCATGATCTCAGGGTCGTGAGATGGAGCCCTGCATAGGACTCCATGTTCAGCGTGGAATCTGCTTGATATTCCCCCTTCCTCCCCTCGGCCCTTCCTACTCATGCTCACTTGCTCTCTCTCTCAAATAAATAAATAAATATTTTTTAAAAAGATGTCTTTGACTGCTATGTGCCCAAGTAGTTAGAGAGGGACAGAAATGGAGACAGGGTGAGTGTAAGGAGGCTTAACATGAGCCCCAGGGCAGAGATGCCCTTGGCCTTACCTGAGGAAGTAGTGGTGGGAATGGCAAGAAGTGGGCTCATGGGAGAGGTGCCAAGAGTATTGATTCAATAAGAGTCAGATGTGAGAATGTGGGAGAGGGAAACAAGTCCATTTTCCGGGCTTGACTGAACAGTGATGCTATGACAATGAAGATAGACAATGGATGGGGGAAACCTGTTGTGGAGCATGGAGCTTTGTGCATGTTGAGTCTGTGCTGTTGGTGGCAGGCCAGGTGAAGTTGTTGGGCAAGTGGTATCAGAGCTTAAAAGAGAGATCTGGGCTAGAGATGTGGATTCGTGAGTCACGAGCCCAGAAGCGGTCATTGAGGACTTGGGTGTGGATGAAGCCAGGCAGCAGATGCATAGAGCATGACAAGAGAATGGGAAATAGGGGCACCTGGATGACTCAGTTGGTGAAACTGCTGACTCTTAATTTCAGCTCAGGTCATGACTTCAGGGTCATGAGATCAAGCCCTGGGTCAGGCTCCGGGCTGGACATAGAACCTGCTTAAGATTTTCTCTCTCTTTCTTCTGCCTCCACGTGTGCTCTCTCACTCAAGAGAGAGAGAGAGAGAGAGAGAGAGAGAGAAAGTGAATGGGAAGCAGCATGGTGGGGGGTGGGCATAAAAGAGGGAAAACAGGAAGTGAGGCAAACAGGATGCAACTGTTTCTAGCACAATAAGGTTTCCAAACACTTCGCCACCCTGGACACTTCAACCTTTTGTTGCTGCTGTTTCGTTGGGCACTCAGTATCCTTTATTAGGTGGGGATTTTTGAATACTCCAGAGGTAGTAGAGAAGAATCACCTTCCATGTTCTGGATCCTATACTCCTAAAAATGCAGGACCCACGCCCTCATCACTATAACTCTTATGGAACTCGCCCAGTAGAAAAATCCTCAGTGTTGCAACAATTAGGCAATCAATCAATGACTTGTTATTAAGCCTGAATGTGCTGAGGTTTTCTATGGAGGGTTGTAAAACCACCATGACTGACTCCCAGAAATAAGCCCTGTGTTCAGAATGGTCAGAGACAGACATGGAGGTAGATGTAGGGGACACTGCTCTGATTACCGAAACGAAACATGGCTGCTCCCAGAGCATGGCGTGCTCTCTCAGACCTTCCTGCCCTTGCATGTGTCCTTCCTTCCCCTTGGGATTCCCTCCTCTCTTGTGCTGGTTATCAATTTATTGCTGCTTGCCTCCAAATTCATCCTTTTTGTCTTTCCGGTAAAAATTGATCTGAGCCCTTCATCTTTCCTTTGCCAGCCACCACTGTGCTAAGCTTTATCAGTAGAGGGCGCTGGAGGAAGAGGGGGCTCCCATACTAGTTTCCAAGTGCTTGTTGAGTAGGCATCCCCGGTGCCGAGATCCGCCAGTGCACAATGGCTAATAGCTTCCCCTGGCATCTCTCCATTTCCAACAGAGTTGCAGCAGGGCACCTGTCTCCCATGAGACACATCACTGTGAACAACTTTCCCTTACACTGAGGGTGGGTGTGGGGTAAGTTCCAGATGGCAGATTTCCAGCAAGACCCATTGATAACACAGCATCTTCTTTGCCAGCCAGTAAGCTGGGCCACGTACCTCTGCCAAGATCTGGATTTCAGCCCCAGATAGAGTAGCTGTTCCTTGTATCTGCTGTTCTTGTGTTTTTTGGCATTCTCTTTACTTCTTACAAGCCAGTACCTTGTTATTCCAATCCCTGTTATAATCAATATTTCTTCATTTTAAGCTTCCCCTGTTCAAATTACAGGGTAGTTTTATTCTCCTAGTTGGACCTAGATTGCTACACCTCCCTTATCCATGTTAGACTTCTATATACTCCTTGAGACTGGCCTTGGACATCATTGCTGCTTAGCCTGGCAGAAAGTCTGACAGGTACATGTCCAATGTATTTATACATGCAATGAATGAATGATTTCCATTACTGCTGGGAAGTTATTCAGGAGCTAGTTTGGCAAGTGAGACTTTTTTTTCTTATTAATGACCAGAATCCCAGAGAACCCAGGGTCAGACGACCCTAGATTTGGTGTCTTAGGGACAAAGCTTAGCCCTCTCAAGGTCTGTTGTTCAAGCTGGTGTCCTACTATCAACATAAGCAAAGTTTCCCCATGCCCGACGATGCTAACTTCTCACCCCATCTGCTTCAGATGTACTGTGAAACTCGGCTCTGCACACTCCAAACTGACTTTTTTTTTAAAAAAATTATTTATTTATTTGACAGATTGAGAGAGCACAAGCAGGGGGAGCAGTAGAAGGAGAGAGAGAAAGCAGGCTCCCCACCAAGCAAGGAGCCTGATGCAGGGCTCGATCCCAGGACCCTGGGATGAGGACCTGAGCTGAAGGCAGATGCTTAACCACCTGAGCCACCCACTCACCCCTGGCTTTTCACAGCCCAATCTTATGGCACAAAGGTGGGAGCCAAAGGAAAACTCCCTGGGAGATATTTATCTCTGAACTGTTTTGAAGACCTTAGTAAGCAAATATTTTTAACTGGTCAATTTTAATACCAACCAACCAAGTTTTAGCAAACTAAATCTGCAAAACCCTGGCTTCCTGATACCCCTGGATATTTCTAGTTACCTCAAAAATTATTGCAAAACTCTCAAAAAAGATCTCAATGGATAAAACAGTATTTACTTTATCTTAAAAATTAAATACATGCTTTGTGGCACTTCAAGGAGGCATGGAGTAAGAATAGGAACGTTACAAAAAGAAAATAATAATAGGGTAGGAAAATTTCAAAGTGTGGCTATTATTTATCTACATTATAGGAAAACACAGAAGTCAATTAACATTATCTTGGTATGTGCCATCTCTAACTGCCTCAAAACACATGGCCATGAATATCACTGACACACACACACATATACCTATTTACTTTACTTATCTTACCCACATAAATTGCCCACATACACAAATATTTGTATATATTGACATATATTTCTCCTATAATATTATTCATCGCACTGTTTTATTTGCCTTTTACCATCCCTTCGTTTTGGTACCCCTATCTCAGTTTTCCTCCTCTACAGAATACTGAGTTATAAGGATTGAAAAAGGTAACATTTGTAATATTTTTGGTACAGGGCCAGGCAAAAATAAAGCACTAGTTTAGTGTTAAAAATAAACTAGCATACAGGGGCGCCTGGGTGTTTCAGTGGGTTAAGCCTCTGCCTTTGTCTTAGGTCATGGTCCCAGGGTCCTGGGATAGAGCCCCACATCGGGCTCTCTGCTGAGCGGGGGGCCTGCTTCCCCCTCTCTCTCTGCCTGCCTCTCTGCCTACTTGTGACCTCTGTCTGTTAAATAAATAAAAAATAAATAAAAAAAATAAACTAGTATACAGTAGAAATAAACTTAACAGAGGGGACAAAAGATCTGGATGCTGGAATCTACAAAACACTGCTGAAAGAAATTAAAGAAGACACAAGTAAATGCAAAGACATTTCATGTTCATGGATTGGAAGAGTTCAATTCTACCCAAAGCGATCTGTAGATTACAGGCAAACCCTATCAAAATTCCAACATTTTTTTTTTGTAGAAATTAAAAAAAAAAAATCCATCCTAAAATTCACAAAGAATCTCAAAGGACCCTGAATATCCAAAACAATCTTGAAAAAGAAGAGAGATAGAAGACTCTCACTCCTTGATTGCAATGCTTATTACAGAACTGCATCAATCAAAATAGTGTGGTACTGGCAGAAGGACAGGTGCATGAACCAATGATACAGAATAAAGAGCCTAGAAATAAACCCTTTCCTATGGTTTTCAACAAGGATGCCAGACTGTTCAAGGGGGGAAAGAACAGTTTTTCCAACAAAGAGTGCTGGATACCCACAAGCAAAACAAAGGATATAGTGTATGCTACACTATATACAAAAACTAACTCAAAATAGATCAAAGACATAAAGAGGTAATACTGTAAAACTCTTCTTAAAAGAAAACATAGGGGTAAAGTTTCATGACATTACATTTGACAGTGATTTCTTGGATATGACACCAAAAGCATAAGCAACAAAAGAAAACAAATAGATACTTTGGACTAATTAAAATGTATAACTTTCGTTCATCAAAGGACACTGCCAAGCAAGTGAAAAGGCAACCCACATTTGCAATCATATATTTGGTAAGGGATTAGTAGCCAGAATATTTAAAGATCTTCTGCAACTCAGCAGCAACAACAAAAACCCAATTTAAAAATGAGCAAAGTGTGGGTAGGGGGATGTAGAGCCTGACTGGCTCAGTCAGAAGTGGGTGCAACTCTTGATCTTGGAGTTAAGAGTTTAAGCCCCATATTGGGTGTAGAGATTACTTAAAAATAAAATCTTTTTTAAAAATGAGCAAAGGACTTGAACAGACATTTCTCAAGAAAAGATATACAGCTGACCAATAATACATGAAAAGATGCTCAGTATCACTAATCGTTAGAGAAATGCAGCCCAAACCACAAAGAGATACCACTCACACTCATTAGGATGACTAACAAGAGAAACAAACAAACAGAAGTGTTGGTACAGATGTAGAAAAATGAACACTTCTGCACTGTTGGTTGGGATGTAAAGTGGGGTCACTGCCATGGAAACAGTATAGTGGTTTCTCAAGAAATTAAACATGGAATCGCCATATAATTCGGCAATCCTACTTCTGGGTATATACCCCAAAAAACTGAAAGTAGGGACTCAAACAGATGTTTGTACACCAACATTAATACCAGCATTATTTACAATAGCCAGAAGTGAACACAACCCAAATATCCATTGACAGATGAATGAATAAACAAAATGTGGTGTGTACATACAACTCAATATTATTCAGCTTAAAAAAGGAATGAAATTCGGGCACATGTTACAACATGGATGAACTTCAAGGACATTGTGCTAACTGAAATAAGCCGGACTGCCGATATGTAATACCTAGAATAGTCTAGTTAATAGAGACAGGAAATAGAAGAGAGGTTAGCAGAGGTAGAGGAGAGAAGATGAAGGGGATACAGAGATTTTGCTTGGGGTGATGAGTCAGTTTAGGAAATGGTTGAGGTAGTGTCTGCACAACAATGTGAACATACTTGATGCTACGGAAGTACGTATTTTTAAGCAGTTAAAATGTAGACTGTATGTTACATGTGTCTTACCACAATAAAAGTCTTATGAATAGGGGCGCCTCAGTAGTTCAGTCAGTTAAACATCTGCCTTTGGTTCAAGTCATGATCTCGGGGTCCTGGAATTGAGCCCTGAGTCAGGCTTCCTGCTCAGTGGGGAGTCTGTTTCTGCCTCTCCATCTCCCCATCCCCCACTCATTCTCTCTCTTGCTCTGTCATAAATAGATAAAATCATTTTTTAAAAAATTTAAGGAATAAAATCAAAACAAAACAAAACATAAAATCCTGTGCTCACATGCCAGCTGCTGTCCTAAATGCTTTTACTTGTCACTTGAGTTGAGCCTCTCCACCATCCTACAAAGCAGGTACAACTGTCATTCCTATTTCACGGATGAGAAATGGAGGATCCACGAAGGTAAATGTTTTGTTCATGGAAAGGGAGACAATAGATGGTCGAGGGAGGAAAGGGAGCCCAGAGAGTCAGAGTCAGCCCCTATAATGCACACTGCATCCTCTCAGCTGACTGAACACATCATGAGTGTTATCTGTGCACGGGTAGAGAGGAGGTTATGTGAGGGGGTCCCAGCCTGAGCCTCCTCCTAGCTCCTAGACTTCCTGTAGGCCCTCCATGCAGTGCCTTCCTAATGTTGGGCCAATCATGCCTGCCCAGGCCAGAGTCTCCTCCTTCTGACTCTTACGGCTGGTGGCAGAGGCTTTTGAGGGAAGATGCAGCCTCGGATTGCAGTCACTGTCAACATCAAGGGACGTGGGACTTACTCCTGACTAGAGCAAGGGGAGGCTTCCTTAAACATTCTCCAGGAAAAGGTCTGAGGGAGCACACAGCAGTCTAAAGCTGCCTGGAGATTCGTGGGCCCCTTGTCCAGCTAGAAATCTTCTCAAGTTTAAAAAGAAAAAAAATAATGGAATAATGGAATAATTAACCCATTGGTGAACCATTCACTAGAATATCTGTACAATCTGATTTGGGGGAGATTTCTTAGCTTGGAGATTTCGAAATATTAATGTCTTGCTAATGTCTATGCTGGTTTTCAATAAATTAGTATATTGAATTAATGTATTATTAATTAGTAGTATGCTAGTTTTCAATATATTAATACAGCTTTCTTTTCTGAACGCTCTCTCTTTCTCTCTCTCTCTCTCTCTCTCTGGCCATAAGAGTAACCAGTATTATCATGAAGGCTCTGTGTTATTAATATTTATTGAGAACTTACCACTTGTAAGCTCCTTATATGTATTATTTAATCCCCACAACATCCTCGTTTTATAGCTGAGAAAACACATAGAGGTTAAGTAACCTGTCCAATGTCAAATAGCAAGGAAGTGGCAAGATGACAGTCATACCAGGCAGTCTGATCCTGACGCTTATTAGAAATCAGTCCCATAAAAAAATAATAGTAATTTTAAAAATAAAAATAAATAAAAGTTAAAAAAAAAAAGACCATTTAAATTAATTAATTAATCAGCCCCGTGGCACTGGAAAATTCCCTTCCACGCTCTTAGGTCCTCTTTTTCCTCACCTGGGAAATGAGGGGATTGGACCAGATGTTTTGTAAGATTTCATTCCAGCTTGAACATGCCCATTTTCTTGTCCTTGCATGCAAAGGATACTCCATGTGCTTCGCAGATGGGTGTCCACCAACACTTCCCCCCACCCTTGAATTATGGCACCATTAATGCTACAGGACTGGAAAGGAAAGTTGATCTCAGCTGAAACTGACAATGCCCCTGAGTTATTTATCATTCTTTTTCCTGCCCCAAACAGCCTTTATGCTTCAACGGCACTCACCCTCTAACGACCTAAATATCTCAACTATCTTCACAAAGTCTCTCCAGACTCTGAAATATCTCAGTAAAAGAGCAACAGACGTAGTGATTCAAGACTGAGGAGGAGAAAGGTGTTCAAATTGATATTCTTAATACAATTCCCTCTTTCTTCCCTTGGATTTACAGAATTTCTCGCTTATGAATGTTCTAATAAGCCTGGAGAGTGGTGGGCTGCTAATGTTTAACCACCAGCTCTCCAAGAAAACAAAAAAACCCTGATTGGTAGCATCTGCTGACTTCTGTGGTTTCAATATTCCCACCATGGCTGGTTTCCCACTAATGCCAAGTCACTGCACACAACGTTGGAAAGAAATATGAGCCAAGAGGAACTGGCACCAGCATACCACTGAGTCTGGGTCATAGGACAATTCATCTGTAAGCCTTGCAGTCTAAAGCATTGTTCAGGCATTTTTCATTCATCCATTCAACAAACATTTTTTTTAATTATTATACTAGGGACATAAACAAGGTATCTATTGAATTAGTTCTTTATTGCAAATCTATTCCCTTATTGGGTTTATTACAAAATAATATTATTTTCCTAATACTTCCCCTGAGAAGTTTCTTGAGACAAGGCAGGTGGACAAGGCAGGTGGAATGATGGTTTTTCTACCTTCAAAAAATTCACTTAACCCAAACTGGATGAGATGATTTGCTTTTCTTGAGTTAGTAATCCTCATTAACATTCTAAGCATTGGGGAAAATGGTATCAGAACAGCCTTGACAATAAAACCCTAAACTGCTTTATTATAGAAAGTTTACAAAACTAATGCAAAAACAACTCACCTCTCGAAAATGCTTACCTAGACATACCCTTCTATAATACTTTTTCTCTACATTGGTACATTCAAGATATGTGTGGCTAGTGAAGAGTATGGACTCTGGGGCTTCCTTGTATGGTTTCAAATCACAGTTCCATCACTTATTAGCTGTGTGATCTTGAACAAATCACTTAACCTCTCTGTAAAATGCAGTTCATGATCATAACAGCAGCTATTGTGAGAACTGAGTAAAGGTACGTATAACACCTATGATAACATATAGGACGTTCCCTATAACTGTTAGCAGTTAGTACTAGCAAACAGTCAAGGATTTTCTCAATGTTGTCTAAAGCATGTCTTTCCAACAAGATGGTGCATTCTTCAAAGTCTTTTTGCGGCCCCCTAGAGTGCCTAGCACATAGTGTAACTTAATCAATTCTTAATAGAACAAGCAATAAAGAAATTGATGGATTAAATGTAATTGGATCAATGTGACTCCAAAACATTCTTGCCACAAATCAGACATTGGGTCCCTCCTCTAGATCTCGGACACACTTTATGTCTCCATAAGCCTCTCTGAAGGTAAGGAAAGTAACCAAGAATAAGTACCTGGGGTAATTTGTCAGAGCTGCTAACATGTATTTATGTTCAAGAATGTTCATTATTTATAAGCAAGGAAAAATGAAAGCAACCTAAATGTTCGACAAGGGAAAGGTTGAATAAATTATGATGCAGCCATTAGATATTTATGTTTTCAGTAAGTATTTATTAACATGAAAAAATGCCCTAATTGTAGTAAGTGGGAAAAGTAGCATATAAGCCTGTATAAACAATATTATCCCAATGTTTATTTTTTCAATGTGTTTGCATTAAGGAAGAAATAAAAAGACACTTACTGGAAATACACCGAAACCATCGCAGTAGCTATCTCTCACTGATAGGATTAGGGTGATTTTTATTTCCTCTTGGTACATTTCTGAATTTTTTTTTTTAAATAACAAAAAGAAAACATAAAATAGACTTGGACTCTCAACCTGGAACTGGTGTCTCGGGAATGAAATCATGCATCCCTACATGAGGAGCAGGGAACCAAGTACCTCTGTGAGTCAGCTCCACCATCACCTACACAGCCACCCAGTCTGGCATCTGCCATCCCACTCCCAACCTCCCAGTGTGTCCCAAATCTGACATGGACGCGTAACCTAGGTTTTGCAAATAGGACTCCGACATCCAGCCATTTGGAGGCACCGATGACTACCTTAATTTTTCACACGCCTTTCAGATATCTGGCACTGGGTAAATACAATCAACCTCACGTAGACATATTTCCAGCTATTAAAAACCAAACACATTTGTGTTATCTCCTGCCCTTGAGGTGCCTGATACAAGGGAAGCATGATTGAGTACCTTACTGATAAGGCTGAACAAATACGTCTTTTGAAATAGGCTATAGGAAAAACCCAGGTTGGAGATGTGCCATACACGTTAAAATCTAGCTACATTTGGGTAGAAGGTGGATCTCAATTTAGTGAACTGTGAATTCTAGAATGTTTGTTTAATAAAAGCCATTTCATTACTTTCAAATACAAATGGGCTAGAAGCACAATTTTATGAGTCTTAAATCGAGGTAGCAAGTATATAATTGGCTCCTGCTTTTAGAAATAGGTAAGAATTATTTATAATGAGCATATCAGTCGAGTATGATTTAGTCCCTCTGATGTGCTTAAAACAACTTATTCAAAATAATAAAAAAGCAACTTATTCCCTTAAGTAGTGCAATGTTTAGCAATCTTATTTTTATTCTTAATTTGCTTACATCCACCTCTCCTAAGGCAATCTCAAGCCAAAGCCTATCTAAAGCATCATAAATTTCAAACTGCTGAGCTAAATCAATAAGGTTTTATGGTACATCTTAAAAAAAAAAAAAAGAAGAAGAAGAAGAAGAAGAGGCGTAACTTAACTAAATGTAGCTGGGGAAATGCACACAAGTTATTTCTGCCATAGCTCCTTTGCTATGGATGGAGGAACCAAGCAGTTCTATTTTCCTTCATGAGGAAAATGTCCCAACAGTGGGCACATCATGGGACACAGTCAGCCCAAGCAAGAAGAAGCAGGAAAGTAGCTTTAGCTGCTCCTGAAATACTTTTGGGGCAGAAATTGCTAATCTCAAGGAAAATTCTATGGTGAACAGAAAGACGTTATCTCTGCTTGAGTATTGTCAGTTTCGTGGAAAAAATGTTATTGACGTAAGATTTGTTAAGCTCCCTCTCCAGCTTCTCTGCCTTATTCTTCTCCACTGTGTGTGTCACTAACATGTTCCATGTCTTATTTTTTAAAATTATTTTTTATTGTTTGTCTCCCTCAGAATGCATGGAATTAAGTATTCATAAATGCATGGAATTACGTATTTAAAATTAAATAAATTACGTATTTAGAAGGTACTACCAGCACAGGGGCGCCTGGTTGGCTCTGTTAGAAGAGCAGACGATTCTCAGGTTTGGGGGTTTGAGCCCCACATCAGTTATAGAGATTACTAAAAAACAAACAAACAAACAAAAAGAATGTGCTAGTACATTGGAGGTGCCTCAAAAGTATTTATTGAATGAACCAAGCTCACGATAATCAGAAAGGCTATTCCTGAGATATCTCTGGCGAGGTAGAAAGAGCACTGGATTTGGAGTCCAAAGCAAGTAGCACTTTGCTTGGCTCAAAGCAGATACCCAGGGACCAGGTTTTGGGTGGAGGTGGGTGGCTGGGGGTTATATTGGTAACTCTCCTTATCTGAGAAATGGTACTACTACTTCGTTGTGAGAACCATTGTGACACCTGATAACTGTTTTTTCTCCCAGCTGATGTAGACGAAACAGGAACAAGGCGGTAAGAATCCTTGTAGAAGAAGACAAAGCAAGAAATCATTTAATCTTCCGCATAAATGAGAGGAGACAGGAATTTGGGTAGAAGTGTATGTTTTTATTCTGTCTTGTAGTGCTGCCAAGTCAAGACGTTGTTGGAGCAGAGAGGCAGGCAAGACGCAGCCAAGTGGGGCAGGTGAGCGGACTGCCAGCTTCCACTGAGACATGAGTGAAAAACAGCCTTCAGTTCCACTTCAGTGGCCTCCTTGAACTGAGAGGCATCTGACTGTCAGGCAAGGTGATGAAAACCCTCGGCAGACTCTCCGGATCTTAGTTCTGGTCATTAAGTCTCAAGGGTATTCCAGCCCCAGCTTTCTTGTTCCTAAGTTTGTGCTTTTTGCTCCAAGACATAAAGCTTTCTGCTCTCTCATTCCTTGTGGACCATTCATTTGAGCCCCATGGGTAGCTTGCTCGGTGAAAGTGAAGGTCTTCTGAGTGCAGCCCCCTCTGCTTTGGTGGACAGACGCAAGAAGGAACTGTGTACGCGGCAAACAGCTTGGGCGGAGGTACAGAAGAAAAAAACACAGTGGCATGATATCTGTGCCCTCCACACATTTGTTGCAGGCAGCTTTAGGAAGAACTTTCAGGACCCCGAAAACACCATTTCTCCTGAAGAAATCTCAAAGGCCCGTTAGTAGTGAATTGGGGTAACCCTGGAGCAGAAAATTTTCTCCCTGTTGTCATGGCCTTGGGTTCAGGGGTCTCACCATGTCCTGGAGCAACCCCTCACGCTGGGCTGCGCTTCAGGAAATCACCTTGTCTTGGGACCTTGGCCCTTCGTGTGTTTGGTGGGTCAAGAGGCAAATTCTCTTCCTACCAGTAGGAGACCCCAGGCTCCTGCGGGCCCAGCCATTGTTATTCTGGGAGAGAACTGAAGGAGGCTAGATGGAGGGAAACTTCGAAACCAAACCCCAGAACCAGGAGTCATGGAGAGCCCCAAACGCGCCTTTCTCCCAGAACTCTGCTAACCCCAGCTCTCCTGTGTCAGGAAGTGATGTTCCTACTGTTGTCTGCAGGAATTATAAGGCCACCCAAAGGTCCCAAGACCTGGTCTGTGGGCCTTTGTGGGCTGGATAATCCAAAAAACAGTACAGACAGACGTGGCCTGGACATGGGGCATTCCAGAAGCTGTGCTATTTACCAGTGTCATTCAACCAGCACGGCCTTGATACCTGCCCCATGAGAGGTCTGGGAGAAAGTCACGTGGAAAGTGTAAAGAAAGAGAAGATCCTCCCCTCCTGGCCTTTTTCATCCAGGCAGGGAGACCGCCCTTGTACACACCCAGCAGGCACACAGGCAGGGACTGGTGTCTCAGAAGTGTTCATGGCTGGATGAGCTTTCTAAGGGCTGGGTTGTCTGTGGAAGCTGGGGAAGAGGTGGCAGCTACCTGGGGTCTCGCGGGATGGCTCAGAGGGCTGAAGGGAGTAGTGGCAGGGTGGAGTGAGGAGTTTGTGCACACTTGACATGAGGACGCTCATTTATCTGTCCTGTCCAACCCACGTGCCTGAGATGCTTGCAGGCTCTGCCTGGGGAGCTCCGCGGGGCAGCAGCCCGTCACCGCAGTGCCCCGTTTCCCTCTCGATGGTGGCGCTTGCGCCCCACACGGCTGGAGGCTGCTGAGTTATGTCTCCCAACACAGCTCTCCCCTTATACCGTGAGCTCAACTTCTGACCAGCTTCTTGAAAAATTATTATGACCTTTCCAGTCCTTTGCACAGAACCCTTGCAATGAAGACAGAAATCATTTTTAACCCAAGCCTTTCAGGTACCTGAACCCCACCCATCACCACTACTGTTTCTTTCCTGAGTGTCGTGGACTCACACTTTCTTTCCTATTTCATCACAACTCCCTTCCCCCGAGCATCACGGCCTTTGGACACCCCTGCTCTCCCAGCTCCCTACATCTGGATTAGCACAGCCCGGGCCCCGGTATGATAGCTCCTTTGCTATAAGTCCTAAAAATGTGCCCGCCTTTGACCCATTAACTCCGTTCCTCAGAATGTATCATTGCCTAACTTTTCTCTCTTTGGGGTTCTTGCATCTGTGCCGCTCAGGGGCCTCAGGAGTCCTGCCAGATGCTGGGGGTTACGCCACAGCCACAGGCCAGCAGCGCTCAGCCCTGTGTAGGGCTACAGTACAGGCGGTTGCTTGTTTCTCCTGTCCATCCACATGTTTTTTTTATTTATGTATGTATTTCCTTTCTTGGACAAGACAAGCCTGTTGTACTCTCAGAGAGAATATGGGGTCGGTGCATCATACGGTAAAATAAATCCCATTGACCGTGCTGGGGACACAGAATGACAGATACAGACAAAATGAGAAAGAGAACTGCTCCAGGTCAGAGGTTTTCAAACAGAGCACCCCACCCTGTGAGCCTCAGAGCACCCCACCCTGTGAACCTCAGCACCCAGCCGACAGGGGAGGGGACAGTTTGCCTGAGCTACTCAGAAGGACTCTTATGGCCCCAATGCCCCCACCCACCAAGCAGTTATGCGTAGTTTTCTGTTTGTTACTCTGGGCTTCTGGGAAGGTTTATTCGAACAGAATGTTCTGTGGCTGCAAAAGTTTGAAAACCACCAGTTGTTTCAAGTTTCTATATTTAGTCTGGAAGTCTTCCAGACTGGGGAATTCTTTTTTTTTTTTTTTTTTTTTTCCAAATTCTCTTTAAATCCTCTAGCTTTTACGTTTAATTAATGAGCTTTACTGATACCTGATACATGTTGGGTATGTAATTAATGAGCAGTAATACCACGGGCATGATAAGTAATAAAATTTCATAGACAGTGCAAAAGTGCTAGAGGCTGAAAACCCTTAAACAATTTTGCACACTATGCAATGGCGGGTCGGGGGAGAGGATGCATATCAAAAACACCAACGAAGGGGCGCCTGGGTGGCTCAGTGGGTTAAAGCCTCTGCCTTTGGCTCAGGTCATGATCTTGGGGTCCTGGGATTGAGCTCCACATCAGGCTCTCTGCCCAGCAGAGAGCCTGCTTCCTCCTCTCTCCGCCTGCCTTTCTGCCTATTTGTGATCTCTGTCAAATAAATAAATAAAATCTTTAAAAAAAAAAAAAAAAAAATACCAACGAAAATGCAAGCAGTTTTAGCCATTTGATATGAATTCTGCATGGTGTCATTTGGGATTTTATTTAATATTTGCTAGGTTCCCACAATGTTCTGGGTAATGATCTCTTTTCTCTAATTCTCTTTAGCACCTCGAAACTACAGATTTTATATCTAAACTGTCGTTACTCACATAGGACCACTGTGATTTTTTTTCTTTTACAATATCTGCAGGCCACTTGTACTAGTAAATATTTTATTTAAATAAATTCATTTTGTATTTAGATAAATTTATTTTAAAAGAAAACTTCCTATCAGTACCCATAAACAGAAGACCAGAAACACCAAAAATAGGTGACCATAATAATAAACTCATGATGATGAGAATAATCAATTGTTGCTTTAAAATATAAAGTATGTATAAGCTGTAAGCCATAAAATATACCTTGTCTTTGCTTCCCTCACCTCACCTTACACCCTCTTGGGCCCGCACACCTACATCCCCCATCCCCTCTAAGTACTAGCCTTGCTTTGAGCTGGTTGACAACTAAAAGTTAATGAGGTAGTAATCTCCTATTTCTTACATTGATAAGAGACTTTTCAAAGTCTCTTTTCCAAAAAGAGATCTTTTTTCAAAACTCAAATCTCAGTCTCCCAGACTTCATTGGAATCTTAGACGTAATGCAAGAAGATTGTGCCATTTAATTTAAATCACATACATTAGGTGACTACTAATCACCCACTCATTCACCAGGCCTCAGGCCTCCCCACAGATTTATATTTAGCCTGCCCCAAAACATGGAAATTTGCTTAAGAATATAGCAAAGACTTTAAGATTTGACAGATACGGTCTTTTCAGATGGTGATGATCCTCTAGCAAAAGATGTAGGGATCAATCACTTCACTAGCACACGCTTCATTCTAATTGTACCCACAATGATATTCCCCTCACTCACCCAAACACCTAAGAAACAGGGAGGGGACGTTAGCCACCGGGTCTGAATATTGAATCTACATCACTGATGATTTGCCATTGCATTTTCTCCCTCTTGCATTGCAGAACTCTTGGGAGAGTTGCCTCGGATCAGGTTCCCCGGGAAGCAGTCTCAGAGATGAGATGGTATGCAGGAGATTTGGAGAGTGGGCTCAGGAAGAACACCTGTGGGTGCACAGGGGAATCAGGCCTGGCCAGAAGGAGAGGTTTAGCTGTGCTGGGGTCATAACCGAGAGCTCAGCCAGGCCCACGGGAGTTGGGACAGCCCTTCAGAGACAAGTCATTGGATGCAAGATGCCTCCGACGAGGGGTCATAACTGGGCACAAGGCAGCCCTCTTTGGCCAAAGGTGATTCTTGGGCAGGGATTCAGCTGCTAGGCACCAGCAGGCAGAGCTCCTGGCGGAAAGGGAATGATATCTGGATCCTGGAGGAGGGTCTGGGCAGTGGACTAGAGCGTCGACCTTAAGACGATAGCACCTTGCCCCACAGTCCCAGCCAGGTAGAGGCAACATGGAAAAACCATGAGGCCTGATTTCTAGTCAGTCCCTCACAGTGAAGAAGCAGCGGCCTGGCGGCTGGAAGAGGGGATAAAAAGCAGGTAACAGTCCGTATGTGTGTAGGGAGTGGGGGTGGGGAGCCAGACACCCCATGCAGACCTTGGTACTCCTCTCCACCCTTCCACCTTCATCCCTCCTCCACTGAAAAGTGCTGGACAGGAAACAAATGGTGGTCTTGGGCTATCAATCTTGACATACAGTGTTTCAAAGTTATTTGACCAAAGCCAAGTTTCAAACTCTGAGGACAGCTGACTTTCCAGAAGGCAAGGACATTTGGAGGCATGAACGAGGGAGAACCTTGTAAGTGAAGACTCAGGAGTCTGTGATTGCCTGCAGTTAGCCAAGTCTTGGCTGAGTTGCTTTCTTTCCTTAGAGCCAAGAAAAATGTTAAGTGGGGCTGGAACTTCCGGGGCCGAACCTGCGAAGCAAAGATTGCCTCCTTGGTCGGCTTTCTGCGCCCCCACCGCCCACCTAGAGTCAGACCACACAGGTGAAGAGTAGAGCCAAAGGCTGCAACTGATGTTGTCTTCGATCCCTTTGTTTGGGGGAAACATAGTAGACCTGGAGCATCTCTCCTTTGTCTCAGCTAGGGAGAAGCCTGCCATGATTTTGCACTGGTAATGGCAGCCTCATGCGTGCGATCTTTCCACCCAGACTTGGCCACATAAGAATGGGTCTTGGGCCCAGAACACTTCCTGACCTAGAGACAAGGAGCCCACACGGCCTGCACTGGGCTTATCAACCTGTGGGGTAATATTTCTTTCCCTGCTTCAGTCTCAATGAGTGTTTCTTTGTTCAGTTTAAGCACTGCACCCTCAATGGCCTCCAGGTTTCAATAGTTCTGACCTCACACGAATGGGATCAGGGTCCTTCTGCTGTGGCACGAGAGGGACGCGTCAGCCACGGGTGACCCCTGCTAGCCGTTATAGCCGTAAGGAGTTGAGACATGCGACTAGAGCTGATTCTGCTCTTTTCCCTCTGGATATGAGCAGAAGGGCCTTTCCATCCACTGCTGCACTGTGCTGTTTTCCCGGGCGACCCTGCTACCAAGCTGCACCGGGCAGAAGTGTTTGGACTTCTCGCCTAGTGGCTGGCATCCAGCACCCCATGTTCGGCTTGACATTTTGTGGTACTCCATCTCACACGGATAGGGGGGTGCTAGTTCGCTTGGACTCCAGTACGAACAGCGGGTAGAACCCTTGTCTTCAATAGGATTGACTGACGTAAACTGCCGTGGGGCCTGTTTAAACTGGGATTTCTCCACATGGAACCTAAGTCCTAGCAGGGTCCAGAAGAAGGTCCGGCGGAGGCACCTAATAAAACTTCCAAATCTTTCTTCTGTGGAGGGAAGAAGGGGGTGGGTGTTGATTTGGGATCCAGATGCGTGAGCCCTTCATAGCCCTCCGAGAAGGAAACTGAGCAATGCTGCTCTAAGGTCACGAGGAATGACATCCGTCCCTCATTCTGGGTATTCAACTGGGTGCTTGGGTGGGTCACAAAAGCTCTCCACAATTCCAGGGTCAGAGGGACAGGGGCTACTTTAGCTTGCCACGTGGTTGCTGAGCCGATTGCTGACGATGTACCAGCTGTCCTGCCGGGTCCCTGCCTGTGTCTTCTCATTTGATTCTTATACGCACCTCCTGAGGCCGGTCAGATTATTCTCTTTTTTGGAGAGAAATGAAAGATCAAAGAAAGCCTGGACTTTACCACAGACCCACAGACACGCGCCTACTAAAAAGCAATGCCCATTCTTGAACCCAGGCCTGTCTGGCTCCCATCTGCTCCTGTTGATGGTTAAGGCGCCCCGGTTCTCTGCTGTCACCCTGGTCCACGCTGCAGGTGTCCTGGCACATAAAGGAGACCCTTGGTGGCAACTTTCGATGCGCCCAGGGTCCGGTTCACCGGGGTGTGCGGCTCAGGTCCGCTTGGCTCTCAAGATCGGCTTCCAGCGCAGAGGCGCCCCGCATCTTTTCAGCCTTCCCAGACGCCCACCGCAATGCCCGGAGCACAACAAGGACCCAGCAAATGTTGCCAACTGACTGGCTGATGTACAAGCGAGGCCGTGAGATAAATCAGCCCAGGAGAGAGCCGGCCCGTATTTCCACAAACTGGCATTGTGTCAGTCCACAGAAAATGCTCGTAGAGACCATGTTGGGTTCTCTGGGACAAAACCTCCCTTATTTGCTCTGAAAATCTGGATCACCATTTGCTTGGATTATGCTAATCCTTTATTAAAAAAAATTTTTTTTTAACCCAGGGAGAAAACAGCTCTGGTAATTAAGCCCATGTCTGTAATTAATTCCTGTAACGGGTATAACTCCTCTCCCTCCTGGTAGAGTCCTGCCAGCCCACGTCGACCCGGGTAACACTGGTCATACCTGTTTATGTACGGCTTGTCCTTCTCCATATTTCACAGATGATAGGATACGGCTCTGCATCTCTTCATGTTAATTCTATTTGAAATACTCCCCACCAACATCTTAGGGCTCTGCCATCTAATAAGTGCAGCCAATTTATCGATAGTAAATCTAGGACAAGACAGACTCACATTGATGTGGGCCACAGGGCATTTAAATTAAACAGGAACTCTCCAGCCATCTGTGTTTTAACTTTTTTATGCCTTGATAATAAGCCCTGTTTAGAATAATTTGCTGTGGAAACTGGGACTTCGTGACTGACAGAGAAAGGCCGGGTATAAACAACCCGAGCAGGCCCCTGAATTTGCGAGAATGTCAGGCGAATTTAGACTCATCATAAAAGAATTCTCGGCGACTGTATTTCAATATGACACTTTTATGGTTTTTTATTTTCTAGTCCATTGCGGCCCCAGAGCCCTGGCATGATTTATATAGCCTGGCAGTGCATAATCTTTTGTATAAGATATACAGGCCTCCGGAGGTTTAATTTCTTTCCTCACCGCCACTGACAGCATTTGTGCTTCCCTTCTCTTCTATTTTCATTTCTAATGAGATATTGGACTTTGCTCAGTGAGAGGTGATATTTCCACATTTGCAGCCTGACAGGCTAAATCACCCGATCTCAGTGGTGAGGATACAAACCCATTTAAACTGTGTCAAAATATTCATGGAGCCCCATTGATTTGGGCAACGGTTATTAGGGAGCTATTTGGAAAGTTCAGGTTTAATTTTTGGAGCTTTCTGCTGCAAAATCACTCAGTTACATCACAGGGAAAATGGTATCAAAAGGATAAAGGAGAGCGAGGGGTGTGGTGTGTGGCATTTACTCTGCTGGGCTTAGTTCTCATATGGAGATGACCTTTGTTAAAAACAACAACCGGGACAACAGAAAAGTCCCACAATGGTGCATGGGTTAAATGTGTGGCACAAAGCAAAGGAAATTCTTCCGATTGCATATAAATGAATAATATGTCAAGCTATTGAAATGTTTTTTTAAAAAGCAACAGTGAACACAACTGACATAGGAGATTAATGCTTTGCATTGCTACACTGACTTTTACCTCTGCCTTTGATCTTCAATCTAGCCGAAACTATGGCGACAGGAGTTTAGCTTCTAAGTGGGGCGGGTTCGAATAGCCCTGCTCACTTAGTATTCACAAGTGTCACAGAGGAAAATTTCCGTGAACAGGAGAGGTGAACGTGACTGCCCCTGTGAGGGGCGATCAGGACAGAAACGCAACAAACGGCCAACTGAGGGAACTCAGTGGCTCCTGGTAGATCTCAGGAAATGCACACACTGAACGGACCCTTGAAATGAGGCCACTGGAACAAAGTGCTGCAACGTCCTTGGACACTACAAAAGATCAAAGTCCTTTGACGGGACCAAGCACATCTGACCCTTAGACGGTAAGGTCATTTGCAATAGTTGCTTGATTTATGACCTGGGACTTTATATGAAGTTTATATTTACTAGGGTTCCTGAGTTCACGAAGACCTCATTAAATGGCACGCACAACATTTGTATTCACACAGGGGGAAATCACTTTGGCAATTTGTGGGCGATAAAGTGTATTTTAGAACACTTTACAGTCAGTGGACATTAATGCCTGCTAGCTGAATGCCAGCAGAATTCCTATGGAATGGCATATTACCTTCACGTTAACACCAAGTATGCTGCTTGTGAGACATGTCCTGGCAGCCAATATCACAGGCCTTAATGCAGAGGCAGCAAATGGACCGCAATGAGACCCATGTGGTACAAAGTGGCCACCTATTCAGACCGTGGGCTACCCACACACTGACACTTTCCAGCCTGGCTGGCATGAAAACTGGTGCCTGGAAGCTTGGCGCTTCCTCTGAGAACAAAACTTGAGAACATCTCAGGACCCAAGACCCGCGACGTCCCCAAAGACTCCTGCTATGTGAATTCTCCGTTAACAGGGCACCCTTGTTTTGGGAAATGTACTAAAATCTGGTGAGAAATTCAAGACAGCTATAAATTAGAAATTCCTGGAAGTAAAAACTATGAAATAGTAGAACAAGCCGCTTGAGACGTGTGCTGGAGTGTCCCTCCCTAGGGGGCTTTAAGCATGAGTTTGGCATGCAACGGGCTTCCTCATGACCCCTCCTCCTCCAAGGCCTGAGGAATTGACCTGCATGGAAGAAGCCAGGCAAATTCCCAGCCCAGGGCAGCAGAGCTCTGTAGCAACCTCCCTCGCTGCAGCAAAGTTCCCAATGTGCTGGTGACTCAAGAAGCCGCCCCCCAAAAGCCCACATGCTCTCTTGGGGCAGACTCATAAGCACCAGACTACAATCCCAAACATTACCCATGGCCGGGACAGCAGGAGGCGTGAGAAAAGATGGTCCTGTGTGATTGCTACACCTCCTTCCATCAGTGAGACAGCCCGGTAGGTCTCCAGCACCCCAGCTCTGCTACCAGCTCGTTAGGTTACTCAACCTTGCAGAGCCTCAATTTTCAAAGACGAAAGTTGGAATGGTATCGTGACTTCACAAAGCCTATTGTGAGGTTTAAATAAAACACTGAAGAATATGCAGCATGGTCCCCGCCACCTAGTGCAGATATCATGCGGGCCAGCATAACTCGTAGTCTAACCTCGCTTTCTCCTCATTCCTTCTCCCCTTTACTTCCTCATTCCAGCCACGTTCCTCACCATGCCCTGCTGCTCTGATACTGCAATATCTTAAATAAGGTGGCTTCCAAGGGCTGCACCATAAGCAAAGAAGATGGTTGAGGAATGGAGAGCCAAGCCCAACCAACAATGCTTGTGAACGATCAGAGAGATTCTTAAGTAAAACAGGGATTTCATGCTAAATGCTAGTCCTGAACTATGGTGGACGGTGGAAGAGACGTGTCTGTGCCCCACTCTCAGGTCTTCCTGTTTTCCTCCTGCCACGGGTATTCTATGCAACTAACCATTAACTGGCATGCTTGGATTGAGAGAGGCTCTTCATTCAGCATTTCTGAGCACTTGCTGGATGCAGGCTCTATGTTAGGCAACACAGCAGGTAAAGGATTGTATCGGAGATGGGTTCTTTTTATTTTTTAATTTTTTATTTTTTATAAACAGATATTTTTATCCCCAGGGGTACAGGTCTGTGAATCACCAGGTTTACACACTTCACAGCACTCACCAAAGCACATACCCTCCCCAATGTCCATAATCCCACCCCCTTCTCCCAAACCCCCTCCCCCCAGCAACCCTCAGTTTGTTTTGTGAGATTAAGAGTCACTTATGGTTTGTCTCCCTCCCAATTCCATCTTGTTTCATTGATTCTTCTTCTACCCACTTAAGCCCCCATGATGCATCACCACTTCCTCATATCAGGGAGATCATATGATAGTTGTCTTTCTCCGCTTGACTTATTTCGCTAAGTACCATCCATCTTTTTCAAAGAAATGGAACAAATAATTCTAAAATTTATATGGAACCAGAAAAGACCTCGAATAGCCAAAGGGATATTGAAAAAGAAAGCCAAAGTTGGTGGCATCACAATTCCGGATTTCAAGCTCTATTACAAAGCTGTCATCATCAAGACAGCATGGTACTGGCACAAAAACAGACACATAGATCAATGGAACAGAATAGAGAGCCCAGAAATAGACCCTCAACTCTACAGTCAACTAATCTTCAACAAAGCAGGAAAGAATGTCCAATGGAAAAAGACAGCCTCTTCAATAAATGGTGCTGGGAAAATTGGACAGCCACATGCAGAAAAATGAAATTGGACCATTTCCTTACACCACACACGAAAATAGACTCAAAATGGATGAAGGACCTCAATGTGAGAAAGGAATCCATCAAAATCCTTGAGGAGAACACAGGCAGCAACCTCTTCGACCTCAGCCGCAGCAACATCTTCCTAGGAACAACACCAAAGGCAAGGGAAGCAAGGGCAAAAATGAACTATTGGGATTTCATCAAGATCAAAAGCTTTTGCAC
Source organism: Mustela nivalis (assembly GCF_964662115.1). NCBI lineage: Eukaryota > Metazoa > Chordata > Mammalia > Carnivora > Mustelidae > Mustela > Mustela nivalis. The sequence goes on from NC_139031.1 coordinate 47,214,382, forward strand.
AGCAAAGGAAACAGTTAACAAAACCAAAAGACAACTGACAGAATGGGAGAAGATATTTGCAAACGACATATCAGATAAAGGACTAGTGTCCAGAATCTATAAAGAACTTAGCAAACTCAACACCCAAAGAACAAATAATCCAATCAAGAAATGGGCAGAGAACATGAACAGACATTTCTGCAAAGAAGACATCCAGATGGCCAACAGACACATGAAAAAGTGCTCCATATCACTTGGCATCAGGGAAATACAAATAAAACCACAATGAGATATCACCTCACACCAGTCAGAATGGCTAAAATCAATAAATCAGGAAATGACAGATGCTGGCGAGGATGCGGAGAAAGGGGAACCCTCCTACACTGTTGGTGGGAATGCAAGCTGGTGCAGCCACTCTGGAAAACAGCATGGAGGTTCCTCAAAATGTTGAAAATAGAACTGCCCTATGACCCAGCAATTGCACTACTGGGTATTTACCCTAAAGATACAAATGTAGTGATCCAAAGGGGCACGTGCACCCGAATGTTTATAGCAGCAATGTCCACAATAGCCAAACTATGGAAAGAACCTAGATGTCCATCAACAGATGAATGGATCAAGAAGATGTGGTATATATACACAATGAAATACTATGCAGCCATCAAAAGAAATGAAATCTTGCCATTTGCGACGACGTGGTCGGAGATGGGTTCTTAACTCAAGATGCCCAGAATCCAGTAAATGAGATAAGACTGCCTCTGAACCACCTCCCTACTTGGCGTTCCCATCTAGCAAACTAGTTCACATTTGTAAGTGCCCTTCGGGCAATGAGGTGCTGGTGAATGTTTAACAACCATCTCTCAGCACAGGAGTGGTGGGGTTCAGGTGGGGGGGGAGGCTGCTTGTGTATATGGGAACATGGGTTTATTATAAACCTTACTCATCTGAAGGGTACGAGCACATAATTTACAAATAAAAATAAGCACAACTTTATTATAATTTCACACACTCGAAGGCTTTTATCAGTTTTTTATGAACTCTGGTAACCCAAACCATCCTAGGTTACATGTGATGAGCGAGTGCAGATCCGCTATAAGACTGGCTGATAGTTTCATTTACATGAATGAGTAGGACAAAACTGAAAAACGAAGACATATGTCAGAACTATATGCGTTCATCAGTGATATGAGTGACTGCTTTGCTGAATCAGATAATGGTTTTTGAACATTGGAAAGGTATTTTCTCACATTTTTGCATTAGTTACAATGTAGCAGCCATACACATGACACACTTTTAAGTTTAATCTGCAGCATTAGCATTTTCTCCATCACTTTCTTAAGTCCACATAGTCAACAAAACAGAAAATCAAGTGCTGATTTGCAGTATTTGCTGTTTTCTGTGGCATAAATATGCCTACCATGGTCAACTTCAAGCCAATGTCACTGAATGCAGAATCCAGGTAAGACACAAGGTGGCCCACCATTGCCTAGGATTTCCACGACCCAGACAGAATAGCTGTAAACAATCTCAAGAGCACACAGAGCTGGGGCGTCTGGGTGGCTCAGTGGGTTAAGCCTCTGCCTTTCTCACAGGTCATGATCTCAGGGTCCTGGGATCGAGCACTGCATCCGGCTCTCTGCTCAGTGGGGAGCCTGCTTCCTCCTCTCTCTCTGCCTGCCTCTCTGCCTACTTGTGATCTCTCTCTGTCAAGTAAATAAATGAAACCTTAAAAAAAATGTTTTACCATGTTTTACCAAATATGTTTAAATAATTAGGATTGATTGGTTTGAATATTTGTTATCCTGTTTTTAATATAATTCATTTCATTGCAGTTGTCCCATGACTTTTCCTCCCAAGTCCTAGTGGGTCCTCACAGATCTGCCGCATCTTCTTCAGGAGCTACCTTTCAGCAGGTGTTCCAGAAAACACAGGTGTGTGGTGCTCTCATCTCCCAGTGACCCAACCTCAAGGAGATGGGTCTGTTGTTTCCCTGAAGTCCCATTTTCCTTGGGCCTGTGGAGGGCTCTGTTATTAAGCAGTACTTTGCACATATTTTTATTCTAAAATAGTTTTCCTTGTCCTCTCCACTCCTTCCAATTTCTTCATCACAAAATTGTAGTATGTGCCTAATTCTTTTGTAAAGGAGAGAGTAGCAATAATATTTCAAATTTGGGTCTTTCTCTTTAGTGATTTTTCTTCTCTAGAATATTCCTTGAGAGCAGAACCAAAAGATTGGGCCTGGAGGAAAGCTGGAGAGAGGAAATGGAACCTGGTCAGCTGCACCACAGGGAGATGCCTGGAGCAGAGTCCATGGTCTCCTGCCAACCCCTGATCACTCCCCAGCTGACCTCATGCCACCCTAAGCCTTTCCCATACATTACCTGAGTGATTATTTAAAATGCAGATTCCTGGGCCTCACCTCACTTCTTCTGCATGTCTGAGGTTGAGCCCAGGAGTCTGGTTGTCAGCAAGCTCTCCCCTTGCCCCCACCCCATAATTCTCATGCATGCTTAAAACAAAGCACTAGTTGATACCTTATGCGTGGAGACAATCTGATTTCTGGTTACTTTGTAATTTGGGAGTTTTCACATGGCAGGTGTGAGATGATTTTGATTAGTTCCCTAAGAATCAGGCACTTTCAAGAGTAGTGAGAGTAGTGAGAAATTAACAGAGCAGAATGATGGCACATTCTATTGATAGGCCAAACTAGCATATAAAAGTAAGGAAAGCTGGCCCAAATGAGAGGAAAAGGCAATAATCAATATCCTAACAGAAAACAATAATGCAGCTGGTAGCATAAAGCAATCCCATCGAGAACTGTATATTGCATCCTTAGTGTCCCGTTATAATGAAGCCCACAGAATGCAGCACACATTAGCCAGGGCAAAGCCTCTTCAGCGTGGAATATTCTGCCACATTGCAGTCACATTTATTTTATTTGAAAGAAGAATGGTCCTGTTGCCAAGCCATCAGATGGTAAGAAGAGATATATTTGATGGATAATAAAAAAGGGTCTGCCACCCCCTCATGAAATACGTTTCTAATGTAAATGCATCTAGTCCATGGCATTCCTACCTCTGATGTCCCCGATACCTGCAGAGAAAGGCAAGCAGGGGCCAGGGGGAGCCCGGGAGGGTGAGTCAGGAGTGCGGCTGGAGACAGGGGGGCTTTTCTTCCTAACAATAACAAACAACAACCCCAAACTCACTGGGTAAACATCACTCACTTTCTCCCCACCTGTTCTTGTGATACAGACTGACAGCCCTTTTAATATGAAATAAATCAGGCAGGAGAAGGAGTGTCTGCAAGAACATACAGATTGAAAGCTGACTGACAGAACGCCTCCAAAACGCGCTCTGTTTGCATTTGCCTTTGTAGCAGTTAACTCAAAAGGATGTCAGGTGCTTTGAAGCCTGCGAGGTTGCCTTCAGAACCTGGAGGACGGGAATGCCATGTGCTTCCCAGAGGCTCCTGGCCAGATGGGGCCCTGTGACTTGTGCAGAACAAGCAGAGCCTGCAGACTCGGGCGGCCCCTTCCATCTCCCTCCCATGTCAGGGGCAAAAAGAGCATTGCCTCTAATGCCTGGTTTCCTGCTGAGTTAGAAACAACCAGTCCTCCTAAGCCAGTGGGCTCGCACTGAGGCATTAAGGTCTCGTCACTTCTCACCAAGAAAACCTGCTAGTAATGAGCAGTGTCACCTTTCAAGGTGTGTGGTCAGTGGACATCCAAGTCAAGTGTACCCCCACCTCTGTGCAGCCTTCAAGATGCTGAAGTCCCTGCAGTGAGCTGTCTCCTTGGATTTCCTGGACTGTCCAGTCTTTGTGGTTGTCCTCCAAAGCAAATACTAGTACCTATCAGTCACAAGACAGCCGAAGTCAGTTTCAACATCACCCACGGTGCAGGGGAGGTATTCCTGCTCTAAGGCCAGAAAACACTCATGAAATATGGGGTGGGTTGGGAGTAAGCCTGGGGGAAACAGGAAAGAACAAGGTGGTAGTCCAGCGTGAGAAAAGCATGCATTGCTGGAAGGGTGTCTGCCTTGTGGAGTCCTCCTCCTGCCCTCTTTTGCTGGGACACCCTGCCCAGGTTTCACAGACACCAGGCCTCTCATCTGCTGGCTTGCCCCTGCTAATTTGGCTCTTTGAGCATCCCACAAATAGCGGTTGAGCACTGGTAAAGGGCTGGCCCCTGTCCTGGATGCTAGAACTACAGTGATGAATAACTCGTACAGAGTTTCTCTCCTCGTGGAACTGACAGGGCAGAGGGAGACAGTAAAGAAACAAGATGCTAGGAAAGAGAAGTAAGATGGTGGAGGAGTTGCAGACTGATATGATATCAGGTCCCAAGAGTTCAGTTAGATAGTTATCAAACCATTTTGAACACCTACAAACTCAACAAGAGACAGAAGAGAAGAAGAGCAGCAATTCTAGGAACAGAAAATCGACCACTTTCTCAAAAGTAGGACATGCTGAGAAGTGAATCCGAAGCGACAGGAAGGCAGACCATGGGGCGAAGGGCCGGCTCCTGGCAACCAGAACTTTTAGAAGTCTGCTCCACTGAGGGACGCTGCTCCAGAGGCTAAGCAGGAGTGGAACTCTCACAGGGACAGTGTGGTCTCAGGTCCCACAGGGTCACAAAAAGATCATGGATGTCTGATGGCAGAGCTTGCAGGTATTAAAATGGGGAAGCTGGCTACAGAGATGGAGCCAAGGAGTGAGCTCTCAGCTAGGGGTTACATTAAACAGGGATTCAAGGCACATTCAGGCCACTGCACTTCAAGCAGGGACCCTACAAGTGGAATATCTGGAGAGACTCACCTTCCTCCTCTGAAAGGAGCAGCATGGCTAGAATCTGCTGGGTTTGGAGACTCCAGATGGGGTTGAGTGCCAGAGATAGAAATGCTTGGTCACAGGCCAGGCGAGCTCTGAGCGCAGCTGGAGACCAGGAAGACAGGAATGATTAACCACTTATCTCTGAGGGCACACTGAGGAGTGGGGTCCTGGGCTCTTGGCTCCTCCGGCCAGAGTTTGGGAGGCCACCATTTTCATTCCCATCCTCCAGAGCTCTACAGAAAGCATTCAGGGAACAAAATCTCCCCAGGGCGAACCGGAGCAGATTCTTAGTCCGGCCTCTGGCAAGAGCGGTGCACTTCTGCCTATGGCAAAGACATTTGAGAATCCCTGCAACAGGACCCTCCCCCAGAAGATCAGCAAGAACATCCAGCCAAGACCAAGCTTAACCGATCAAGGAGAACTGCAGAAGTCCAGAGCTAGGGGAAAGCAATGCATAGAATTCATGGCTTTTCCCCCATGATCCTTTAGTCTTACAAAGTTAAATTTAAAATTATTTTTTCTTATTCTATTTTTAAAATTTTTCTCTTTCCTCTTTTAATGTATTTTTAACTAGTTTATCTTACCAATACGTTTCTAAAAACAAAACAAAAAACAAAAAAATAATCATATTTTATCCCTTCATTGTATTTAACCTTATTTTTTGTATACATATGGGCTTTTTTTTCTAAAAAATTTTGAGATACAATTTCTTCTAATAGATCAAAATATACCCTAAATCTAGCACATAGCTTTGTTCTAGTATCCAGCCTGAGCACATTCTTTCCTCTTTTTTTTTTTCCACAATGCACTGAAGCTAGAACTCAATCACTAGAGGAAAGTTGGAAAGAACCCAAATACATGGCAACTAAAGAGCATCCTACTAAAGAAAGAGTGTGTCAACCAGGATATTAAAGAGGATTGAAAAAATTCATGGAAACAAATGAAAATGAAAACAAAACTGTTCAAAATCTGTGGGACACAGCAAAGGTGGTCCTGAGAGGAAAGTGTATAGTAATATAAGCCTTTCTCAAGAAACAAGAAAGTTCTCAAATACACAACCTAACCCTACACCTAAGGGAGCTGGAGAAAGAACAACAAAGAAAGCCTAAACCCAGCAGGAGAAGAGAAATAATAAAGATCAGAGCAGAAATCAATGAAATAGAAACCAAAGAACAGTAGAACAAATCAATGAAACTAGGAGCTTGTTCTTTGAAAGAATTAATAAGACCGATACACCCCTGGCTAGACTTATCAAAAAGAAAAGAGAATGGACCCAAATAAATAAAACCATGAAAGAAGGAGGAGAGATCACAACCCACACCAAAGAAATACAAACAATTATAAGAACATATCATGAGCAACTATACACCAGCAAATCTGACAATCTGGAAGAAATGGATGCATTCCTAGAGACATACAAACTATCAAAACTGAACCAGGAAGAAACAGAAAACCTGAACAGACCCGTAACCAGTAAGGAAATTGAAACGGTCATCTAAAATCTCCCAAGAAACAAGGGCCCAGGGCCAGATGGCTTCTCAGGGGAATTCTACCAAACATTTAAAGAATTAATACCTATTCTCTTGAAACTGTTCCAAAAAATAGAAATGAAAGGAAAACTTCCAAACTCATTTTATGAGGTCAGCATTACCTTGATCCCAAAACCAGATAAAGACCCCACCAAAAAGGAGAATTACAGACCAATATCCTTGATGAACACAGATGTGAAAATTCTCACCAAAATATTAGCCAATAGGATCTAACAGTACATTAAAAGGATTATTCACCACAACTAAGTGGGATTTATTCCTGGGCTGCAAGTTTGGTTCAACATCCACAAATCAATCAATGTGATACAATACATTAATAAAAGAAAGAACAAGAACCATATGGTACTCTGAACAGATGCTGAAAAAGCATTTGACAAAGTACAGTATCCTTTCTTGATCAAAACTCTTCAAAGTGTAGGGATAGAGGGTACATACCGCAATATCATCTAAGCCATCTATGAAAAACCCACAACAAATATCATTCCCAAGGGAGAAAACATGAGAGCTTTTTCCCTAAGGTCAGGAACATGGCAGGGATGTCCACTATCACCACTGCTATTCAACATAGTACTAGAAGTCCTTGCCTCAGCAATAAGACAACAAAAAGAAATAAAAGGCATCCAAATCAGCAAAGAAGAAGTCACTCTCTCACTTTTTGCAGATGATATGATACTTTATGTGGAAAACCCAAAATGGCTAGAACTCAACAGGAATTCAGTAAAGTATCAGGATATAAAATCAATGCACAGAAATCAGTTGCATTTCTATATAACAACAACAAGACAGAAGAGAGAAATTTGAGCTACCCTATGACCCAGTAACCGCACTACTGGTTTATTTACACTAAATATACAAATGTAGTGATCCAAAGGGGCACATGAACCTGAATGTTTATAGCAGCACTGACCACAATAGCCAAACTATGTAAAGAACCTAGAGTCCATCAATAAATGGGTAAAGAAGATGTGGTGTTTAAAAAAAAAGAAGAAGAAGAAGAAGAAGAAGAAGAAGATGGGGGATATATATACACAATGGAATACTATGCAGCCATCAAAAGACATGAAATCTTGCCATTTGCAATGATATGGATGGAACTAGAGGGTATTATGCAGAGCAAAATAAGTCATCAGAAAGACAATTATTATATGATCTCCCTGATATGAGGAATTTGAGAGGCAGAGTGAAGGATTTGGGGGGTAGGGAAGGAAAAAATGAAACAAGATGGGATCGGGAGGGAGACAAACCATAAGAGACTCAGTCTCACAAAAAACAAACTGAGGGTTGCTGGGGGGAGGAGGGGTATAGAGAGGGTGGCTGAATTATGGACAATATGGAAGGTATGTGCTATGGTGAGTGCTGTGAAATGTGTAAGCCTTATGATTCATACACCTGTACCCCTGGGGCAAATAATACATTATATGTTAATAAAAATTAAAAAAAAAAAAAAAAGAAAGAAAGAAAGAAACACGATGCTATCCCAAACAAGCTAAGTATAGATTGTGCCAAATGCTGTAAAGGAAAGAGAGTTGATAGTCTCTCGCTGATGCCTACCCAGTGAGCCAGGAGTCCTGCTTTGCATGGGCGGATCAAGGATGGCCTGGCCAAGAAGTTGACATGTGAGTAGACACCTGAGAGGGGAAAAGAACCCAGCCATGTGACAAACAGGAGCAGAAGGTACTTTAGGTGCTAGCACATTGAGCCACAAATGGTCTCCTATTGGTTCCCAATGGGACAGTCACACATCCTTCTGGCGTGATTATTGAGATTACAAGTGATGAGGCAGGGTACACAAAAATGGTTACACTGTGCCTGGCACAAAGTCAGCACTCAAGAAATGTCAACTGCTACTATTATTATCAAGACTTGGGTTCATTTTGAGGTGGGAAAGGAGTGTGAAATCAGGCGCTTAGGGCCATTCTGAGTCAGTGTGCCTGAGTCCCTGTGATGTCAGGCCACCAAAAGCATTCGAGTGCAATTATAAAGAAATTACTTTCCCAGCAATTAATCACCAGTATAAGATTGCCAATACATATCATTGCTACATTATGACACATTGCATCACGCAATCAGAATGTAGAGTAGAAAGAGGGCCATTTGTAGCTGACCTTATTCAAGTCAAATCAGCTCAATCAATTGAAAGTCAGTGGGAGTTTTGCCTGAGTGAGGGTCAAGACCAATTATTGAAAGGCATAATAGAACAAGGGGATGTTTTTGAAGACATTACATCTTACAGTAATTTTTCACAGTTCAAAGATATATTGAAGTAGCACCTGTTTAATACAGGCAATACATTGTTGATAAAGGTTTTCTGTCCAATACTTTCTTTCAAGAGAATCTATCTGAATCTTTTTAAATTTTTTTGGACAAAAGCAAGAGCAGTAAAAAATACAAAATGGCTAAGATATATATCTTAAAACCGAAGTAGGGTTATGGAAAGACAAAGACTTCTCAGCAACTATGCATTATGCTATTAACTTAGATTCTGGGCTCCTCTTCAGTAGCCAGAAGAAAGGCTAGAAATCTCCACAGCCTAACTGTAGCCTTAGACTTCTCCTCCATCATGCAAGCCTCCCTTGGCTTTGGAGAATGCAACTGAATCACAATACTGGCTTAAACAAGATTTAATTCAGATTATTAATCTACTACTAAAAAAAATAGTCTGTATATTTCAAAGACAGCATTGTCTCTGTATTACTTATTGGATTTTGTAATATCTGTGGGTCTACCCTTTTCCAGTCCCCTCAAAATATTAGTAAGCAACTAGAAGAAAAGACTACTTAAACTCACTAGTGGTCTTTCACTGGTACCAATTGTGTCTCTTGTCCTGGCCAGCCTCCAAACCTGGTTTACACCAGCCAGCTCATCACCACCAAGATATTTCTATCGTTCTAACAAAACAATCTGAATCTTGAAACATCTTTATAGAAGACTTTTAAAAAAATATTTCATGCATCTAACTTGGTAAATATATTTTTACTATGACAGGGGAATAAAAAGCAAAACTGCTTGGTGGACTGTAACCAATTTGAGAACAGAAATCTTTTATTCTTCATACCCTTCACGAGGCCCTACATTTATGAATTTTCCAATAAATAAGTGCTCTGTAATTGGTAAATTACCAAGAAGTTAAATTTCTTTGTCTAGACAGAGAGGATTGATCTGGGCAGATGAAGTTACAGTTCAGATTCTATGCACAAGTGGTGATAATATTTCCATACATGGAAGCTTGGTATAAAAGCTACCATGGGTCTTTAACTAGACAAAGGGAATCAACTGAAACTTTGCAGTCAGAGGTTCTTGAAATCTGCATAAAATACAAAGTTGGGGGAAAGGTGTGTTTTGTACAACAGGCTTCTGGTTTTAACCAGGTATAAGAAGAGGTTTGCTAGTTGAGAAGAAGATATATAGAAGCCCAGGTTCCTAGATAATGAAGCCTGAGGCAAAATCTTAGGTGCTGAGTTGTCCTTGGGTGGTGTAATCCCACAGGAGCAAAAGTGAGGGAAAGGGGAGTAAGTTGGGGAAGGAGGGAGAGCAAGAAAGTGAGACATCAAGCTGGGGTCCAGGAAGTACCAGCACAACTGACCTCTCAATGGTACAAGATGATCTCGGGCGAGGCCACGTGAATTACTGCATTCCAGACAATCTACAGGGGGTGGTGGGGCAGGGAAGGGCAGAAAGAATCACTTATCCATGGGCCCCCATACTTCATTGGGAAAAGCTTGGTATTAACCCCTGTGACGAGTAATTTTACATGTCAAATTTGGGGGTGTTTTGGGATGAGATTAATATCATCATCTGCAGTGGCAGCCGGCTGGCCTTCTGACTGGAGCTGCACTGTGGGCTCTCCCAGGTCTTGGATCTGTCTCAGATCAGCCCACACTGCACCTGTTGGACTTGCCTCCATAATCAGGTGAGCTAATTTATTATATGCACATATGAATATATATATATTATATATACATATATATATACATACAATCCCTTATGTACATATGCATACATATGCATGTACATATACATACGCACAAACATGTGTGTATGTACACACACCTGCACACATACACACAGGCCATTGCTTGTTTCACTGGAAAATCCTAAGGCATCCCTGTATTTCCAAGCTGCTCACGCAGAGGTACTGACTGGGGCTCCAAGTAGTCTCATGCATCAGTCTCCAGAGGGCTCATGGACAGTCAGGAGACAGGCAGTGTTGGATCACACCTAGAAAAGGCAGTCGCCATGGTGACTTGGAAGAAGCAAGTGGCCAAGGGTGGGGAATCAGTTCAGGCAAGAGGGTCTGAGGTGAGGCCTGAGAGTGAACCGTGCGGAGGGGAATGCCAAAGCAGGTTCTGATTCTCAAAAGTTGCTTACAAAGCCTCCTACAGTAGGCTTATGGGTAAGGTGAGAAAATGTGTGCTCACTTGACAGTGGGGTAAATTTTCAAATAACAACACAACATATACTCCACAGTACCGATGGTTAAACGCCATTATCTAGATGTAAGACTTCGGGCCAGGTATTTAGCCTCTCGAGTTCCTGGTTTATTGGTTTTTGAAGTGAGAACATTCTAGACTGATGATGTCCAAGCCTTCTCTCAGCTCTAAAATTTATATTTTCCTCTCCGACTTGGACAAACACGTTGACACATAAAGATTCCTTCTAACACATTCAATGTCAGAAGCAGAATTTTAAAATATTTCACTAATATAAGGGGCCAAAATCAATATGATGAAATTTAGCATAACTAAATGTCAATTCTTGCATTTGGGACCAACTGACCAATTCCACAAGTACGGATTCAGGGAGATTTGGCTTGAGAGCCATCTGGATTAAACAGCAACAGCCATGCCTGGGAATTCTGTTGACCCCAATATTCAGTGAGTCAACTGCTCAATAAGCAGGTACTTACTGGGGTTTCTTCACTGAGACAGGGGTTGGATAAGACGGATCAGAGGGCCACGGCCTCTGATGATCCATCGAAAGATTCCAAGCTTCATTCACGCTTATCCCATCCCTTTAGCCTTTGCGTCAGTCCAATTAGACTGTGGCCCAGGGCACAACAGCCACAAGGTCAAGTGCCCCTATTGGATTTTAATGGGATCACTGAATGGCGCAAGGTCACCCGGAGAGCCTCCCAGCTTTTCCTTCTCTTTACCCTCAAGGTGTGATTGTTCTGGATTGTGGCTCCCCTGCCTGGTGTATAAAGTCACCTAAACACAAAACTCATAACCAGAAGGCAGCTTCGGGAATCCTCTCTCAGCTCTTCAAGCGTTACAGGCATTAAAAGGTGGTCCCCTGGAGGGCTCCGCCACTCGGCTGCCTGGAACCGAATCTGTCTTAAAGTGGGAAATACGATCCAGGTGGGGATGGACTGTGATTTAACGCCGTTCAAGTACTATAGGGCGCACTTCTTAAAGAAACCGTTGTAAATTACTTGTGGCCGGGGCTGCCGGTGGATGGAGGGCATGGTATAGTACAAGAGCCCAGCTTGTATCTAATAATTGTTATATCTTCTCTGAAATTTACTGCCGATGTCTCAATTTTAACAATTTAAATAACAAGATTAACCAAGTGGAGCGAAGCTGAGGCAGGCCCGCACTCTTGATGAAAGGAAGACAACTCTTATGTGTGAGCACATTTTTACTTTGACGTGAGCAGTGACACACGGAGATGAAATCTGGTTAAAGCGGCAGCCTTCTCAACCCCATGACAGCTTCTTAGGCTAAGCACAACAATTTCAAGAGAGTGCACGCATACACTTGTTAACTTTACTCAAGAAGACTGATTAGGGGCAACGCTTATGAATATGATAATAAGAGGCGGGAGCCGGAAAGGTAAGCTAAAGAAGCTGGGTAATTGGCATACTGTTTTCTTCACTTCTAATGGAGCACTCTGCAGTCTTAATTCTTCGGGTGCATCAGTGTGTTCAGAAACGAGGTGAATCTCCTCCAGGAACCAAATATTAATGACGATAGCACATTTTATCTGACCTGATGCTGAGCTGCTGTGAATATTGTGAGTGGTCACATGTGATGTCCCATAGAAGACAGGCTCATTATCCTTGTGATGCTCTTTACTCCCTGTCCGGAAAAAGCCCCAGAATTTCAAAAGATGTTTCATGGCCAAAGTTATGTAACACATGCAGAGCTAGGCCTGTTCTGAAGGACAGCCATGTCCTTGGCAGCCAAATGTAAGACTATGCAGGGAAGTGGCAACATGACTTAGTAGAATTCCCCCCAGATTGCAGGATCTTATGGAAGAGTAAAGAGACTAGAAACAACTAGCAACAACTAGTGAGCAACAAGAGCTCAGGAAAGGCATTTAACTTTTCTGGATCACTCTTTCTTCTACAGTAAATCCAAGAACTGGACTGTGATATCAGTTCCTTCTGGCTCCACCATCCTATGAACTCATACTCCTAATCTAAGGGCAATTAAAACCAATTCAAATTCACTTGCATCATTTTAAGCTAAATACCATTCAAGCAAACAGTTCAGCAGTTTCTTAAAAAGTTAAACATTCCCCCACCATACACACCATAAGATTCAACCATTGCCCTTCTAGATATTTCCTACCTAGGAAATATGAACCCTGAAGGAAAATGAACCCTGAAGTCTGCATGGAGTCTTAGACACAACTGTCCATCTCACATCTGTATGTGTAATACAGAAATACACTGCATTCATTGGAATGGAATACTACCCAGCAAGAAAGACCAATGAATTGTCGATGTGCTCAACACAGGCGAGTCTCAAAATAAGTATGCTGAGCAAAAGAAGCCAAACAAAAACAGTACATTCAGAGTGCGTGGGGGGGCTCAGTTGGTTAGGCAACTGTCTTCAGCTTGGGTCATGATCCAGGAGTCCAGGGATCGAGTCCCGCATCAGGCTCCCAGCTCCACGGGAAGTCTGTTTCTCCCTCTGACCTTCTCCCCTCTTACGCTCTCTCTCTCAAATAAATAAATAAAATCTAAAAAAACAAAAACAAAAACAAAAAAAAACAGTACATTCAGCATAATTCCATTTATGTAAAAGTCCAGAAAATTGAAACTATCTATAGTCCTAGAAAAGCAGATCAGTGGTGTTGGGAACAGGGTGGGGAGGGCATGAGGGAGAGGGAGAATTTACAAAGGGTCACAAAGAAACTTTTGGGATGATGGATATGTTTGTTATCACGATTGTGATGATGGGTCCTTGGGTGCATGTATATGTCAAAGCCCATCGAAGTATACACTTCTAATACATGCAGTTTATCATCTGCCAATGACATTTCCAAAAAAGTAATTTTTAAACAAAAAGTGTAAATACTATGCACAAATCTTAATGCAAGTTCTGAGATATTCAAAGAATCAGAAATGCGTGCTGAGATGAGGAGGATAAGGGTATTCGAGGCAGCAACTATTTATACACGAGAAAAAAAAAAAAGACAAACTGGAAACAGCTTAAATGCCTAAAAGGAGAGAATAAATTAGGTAAAGTATGGCATATCTTTATATTGGGATGTGATGCGGTCATTGAAAGTCATGACAAAATACTGTCGTGAGAAACTGTTTATGATCAATTTCAATGTGAAAAAAGCAAGGTACAAGGCAACATGTAGAGCATAATGGAACTATATTATTTTCAAGTCTGTGCTGGAGGTTGATAATTAATCACCCTTCTCTCTTCCCCTCCAATTGAGAAGCAGAGTTGAGATCAGGGTGGATGGAAACAAAATACAAGCTTTGTTACTAAGAGCTCTGATCAGAAAAATGTAGCCTGGAGCTAAGGCAGAGCAGGCTCCCTACTCTTCCTCTGTGAATCTTCCTGAGCCCCTGAGAACTACAGCTCATCACTGTGAGGCAGGGCCAGCCCTGAGTTTATCTCTGTGCAGCGTTCTCAACCCCGCGTTGCTGGTTCCTGGCATGTTGGGTAAGGCTGTCTAACAGGGTGCAGGCCAGTGCAGGCCGTTAGCATCCCTAGCCGTCACCCATCAGGTAGCATAGAATCAACCCCCCCAAAGCATTGTGACAATGAAGAGTCTTTCCCACATGTTTCCAAATGCTCCGCCAACCAAGGATGGTGAGCTGCCCTGGGCTGAGAACCCACAGAGGTACTGAGGCTAAGCCAAGGTGAAATTCATGAACCATGAGTGGAAGGGGCATGCTTGTGTAATTTCCCTCATCTCCCCTCCCTTTACAAATCCCCCTTCCCATGGGCACAAGGGAGTATGTGAGGCAGCAGAGGGAAAAGTGAAAGTGCTCTACCTAGTACTTCTTTAAAGAAGGAAGTTCCCATTTAATTGTCCTAAGTATAAACCTAAGGAGGAAAAAAGGAACGGTTCCCCTTGCCATCTGCATGTCTCTGTAAAGGTGAAGAGGAAGATCTAGAAGGACATATGCCCTGTTGCTTTCAAGGCTACCTTGCCTGGCTGGGTGTGGGACTGCAGAATGGGAGCACCGTGGGTGATTCTTTTTCTTTGGCTTTTTGCAATTTCGGTTTTCCAGGTTTTCTAAATACGTGACTCTTGCTACATGGTGGGGTAGGAGGGTGGGGGGCAGCCCCTTTTCCATATAAGGGAAAAGTAAACTAAAAGGAAGGAGAATTCTTGAGCTTTCCAGAACTACAGTGCTAGGCAGTACCTGGCCTGAGACGCCCCCCTCCCCACTTCAGGATCCCCAGGGCACCATCATACGCTTTGTGAAGATGCCATTTGGGGACGTGTTGCCCATCACCTATGGTACTCAGTGTTGCCCTGAAAGTGTCTGAAGTGCTCTGTACATGGGATTAGATTCTGCTTTTACCTTTCCTTAGCATGAAGTAATTTTTCTAGAATGGCCTCCACTCAGCATCCTTACAGGACTGACATTCAGGCATGCCCTGAATCAACCTTCTCAAATGGACCCATCCAAAGCCTCACAGGCTGCATCTACTGCACAACTAAAATTACAGAAAGGCATGGACATTCAACTACCTAAAGATTTCAACACTGAAAAATACAGGGCCATATAATGGTGCTATTCTTAATATAATCCCACGATTTGTGTTCAGATACTAATTTATAAAGCCTTATCTGCAGCTTTGTCCTACAATAGGAAACAACATTGTGCAGAAACCATCTTCTTTCTGTCTCCTATCCTGCAACTCTACCCATAGCCTCATTTGAAGATAACATCAAAAGTCTGGGTTGAGACCCTCTAAGTGGAAGCCTGGTTCCCACAGCCCATCATCCCTCATCATCCTCGCCCTGGAGCTGGGGCAATGGCATCTCAGATGCAAGCTCTGGCCATCATTACCCTCAGTCTCTAGGATGACCCTCCTTGGAGGTAGGGGCAGGGTCAGGTGTTTGGAAACACATGGCTCAGACAGAAAGAGGTCAATGACTCAGCCAGCAGAGACGCAGGTAGCAGATCAGCCAGACCATATTGGGCTTGAAATATTTCAATCCAGGTCTCTGCTCAGGTGAGACATTTTCGCAGAAGACACACAGTGCCAAGTCAGTGAGATCCCTGTGGGGTGGGCTGGCCACAATTTCTGAAAAGCAACACTTATGAAGACTGTTTTTATTTCTTGAATAACTTCAGATGGTCTCTATGGCATCTGCTACAACCACAAATGGGAAAGCCTTAATTTAAAGAAACTTCCGTTTTTTCTGGTTGCAGTAATTCTGGATTGGTGTAGGACTGTGTATGTATGTATAAGTTTATGGAAGCTCTTCCCCATGCAACTTGGCTGCATTTTTAGCAAATTTGGGGGATCTCTTACCATTTCAAGTGGCCAATCTCTCTGAGCCACATGTTTTCAAATGCCTGACACCCACCCAACCTACAGGGAGTAGGGTAGGAAAAAAGAAGTTAGAAACACACCCTGAATCCTGCCAGGCAAGCACTGGGCAACCAAGAGTACTATATATGGGAACCGAGGCTCTGGCTGGCAGGTGAGGAACTCGGAGCCAAATTGATAGGGATTACTCAGATTTGGGGGCATGCTGGGAATGACACCAGGGAATTCTCCAAGATCTTTCTATACCAGTCGACAGTAAGATGTATATTTTCTGTGGTGACCTGGTACACATAGCTAGCTACACGTGGACACAGATATAAACACATAACTGAAACCAGCTCCCAAAACTTCCTGCTGCGGAACAGCTCTTCAATAATTATTTCTCAAATGAACAAAGCCCAGCCAGACCTTAGAGAAACCAGACTCACCTTGCCAGAGGTGGTGCACTCTGATGGTTCTTATTCTTTTTCATTTCTTTAAAAAGGGAATGAGTTGCAATCCACTAACGTGATGTCACCACCACTAACAGGTAGCCTGTTCTGAAAGGAGTTTCAGGCACTGCCTGTCCCTCATCGAAGATTCCTGAAACTTGCCAAGTAGGAAGCAGGGGCTTTGGGGCCCTGGGGGCACGCAGGCTGGCCGAGGCCCTGTCTGGGTGGGCAGAGTACTGTCAGGTCCATCGCAGGCTGCAGAAGAGAACTATGTTCTGTGTCTCCGTCCCAATCCACACACGGCCCCGCGGTCCCCTCACATGAAACCATTCCTCAAACCCAGAAATACAGTCAGAAGTCAGAAGTCAGGCTGGCAATCATTGGCCTCGATATCTTGTCGGAGGACCAGGAAGGGGGAAAACAAGGGTTATTTAAGCAGCTGTGAAAATCATGGAGCAACTTGGCAAATGAAAAATCCACTTAGACCCACCAGCAGCACAAAAGTGAGGAATTAAACAACTTCGTAAATAAAGGGTTCATTACTCTCGATGCATTAATACACACTTAAGACCTATTGAAAACTTCCCATTTCAAGATAAATGAAGAGCATTAGCTGTTCATTTCCCAAGCCAGATGGGCTGTTTCCACAGCCCGGCGCTGGAGGTCTGAGGGCCGGGTCAGCCCGGGGCGGGCTCAAGTGGCAAGCAGGCTGGTGGAGGTCGGGGACCCGGGAGGGGCAGGTCCCTGCATTTCCGCTCTGGTGAAGGTTGGAACCATGGCCCCATTTTTCACTCAGGGGATGTCCTCAGCGCACTCCTGATGAAGTTGGGAGGAAAGTTCTACGCCAGTGCATTTGCTTCCTCCGAGTTTCATCATCCTTCACCAAATAAGCATAATTGCTCCGTGTTGAAGAGGTGCTAGGGACAGAGGCGCTGCTGGTAATTGCCTAATGGGCGGACGAAATGAGGTGTGAGGCACATCGGTGTGAAAAAGGCAATAGCCACAAGTTTATTAACATTGAAAATTAAAATAAGCTTGGCCCCAGCCAGGCAGCCCTTGCTGAAATGAATCCCATTATCCCTCTAATAACTGCACGGGGGGCTCAATTGGATGCCACCCAGGGGGGTAGAGAGGCCGCGATGCAGGTCACCTCTCTGCCAGCTTCGGGGAGCTGAGACTGTCTGGTTCACTGAGGGCTAGCACAGAGGAAACACGAACACCCGTGCATGCCTCCGGCCAGCCGCTCCCCTGGCCACACTGAAAGCCGTGGGCAGGCGAGGGGCTATGAAGTGGGGAAGCCCAACTCTATGCCATTCTGACCCGGGTACCTCTTTCAATAGCTGCTGAATGGAATTTGCAAAGGTGTGCTGTAGGGCTCTGGAACAGGATCTTTTTTTTTTTTTTTAAGATTTTATTTATTTGAGAGAGAGAGAAAATGAGCAGTGGGGAAGGGCAGAGGGAAAGAGAGAGAAAGAGAAGCTCTTCTTGAGAACTTGAGAACAAAACTGACAGAGGAAAGGCATGCAGAGGAATAGGAGGACTGGCCCTCAGAAGGCAGGCTTTGAGCTGGGAACTAGTAGACAGTAAGCTCGGAGGGAAGGTGGTGCAGGGAAAACCACGTGGGGGAGTTTGAATTTAATGCTGGATTTAAAGGGAACCCGTGTAGGTTTCAGACAAGAAGAATCACGTGATTAAAGGATTTAAATCACTTGACAGCACATTTGCTTTACATTAAAAAAATATGTTTGGGTTTTAAATTTTAATTCACCTTCAATTTCGTGAATTTCAGTCACTATTATATTCAAAGCCACTTGCTTAGAATGGGAGTCAGTGCTGCCCAGAAATCTAACTGTATCTCCCAGGCTCATTCACTCCCTTCGTTTCAGAGTGAAAATTTTGAACTTCTTCTCTCTTCTCAAACTCCTGGCACCTCTGCTTGGGTCCTGCTCTCAGAGCTGACCTGCCTCTTCTTCCTACTCCTCCTACTTCTACCCTCTGGCCTGCCTTTGGCCTGATGCTCTGCCCCCTCCCGTCTCTGCCAACACCTCCACCTATGGCCAGATGGCCCCTCCCCCACTCGAGGGTGCTCCTCCCACTGTCATTGGTAAGGTCACAGCTGACCTAACGACCTATAGTGTTGCTAAATGCAATGATCAACTCTCCATCCTCATCTTCTCTGAACTCCTGGCAGCCTTTGCACTTGGCTCCCAGGACACTGTTCCTTCTCGGTCTCCATCTGGTTTCTTCCCATTTTTTTCAACCTCTAAAAATTATAATGAGTCCTTGGCCTCTTCGCTCTCTGAACTCTATCCCTAGTCGATCTCATCCAGGCTCGAGGCTGTAAACACCACCTACCTGCTAACAAGTCCCACATTTCAATCTCCAGTTTGGATCACTCCCAACTCTGGATTGGTCTCTACTTGAAGGTCTAACAGGCATCTGGAATTTACGATTTCCAGACGTGAATTCCTGGCTCCTGCCCACCTCCTACCCCCTTGCCCCCCACACGCCCTGCCTCTACACACATGTGCCAAAACCTGCTTCCCAGCAGCCTTCTCAGTGGCAGCTCCCTCCTCCCCTTTGCTCAGGACCAAAACCTCAGCCATCCTTACCTGCTCTCACACCCTCCATTCCAGTCCATCAGCAAAGCCAACTGACCCTGTTCCTACACTAAATCCGGACTGACCGCTTCTGGCCGTCTCCACGCCATCTCCAAATCACCACCACTGCCAGGATCACTGCCACAGCCTTGTATCTGGTCTCCCGACTTCCATCTTTGCCCTAATACAGCCTATGCTCAACACACGAGCCAGAGCATCCTTTGTAAAGTAAAATTCGGAGCATGTCGCTTCAGGCTGAAAGCCTCCTAATGACTACCCAGATACTCAGAGTAGGATCCAACCTCCTTACGATAGCCTACGAAGTCCTACCCTCTCTGGCCCCAGCTACTTCTCTGTCTATCCTCTCCCTCACTCCCTCTGCTCTGGACACTGGCCCTGGCTGTTTCTCAAACACCCCTTTGCACATATTGGTCATGCTGGCTGCAGTGGAATTCTCCCAGAGTGTCCTGTGGCTGGCTCCTCCGGGTCCCCAGATCCTGCTCCATGTCACCCACCTGTTCAGTGAAACCTTCCCGCCCGCTCTGTATGAAGCACCCACACATACTGGCCCTGTAGTTTGCTTCTTCAGCTTGACTCTTCTCCATTCAGCTTATCGCCATCTGTGAAACCGAGTCCTCGTCCTTCCGTGTTCGTCTCTCAGTAGAACAGAGCTCATCTGGGGTAGGACCTATGTGGTGCTCCCTCCCGTTCAGTGCCTACCATGGAGTAGGAGCTCGATAAATACTCATGGAATGAGCAGTACTTATTGGAACCCACACTTTGCACCTGCTATCTGCAAGGAAAACACAAAACCCCCCTCTGCTCCAGCCATCCAAGGCCAGGTAGCTCAACGTCCAAGGTGTGGACTAACTCCCACAGCTGCCACAAACACTGCCTGAATGCCCAGCCCTGCCGGCCCACCGTCCTCCGTCTCCCACCCCACAGGATTACCAGGAGTGTATTCCTGCCCTCTGTTCCCTTGCCTGGGAAATGAGTTTTCTGATGCCAGCTGCTGCCTGGTTGCTTCCCTCCAAAACAAACGTAATCGACCGTAACCCACAGTTTCCTTCCATTAAGCTGAGGGAGCAGGGGCCGGGACGCCAAGTCTCAGCTCTTCCATTTACTATTTTGGCCAAGGTTTTTAATCTCCTAAATCTCAGCTTTCTTATGAATAGGACGGGAAAAGCAGAGCTGACTTCCAGGGACGTCATGGGATTAAATGAAATGAAGAGTGGGTAACACCTGAAGCCCGGCACATGCTCACTGGATGCTGGTTTCCTTTCTAATCCCATCGAAAGGTGACCCTAGAATCACTCTGAAGTTACAGTTTCTAACCCAGCACTCTGGGTTAACCCCTGGCCAAGGCTCAGGGATGGTGGAAACCAGCATAGGCTGTGTGAACCTGTTCAGGCTTTTCACCTCCTTTCTCTCCTCCTCCTCCTCCCTCCCCTCCTTCACACAAGCCCACAGAGGCACAGATTGCCCTTGGCATCCTTCTCACATTTATGGCAGACCTTCCCCGTCCTGCAAGGGTGGTGAACTGAATTCAGAAAAATGACACGTCGTTACAAATATATTGCATGTTGTAAAATAAAAGAATGTCCTTGTTAGAAAGCCAAATGACTTACTTTGGGAGTAACTTTAAATGACGGGCATGGGATACTGTGAACGCAGAGTGCACGTGTTACACTTTGGTATAATACTTTAAATATACATGTGGCACTCAAATATCAATACATGTGGATGTTGGCATTAATCTTCTAACTGGAATGATCTCTGACGGTAACTCTCCATTACTCAGCTCTCTATTGATTTGGGTTCAGACGTGGAGAAGACTCAGGCCAGGTCTCCACTGAGGAGAGTGGCATGGAGAGTTGGTAATTATCCAATGAATTCCAGTAATTATGCAATGAATTACAAACTGTCTATACCAGCGTTTCCTGGAATGTTTAATTCAGCAACATACCTGTGAACTTTCCAGGACACATTTGGAGGAGTGAGTTGGGGAAGAGGGCTACCCAAAGGGGATGCCTGTCCACTTCTCACTGCCCTAGTATATGTCCCCTAAACCCCCTCACCCTTTAGCCCCTTAATAAAAATAACATATTCTTATTAACACATGTAATCCACACGACTTTGGGTTTCAGTCTGCCACCATCCCTTCTGCTTCCAAAGTAAAAACACTAAAGTAAAAGGAAAAAAAAAAGAAGTTAAGGAACCCCTACCTGATTATGTGTGTCACGTCAAGTAGGTACTGTCTGCATTAGATGGCTTAACTAAAATGCTGTGATTACTACTCTGAAGCTAGGATTTTGACACAGGTCGTGGACCTCTTTAAGAACTGGGAAAGAAGAGGCTGTACCCTCAAAGCCCAACTTGGTCTGGGTACATCTCTGCTTCTCTTCAGGATATGTTTGTTGCTGAGGTCCCCCAGACTCCTGCAAACCAACCATTTATGACCCCACACTGGCAGGGTTGAGTCCAACGTGAGTCATATGTCTCTTTTGTTGGAGAAATCATTTTTTATGCTTATTTTCAACAACAAACTTAGCAAAGTGAGTGACTACCAGAAGCTAGGTGTTTTTGATGATGAGTGAGTCTGGGAATGAGGGAGAAGCCTCCAGATACTTCTGAAAGACCCAGCACCTCTCCCATGTTCAATGGTTCTTTCTCTTGTGCTCTGCCATAAGAAGTATTCATTGCACTTTCTTCCAAATCAGATGATGACAATACTAACTGAACTCCTAAGATTTCACTCTCCCTTCTGGTCCATGATTCATGATTAGCCAGATGGCCAAAGTAGGATGAACCTATGGTTCTTTCAGGGTAGCCACAGGGCAAAAGAAAGCTTGTTAAAGCTCTCATTCCTTCATGAGTTCGGGTTTTCTTCTGGTACAAAAAAAAAAAAAAAAGTAGGTTCAGGAGCATTTCCCTCTTCAGCACAATCACAAAGGCACTCACCACTGACATAGGGAGTGTGGAACTTGATGGAGTCGGTATTGGGACAAGTTATCATGTCTACTTTAGTGGGTTTTCATGTCAATCAGGAAACTAGTTAGGTTCCCTCAGGAACTTTACGGCCGTCCTCGAGACCCTCTCATGTCCTCAACCAAGGACCATTAACATGTGTATTCCACTGGACCTCCCTGCAGCATGCATGCTATTGGCTCTTCAGGCAAAGGGGGGCAGAATTCACTCAACAAATGCTTAGTAAGCACCTGCTATGTCCAGCCCTGTGCTAGAACATGGGGTGCAATAGTTAATAAGGTAAACATTCTGCTGTCCTCACAGAGATTGCTCTGTGATGAAAACATCCCCAGGCATGTGGTCAGAGATCAGCATTTGAATCCAGACTCCCACTTTATGTCGTTGAGCCTCAGTGTACCTTAAGCGAAATCAAGGAGGTAGTTCTATTGACCTCCCTACCTATCCACCACACAGATCAGATAAACATGCTGACATGCTCTATAAACTTCTATCGTTTACATTATGAGAAGATAACGTATGACCACTATAGAAATTTAAATTTTTTTTCATTCTCAAGAAAATTGAAAGCAGAGACTTAAGCAGCTAAGTACACATCCATATTCATAAGCAATATATTCACAAAAGCCAAAACATAGAAACACCCCAAAGATCCACCAATAGATAAACAGATTAACAAAATGTGGTACACACATACAACAGAATATTCTTCATCCTTAAAAGGAAAGAAAATTCTGACATCTGCTACAATATGTATGAACTTTGAAGACATTATACTAAGTGAACTACATCAGACACAAAGGGAGAAATATTGTATGATTCCATTCGTGTGCAGTAGCTAGAGTGGTCAAATTCACAGAGGTAGAAGGTAGAATGGCGGTTACCAGGAGCTGTGGAGAAGGGGAGGGGGGGTGTGCTGTTGACTAGGTTCAGGGTTCCAGACGGCCATGAAGAAGTTCTGGGGCTGGACGCTGATGGTTGTACAAGAGTGCGAACGCCCTTAATGCCACTGAACTACACACTTAAAAATCACTAAAATGGTTTTAAAAGATGCTTTCGGGAATGCAACTGGGGCTGTGTGTGCCAAAGCTAAGCTCCAGCAACTCTTCCTGGAGGGGGCTCCTGACCGTGCCTCCGCCTGGTGTCTTCCCCTGCCTGTGGTCTGGTCTGCACCCTGCCTTTGTCAGCCCAAAGGGCGCTGGCCCAGCTATTCATAAGCACATAAAGCAGTGCAGCATGTATGTGGGAAGGACCAAAACACAGCACTGACCTTTTTTTTTTTTTTTTAGCAAGAATCGCTATCAGGTATAATGTAAGTCAGTACCCTACCCTCTCTGCTTTCTGTCAGTAATTCCTCATGAGAAGGCATGTGAAGGTTATTTGATGAACAATGAAGCAAGACTGGGAAGACTAAATGTTTAAGTGGCACCGTGAGAGAATGGGATGTTCTTGCCAAAGGGACCTGAGTCTTTGAAGTCTATTGAGGACAGACATATATGTCCGTGGCTTCCATCACTGTAGTGGAGACGCCTCTTCCAAGAGGGTCGGAAATGACCAGTCCACTGACTACCACTCCTTCTCCCTTGAACAAGTTCTGCGTGGGCCCTGGTAACATTTGCCTCTGAGACCCTCTTTTTTTGTCCTGCTTCCAGGGGTGAACAACCTTTCCCCTTTCTGATCAAATCATTCTTTCTTTGGATTTTTTTTAAGATTTTATTTATTTATTTATTTGACAGAGAAAGAGAAAGAGCAAAAGCAGGGGGAGCAGCAGAGGGAGGGGGAGAAGAAGGCTCCCCACGGAGCCGGGAGCCTGAGGCGGGGCTCCATCCCAGGACCCCCGATCAGGACCCGAGCCGAAGGCAGATGCTTTAACCAACTGAGCCACCCAGGGGCTCCTCTTTAGATTTTCTAATAAAATGTTCAAACAGGTTCTATTTAAGTTGTGTGGGTCTGGGCAGTACTTCAGCTCCTTCAGGCGACTTCTAATGCCTCCACTCTGACATATGTTGTGTTGAAGGGTTAAATCTCAGAGACAAATGACAGCCCCTCTTTATAGAGTTCTTGGGGATACCTCCTGGAACCCCCAAGTACTGGCGACTACTATACCCCATTCTTTCCTGTTTTCTCAGCACATGGGTGACTCAGGAGAAGCCAAAAGATCTCCTTCCTGTGCAGCTGAGCTGGGGCCCTAAACCGCACGTGTCTCTCACAGTGACTGATGCAAAGACGATGATCTTGCTGGAGAGGCAGACCTTCCCTCTTTCAGCTCTCCCTTGGCTCTGGTGCCAGTAATTGCCTGCTGTCTGTGACAAATGGCAGGGAAATCCCAGGCAGAGAGCTCAAAATGGACTTTGGATATTTCTCTTCCTGGCAGGCTCTTGTGCAAAGAGATGAAGTGCTGCTGGCCCCAAAGATGTCTCCACTCAGATCCACCTGGCGGAGGTCAAGGATGAGGACCTCGGGTGGACTTTACCTTCAGCAGACCAGATCTGCCAATAAACAAAGGGAACCATGGTTTTGAGCCTGGTCAGCCTCTTAATCCTCTCTAAGCACACACATCACTCATGGCAGACTCTTACCCCAAACTGGAATTCACCGGAAGAAATCAATTTTTGGTGGCAGATGTTTTTTTCTCTCGCTTGTCTTCTCTTAAGCAAAATAAATTGCACAACTAGCAAGATTGATAGTAATAATATTAAGTTCATAATAATGCAAATCACTTCTTAAGTGTGAGACATGAGAAGATAAGTTGAGGAAAAGTTTGTGACAAAGGCACAGTTCTTAGGAGACCTTCTAGCATTATGTTATGTGCTATCTTCAACCTGATGAACATGGACTCGAGGGTCAGACCAACCTGTGATCAAATCCAAGCCCTTCTACCATGTTATTCTGGGTCATGGTTAGGTCATTTCATAAATAATAAAGTGGAATTAAAAGGTTGGATGGGAGGGGCGCCTGAGTGGCTCAGTGGGTTAAGCCTCTGCCTCCGGCTCAGGTCATGGTCTCAGGGTCCTGGGATCGAGCCCCACATTGGGCTCTCTGCTCAGCGGGGAGCCTGCTTCCCCCCCCCACCTCTCTGCCTGCCTGTCTGCCTGCTTGTGTTCTCCCCCCCCTCTCTCTCTGTCAAATAAATAAATAAAATCTTAAAAAAAAAAAAGTTGGATGGGAGAATTGAGTCAGAGAGCATGTCTCAAGAACCCAGTATTATGTCACCTTGCACATAATAGAAGCTTAAAAAATGGTGGTTCCTGTCTCCCTTTCTTCAATTTCTAAACAAGCACAGTCTAGCTTGTGTGTTTAATAGGTTTAACAAGTATGTCCTTAGAAGACACAGCAAATCCATACCTTTGATAAACAGCTTTACAATGGGCTGCTCTTGCGCTGTATATCCCAAAATCAAATGGACAGGCAAGCATCTAGAAAATCTAAAAGAAGCAAACTTTGCCCGATTCCCTGACTCTAGGGCATACCACACTGCGACAGGCTGATGCGACAGGAACTTCTCCATCCATTTCCATCAGGACAAAAGCTCTGCCTAAGTCCACCCAGCAACTAGTCATACAGGGGAGTTTGGTGTGGAGGAGATTGGAGAAGAAAGCAAAAAGAAGTGAGAGGTCACCAGCTTGCCTGACCTCATCTCACTGCCAACTTTAGGATGCCCCAGCCTCTTTCAGCCATCAGAGCTTGTGAACTCTGGAGACATGGCAGGTGCCTGAGCGCCAGCAGGGGAGGCTTCCCAGGCACTGATTGAGAGAGGGCAAAGTGGAGAGATTCGGGGGTCTCCTGCTCCTCTTGCTCTTCCTCAACAGCCCCCTTGAAGATTACAGATCCTCCAAGACCAAATCACTTCCTTTTTAAGCTGTCCTCACACTTGGAACTGCTATAAAGACAGCAATAAAATGAGAGGTACCCTCAGATTACCATCTGCAGGTGTTCTAAGATGCAGCAAGCCATTTGAATCCCCCCTTAGGCCAGTGGATTCACTCCATCTGTGCCTGCAATTCAGCCGAGACCAGCCTTTTCTGATTCCTGAAATGTCTGTTTCTCCTTTTTTTTTTTTTAATCATACCAAAGAAGAGAAATCAGCATTTCTATCCATATTATTAGAACCAAAAATAGCCTCTTTTCTCCCCAACCCACATCATTGCCACATTACAAATACATTTTGTGCAGCCACCTTAAAGGTTGTTGTGTTTCCCTCCTGCTTTCTCTTTTCATTATACAAGATTTCCAGTTATTCAGTATTTTGTTCTCATTAGAACACTGCTTGTCACATGTTTTCACCAGAGACATTCATCACCAAGGTCAAAGGGTGAATATCGTGATCTATTACGCTTAGAGGAATCTAATGAAAAGCCACATAATTATCCAATTTAAAGAGAAGCATGTAAAAAAGAAGGGACCACTTGCTATAATTTAAATTGTTTTGTTTCCCTGAAGCAAAATTCAGCACCTGATTGACAGGACCTAATGATAATTCTTATTGATATGGTGATGTTAATTGTGGAGAGATATTTAATAAGTCTCATATTCTGGAGGTAAATGTGTGCTCTTAACCTGCACCTGAACCTGATTTTTGATGCAGCGTGGGGATGAGGTACAGATACAGATAAGTGAGCACAAGTGGATTTTCAGTCTTGTGTGGCAGAATGGAAATTGGAATCTTCAGAATCTATTAGGAGAACAATTCCACAGTTGCTCACACTTTTATAAATTATACTGTATGCTATAGAAAGACACAAAGTCAGGGGAGGTTCAAGAGAGGATGTGTCGTGACTTTGCACAGAAGTTTCTAGGGTGGTACCAGATGGTGGTGTTTTTAATCAGAGACACATACCAAAGACCAGGATCTGTACTCATTTTCAAACAAAATGGGCTAATGAAATCCATTCCCTAGATCACCTCTCTCCCACCCCCAGGCTCACCTTGCAGAAAAAAGAAGCTAACTTCGAAACCTAGGTAAATTCTTGGAAGAAAATAAATTCTTATACCATGAAAAAAAAAAACCCATTTGAGAAGACATTTTTAGGCCTAGATTTCCAAAAGAAGTGATGGGTGGGGGCTGAAAATATCAGCCAGATCTCGCACCATCATGAGATCTCTCTGGGCTCTGGGAACCAGCTTCTGGGCTATGGACGGAACTGGGGTCAGCACTGACTTTCTGAGCACTGAGCTCCGTTTCCAAATTATTACCCTGACGAGAGAAGATGACTCTGCAGACATGCTTCTGTGTGACTCTGTAAGCTACACCCTGCCCTCACTAAGAAGCTGTGCATTTTTGTGTTTTCATTACATTCTAGCAAAGTTTTAAGTATTGGAGCTTTAAAACTGCATCTGCTGTCACAAGACACTTCGAGAACTCGGGGATTGATACTCATATAGCCATTTTCGGACAAATAATACAAAGTAAAAAAACTGAAACCTATTCTAAAGACAAAGCGACTTGAAAAATAATAAAGCGTTCTAGATCTGAAGGAGGGAACTTCAAGATGTGGAGTGGAGTTAAAAAAAAATTTTGTGAAACTCTGAATTAACTCAGTTTTCCATTTTTACTTACAGAAAAAGACTCGTCCATGGTGAGCATTTTAATATATCCTGTTCAATATAATTATTCACACCAATAAACTCCAAAATAAGCAAGCCAAAGATGGTTATAAACTGAGTCACAGTGGGTCACTGTTACCACAAACTAAGAGCTGTCAAGTTATAAATAGGAACATGAAAGTTAAGATGTTATTATTAAAGGGGTGTCACAGAAAACAAGAATAATTGTTCATGAACAAATATTTAAAATATTCAAAGCATTCCACAATAAGATTCTTTTGAACAGAGTGTCTGGGGCTAGAACATAGTGGATGATCAGTAAATGAAATGAGCAAGAAATTCTATTTTTCTTTTTGCTTCCTGAATTTTCTTCATTATTTTTACTTTTAATACACACACACACACACACCTTGAAATATTCGATATAAATTTTATTGACTTTGAGCCCTGTACTCACCTTAACTGAAAAAAAAGCCAAGTTAATTGGAGATGACAAAATTGATCGCAGGTTATGATACCAACGGCAGTTGAAACAACTGCTATGATTTTCAACTTCCTAGGTCAAAGCATTACATCATGCACAGGAGATTATAATTTCTCTGCACACTTCTGGTATCTCACTACCTGCAAAGTGATATGCCGGCAAATTGAAGAGAGTTCAGAGAAAAGCAATAAAGATAATTAAGGAGGCCCTCAGATTGACTGATGGAAAGAGTTGAAAAGAATTAAGGGTGAGCTGTGTGGCCCAGTGATGACCTGGTGGTTCTAGGAATGATATGGAGCTACCTAGAGGGACAGGATTCCCGTCTGTGGTACGCGTCAGTCTACCCAGGATCACAATGAAATAACAAGCACAAAGAACCTGCTGCTGGTCCAGGTCAAGAGCCGGGGCTACAGACAGCCACCCCGAGCTTCTGTGCCTTGCAGGGTGGGGTCAGGATAAACCCAAAAGGCTGCAGTGTTGACAAGGTCCCCTATTGTTGCTTGTCTAACCATACAGTCATTCTATGCCACACACCTGGGTTCCTGAAATGGCCTGCACCCCAAAAGGGAAGTTGTACGGATTGGTTAACATCATGGTTAAGTCTGGGTTCAAATCTCTGTTTCAATGCTTCCCAGTTGAGTGACCCTGGGGAAGTGACTCAGTTTCTCTGAGTGGCTCTTTCATCACTTGTAAAATGGAGATAATAATGGCCTTTTCCTAGTGTTGTTGGATGAAATTGTTCTCATAAAGCTCTTCTCAGAGTGTCTAGCCTGTAGTAAGTACTCAATACACAATATCTATTGTTCTTGTTTGTTATAATTAACAGCAATACCAGGGAAAACCTCAAAGATCAACAAAGTTTTGATCTTCCTTAATAGGGGTTCCAAGTCCTAAATCCTATGGGTTGCTTGGCCTGGAAGATTATGCCAGGGACTGAGCAAAACCCATAAAACTTCACATGCTTTTGACACCCTCTGGTATGATAATACACCTGTTTCCTTTATGCCTATTATCGGCTGGGGACCAAATGTCCAATTTGCCCAGCCCAGTCCTGGTTTGTTTATGTTGACTCAAGGTGATTACTAAGAGCACCTACTTTCACTCATAAGGGTCACAATTATTGTCGCCCTTGGCCCGCAAGAACGACAATCAGCCTGGTATGGTGTTAATGCTTCATCCGTTTATTTCGTCAACTTACTTAGCTTATATGCGGCAGGGTCACCAATAAGGGGCCAAGCAATGGGGAGAGCCAATGAGAGTCCTGTTACTATGCTGATTAAATTTGAAACAGCCAATGACTATGTCCTCCTTTAGGCGGGCTTGTTCGTTGTTTACTTGCGGCGAATTTTGCTGGCAGTGAGCCAAGCGCCATCTTGTAATAGTGGGGACTTTCCCGGCCGGAGGCAGTCTCCGACAATTATGATGATGAATGCTATGGTCACCCCAGTTCCAATTCTCTTGACATCTTTTTCTCTTTTAAACTTTTATGATCCTATGTCACCACTTGAGTTTCATATTAAAGTTACTTTTCATCAGTCCTCACCTAATCTGACTGAATAAGCTCTTTTCATCAACCCTTTCCTTATCTGGATCAAATGTTGAGGATTGCCCTGCGTTTGACTTAAGGGTTACCCTCTATTTATTTCAGGATCTGGTGAATGGATCCATGTTCACTCTAACTGCATGTTTTCCACATTTTAATGTATTCAGGACAAAGAACCTGGCCAGTCAGTCCATCCTCAATAACCTTTCTCCAGCCCCTTTTCTTCCTTTTTAGGATTTTCTCTGGAAAATTTCCAATGCTACTGGAGCTCTTGTAAGAAGCACAACTGAAATTTGACTTTGTGTTTTTTTAATCAAATGAAATAGTCCCCTTTCCATTCCAATGTTTGAAGTCAGAAGATCTAGGTTTGAGTGCCAGCTTCACTGTCCTGCTGTACTGCCTCACATGAGTCACTCCTCCTCCCTAAGCCTCAGTTTCATGATCTCTGCCATGGTGGTAATATGCAGGTAGTCAGGTTATCTACAAATACATCTTCAAAACAGTTTTCTTTTTTCCTTTCCAATCTGTATGCTTTTTTTTTTTTTTCCTGCCTTAGTGCACTGGCAAAGACCTCCAGTACAATGTTGAAATGAAGTGCTGAGAATGAACATCCTTGCCTTATTCCCATTCTTATGGGAAGGGATTTAATGTTTCACCACTAATTATGATGTTATCTGTAGGCCTTTCATTGATGTCAGGGTGAAGCAGTTTTCTCCTAATCCTAGTTTACTGAGAATGCTTGTCTTTTTTGGATGCGTTTTTCTTATTTATTGAGATGATCACATGATTTCCTCCCATATTCTATAGAGTACTACATTACAATGATTAGATTTCAAATAATTAAAGAAGTTTACGTTCTTGGGATAAATCCCACATACTGTCAGACTCAAATTGTTAATATTCTGCTAATGACTTTATGTCTCTGTTATTGTTGTAATACTATAAGAAAAGTACTTTTACTCTCTTCTTATATTTGAAAATCAAATGAGATTGCAAATGTGAACATGTTTTGTAGATTGTTAAGTGCTATCAGCATGTAGGCTCCAAAGCTGCTGCACCTGCTACAAATGATGATAATGCATGGCACAAAGGTGGCCTTTGCCATGGCAACAGCCCATTGGCTGGTCAGGAACCAGGTTTGGTGATTAATTCCTACTCTCTCACAGATGTAGTCATCACCTATAACTCAGAACCCTCAGCCTGTGAGTTTGGCAAAGATGTCTCCTGGATTTTCCAGGGAGGCCCCAACTTAAAATAGTCTCTCCTATTATCAAACCTCATCACACCATATGTTCTTACTGTGAGCTTAGCGTTCTTTTCCCCAATGCATTGACTTATTCCTGTCTCACAAGAAACTCACCTGCCACTTGCCTGACTACTCAAGTGGACTCAAAACATTTGCCACAATCTGTTCAAACATGGGAAATGGTAGAGCTTATGATGCATGTATAGTTTCAATACATCGAGAAAGATTTCAGCTTCTACTTAGAAGTTTAAAGTCAAATAAGTTTTCTCAATTTTGACAAAGGTTATTAAAGGTATCATAATTTGTATATCCCTTGCATAATCCTGCATGTTCTTTCTTTCATTCATTTATTCAGCAAATACCTACTGAGCTTCTGCTATGTGCTAGGCATTGTTCTAAGTGCGGGAGAGACCACAGGGAACAAGCTGGACAAAGCAGTGTCTCCCTGAGGGCAGCGTTATTCAGGTGCTAATCTGATGCAGAAACCATGTAGTGGGTGCCAGACAGGGCCACCTAGAGCCTTCTTTAGGACCATGACACTCATCTGCCTGGTTGTAAGGAGTCTGAGCTACTTCTGGCTCACATCTGAGGCTCTCTCTAGGCCTTGCCCTTGGCTAAGGGAGCTGCCTCACCAGTGGTTACTTTCTTTTTAAAAGATTTTATTTATTTGACAGAGAAAAAGAGACAGTGAGGGAGGGAATACAAGGAGGGAAAGTGGGAGAGGGAGAAGCAGACTTCTCGCTGAGCAGAGAGCCCGATGCAAGACTCAATCCCCGGGCCCTGGGATCATGACCTGAGTCAAAGGCAGATGCTTAATGACCGAGACAGCCTGGTGCCCCCAGAGGTTACTTTCCCTTCTAGCCACATCTCATGACAGGTGAATGGGAGGAAGGAGCAATATAAAAGCCTAGCCCCCTTGCCTCAATACAAGACCGCTCCAAGGGGCCATTCCACCTCTAGATCCTAGCTTTATTGCAGCTCAACTTCTCCTTCTGTGCCCTTATCTTCCCTTCATCCCTCCCAAGAATTATCTCCAAAGCACTTTCCAATCAACTTTCAGCACACAGATCCCCATCTCAGAGGCTGTTTTCAGCGGGAATAGCCTTAAAACAAGCCCAAATCCTTCTTAAATGCTACCTCTGAGGGGCACCTGGGTGGCTCAGTGGGTTAAGCCTCTGCCTTTGGCTCAGGTCATGATCTCGGGGTCCTGGGATCGAGCTCCACATCGGGCTCTCTGCTCAGTGGAGAGCCTGCTTCCCTTCCTCTCTCTCTGCCTGCCTCTCTGCCTACTTGTGATCTCTCTCTCTCTGTCAAATGAATAAACAAAATCTTTTTTTTTTTAAATGCTACCTCTGAGAGGAGGTAAGAGATTAACTGATTGACTACTAAATGTCTTTCTTCAAAAATACCGGAGGTTTAAAAATATACTGGACTTAAGAAGAAAAGTTCATTGAGAAAGGGAAGACTTTTTTCCATAATTAAATCCATAATTGACAATTCCTTAGGGAAATCATGACTCCCAGCTAGCATACTCCCCAAAGATTCCACTAAACGAACAAAACCACCCATCATCATGGAGCAAGAGTTTCAGGAAAAACTTGTCTAACATTAAAAGTTCAGGTATGAAGTGTCACAGACATTAACTGTGAAAGTCACTCTAGCACTATTAAATGGGAAGGACTCCTCTCCACTATGATGTGGGTCACAGGTTGCCACAAGCTGTGAGATGGCATTTCTGTCTTGCACAAGAACTTTTATAACAGAGTGACCTAGAATCTTCACACATGCTGCAAGGTTTGTGTTTGTGACATTCTTTCAAGTTTGGTCTGTTTTGCAAGACAGAGCAAAATCTGTCAGTGATGCAATGAGACATTGCAAGCCACAAGCGACTTTTGGATGGGAAAAGATGAGGACACCCAACCAGCATAGGACAGTGCATGGTGTGTTTTTTCCAGTACCGGCAGGTGTTTAGTGAATGATTCCTGATGCTGACTACACCCAGTGATGGCGTGCCCTTGTGGTACAAGAGCACAGGGTAATATGGTGAGCCTCTGATGGTTCCACAACTATTTATTCAATGGCGTGTCAGTCAGGTTGAAAATTAAGCTGAATAACAAAGAGACCACCAAATATAGTGGCTCCCATGGGGTTCACAGTCTGGAGGGGTTAGAAAATAGACAAATAAAGAAGTAATTGCCAAACATAAAGATCCGGGAAGAAAATGAAGATGGTGTGGTAAAGACAAGAAAAGAGTGGACATAGAGCAGGATGGGTGACGAGCAGAGGCAGAGGCATCAGCTAGGGCTTTAGAGGAGCAGCATAGGACCCTGAAGGACCTTGTAGGCTTTGGTGAGGAGCATGGTATTAGAAATGCAATGAGGAGGTGGGTTACCAGATTATGATCCCTGTGGCTGCTGTGGGGAGAATGTAGCCATCTGTGTAATTGACTTATTAGTCTGAGAAGAGAATTCTAGGGTCAAGAGAGTGACTGTTTAAATACCATCTCTTAAGAATAATTTCAAGATAAGAAATTAATCCCCTGATAGATGAAGTTTCTCTGAGTTTTCAGAGGGCCCTCTGAGGCCAGCCACATAGGATAGCATCCTGAAGCCATGCCCAAAAATCCAGAGCCTTCAAGAGAAGCTCTGTTGGAAGGAAGATCATCAGGAAGCACATTGTGGGGAGGCATAGTGTTGGGTTTTATGTCTAAGTCACTTCTCATCTCCAGTGGAAGGGCTCTGTCACCTTGGATGGCAAGGTTATTACCTGTCTTGAAAATGCAAGAACCTGGGAAGCAAGACTTAGTTTCTCTTGAGGATGTAGGAAGATATGAAGGGCACCTGGGTGGCTCAGTCAGTTAAGTGTCTGACTCTTGATTCCAGCTCAAGTCATGATCTCAGGGTCATGAGACTGAACCCCATGCTGGGCTCCACACTCAGTGCAGAGTCTGCTTGAGATTCTCTCCCTCCCTCCCTCTCTACCCCTGCCGTCGCCTGTGTGCTCCTGCCTGCCCTCTCATGTAGATAAGATAAGACAGGAAGGAAGGAAGAAATGAAAAGTAAAAATAACTGAGAGAGACTGTGGACTCTGAGAAACAAACTGAGGGATTTGGAGGGGAGAGGGATACAGGGTTGAGTGAGCCTGGTGGTGGGTATTATGGAGGACACGTATTGCATGGAGCACTGGGTATGGTGCACAAACAATGAATTCTGGAACACTGAAAAGAAATAAAATAAAATAAAATGGAAAAAAGAAAAAGAAGGAGGCAGAGGGTTTTGACTACAGGAGAGAATAAGGCCATGCAGGACGCAAGGGAGAGCAAGTGGTATCATGAGGCTATCATGTCGGCAATGGAATGAGGAGAACCTCTAGAAGCTGGAACAACCATGGAAGCAGATTGTCCCTGGAAGCCTCCAGAAACATCAGCTCCTCCAGCACCTTTCACTTTAGCCCCATATGACCAATTTGGACCCATAACTGTGATAGAATAAATTTGTGTTGACTTAAAAAAAAAAAAAGAAAGAAAGAAAGAAAAGTAAAGTAAAAATACTTTCTCTGGTTTCATTTTTCTTAATATGGAAAATAATAAATATTTATTTGTAACAGAAATGACAGACCTTTTTAAAATGCCATCTGGCAGGTGCAATGACATGCAGGTATTAATATGATACCCAAAATGTGTGTAGTTCTCACTAGTTTACAGAGTCTTTGCCCACATCATCCTACACAGATACCCGGGTGAACTGAATTTTCTATAAATGGCTCTTAATAAGACCAACTGACTAAAATTTTAAATTTGTAGTAAGTGTATAATACCTATTCATGCATCATAAACATTAAAGTCTTTTAAAATAGTAGATAGGGCCTGATGATTCAGGAGGTCTTGATTTGTTGAGCCCTTGGTTTATAAACTGGTGATGACCTTGGATGAAATTCTGCATATTTGTAAGTACAACTCTGAAGCATTGGAGATAAAGGGTTATTTCAAATCTTATGAGAATATACATGAAAACTGTGTCTGTGTGAACTCAAGTTCTAAATTAGTTGCAGGGTGAACTAATCATTTCAAGCATTAAAGCTTGGCCTTGGGATGAAAATTAAAGGAGAAACATTTAGGCAGAATCATCGGAGAATTGCCCTCAAAGTAAGACAGCTAGATCCATAAATATTTTCCTAAGGGAAAAAGTGAAAGTATCATCAGTTTTTAATTCTAATTGAAAAAAAAAAATTAGCCTGTGGACCACAGAAAACAACCTTGTGTCAGAACACTGAATTATGTTTCTCCTACCTCTCCTTTTCATTGTGACTAATATTTTCTAACACACTCAGTGAAGAATGGTAAAGTAGAAATCTGCATTAGAGATCGCAGATATATCAACCACAATAGCTGTCCTCGTCTGGGGGTGTTATGTCTGAAATCCCTAAAGCCCAGCACAGTAGGTATTCCTGGAGAATTAAGGATGTATTAAAAAATGGGTGTGAGGTCAGCAGTGCAAGAGGGAGAGAATTTTTCTTAAAGCAGGAGAAAAGGAAGAAGAGAGTCCCACTCGCCATTCCTGACCCCTCACTCTTTTCAGAAAACATTCCCTACATCTTTGCCAGAAAGCACACCTCCCTCCCAGCTGCCCCCAAGCATCTGTTCTTCAAGCATTTATGGAGCACCTACTATGGGCCAGACCTACAGATGGAGCCCGACAGAGATGAGTCACACACAACCCCTATCCTCAAGGAAACACAGACTTCTTAAGAAACCAGCACAAAACGAACTATCTAGAAAGATCTCTTAGAGAGGAAAGTGCCAACTGCTGAGACTCCACAAGAGGAGGCGACTCCCCCTGGCCTCCGCTCTGGGGGCAGGCTTTACCAAGAGTGAGTTTTAGCCCCCTCTGTGATGAGTATGCTTTCCTCACACAACAAACAGGAGAGAGCAGAGGGGTGCAGGGAAGAGTGAGGTCTACTGAGGCTACAGGGAAGGTGAGGGGCCTGTTGTGAATAACCCCAGGGCATCAGGCCAAGCAGTTCAAGCTGGACTCCGCAGTCGGATCAGACCTGAGGCAGTTTTTAAATTGGGAGAGGAGCATGATCGAGTCTGGGGTTTGGAAAGGCCACTGGCACAGCATAAAGCATGTGCCTCACATTTGATCTTGGGAGTTACCCTGAGCAGAAGACTTCTCCAAGGCCGCTCTCATCAATGAGCAAGCCCCCTGTTCTATTGAGTGACTTCATCCTGGGACACAGCAGCTTTCTGGGCTCATGCATGCTGTGGGACAAGGAACTGCTGGTGAGGACGGCTTGTCTCTGGGTCTCCCTGCTGTTGGGAGGAAGGATGGACATCTCAGCCAGGAAGACACAGTGTCCGGGCTGACGTCACAACTGGGAGCCAGACTCCTCTGGTGCCTGGAGTGAAAAATCGGGTGCCTCAGTGTCTTCTGGATCTTATGGCTCACTCAGGAGATCTATAAAATGTTTCTTTGCTGTCCACATTGACCTACTTTCCTTTTTTCTTACTGCGCCATCTGGCTGTGACCTATGGTAAAAAGGCCTCGGAGAGGAGGATGCTCATCCCTCCGCCGCTCCCCTCCTCCTGCACACCCCCCTGTATGTGCAGCAGACAGTTGCGTGGAAGTGCCCAAAGACACTCTATTCTTTCTCCCCTCTTGCCTTTTCACAGACGGTTGCCTCCACCTGGAAGGTTGTGTGTGCCTGGCAACCTCCTATTTCCCTTTCCAGATTCAACCCTAATATAGTCTGGTGCCTGGAACCTTTGCTGACGTCCCCAGCAGGATGGATGCCCTCCTCTCTGCCCCCTTACACAATAGATTCCATTCTGTTCTACGCTGAACACATGGCTGCAATAAATCGTCTCACATCCGCCTCCCTCACTAGCCGATGAGCCCTCAAAACCCTTGAAGGGTGGAAAATGTGTTACTCTCATCTGTTGTCTCCTCAGCTCTCAGACACCTCAGCACACGGGAGATGCGGACTTTCAGTGACTTGCAAGATAACCCTTCATGTTCTTCCATGCATTTCAAAGAGCTTGCATCTTAAAAGCCCTCTTAACAGTTTTCCTCCTCGACACACAACAATCTTGCATTGATTAGCCCCATTTAGAGATGTGAAGACAGAGGTTCAGAAACTTGCGATGATCTGCCCAGGGTCACTCAGCAAGAAAGTGCCAGAGTTCAGCCATGGTTGGGGCATTCTGGTCTGCTCTGAGCCCTCTGGGCTGCATGGTAGGGGAGTGGCACTGAGCTCCAGGTCTCTGGTTGGAAGATGTACTTAGGACACAATCTCCGTCCAGCACCTAGGGCCACCCACATCTGCTCCTCTGCTCCTTTGGTCCTTTAGTTGTGGTCTGAGTCCTCTAGGGGCTCCCCTGAGGGAAGGACTAAGGGAAGGCATGCTGCAGGAGGTTACCTGGGTTGCCCTCGGGCTGCTGACTCAAGCTCAAATTGTGGTCAAGTCAGCAAGCGGAGGCTACAGCCAGGCCTGCAGTGGGAGAGGGGAGGGTGGGAGTTTGAATTACTTCTCCTACAATCCTATCCTTGGCCTTGGTTTGCATAAAAACAAAAAATCTTACATTAGAGTCCATGGCCTATCAAACTAACCATAAAATGAGAAACAACAGAGGGCGCCTGGGTGGCTCAGTGGGTTAAGCCGCTGCCTTCGGCTCAGGTCATGATCTCAGGGTCCTGGGATCGGGTCCCGCATCAGGCTCTCTGCTCAGCGGGGAGCCTGCTTCCTCCTCTCTCTCTGCCTGCCTCTCTGCCTACTTGTGATCTCTCTCTGTCAAATAAATAAATAAAATCTTTTTTTAAAAAATGAGAAATAACAGAGCCTAAATCAGTGAGATACTTAGGGGTTATGGATACTCTTAATTTTAATTTCATTCATTTATTTTTTGAACAAAAATATATTTGGACAGTTTAAAATTTCAAAGGCACAAAAAAGTAGAGTGTAAATATTGTCCTTCCCGCTCTTGTCCCGCATCACCAAATTCCTCTGCCAGAGGTATTTCATGAATATGCAAGAAAATACACACACACATAGACACACACATATATACACACACAATTTTTTTCTTCCATTTTTTTTCTCCCATTTTTATATGATGGGCAACCTACTAAAACTCTGTTCTACATCTTGCTCTGTTTTTCACTCGATAATCTGGCTTGGAATTCCTTCTGTATCAACACACAAAGAGGTGCCTCCATCTTTTTTACAACTGTACAGTATCCCATGGTAGGCCTGTCCCAAAATTTAATTTAACCAGTCTCCCAGTGAGGAGCACTGAGTTTGTTTCCCATCTGCTGCTGTTATAAATAATGCTGCAATGAATAAACTTATATATTTATCATTTTGTTCACGTGGGAGCATATCCATAAAACCGATTCCTGGACTTGGAACTCTGGGTCGAAGTATATGTGCATTTGTAGGGAGGAGTGTTGCCAAACGGCCTTCCGCAGTTTGTCCTGATTTAAAATTCAACTTGAAGTGTCTTAGTGGACCTCTTTCCCTGTGGCAGCCTCTTTACCTATTAGCCCTGAGAGATGGTCTGAGAAGTCAGAGAAGCCTGGAAGACCCAACACCTCCTCCACATTGAGAAAATAAAGGTGTGAGGAAACACAAATGGAGACCACATCTCCCCCACTAGGATGGCTATGATCCAAGACACCAGACAGTAAGTGGTGGCTGTAGAGAATTCTGAACTCTTTGTGCACTGCTGGTGGAAACACGAAACAGTGCAGCCACCATGGAAAACAGTTTGGTGGCTTCTCCAAAAATTAAGCAGATAATTGCTTTATGATTCAGCAATTCTACTCCTAGGTCTATAAGCTTCAAAGGACTGAAAACAGGTATTCAAACACTTTTCCGTCAATGTTCACAGCAGCATTATTCTCAGTAGCAAGAGGCAGAAACAACCCAAATATCCATCCACAGATGAAGGGAGGAAAAAAAGGTGATATGTACATACAAAGGAATATTACTCAGTCATAAAAAAGGAAGGAAATTCTGACACATGCAACAACATGGATGAACCCCCAAAAGGTCACATATATCATATGGTTGTATTTGTATGAAATATCCAGAATAGGTAAATCCATAGAGACAGAACTCAAATCGATGGTTGCCAACGGCTGAGAGGTGGAAGGAATGGGGAAGTGACTGCTGATCAGGTACAGGGTTTTTCTTGGGGTGATGAAAATTCTTTGGAACTTGATACAAGTTATTGTTGCACAACACTGTGAATGTACTAAATGCCACAGAGTTGTATATTTCAAAATGGTTAATTCATGTTATATAAATGTCATCACAACAATAAAAAGGGAAAGTGGGGGTGTCCTCTTTTCACTGTTTCTGATATTCTTGGTCACCGACTCTCTCAATCCCCCACTATGAAATGCTTCTCTGTGCCCCCCTCCCAGGTTGGTCTATCCAGAGGAGCAGACAGAATGCTTGCCCAGTGGCTCAGTGGAAACAGAAGTTCACATATACCCAGCAATACCAAATGCTAGATAATGAGCCTGGTGCTTTATCTGCATTTTTTCATAAAATCTTCACCACAACCCTGCAAATTTGGACACTGTAAGTACCTTGTCCACTGTTACTTGGCTAGAAAGTAGTAGAGGGGGACTCCAAAGCCAAGTGCTTTCCATGAAGCAGCCAACCTCAACATTTTACCCATCTCAGCAGGGATTGGAGACAGCAGGACCTTGCCAACCCCAAAAGCCATTCCTAATGACTCGATGCCCTGAGCCTTTAGCCAGCCTGCTCCTCTGGGAGGCATCAAGCTCCTCCTCCTCCTGAAGCCCTCTATGTCCAGCTTACTACAAGCATTCCCTTGAAGCCCAGCTTGTCCCTTCTTGCCCTCCCACTTAACATAGTGAATTGAGTTCATGGCTCTCCATAAATACTAAGTGAATTAAATTGATCTCAGTAGGATGGAGCAAGGGACCAAAATGAATTCATAGTGTTCTGACCTAATCTGAATTAGGTGGCTTGAATAAAAAAAACCTCACCTTATTCCTGCTGTGATATGAAGAATGAAAGCTTTGGTGTTAAACAGTCTTAGCTTCAAATCCTGGGTCTGCTGCTTTCTTGCCTCATGTTCTCTAAGCCTTGGTTTGTACATCCGTAAAAATGTGGTTGTAAAACAGTAAGGAGGAGGGCGCCTGGGTGGCTCAGTGGGTTAAGCCGCTGCCTTCGGCTCAGGTCATGATCTCAGGGTCCTGGGATCGAGTCCCACATCGGGCTCTCTGCTCAGCAGGGGGCCTGCTTCCCTTCCTCTCTCTCTGTGATCTCTTCCCTTCCTCTCTCCTACTGTGATCTCTCTCTGTCAAATAAATAAATAAATAACAGTAAGGAGGATTGAACAAGATAGTATGAGAAAAGCCAGCATACTTCATTCAAAAAATATCTGTTAAGGTCCCACTATCTAACAGGCAACATATTGGGATAGGGGATTCTTTTAATGTGGTTAACATAATCCTTGAACTCAAATGACTTGCATTCTAATGGAAGAACAGACATTAAATAACTAATTGTGAACTAGGAGTCTTTTTTTTTTTTTTTTTTTTTAAGATTTTATTTATTTATTTACTTGACAGAGAGAGATCACAAGTAGGCAGAGAGGCAGGCAGAGAGAGAGAGGAGGAAGCAGGCTCCCTGCCGAGCAGAGAGCCCGATGCGGGACTCGATCCCAGGACCCTGAGATCATGACCTGAGCCGAAGGCAGCGGCTTAAGCCACTGAGCCACCCAGGCACCCGTGAACTAGGAGTCTTAACCTATTCTGTGTGTGGAAGGGTGTCAGAGAAGGCTTTCTGAGGAAGTAACATTGGAGCTGAGATGGAACGATAATTAGGTGGAGCTAGAATGTTCCAACAAAGGGCACATAAGGAGTGGGTGCAAAGACCCTGAGGAGGAAATGACCCAAGGGAGTTTAAGGAACTCAACACCCCTCCCCTTCTGTCTGTGTCCCTCCAGCTCACTCTCCAGGACAAAGTCACAGGGGTCATTTAAAGAGACAAATAGTCAAATCACCCTCCTCTTAATGCCCTGAATGACTGACCATTGTTTCTAGGAGACTCATATCAGCATCCATAAGGTATCTGTCTGGCTGAGTCCCTTCACCTCTTAGCCCCAATAGGGATGCAATAACACAGCCTCTTCTGAGGAACCTGCCCTACCCACAGCTCTTGTCATCCATGTGTCCAGCACTGTACAACACAACAGGCCCCCACCCCCCCAATCCATCATGGCTGACTAAATCAGGCATGTTCCCCAAACTAAAAGCTTCCCAATGTCCCCTGGTATGGAATCTAAAACATAGTGGAGAGAAAGAGAACTGGATAAGTCAGAATGTTTTAGTCAGGAGTTTGAGCTAAGGAATTCCACAAGAGTGACCAGAAGTTGAAAGGGTGCCATGAGCCTCAGGGAGGGCCATGTCAAGCCAAAGCCACAGCAATGTCCCATAGATGGAGACAAGTGCCAAGTGGTAGCAGAAGCCAGTCCACAGAGGGAGAGAATGGAGCAAAGGCCCAGAGAGAAGCAGAGATGTAACGAAAGACAGATCTTGTGACCAATCCCCCCACCGCCCCCGAGAAATAGGGATTCCCTGACCTGGGTGCCTTGGCTCTGAACAGCTCCTGTCTCCTGCCCCAAGTGGTAGCCCTGCCTCATTGTGGCCCAAGCTGGCCCTGAGATCCCTTTTTCCATTGTCACCCCAGGTGAACCTTTGCCATTGGATTCTTCCCTACTCCAACTACGCTGAGGGATGCATCCACAGGATCCAAGCAGACGGCTACTCAGCTAGGTCACAACCTCTAACTCTTTGGCCTCAGCCTTGGCACACAAACTTCTTGGTATGTACGTGCTGGGAAAGAATTAAGTGAATGAAATTTACATCCAAAACGATGGCTGGTGTGGTAATTGGAGATTGGTTTTCTCATTCAGTTTAACGGGCGCATTCTGCACAATGGATAAGAAATGGCATTTTCACAGTATTGAGCTTGGAACAAAAAGTCATGGAGGAAGAGGGGAGGAGGGAGGCAGAACAGGGCTGGTAGAGAGGTCTCTAGCACCCATTCATTTAGACTGTTTACCTATAAGCAAATATTTACAGGCACCTTTCAATCACTAAATCTGAGTGAAGACAGTAGCATGAGCACATACAGAGCAATGTGAGAGTCGACATTTCCTCTGCTTAGTGGTGTCCATTCCTTAGATAAAACTTCTCATGATAACGTATAATTGCAATGGTCTCATATACCACTGTTATTTTTCTGTTGTTACTATATTAACTGTGTAGGCCCCAGTCAGTGCCCCACACCATTCTGTGAGCACCCTCAGCTTGTGGCAGCCAGAGCTGGTCCCGAGACAGGGCAGAGCTATAACACCTTTGGGCACTGACACGAGATCATTCCTTGTGCCTCCAATTCCAACTGTCATAGCCACAGAGCCAAACACTTGAACAGTGGTCACTCAGACCACTGGGGTCCTGCCATTAAGTGGAGAGAGGGCTCCAGCTGCATAGAAAAGAATCCAGTTCATGGGAGGGGGGGAGAAGGAGGAGGAGGAGGAGTAAACAGTCTGGTTGTCATTTTCTCATTCTATACAAATAACACAAAGCATCCTTCCCTGGCATTCTCTCATGTTGAAATTCAGGAGGCATATGCATGTGGGGTGAGAAGCAGCTTCACCAGATATCATTTAGCTCTGTGTGACAGAGGGGATTCGAGCTCACCAAATATCCACATGCTCCACTCTGTATCCCAGTCTCCCTTGCAGTTGTGGGGCCATGTGACTAGTTCCAGCCTATGGAGTGTGGGGAAAATTCTGTGGGTCTTTCCAAGGACGAAGCAGTCCAAGCCAGCCAGCTGCCTCCATGTCTGTCTCTTTTGCCCTGCTGGAGTCTCCTGGAAGGCCACCTGCTCCTGAGAGCACAGCTGTAAGACAAAACAGGGATGCCTGATACACAACAGGAAATGGACTTTTGTTGCATTCAGTTGCTTAGATTTCACAGTTTATGTGTTACCACAGCACAGTACAGCCTGTTCTGGGCCTTACACTGCAAGGTTTGAGGTAGGAAGCCCAGAAAGGTAAGAAACAGGCTTGCTTTCTTTTTCTTCTTCTTCTTCTTCTTCTTTTTTTTTTTTTCTTTTCTTTTTGGGAGAGAGAGAGTGAGCACACACATACCGTGTGGGGAGGGGCAGAGAGAGAAGCAGAACCTCAAGCAGGCCCCCGGCTGAGTATGGAACACAATGCAGGGCTCAACCTCTTGACCAAGAGTTGGAAGTTTAACCAACTGAGCCACCCAGGTGTCCCTGAAATAGGCCTGCTTTCAAACAGCTCATAGTCCAAATTGGGAGAGCAGGAAGGCAAATATTCCCATGTCAAACATTAACGCTCAGGCCACAAAGATGGCAAGCAGATACCGTCTCATTCAAATAGCCCCCTAACAGAAACATGATTTGTCCGTGTGAAGTAAAAGGCTGACAGGAAAACAGTTAAAGACCAGGAAAACATTATAAGAGATAAAATTCTGTTCAACAGTAGGTGTAAATGTGGTGATCATGCAATCCCGAAGGGGCATCCTGATTCCTTCTAGGTTTGTAGTACAGGATATTTTAAAACACACAGAAAAATAGAGAGAATAGTGCCATAAGCCCTTCCTCAGCTCATCACCCAATTTGAATCATTGTAATCTATGGTGCAAATGTATCTATTCTGTATGTTTCTTTCCAAGTATTACTTTTTCCCCCTGCAGTATTTTTTAAAAGATCTAATAACCAGTCCAGAGTCAAAAGTCCCCATTTGTCTCAACAAAAAAACTTTTTTAGTTAATTTGTTCAAATCAGGACTCAAGACCAGTTTCAAACACTACATCTCATTGGTATGTTTTTAAAGCCAGATTTCAGCCCTGATAGCTTTACCACTGCACACATTTTTAAGTGCCATTTATACATATCGACTTCAACAATGTGATGAAATACGTTTTCAAGGCCCTGCCTACTCTGCTGTCACATACAACCAAAAAAAAAAAAAAAAAAAAATCGGTAAACATCAGCTGAAATGTCATAGGCCACATAATCGTGTTGGGTTTGCAGAGGCCAAACAACATGTGTGACCAGACCACATACGTCAAACACACACGACATGTGACCCAGAAGGGCCCTTCAGAAAGTGCCTACCACAAGGAGAAAGGCCACACGGAGTGTGTATCCATCTCCTTCACCACTGGAATATGCAGAGGTCCCATTTTAAGACTGGGGGAACTGTGGGAAAGGCTATATTTTATCGAAGTGGAAAGTGGCTGTGATTCTAGTCCCTATCTTCGGCTTTTCATCAAAAATAAATGACTCCTGTGAGGCAGTGGCCAAGAAACGTGGCCAACTAACAACTCTGGAAAGAAGAGACGGTCAACCCAGGTTTGAGCCTGTACCTTCAGCATAGTACCTGCAACACTACCAACCAGGAGAGCGGGTATGACCCAAAGGTATCGAGGCCAAATTCCAAACTCAGATGATTACTGTCTACTCTTATTACAGAATCAGAGAGGATTTTAGAATCTGAGAGAGAGAGAAGGAGAGAGACAGAGTGAGAGGCAAACGGAGACAGAGACGCAGAGGACAAGAGAGAGGAAGCATCATCTACCCACCCACCCATCTGTCCATCCATAGGAGAGGCAAAGGCAGCAAGAAGGAGCCGAGAAAGGCAGAGGCAAGAACAGGTGTGAGACAGAGAGAGGAACAGAGGGAAGCAAACACCGTATCTTCAGGTCTGACAGTCTGCTGAAAATCTGTGCTCCAAAAACTGCAAAAGGAACAAAACAGGTAAGCAGCAGCCTGGGCCTTCGGTTTCCTGCAGAGCCCACTGCCCTGCTGGCTTTACAGAGCCCCTGCGCCGCGCTCCCTGCTCTCCTGACGGGGATGAACAACCCGCCTTTGTTCTCTTTTCCCTGGCTACAGAGCAAATGAACAGGGGCAGTCAACACAACAGCCTATCAGATGTGGATTATTGGTTTCGAAGG
Source organism: Mustela nivalis (assembly GCF_964662115.1). Taxonomy (NCBI): domain Eukaryota; kingdom Metazoa; phylum Chordata; class Mammalia; order Carnivora; family Mustelidae; genus Mustela; species Mustela nivalis. The sequence goes on from NC_139031.1 coordinate 47,259,365, forward strand.
AAACCCGGATCCCAGAAACCCCGCCAAAGAGATGGTGAAAAGGTCTGAAGAGAAAGCAGAAGCCTGTGGTTTGGGTGATGTGCCGATTAAGAGGGCTTGTTTAGAGCCACTTCGAGTGGCAAGGCGAACAGTGCATGTAAATGATCAAAAGCAGCCAGGACCCTCTCCCATCAGTCACAAAAGATGCTTAAGGCCGGTTCCTTTGAATGCTGTTTTAGTAGTGGTCTCATACAATACATCTTAAGGAACATTTATACTGTGTTCACTGTGCATTCAACTGTGGCCACTTCAAAGGTTTAGCCAAGTATTTTATGGCCATGGTAAAGGGTTCTTATTGATTTAAATTACAAGCTTGGCTCCCGTCAGCTCCACTTGAGGGCAAAAATGCAATAAAATATCCCACAGCACAAGAGACAGACATATCGCATTGAAAATCTTAAGAGATCCTTTTCACTATAATCACTCTCAATGATATTTATTTATATGGGCAAGGTTATCAGAGAGATTTGTCTACAATCCTTAAGCTTTGGGGGTTTGTCTTAGTTTGAGGATTTGCTTTTCAAAAAATGTAGTTCTAACCTGGGCCAAAGAAAGGTCATAAGTGCATTCTGTGTCCCCTGGCTTAGCCCTCCTCCGCTCCCCGACTACTGACTGAATGGTCGTTCCAAAAATAGTGACATTGACATACTGGCCATCACGCCTGAGGGATTATGGTTTTCAGTCCTCCAATCATTTGCATATCCAGCAGGCCAGACTCAAATGAATGAGAGGTGTCAAGGCTTGAATGACAAGCCTATCAAGACGATGGAAGGCTGTCCCAGGATTAACTGTCACAGAGACAAACTCCACTCTGGAGACAGAGACACGAGCATGCTATGGGAAGACTGTAAAATTGAGAAGGGGCGCGAAGCTGTCAATACGAAACATTGTTTATGCTACTCAATAAGCCCCGTGATCATCAGCACAAAGGAAGTCCCCTCATGCTAAGAAAAAGAGAGAAAGCCAAAGCAGCAGGCTCTGGTCTGCTTCATTCCCGGTTCCTTTATAATAATTTGCCTGAAACATACCCAAGACAGAGCTAACCCCTGGACATACACAGAAAGTAGCAAATGACTATTATGTGTCTGACATTTGAAATAACATGTTTCTGGAGGGTTGGCATTACAAGAGTCATTTCACTTCAAAATGTTATTCCTAATGTAATTTTTTAAAATTCATAAGAGGCACTTGCTAGAATTCAGTGTAGCACTAAAGTCACTCAAAAGACAGAGGTCAAATTCATTTCATTTCTTTTATGTTTTCTTCTCTCTGCTAGATGAAATAAATGATTAAGCCTAGAACACTTGGCAGTTCAGCGAATGTGCTCCGTGGCACCATTACAAGATCGATTTTCTCAATACAGGAGTCTTTCTAGGGTGCACATTGCTTAGCTGACATCTGTCGCCGTTGTCATGGTAGCGCTCTCTCCAGCATAGTGAGAGGTCAGGCCTGACAGGGAAGGCCTCGCCAGCTCTACCCCAGTCACTTCAAGGTTAACAGCCAATGGACCAAAGAAATAGGCAATTATAGTACAGTCAATTCCGGTTAAGGAAATATCTGAGAAGTAAATATGTCTGATAAGTGAATGGAAATGAAACAGCCAATGCTATTGATGCAATCCCATAATATCAATATCATTTTGTGGTGCAGTTTGGTTGTTCCTTGTAAAATGTCTATGCTCAAAGAAATCTAGCAAGAGCAAGGTATGCAAAGCTTCATTATGCTGCCGTTAGCCTCTGTATTTGGAGAATAGGATTCCCACAAATGGACAGATGAGTAGCAGCAGGAGGGCAACGCTTCTTGAAGACAAAAGTGCAAAGAGGATCCCTCGGTCTCCATCCCCTGTTGGTGCAGTCCTCTGATACTGCCTGCTGCATGGATGCCTGAAGAAGATTCCCAGCATCTTAAAGGAAATCAACTTTAAAACAATATTTATAATTGCTACCTCATATTTACCAAAATTTTATTTATCAAGATGAAAGTCTTTTCTACCGTTTTAATGACCCCCCAAAATATCAAGATTTCCAAATTACCAACAAGTTGGAATTAATAATTTCTAATGATATACATTTCTACTAAAGCATAACTTTTGATAGAGAAAAAGTATTATTATAATAGACATTCTTCGAATAGAATTAGAAAAATGACAGGTGGAACTAAAATGTAAAGATTTTCAATTACAAGTTGCATAGCCTAGAAATTCAGTCACTGACAACCTCTGCAGGTTGCAATACTTGAAATTCATTATAGTACACACACTCGCATTACCCACTGCTGATTAAATCCTGCAGTTAGTATAAAGAGATCTTCAGATTTCATCAGACATCTGAAAGAATAGCAATGACTTCTCTTCAGCTGTGAGATTTTGTTACTCACAATGAAGAACAGAAAATTAAGGGTAAAAAAAAATATATATATATATATATATATATATAATCACTGTGGTTACTTGTATCAGATTTTTGTCAAAATATCCATGGCTACCATGGCTTATTCATGACTGCTTAGGTCTTTGGCCAATCCTTGGCATATCAAGAGGTAGAATATCATCCAGCAAATGGTCAAGCCACAATTGCCAAATTGTCTCCCAGAGTTCTTGCTAATACACCGAAGCCGTTCATGTCTTCATGGTGAAAGGTGATTTAGCCCTTACACTGGTAAGCTAATGACACTCCCTGCAGCCTGATGGTCTCCTGAGAATGAATAGTTTCACTGGAAAATTCAGCATTATTTTAGAAGGGTTACGTATGGGTGCACAAAAGAGTAACCCACTCAAATTAGCTTAGGCACAGAGAATTTTATTGTAAAGAGGCAACAGGCTATCCTATGAAGAATGGGAAGCAAAGACAGGAAATAAATGAGACACGTGCTGAGTCAGAATTAGAATGAAACTGAAAACCAGAAGCCAGGGTTATTCTCTCTACATGGACTTCATCTCGGTCACGCTCTTCTCTCTTCACCTGCTTTCACTAGACTTCCTCTGCCTTTAACACAGTTTACTTGGAAGAAACTTCCAGTTCTGGCAGCACCCTTACCTTACTGATGGAGTTTCTCAGTGTCCAAATTTCAAATCCCCATAAGACAGAACCTGATTAGCTCAGCCCAGGCAATGGATGGGTTCGCCCACGGTTAGGTGCTGAGCTGGATTTCAGCTGCTGGGGTAGGAAGGGGCAGGGTGATGCAGTTTAGACATGACTGCCCAGGTCCACTCCATCAGCAAGGGCAAGGCACATGCTCCAAACACGTCTCCTATGTCTTTTTCAAGGAAGGGCTCAAGGTGACATATACATTGAAAATTCCCCACATGCCAACAGCTTTACTAATGAGCAAGAGTTCTAGAACAAAATGATGCTGACATGGTTATTCAGCAACAGGACCATGAGTTTATGTTAGTTGTAATGTTGTCACAGTCATCCCTATCAGTATAAAATGACCAACACTGGAAAACACACACATACACACACACACACACACACACACACCCTCCTCCTCCCTTGCCTAATTACAGAAAAAAAAAAAAATATACACTCTTGAGCCTTGGCCTTCATGACAGACTTTGCCAGCACTGCACTCTCTGTCCACTGTAGCCTGCATATGCCCAGGAATCCAACTAACCTGAGCTGTTTTCTGTTCCCTCTTCTGACCCCACTCTCTCCTTTCCTCCATGGCTCCCTGAACATACTGCTTCCCCTCCATCTTCTCTCTGGGCCACACCATAATTAAATATAACTATCACATCGAGGCTCTCAAAGAAAACCGGGAAGTAACGAATGGCCCCTGGAAGTAGGGTGTTTTCTCAAGCAAATGGTTTAAATGGACACTTGATGTCATTTGTTAAGAGAAAGCATACAGGGTCTGTCCTTGAGGGCCAGTTCCGATACCAGCTCCCTCATAAAACCTTCCCTTGACTACCCAGATGAAAAATCAATAATCCTTCCTCCAAGGAAGCATTTATTGTCTCTATCACAGTTTTCCAAATGTAAGAACTTGTGGATCCTTAAAATTATAAGCCCACAGACCTCTGTCTGAGAAACATTGCATTAGAAGTTAAACCCTGTCACCTGAGGGACCATTTGAGGCATGTTGAGTCATGACCTGAGACCTGAAATTATATGGCAGTTCTAAGTTAGACTGACCTTCAGATGATCCAGAGTACTTTTCTACTACTATCTAGATGATCATTAAAGTAAAAACACAAATCACCATCAATGAATCTCAATTTTAAATACTCAATTTTCTGGGGTTGTGTAGTCTGGCATACCCAGAGAACTTTCATCCCAAATCACTGGGTCTACTTGGAATTAACTAGATACCAGCTCCACCATTTTGATTTGACTTCATAGTGCTGCCTTCTAAAAAACATCAAACATCCTCTATAGCTTAGTAAATTATATACCTTCTATTTACACTTGATCAAAGCCATAAATCCAGAGCTTGTTTTGGATGGTGATAGATTTCCAACTTGTTCACCTATAAACCCAAAACACCAATCCTAGTCTTTTACAGACCCTGTGATTTTAGACACACCATCTGAGCAGGAATGTCTATCATTTGCCAAAACAAGGAAACTGTTTCAAATCCTTGCAAGCTATTAAAAAAAAATACAGTATTAGCTTCATTTGAGGGTTTTCTGCTTTTTTATCATCTCTGGCCCAAGCTGAGAATGACTGTGGTGGAAATAGAGATAATTCTTTTTGGTCCTTTGTCTCATTCTTGAGTGATTTCTTTCAGAATTGGGCTGAAGCTATTTTTTTTTAAATCTTTCATCTAATATATAAAATGCCAAGAACCATGCCAGGCATCTGAGAATAGATGTATCTAATGCTTAATGGGGAAGATGGATATGTAAATAGATCATGCATTGGGATAAAATCTGCAAATCAGATGTACATTGAATGCTATGAGAAAGAGGAAAAAATATTAACACTTACTCAGGAATTTCAGAAGACCCACATAAGTACCTGTTTTTACTAACCAAAATTAGTACTTTTCACTAACCTAAAGAAATCTGAAGAGGATTTTCACTTTTATGAAGAAAGCCATCAGTGTACTAATAACCTTTCATTAAAAGTGAAGTGAAAAACTTTCAGAAAGCAAGGGACACCTAAGTTGCTGCATAACAAATTACCCCAAAACATAGTAGCTTAAAGCCAACTTTTTTTTTCCTCACAATTTCTGAGCCAAGAGGTTGAGAGCTGACTCAAGTTTTCTCATTAGGTTGCAATCAAGACCACTCACATGGCTGTTGGCAGGAGGCCTCGGTTCATCTTACTGGGTCTCTCTCTCAGGCTGCTTGAGTGTTCTCATAAAATGGCTACTGGATTTCCTAACAATGAATGAACTGAGAGACCAGTCAGTGACCTATAACTGGATTTTTTAAATTCTAAGATCTTGTTGCAGCACAGGAAAATTCCAATTTACTAATGGGTTATAGTCCAAGAATTCACTTGTAAGAGGATTCTTTAGAATTCTAGGTATCAGCTAGCTCTTGCCACAAAGATGCTGTGTAACAAACCATCCCAAAACTCAGTGACCTAAACAGCTAGCATTTATTCTCACATAATCTGCAGACCACTTAGAGATCAGGTAATTTAAGCTGGTGCTCAGTTCCATGGCTTTGCTTCAAGTTGTCACTCAGCTAAATGGGTAACACCTATCCACGGAAAGCTCACCTCATAGAGAGCACAGAGGTGCATAAGGCACAAGAGGGCACACAGAAAAAAACAAAGCCCTAAAGCCCTAGAGTCAGAACTAGCACTTTGCCCACATGCGGTTGGCCAAAATCAAGTTCCATCGATGACTTCATAGTCAAGGGATAATAAAATACACTCCTTCTACATGAGCCTAAAGCGAGGAGTAAAGAATTAGAGCCAATCATTCAATCTATTAGCTTCTGAATGCATTTTTCCTTAAAAACAAAATTGCATATTATAGTTTATCATATTAGCTCACCAAAACTTGATTTAATGCTAAGAGGAATATCATCAATGGCCTAGAATCAGGTAGTTCTATGATACAATCACTTTTTTTTTTTTTAAGATTTTAAAATTTTGAGAGAGTGAGAGCACGGGGTGGTAGGGGGAGGGCAGAGAGACGGGGAGAGAGAGAATCTCAAGGATCCTCCCCACTGAGGTTAGAACTTGATGCGGGGCTCAACCCAGGACCCTGAGATCATGACCTGAGCCAAAATAAATGCTTAACCAACTGAGCCACTCAGGTGCCCCTACAGTCACATTTTTTAAGTAAGCCAAATTTGTCTTCCCATATCACTTCTTTTATCTTCTTAACATCGTTCCCATTTCTCCCCATGTGTTCAGGATCCTCATGGCTGCCCTAAACCCCTCACCTCTGTGCCTCACTCACTCTTCATGTCCCCCCTCCCAATTATTTCAGCCCCTAGTTTCAGATCTCTGAACCCCACATTGTAGACCCCTCCCAACTGGCTGCTGAAAGGAAAACTTTCTGACTGATCTACTTCATAGTCACAAATGAATGGCCTATTGTTTCCTAACAGTCCCCAAGACTTTTGACTTTTTAAAGGGGCCTGTCCCAAAGTGCAGTGATTCTCCCATTGGTGAGATTCAAGACAGTAAATACAGCAGTCAAAGTCAAAAGGTCTGGGATATTTTCAGAAAAGGGGAATATGTCTTAGGCCTTCTAGTTACTCTCATTCTGTGAAAGAAGTGTCGTTCATACATGTGGAGCCTGCTGTATTCACTTTATTACTCTCAGCTTCAATATTTTCTTTTCCTCTCTATGCTGCTACAGGGAATTGAACTCACCAGGAGAAGATAAATGTCAGCGTTATGATTTACATCTCATTACAGGACCAGTGTTGTTTCCCATTTTGAGATTTACTCTATAGGCCAAATCTTTAAAGACTTTCTTTTTTATCTTTCGACATTAAAATGGCATATTTCAGCATGAAATATGCTTACTTTGACTTCAGAGGAGCTTAATGGTTTGGCCCTTGTACAAGGTTTTCATATGAACATTCTTATTTTAAACAAACAAACAAAAAGAGAAATTATTGTCTTGAGAACATTGTTGCTAATCATATGTGAAATAATGTTTACTTTTAAAGATGGATCATAAAAAAAGATTCCAGGTATTAAATTTCAGTAACACCACTTTTCCACCCTGTTCAAATGTCTGTGTGCAGACAAAGGGAAGTGGAGATATCATGTAAGAGACTAATCTGAATAATTTGGACCAAAAAATACAGGTTTATTGATCTTAAGGTATGAATTTATGTATGGTTCTTCGTTTTTGCTGATTTTTCATGACAAAAAATAGCAATGCCTATATGCCTTGTGACAGCATTATATTGTCATATTTTAGCCATTTTGAGCACCCTTTGAAAGGCCTTTGCCATGCAAACTACAGTACCTAGCATCAAACTACATGAGGATGGGCACGTAACAACAATTATTTCTCTTTTTGTCCAGCCAAGTGTCAATACCATGACATCAACTTCAGGTAAGCTATGCTAGGTTAGGATTTGGAGTGTTGGGTTTGAGAGTTCCTTCTCACATTTTTTTTCTTACATTAGCCAGAGAGGTCATCCAAATTCCATGCTACCCAAGAAAGAAGGCTTTTCTTTACTTCTTAACAATCAAATTCTGATGAAGCCTAAGTACAGTCAAAACTCTCAGTGAGGAGAAGTGCAAAAGACAGTGTGTGATAAGGAATATGGTCGGAAAGGTAAGCTCCACCCTGAATAGCAGACCATTCATCAGTTGAGAAGCTGTCCTTATTACTGGCTCATCTAGAGTGAACTCATAGGTTAATGGCTAAAATGAGTCATGGGGTTCAGAGCAGCAGTTCAAATTCCAGGTCTTACATTTACCAGCCAAATTACTTAACCTTTCTGTGCTCAGTTTTGTTTTTTTTTGTTTTTTGTTTTTGTTTTTGTTTTTTACCTGCAGGTGAAGATAATAGTACATACCTCTTAGAGTAATTATAAAAATGAATTGAGTCCACATGTATAAGGTGTTGAGAACAGCGTCTGGCCAGCATCATGTCACTATCCTCATTATATGGGGATTCTTCTTAGTCATGCTGGTTCTCTTTCTTCTTAACTCAGGTATTTGACAATAGCTGAATCAGCCCATAATTGATTCACATTCTTGAGTTCCTTCTTAAACAGTGCTATTAGGAGTGCAACTTGGATAACCACTCCAATCTTGGCATGATCTAATAAAGTTGAAGAAGCTCATTCCCTATGAACTAGCAATGCTACTCTCAGGCATATACAACAGAGAAATTTTAGACCAAGAGACTAGATTGGATTAGAATATTCATGGAAATATGGTTTGTAATAACGAAAAAATGGAGACATCCAGATGGTCATCAAGAAAAGGACGGATATATAAGTCGTAGAGTATTTACACAATGGAATAACAAACAGTAGTGAGTATGAATAAAGTATGTTACATATATCAACTTAGACAAATCTCACAAATATAATATTGAGTGAAGAAAGGCAATCATAGATGATAACAGTATGATTCCTTTTACATATGGCTCAAACATGGAAAATTTGTTTTTAAAAAGCAGGAGCATGAGAGGAGTTTAAATAATCAGGACCTGAAAATGAAGCCATAATAGAAAAAAATCACATCGACACACAAATAGATGCATATCAGGAGCATAACATGCATGAAATCAGGGTAGGGATTACCTCTGGGAGTAAGAAGGGCATTACTGGAGTCTCACTGTTGGTAATAATGTACTATGTTTCGTAATTTGGGTGGGTAGGTGCATAGACATTCATTTTATTGCAAATAAAATGCATATCTAATGCGCATATATTATGAATTTGTAAGCATTTTAACATTTTATTCAAAAGTTCTTCAATGAAGAAAAAATAAATATAGCCACTACCTTGCTCAGGGTCCTATCCCATTTCTCTCAGCTGGCTCACCCACACACACATTTACGGCAGCACATACTGAGAAGACCCCAGTTCTCCCTTTTCAGCACACCAGGGCACTGTTCTGCAGATATTTCTAGTTAAGAAAATGCAGTAGAGTCAGGTTAGAGGGGCACTCTGCCTCTCTTTACATAGTTGTTTGTTTCCGCAATAGAAGAATGCAGTATCCTCATGAACTGTTTGCTTCTGTATTATCCACGAGTTCTTTTGGAAGTCAGAAGCTCTAACTCTTAAATGTAAAAACAACAAGGGAATGGCACCTGTGGGGTTAAAACCCAACTTTCCTGATTACAGGTTCCGCAAGGGAACATCCTCTAAATGGGATTTCAATCCATACATACGTGGTGCTCATTATGCACCACGAGACAGGATGGAAGCGGGAGAGAGAACAGAACCACGGACAGCTCCGGCCCGCGCTCACCTGCGCTAATGGGGACAGGTCCCCAGCCGCCAGCCCCTCCCAGCAGCCAGGATTTCTCTTTGCATTATTTATTTATTTCTAAGACCTGGGGGTGGGAGAGGAAAGAGAAGAAGAAAAGGAAGTGATTTTTCTTCTTAATAGGTTTGCTCTTCGCGCTCTGGGTAGAATCAATGCAAGCGAGTGGAGTTGAACACTCTCCTTAACGTCCCCTCCCCTCCAAACTGCTTCCTTCCATGGTAAATAATTCAGACAAAATAAAATAATCATGTGCTGGTAATTACCACCCCACCCCAAAAAACGAAGGATTGTTGCAATGCGGTCCCCCTGGATGTTGCAGGGACTATTCATGGTGCCCCTGCGGGTGGCAAGTTGAGGCCGGGATGTGGGGGGGAAAGGGGGCACATCTGGAGGTGAGGGCAGGAGTATGAATAAAGTATGTTACATGTATCCACTTAGACAAATCTCACAAATATAATATTGGAAAGCAATTCATATGTTGTTACTGCTGAGCAGAAGGGCCATGAAATGATGTCTCTGTGCTTCCATGGAAATGGCTGGCTTTCTGCTAAGGAAACAGTGTGTCTGGAAACAGCATGACACATTTCAACGACCTGCTCTAAACAAAATCCTTCTTTTTCGTTCTAATTTCCATATTTCTGCATGAGACTAAAGCTTCTATGAGAGGCTCCATGGCAGACCCCCTCAAAAAAAGGTATGTCTTTTATCCCAGCCTCACCTCTTCATAGAGTTTTTATTTTGTGAGTTTATTTCTTTATGTAAACACCTTGCTCACCTGTGTGGGCCTCACTGATAAGAATTTTTAGACAAAGAGAAAGTGGTTGTTTTACTTCCAAACATCAAAATAGTGCAGGCAGAGATGGCATTCGTTACAATATGAAAATAACATTCTCAACCCCACAGAAAAAAAGTGGTAGCAACTCATCACCTCCCCTCCCCCCTGCAAAAAAAACCCTCTCCTAACAAAACCATGCATGTGAGCAGTACAAGATAGGGACAGTGTGGTGGAAGGCATCTTATGAGGACACCAGTAATTTACAGGGAAATCTTTATACTTATAATACTTAATAACACTTACACTGATTCTCTGTGGACTCATCATCTTTGTGAAGAATTAAGCTGTAAACAATAATTTTTAAAACATCATAGACAAGACTGTGATGATCCCAACTGATTATTGCTATGTGGCATGTGGCCTTTAAATAAAAAGCTGCGCAAAGGTAACTGAACTCATAAACATGTAGACAGAATCCTTGCCTTGCTCTCATGCACGGCTCTGAAGCTGGTAGGGAAATCCTTCTGGAGTGGAGGCAAGTGACCTTCAGAGCCTGAGTTTTCGCAGGCTGCCCAATACACTGGGAGTAGAAGTGGATCCCTTCTCTCTGATACCTTTCTCAGGACCAGTGACAAAGACCACAAGGCCCTAAATCTGACTCGTCCAATATAGTAGCCACTAGCCACATGTGACTACTATACTAATCAATTTTAAATAATTTAAATAAAATTTAAAATTCAGTTCCTGACTTACATGGTCACATTTCAAGTGCTCAGTGGCCACACGTGGCTAGTGGGGCCATCCATAGTGGACAGTGCAGACATAAAACATTTCCATGATCTTAGAAATTTCTATTGGACAAGGCTGTTCTGGTGTCAGCACACTGTGCAAGACTGATAACACTCACTACATGGGGGGAAGCTTTTCCAAAGAGAAGGAACAGGATCTCCAACCCTAAATCACTTCTATATTTGGTACAACCATTTAAATAAGTGAAGTATCCATGAGAAACAAGTACAACACCCAGTGTTTTAAAAATCCTCTTTCTACCCAAATGAGCCTTAAGATATAATAGCAGGATGTTTTCGGGTGCTTAGTAAAGTCATCCCTCAGTTTGTTTAATTTCCCTCTTCCATATGATGTTCTTAATAAGACAGTTTTTGGAGAGAAGGAAGAGCCCATGTCTTGGGTGAAATGATTTTTTTTCCTATTCTTTTTCTTTTTTAAGATTTTGTTTATTTGAGGGAGCGAGAGAAAGACAGAGAGTGCAAGCAGGGAGAGGGGCAGAAGGAGAGGGAGAAGCTGACTCTGTGCTGAGCAGAGAGCCCAAAAACCTAGGGCTCCATCCTGGGGCTCAAAGGCAGATGCTTAGCCAACTGAGCCACCCAGGCGCCCTTTGTTTCCTACTTTAAAAAGAGAATAAGTGATTCAGATGATAATATGAAAATGTTGCATTAAAATACTTAGCAGGCTAGATAAGACATTAAGGCCTTTGCTCATTCAGTCATTTTCCCAACCAGTATTTACACTTAGGTTTGCCATGTGCCTGACACTATGCTAGGGTCTGATTTAAGATTTTGGACTCACAAAGGAGAGGGAAACAAACACAAACATAAAGACAGTGCAGGACAATGGCCATCAGAGAAGTGTGGGAGAGAGAGGGTTTGGGGTTTTAGAAGCAGAGGAGCCCACTTCCTACTGGGGAAGCAGGGCAGCTTCCTGGAAGAAGTGGCCTTTGAGCTGGATTTTAGAGCAGAAAGTGACTGGAGGTGTGCAAACTCAGGGTGACAGGGGAAAAGAGAGGGACTGTGTTTGGAGAACCCTGGGTATCTCAGTTAAGCTGCCTGGTAAGCTAAGTAAAGGAAACTGGGAGAAGAAAGCACCAGAAAGGCAGATCACACATGTGGCAGAGGACCTGAATGTGAGACTGGGCCAAAAACTGGCCACCCTAACCCCATCCCGCTCCCAGTGAGGCGCAGACTCCGGCAACTGCCTTCATCAATGCAGGGTGGTCACTTTATCGGTGCTTATAACTGCTTTACCCTCGTTAATGAGGGGTGGTCACTTTATCCATACTTGTAACTGCTGAGGAGCCTCTGTCCCTGACACTCTCCCTGTGATTGGTGCTCCATGTGATGGGAAGTCATTCTGTCATCAGTTATAATGCTAGGGGCCACCAACACCAGAATCCACTCACATTCCAACCTAGCTCATCTCCTGTCCTCAAATGTTTACCTGTTAGCTCAGTTCATCCTCAGCATCCTGGATCATTTACAGCAGCTATACAGTGACCCCAGGAGAGTGAAAGAAAGGATTCAATCTCCAGGAGCAGCAAGGGTAGTGGGCAGAATCCCAGCCCTGAAGTCGGAAACAACTCACCCCTGATTCTGTCCTGTAGCAGCTGGGACACTAGCAAAGCACGTACAGGCTATGACCCTCGGCTCCTTATCTTCCTATAAAGTGGAGGCAATGAGTGCCCTCACTCAGCTACAAAATTACTGGGGAGACAGAACTTATTATCATATTTAGATAAGAATTTGGAATAGTTAGTATTGATTCATCCTCTGACAAAAATAAATCCAGAATAACTTTTTCTTCGTGAATAATGTCCTTTTTCTCCTCAAAGGAACAATTTTCCTTCTAATTGAAAGTTACCATTTCTTTCAAAATAGTTTATATCCACACTGAAGCTATTTTTTCTGATCTTTTTTGATTCGCTTTCTTTCTTAGCTTTTGTCTGTTAATTTAGGAGAAAGCAAAGGATTTATTTTGTGATTTTAATTTTTAAACTAGTGTTGAACTTCTTGAAATCCTATTGTATGGGGCACCTGGGTGGCTCAGTGGGTTAGGCCTCTGCCTTCGGCTCAGATCATGGACTCAGGGTTCTGGGATTGAGCCCCACATCGGGCTCTCTGCTCAGCAGGGAGCCTGCTTCCTCCTCTCTCTCTCTCTGCCTGCCTCTCTGCCTACTTGTGATCTCTGTCTGTCAAGTAAATGAATAAAATCTTTAAAAAAAAAAAAAAAAAGAAAGAAAGAAAGAAAGAAAAGAAAGAAAGAAATCCTATTGTATGCTTAAAGTCATCTTCCTGGCCGGGGAGGATACAGAAGCAGTATTGGTGAAGGAGGGGGGGTTCTGACCACAAAGACATTATAACCTAATTAGTTACTTGAGCTAATTTATTTTGTTCCATTTGTATGCAGTTACAAAAACATAATTAAAGAATTACTAAAGGTCACGTTGTAGTTGAAATTACATGTGCTTCAGAGCATAAAACAATGGAGAACTCACCTAAGACAGAACAGCAGGGGAACGTTTGATGCTGTAGGGCGGTTCTATGTGAGCCCTGAGGGGCAGGCAGGGTTTGCTTGGAGAATGGGAGAGGGAACGTACCCCAGGCACTGAGAAGTCCAGACAGTAGTTATAAGCAGCCCTGTGACCTTGGAGCAATGAGAAAAGTGGCCACATTGAGTGGACAGAAAACACTGGCGAATCAAAGGAAATAAGTTTGGGTCAGATTATGAAAGATTCAGAAATTTAGCATCTTTGAACAAATGCCTTTTGATAATTTAAGTTATGTGGGGTCACATGTAACTACTTGCAATGGGTAGAAGATAAATAAGGTGGTCTCTCTGGTTCAAGACACTAGAATTCTGGGACATAGGACTAAGTCTCCTGACAGATGACTCTTTGCACCCACTGATCTGGGGGAGGCAAGGAACCTCCTGGGGAAACGCAAACAAATCAATAAACTTGAACTGTTTTTATAACTGTTGGTCAGACAACCTTGCACCTATCTGGAAGGGGGAGGGCATTCAGAAGCCAGGCTGAGGGGGGACAGTGGAGAGATGGCAGGAAAGAACTTACTATGTGGGCTGTAATCTGGCAGGGCAAGCCAGTTTGTGAAGAGGGCCAGAGAGCCACATACGAGTGGTGACCTTGGACAACCAGTGAGGTCTGGTACCTGCAGCCACCTGCCCCAGCTGACCTGATGGTGTCTCTGTACTTCTGTAGGAACTGAGAGGGGGACCTCAAGATGTTCCTTTAGCACCTCAGTGCTCAAGCAACAATGCTCTGGGACCCCTTTTTTACTGTAAAGTAATGAAAGAAGCATTTTCACTTCCAAGATAATACCAAGCAGTCATAGCACCCATGGAACCTAATGATATTAGTAGGGGCAGGTCAGTCTTCTAAATCTGCACTTAAGCAAAGGAAGAAGCCTCCATGGAGCAGGCCAGAAGTAGCCATGTGGGGAGGCAGCAAAGGCCACATATTATGGTCGGACAGATACATTACCAAAAATGTACTAATGTATTTTATCCCCCCAACCTCCATGCAAAAAGTGTGGCTCCCCACTCCTTGACTCTGGGCATGGCCAAGTGAATAGCTTGACAAAGTAGTGTTAGATGGGACACAAGCTGAAGCTTAAAATGTGCTTGTGTGGTGGGCCTTGCACTCTTACACTTCTGCCACCACTCTGAGAAGACTGCATCCCAATTAGTCCCTTGATCCAAGCTGGGGCAGACCCAGACCCAGAGGATGAAGCAGAGCCAACCCCAGCCAGCCTGCACCTTGAGAATAAATGGCATAATATAATCCACACAAACTAGAAATCCAAATCACACAAATTTCAAAATACAACATTCCACAAACTGGGACTGTCCTTGCCTACCTTATCGAATGCACCTTTCAATAAACAATAATATTATTGCACTATTTATAGTAAGGAACTGTGAAGAAGGGGCCCACACAAAGAGTGTTATTCTTTATTTTTTTTTCCCATTGAAAACAGTGGTTTACTCCAGGTACGGCTAAAATAAGGCACAAATGTGAACAAAACCTAAAACCTGCCCGGGCTAGGATTTACAGCAGCAGCTTTTGGAACTCAGACATCTTTTTTTTTTTTTTTAAGATTTTATTTATTAATTTATTTATACATTTATTTATTTTTAGAAACTGGGGGTGGGGACAGAGGGAGAGAGAGAGAGAATCTCAAGCAGACCTGGCGCTGAGTGCAGAGCCCGATGCAGGGCTCGATCTCACAACCCTGAGATCATGACCTGAGTTGAAACCAAGAGTCAGACACTTAACTGAGGAGCCACCTAGGTATCCCCAGAACTCACACCATTCTTTTTTTGTTCAATGCATCATTTCTTTTTTTCTTTTACTTTTTATTTTGAAATAACTTTAGACTTACAGAAAAGTTGCAAGAAGGATACAGACAGTTCCCATACTCTCTACACCCAGTGCTAACATTTATTTGGATTTCATCAGTTTTTCTACCAATGTCCTTTTTCTGTTCTAGGATCTAATCCAGAATCCCACCATGTTTTGTCTCCTTAGCCCACTCAAATCCGTTACAATTCATTAGTCTTTCTTGACATTTCATGCCTTTGACACTTTTGAAAGTTGCTGGTCAATTATTTTTCAGAGTGGATTTGTCTGATGTTTTCTCATAATTAGAGTGAGGTTATGCGTTTTTTAGTAAGAATACCACAAAAACAATGTTGGCTCCCTCTCAGTGCATCATGGGGTTAGGGGAACGGAGGGAACTGATTACTTGATCACTTGGTAAAGGGAGTGTCTTCTGGGTTTCACCACTGTAGAGTTACTGTTTTTCCTTTGTAATTAATAAAGTCTTGAGAATGGTACTTTAAGACTATACAATTATCCTGCTTCTCCTCAAACCTTCACCTCTGATTTTAGTGTCCATTGGTGGAGCTTGCTTGCAACATTATTACATTACATACATTGTCATATGATTACATTATGTTACGCTATTATTACTGTGGCATTTGCCAAATGGCAGCTCATCCACCTAAAGCTGGAAGGGAAGCAGCTAATGAACCGCCCCTTCACTTCCCAACTTCAACCCAACCAATAATGAGACTGAACTAAATGTGCAAAGGGGTAGGAAAGGTCCAGTTCCTGAAACTAAGGACTCTCAGCCACAATTTCTTTGTAGTGTCAACTGAACAGCAGTTGACAGATCTTGCTCAGAAGGCAAAGAGGAGAACAACCAGGGAGCACAGCCAACTTTCATGCTAATCAAGGTGAATAAAGCCATGACATAGAACAGAAAACCACAGGACTCTATTTAACACAACCAGAGATTCAACCTACTCAGCTAACTACCTTGTTTTCCATTTGTAATTAAAGTCTCAAAGAAGCAGCTTCCTTGTGTGCTGCCCCCAAGCAGAGCCCCAGACAACATCCTCATTTTCAATACTTCTTCCCCTTTATCTCACTCTGCCTGATGCCTAATAAGCTGATTGCTATTTACTTTGGACCAACAGCTAATCTGTTAATGATTGATTTTAAATTTTTACAGTCATTTGTCTCTGGCAGGACCTGAGACTGCAAAAGGCAGTCCTTCCCTACCTGATGAATTGGCTTTTTCTTAGAAAGAAAGGAGGAGAGGAAGGAAGGAAGGGAGGGAGGGAGGGACAGAGAGAGGAGAGGAGAGGCGAGGCGAGAAGAGGTGAGGAGAGAAAAGAAGAGAAGAGAAGAGAAAGTTGATTTAAGTCAAAAGTCTTCATGGTTGCATTCTGCTGACCAACAATTAACATATAATGAAAAATTTCAAAGCAATAGAAGAAATGGTGATTCTTCCTCTAAAATTCATCTGCCTTTGAAATGGTCAGCAGATAATAAAAGTGGGCATTTTGCTAATGGTGGCATGGGGCAAAGACCCTCTTCCATACGAAGTAAATTGTAATTGTACTATAAATTTACAGAACCTAAAATTCTTTTTTTTAAAAGATTTTAATTATTTATTTGACAGAGAGCGAGAGAGATCACAAGTAGGCAGAGGCAGGCAGAGAGACGGGGGGGAAGCAGGCTCCCTGCTGAGCAGAGAGCCCGATGTGGGACTCGATCCCAGGACCCTGAGATCATGACCCGAGCCGAAGGCAGCGGCTTAACCCACTGAGCCACCCAGGCGCCCCCAGAACCTAAAATTCTTAATTAACAAAATTGATGCTCATTGCCCAACTAGAATGGGTTAGCTAAACTAATGCCATTACTGTCTTTTACAAAAATATCTGAAATGCACACTGTATGATAAATGCATTTTTTGCAGGATATACGCACAAAAGTGAATTTTGCTTTATACACACACACACACTATTGAATAGACAATGGTTATTTTAATTGATATCACACAGCAGTGCACTGCAATTTAATCAGTGCTTCTAAAAATAAAACCATGGATCACCATGTTCTGGAAAGTACAGCGAACCTGGCTCATGAGAGTACCGCCCACATTTGTAAAACCCTGATTCGTCCAGAAAGTTAAGCCTGCCTCAGAGACGCCATCCCTAATTTTGTAAATAAGAATGACCCCCAAGGCTAACATTTCCATCAACTATTTATTAAAACGCACCCCAAGACCTCTCATCTCAAAATGGAATTAAACTCATCCAAGTGTCTCTGAAAAATGAGAGTGATTTAATATGTGAACCAGCACTTGCGCAAACAAAAAGGAAGGACTCTGGTACAAAGCGGTGTTTTGGTGTCTTCCTGAAGAGCCAGTGTTATAAATTAGCAGATTAGACATTTTTGCAGAGCTTCTAAAAGGAAAGGCTAAACTGTTTGAAGGATAAAAGCCCTAATCTTATTAATATTTTAGATCCTGCAAGACACTGAGGCTCCATCTGCTGTCAGCACTACCTGAGAAAGAATTGAGGCAGCTGAAACCACGGCCCCCCAAATGGTCTGCTGACCTTCCTGAGAGGTAGATATCATGTGACGGCGATTGCCTATCTCAGCAGACACACTGGAAACAGGAGAAAGTGTTAAATATAACCAGGTAGACAGTGATGAATTGACATACTGAAAAATCGAACACTTCAGTAATCAGCCTAAGGACCTGATATCAACAACATTTTTCAGTTTTGTCCAAATTCATTGAAAGGTGTACTTTAGCAAGTTCACTTCTCATTGGTAAGACCTTTCATCTTTATGCTGCTTTTCTGATTGGATTCTGTGTCATTACTGGTTTGGGTAGTAGTGTGTGCAGGAGGCAGACAGACTTTGCCTGGAGAGAAGGAGGACTGGAAATGAACATGAATATAAATGGGTTTTACTCCAACATTAATTAAGAAACTATTAAATATCTATCAAAATGGTTAGTTAGAAAGAATTATTAAAGCCATGGTATATGAAAATGCATCAGATACTGTGTTCTAACAGCACAGTAAACCTGAAATATTGAAATATTGCCCTCTATTTTGCAGTAGGAAGCTTCTATAATTCTAATTACAGAACTCTAATTGATGTCTACGTCGCTTCGGATAACTTCTTTAAATATTTGGAATATCTATATTATCCAAAGGCAATCTCTATCCATTAGAATAAGGAAATCCTTTAAAATAACTTTTTGAAATGCTATTGATATGTTTTTTCTTCTTATAAGACACATAAGTCATACAATTTACTTTAAGGTTTCATTCATCTCTATAACAGTACAGCAAAAATTCTTCAACTAAAAACCACTTTTGTCCCTGGTACAAATAGAACAAGGCTTTCAGCTGAAGTCACTACCTCCTTTGAGATCTAAATAAAAAACTGGCCCAAGTGTCCACCCCACATCCTATGAGAAGTCTGATGCTCTCCCCTAGTTTCCTGAAGATTCCGGAGAAATTATATTTACATAGTTACTTCTCTCTCCAGTGACTTCTCTGGCCCGGATTCTTGACCCCACTGTCTCTCACGTCCTATGGCTGCCCCATGCCAACCAAGATTTTAAAGGTGACCCCTTTTACTTGATTTCTGCCAAAACACCACACAGAAACAGTATTCATGTGGAACAGACTCTTTCCGTCCTTAAAAGTCTATCATCAGATCCAACGCGTGCCACCATCTTGCTTTCTGCCTTATTTAGTCTCTCACCTCTGCTCTCCCATATTCACAATCCCTGTAAACTTTCACACAGCAACTTGCTCTCTCCTCCTGTAGCTCCAGACTGTTGAGGTTATCTCTGGAGGTCTTATCTTCTCAGCCAAATGCTTCCATTAAGGTGGTAGACAGTCTCCTCCCTGAAAGGAATTCCTGGCTAGCTCTTAAAATAACGGCATTTTCCTCTGGGCTGCTCACGTATTACGAGAAAGCTCTGACTCATTCCTGCAAACACTCAGGAAAAGAAATAGAAAGGACAATTTGTGATAAGTACCATAGGAAAACATGGAAGGTCTATAACAGATAGGAATGCTGAGTCAGAATTTGGGGGCACTATAACTTGGGGGCAGAACTTCGAGGAGATTCCACTTTCAAATTCACTCTAGAAAGGATCAATGAAAGGATTGAGTCATAGACATCCAGAGAGTCACATGGAGCTAGAGATGAACCGCCATGTCAGTATCTTCCTAAGGCCTTAATAAGCTCCTAACTTTTCTTAGAAAGCTCCATGTGGGAAGGCCATAAATGGTGTTCTGAGTGTGTCTGATTTCCTCTTGCAGACTAAGCTAGAACCTAAGATGAGACAATGCTTTGCTGTGTGGATGGAGAGAAAGAATTCCAGAAACTGACAAGAAGTCAATTGCTTTCCCTTTACTCCCAGCTTGAATATAGGATACAAAGCAACTCTCCAATATCTATAAACTTCAGGCTACTCAGAACTATATGGATAAGAACACGTGACTTACATGCCCACATTAGACCAACACCCTTAACAGAGGATTAAAGTCCCAGATCCACGAAGGCAAACAGAGGATCACTCAATTCATTGGTAAATTCAGATACATCCTAACCCCTTTCAGGGGTTAATTGGGATACTTCATGTAGAAGAATTTTACTTTAAAATAGGTTGTTATTCAGGCGCCTGGGTGGCTCAGTGGGTTAAGCCGCTGCCTTCGGCTCAGGTCATGATCTCAGAGTCCTGGGATCGAGTCCCGCATCGGGCTCTCTGCTCAGCAGGGAGCCTGCTTCCCTCTCTCTCTCTCTCTCTCTGCCTGCCTCTCCATCTACTTGTGATTTCTCTCTGTCAAATAAATAAATAAAATCTTTAAAAATTAAAAAAAAAAAGAAATAAAAATAGGTTGTTATTCAATTTTTTTCTGGCTCTCTGGCAAAGTAATGATAATTTCTAAACAGATGACAAAAGTAAGTCAACTTGGTTCAAGCCTAAACAGTAATTTTTATCTTAGTTCAGTGCTGTAAGTATATATTAAATGTTTACTATGTTTAACTCAGGGGGAGGCAAAAGTGAGAATGCCCATCATTATACATTGGAATAAAATCATTGAAAACTGCTTGAGAAGTAACTGAGTAGTTAATTTTATTTAAGTCTGTTGCATCCAATGCCACCCAGCTATAATATGACTGTCCTATCCGAGACATGCTAGACAAAATTTGCACATGCACTGAGGAACATGTTGCATTTCAAGGGACCTAGAAAGAAAGTGATTTGTAATTGGCCAAACGTTGTCCTTTAAATCATAATAGATATGATTTAATCTATTCATATTGAGTTCATATATTCAAATATGATAATAAATAGAAAATATTTTTATAATACTTTCTGTAAGCCAAGCACTGCTATAAGAATTTTATATACTAATTCACGTATTCATCATCACAGCACTATGTGTACTATTATTCCCATTTTACGGATGGGGAAACCAAGACAAGGAGAGTTAGTAGAAATCTCTGTGTGGTCACACAGATAAGTAGCCAAACTTGCCTTTGTATACAGATGCTTTGGCTTCCCAGCCCTTTACACTTGGCTTCTGTGCCCTAAACAGCTTCCACTAAATGTGGACCTACAGCTGACCCTAAGCAACTTTCACAATAGTGGCACCAGAAGGAGGAGCTAGCTTCCTGTAGTCTAATTACCACTAAGTATCTGAGGTTTTAAGACACAAGAAAAACCCACAAATCTAAGCTAACTGCAGGAATGGCAATGGCCAAATTAAGAGTATTTGCATTACAAAGTATTTTAGAATGTACTGGTTTGGTTAATTCCAAATACATGTAGTACCCACAACCACAAGCCATTAAATGTGTCAAGTATAGGTTCCATGGACCTGCTTAAATAAGCCAATAAATATCATTTACATACAGGGACACCTGGGTGGCTCAGTCAGTTAAGCCACAGCCTTCAGCTCAAGTCATGATCCCAGGGTCCTGGAATCGAGACCCACTTCGGGCTCCTTGCTCCGCGGGGACCTGCTTCTCTCTCCACCTCTGCCTGTCACTCTGCCTGCTTGTGCATGCACCTGCTCTCTCTCTCTCTCTGACAAATAAATAAATAAATAAAATCTTTTACAAATATATTATTTACATACAATATTTCCTATGCCAGAATATTAAGAATAATTTAACACTTCCCTATACTCCTACTGAACTCTTCATTTCCTTTGCAAACCATTTTTCCCTTGAAAATACCAGAGACAACACTAACCTAGCCTGGCCAAGTGGATTAGTGTGTGCTTTGAATTCATTGAGGAAGCATTAGTGAGATTATACCGCAGCAAGAACAGTGGGTCCTAATTTCTAACCTAATCCATGAGACACTGCCACATTGCAAAATATATCTTATTCTACTTCATCTTGCATTTAAGCACCTGCTTTGACACAACCGGTTGGCAACGCTAAACATATTTGTACTTGACTCAGGAAGCTGGGTAGGGTGCAGTCCTCCAATTCTCAAAATGCAATTCTCTCTTCACTTATTATCCCAGCCTTAATTTGCATATAACATAAACAGCTACTTGGTTGTGCACTTGTTTAATTAATTTTTGCTTAATCATTCTTTTTTTTTTTTTTACCCCTAAGCCTCCAAAGACCAGGTATATCCAACACAGTTTTCTACCCTCTGTTCTTCCTCTTTGGCAAAGGCCAGAATCAGTTCAGACATCTGCCCTTCCCACGCGTAACTCAGGATTAATCCTAACTGATCCAGGCCAGTGACTGGTTTAGGTGTGTAAGCGAGCAAATGTCAGCTGAAGGGTTTCTGGGCTTCTGCATGAAAGGATATCCAAAGAAGGGAGAGGCTCTCTCAATTTCCATTGGATATGACTGTGTCCAGATATGGTACCTCCAACGGTAGCAGCCATTTATGACTATGAGATCAGCTAGCCTGAAAATGACAGAACAGAATGATGAGAAGGAGCTGGACCAGGCATGATGTTAGTGAGCCATCAAATTAACCAACCACTGAACCTCTCTACTTTCTAACTTCTAGTTATATGAAATAATAGATGTCCTCACTGATTTCGCAAGTTGAGTCAGGGTTTTCTGCTGCTCAGAGCTGAAAGTCTCCTAAAGGAGACAGCAGAAAACATGACTATATAATTCACTTTAATTAATTTGTTCAACATGTACTAATTGAACATCCGCTAGCCCTAGGCGCTCTTCTAAAACTTGGGAATAGAACAATAAATAAAATAGACAATTCCCTGCCTTTATAAACATATGCTTTAGTGGGAAATGCACATTGTGTGAGGCATTGCACACTTAGCACAGTACAAATCAGGAAAAGAGAAGGCATATAACTAACCCTGGAAGGATGGGAGGAAAGTTGCTTTTATTATTCAACAGAGCACTTCTCAAAGGCTTATCTCATTTAGTCGCCTGAGCTGTACAGTAGAGTTAGTGTTATGGCCCCATTTTGCAGATGAGGATGCTGAGGCTCAGAGAGCATAAGTGGCAAAGTCAGGATAAAAATCCAGATCTTCAACATCAACCCTGACACTCTTCTGGCTCTTGTGCTACATTAAGCCTGCAGGGTAGCGAGTGGGTCAACAGCAGGGACAGGACTAGACACCCACCAGATCCTGGTGTGCTGGTGTGGATACATGTCTCCTACATGGTCTCAGACAGACACAGGGCCATTGTGTGCCCATGTGGATTGTAAACAGGACAAGGTAGTAAAACTCAGGACAATCCCAAATAGATAGACATCTGGCAATTGTGAGATAAGCACTCAGAGCTTTTGATGAGTTGGTGGCAGTGCAGGAAGGAGAGGAGATGAGTGTTCTGAAGGGTCTGAGATTTCCTGGCCTATCAGCTCTGAGCCAGGCTGCCTGGCAGGGGATGTGGCCCCGTCCTCTGTAGAAGATAAACACAAACAGCCCTGGGATCATATTTAGGCATCAGAAAGGAGGAGAGCTGTATGTTTTGCAATTAATAATTCATAAAGGAATCCTTCCCAAACTTCTGCTTGGGTACTGTTTAATGACATAATGACAGTAGCTTCCATTTATTAAGCCTTTAATACAGGCCAGGCAGTGTGCGAAGTTGTTTCTCTGTAGGATCATTTTATGAAGTTAATTCTACTCTTGTTTTTACAGATGAGGAAACCAAGGCACAGAGCATTTCAGTAATTTTAGTAATTGCTAAATAGAAGTTAGAACTGGGATGTGAACCAAGCCTGTCTTCTGACTATTGTCCTATCCTCCCCGCTGTGAGAGTTTATCAAGCTTTTGAGACCCCAGGTAATTGCGCTCTCTACTCTGATCTATGAGAGTGTTTCTCAGCCTGTGCAAAGTGAAGAACTGGTTTGTTGGCTTATTTATTTTGTGCAATCTGCCACGGACCAATACAGAGTTCCATACGCCTACAGATTCCCACCACACAAGACTCAGAGCTCAGCCTGCTCAATACTCTCTAAGATAATCCTCTGACTACTTCTTGGATGGGGCAACAATGTCAAATCACTATGAAGTTTTAATATCTAAACACTTCCTCTCAATTTATGTATTTTTCTCATTGTGGATCAGTAACAAACGGTTCACAGACATGCACTGGTCCATAGACCACACTTGGAACAGCAGTGAAGTAGGACACTTTACATGTAGCCCCCAATCCTGAAAAGGCAAGAGGGCCACTTAACAATGATTAGTGTTTATATGTACAGGTACATTTCAGAGAAGAAAAGCCCAATATTAAAAAATCCAAATAAAAAGAGGAAAAAAAGGAAGCAAATACATTTATAAAAAGGTAGTTTGGAGGGATGCCTGGGTGGCTCAGTGGGTTAAAGCCTCTGCCTTTGGCTCAGGTCATGATCTCAGGGTCCTGGGATCGAGCCCCGCATCGGGCTCTCTGCTCAGCAGGGAGCCTGCTTCCCCTATCTCTCTCTCTCTCTGCCTGCTGCTCTGCCTACTTGTAATCTCTCTCTCTGTGTCAAATAAATAAATAAAATCTTTAAAAAAAAAAGGTAGTATGCAAACCTTTTATAAGTCAATAAGATGCAATTGTTGAACAGTAGAATAACAGAACAATAATTCTGGTGAAGTCATTCACTGGAATAGTATGCAGTCACTGGAGGAACAGAAAAAATGCTAAGTAGAAAACAAGAGTAAGATATATACAGTATAACACTATCTCTAACGCATCAAAATCTGCTATCACAAAAGGACACTAGGGGCGTCTGGGTGGCACAGTTGGTTAAGCATCCTACTCTTGATTTTGGCTCAGGTTGTGATCTCGGGGTCATGGGATCAAGCCCCATGTCATGTTCTGCACTTGGCACAGAGTCTGCTCAGAATTCTCTCTCCCTCTGCCACTCTCTCCTGTGCACCTGAGCTGGCACATGCTCACTCTCTCTCTCTTGCCCCCCAGTAAATAAATAAATAAGTAAGTAAATCTTTTTTTTAAGGACTCTATAAACTATCTGGCTTTTAATTATAATCTGGTAGATGACTTTAGCTAGCATCAATTTTTTTTCCCTTAACATACTTTCTAATATCTCCTTTACTTATTTTAAGAAAATAGTTATAAATTCATTCTAAGATGTAAATGACTAATAACTCATAGTATTTTCCAGCAAACATTTGTCTTTTAATGGGAGAAATAGTTGGCAAAAAGTCATTAATTGTCAAATTTCAATCATCAATGCATTAGGAATATTACTTTGAAATCAGGCAACTGAAGAGGCCGACTGGAATCCCTGATATACACATAGTATGTGCCTCAGAAGCGTGCGCCCAGCTCTTTTCCTTCCAAATGAAAAAGCAAGGGTCCTTGCTTACACCAACAAACTATGAGATGAAAATACAGATGGCTGTCTTGGTCACCCGCTTAGGAGGTATATATAAGGAGGCTTTTGAATTATTTAGGATTTAAAACTCACCTACTTCCCAAAGGAATTTTAAAACACTGGATGAAAACTCAATTAGGGGCTGGCTCAGTCACAAGAGTGGGCAACTCTTGATCTTGGGGTTGTGAGTTAGAGCCCCACGTTGAGAGTAGAAATTGCTTAAATAAATAAAACTTTTTAAAAAGATGTAAACAGGGGCCTGGGTGGCTCAGTGGGTTAAGCCTCTGCCTTCGGCTCAGGTCATGATCCCAGGGTCCTGGGATCGAGTCCTGTATCGGGCTCTCTGCTTCGTGGGGAGACTGCGTCCCTTCCTCTCTCTGCCTGCCTCTCTGCCTACTGTGATCTCTGTCAAATAAATAAATAAAATCTTAAAAAAAAAAAAGATGTAAACAATCAATTTTTTAAAAACACAGAATAAAAACAGTTTGTAGTGTCTGAAAACAGATATAAAGATAGTGAAGCAATGAATTCAGTTTACATTTTCCTCCTAGAACACAGTATTATTTTTTTACCTAACAAAAATTGACTGATTTTATCTCTCATAGCACTTCCCACAGTAGGTGTTTAAAATGAGCAAATTTAATCAAATTGCATCAACTTCAAGGTTTAACCATTTCTTCCTAAGAAAATTATGGCAATCAGTACATAAATTATGAAGTATTTGGTAAATTCCAAAGCAATAGTATATTCTGATAATTGTTTCATTTTTCCACTTAGCCATTTAAAGCATCTCAGACCTGAAGTACATTATGTGCATTAAGTGCTATCGCTTTATAATGTATTTAGAACTCAACAGACTCCCTTTCCCCTCACCTCACCATCAGATGATCCACATAGGTCAAATTTGGTGTCAAGCAAATTAAAAGTGTTGTTTTATTATCCAAAGTAATTGTTTCAGTATTCACAGGCCATTATGCTGAATTGGTTATGCTGGTGATTGTGCCATTAAGAATGTGGGGCTAACTATTGGTTTAGCTGAATGCCCATGTTTGTGAAAGCCTTCTTTAAGCTCTCCTATAGGTGGCAAATCATTCTTAACTGGGTACTCCAAATGGTCTATGTACCACAGATGTATTTTTCTAAGCCATTAACACATTGAAACCCCTCCCCCAATTCCCCAAGCAACCATTAATTAACAGTGTATGAAAAAGAATCAGGCCTCCTGTTGCAATCTGGCTGGGACCAAACCTTTCAGCAATGATCATGCTCATAACTAGACAGTCACTGGATGAGCTCTCTTATTCACATGAAATATGCTGTCGTGAGAAGGAGGGGTATTGGGAGGGAAGGGTGTTAAAACAGTGCTTTTATTAAGAGCTTTTTTAAAAAAGAGTTTATTTATTTATTTGAGAGAGAGAGGGAGAGAGAGCATGAGCAATAGGAGGGGCAGAAGGAGAAGCAGACTCCATACTAAGCAGGGAACTTGACCCAGGGCTGGATCCCAGGCCTGGGATCATGACCTGAACCGAAGGCAGACGCTTAACCGCTTAACCGACTGAGGCACCTAGGCACCCCATGAAGAGCAGTTTTTAAAAATCTGCTGGCTGTGGATATGTTTTTGAAAGCTTCATGGTATCTCAAACTTGTGAGGAATTCTGAAATGAACTGCTTAACCTGGCCCTCAAATAGTTCCAATTTCTGAGTGGAGTGCTAGCCCTATGTAAGATGATTCCAAGTACTAAGCCCTATGTAAGATGATTCAGGTATCATCACTGATGCTTACAGATTCTTGCCAGGTTTCCTATTTCCCAGATGGGGAAAAGAAGCTTAGAGAGGAGAATCTGCCCAAAGCCTCATCGCAACCTGGAAGTTACATGGAAGATCCCCTTGGTAGGCTTCTATTGCATACTGACACCCTGAAACACCACAATCTAGCTCTGAGCTTACAGTCAATGCCGGAGGGTGGCACATACCTAGAAATCATATGATTAATCATAAAACCACCAAAACCCACAGAAACACCCAGAAACAAACACAATGCGACACAGGTAAAATCTGTGATACACACCTACAGAGGAATATTCTCACCTAAGACACAGAATTGTGAAAAAACCAATTCTCCCCCCAAAATTAATCTATATATAAAATGCAATTCTAATGAAAATCCCAAAAGAATCATCTCTGAACCTTTAAAAAATGATTCTAAAATCTATCTAGAAGAATAAACACTCAAATAGCCAGGAAAATTCTGAAAGTGAATAGTTATGAGATATTAAAATGTGTGGTCTTGGCACAAAAATGCATGGAGCCATCAAATGACCATGGTAGAGCCCGGAAAGTATATATGGACATTTAGTACATAATAAAAGCAGCATTTTATATCAATGGGAATAAGATAAATTATTCAAGAAATGATCTTGGAAAAACTAGATAGCCATTTGGAAAAAATAAATAGAGCTGGATCCCAGTCTCATTCTTTATACTGAGTTAAATTCCAGAGGGATCAACAATTTAAATGTAAAAATTGGAACTGTAAAAGTAAGAGGGGAAAAAATAATAAAGATTTTTATTGCCAGGAAAAATGGCACTCTTTCTTATCATGAGTCAAAGCCAGAAATGAAAAGGGAAAACCTGATACATTTTATTTCATTTAAAAAAAGTAAAATCCCTGTAATAAAAAAAAGCAAATGACAAATAAAAATATTTGCAACAAACATGATTTGCAAAGAGTTAATATCACTAATCTAAAGAGTGTATAAAATCCTTTATATTTTCCCAAAAAAATCATTTGTATTTTTACAATGAACATATACCATTTTTCTACCAAGAAATATAATAAAGCAGTTTTTATATGTTAAATGAAATATTTCTTTAACCATGCTGATTTCCTCCAGCATATAACTTCCAATATTTAAAGGACCCAAGCAATCACTTTAGATCACACCCTGGCAACCCTAAGCACAGGTGGTCTCAAAGTTGGATGTGCTTAAGAATCACATGGGAAGGTTTTACTGCTGATTTCAGGGATAAAGGGTTTTGCCCTTAAAATTTAACAAGCATCTTGATGTGTCTCACCTGTTCATCTCACTTTGAAAACTATCATAGTAGCATCTCCAATCACAGAACCTTTTACCCTGCAAAAACGTACACTAAGTGACTGTCTTGAATTCAACAGGAGATGAAGAAAGATCAGGTGCTTCTTAAAACAGCTCCATTGGCCATTGAAGAATTGCTTTTTCTTTCTCCTGGTTTGGGTGGCCTCTTAAGATCTGAAGTTAAAATGTTGATGCCAAATAAAACTTATTATGTAGGTTTTATCCTCAAGCTCTCTTACATTTTATACCAGAAATCCAATTCTGGGTATGACACTATATTCTCCATAGCTCTATGATGTGAAGAATGGGCTCTGTCTTCTGCAGTTAAATGACCTTCGTAAGAATTCAGTCTTCTGTATATAATTTGAATTTCATTTACTGAAGATGCTATATATGTCTACTATGGTGAAAAAAAAATTGGATTCCTTATTGGAACTTTCCTGCTTTATCTTGACAATCTATGTTTCCCCCCCAACCCCTCCCCCACAAATTTGGAATGACTTTTGCAAGTTTCTATTGGCTCTTCGTTCCCTCCTCAGTTTTAACTTCAGTGTTAGGAGCTTCATGGGCTTTAAGTGTTGAGACACTAGTACAGTTTACAAAGCATGTGTGATTTATTCAAATCTATTTTGTCAGAACAGAAACTTAAGATTGCAAGTCAATTCATGACATGTCTGGATTTAAATGAGATCTACTCTGAGAGGTCTTCCTATAATTAGGTCTTTTGAAGGATGTGATGGGCATTAGAAATTGAGCATTTTTTTTCTCTTTTTTCAACTTTTAGTGACAAGAAGTTAGATCCTACCAACTACATATTTAAGCTTGCGGTCCTTTCTCTCTTCATACGCAGGTACTGTCATACGAGGCTAAGAACAGTTCAGTTACCATTTTATATTTTATCTAACATTGAGTCCTTCCTTCGTTGAAGAATCATCATTTGATTAGTTCCTACTGACCACCCAGATATGGTCTAGTTACTTTGCTAGATCATAAGCACATACAAATTTTGCGACATCAATTCTAGGTGATATAATTTTGTTCTTTCCTAAGCTTCTCCAGAAGGAGTCAAACTCCACAATCACAACAGAGTTTCAGAAATATGAACTATGCAAATACTGGAAAGTTAATATCAATAATCTTAGTAAATCATGGCCATAAAAAAATTCCAGAGTGATGTCTTAGCATTCAGGCTCTCAAAACTAACATTCATCTGTTGCTCATGGCTCCCAGATGCATCCTTTGGATCTTCTGATCTTTGCTGCTATACAAATACATGAGCTCCAGACACCTGATGATCATGTGCCGGGCTCCGCCAGTTGCTCTGTCTCATACTGGTTAAGGGACACATTTGTCCACAATGACATTCCTTCAAAACAATGTTTACTCTCCTCCTTGAATCTGAGAGTAAATCATTATGGAAGAC
This sequence comes from Mustela nivalis, assembly GCF_964662115.1. NCBI lineage: Eukaryota > Metazoa > Chordata > Mammalia > Carnivora > Mustelidae > Mustela > Mustela nivalis. Next base: position 47,289,049 of record NC_139031.1, read on the forward strand.
TGTTGTCTGAATGAGGATTTCATGTCCCCAAAGTCCCAACAATGATTAGTGATTGCCACCTACACCCCTATACAGCAAGAATTCTCTCTCTTCATACTCTCAATAACCTTGTGCTTCTGTTTGATATCTGAGAAAATTGGAAATTTATTCTCATCATCCAGGCATTGTTCCCTGTCAATGACAATAACAAATTTGGTTTTGTCAGGAGTTCCTCTTGGAGGTCATTGCAGAGGATTCCACATAGGAGGTGATCTCATGGGAAACTATGTTGGAAATCCCCAACATCAACATGTGGAGCAGACGGCTCAACGCTGTGAGGTTTCAGCAGAGCCTCTCAGACCTCGCACTTTCATTTGTAAAATTCAAGACACTGAACAGGGACCAGTAGGGCTGACAGAACATCCCTCTTCAATAATTCAATCATTTCATCCAACTCCCTAATCTTGGGCTAGTCCCTGGTCACAAGAGATGTTATTGTGCCACATATTTGATCCTAGGGGAAGTCTGCCTGTGTTTATTTTGTTTTCTTCTAGATGGCCTCAGATACAATGTGGAAAATCCTGAGCCTAAAAATTAGGGGAATTACGTAAAGTTCATCTGGAAGTCAGCACAGACTTAAACCAAGTCTCTCATTCTTTTGGACAAGATGAGCTGGCTAATAATTCTCAAAGAGCACTGGTGTCAGCTTGGAGGGAGGTCTCTAATCAAAAGGTCACAGGGCTCTCTCTGTCTTTAGATGTTGCCTCAGTCCAAATGTTTCCCCCTGCCACAGATGAGGCCATAGATGGCATACTTAACAAATCCTACAAAATTTTTCCAATGTATGAATCCAAGAAACAGAATACTTGACATCTAACTCTGCAATATACTTCAGAGAAACAATTTAAGCAGTTGTCTGTGCAACTTCCCGTAAAGATAGGATTTAGTTGCATCTGAAGAGTAATTATCAAAAAATTTATACTGCCTGCTATTGTTTTGTTTTCTTCTTCATTCTCATTAGTATCTTTGGGGGGGGGGGACTACTAAAAAGTGTATGCAGTCTTGAGATCACAGTAAGTGGCCCTGATAGTTAGTTCCAGCCCAATTATAACGAGCCACTAGCTACCATTGTAAAGGAACACCCTGAAGTATCACACAGGGCTCCTTGGCCCATAGAACAAAAGATAAAGTCCTTGCAAGCAAGTTCAAATCTTATAGCTCAAAGGCCACAGAATTTCAGAAATATATTAGAGACTCTGTAGCCTATATGTTCCATTTTACAAATGAGGCACTTTAAAGCTACAGGATTTCCCTGACTTTTGAATGCCCTACTGCAATTCAGACTTAGAGCCTGAGTAAGAACCCCACTTTTTCCTTATACCTCCCTCCCTTTATGCTCCAGAATGATTGACTCAATGCCTCCTCGTAAGTAGGCATTGCTTTCCTTTCTGCCTCCCTTCCTCCCTGTGAGCCATTCACACCAGCATTCCCACAAAGCTTTACCCTCCTTTTGTGGTTTCCTCTGTCTAGAAGGCCTACCCTGTTGCTATGGAAACAGTTCTCTAATCATCTTCCAAGACCCAGCTCAAATAAACTTTAAGGAAACTATTTACGCCATCAGAGTTAGTTGCTCATTGTTCATTTTGCCCGTACTATGTGAATATTCAGACTGGTTTACATCTCCCTGTCTCTCCTTTTGTGAGCTGCTGAGAGAAGAATTAAGTGTCCGCCATCTTGAATCCCTAGCCTCAGACAGAGCCACATATATAGCCAAGGATGTAGTGGATAATAAATGGCCAAATTAGAGCAAGCAAATAAACAGTAACGACAATTAAAACAACCTTAGGCCAGGCCTCACCCCATAAATCTGTAGAAGCCACAAAGATAACAAGACAAAGCTTTTGTTCTCAAGGGGCTTAAAGTCCAATGGAAAAGTCACTTACAACTTCTCAGCAAATATTTCCTGAATGATGAATTAATGTGATTTAATTCTAATTCCCCCATATTGATAGGTTATTATAAAATTCAACTGATCTTGCTGTGTTTTGTGGAGCAATCACTTTTTATCTGGACTAACAGGACTTCCTGCCTTGTGGTCTGACTTCTGCACCTCACTGCATTTATCACAGCCCCCGGGGCTGGGCTCTCACCATATGGCTGTGCAGAAAACATGTTGGGAAAATTCACTCACACACAGGTGTTCCCCATGATAAACCATTGTATTAGCCTGGTGTGGGAAAATAGGCAAACATACTATTAGCCAGAGGATAAGACAGTATAATCGTTCTATGGGGTACCTGGGTGGCTCAGTCAGTTAAGCATCCAACTCTTGATCTCAGCTCAAGTCTTGATCTCCGGGTAGTAAGTTCAAGCTCCGTGTTGGACTCCAGTCATGGAGCCTACTTAAAAAAAAAAAAGAAGAAAAGACAGTACAATCATTCTAGTGGCCAACTTGAAATATGCGTCAACATTTTAAATATACATCTCTTTTTCCCAGCATTTCCACTGCTAAAAATTTACCCTATGAACATATTTGCACAAATCTGCAAATGTATAAGTATATGCATTGCAGCAATGGTTGAAATAACATAAAGTTTTAAATGGTCACATCCATACCCTGGAATTCCATGCAATCATTACAAAGAATGCAAGAGATTAAATGTGTTAAGAAGAGACTTTAGATATATTATTAATTCAAAATTCAAAGCATTGAAGGGTATTGTTTAGTATTATCCCATTTGTGTAAACAAACAATAGATACATATAGTTGTGTGTGTGTGTATATATATGTAGATATAAATATAACTAAAAAGATATACCCAAAATATTAACAGAGGTTATAACAATGAATGGTAAAGAAGTCAGAAAGAAACAAGAGAGTTTTATTTTTTATTTATTTTTAAGATTTTATTTATCAGAGAGAAAAAGAGAGAGAGCACACAAGCAGGCAGAGAGGCAGGCAGAGAGGCAGGCAGAGGCAGAAGGAGGCTCCCTGCCAAACAAGGAGCCTGATATGGGACTTGATCCCAGGACCCTGGGATTATGACCTGAGCCAAAGGCAGAGGCTTAACCCACTGAGCCAACCAGGGGTCCCAAGAGTTTTATTTTTTAGTTCATATCTGGCAGTGTTTGAATTATTTTACTATAAAATATATGATGTTTATGATTTCTAGAAGAGTCTTCCATCTTCTTACCACCTGCTTGTTTTATCTATTTTGGTTTAGCCAACTAGATTTTCTCAGGACTGAAGTTATTTTTTCCATATTTACTCGAAATTCATATGCATCTCCCAAATTTCCTCTCTCTAAACCACTTTTTCGCTTTAAATATGACCTTTCCAAGGTCTTTAGCTTATTATTAACCAGATGAAACCAACAGTACATGGACTCCGCCCCCCCATCCAGGTACTGAACTGCAAAGTACATTTGGGGGGGAGCGAACTCAGTTACATCAGTGCAAACATCAACAAATGTTAGCAATGCCACGGAGTCATGATGCAGGAGGTCAAAGACCCATGCACTCTGCACCAGGAGTCACAGTGGGACCTAACTGGGGCAATTTCGGTTCTGCCTCTACTGCTAGGACCAGGAGCTCTCCAATCTCAGTGAAAGTGCGTAAGACACCGCCATTATCCCCGGATCATTGCCATGGTAGACCCAAACAACTCCAGTCTATTGTGTCAATGTGTATTTGGGGAGTCTTTAATGCATGGATCATTGGCAAGCTGCACCATAAAGGCCCTGTAGGAGCCATGGCCAAGTGTGGAGTCAGTGCACACTCGGGGACGCCCCCTTGCCTGGATCATTTGCAGCGCATCGTGTCAATGCACACTCGGGGAGCCCTTACCTCGCAGCCTGTGCATGCTGAGGAACAATGTACACCAAAAATCCTTATGAAATAGTAGTTACAGTGCATACACAGTATTCACTCTTCTAAATGGCATGTCAGCAAGTTTAGTGCCCGACAAATAACTCCTAAAAGGCACAAAACACTCCTAGAGGCCCAACTTGACACATGGACGGCTGGTCCATGGAATTGTGGCATGACTGGGACAGGAGCGTGGGGCTCCCTTTAACGTGAACAAAGGGAAAGGGACAGCTAGTTCACGCTAACCTAAGCCTCTGCTTCTATTCAGTGTTTCAATAATAATCCCAACGATTTTCTAATTATTTTCTTAGGTGTCTGATTCTTAAGATCCCAGAACCTTCCCTCTCTTCCTGCCCTGATCCAAAGCACCTGCAGAGTCAGGTGAGAGGACATGGCTGGAGGAAAGCTGCTTGGGGCTTGAGGCTCTCAACCAGCACTGCCCAAAAGAAATACAAAGTGAGCCCCAAATGTCATTTTACATGGTCTTTGTAATAACACTTTTTTTAAAAAAGGGTAAAAAGAAACAGGTTTAATAGATTTTAATAATATATTTTACTTCACACAAAATACCCAAAATACTGTCTTTTCAATATCCAGTATTTTTAAATGATTGGGAGTTTACATTCTTTATTTTTTTAGAGGCTGTATTTTGCACTGACAGCACATCTAGATTTAGACTAGCCACATTTCAGGTGCTCAGTGGCCACATGTAGCCCGTGGCTGCCCCAGCGGACAGCACAGCTAGAGGCCCAGGAAGATGAATGCCCCCCAGTAGCTCTGGCGTTCGCCCACAACGACCTATCTTAAAGTAGGTGTGTGTCTAGTTTCCCCCTCATTTCCTTACCAGTGCTGCCGCACCTGCTGAAGAGCCTTTTCTTAGCAGCCTGAGCGGGTGGACAGGTTTTGGTTTTGTAATCATAAAAGTGACCACAAATACGCATTCAGAAAGGGGAGAGAACTACTTTAGGCCAACGTGATAATGTCAGCAGCAGGTCCTCCTTCTTGGGAGAAGGAGATGAAGAGGAAGGGGGAGCGCTGGGGGAAGGAAAAGGGAGCAGGAAAGATGCCAAGTGTGAGGGTGGCGTCCTCACTGCCACTAACTTCTGCCCCAAACGTGCGTCTCGGGGTCTGTGGGGTCCCCGACAGCCGGCCGGGTGGGGTCGCTGCTGTCTGAGGCTGAGTCTTCCCAGAGACACAAAGGGGGTTGGGAGGCGGAGACAAAGGCGCGGGGAAAGAAAGGGAAGAGGGCGAGGGCGGGGAGCCGGGCCGGGGGCGCGGGCCGGGGGCCGCGCCAGGCGCAGCCGCTGCGGGGCGCGGGACGCGGGACGCGGGACGCGGGGCGGGGGCGGCGGCGACCCGCCAGACAAAGCGCCCGCGGCGGTCGGGAGGGGATTCGCTCATCCGGGGATTCGCGAGCCGGCCCGCGGCGGGGGCGGGGGGCTGGGCGAGGCGGGCAGGTCTATTTGAATATCAGGCTCTGCCACACTCCGGGCGCCGCTGACAACTTCATTACCTCCGCGTATAAAAATGACTGCCGGCGAATGCAAATGGCCCGCCGGTCTCAGCCGCCTGCCTCCGCTCTGACGGGGGCTGCGGGCGGAGGTCCCGGGAGCCGCCGCCGCCGCCGCCCGACCTGACCGACGGCCCGCGGCAGAGTCCGCTCCTCCTCCCGCGCCCCCGCGCCGCCGGGACCCGGGACCCCCGCCCCACGCCCGCTCCGAGGGCCGCGGGGGAGGCCGGTTTGGGAAGAGAAATGGGGGAGAGGGCGGCCTGAGAATTGCTGATCTACTAAGATGTGCCCGTGAGTGTTAAGCAAAGGCCCTGCCTCTCAACTGCCGTCTAATTAATGCATGGCAATGCCCGGGAAACAGGACTCGGTGGATGGGATTCGTAACCTTGAACCCTGATGGGAGAGATTGGACCCAACTGGTCCCCGACGGCCCTGCCTGGTGATTAACTTGGACGAAAGCATCCCTAATGCCCCATTTGTGCCTACTGAACAAGCAAGAAGGGAGTGTGCGGCTCTCTGCTCCCCAGGCCTTATGGTGCATCTACCTGCACCTACCACCAGGACGGTGCCGTATCAGTGGGCGGAACCTCTCTCCCAGTCCAAGTGGGAATAGAGGCAAGTCTTGGACAGAAGGAAGAACAGTCCGTCCAGAGCCTACCTCCCTCCTTTGGCATATAGAAGGAGTGGAGAACTCACTCCCTAGCAAGAAGTCACCTCCTGCCTTGTGACAGCTCCAGTTATTACATGGGGACCCCTCGTGAGCTCAAGGGCAGGAGCTAGGTCATTTTTATTGATAACATCAACAATAGTAAACATCTGCTGAGGATTTATTGTGCACAAAACATTATGCCCAATCCTTTAAAAAGTAGGTCTGCTCCCCTCCCAGAGCCTATGTTCTCAACCATTCTGCAGTATTTATTTTAGGTGCCTTTCTTGCAGCTGGCACTGCTGTTCTGCACCCCCTTCTTTCAACTCCCTAGCCCATCCAAGATGGTCCTCTCCCTTGTGGCCCAGGAATATACCCCAAATCTGTTACAATCTACCGCTTCTTTTGTTGTGGGCTTGGCTGAGAGAAGAACATGTGAGCAGTCCTGGCCAGTGTCATGGGAGGGGACATCTGCTGGGGGGCGGGGGGAGGGGACCGTTCTGGGGAGTGCTTCCTTGCTCCAAAAAAGGGACACACAGAAGTGATTCCCATTTCTTCTGCTGGATGATATCTGGGTGCTGTGTAGTTTGATGGTGTCTACCACCTGGTAACCATGGAATAGCCAGGCAGCAAAACTACCTTTTGTGGAGATAGATTTGCCAGATTTAGTGGCGGGCAGGCCGAGTCCAAGGACCCAGAGGATGAGTCCCACAGGATCAGCCAAGAGAGTCCCTTGCTTCTTACATGAGAGAAATCAAATGCAAGCCAGAAAAAGTTTATTGAATAGCATGAGTGAAAGAGGGTAGCAGACAGGGTGTCTGGAAGACTCAGGAAGGAAGGGAGAGTGAGTCTCATCATCACTTGGGGTGAGGAGTTTATACTGGAAAGGGAAGGGGTCTAGGGTATGTGTTCCTTCAGGAACTGAGGACAGGGTCCAATCAAAGGCTAGTGTCATATGAACAATAGGTGTTATTCCATAAATTACTGAAGGTAGGGATGTTGATGCCAGTGTCAGCTGAGGTTTGTTTGAAGCTAACGTCCGGGAGCATGTTAGGGATCTGGCTGTTCTTCCATGTTTGGAAGCCTAGGACAAAACTCGGAGAATGATTAATGGTCTTGCTTCCCCCTGGAAGTGGGAACATAGCTTCCTTGGCTTATTCAGAAGCAAAATATAGAACATGAGTAAAGAGGGCCTAGCAGAACACCAGCAGAGAAGGAGCATTTCTAAAATGGAGTCCCTTCAGCTTCCTGACCTCCTCAGTCCACTTAGTAAGAGAGCTAAAGTTTAGGAAAGTTTCATTTTATTCCCATCTCTACCGGCAGTGAAATCATGCTGCCTCAGGTTTATCAAGGGCTCTATTTAAATTAATTCCTTTTTGGAAGGAGAGACAATATGAAGAAGTCAACAAAGGAAAAAACCCAGAAATTCGGTCATGTGTCTTCCCTGTTCCTTTCTTTGTCAGCAAAACGACTGAAGACAGTCTGCTCCAGACGCTTAAAATGGAACATCTTCCTGGGTACTTATCTCCAACCTCATTTGGTCTCTAAGCAGCTTTTCCCCAACTCTATTTGCTTTTAAGATGGTCCTTTGCCTATACAGGCAAGACATCTCTTCTCTCCCAGAGCATCCATCTAACTCCTTTGCCTACGCAGTCAGAACATCTCTTCTCTCCCTAGACCCTCCATCTAACTGTCTTGCAAGCACACTTGCAGGTGTCTGAGCTTTGAAATGTTCTCCCCCGGACTTCAGGAAGTCTCTTTAGAGAATTTGTATCTGGTTCTGGCCATTTTCAAAAACAATGGCTACTTAACCTGTCACTTAGTAGTTTCCTTTGGCAGCTGCTTTAAAACACAGAATCTAAATTAGAATGTAAAGTTGATTTTTATTGTTTCTGTTTCATTAAAACCAAGCACACTTTCCACTAAAATATGCAAAAAGCAAAGCAAAGCAAAACAAAACAAAAAACACAACCCTATACAAAATACATACAATATGCTTTAACAATCCATCCAGAATCAGTATGGTGACAGGCTCCAACAGCTCCCATAGTTCCCTTCGCTGAGGAAAAGAAACCCTGACTCATTAGCAAGGCATTCAAGACCCGCTGCAGTCTGTACCTAACCAGCTCCCGGCTTATCTGTTTACCATCATATACTCCCAAATCATGCTCTTGCATTTCTTCTTCCATGACATGCACTTCAGTATGTTCATTGTTCACACTGTCTAGAATGCCCTTAAACCCCATCTCCAACTATTCAAATACCACTGCTCTTTCTAGGTCCAGATTAAGTACCACCTCTTCCAAAATTCCTTTCCCATTCCTTGTATTTAGTGACATAAAGTTTTGTTACCTAATGTTTGTTCTGAGTAATATTTTGCATATGTTTGAGTGTATTGACACTGGGTGATATAATAGTTTCTTGTACCTCTTGTTTTCGTTAGGATAACTTGGATATAAGTAATAGAACACCTGTCCCTACAAGTTCAAGCAACAAGGAAAATGTATTATCTCATGAAAGAGGTCTCAAGGTGGCCAGGTGCTGAAGGCTGATTAATTCAGTGGCTCCATAATGTTAGTGTTGTCAGGGACCCAAGCCATCCTGGGCTTGCTGACCTTGTCCTTAGCTAGCTAGTTCTCCTCAGGGTCTCAAAATGGCTACCATAGTTCCAGGCATCACCTCAAGACATGCTAAAGAGCAACCGAAAAAGTGGGACTGTTCTTACCTTTAATTTCTTCTGAAGAGTAGGAAAATTATATCAGAAAATTATCTCAGATCTTTTCTTTTCTCATATGTCATTGTCGTATGTCATCCAAGCCAGAATTGGATCCCATGCCTGTCTCTAAACTTTTACTGGCAAGGGAGATAGGATTATCATCACTGATAACTAACAAGGATTTATCTCTGAGTTATACCGGAGAGTGGGGAGAGGCAGGGGATAGCACAGGCAATATCAGAACAAAGAGTAAATTTTAGCTAGTCTCAGTCATCTATGATGCATACAAATCCTCTGAAAGATTATTGGCTTACAAAAACTATTTTTCTCAAGGTTCTGGACTATGTGAGGAGAGAGGTGATTCCCACAGAAGAAGGGAGGATTGGTGAATAGACAACTGAAAGTATCTCTCTCATGCAACTTATGACGGTTTACTTGAAAGTCAGATGTAGTCACATTCATATTATTCTTTTGGTTGTTCTTTCTACAAAAATATGTGTTCAAAATGGCATATATTAATTTGGTCAATAACAAATTGATTGGCTAATTCAACTGATAATTTTCTTAGTGGGTGGTAAAATCATGTTAGCTCTTTTGCTTTGTTTTTCCCTAAATAATGAACCATGTTATGGACTCCACATAAGGGTTTGCCATTAATAGCATTAATGCTTGCTGTATTAAGCCATTTCTGCCCTAAATTCTTTAGGCTGTAGACATCTGAGAATTAAGATCAGAAGGATAGCAAATAATTCTTTTAATTTTTCAAATAATTTTGATAATTCACTATGAAAATATTACCCTTTTGAAAACGTGGAGATCACAGAAGCTTGTGAGGATAAAATTATTAAATAAGCATTCCCCCCCCCTTTTAATCAGGGCACATAGGAAATCACAACATAACATTCTTTGTTTTGTAAAGTCACTTCTTTGCCCTAAATAGACCTTCTAATTCTCTTTTAACTTTCATATGTGTGAGGCAAGAAATTCTTTAGTGGCATAGTTAGATTCCTATCATTTACTAAAATAATACATGGACTCCCTTTTGTGATGATATCTTCCATCTTCTAATAAATGTATAACTTCCTCTATAACAATACCCAGTCAGATGATGAATGTTCGTATAATAATACTACTTCTCTCCCCCATTTTTTTTTTCAAGAAGCTCATGGAAGGGCTTGCACAAAATCAGATGTATTTCAGCATCATCTCTGTGAATTGTAGACCATGAGAGTCGGAATCAACAGCCCTCTAATCTGATGAACAAAGAAAGTAAGGCCCTAGAGTTCAGAGAACTTTCTGGAAATCACCAGGCCAGTCAGTGGCAGAATAGGATCTCATTTTGTTTTCTGGTTGACCATCCTCTCTGTCACACCATGGTATTAATGATTAACCTTAAGGACAGAACTAACTCTAACCAGGTTATCAGGTCAAATTCCAGAGAAAGAGTAGGCTCAGGCGCTCCTGGGCAGCTCTATGGATTAAGCATCTGACTCTTGAGCTCAGTTCAGGTCATGATCTGATCTCAGGATCAAGAGATCAAGCTCCACATGGGGCTCCGCACTCAGTGGGAAATCTGCTTCTCCCCTCCTTTTCCCCTCTCCTTTTGCATCCCCCTCACTCCATCATGCTCTCCACTCCCCCCAGTAAATAAATAAATAAATACATACATAAATCTTTAATGGGAGAGTCGGTGGCACCCACTCAGCCAAGCTCCCGCTGGGGCAGGGTCTGGTTATATCCTCCACCTGTACTCTGAACCCCTAGCCCAGTACTACCTACATCCGAACCCACAGGTACGTAAGGTCTCCTCAGGTCCCTGTTTCATCTCATGTCCCAGCAGCCCGGCAAACCCAGGGTTCAAGGACTGTCCTTGACAAGGTGCTTCTCTCCTCCCCTCCCTCTCACCCTGAGAAGAAAGGGACACACAGAGGAGCACAGCTGTAATGCGTTGCTCACCATCATAGTACCATCACACTGAATTTAAAGCTGAATTCGAAGAATAGAATCTTTCAGCTCAATCATGAAAGTGGGTTTTTATTTCTCAAGGTTAGTTGTATTTTCCCACCTCCAATAATTGGATTTAGAAACACTAGACCTGTATTTTTTCAGTATAGAATTATTCCATTTGCAGCATTCACTCAAACCCACAAATTGTTTGTTCAAATTGTACATTTCTAAACACCAGAAAAGAAAATGTGCTCCAATTCACTGATACTTTTAAACAATTAAAGTACAGCTAAGAAAATGAAGCCTAATTTCTCCTCCATAGCCCTTGCCTCCTCTTCTTCTTTGACCAACAATTGCTATAATCCACACTAATGAGGTAGACTGTGTTAAGAATTTTCTTCACTTAACATTTCTCATTATTAATAAATTTTACACTGACAACTATAAAGTGAACACTTTGGATTTATGCACCTAACCTAATTACATATGCTGCATGTACGCATTTCATTATTTACTTGACAGATTCATTCCTTGATATCATAAATAATTAAACAAGAATCAAATATTAACAATCAGATACATGTTAATTCTCCTCAAATCTGTGGAAACAAACTATATTTTTATCTTCAGTTCAACAAGCACTGATTAAAATTTCTTCATTAGGCAAATTTCATAAGCAAAGTTCTTGATCTACTTTACTTTCACTGAAAATTAAACCTGGAACAAATTATTCCAGGATCACTTCATGGGGGGAAAAAAAATGATCATAATGGTATTTCTAGCAAGACATTGGATTCATAATCTTTCTCAAGCATGGCTGTATCTTATATATAAAACATTAATCTGTGTGTTTGTTAGGAATTTTCAAATATGGGGTTTATTATAAGCCAGGAGACAGCACCATATTGGTTGCTGATAGTATATTACCAGAGCTGCTTGTCTAGTGAGATGATGGTTTTAACCACACAATAATATAATAACTTGTTTAAAGAATAATATCTAGCCATTCTGGATAATGGTAGAAGCAAATTTACTGGGGCTGAAGATTTACCCCGAGGTCACAGTATAGCTGTTGCTTTTTCTGCTTTAATGAGCTAGGTTTAAATTTCTTTTATTCAAGTATATCAACATCTTCATTGATCAAACTATTCTCACATTTTATCAAATTTGCTTTGGTAGAGCATACCATACAATTTCATCATTTAAAAAATATTAAAGATTCATAGATAGCCACATTATTCATAATACAAGATTAATGCCAGGCTGACAGGTTTTTGTAAAGATCTGACTCTTTTTTTCTAAGTGCATATACCATATCTATGTGAAATGTACCTCTGATGTTGCATATTGATTACTCTCTTCTCTTCTCTTCTGATGCTAAAGAGAGAATATTATGGAATGATTGTCAGGGTTAGTGTGTCTCTGACCTACACATGTACTATTAATAATTTATGAGCTGATTTGAAATACAGCACCAAGAAACCAACCGAGGACCACTGCCTCTGCCTGGAATGACATACACCCGAGGTTGACAGCCATGTGCACCCGGATTTTGAGGTTCCGTTAAAATACACAAAGAGACACAAATGCTCTAAGTGCCAGAGCTAACTGAATGGAAGAGAGCCATGCTTCTTTGTTAGAAACTTCAAGTAGCTACATTTATCTCATTTCATCCTGTCCTTTCTATGACATTAGATTTCCTCTTTAAATTATTTAATTAGATTGTCAAGTGAGCTCATAGCCTCTAAAAACATTACAGAATCTAAATTCAAGGAATATGGAGGTATATAAAGCAAAAAGATCAGGGCTTTCTTCTTATTTCCCCCATGCGTTCACATCCAGGGGCTGTCTGACGAGTATCCTTCCAGACTGTTCTATGTTCATGTAAAGGCAGAAGCAATGGAGAGTTCACCTACCCTCAAAAATGGCATCACACTCTACATACAGTGTTGCGATTTGCTTTTTTTCACTCAACCATCTATTGAAGACATGCCCTGTATCAACACATACATTTGTAGCTCATATTTTAAACAACAGTATACTGCTTCATTTTCTAGAGATTGACATAGTCCATTTATCCCTTCCTTCATTAACAGATTGTTAAACTGTCTCCAATTTTTCAAGATTAAAAAGCAGTGCCACATACACTGAACATACACACTTAGGCACTTGCTCAACTATTTCACCAAAAGAGAGCACCAAAAGTGCCTAGCCATTCGCTAGGTCAGTAACTGATTTTTACAATCTCTTTGATCCAAAGTGCCTGGCCAGCTCAGTCAGTAGGCATGTGACTCTTGATGTCAAGGTCATGCATTCAAGCCTTATACTGGGTGAAGAGCTTACTTTAAACAAACAAACAAAACAAAACAAAAACAAAAAACTAAACTAAAATCTCCTTAGTCCATTAATTAGGCAAGAATACATAACTATTCCTCTTTAGGGTTTAGGTATAACAACATTGCATTAATAGGTTTGCACATAACATTTAAGTATGTGTTCTGACAAGTATAGTTTTTTTTAAGGTTTTATTTATTTATTTGACAGAGATCACAAGTAGGCAGAGAGGCAGGCAGAGAGAGAGGAGGGGAAGGAGGCTCCCTGCTGATCAGAGAGCCCGATATGGGGCTCGATCCCAGGACCCTGAGATCATGACCTGAGCCGAGAGCAGAGGCTTTAACCCACTGAGCCACTCGGGTGCCCCTATAGTTTTAAAACTGGAATAATATGAAGTAATTTAGGAAAAGATCATCTGAAGTTTTAATTACATTGATTTCATGTGTGAGTAGCTTTATGCAAAAGCAAACTAAAGTCTAAGTTGTTCCTCGTGTTTTAGCAATATGTCATCAAGCCCCATGTCTGTCTCTATTATTTTTAATATCAACACCCAAAGCAGCCAGTCTTCATTTTAGCAATGTTACAGATAACGAACACTTTTAAAGTGTGTTTATGGAGTTGACAACTGTTAAACTACTGAATACTTTTTTAAAAATATTTTATTTATTTATTTGACAGAGAGAGCAATCACAAGTAAGCAAAGAGGCAGACAGAGAGAGGAGGAAGCAGGCTCCCCGCTAAGCAGAGAGCCCGACGTGGGGCTCGATCCCAGGACCCTGAGATCATGACCCAAGCCGAAGGAAGAGGCTTTAACCCACTGAGCCACCCAGGCGCCCCCTGAATACTTTTTAAAAATATATCCAAAGGATTTTAAAACATTTCATCCACAAATTCTAATTAAAAAACAGTATTGTTACATTTATTTGAACCCATCACAAGATAAGTATATTTATAGAATTTTCTGCTTTCCCCCTAAATTGTCTGAAGCTTTCTACAAACAGTGTAATGGTTACCTAGTGTGTCTGTCAAGTTCCATTATATGAAGTAGAATATGCCTTCAGAAAAGATGCCTTGCATCCGATGACAGGCACTTCCTATCTGCTAGGATTCATAAAAATTGGAACATTGATCATTTCATGTAGAGATTTTCCTTTCGCAAGAAGATAAAGGGAAACCTTGTTATGCCAAATGACTTACTAGTCAAAAGTATCCAGGACACTGAAACCTGGAAACTAGTTAATGGTTTGTAACAAGTCAGAAATAAAGATGTTCAACCAAGAAAATGACATTAAGCAGCACTGGCTACAAGAGAAAAGAGCAGCCTGTCAGAATCACGCAAGGGCTATGGTGACAGGTAGACAATAAAATGGGATGACACCCGTTCCTCTCACGGGGGTGTTTTCAGCAGCTTTCTCTTGAGACTCTCCATGTACTTCCTTTGCAGGAGACCTTCCCTCTAAAAATGGCAGCAGACCCCTTGGAGGTCTTATTAAAATTCTCCTTCTTTGTTATACAATACATTGTATAATGCAGATGGGTGTAGCTGAAGAGTTAATTCTTTGTTGTGTAAAGGAAAGTGGGCACAACAGTCATCCCAGTAAGGGAACTCCTTAACTGACATATTCCAGCAAAACTGCATGGGAGGCGTCATGGCACGGGAAGTGAGTCAGGGGGAAAATTAGTCCACAGCACCACCTAAAATGGTGGAGAGCACGAATCCAAACAGAAGCAATATGGTACATAATTAATATTTCATACTTAGATCGGTAGCCATTATATCTGCACATGAATTCCACATGCTAGCTTAAATTTCCACTGTTGATAGTCCAACAGCAGCATTAAGATAAACACCGTTTTCATTTTTAAGAGAAATTTTCTTTCCTTTCCCTCAGAAAACCACAATGGTAACAGTGTACCTCTACTTATCTCATTATGGGCTATGAAGTCTATGTCATCAAAGAACAGGAAGAAAGCAAAGCTCCCAGCTAGTGCCCAGTGAGTTCTTTAAGACCAGCAATTTCAAGGAATGAATCTGCCTGATCTAAAATAATACTATCAATGTTTTTTACTTAACCCCATTCTACTATAAAGTGATATTATTTCACATGTGTCTATTTAAAGTGTTATAATACCACTGAACTAATTTCCAATAGAGTAATAGCTATTAGAACAGTTCTCTAAACCATTTCTCTTTTTAAAATTCTATTCCCCCAACATATTTTAAGTTGTATGACAAAAGAAACATAGCATAACTGTTTTCAGCCAATTTTTTTTTCCTACTAATGTCATTTCAACCAGTGGGAGGTCTATATTTTCCACCCTGCAGTTCTACATCTAAAATTATTTCTGATATAGATTAGCTGTCCCTTAGTGAGCTCTGAAAGACAAAATCTTAGTGTCTTTAACCCTGTCTTATTTGACAACAAGCACATATTTACATGAAATAAAAAGCAAATGTGTGTTCTTTTCCTACAGCTGTCAGCACAAACTTGGGTTGTTTAGAAACTTGTTCACACACACAGAATTGGTGTTTAATACACGACCTATGATAAAAGGTCAGCGATAAGTAAAATCAAAGATTATTTAAAAAGTCAAGAGTTGACACACATTTTTGGAACAGAAGGTGATGGTGTTATGCTGTAAATTATATAGTCCATTGACAATGAGAACTTCGTTGTGCGTTCATTTGATTGTTTAAGAAAACATAGGTTTAATTTTAGTTGTTCGCTTAGTGGACTATCAACTTTGGGTCTACTCTCAGGGATAGGTATAAGAATATGGTGTTTGTTACCTTAAATTATTTCCAATTAAAGTTGCTTTCAGCCCTTTCCTCCAGGGGACTTTCTAATCACTAATGAGAACATTTTCTGAAGTCAGGCAAGCTGAGCGTTCCAGATACTATTGCCACCTAATCAGGGCCCCCCAAGGCACACCACCTCTGGTTACCCAACAAAGTCACTCTCTTGCTTTAAGAAACTGGTAGCTCCTGAGTATGCAAGAGCAGAGACTGACCAGAGGATGCTTTCAGGGGTAAATTTACTTTCCTCCTGCTTCCTCCTGCTTTGCCCTATCCCGAGGCCAAACTTCACTGCCCCTAAAACCACTCTGTTCTGAAGCCCCAAGGACAGAGCTCATTCTTCTTCCTGTGGACAGCGTCCCATCTGCTGAACACACATTTTAATAAGTAAACTCTATTTCCAGGGAAATACCTATTGGTATTAACAAGAAAATAGCATCTCTACAAGCTTCTCTGAAAAGAAATCCTGTCAATGCCACTCATTCTACCTTCAAAGACAAGTCCCTGTAATTACTTTCTCCTCTTCGTTTCCTTGTCTGGATAAAGCAACAAGATCAAGAGAGCCTATCCATTTTCCCCAGATACCTTCCAAAATGTGTGTCTGCTTTGCAGGCTGAGATCAGAAATTTCATTATCTGTATTTGTATTAGTAATTCACTGCACAAAGAGAACAGGGGGCAGAGGAGGAGAGCAAGCATGGAAGCAAACATCAGACAGACAATTGTATATATGCAAATACTTGCAAATTTCTGCCAGCATCTCCATATCTATAACCAAGCAACATGGAAGCCTATTCATCCCTCATCTTCTTTGCTGCCAACTATGGTTGCGGTTTTGGAGGAAAATATTGAGAAAACGTTGAACTTTCAGCCACCAGGGCTAAATCTAACCCAAAGCCTCACAAAAAGGCTAAATATAAAATGTATAAATATAATCAGAGATTTTCTAGAAAGACACGAGATAAATATCCTCCTGGCGACAGGGGGTGGGAAACAATATGCCCTGGGAGAGGGTAGGGGAAGGGAAAGGTTGTATGAGGCTCTCCTGTTGACAGAGAACCGAAATGTTGCTTCTTGGCTTGTTCTGTGTATTTGCATACGCAGCCTGAGCAAGAAGGAGCATGGAAAACCCGGAATCAGGCATGATGAAGAAAATGCCCCAAAATCAAATTCATAAACACTCCCTTTCAAATGAGAATGCATGGTGATTGAAAAATGACAGCAAGACTCATCATGTATATTGTTTTGTCTTGAAATCAATTATAATAATCGGTATAGACGTTTCTATGACTTTCTTTATTCTTATATATTTATTCTATTCACTGCAAATCAGGAATAAGAGTAATAACTCACACATGCATATTCATTTCCCATGCAGTGATTCAGCTCACCTTCACAGTCATGTTCTGAGGTAGCAAGGCTCAGGTGTTCAGAGATTTTCATCACTAATAAATGATGGAACTGGAACTCAAATTCTCATGATCTGCTGAGACCCAGGTGCTACCACACTCTGCTGCTGAGCTACATTACCAAAGAGAAATCATTCCAAAGGTAATGGAAGCCACCATTTTTTTTTTAAACCTCTCAGCCACATCTGACCCTGCTGCCCACCCCTGCCTTCTTGAAACTCTCTGCTTCCTTTATTCTTGGGAATTGCTCGTTATTGATTTGCCTTCTACCTCATAGACTTTCTCAGTTTTCTCCAAGATTTTCCCTTCCTTGACCTTCTGTCCCCTTCTCTTATTTACCACCATCAGTGAGCAATCTCACCCACTTCTGTTCTTTCATTTATTTATTCAACAAGTACCTTGGAGGCACCTCCTCTGTGCGAAGCACTCATCTGGCCACATGGGGTAGCACAGTGATCAAGAGCCATCTCCCTGCCCAAATACAGTTTATATTGTTGGGTGGGTATGGAGGAAACAGATAGAAACAAATAGATACTTAACATGGATACAGGTGGTGAGTGCTGGGAGGGGTATAAAGCAGAGAAGAGGGGTAGGAGGGACAGTGAGGGAGTCTGAGGAGACTGCAATTTTGGGGTCAAGGCAGTCCTCACTGACTACACATGTGTGCAGAAATGATCTCTGTTGATCACCTCGCAGATAATTTCCGAATTTCCATTGTGTAGCCCCATCCCGAAATCATCACCTCCGCTCTCCTCCTCTTCCTCCCGCACCTCTATGTGCTCCCAACTCTAACAGCACCACCCCCGCTTGCATCACAAATACACAGTCGATAAATGTGTAAGGGACACCTTCGAGGCAAGTGCACTCTTCAAGGAGCTAAGAGAAAAGATTGATCAATAGGAGCCACTTTCTTCTTAGGAGTGCTGTCTAGGGAAATCATACAAGGAAATGACTTAGGATTTATAAACAGGCCTGTGTTCAATTCCAGCTCTCCCATTAATTAGCAGTAGGTTCATCTCCACACTGGGATAATGGTACCTACTCCTATTAATGTTCCAGTGATGAAATGCCGTAGCGCCAGGAAATTGAGTGAATGAATGACTGCATCGGAGAGTGGTGCGCTTCCGGCAGTGCTTGAGGTGGGAAGTATTCAAGAGATTTACCATGATGGCATCAAGGCCACTCTCATATATCTCAGCTCTGGGTCTCTCTCCTGCAGCCTCATTCTCACGCAGCCTCCCCTTACAGGGGCAAGATGGCGTTCCGGAGTTCCTGGGTTGCATCCTCGCCCAGTCACTCCAGAGCAAGAAAGAGAGTTTCTTTTACCTGTGACTGCATAAAAATCACTGGTTCTAATAGAGTCACGTACCCATTACGGAGCCAATCACTTGGGCCAGGGAAATACCATTGCTCTGATTGGCCGGCCAGGCTTGGAGGTTGAATGGGCTCCACTCTGAACTGAGAGCAGAGAGGGGCGGCTCCTGTGGAAAAGCAGACAAGACGTTCTGCCTTACCTTATGGTTAGATGCTTCCATGTGCATCTGCCCTCAGATGGAGACCCCTGAGAACAAGGACTATCTGTTTGCTTCATTGTATCCCTGAGACCCAGGACAATCCTTGAATATAGTACAAGCTCAATAAAGGTTTCTTGGCATGAATTGATTCATTAAACTAGTCTAAACTAGTTCTTTTGTTCATTTTAAATTCTGTGGTGTCTCGTTCTTTTTATCACCTGAAGTTACATCAGGTTTAAACACACATACACCTTTTAACACCTTACAAGACAAGAATCCAAAAGCAGAAGCAAATAAGCCATCTTCATAATTTACATATATATTGACTTTCTTCCAAAATCATTATCTCAGCTAATTTTACACAGGTGAGAAAAAAGCAAGATTCTGTGATGTCTTTCTAAATGCCTTCATTTTGCTGTTCTGTTTTGTTCAGCAAATGTTGCATTTGCTAAAAATTCAAGAGCGTAAGACTCTCGGTAGCCTTTCACAGGGTATCAGTGTGCAATGTCATCGTTCGGTTTTTATTGCGGTCTAGAAATGTCCTTAGTCTTCCCTTGAGCGATTTCACGTCAATCTTTGTGGCCTCTCTCAAGGATCCCCCCGCCCCCCAAATCCTGTGATCTCAAGTGTGGCATTTTCTCCTCTGTCCGGGGCACGCAGCCGCCACCTGGAAGCCCTGCCCAGCCCTGCTTGCAGCTAGATGCAACCAGGTGACTGAATTCCTACCAAGCGATGCAGCAACGTCTGCAGCTTTCAGATAGCTTCTTAAAGGGGTTGAGATTTGATTTAAAATAATCCATCAAAGGGGGAAGTTGCATTTGGAGGACATAAATGGTGTGATGGTGTATAAGTTCTATCACAGGAAGGTGACTTTGAGTGATGGCCACATGGGAGTACATTTTACTCCATTATCTTTACATGTGTATATGCTTGAGAGTTTCTATTGACAAATAATCGAAATAAATTAAAATGCAATACATTAATTTACTTAATTCATTAAAAGGTGCTTTGCCCCAGTTATTCTCACCTTTCCATCTTATGAGCTAGACCTAGGAGTGAATGGGGCAATGCTGGAAAGCACTCGTGGAAGCTGGCAGGGTCACCCCACCAGCCTGGGTCCCTCCGTGATTTCCTGGGGCAGGGCTTGCCTACCTGTGGTGGAGAGTTCCTGAAAGAGACATCGATTTCTCGTTCATGGGAGCCATTGCTCCTCGGGCTTTCTTTATGACGACAGTGTTCTCTATGTAACTCCAGCTCCTGATTTACTTACATTCTATTTCAAAACAGTCTTCTTTCCCCTAAGAGACAGTATAATTCACCTGCCTTCACCATTCTTTTACTTTTTTCTGGTTCTCTTTGGGGTCAGAAGTGTGGCCCAACTTAATACGTGTTTACCATGGCCACAGTCTTTGCTCCTCTGAGGGGCCAGCTGGACGAGTTCCTTGATGGCACCTAGACAACCTTACATTAAACTGCTCACAATCTACTTCACTGTTGAAACACTTACAAAAATGTCATGTTTGCATTTAGAGGTCTACTATTTACAACAGTTATGGACAAACTTGATTCTGAAAAGGACCATAAATTATGACAGCAAAACTTAGAATGAAATAGTCATGTTGAGAACATTTCAACTAGAACATGAAATGTTTTTTTTGTTTTCTTTTCACATAAAATATGGTTGTATTCTATGGGGTGCATGGGTGGCTCAGTTGGGTAAGCGTCTGCCTTCAACTCAGGTCATGATCTCAGGGTCCTGGGATCGAGCCCTGCTTAGTGAGGAGTCTTCTTCTCCTTCTCCCTCTGTCTCCCGCTTCCCCTGCTTGTGCTCAATCTCTCTCTCTCTCTCTCTGGTCAAATAAATAAAAATAAATAAAATAAAAACTTTTAAAAATAAAATAAAATAATTTTGTAAAAAGAGCTGTTAATCCTTGTGGTGGATTACCAAAGGACTCTTTCTCCAGGGGTTCTTAGAAATAAGGTTAATTTTCACATTATGGCTTTAGGTGAATTCCCATGAAGGTCAGAGAATGGAATTGGTAAATAGAAAGTAAAAAAGGGGTGAGGGGTGCCTGGGTGGCTCAGATGGTTGAGCGTCAGCCTTTGGCTCAGGTCATGATTCCGGGTTCCTGGGATTGAGCCCCATGTCAGGCTCCCTGCTCCTCAGGGAGCCTGCTTCTCCCCTCTACCTCTGTCTCTCTTAAGAATAAACAAATAAAAATTTAAAAAATACATCCTTATAAAAAGAAGAAGAAAGTAAAAAGGGGATGCAAACTATGTTTGTAATTACTAAGCCTAAAAAATTAGTAGGAGTTTCAGGAAGCTCTATCAGCAGGGATACACTACAGGGTTCCTCTGCTCACTTCTGTGATGGGAGAAAAATATTTTGTGAGTAGAGCCAGCCAGTCCCCACCTTCATCCCCAGCATACCCACAACCACACCACCACGATGGCCCCCCCGATCCCCACCCCCACCCCCCGCCCCTGCCCCTGCTCCGCAGAAGAAGCCTGTCTTTGCCAGACTACATGAGCTCCGGTTATGCAGGCTGGAATTCGCGTGGGCAGGAACCAAGAGGATCAGAGATTGTCGTCACCAATTTACAGGACCGAAGAGCGAAGGATGGAATTGACAGGATAGAGAAGAGGGGGAGCAAGATAAGAGCCCATGTGGGTTGGAACTGGGAAGTTTGGACAGTCATTGAAGTTGTCAGAAGTTTAAAAAAAACTGACAAGGAATGTGAGGGGCGTGTGAGTGTGTGTGTATGTATGTGTGTGTAGAGAGATGGAGACAGAAAGTTTGGGGGTTTAAATTAGATTTCTTTGGTGTTTTTTTTAGGAGACTTCAGTAAAACTTTAAATTACTTTTTAGTTCCTCTTTAAAAGTCAGTCTGGGCTTCAGCTTTATATAGGGCTGTATGACCAAGCAGCAGACATTTGGAGAAAACGCTAACCTGTCCACATAGTCCAATCTTTCCACCTGAAATCACCTACCAGTTTTAGGATGTCTCTCTACTATAAACACCCTGCACTGGGCACAGTGTCTTATCAGAAACAAGTTGGCCAAAAGAAATATTTTATCAAAACGTTCCATTGAGGGGCGCCTGGGCAGCTCAGTGGGTTGGACCGCTGCCTTCCGCTCAGGTCATGATCTCGGGGTCCTGGGATCGGGTCCCGCATCAGGCTCTCTGCTTGGCGGGGAGCCTGCTTCCTCCTCTCTCTCTCTCTGCCTGCCTCTCTGCCTACTTGTGATCGCTCTCCGTCAAGTGGATAAATAAAATCTTAAAAAAAAAAACAAAAACGTTCCATTGAATGGTCTCGTTGATCAATGAAAAAAGTCATCTTGAGCAAAGCATTTCTTGACTGCCCTGCAGACATCACAAAAGGACAATTATGTACCATCTCAAGGCCCACTGAGAAACAGAGGCGCTATACCAGAGGGTTCTCATACACCCTCAGGATGACCAAAGTTTCCAAGTTCAAGGAGGTGAACATCTCTGAATTACCTGCTCCCGCTCCCCAAGCTCTTCTTCTTCTTTTGCTGGTTCTGCCACAGGAAAGGGGCTTCAAGAGGGTCTGCAGGCCTTTCGCCCACCCCCATGGCAGTAATTCAACTTTGCCTCCAGAATGTGTTTCGTATTAAAGTGTAGGCTGGTGCTGGGTGGTAGGGAGTAGGTGGCAGAGATGAAAGGCAGTCTTCTCCTTCTAGGAGCTTCTGCCTGACCAGAGGGACAGACAGACGGGTGACCCACCATGCAGAACAGGGGGAGAAGTGCTGCCAGAAAGGCACGTGGGATATGAGGTTGGTCGGGGCTCTTGCTGCAGAAAGGGCACCTGATGTGTAGTGGGTGTGGTCAGAGTCAACATCAGTCATCAGCGCTTAGGAGACAGAAAACCAGTCCTGAATAAGTGGTAGGAATGAGCCAAGCAAAAAGGCATGGGAAGTGGAAAAGGAAAGACCCTTCTAAGCAGAGGGAACGCGCAATAACTTCATCAACACTTCACACCTGGTCTCACGTTGTATCATGCTATAAATGAAGAAACAAATTCCATAAAATTAAGTGACCTATTCCCTGGCCACTTATCTTGTAAGCAGTGAAACTAAGATTCAAAATTAGTACCACACTCCCTGCCTCTTCCTAGAACTGGCTCTCTGAAGGGGAATCCTTCTTAGTTAGTTATCGTCACACATTTCTCACACCCTATCTCAGGAGCACCTAGGGCGAAAGCAGGTGCCCCTTATTCATTCTGGGAAGAGGTCCAAAGTGTTACAGACTCAAAAATCATAGAATTTTAGATTTCTCTTCTTCAAACCAGTTTAAGGAAACTGCATACAGAAGCCCGCATCCCCACCCCAGCCCCCCTTACACACAAATATCTAAGAAATTCACAGTGTATATTAATATATGAAAGGAACTAACAAATCCTGCAGAAAAATTAATGTGAAATTTTGACACAGTGTGTCTAAAATGTAACTGACCGTGGAAACCTTCAACCTACTTCCTTTAAAAACAACAACAACAACAACAAAAACAACAACCCTTATGAACATCTTTAAAGACATTCTGCATTCTGTATTCAATCTTCTCATAGCGGTGATGATGAAACAGCTGTCCAGAGGGCTTGGGGGCCACCTTTGAGTTTGTACTAGTGGCAGAGCCAGAACTCAATTCACTAGACTTCCTTCCAGTCATCACTCTCCCTAACAAATCATGCTTCAATATGTCCATTCCATACTTTCAATACATAAACAGTACACACAGCACATGAGTTGATAACCTTGTAATTGTCAACTTACAAATTACCCTTGAAAAAAATACAAAGAAATCTGTAGGTGAGAGCTGAGATCATATATACAAGTTTGAAGTGTGTTTATATACACTATTAATCGCTCTTGTCATGGTTTGTATTAGTTATCCAAGTCTTGCTGATATCAACTGTTTATCTTCACAGCCTTCCCACTGAAATAATAATACCAATAACAACTATTTGCTTTCTCAATGAGAAGGATAACATTAATATATTGATGCCAATTTCTAGTGTTTATCTTTATGCATTCATTTAAATGGAACCAAAGCTGAAGAAATCAGTCATTAACAAGATAATCAGAAAACAAATCTTTGTACCAGTCCTCTGTTGCTAGATCAAATCCCATTATTATTGACTAAAAAGAAAATGCTTTACTTTGCAATTCAGTTGGAATCCTGACAGCACAAAAAGGGAGGACTGGAAATCTTTTTGTTTTGCGAAGATTTATATTATAACAATATTCGTTATATAAAAATTTAAGTTTTGCTTGAATGAAAAATTTTTAAAAGCAATATACAAGTGAAAGAATGCAGGCAGTGCCCAACTTTGGAGAGTATTTATGAAGAATAATGTGTTAGGAAAGATCAATTGGGCTTTCTGTCCAAAAGTTAAACATTCAGTGTTTGCTTCTGTATTTGTTACCAAAGGCTTCTTTATCGGTAGAAGGAGGCAAATGATACCTTGAAAATGTTTTAAATGTGCAACTTTGCTTATCTTCCTGTATTAATGATCTCTACAGCCGTTGGTGCATTAACCTTATCACATAGCCCAGCAATAGAGGAAAAGTATTGTGAAAGGAAGGAAAAGAAAAGACATTTAGTTTAATCTGGAGACCCTTTTTTCAACCTCGCAATTTTCTGATTGTCAAGGGGGAAAAATGGAAGTTGGGCTTCTACTGGGTTTTCTTGAAATCTCAAAAAAGAAATTAGGTATTTCCAAAGGGGTGATTCACTAGACATCACATACTGGGAAGAGGACAGAGATTAGATGATCAATGAAAGGCTCATTATGTGAATCCTGGGTTTTGTGAGGCCCACGAAAAAGCTCTGAGCAGAAGACAGTGAGTGGCTCCTGAGAAAGCCAGGCTCTCCTTCAAGGCTCTGAATTGCTCATTTGCGGATATGACATTACAAGAAATACCGTTTGCCCCTCAGAGGACTTCTAGATCCTTCTTCATACAGTCTCTGTGTTCACATAGAGGAAATTCAAAGGCTCCGTCTTTTCATCCCTTTTAACTTTGACAACAATACCAAACCCGACCCTGAGACCCCTCTACCTTCTCATTCTTTCAAGGTGCTTAGGAAACCATCTAACTTTATGATAGAAATTAATGTTTTCATCCGACTGCAAATGCTGGAGCCCAACACACATACCAGCAGAGTGAACACTTCTGCTTCTTCAGCCAGGTAATACACCTCCTTTTTTTTTTTTCTTTCTTTCTTTCTTTTTTTTTTTCATTATCCCTTTAATGCAGAACAGGGCTACTGATTACAAAGAGGCAGTTTGACTCCAGCAATAGGTCTTCTTCACTAATCCTCACTGTCATGGAAATTCCAGCTGCTACAAGAATAAGAGGTTCAATCCATATTTGCCAGCTCTAATATGAAATCTGTCAGAGCCCAAATTAATGAGTTCCAAATTCCTTACATCACGATAACAGGTTAAGACTGGTCAATTAATTACATAAATCCTTCTCGATTCATTGTGCGTTTGCAGGCCAGATTGTGTCTTACATTACTCCATGACACAAGGCCTTTTGGCTCCTGTTGTTCTGCAGAAAGGCCCCATTTAAGTGGAGGCTGCCTGCCACGGCAAAATGTTAAATGTCACACGTTAAATTTGCACTTTTCTGTAATTGCTTTTGTTAAAAAAAAATTAAATTAAACCAGAGGGCTCCCAGCACACCACGATGCATAGGGCTGGGATGGTACTGAACGAATCCCCAGGCATGCAAGTAGTCACCTTTTACCTCAAAAGGTTCACACCGTCTCTGTGCCAGGAGCTTCCCTGGCTGTGGAACTCAGAACGTGCATTTTGTGAAAATAAACTAAGTTTCCCTAGAATCTGTGGCAGCAAAAATATACATTTGGAAGATTCTTTTCTTTATAAAAGATTAAAATAGGATTCTTTACATAGCCAGATTTCCTCTTATCTACCAGCAAAATTAGGTAAGACACTGGTGATCTAATCACCTATTCAGGAACACACGTTGTACAAGGGAGTGTGTGCTACACTTGTGTAGGTCTTTGCCTTCAGAAAAGATGTTGCTGTTGGCTTTGCTATTTGGATTAGTAACTGGTACACATCTACAGAGGGAAAATCATTGAGGATTAAGAAATCCAAGGAGTTCAAAAATCATCCGGGTCAAACGTTTTTCTTTTTAAAACATCAAAATGAGTTTGGAATCACAGCTCATTTGAACTAGACCTAGAACTGTGGACTTCACCTTCCTAGGGCGGCGGGTCTTCACTCCAGTACATTTTCTTATAAAATGGACTTGCATGGGCCTAAGTGCTCTGTATTGGATGGAACGAGTCCCCATGCTTCCTGCGTCATCTTCTCGTTGAGGGCCGGGAGGCTCCGCGAATACTCGAGCAAGAAGACGATACTCCTATACACGGACGTAAATCTATGCGCGGCGTAGGTTCCTTCCACCGGGAACCCCTAACACCACTCCACCAGGCGGACAACTCGCCAGACCCCAGGCGGCGCGTTCTTGGGTGGTCAGCCGCCGCCACGGCGCTGGCCCGGCAGCGCCCCCCTCTGTCCTTCGGCGGTCCTGCACCGGGTTATATCACCCGCCGCGCGCTCTTTTTTATTTTTATTTTTTTTCCCAGGCGACGAACAGCCCCGCTTCTGAGACTGCAGCCTAAAGAGGCGGCCCACTGGTGTCTCCCCGCCTGTTCCTCACCCCCCCCTCCTTTCCCCCGCACACACAGACATTAAACTCCGACCCAGGGCCGTTTCTGGACCCGGAGGCACGCCCTTCTACCCAGAGGCCCAGTCCCGCCACCAAGCGCGACGGTCCCCTCCCTCTCCAAACGGGGGGCGGCGAGTTCAGGCGACGGCGCATCCGCCCGGCAGGCTTTAAGGTCCTGGGGAGACAGCAGAAGAAAGAGGTTAACTGCTGGGTGCGGTGCGGCCACCGATAACACACACGGGAGCGCACGGGTTGTGCCCCACCCTCGCCGCGACCCCGGGGCGCTCGCGGCCCCGCCGGGCCTCGCCACCTCCAGGCCCGGGCAGCATGCCATCGTCCCCTCTTGCGCCGGCCTGCTGGGCCGGGCCGGGGCGGGCAGGGGGGCCGCAGCGCTGCGACCATCTGCAGAACAAAGACTCGGGTCTAGACCGCGCAACCACGCGCCGCCGCCGCCTCCCTCGGCTCCGGCTCCGACGCGGCCGACCCCGACCCAGCCGCCCCGAAACCCACCGGAGCGGCGGGGTGGCTGCTCCACGCGCGCTCACAAACCCCAGGGGCCCCAGGAGACCACTGAGCCCGGAGCCACGGGGCGAGGTGTGTGTTTGGGGGGGAGGCATTACCATTCAAAGCTCCCTGCCACACCAACCTCCCCCCACCCCCGCGAGGTCCCCATTCTCATTTTTTTATTATTTTTCAGGCAGCCCGAGTTGTCATTTTCACATTGGGAAGGGAGCCTCGCGGTGCCCACGTTGGCCGCAGGTGGGGCAGGGGAGCAGGCGCTGCAGGTCTCCGCTGTAAATCGCTGTCTTTTTGCGGTTGTTGTTCCCTCTCACCACCCACCGCCCCCCTCCGCCGGGTTTTCTTTCTTTCTTCCCCCCCCCCTTTCTTTCCGCAGCGCAGTTGCTATGGGTTACCAGGGCGGTTGCCATGGGTTACCGGACCGAGGCCGGCTGGCTCGCTACCTGCCACCCAGTCGCCGCCGCAGCCGCCGCCGCCGCCGCCGGCGGAGCTCCGGGGCGGGAGGAGGCGGGAGCGCGCGTGTGCGGGACGCGGCGCGGGGGAGTGTGCGCGAGCCGCCGAGGCGCCGCAGCCAACGGGCGGCCGAGGGTGCAGCGGCGGGAGCGCCACCGCCAGTGGGGTGGGGGCAAAGCTATAAAGAAGACCCGGAGGTAAGAAACTAACAAAAACACAACCACAAGTTACGCCCGTGCTGTGCCTCCACAGCAGCAAAGACTAGCGGTGTGGGGTTTGGGATGCATCTACACTTCTGTGTGGGAGAGAAAGGGTATTTTCCTCTTTAGCATAATAAGCCATTTGCATAGTGTCGTTAGACTAGAGTTGACATTCAGCAGAAAACCGTAGCTTAATTTTTTTTTTTTTCCCTCTTCTCTTCGGTATCTTTGGAAAAGAAGTCTTCGGAATTTTAGAGAAAGAGAGAAGGATCATTCACTACCAGAGTTTGCGCAGCTAAAATAAATTAGTGTCCAACGCGGTGTTCATAAGAATGATCTAAAAAAGTTTCCAACAAGAGTGAAGAGCAATTGTGTCTGACTTGAAGGGACAATGGTTACTCGTTTGTGAGATGCATCTGGCAAAGAACAGAGGCAAAATCTTTTGTAAATATTTCAAATTTTGAAGATAATGGTTGCTTACTTCTTCTACAATTTTTGAACCCCCTCTATTACAGTGTATTAATGTCTTATGACCTTTATTTGCAAAGAAAATTGTATCTATGCTTTGAATGTCCAACTGGGGTAATTAATTTCTGATGGCATTTCTTTCTGAAACTGTGTTTATATATAATAAAGTGAGAGAAGGTCTATATTCCAAACAAAAAGAGAAAATTATGTTGAAATAAATGGTTTTCTCCATTGAAAAGATGCTACATTGAATTCATAGGACCAAGCAATTTAAATATTAAGAAGAAAACTATTTAGAAACAGAATAAGCTTTTGTTTTGTTGCTTTTGTCTTAAAACTGTAGAGACCTTTCATGGAAAAGGATCTTCTCTTTTATAGCTGAAATACTGAAAACCGTATTTATACCACAGTAGCTCAATAATGATGTATCCTTAAGGCACCAAAAAAACATACTGAGTTCGAAAAAGCATTCAGTTTGCTGTTGGATATAACGGTAATTGTGCCTAGGCTAAATGAATTTGGTTATGTTCTTAATAGCCATAAAAGAAATTTTATTCTTTTACCTTACTACAGTCAGGTTATGGCATATCACTTGTTTGTATTTAATTATTCAATAAAATGTGCATTAGACTTGAAAAGCTCCTGCAAAATACTTAATATTTTAAGTGTCACAACTACTTAAAGATAAACATTTCTGTTTTTCCTCAGTAATTTTTAAAACTTGAAATTTTAACTGGCCATCTAAATCACTTTCTTCCAAGTGAGATTTTAAAAAAGCCCTAAGTAACAGGTTGTTGACTTTCATTGTCGACACCTTTGGGTTATGTATAAGATCAGTTCTCAAACAAAACACATAAAATGGCTTTACAGGTGAATCATTTGTCCTTTCAGAATTAGCCACGGAGGAAATACAGTTTTGCTGTATGTGAAATCATAAAGCATCCAAGATTAGAATTCCTTACATTTAAGTTCCATTAAAGATAGTTTTAAATAAACATCTATTTAATTTAGTTACTTAGGAATTATGTTCTTTTCCTAAAGAAAGCTTTAGAAAAATACACCAGAGAAATATGGTGTACTAGAAAAAAGCCAAAAAGCCACTGGGGGCTGAAGTTCACCTAAATATCTCAGCTCCAGAAAATCAGTTTTAAGAAGCCAGTGGTTAGATATCACAACCACCAAACCAAGGCTAAAAGCCTCAAATGTGCACAACTATAGTCACTCTTAAACCAAATCCTACCAAAGCTTCTCATTAAAATTTACGGCTTGTTCAAAAACACACTGAATTTAGGTGTAAGTCAGAAGAAATATATCCTCTTGTATAAAATAAGTGATCCAACAAACTGAACTTATTTTTTTCATGTTTAATGTGAAAACGATGATCTTGTGAAGTTTACATACCACAGTATTAGGCATACTTAATATCAATTTTGATGGCTATGTTACATCATCTAAAAATAATATGACAATCGGTGGCACACTACATGCTTTTCAAAAACTGCTGTAAAACAGAAATAATGTGAATTCAAATACATATTGCCCAGGAAGCTAGGAATTGCTCTTAAATGACTGGATGGCAAACTTTACATGTTAGCAAGAGAAAAAGAAATTGCTAACTCTTTTTTCCTCCTGTACTAAAACAATGAGTCTTAGATGATAAAGTAACAAGATACAGGATATACTAAATCAAAATATTCACAAAAGCTCAATAATGCTCTGGACCAAACAAAAAGAAGAAGGAAAAAGTAAGATCATTCTTATTTTAAATTGAATTTTTTTCTGTTCTTAGTTATGAGTGTTTCAAAGACTTTTTAATAATATGGTAACTTTTAAACTCCCAGTTAAAATGAGGTGAGGTAACATTTAATTAAAGCAACAAGTTATTCCAGTTATGTAAAAATATCTTCCCAGTGGTTTCAGAGATATTTCGTACCATTCAACGAAGAAGAAACTTGGATAATTATCTCAAGAAAATGCTGCCTCATCTGAAATTTGAAGTTCAGTGTAGTTTATCTAAGACCTTTTATCTTTGGGCCACTAAAAAAGAAGACATTTTATTAAATGACCAGTCCTCAGGCAGATGCCTTAAAAGAAAGGGCTTTTTAAAAATGAAGAATTCTTAAATTAGCAAGCTGACATTCTTTTCAAAATTATGGGACTATTTGTTGATAAACTTACTAATTTTTAGAAGATCCCACTTATAACTTAAAAATAAGTGACAAGTGACCATCATTGACACTGGAAGTTATCTGGTGATAAGAAATTGCACATTTAGTCAGAAAATAGTTAACCCGTAAATTCTAATCACACAACGATAATGAAAACTATTTGTTTCCAGAAACCATGTGTGAATCTGGACCATGAAAATGTATTTCTGCGTCTCTAGATTGCAAATATAAGCAACATGACTAGCGCTACTTCTGTTTTTGTATGACATCAACATTATTTTAACATGTCTCTATTCATAAGATGCACTTTCCATCTAAGTGTGACATAAAGTGCTGGAAAGGTGAGACGTCTCAGAATATCTCAAACAACCAAAAGCAAAGTGTCTCTCCCAGGGCAGGGGAGGTGCCCACAAGACGTCAGCCACATGTCTGAGAGAGGCGGCCTGGCCTATGCCGTCAGGCTTCACAGCAGTTAAGATCATAGAGGCCGCGTTACTGCGAACGCTGTCCCACTGATACAACAAGGAATGCACTCTCTGAATTTTTAAATGCAGGCTATCTATATAGCTGTCTTTTAAAACTGAGTAAAACCAAGTAGGTTATTCTAAACGTAGCTATCGTTTCATTCCAGGGTAGGATCTTGTTTTTAACCCACAATGTTTGCCTCTCAGGGGGACTTGCATTCACAGGCCTTTTCGCTTTTTACAAAAGCTTAGCCTAAATAAGACAATATAACAACGCCACTAATAAACAACCTGACGTCTTCAAGAATTTAAATGCCTAATGTCATGACAGTGAGCTTTAGGTAAGGATATATTATTAGCAAGCTTTCTTCTCCATGAGTGGACCCCATTTGCTCTTCCTAAGATGGTAACATTGGAATTATTTTTCAGGATTCCTGCGGAGCGGTGCTCATTTTACATCCGTGTGAACTGCTGTCATCACTACTGTGTCCAAACCCAGAGGATGAACTGGAAAAGAAGAGAGGGGGAAAATAATAAAAAGAGGAAATTGGTTTTCACAACACACTCAAAGCCTGAGTAACAGAGGAGAACTTTAATTATCTCCAGTCACAAAGAGAGACAGGAAATTTGGACTTTTAATTAGCCATTTGGAGTGCAGTTGGATATTTTTTTAGCTAGATAATTTAAACGCGAATAATTCAAGTCTGACTAAATGAAAGTCACATAATCAGAATGCAGATAATTGAATTTCCACTGCATTCATTAATTCAGTGTGGAGGTGTGTGTGAAGACTGCTATGATGAGCTGTCACAGCTCAATAAAATCTCAGTCAATTAATTTTTTCATTATCTTAGTATTACATCAACAAAAAAGTGAAGTGTGTGTATATCTCTAGACACACGTGTATGTGCACTCTGTGTTACACAAACACATACGCATCCCGTCGAAATGCAAGGAAATACCTTTCCGAATCGTAATCTATATCGTTCTCTTTTTTTCCTTCTTCATCTTCTTCGGGGAAACGTCTGTTCATCAAGGCAAACTTGTGAATGGCGTCTTCTACGGAGTACTTAGTCTGCCCGGAAACGCAAGCCTCGATGTCTTCCGAACTCAGATGGCTCTGCAGGAAGAGGTGGAGGCAGCTGTCGGAGAGCAGGAGTGCATTCTGCAGGACCCTGGGCAAAAGCAGAGAGGAGCAATGAGAGGTGGTCGGGGACGGACGATTAGAGGGTAGGGAGAGAACAAAACGTTAGAAAGGTGCCACCGAAGTCATCCCTCCACTGTGGCAAACTTTGCGTCAATTACAGACTCTGCTTATTAAAAGGATGAAAGCATATGTTAAGTTGTATTCAATTATTTGGAAATTTAGGTGAGTAAAAACACGAAGCTAATAGTTAAGAACATCTGTTAAAAGAATAACTTCAAGGACATTTCTTCAATTTAACCATCTGCTATGACCATGTGGATTAATTACGGAAAGATTTTGCTTGTAGTCATAGAAATGTATGCTACTTAAAAAAATTTTTTTTTACTGCCAACCAGTAGGTCTGCTCTGTGATCTTTATTGGCGACGCTGTCATGAAACATCAAAACTTTCAACGACTATTAAAAACTATATTAAAAAGCCAATACGTCTCTCAGCACGTTTTACATTTTAAAACTTTACAAGTGTGCTTATATACATGTTTACAAGGGCTGATCTGAGAAGTGGCTTTTTTTGAAAACCTAAGATGGACTAGAAATCTCCATAATCTTCTGTAGCACTGTGTTTCTATGTTGTTAAAATAAGCCACCAAATAAAATTGTTCCAACAGATTTTACCACATATCCACTTAAAATTCGATAATTTTGTGCTAAGTACATACTAGCCTTCCCACATTCAAGGTCAAAGTTTACAAAGTGAGTACAGACTTCAACCAGTGCATCAGAACTATATGGAAAACTAAAAAATGACTCCAGCAAATCTGTACCTGCTCACATATTAACACCAAATGTAGGCTCCCCCCCCACCAAGTGCATGTCTCAGAACAGGAAATTAAGTCAATGTACACCCTTATTTTTAAATAAAAACTGGTTTTACCTTTTTAGGAAAAATTTTGACATATGATCATTTCTTCTCTATGAATAGTTCAATAATGATCTATTATGAGGCACTCAGACCAGACAGAGGGGACAAAACTAAAACATGAAAACCTGAGAATAATTTTGTCCAACGTGGGATTTTGCACAGAGAACTCTATGAAACAGATTATATATTTCAGACCAAACGAACCTTCCCTTATATTCTGCATTTTTACACAAATAATTAGAAAAGTAAATCTTTTTTGGCCATTCGTGTCAATTTACTTAAAATCCAAGGTCACTAGAAGATTTCCTTTTCTCCAAAATAAAACAGAGTTGTTTCCTCAAGAAGGCAAAAGTCTACACGTGTATAGGATCACAGCCAAAAATCTAGCCTCAACAGGCTTCCCAAGTGTGGCTTGGGAAAATATTTTTACTGGCCTACTAAAAGGAAAAGTTAAACTTTTGTGCCTTTTAAAAGGGCAAAATCTCCAGCAAAGCAGCTAAATACTTCCCCCTCCCCTCCATGTCCTCTGCCCTGGCTTCTCCCAGAAGATGACCAAATCACATGGTAGAGATTAATTTACCAAGTACAGGTAGTAAAGTAGTAAATCCCTTTTACTGCTCTTTGAGATTTATTTTCTACATTTACAAATGTTTACCACTCTTGTTTTAAATACTTCAAATCAAGAGAAGATTTATAAGGCAACAACCCATTAATATTAACTTGCGTTCGCTGTGAAGTTTGCACGGAGTTTCCCATGTCCTGTCAGTGGTTTTCCTGCCAGCCACGCACAAGTAACTGCTCATAGGATTACGCTCACTGCTTTATTTCTGTTGGAAATGTGTTTTATTTTCTTTATAAAATAATAGGTAATCTTTAAAATTGATTTTAGATGGTTCGAGGCATTACACCACAAAAGTAATGAGCACTAATGCCAATGATATTGGACACAAATTCATTTTAGCTTTATTTCATGTCTAAAGCAATTCTACCGAGCCTTGAACTGCTCACGCGCGGTTATTAACTTGCTAGTAACCTAACACATGGGTACAGCAAACAAAAGTGATCAGAGTCCAGGCTGATTGGGACCTCAAGGCTACTGTCCTTTTTCTTGAGCTATAATTCAATTTCCAATTTTACTGTACATTAGACTCATTATTTCCCAGTGTTTTCTTTTCTGCTGACTGCTGCCATCTGGAGGACATGACGGAGAAAAGCAAGAGGGAGCCCAGCCCACACACACCCA
This sequence comes from Mustela nivalis, assembly GCF_964662115.1. NCBI lineage: Eukaryota > Metazoa > Chordata > Mammalia > Carnivora > Mustelidae > Mustela > Mustela nivalis. Next base: position 47,323,076 of record NC_139031.1, read on the forward strand.
GCTCACAATACTGACGTGGGAGGATGTGCCGGTGGCCCAGTGGCCCGTGGCCCAGGGAGACCAGATCTGAACAACCACAGGGGCCTGGAGTGCAAAAATAGGGCCCCCGCTAGGCACGGTTTTGGTTACTGGAAGGCTTTCTGACTGGCTGGCTAAATTTATGCTACTGTGCTCCATGGGGATGAGTTTTAAATGAGCAAAGTAAATTTTTTAACATATTCATAATTTTTACTCTCAGGCATTTTATCTCGCAGTTAAAAATACCAAATTTTGAAAGTATTTTTCCATCTGGTTTGGTAAGCATTGCTTTTTTTTTTTTTAAGGAATATCTGGTTTACTGTATTTCACAGAATGTTGTGACTGCCAGCGTCATAATATTAAATTCTATTTTTACCTTAGTCATATTTGTGCCACATTTTCCACCAATAAATCTAATAGCAGAAAATCAACTTCAAGCTTAATATAAAGAGTACTTTGTAAAACGGTCAATAAAATGTCATCTTTATAAGCTTCCATAAAAGTAAATGTATATAATTTTCAAGGCTTTATAAAAAGAGCACAAAACAGCCTCTAGAATTTTAAAGAAATGTCTGAAAAGATATTTACAACATGAGTCAAAAGTTATTCCTTTCCCCCAAAACAACTTTAAACTAAACAAAGCAAATCCTGTTTTTCACTTGAACTGGACACAGTTGAAATCTGGTTTTCCTCAACATGATTTTATTAGGTGTATTATATACTAGTTCAGTTGGGAACAATATATAGCTATGCAAAACCACTTAATCCTAACTAAGGATGCCCTGTCTACTGAACCCAATATAATGATATATACACATGTGTATAGAGTGTGGAAGGTTAGCACTGGGATGTAGGGAAAAAAAATTAATTCAGTCTGTTTACCTCTTACCACGAGAAAAAAAATAAATAAAACCTACAAATCTTCACTGAAGACATTCATGATCTGTGCTATGGTGCCCTCTATTGAACACAAAGACTTATAAAGATGTGTGTGTGTGTGTGTGTGTGTGTGTGTGTGTAAGAAACTAGTGTTTCCATGCTTTAAAAAAAAAAACTATAATATTCCTTAAATTTTTAAGAAATAGAAAACTGTAATACAAAAGTCTACACTGAGGTACATATAGTTATATTAACAGGATGAATTCAGTAAAGAAGGAAAGCTGTCTCCCATCGCGATATGAATCAAACATTAATTAGTAGGACTGCCATGTTTATAGCTGGTGACTTACCAACACTTTGTAATTTTAGTCTATAACTTTCTTTTTCCATAACTATTCATAGAAGAGACTTAAAATTTACAATTAGCCAGGGGGTAAAAATCCAAAAGGGCAATTATAGCCAAGATTGAGAGAAAATGATTGTATTTGAAAAATGTCACCATCATCCTGACCAAATTTAGCTAGCATTTAAGAGATCCACTAATTATAAACTTGCCAGTTCCTGGAATTAATAGATGCCTCCACCTTTCCTATAATTTCCTTGTCTATAAAATCAAGATGATACCCAATTCCTAATATTATTGTAGAAATGGAGATAAAACATGTAAAAAGCTAAACACAGAGCAAGTGTTCAATAAATGGTATGACTTATTATTTGGTGCCTACTCAAAGAAACAACTTCCCAACTCCTTTATAAAGACTGGCCTGGATATGTACTTTGTTATTAAAGATATATAATTTCACCTTAAGGTAAAAAACAAATATATACTTATAAACACACATATGGGCAGAGACAGCAGCATTTTGTTTCAAAGGGTTTGAACATACATACTGTTCTTGGTTCATAACTTCAAAACCTCCATAAAAACCAGATATGAAAAATACATGTTAAAAATCTACAACACAAGCATATTTCCCATTTTAATGTTAGGGTGTCTTCCCTCTCAAGTTCCTAAAGTTACAAAAAAATTGCAGTGTGGGCTATTGATAGTGACCTTCCTTAACGGGAAGCGAATGGGGCCTTGGGGTATGTCACACTGGGGTCAGGACCCAGCGCCGAGAAGGCAGAGCTGCATGCCATATCCAATTTCCCCAAGTGGGCTGGGGCTGAGGAGGTCCCGGGGGGGCGAAGACCTGCAAGGTTGCTACTTCTACACAAACTGGACAGAGAACAGGACCGCCAGGTGTCAGAATGCGGGGGGCATAGAATGGAGGGTCAGGAGGACCCGGAGCAGCCACAGTGTCTACGCCATTTAGGTCAGGCTTCAATCCAAACGGTGGTAGTATAGACTTCTTGCTTCCTTCAAGCTCCAACCATGTAGAAGGACCAGCTTTTATCTTCAATGTGAACCCCATCAGCTTGGAGACTAGCGTTCACACACTGTAGTGGAACAAATAACGACACTAGGGAACTCGGTGTCTGCTCCATGACTGCATTTCTGGGTGACCATCCAGACCTAATTTTCCCCTGACATGGATACAGTACTTTCCCACCAGAATGGAAGCTTCAAGAGAGTAAGGATCTGGGTCCACCGTGTGGGATCCTATTTCCCCAGGACCCAGCTTGGCCCCAAGTAGACAATAAATAGGTTTCCAGCATCCTTTCCAAGTGTCATCTTAATGATCTCAAGCAGCACCTGTGTTTCATGATCGCACTCTTTACAGCAACCTGAGGCAGGACACAAGAATCAAGGGGCTTTTCTGAGGTCAGAGAGCCAGAACAAACTTAGGAGCTGTGATTCATGGGAGCCTGGGAATCCAGCCCTTCAAGCTCCTGATCCAGGATCCCTTCTGCTAGGATGTCCACATCGAACGAATGCTGTCCACAAGTAGCCAAGTGGCACAGTTTGCAAAAATAACCAAGCCCACGCCTGCCCGCTCTGCGGCCAAGTGGCCTCACTCAGCCGTTAATTTGGTAGATCAGCTGTGGAAGGGAAGGTCGTTTTCAAAACAGTGAAGTAGGGGCACCTGGGTGGCTCAGTGGGTTAAAGCCTCTGCCTTCAGCTCAGGTCATGATCCCAGCGTCCTGGAATCGAGCCCTACATCAGGCTCTCCCCTCTGCAGGGAGCCTGCTTCCTCCCCTCTCTCTCTCTCTACCTGCCTCTCTGCCTACCTGTGATCTCTGTCTGATAAATAAATAAATACAATCTTTAAAAAAAAAAAAAAAAAAAGTGAAGTGATTCCTGGTCAAAAACACATGCCCTGTGCTTAACTCACAGTATAAATACAGAGACACATGCTATCCTTTGACCTCCAATAAGGAGACTTCTCTACAGAAGACAAGCAGCTTCCCAGGGCCAACAGCGACTGCAGGATAGTGCTGTCCCAGTCCAGGCCTCGTTGCCAATGGCCAGTCTGTGACTCCCCCGAGCCGCTTGGCAAACTTGGACTCGTGGGCCACATCTTAAGGGAGACGCCATCAGCCACCTGGGTCTCAGAGAGACAACAATTAAAATCAGAGCTGTCTCCGAAGGGAATGGGCAGAAAAAACTTGACCAGGCCATTGTTCTGTCATGCCTGTGATATCCAAGAGAATACCACTATAACGGATCCTGAGGACTTGGCTCACTTAATGGGTTCTTCTGGTCTCTTGTCATTTTTATTCCTCTGGCTTCTTCTTTTCTGGCCCTTCCTCAATTTATAATCTTGGATGTTTCTGTATGTCTCCACGACCCCTTCCAAAGAAAGACACTATATCAACCTAATGGAAATAAATATTAATATTCATGTGCATACTTAATATCCAAATCCTTTATGAGTGAGCCATATGGGGAGAAGGCATTATATTATTTCAGGTTAGCTCTAAGGGACCATGCAGTGAACGCCAAAGGACATTACTTAAGATCCTGAAGTCAGTAGAAAAAGAAAGGGAGCTTAGGAAACTGGGCCCTGCCTCTAACCAGTAGTCATATGACTCAGCCCATTTCCTAATCTATAAAATAAGAAGTTCAAAAAATTAGCTCAAAGCTATTTCATGTCTAAGTGAATTAAAATAATAATGGTCAAAACCACACATTACATGCCAAAGCGATGTGCGTGCTTTACTGTCATCAACTCACTTACTCCTCTCAACAACTTACGAAGCACATACTATTATTAACCCCATTTTATGGATGGCAAAATGCAAGCACAGAGCAGGTGAAAGACTTGCCCAAGCCCAGCCAGTAAGTAGCAGAGCCAAGATTTGAACCCAGGAAGTTCGGCCTGAGCGTCTGAGTGCAAACAATGTGCTGTTTCATGGCATGGGTATTCTAGCATTCCAGAGTGGAAAAAAAGAGAAATTACAGTAGTGCAAATTCGAGTTAAATTAACCACAGTACCTAGCATCAGCAAGCAATCCAGAGTTAATAACCCAGACTATTCAAACACCAGTAACTACTCCCTTATAAAACACTCTCTCCAAAGAGCACAGTTAAACTTTTTCCTTAGAAGAGCCCAGGAAAGTATTCACTAGCAGCCCATCATGGAGCTGATTTTGGTCCATCAGTCCCAAGTGTGGTAAATACAGACAGTTTTTAAGAAGTACCTTCTTAATAAGGCTCGTTTGCCTCCTGGCAAATTTTACTTTTGTCAGCTAAACTCCCAAGTAATTTGGCTCTTATTTGCAGCTTCAGGGACTGTACGCACATTTATTAACAAATTCAATTAGCTCATTGTTTTCCTTCTAGAAGATGCAGTCCCGGATGTGCACCGTATGAGATAAGCCACAAGATGGCACTCTAATATAGGAAATGAACTACGGAGCCGGGCTCTAGAAGATCATCATTAGCATTTCCAACCGGGATCTTCTCCCCCACATAATTAAAGGACACTTCACTCATGCAAAGCACTTTGCTCACAACTGCTGTCTGGCCACAAGAGCTTCTGTGCACTTACTTTCTGAGGAAATCTTCCAAACCCTGACGACGCTGATCTACATGCTGGCGATTATTCATGTTGAAAAACAGGTTTTTAGATGGAAGTTCTGGTAGTTGTCTTATGAGAAAGAAAAAAAAAAATTTTAAATCATCAAATCAAGGTGGTTTAGTGAAAGCAAATTACGTGTGAGAATTGTCATGTAACTATCAGATAGTTGTGTACGTAAAATATGGCACATATAGTTACATAATAAGGATATAAGAAAATCAATTAACTTAAAGAAAAACCCATTTTTAAACATTTTTTAGACCTTTCACGGTCAATATCCAGCTGGGGAAATTCAAGTGGTAAATTTTGAATTCAGATGTAGTAGCTACAAAACTAACTCAAGTTATATATTGCAATCAAGAAGAAAGCCTACAAAATCCTTCATATATGATGTATCTTAATGCCCGACAAATTTTTAAATGTTGGCTGTAATAATAAAGTCTCCTCAGTATCTCTTATTTAAATCACTTACACCAGCAATGCATTACTTTGGAGTCTCTGCCTCAGCCACACAAATTCTCGGTATCTTCTTCGCACACAGGATGTTTTCATGGTAAAACACATGCTATTGGTCTGTTTAAAGAAAAAGAAACATTTAAGCCTCACTTAAGGAAAAAAAAGAGTTTTTTCTTACATTTCTAACTCACTATATATACACCCATATGCCTTTTTAATAGGATTTTTAAAAACCAAAAGTAAATCTGTATGTATTTTTGTACTTTTTTTTTGGTACATCCCATCTTGTACAAAACCCACCTCTGAAGACCAGTGGGGTGACATCAATGAGCAATGTCCTGAGTCCCGAGGTAGCCTCCTGCTCACCTATTAGTGCTTTCAAAGATGAATCATAAAAATTAAACAAATCCTGAAGTTTAAATGACCAATAAAAACTCAGGGTCGTCCCTTCCATTTTAACACCATCATTCCGTCCGTGGCACTGCAGAAGCCTTCGGGAATTAGAGAGCCCTTCTTAGAGCCCTTGACATGATACCATAAGAAGTCATCATATCCTTGATATGGCCATCAGTACAGATCACACAAATCATCAGGCATCCTGAAATCACTTTTGGGGGGGCGGGTGGTAGGGAGGAGTGAAATTACCGCAAGAGCTGCTACAGCACCAACCCAGACATTTTCCTGCACCCAAACCATGTTTATACCCTGAACATTCTCAGCAGACTGCTTCCCTAACTTATGCCCAGATTTTCTTCTAGAACCTATCAGTGTCATTGATCTTACTTCCAATGTTCTAACTTGTTGAATGGTGGGTCTTCTCTCTCCTATGTTTATCTTTTGTCTGCATCTTGGGAGGGTCTCCTCTGACTCTGTCGAGCTAGAAGCAGCAGCCCCCCGAGAACCACCAGGATCAAGGCAGGCACGCCCATCCCGATGGGATTCTCTCTGTGTAATCATGGTTGTCTGCTGCTGTGATCAGGATGTCTGGGGGGGAGTGCGTGCTGGGGGCTGACCACGGGGAGGAGAGGCTGTGTCTACCACAGCAGCTGCTCTGGCCCCCACAGGGGGCCCCACACAGCCTAGGAGTAAGTGGGGGCTGGGCTGCCTATCTGTATGCTGGGGAGCTCTTCGTCCGGTGACCTCCAGGTGCAGAGGGTCACCAGGGTGTCCTGAATCACTTTTAAACAAGAGAATGCGTCCTCCTTTCCTATGGGATGTGCAAGGCAGAGTGAGGCGTGGTACAGAGGGACAAGCATCTGTGTGGGGAACCCACATGCCAGGCCCGGCTCTGATACGGAGCAGGACACTCAAACTCCAGTTTGCTGAACGGTAAAATGGGGATGGAGGAGGACATACCTATTTCATAAGCACCTGGCAAATATTATCTATTAGTATTATTATTAGATAGGAGATGTTGGTTTCCTTCCAACTACCTTACGGCAGACTTCGGAAAAGCCACCTACGACAGAGTCCCCATCCTAAGCAAAACAGCAGTAAACCCAAGACTGAGTATTTAAGGTTTCTCCCTTCTCCTTTGTGCAAACAAGAGACTGGCAAAAATCTGTCTACTGGTTTTTCAAGATCCCTATTCTCTATATTTAATTCAAAATTCTATTTCATAACCTTTACATTGCCAAATGAGAAAACTGCTTGCCCCCAAGAGTTATATTCTTTCAAAATCGTTATTATTCTATCACTTAATAAGCACCCAGCAGTTGTTTTCATTGGCAAATGTAAGTGACTTTGGGCCAGAGTTCTTCAACTGTTCCCGTGAAACGTATGGCACAGTTCCTGCTACTCCTGAGCTTGATAAAGTTAGAAAACCTCAGAAGGCAGAGAGGTAAAAACATTTGCCTCCAAAGCAGCTACTGGTCTGAACCCCAGCACCTTTGACAATATGGCAGCAAACGCACCAGATGGAGTTTGCGGCGCAGTAATGTTGTATGTGTGGATTTCAAAGACCCTCGGGGACTAAGACTGCAGGCCATTGACACCAGAATGGTGCCCTAACAAGGCCTGGGCAGACATTTTCTCAGTGCTCCTGCCCCAGAGAGGACCAGGCCACTGCAGGGAATCCTGACACCTCGGGTAGGGACTCGGTACATTTCAACTCCCTTTCATTTCATGTCAATAACATGGAAGCCAACTGGAGAGCCATCTGGTACCTCCACCAGACAAAGGTCCATCTCTAAGTCCTTCAACAGCAGGAGAAGGTCAGGAGAGAATATACTGTCCACTAGTTTAAAATTCCCAATAACGCTAAGATTTCAGAGTCACCTGGTATCGTTTCCCCTTAAGGTTAGTTGAAATGGGTTAACCCCCAGCTTCTCTACCAGCAAAGCTTTATGGGTCTGGCATCTGAGTGAGGCTCACGAGAGCTCTCCAGGCCCCTCCACCACCCACTCCTAATCAGAAACAGGTATGGACAGTTTAGGACCAGACTATGCTGAGATCACTCATTTATTAAGCTCCTTTAAATGTATTTGCTTATTTCTGCTATCTACCAAGCCCAGAAGATTTATACATTGTTAATTTATTAGCATTTCAGAAAAATGCCGCAACACCATCAAATAATATTGGAGGAGCCTATCATTTCTGGCACAAGACAGACATTTCTGGAATTACCTTACGCTATTTACATAGCAGAGAAAAATCTATGCTTTCATTAATCCCTGAGGATAATTAAATTTCACATCTACCATAAAGTGTGATAAGGACCGACATATTTTTTAGAGGAAGTTAAAAAGGTACTAAAGAATTTCATTTCATTTTCGAATGCTTAGTCTTACATACTCATGTTACAATTTTCTACACAGAATGCATATCTGGTATGACTTTATGAGTAAAAAACCAAAGCAAAATCAAAATACAAGATATACCCTGGCAGCAGCCTTCCATGCAATCAACAAAAAAGCAGTTCTTAAAAAAAAAAAAGGCGGGGGGGGGGGTGATTTTATGGCTGGTGCTTGGGTTCCAACAGACCAATTTAACTATTCACAATGGGAAATTAAAGGTGGTTAAATTTTACTTCACTTGAACTATATAGTCACAGCTAAAAATCGGAGTCTATTTCTATGCTCCCAAGAGAATTCTGGACTAAATCAGATGGGAAAAGTGACTATCTTCATGATCAGGAGCCAATAAACTATAACTAGCCTGCCACTTGTCTTTGCAAATAAAGTTTTACTGGAACACAATTATTCATTTATGTATTGTGTATAGTTGCTGTCACCCTGTAGCAGAGGAACTGAAACATTTCAAGAGCAAATACATGGCCCACAGAGCAGAAGACATTTACTACCTGGATCTTTATAGAAACAGTCTGCTGACCCTTTTTCAAGATGATCACAGAAAGCCACACATCACACAACATTACTTAAAAGATTATAATGAAGTATTACTTCCAAACAAAGTACATCATTTCTAGTTATTTACTGACATTAATTACTCAGAATCTAGACTAAGGCAAAATAATTGCACATGTTCATTTCCTCCTTTCCTATTCTCCATATAAAACCACCACACATCAGTTTTCCAGAGAGCTCTACATCCTTTCAAAACCTAAGATTTATCAGGCAATATATTACCCAGAAATATGCTATAACAGATCATAAAGAAATACCATTAATGAGCTATAAATACTCTTTAACTGTGAATTTTAGATGTATTCACATATTCATACATGAGGGCAATAAACATTAAAATATTAATATTAGCGAAGGTACAAGAAGGAACTCAAATGAGTAATTTTCCAGCTTTAGGAGCCTTCTGACTACTATGTTTGAGATACAGGCATTACTTGTAATCATTCAAATCCAGTTGAGTTAGGAACAATCGGTACAAATTTCAAGTATAAGAGAGTGTCCCATCAGATGCGTGCCACCTAAAAATTGCTATGATCTCTGTCAACATTGACTGCATACTTACATGGATACAGATCTCATAGTCAATATAGGAATGCCAAAAGTCCTCCTTCTGGATCCGAGGGTCTCGAACCCAAACGCTTACAAACTCCTGTAAGGGCATCATCAACAAAGAGATGTCTTTCAGAATCGTGAGCAAGGCTGGAAAGAGCAGAGGGAAGTGATGGCACAAAAACAAAACTGAAATGAGCTGTGGTCATGAATTCTTTAAAAAAACAAGAAGTAGAGCTAATGAATCAGGCACCGCAGGAAGTCCAAAGGCACTTTTGCCACAAATGGAATTTTTTAAATAATGCAAAACCAAGCCAGGTGCCCTGCTTGGTAGTCTTACAGGTTATGGGATGGTAAGAAAGTGTACTCAAAAATTAGGCTGTCATTTTTAATCATGAAAAATACGTTCAGATTTTTCTCAAATCTCAAAAGCAGCCACTTCTTACTTTCTTCATCTCTCTACATGAAAATGAAATCACTCCCTCGAACAAAATATAAAAGAGTAGCAAAGTTCATATGAGAAGCAAGCAATGGGAGATGAAAATGACTTTGTGTAGGCAGCCAAGCTTCATGAGAATAAGCAGCGAGAACTTATTAAGAGAAGGATGAACACGTTTTACCCCATGCTTTTCTATTTTTAAAAATATATTTTTCCCCATAGTAAATCATTTCATCTTCATAATAACTTCCTGTTATAGGTAAAAGTTAGCGATATTAAAAAAAAAATTCATGGCAGAATTCATTCCTTTTTAAAGAAATTAAGATTTGGAAATACAGGATAAAGTTTAAAACACAATACTTTCCAAAAAGCGCTCTCTACTAAATAAGCTTAGTTTAAAAATAGGAAAGCATGTACAACAAATGATCACGTATGGCATAATAAATTTTAAAGTATAATTTATTCACTGGGTGATCATAAATTTGCTAAATGGATGAATTATTTTATTTTATTTAAAGATTTTATTTATTTCAGAGAAAGACCGTACGAGAGAAAGTGAGCATGAGCGGGGGGTGGGGGGGGGGGAGGGGGGAGGAACAGAGAGAGAGGGAGAAGCAGACTCCCTGCTGAGCTCAGAGTCTCTCAACCCTCCCAACACCGCCCCCCAACCCCATGGGGCTCAATCCTCCCCCGCTCAGCCCTGAGATCATGACCTGAGCCAAAATCAAGAGTCAGGCAATCAACTGAGCCACCCAGGCACCCCTGAAGATTTTATTTTTAAGTAACCTTTACACCCAGCATGGGGCTCAAACCCAATACCCCAAGATTGAGAATTGTGTGCTGTACCGACTGAGCTGGCCAGGAGCCCCTAACTGAATTTAATTTTAACCATTTTAACTTTTCATCTAAAAACGGGGCATCGAAGATGAAATTCTAGACATTTGTTACTGTCCTGTTTTAGCACATCTGAGAGGCAGGCTATGAACTCCAGAGCAGAAGCAGAAGGGAGATGATGGTGTTTTCTAGGCAGAGCACCTCCATTCTGTCACACAGATCATAAAACGGGAATTTTCCAGAACAGAGGGGCTTTTTTTAAAGGCAAAAAAATAGTTCACATTCCCTTTTGCCACCTATCAAGTGTCACCTTCTAAGGCAACATACACTTCGGTCTTGAATTTGAGACTTCTGCCTCATGCCCGCCCTCAGTCTACAGGGATTATAAATTAATCTTCCCCAAAGTCTTACTTTAAAATCTTTTCATTCTGTATTTTTAAAGTCATTTAGAAGACAGATAATAAAAATGAGATAATAATATAGTGATGCTCTAAACATTTTTGGCCATTATTTCTCAAAAGCCCAGGAAAGTCTAAGAGAAGCCGCCTAGAGAAACTGGAACAAAATCCGGGCACGATGCCTTTGTCTGTGCACGTTTCATCTCTGTCTCCAGTCAGCGTGCATGTTTAACTCACTTCCCTGAGTGCTCTGCACACATCTAGAGTTCTTAGAAGGAATGAACCTGTCATCAACGAATCAATAAACAGAAGGTCAAACAGGTTAGGAAGAAAAGACCAGAGTCCAGAGTAGACCACACTTATCTTCCCAAATCTACCCCCCAGGCATACACTCAGGGCTGCCTTCAGACTTCCTGGGCCCTAGATACTTTGGCCTTCAAAAGTTTGATCTAAAAGTGCATATTATTTTTCTGATTTTAAAGGAAATTAAAACATTTTCCTGGGCCCCTAAAAGCAGAGCAGGCCCTGGTCACCACTGTGCCTATGGAGAGTCAGTGGAGCCCACACTAAGGCAGAAGGCTGGTAAGAGTGGCCAAGGTTATCCTGTGCCACCCCTTCCCGCCCCACCAGCCGGAGGCACCCAGTCATCGGGTCACAGGGAACCATGTGCCCTCACAGGGTGCGGACAGCTCCATTTTTCCACTGGAAAGGCAGGAGTGCTTGAATAGACCAAAAGGGAAATTAAGTATTTCCGACGGCTGAATGTTCTACATGAACAGCAGAAGACATGTACCTGTTACCGAAACAGTGGGGCTTTACACAGATGAGACAAAAGTGAAAAGAAAAGGAAACCCACTTCTCAACATGCCACAAAATTGTGATTTAAACAAAACAAAACAAGAAAGATTCTGAACTAAAACTATAAAACCCACAGTTACTACAGTATCACAGAACCCCTGAACACTTGACACACTATTCATTGGTGATGGTGGCAATGACAAATAGTTCTGAAAAAAAATCAGGGCTTCTTTCCCCGTTTCGTTGCAACCGACCAACTGTGAACTTGGAAGCTTTGAGTAACATGTCCCTGTTCACGGAAAGAGCACTGACTTATGGTCACAAGACTAGAGATCATTTACCCACTTTCTAAATTACGAACTAATTCATTGAACCTCTGTTTCCACATCTGGAAAATGGGAATAATGCCTGTTCCAACCTCTCTCAGCTGTTTGTTAGGAGTATCAAATCATAAAACACTGCTGAAAATGCTAGGAAGTTTTTCATTTAGTGCTATGTGAATGGAGGGGTGCCTGGGTGGCTCGTTGTTTAAGCGTCAGACTCTCGATTTTCACTCAGGTCACCATCTCAGGGTTGTGGGACTGAGCCCCGTGTCAACCTCCTTGCTGGGTGTGGAGTCTGCTTAACCTGCTTAAGATTCTCTCTCTCCCTCTGCCTCTCCTCCCCACCCACACCCTTCAGCCCCACTCCTTGCTTATGCTCTTCCTAAAAAAAAAAAAAAAAAGTTTAAGTGTTACATGAACATAAAGTATTATCACAAAGAAAGGAAAATGCTTATAAACCCAAAGCATTGAGACCCTCCCACAGACACTGGCAATAAGCAATTAAGCTAACCAACTGTATGTATTTTTTAGAGTACAAACTATTAAGAACCCAGCAGCAGACACTCTAACTCTGTTAATTTCTCAGTGAAATATAGACTGACCTAAAAATTTCACAGCACTTGCTCAGAGCAAGCCCCTCCTAATATTTGTAGAAGGAATGGACAGCATAATGGCAAATTACAGTGGGTGGGAATTCATCTCAGTGGGTGGGAATTCTCAGACTCTACTACTATTATTATTCATTAGGTCTAATCTTTACATAGGGTAGGGGTCTGTGGAATACATATTCTAAAACTACGCTGGGTAAGAAGACTTTCTGCTACGAACAGCAATGAATTTCAAATGCACACTCCAAGTTAACTACAGTGCTAAGACTGCAAATATTTTTTTCAATCTTGAAAACGTTTCACCTGGTAGGAGAGCTAAATGTCACTATTCTTTTGTGGGTGGTGAGCTTTTCCTCTCTCATTCTCTCAAACATTGCTGTGGCCCGGACAGCCACCCCCGGCTCCTGTTCTTCACACCCTGTTGCACTTCCAGGACGATGGCATCCAAGCATATGGCTTCAAGCACCCAGCATGAGCTGAGGATCTCCTCCCGGTCCCAGTCCAGGCATCTCTACACGTACGTACCCAGCCTCTTGCCTCCAGGTCCCAGGAGCACGGAGTTCACACCATCTTGCTCCCCATCTCCCTTCCAGCAAACCCGCCAGAAACCCAGTTACCCCAGACTTCTCTCTCTGACTCACCTCCCAAATCCACACTGACCAAGTTCTCAAGATTCACCCTCCCTGAACCCCCACAACTCTATCCCCGCTGCTACTGCTTTGGTTCAAGGACCACTCATCCAACACTAATGCATGGGCTGCTGATGGATCTCTGGGCCTGTCCCCAGTTCATCCTCCACACTAAGACAAGAATGGCCCCAAGGCACACATCTGGTGATGTCATTTTCCTGCTCAAAGTCCTTCAAAGCCTGTCCCATAACCTTCAAGATCAAGCTCAGACTCCTCAGCGAGCACAACAGTCTTTCACGTTTTTCACTCTACTCATCTCCAGAGGTCCCCCTCCATGACATGCCAGTTCCTGCCTCCGTGCCTTTGAACATACTGTTTCCTCCGCCTGGACTGCTGTCCCCAATCCCCTTTGTGCTTTCTTGTTGACCTCACCTTCCTCTTGCCTTCATTTTCTGCTAACTCCAATTTCTTTTTCAAAATGCAACTCAGTCTCTGGCAATCCTCTCCTTCACCCATTCTGATTAACCTGATCCTCCTCCAGACGCCTAATGCCTCTGGGCCCACCGTCGGCACTGTCCCTACTCAGCACAGCTCGCTGGGCTGCCTGAGGCCCACAGGCCTCCTCTACCAGATGCTGAGCCCCTTCAGGGGAGCACAGGATGGGAGCGGCCTGGCACGGCCAGTGCATTCCGTTAGTATCATTTAATGAAGAAATGAAAGCCTGCAGGAATGAATGATTCAGAAAAAAAAAAAATGAGATCAAACTTCAGTTGAAATAAAATCCTCATCCACTTGGGTTCTTGGACTCCGTGAATTAACGATAAGTTATTTAGCAGCTGGTCTAAAGTTTATCTTAATTTAACAAACCCCTTCCTCTAAGGGTGTGCCAATTAACAGCATATGGCTCCATGAGCAATGTTTAAGATCTATGAGAACACACTGTTTTCGAGCACCCTGAAGAACTCCAGAAGCACCTATTTACATAGAAATAATTGAAAATCATTCTGATAGCTTCAATAACTTGGGTCCCCTAAGACCTGTACCAGACAACAATTTGTTTGCCTAGTTGGAGTTAAAATATGTACTTGAAAGTAATAAAAGTACATTTATTTTAAAATATTCTATAATTCAGATGGGCCTCCCCTCCCCCACCCCGCAATTAGTAGGAATTAGTGAAGTTTCTTGGCGCTTCCAGCTATGAATAGCACACCCAGGAAGCCAAGGTTCACCTATAATCTCTTAATTAGACGCATCCCTCACGAAGCTGCCCACCATCCTTCAAAGGAATGTTGACAGCCTGTCAGCCACAGAGGACAGCTCCGAGATCCACACCTAGAATCATATGGATTTCCTATGAAAATTGCTTCAGCAGCAGCAGTTAGTCAATTTAATAACCTTATTAAACACTTTAATGACTTCTTGGGCCTAATGACTATATCTAGTATGAAGGAAGAAGCCAGGCAGAGTAGAATTAAAAATTTAAACTAACAGATCCCTACTGTTCTCCATGTGGGAAAAGACTTCTGAAGAAAGAGACTGCTAGACTCTTTGAAAAATCTAATTCCTGTGTTCTCTTATAATCATCACTCTTTGATTTCGGTGCACCCTGTTCCCCACCCCCTGCCTGACACACACCACCACCCCAGGTTCAACCTTTGTCCATTTATCCCTCGACCTTGGCTTCTTTCTTTTCCTTAGCTTGGATATGAGATGAAATTAACCATAAACATAGCTGTATTGTGTTGTTTTACACATGTTTCTCTTTAATCTTTACAACAATCCTAAAGGGTCAATAACATTATTATCCAATTACACAGATAAGGAAAGTAAGGCTTCTAAAGCTGAAGCAACTGGCCCAAAGCCAAATGGCCAATAGGCTGAGCTAGGTTTCAAACTCCCACCTTGCTCCAAACCTGTGTTCTAACATATCTATCTAGTAGTTCTTTTAGCAATGACAAATCCTAGATAATTTCCATTTTCATTGCAATTTTATTATTTTGGAGGGGAAAAATTACCATCTTCGCTATTAGCTAAAATACCAGTTCAAAAAACATGGACTTCTCGAAGGCTTTCTATCCCATCCTTACAGCTCTAGCCCCAAGCACAGTGTTAGCACATAGTAAGGCCTCATGAAATGTTTAAGAATTAACCAACCAGTTGACGACAAGGATGTTTCAAAAACAAAGGATGTGCAGATATTGTATGCTGAAAATTACAAGATGCAGCTGAAAGAAATCAAAAAAGCATATACTCCCTTGGTCTATATCTATGTGAGTATATGTCTATACCGTGTTCATGAATTGAAAGACTCAACACAATAAAGAGATCAATTCTCCCCAGTTTGATCAATAGGTTTAGTGCAATTCCTGTATAAATCCCAGTTAGAGTTCTGAAGACACAGATGAGCTTATTCTAAAATTTACATGGAAAGGGACCCTAGAATAGCCAAAACAACTTTGAAAAGAACTAAGTGAGAAGAATCCCTCTCCCTGATGTCAAGGCTCACTAGATAGCTACAGTAATCAAGACCATATGATACTGGAAGAGGTACACAGATCCAATGAACAGAACAGAAAACCCAGAAATAGACCCCTACACTGGGGCGCCTGGGTGGCGAAGTCGGTTAAGCATCTGCCTTTGGCTGGATCCTGCCCAGGAGCCCAGGGTCCTGGGATCAAGCCCCACAACCGGCTCCCTGTTCGGGCAGCTAGTCTGCTCCTCCCTCTCCCTCTGCCTGACCCTCCCCCTGCTTGTGCACGTGTGTGCGCATGCTCTCTCTCTCTCTGCCAAATAAATAAATAAATAAAATCTTAAAAAAAAAAAAAAAAGACCCATATAGTAATGCCCAACTGATTACTGACAAATGTGTAAAACCAATTCAATGAAGGATAGACAGCCTTTCAATAAGTGGTTCTGCAGCAATGACATATACAGGCCCAAGATGACCTTCTACCTGACCCTTGTATCTTCTACAAAAATCAATTCAAAATGGGTCATAGACTTAAATGCACACATGAAACTGTTAGGAAAAAATATAAGAGAAAATGTCTGGGGCCTGGGCCTAGACAAGGAGTTCTAAAGATTTGATGCCAAGAGGATAATCCACATAAGGAAATGGTGATACAGGACTTCACCAAAATTGAAAGTTGCCTCTGCAAAAGACCCTGCAAAGAAGCTGAAAAGACAAATGACAGACAGGAAGAAAATATTTACAAATTACACATCCCTCAAAGGACTTGTACCTAGACCCTATAAAGAACTCTCAAAACTCAACATTTTTGGGGCGCCTGGGTGGCTCAGTGGGTTAAGCCTCTGCCTTCAGCTCAGGTCATGATCTCAGGGTCCTGGGATCGAGCCCCACATTGGGCTCTCTGCTTGCAGGGAGCCTGCTTCCTCCTTTCTCTGCCTGCCTCTCTGCCTACTTGTGCTCTCTGTCTGTCAAATAAATAAATAAAATCTTAAAAAAAAAAAACTCAACATTTTAAAAAAGATTTTGTTTATTTATTTGAGAGAGGTAGAGAGAGAAACAGAAAACACAAGCAGGGGTGGGGGATTGAGGGAGGAGAAAGAGCAGACCCCCCACTGAGCAAGGAGTCCCAGGCAGAGCTCTATCCCCAGGACCCGGGGATCATGACCTGAGCCAAAGGCAGACGCTTAACCAACTGAGCCACCCCTGCTCCCCTCAAAACTCAACATTTAAGAAAAAAATGAATTCAATTAGAAAAGAGACAGAACACTCAAAGAGCCATTTTACCAAGGAGGACACAAAGATGGCAAGCAAGTGCATGAAATGTGGTGCCACGTCATCAGCCGTCAGGGAAACTCAGCTGGCCACCATCATGTGATACCACGTGCCTAGCACAGGGGCTGCTGGTGGTTCTGCTCTAGCATGTTAGCCACTTTGACAGGTGTGTGTTTTTCCCTACTTTTCACTGTAGCCCAGCTTTATAGTACTGTAAACTTAATCATGTGCTCCTCATAAGAATATTTACTCAGATTACAGGGCGCATGGGTGGCTCAGTGGGTTAAAGTCTCTGCCTTCGGCTCCAGTGATGATCTCAGGGTCCTGGAACCGAGTCTTGTATCGGGCTCTCTGCTCAGCAGGGAGCCTGCTTCCCCCTCCCCTCAGCCTGCCTCTTTGCCTACTGTGATCGATCTCTCTCTGTCAAATAAATAAATAAAATCCTTTTTTTTTTTTTAAAGAATATTTACTCAGATTACAGAAAGATGAGTAAGGGGGACAAGGGCTAAGCAATAAGAAGCTCTAGGCGTTAATGAGTATTAACTGTTCAGAGCCTTGATAAGAACTTTCTATCATAAAAATGAAGACTTGTTTCATTTTATGTTAGTTTTCTCAGGATATTTCTTTTTCCCCTATTCCAAAGGATATTTTACACGCTTATGTATTTAAACCAGGGACTTGTTCATTCATTCACTCAATGAAAGAGCGCCAACTCTATCCACACTGTTCTAAATTGGAGCGTTTAACCCATGTCTTATTCAACAGGGTTCTGTTCAGGACTCCCACGTAACAATCTTAAAACTAAAATATAGCCCATTTTACACACTACATTCTTTGCAAATAACAAGCTTGAAAGCAGAAGGAATGTATTAAGTAAGCTTCCTGTTTCTTAATAATAGTTATGACAAATCACCTAAAAGACATACTACGAGGGATATTACTTGCCACTTTATAGCGTGGAGGGTATTTAAATGCCATGCTCTGGCAGCTTTGAATGATGATTTTTAGGAAAGCTTTTTATTACTGCAGGAGAAATAACAGTGGATGAGATTCACTTAGACCTGCCTTTTATGTGACTTACAACAGTTCATGCTGTTGCAAGCATCTTTACACAAGTATCATCCCAAATTAAGGAGTTACCTTTGTATCTCATAACACCGTAGGAAAAGTGTGGTGGAGAGAGTCATCTTGTGCACTAAGAAGTAACTGCCGGGGCGCCTGGGTGGCTCAGTGGGTTAAGCTGCTGCCTTCGGCTCAGGTCATGATCTCGGGGTCCTGGGATCGAGTCCCGCATTGGGCTCTCTGCTCAGCGGGGAGCCTGCTTCCCTCTCTCTCTCTCTCTGCCTGCCTTTCCGACTACTTGTGATTTCTTTCTGTCAAATAAATAAATTAAAAAAATCTTTAAAAAAAAAAAAAAAAAAAGAAGAAGTAACTGCCAACCTGTGTTGAACTACACCACAAGGACACAATCAGCAAACTCCAGTTTGTGAAAACCTCTACAAACAAAAAATGCAGTTTCTTCAACAAATAAGTTGCAAAAGGGGGAAATAACAGAATAACAGACTTTAAACAATGTATTAACTAAGTGCAACGTGTGGTCTCTGTTTGAATCATGATTAGAACAATAAAACATAAATATAAATATATATATATACGTGTGTGTGTATGTGTGTGTGTGTGTGTATCCCTCCCACCAATAGAATCAGAAAAACTTGAACCCTGACTATTTGATGGTATGAAAGAATTAACTCTAATTATTTAAGGTGTGATAATATGGCTTATTCCTAAGAAGGGCCATTAGTTAGACATGTGTACTGAAATATTTATAGATAAAAATACACAATGTCTAGAATTTGTTTCAAAATAATTCACTGTCTGATCGCAGAAGAAAATGGATAGTGGGGGGGGATAGTTTGGTCATGAATTAATAATGTGCTAATTGTTGAATCCCTAGGTACATAAGGGTTCCTTATATTATTCTCTCTGCTTTATGTTTAAAATTTTATAAATGAAAAGTTAAAACTAGAGAAAGTGAAAGGAAAGAAGTCAGGGAAGAAGGGCGGGGGGGGGGGTCCTCCCAAGGAAACCGTTCGTTCCCTTTCAGAAAGGGAAGTCGCAAGTGAAAGCAAGTCAGAAACATAGATCTGATCTGAAATGCCAACCATTTGTTCAGCATTTATTGACACCATTAATGTAACAATAGCCCAATACTTGCCAAGCTTAAAAGATATGATTTTTTCATTATTAGAAAAATAAAACATCTATGCAATTCAAGAAAGATATATAGAAAATTTCAAAAGCAGATGAGTACACCATGAAAATAAAGCCCCCTACCTACTGGACTCCCAGTTTTTTGCCTACCTAAGGCAGGACTTTTATATATTTTTTGTATTATACCTATATAATATATATTTTATATTATATCTACATTATTATATATGTTGTATATTATTATATATTACTTATTATATATTGTTACATTACACCTATATTATTATATACATTATTATATTATTATATATTATATATATACTTTATAACACAAATGAAAGCATAATATAAATACTGTTTTATACCTTGCTTTATTTACTGCACAATCTTTTAAAAAACCTCTAAATGAGGGGCGCCTGGGTGGCTCAGTCAGTTAAGTGCCTGCCTTCAGCTCAGGTCATGATCCCAGGGTCCTAGGATCAAGCCCCAAGTTGGGCTCCCTGCTCTGCTGGAAGCCTCCTTCTCCCTCTCCCCCTGCTTCTGCTCTCTCTCTCACTCTCTCTTTCTGTCAAATAAATAAATAAAATCATTAAAAAACAAAACAAAAACCAAAACCAAACCTCTGTATGTGAACATATATAATTCAGTGTGGTTTCTTTTAAAAAAGAGTGTTCGTTTTAGAACAGCTTTAGATACACAGAAAAATCTCCATCTATCCTACATCTAGTTTCCCCTATTATAATATCACGTCACACAGGCAAGGAAGGAAGGAGGATGGAATAACAAAACAATTCATTGTAGCGAGTAGGAGAGTGCTCTGTCCTGTCACTTCCCTTTAAAGTCCCCCACATCAGAGGACCCAGGGGAAGGCTTGCTTATGGGATAGTCTTTAATGATATTCATTGGTTCCAGCCCAGTCAGTTTCCAATCAGTTTCCCAATAACAAAATCAGGCTTTCCTAGAACAAGCCGAAGTGGTTCCCATCAGTCAGCACAGGCCCCAAACATGTCAATGTTAAGTTTCCCTCATGTCTGTCCCTGCAGGGTCCCATCTCCTCCCTTGGTGGCAGGGTCCTCGAGGTGCCTGGAATTCCCCTGGGTGCACCTGGGTCTGCTCCAGTCAGTATATCCATTGCCACAGAGCTGAGGGATTTACTGCCCCTAAAGTGTCAGTAACTGGTCGTTGCTTTCCAGTGTGAAGTATGCACACTTTGAAGAAAAACCCTTATCCTAATGGCCCAGATTTCTGGAGGCAGAATTCCACCACCATGACCCAAGACAGCAGGGAAGATATACACCCTGTGCCCAAAACCCACACACACAGAAGGGGTTTCAGCCTACCCTTCCGGTCCTATCACATAGGCAGGGCCATCCCACTGACACCACAGGAGCCTGGGGCAGAGGAACAAACCCAGTGCCTTGGAGGGACCAGAGTGTGGGACCTTGTGAAACACGGTCCAGCAGGAGCGAACTGTTTATTTACCCATCACAGAAGAGGAGTTCAATGTAGCAGAAAGCGAGGGTCTTTAGCAATGCAGAAAAACCAGACAGCTTTCTCTGGACATTGGAACATAAAGAAAATAAAAAATGCCTGACTCCACGAAAGACAGCCTGAAACGTGTATCCTGACACAGCCACCTGCATTTCCATTAGGATCCTGGGTTCTGTCTCATTAAACAGAAGAGTTGATTCAGTTGGGTCCATCTAATTATTCTTATTAAAATATGTAACCATAATATTTTAATTGTAAATTAAAGTTGCATGCATGAATGAATCTGAATTCATTTTAATTTTACAATGGCCTAATGCCAAGGCCTTTTTATGGGGGAAGATCCATCAGCTCAGATACTGCTCTCCTGGGAATCCAGACCAATGTGCAAATGGAACGTGTTTAACTAACAGGGGAGACTCTCGCTCCCTGTTCTGCTCTCTCTAGATTTATTACAATAATAAAGCTATTTTAACAAGAGAGACTCCATTTGGTTACCCACCCCCCACATCTATTAAAAAAAAAAAAAAAAAAAAACTTAACCAAACTTCTAGGCTGGAACTACCAGTTAGGTGGAACTGTGTCTCTCCTAGGCTGTCTGAATTTTAAACAAGGATGGTAAATAGGTCTCAATTCATGTGCCAATGTCAAGATTAATTAGTAAAGTCTGCAATGGGCACCGAGTGGAAAGGGGTTTACACACACTGCCTCCTTGGTCTAGATGCTAGGACAATCGGTGATGTCGCATTCTGCCCTTACATATGCAGTCCGGTGGGACCGGAGTTATTTCCACTAAACGATAACCAGGCACTAGGATATTTAAAGTCTCAGCCAAAACCTCCTCCACTGCAACTACAGGGTAGGTGGTGAGATAAAAATACCTTTTGTAATTGAGGCTTTAGAAAGGCCTCTTCTTGACTTCTAAGCAGAGGCCTAAGGATAAGCAGGAGTTAGCCAGTCAAGAGGGAAAGAAGTCTGGGGGATAAAAGATTATTCCAAGCATTGAGGAAACATCTGTGAAAGCCCAGGGGCCCTGGGTACACAGGGCGTTCAAGTCTGCAGAACAAGGTCCAGAATAAGAAGTGAGAAGTGCATCGGGGGAACAGGGAAGGCAGAGGATGAGTCTGGGGAAAGAAGCAGAGTCCGATCACACAGGGCCTTAGAAACCACATTTACGAATTTTGACTTTGTTCTAAGAGCAATGCGTTAGATGCCAGGAGATCATTCTGGCCACAGGCAGACAATGGACTGATAGGTGATGAAAAGCACTATATTGGGGCACCTGGGTGGCTCAGTGGGTTAAGCCACTGCCTTCGGCTCAGGTCATGATCTCAGGGTCCTGGGATCGAGTCCCGCATCGGGCTCTCTGCTCAGCGGGGAGCCTGCTTCCCTCTCTCTCTCTCTGCCTGCCTCTCCGACTACTTGTGATTTCTCTCTGTCAAATAAATAAATAAAATCTTAAAAAAAAAAAAAAAAGAAAAGCACTATATTACAATACAACTAGAGGCACGTGAGTGGCTCAGTCGGTCAAGTGTCTGTCTTCAGCTCAGGTCATGATCCCAGGGGCCTGGGACGGAGTCCTGCATCGGGCTCCCTGCTCAGCGGGAAGCCTGCTTCTCACTCTCCTACTCCTCCTGCCTGTGTTCGCCCTCTTGCTGTCCCTCTCTCTGTTAAATAAATAAATGAAAATTTTTTAAAAAACATTAAAAACAATAACAACAACAACAAAAAAAACTCAACAATAATACATCCAGAACTTAGCCTGACTATGCTGAGCTCTTGCTGACAGAGGATAAACTTCCAAACATTTAATCTCTTTCTTCTTACTATTGTTTCCCTTTTCAGTTGAAGGACTTCCTAGTTTAAAAATTCCTTAATGTTAAAATACTATTATATAATTATTTATAGTAAAAGACTTTGGGGGCACTTGGGTGGCTCCAGTCAGTTTAGCATCTGAATCTTGATTTTGGCTCAGGTCATGATGCCAGGGTCATTGAGATGAGGCCCCGGGTTGGGCTCCCCACTGAGCACAGAGGATGCTTAAGATTCTCTCCTTTCCCTCTGCCCTTCCCTCCACTTGTGCTCCCCCCACCAAGGAAATAAATAAAGAAAACCTTTAAATGACTTTTTCAAGGTCAATAAAATACTTTATGTAGTTAGTTAAAATCTGTGTAGTTTTTATTAATTAAAGTGAGCTGGTAATAAAAATGAAGTGATTAATCCAACTGAGCAAAAAATGTATAAAATTAAAAATTAAAAAAATTTAAAGTAAACCTTCTTCTAATTGGGGGGGGGGGGGTCTTTGTTGCTTTCATCAACAGTTTTCCCCATAAGAGAACAACTTTCAAAACGTGCCTTTGGATGGGGTGCCTGGGTGGCTCAGTCGGTTAAGGGTCTGCCTTCAGCTCAGGTCATGATCTCAGAGTCCTCAGATTGAGCCCCGAATCTGGCTCCCTGCTCAGTGGGGAGTCTGTTTCTCTCTCTCTGACTCTCAAATAAATAAATAAAGTCTTAGGGGGAAAAAAATGTGCCTTTGGAATGTGCCATTGTTCACACACCCCCACTCCCCTGGCACAGCCTGCCCAGTGGCCAGGCCAATGTAGATTAGATGTGTCATGAAGAATTCACCTCACCCAGAGGGAGGTCTGGCCTCTGCCCTTGGCCCCTGGGAAGTGATCTCCAGGCCCCTGGAATGCCTTGCCTGACACAAGTACCTTTGCTAGCCCAGGCTCTGGCCGCTGGACAGTCCAACAAAGAAAATATGATGGGGGTTTAGGACCACATGGTACCTACTTCAACCTTTGGAGGAACCAGAGACTAACAATATTAGCCTGACCCCAGGAGGAGTGGATACTAAAAGTCAGCCACACGGGCAGTTTGTGACTGAACCCCAGTAAGAACTAGACACCAGAGGCCCTGCTGAGCTCCCCTGTGCATATCATCATACACAATGGCGGCAGCGTGACTCCACCAACTCTGTAAGGAGAGGACGAGCTGGGGCTCCACATTTGGACCTGGACCCCTCCCCAACTCTATCCTCTGCATCCCTTCCCTTGGCTCATTCTAATTTGTGTCCTTTCCCTATAATAAAGCATAACTGTGAGTATAACAGCTGTCTTTGCAAGTTCTGTGCATCTTCTTGTGAATTAGTAAAACAGGATGGTTCAGGGAACCCCTGAAATTGTCATTAGTGTCAGAAGTGAGAGAAGTCATATGGGGACCTACAGTGGAGCCAACTTCACAGAGAAGGGATTTCCTGAAAGAAACAGCCTGATCCCAGCTTTATTTAATACAGAGACAGGAGAAAAGTCTTGGTATTGTATGGGGTTAGCTCTATAGGGAGGATCGGTGGACTGACTAGAAAAGGATGCACAGTGCCTTCTGTTGTGCTGGGAACATCTGCACCTCGATCCGAGTGGGGTTACACAGATATACACATGAAAGATAATCTGCTGAGCTATACACACAAGATTAGGACATCTGATGCATTTTACCATATATATGTTATACCCACAAAGTTTAAAAACAAACAAACCAAAACACTGTCTTTGAAAATGGGGGAGCCCCAAAAAATAGTAAAAAGAAAAATAAAATTTAAAAAAATGGGAGAGCCCATCCTAGAATTAAACAGCAGAAGTGGGTTCGATTAATGAGGAGAATCTGAACCCAGAGACAGGGCTGAAAGACACAATGTGGGATCTAGCAAAGAAGCTTCTGGAAGGATTCTCTGAAATGGATTTTTTGAGTTGTACAGTGCTTTAAACCCGGGCAAGGCAAACAAAGGACCATGTGGCTGTGTGCGTGTGGGTGTGTGTATGTGTGTTTACTCCCTAAAAGTTCCTCTGCCACTATTCAGTTTCATTGGTCTCACCTAGTGACAATGTGTGTGGTACAGCAGTAGGAAGGGTAGGACAAATGAGTACTTCCAAGGAGCACCTGGGTGACTCAGTCAGTTAAGCATCAGACTCTTGATTTCTGCTCAGGTCATGATCTCAGGATGTGAGATCGAGCCCCATGTCAGGTGGGTGTGGAGCGCCTGTTTAGCCTGCCTAAGATTCTCTCTCTCCCTCTGTCCTTCCCCCTACCTCTCTCTCCCTTAAAAACAAGCAAACAAACAAACAAAAAAAAACTTTCAAGGGAGGGGGCTACTCAGCAAAGTGTTGGTGTGGTGATTGTCCTGCCCTCCTCCCAGTTAGTTGAAGTTCCAGAAGCTGGGACAAGAGGCCTGGGAGAACCATCAGGCTGGGTTCATTCAGGAAGGGACAGTGTTCTCTGAACTGTGTGGAACCAAGCCAACAGATCGAAGAGGCAATAAGCAAGGTAAAAGTGAAACTAATGGCAGACAGGTCCCTTGGGTTATTACCAGAGGTAGGGGGATTCACGCATGAGGCAACAGAGGAGAAAACCAAGAAAGTCAGAGGGAAGGAGTCAGAGTCTGGGAGAAATGTGAGTCACGGAACAAGATACTTTTATAAGCAGCGGGTGGGAGTGAGCTAAGAGCCAGCTCAGTCACTGCAACCAAGGAACGAGGGCTGAGGACACACCACAGCTGGGGAATGTGGGGAGTGGGGGCGCTGGAGGAGGCAGGCAGGTGTTTTATTTTTTCACCAGCCCTCCTCTAGGAGGCCCTGTAGTGTCTTGACTCCCCACCACAGACTGATGGTTAGTGAATGAAGAACTAACCTGCAGTGAGTCAAAATGCATGGACTATTTATTTTTGGATTTGTGATGACATACCTCTTTCTGTTGTTCTGGAAACATCTTCAGCACAGGACACAATCAATCTGAAAAATAAGATACCAACACTCAGTTATTTGAAAGTTCCATACTGGAGCAGGTATGTCGCTCGCGGCCTCCCACCAAATCCTGAGAGCAAAACTCTCTGGCTACCCACAGTCTCTGGAAGATGAACCTCTGCTCCTTCTTCCCTCCTGTCCACTGCTGACCAGACCAAGGTGAACCTCAGGCTGCCTGGGGACGGGGAGTCCAAGATGTGGCAAACCCAAGGCAGCTGGATGATGGCAGGCACTCAGACCGAAAGGCCAAGCAGAGTCTGGCTAGAGTTGGAGCTCTGGTGAGCCAGAGGCTGGACGGGGTCGGGAGCAGAGTGGCCAAGAGGGGTTGGTTGGCAAGATAGAGAGAACAGAGATGCCCAGAGAGATCCACCATGGAGAACAGCGCTGATGGCTTTACCAGCAATCAGACCTTCAAGAAACAGGTCATTCCTGTGAAACCTAAACCACTCCAGAGTTCAGACAAGAAATGATGTGACCCCAAGAGGGGTGCAGGTCAGCACCTTGACAGAAGTCAGTACCACCAACCTGAAGGTTGCTCTCAGGCCTTGACCGTTCCTGGGGTTGTCCACTGTATTTTAAACGTCACTTATTATATGAGCTCGTTGGAGTGTATACCTGGTCCACGTCCAAGAAAATCAAAATCCCCTGACTATATCCATGCGTATGGATTCTCACAAACTGAAAGCTGGCACCACAGCTGTGACTGTATGGTCAATGTCTGTCTTTATTTTGAGAATATAAGTCTGACTCCATTTTCAGGACACTTTTTACCATCCACAAATACTTTTGAGTCTACTAATGTCCTTGGCACTGTAGAGAATATGAGGAAGCAAGAACGTGAGCTTCAGCTTCCAGACCCACATGATGGTACTGCTAAGATGTCCCACAGCAGACAGAGGAAAGGACCTCCTGCAGGGAGAGAGTGGACTGTGGGGACAGGCTGCACGATTTCCAAGGGGAAGATGGTTCTTGTCACCTGGAGGGCATGGAAGGACCCACAGAAAACGCAGCAATGTCAGTGTTCATGGAAGGAAGAGGGAGTTTCAAGGGAACAGAGGGGACAATCGCATGCACAATGGATGGAGAAAAGCATGATAGAGAGTCATGAGGCAGTGGGTGGGTCAGTTCTACAGAGGGAAAGGGACAGTGTAGGGGGGACTGGGTTGAATTGTTGCTGCCAGAAAAGATATGTCTGCATCCTAACCTCCAGAACCTATTTGGAAAAAGGGTCTTTGGAGACATAAATAAGAATCTCAGATGTGATCACCCTAAATTATGAATGTGGGCCCTCAATGTGATGACAAATGTTCTTATGAGAGACAGAAGAGGAGAAAATCCACACACAGAGGAAAAGGCCTCGTGAAGACAGAGACAGGGTTGCTGAGCTGCAGACACAAGTCAACGACACCTGGAGTCACTAGAGGCAAGGAAGAACATTCCTGTAGAGCCTCCAGAGGGAGCCCAGTGCTGCCAACATCTTGATTTCAGACATCTGACCTCCAGAACTGTGAAAGAATCCATTTCTCTTGTTTTAAGCCACCAAGTTTGTGGTAACTTCCTTGGGCAGCCACAGCAAGCTCATGCAGAATGAGTCTGCGGGGATCCAACAGGAGAGCTAGGCTGGCACCACAGCTGTGGAGGGGGTGGGAATTCATGCGTTCATACAGCACTCAACAAATACAGTGCTCCTAGCAGGTGCCGTGTGCTGGGCTAGGAACGGGCGCGCAGCAGAGCATGGCCTACACCCGGAGCTTGTGAGATGACTTCAGAACTATAATGTGGAAGGGACGGGAAGGGAAAGGTCAGCTGTTGCAAGAATGGAGGGACAGAATGGGATGGGGGTGCTGGGAAGGCTTCACTGAGCAAGTGGCACTTGAGCTGAGGCCCAAAGGAGGGTACGATTTAGCCAGGAATGCAAAGAGAGAAACACATTCTCAGCAGAGGGACTGGCGTGTGCAAAGGCTAGAAAGAAGAGAAGCTTGAGAGATGGGTTCTTGAAGGAATTCCTGTAGTGCATAAACCTCAGACTGAGGGCTGTGTTCACCTCAGGGCTGGTCATGTTTCCTACACATGCTGCTCTGCTCTACACACCTGAGCCGCTGCCTTCACCCCTTCCAGATCCCCTGCAAACTCCCACTGCTCTTCCATGATTCTGCTCAGAAATCACTTCCCCTCTCCTGCCCCCACTCCCAGCCCCATCACAGGTCCCCTGCCATCAGCAACCTTGCTTGCATCACAATTATTTGTATTTTCTGTCTCCCCAACTGATTCAATTTCTCCAACACAGCATTTCTGTATTTTCCCATGTCATTAAATTTTGAAACCATCCTGTGAGGGAGATGCGAGCCTCCTTACTATACAGGTAAGAGAACAGACAGACCAAGTTGCCCTCACACAGCTCATGAGAGAACTCCAGTCCAAGTTCATCAACTCAAGCCAGTCTACTTCCCAAGGCTATTCTTTCCATTGCCTGAGGCTGCATCCATGACTGTGTCATATGAAAAAATGGGTCAAAGTTTGGGTCTTAATCCTCCTTAAAGAGCTTGTGCTTTTCCCACATAGGCGGAAGGACCCTGCAATCCCAGTAGAGTGCCAGCCACCCTGAGATGTTACAGACCAAGTAGCAAGGAAGTTAGGAAAAGAAAGTTTAAACCAGTTCCAAAACATCACAGAGAACCACAGAGTCGACCTTTACTATCTGAAATCACAGGAAGAGAGGTAGAAGGGGGAAGACTTCCATTGTCTACTCTACAGACTTCCATATTGTTTGAATTTTTCTAGTTAACACAAATTCATTTTATACTTTTTGAAGTAACAACTGTTTAAAGAAAATTAAACTCCGTAATTCAATTAGAATTCTAACATAAATTAAGATTTTTATTTCATGTAAAATAAATAGCAGATTTGAGTTACAAAGAGATGCTACCTTTATAACACAAAATGTCATCTGGTACGATATCTTGCCATGGCATTTACTAATGAGAGAAGGAAATTAAATGATCGCACATAGTATGATTTGAGATAAAAGGTCGGTTGTGTATAATTACGCAAACCAAAGCTGCTCACCAGAAACTGCCCTCTGAAAAAACAATACCCACTTGGTGGGTTATATATTAGATTTGTTTAGACTTCCAAATTCCCTAGACTAACCCATGTGTCTGTCATTATACTGTACATAGGGAACTCTTGCCTCCCTGGAAGATCTTCTTCCAACAACTATGGAACCCTGCCTCTAGGTGGCCATCAACAAGGCTTTCTTTGGAGAGAGCACATTATTTCCCCACCACCAATGGGGAACCACAGCACACCTGGATAGTCACCTACTGAGACCCATTATTCTTCCTACTTACCTTCCTAGAAAGAATTGTTAAATCTCAGGGTGTCTGGGTGCTCAGTTGGTTGGTCATCCAACTTTTGATTTTAGTTCAGGTCATGATCTCAGGGTCATGAAATTAAACCCTGAATCAGGTTTCACACTCAGTGCAGAGTCTGCTTATCCCCCCTCCCTCTGCTCCTCCCCCCAACTCATGCCCCCCCCCCCAAATAAATAAATAAAATCTTAAAAAAATATATTAAATTTCACCACCACTCCAAACCACAGGAACGTTGTTCAGGTTAGA
Organism: Mustela nivalis; assembly: GCF_964662115.1. Lineage (NCBI taxonomy): Eukaryota > Metazoa > Chordata > Mammalia > Carnivora > Mustelidae > Mustela > Mustela nivalis. Next base: position 47,352,194 of record NC_139031.1, read on the forward strand.
ACTGTGTACACAGTGATGGCAGATATGGGGGTTGTCCCGTGCTGGGAAACATGGTGGCCACAGAGACTCATCTGACAGACTCAATGTATCTTCACAACTCTATCACTGCCTTGAGAAGATGATGTGCCCAAACCAGAAACATCAGGAAGAAACTGCCTTCATTTTCCCTCTTGGAATATTTCTTCTATAAAATAGAAAATGACTGTGAAACAAAAAATTCTATAGAGCGGGGCTTGGCAAATTTTTTTCTCTAACGGGTCAGATAGTATATATTTGAGGTTTTGCAGGCCAAACGGTCTCTGTTACAACTATCCAAGTCTGCAATTTGTAGTGAGAAAGCACACAGATGCCCAGTGATCTAATGCAGACGGCTGTGTCCCAGCAAAACTTTATCTACAAAAACAGGCGGCAGTCCTTTGCAGACCCTATCTAGGGAGCAATCAAGTGTTGTGTTTTCAAGTCTCTAATTTAATAAAGCTCTTAGATCAACAGGAAAAAGTTTTCACAGTGTTAAGCTTGGTCTGTCTACCTGAAGGCTATCTCCACTCTGACAAGCAAAGTACTGCCTGAGTCTGTGGCCCATACATGTGGGTGGACAGAGAAGGGATTATGTACTTCTCCCAGTGGCAAATAAGGAACACAAGTGCAGTTTACATCATTCTCTAAAGTGAAAATGAGGATGGGGGGTAAGCTTTCAGCAGCAGAGTTTTGGGTTTCCCTACCATCCCGTGTCAAAGGCTGATTAAGGTGACTTGTTAATCATGAACTAGATTGGAATTTATATCAAAGCCACAAGGAAATCCTAAACAGAACAAAACTGGTTTTATCAAAGATCTACAGAGTTATTGATTCGCCGTAACAATACACAACTTCATAAACCGAACAGATGTTTCTCTATATTTCCCACACCAAAGCGAAGAGAAATGCCATGCGCTCCCAGAAGAACGTGCAGGAAATCTTTAACTGACCTCACAGTGGACAGAGCTTTGTGATAGTAAGGGGACAGGTTTCATCAGGAAACCACTGCTATAGCTTTCTTGGCTTTTTGTTTGTTTGTTTGTTTGTTTTACTATGTGAGGAGAAGTAATCAACCCTCAAACAACATACACTTAACCTCTTCTCTCTTCTGGAGATATGGCTGGATTCCAGGAGCTGGGGCCGGAGCCTGGAGACCGGCCTACAAGCCGTATGCGGAAGAGCAAGTTAAGTATGAAAGGTAACACCCTTCCGTTAGATGTCGCCACGTCTCACCATCTCAACTGCATACCTGGGTTCTTCGGATGCATTTCCACCTTCGTCTTAGGGCCTTACAACAATGCGCTACCACTGTAATGTGGAAGAGACGCTGCTCTGGGTCAACTGTATTTTAAGAAAGGCATCCGTCCCCATTTCCTTTTCTTTCTTTCTTTCTTTTTTTTTTTCAATTAGCAATAATCGCGCCTCGGATAAACCTCATTGGCTACGATACTGCCACTGCGCAAAGCTCTTTTTTTTCAAAGATTGTATTTGTTTATTTGAGAGAGAGATTGAGCGAGAAAGAGAACACAAGCAGGAGCAGGGGCAGAGGGAGAAGGAGAAGCAGGCTCCTTACTGAGTAGAGAGCCCGATGCAGGGCTTGATCCCAGGACCCCAGGATCATGACCTGAGCTGAAGTCAGATGCTTAACCCACCGAGCCACCCAGGTGCTCCATCCCCACTTCCTTTCCTGTTAGGATTCTACCTCCAAGGAGGGCTTTTATAAGAAAGTTAGACAAAAGCCCTGGTATTGAAAGGGTGTAAGGTTGGAATCCCAGTGAGTACTGGAGAAGGACCACAGGAGGAGCTGCCTGAAGAGCCTGGGTCAGGTTCAAAGGTATCCAAGGTGACAGGAGATGGAAGGATGGCTGCTTTTAGGAGTACCCAGGAACGTGTTGATCTGCGGTTCCAAAAACCTTACTGCCCGTCCTTCAAGTGGAGACTCTCTTCCTACCTACACGCCCCCTGCAGTGTGCAGGGAGGACGGACGGGGCAAGGTTCTGTCTATACCTGTGCCTCGCCAGCTCACTGCCCAGCAGGGGATAGGCTCACCATGGCAGGGGATTGATGCTGTGGCCATTGTGCCGCCCTGGGAAATGCCCCAGGGTGCTGAAAGCCCCAGAGAAGGCTCTGGAACCCCTAGGATGATGGTTAGTAAACACCTCCCCACCCTCATATACACAAAAAATTGGAAAAAAAAACTTGAGAAAACAGTGATAGACATGACTGTATGAAAATTTAAACCTGTTGTATGTTTCAAAGGGATATAAAGACAATATTATATAGTACTATTTATAATACATGACAAAGGGTTAATATTTAATTTATGAAAAGCTCTTATAAATCCGTACCAAAGAATATTTCTGTAGAAAAATAAGCAAAGTTAGGGGCGCCTGGGTGCTCAGTTGTTAAGCCTTTGCCTTCCCTCCAGGTCATGATCCCAGAGCCCTGGGATGGAGCCCCACATCAGGCTCCCTGCTGGGCGGGAAGCTTGCTTCTCCGTCTCCCACTCCCCCTGCTTGTGTTCCTTCTCTCACTGTATCTCTCCCTGTCAAATAAATAAATAAAATCTTAAAAAAAAAAAAAAGAAAGAAAGAAAACTAAGCAAAGTTATCAATAATCAATTCGCAAAACAAAAATAATAAAGGTCAAACTCAACAACGAAAAAAAAAACAACCTGATTAAAAACTGGACAAAGGATCTGAATAGACATTTCTCCAAAGATGACATACAAATAGCCAAAAAGCACATGAAAAGACAGTATCACTAATCACTAGGGAAATGCAAATCAAAACAATGAGTTATTATCTCACATCCAGTTAGGAAGGCTACTATCAAAGAAACAGAAAACAAGTACTGTTGAGGATATGGGGAAACTGGAACCTTTGTGCCCATGGGAATGAAAAATCATGTTGCTCCTTAGAAAACATTATGGAGGTTCCTTTAAAAATTAAAAATGGGGTGCCTGACTGTCTCAGTTGGAGGGGCATGAGACTCTTGATCTCAGGGTCATTGAGTGTGAATCCCACATCGGGGGTGGAGATGACTTAAATAAGCAAATTTTTAAAAAATTAAAAAGAGAACTACTTTATAGTCCACAATTCCACTTCTGGGTTTACATCCAAAAGAACTGAAAGCAGGATCTCAAGGAGATATTTGTACACCTGTGTCCATAGAAGCATTGTTTCAAAAGCCAAGAAGGGTGAGCAACCCAAGTGTCCACTGACAAACGAGTGAGCAAGACGTGGTATATACACACAATGGAGTATCAGTCAGCTACTTCTTTTTTTTTTAAAGATTTTATTTATTTATTTGACAGAGAGAGATCACAAGCAGGCAGAGAGGCAGACAGAGGGGGTGAGTGGGAAGCAGGCTCCCTGCTGAGCAGAGAGCCCGATGCGGGGCTCGATCCCAGGACCCTGAGATCATGACCTGAGCCGAAGGCAGAGGCTTAACCCACTGAGCCACCCAGGTACCCCTCAGTCAGCTTTTAAAAGGAAGGAAATTCTCACACATTTTACAATATGGATAAACCCTGAGGACATTAAATAAAATGATCAGTCACATACACAAAAACCGGATACTTTATGATTCTACTTATTTACCTAAGGTTTCTAAACTAGCCAAATTCATAGAAACAGAAGGGAGAATAGTGGTTGCCAGGGGAAAATGGAGAGCTCTTGTAAATGGGTGCAGAGTTTCAGTTTGGCCGGATGAAACCGATCTGGAGATGTCACACAACAACGTGAATACTAGTGAACTGTACACGTAAAATGGGCAAGCTGATAAATTTTATATATACTTAGCACAATTAAAAAGTTTTGGAAAAAAGGTCAATGATCTATTTAAAATGTTCAACCTTGCTATAAACAGAAATGCAAATAAAAAATAAGATACCATATTTGTGTCTATTAAATTAGAATGGTTTTTTGATGATAATATCCACATTGGCAAAGATCATAAGAAACAGAACTGATTGCAGCTGGTAGGAATGAGAGATATTTCAATATTCCAGAAAGACAATTTGGCCATATGTTTCAAAAGAATTTTTAAATTGCTCATGTTCTTTGACTCAATTATTCCACAACTGGGAACTCAACCTAAAAAAATTAATCTGACATGTGCAAAAAAAGTTCTGTATGTAAGAATGTTTCCAATGCAGGGTTGTTAAAAAAAAAATAGATCAAATAAAATGGAAACCTAAATGTCCATTAGTAAATTAGAAAAAGTGAATGATAGTAGAGCTGAGTAACAGACCAGCTTGTACCACTAGAAATTACATTATAGAAGATTATTAAATGATAGGGTCTTTTGAAGAAGTATTGTCAAGTGATTTTTCTAAGTATGTATCTTTGTTGTTGTTGTTGTTTTAAGATTTTATTTGTTTGTCAGAGAGCTCGAGTACACGCAAGCAGGGGAAGCAGTAGGCAGAAGGAGAAGCAGACTCCCTGCTGAGCCGGGAGCCGGATGCGGAACTCCATACCAGGACCCTGGGATCACAACCCCAGCTGAAGGCAATGCTTAACCAACTGAGCCACCCACGTGTCCCAGTACGTTTCTATTTCTTTACTTATCTGAGAACTGGAGCCTACACAGAACAAATTAACAGTGGTAATTTCATTTTTTTAAAAAAATTTATTTATTTGACAGAGAGAGAGAGACAGCTAGAGAGGGAAACAAGTAGGGGGAGTGGGAGAGGCAGAAGTGGGTTCCCCGCTGAGCAGGAAGCCTGATGAGGGGCTCTGTCCCAGGACCCTGGGATCATGACCTGAGCCGAAGGCAAGACGCTTAATGACCGAGCCACCCAGGAGCTCCAACTGTGGTCATTTCTGAATGGCTGGAATTCTAATCATGTTTTTCTGTATTTTTCCAGAAGTTTACAATGCATTTGTTACTTTCAAAGTCTGAAAAAGCTATCTCACTTTTTTAAAAAGTAAAACTTTATGTGCTCAGTTACCTTTATATTCCCATTTCCAAGAAAACAAACAACTACATTAATTTCACTGTGTTTTACTTCCTGCTATGATGTTCAGCAACTTTTCTATATAAATGAAAACCTACTGACTTCTTACTTTCATCTCATAAAGATATGCCTCCTTGGGGTGGTTCTAGAGTCAAAGTTGAACTCCGTACCAGTTTTTCTCATACTTGTTCTCAGTACCACCTATGTCCTTCATGCTGCATTGGGCAGGTCTGGGAGGGGGGCTGTGGGCCCCCAAAGCTCCTCGAGGGGAAAGCTGTCAGCCAAGGTCCTAAGGGAGAGGCAGTTCTACAGGTATCATGGCAGGGGAGGGGGAATTCCTAGACACAGGTGAGGCATCAGTGATAAGCATCGGACTCCAGTGAGGCCAGTCCACAGGTTATTGAGGTGCCCGAGGCACAGCCTGGCACCGAAAGAAGGGCTGGGCACCCACTCCCTCCCATATTTGGTCCAGGAAGCACTGGAAGACTTGGCAGTTCCCTGGGACCTGAAGCTGGGAAATGACAAAAGAGAAAGGGAGGAGTAATGATGTCACAGCAGGAGTTCTGAGGGACCAGAGCTTGCACTTAAACAGAAGCCATGAGGAAGATAAAAGTTCTTGTGAGATATTAAAGAAACTGGCCACCAGAAAAGCTGAAGTTTGGTGCTGGCTTCAGCTGCTGACATCCACAGAGATGCCTGGAGCCAGCGCCTTTAGTGCCCAGTGGCTCAAGGTTTCACGCCTCCTGGGTTCGCATGTACCCCTTTACTCAAGGTAGCTTGAGGTAGATCCCAACGTGGACAATCAAAAGAGTGCTTCCAAAATGAAAAGGAAAAACAAGCATATCCTCCTTGAGAGAACACAGCTGCTCTACTGTGGTCCAGTTTCCATTTTGGTTCAGTTTATGCAGAACCCCCCTATAAAGCCCGCCAAGCTCTTCTCAGTCTGAACTTAGAACTTAAGAAAGACAAACTGAGGGGCACCTGGTGGCTCAGTCGGTTAAGCATCCAACTCTTGGTCTCAGCTCAGGTCTTGATCTCAAGGTCATGAGTTCAAGCCGCATACTGGGCCCCAGGCTGGGTATGGAGGCTACTGGTAGGTATTAAGGAAGGCACGTATTGCATGGAGCACTAGGTATGGTAAACAAACAATGAAAAAAGAAAATAATAAATAAATAAATAAAATTTTTTTAAAAATACCAAAATGGAAAAACAAGCAGAAATCTGAGGTTCAGTTAAAGTTGGATGCATACGGGGCACCTGGGTGGCTCAGTGGGTTAAAGCCTCTGCCTTCAGCTCAGGTCATGATCTCAGGGTCCTGGGATCGAGTCCTGCATCGGGCTCTCTGCTCAGCGGAGAGCCTGATTCCTCCTCTCTCTCTGCCTGCCTCTCTGTCTACTTGTGATCTCTCTGTCAAGTAAATAAATTAATTAAATCTTAAAAAAGTAAAAAAAATAAATAAAGTTGGATGCATAAATAAAATTGCCATTTAAGTTTTCTGCCATTTATCACAAAAGATAAAAATTAAAGAGGATAAGACATTGCTTCTTAAGGTTTATTAGCAGTCTAAAAATACTGATTCATCATATGAAAAACAATGAAACCACTAAGTTGTTATTCTCAACAACATAAGGGTTCCATTAATGATTGTGAAGATGATGTTGGCCAAACTGGGGGTTTAGAATTCAGGAACAAGAAACAACACATCGAATTTTAGCCTCACAACTATTTTGGTGTTATTTAGGAAAAGTACTAACTTAGACTTAGCCACTCTGGACACATAGACATGCATGTGGTGGGCCTGACCTCTACTTCCCATCATATACGAACTCAGGACAGCCACCTGAGGGACAGCTGGGGGGTGGGGTTAGCACAGAGAACATGACCAGAAGAAACAGAATTGAAGAAAAGAAGCCATTGAAAGCAGATATAGGAGAGAAGCGGGCACTAGAGCAGACACACTGGTAATACTAGACTTCCTAACTTGTAACATCCTCTCTCCCCAAAACAAACCTACCCTCCCAGATCAAACCCAAGAATATTTTTCACATTTTCCAAATGGTCTCCTCCTTTTTCTATGCTATTAACGTTCTTCTACATAATAATATGTCTGGGCTACTCCTTTTCCTCTTCTAGAAAAGCAGATAAATTTGAAATGGGGGGGGGGGGTCAGTAATTTAAGTATTAGTGTGAATTCATCCAATCAGATTGCATTCCTGTTAACCAAAAGCTATCTACAGCTATTCACTCCCCTCTCCCACCCCATCACCACGCAATTTGGATTAGGATGAAAAAGAGGGGAAACCACTGGTACTTGGGGGTGTAGAGTTCTTTGGAGGTTGATGCATCCCCCAGGGCCATGTCACAGAATCATGAAAGACATGAGAACACAGCCCCTTGAAGAACAGCAGAAAATGCTCTGCTCTTCTTTCCTGCCAACGGTTGGGAAGACATTTTTTTCTCTAGCCCTTCACCTAGTAAGGGGGCTTTGCAGAACTACTACCATAATTTCCCATCAAAACACTACCTGAACAATAGCATCAAAAGGATAAAATACCAAGGATTAAATTAACAAAATAAATACAAAGTGTATATTCTTAAAATTACCAAAGGACACTGAAAGAAATTAGAGAAGATCTATATTAGAGAAGATCTAAATAATTGGAAAAAACATCCTGTGTTCATGGACTGGAAGACAACATTGTTAGGACAACAACTCTGCTCAAACTGATCTATAGATTTAATGCAGTCTTTATCAGAATCTCAGCTGACTTCTCTGTACAAACTGACAAGCTGATTCTAAAATTTCTCTTTAATTGCAAGGGACCCAGATTAGTCAAAACAACCCTGAAAAAGAAGAACATAGTAGAAAGATTCCCACTTCCTGATTTCAAAACTTACTATAAAGCAATAGTACTTAAGACAGTGTGCAAGTGTCACAAGGATAAACAAACAGATTAATAGCAAAGAATTAACAGTCCGGAAGTAAATCCATACATACCTTCATGGTCAACTCATTTTCAACAGGGTGCCAAAACAATTCAATGGGGGAAAAAGTCTTTACAACAAATGGTTCTGAGATCAGAGATGGCAAAAGATTAAAGCTAGAGGTTTACCTACTTTATACCATTTATAGAAATTAATTTGAAATGGGGTGACTGGGAGGCTCAGATGGTTAAGCATCTGCCTTCAGCTCAGGTCATGAGCCCAAGATCCCGGGATAGAGTCCCGCATCCGGTTCCCTGCTCAGCAGGGAGTCTGCTTTTCTCTCTCCCCCTGCTTCTGCTCCCTCTCTCCCACTCAAATGGATAAATAAAATCTTTTAAAAAAAGAAAAAAGAAATTAACTTGGAATGTATCAAAGTCCTAAATATAAGAGCAAAAACTGCAAAACTCTTAGAAAAAAACACAGAGGTAAATCTTCATGACCAGGGATTTAGCAAAGGATTCTTAGATATACCAAAAGCATGAGCAACAAAAGAAAAAACAGACAAATTAGACTTCATGAAAATTAAAACTTTCTGTGCTTCAAAGGACACCATCTAGAAAGTGAAAAGACAATGAACGGAATGGGAGAAAATAATTTGCAAATCACGTATCTGGTAAGGGACAGGTAGCTAGAATACACAAAGAGCTCATCCAACTCAATAATAACAAACAAAACTTAAGGTGACATGGTGACTACAGTTGATAATACTGCATTTGTACAATTTGTACAGTTGATAATACTGCATTTGTACAATTGAAATTTTCTAAAGGAGTAAAATATTCTCTCCAAAAAGAGAAAAAAAAAAAAAAAGGAAAGAAAAGGGGAAAAAAGTAAGGTGATGGATGAATCAAAAAGGTATTATCAAATCTTCACATTAACATTTTAAATATCTTACAATTTTATTTGTTAATTATGCCTCAATAAAGCTGGGAAAATAATAATAAAATAAATATATGTTTTATTATGTACATAAATATAATAATAAAATGATCTTTGATAACTAATAAAGATAACAGATAACTGGTAACTCATTTCAAAAACAGGCGAAGGATCCTCAATAGACATTCTTCCAGGGAAAATAGAGAAGTGGCCAATAGGCACATGAAAATATGTTCAATATCATCAGTCATCAGAAGAAAGCAAATCAAAACCACAGTGAGACACCACTTCACTTCACTCCCATTAGGCTGGCTAGAATCATAAAGTCCGATAGTAACAAATTTGGGCAAGGATACAGAGAAATCGGAACCCTCATACACTGCTGGTGGATTTGAAAAGGTGCGGCCACCTCATAGAACACTCCAGCAGTTTCTCAAACCATTAAACACAGACTCGCCATTTGACCCAGCAATTCTCCTAAGTATATACCCAAAAGAAAGGAAAATGTCCACAGAGAAATTAGTATATAAATATTGGCATTGTTCGTAATAGCCAAAAGGTGGAAATAACCCAAATGTCCATCAATGGACGAATGGATAAACAGACTGTGGTACGTCCATACAATGGAATGTTATTTGACAATAAAAAGGAATGAAGTAGTAATACCCACTACAACTTGGATGGACCTTGAAAACATTATGTTAGAAATGATCCACAAAAGTCCACATATTACACAAGTCCATTCACAGGAAAGTCCAGAATCAGGAACTCTTATAAAAAGAGAAAATAGATTACTGGTTGCTTAGGGTTACTGGGTTGGGTGGGTAGAGAGCAGAGGGGTGGAGTTCAGGTAATTCAGGGAAGTGATAGCTAAAGGGCAGTGAAATCAGCTAATAAAAATTTTCTAAAATTGACTATGGCTGGGACGGACTCCTGCGTGGCTCAGTGGGTTGTCTGCCTTCTGCTTAGGTCATGATCCCAGGGTCCTGGGCTCGAGTCCCACATAGGGCCCCTTTGGTCAGCAGGGAGCCTGCTTCTCCCTCTGCCTGCTGCTTTCCCAGCTTGTTCTCTCTTTCTCTTTCTCTTTCTCTCTCTCCCTCTCTGATAAAAAAAAAAAAAAAAAAAACCTTCTAAAATTTTTTTAAGTTAAAAAAAGTAAAATTGACAGTGGTAATGGTTGTATACAACTGCAAATATACTAGAACCAGTGAAGAGTACACTTAATTGGCCAAGTTGTATGCAGATCGTTCAATAAAGCTGTTTGTTTGACTTTTTTAAGCATTACCTGAAACTCGCTTGACCCATTTTATTCATACCCCCAGGGTCCCTCATCCTGCAAATCACAATGCCTGCCAAGCTGAAAGCCCTCCAGGCATCATCCTGGGTTCTCTCATCCCTACTTGGCTGTGACCCAGCCTTGCTCTGCATTCCCTCTTGCAACCCTTCCTCCCACTAGTCTCGGGAGCTCTACTCCTGGAGCCAGCAAGTATCCCACATTCACACTCCTCTCAACAGATCTACCATGGCTGCACCCTGGCTTCTCCACTCTTCCCTTCTCTTGTGAGCCTTACAAGTCAAAGCTGCTCAGGTCCTCAGAACTCCCATTTCTAAGGACCAGTAGAAAACCAAATTCCCCCAGTCACTACAGTCTCCAGACAATAACCTACTGACAAGTACCTAGAACCTAAGAATTTGTGACCAGCTCCCTCTTGCTCACTTCCTGGAATGACTTCCTTCTCTCTGGTTTCCTGCTTCTCCTTTCTACATTTTTAGGAACCTCCTCTCTGTTCTTTCCCACTTTTTCCTGATCACTCTTGGGTAATGACCCAACATCTCCTGGCCTTGCCTTAGGCTATTCGTTCCTGTGACCTCAGCTCTTGCCAATAATGCTCACCCTGTGACCAGATCACAACCCAGGAATTGCTCTTTAAAATGGAAAACTAGAACTCTCCTCTGATTACCACGGCCCACCCTTCCTTTTCTCACTTCCTCTTTCTCACCCAATTTGCTCTACTGCTTGAATGAAAAACCACCAGAACTTTCATCCTACCCTTCCTATTGTCCCTCTGGACTTCATTTCCTTGAACCTTTCAAACACTCTCCCCCCAGCGCCCCTCATTTCCTGTTCCACTGACACACTTCTGTCAAACTCCAAACATGGATCAACGTCATTCCTGTCACCTCTATTTCTTCTCACCCCACCCACCACTGAAGAAAAATCCTCTCATTTCTGTGACTGGTTCCATCACCAAGTATGAGTTCCAGCTTTGGCAGAATCCTCCAGGGTTCAAGAATCTTCCACTCATGCCATCATCTTCAGACCTTCACCTCTCACCTCCTGCCACCCATCAACTCCTCCTGGTCTGCTACCGCTCTGTCATCTGATAACTCTTATTTCCTACCTCATCAAAACAGTAAGATCGGGGCGCCTGGGTGGCTCAGTGGGTTAAAGCCTCTGCCTTCGGCTCAGGTCATGATCCCAGGGTTCTGGGATCGAGCCCCGCATCGGGCTCTCTGCTCAGCGGAGAGCCTGCTTCCCTCTCTCTCTCTCTCTGCCTACTTGTGATCTCTCTGTCAAATAAATAAATAAAATCTTATTAAAAAAAAAAAAAAACAGTAAGACCACCAGATTTACACTCTTCATCTTGGTTCTCTGTCCCCTTGAACTCTACCTACATATTCACTCACTTCCCTCAGTCTCACAGAAAAGGATCACACTCTCCCGTCTTCATGATCTTAGTTCTTCTACTTCCTTCGAGACATTGGTTCAACTGTCCCTCACCCTTACTAACTCTGACTGCTTCCTTCCCCAACAAACAAGCTCAGCTTCCTCTCATCCCAGTGTAGATGGGCAACCCTGGTTAATCCATTCAACCTATTAAGGACCAGGCCCTGCCACAGACATCAAAGATGGGGCACCGAACTAGACACTAGGTCCCCAGTTTCACTGACATCATAGTGGGAAGAGACAGGAAACAAATAAAGCAAATAAATGGACAAGGTAATAAGCAAGCATAATGAAAAAAACAACAGGATGATGTAATCGAGAGTGACTACAGGTACTTGGTGGGGACTACTTCACGTTCGGGTGATCAAGGAAGGCATCTCTGAGCAAGTGACACTTGAACTGGAACCTGAAAGGCAAGAGAGAGCCAGGGAAAAGGCAGTCTTGGGGAAGTGCACTCCATAGTGAGGCTCACGATGGGGGAATGGGTCTTTTTCTCCCTTCTTCTGCACTGACACCCCCAGGGCTGGCCTTAGGTACACAGTGGATAGTATGTTCCTGGCAAGGGAACGAGTAGTTCTCTAGTGAGACACAGCACATAGCTTCTCAGCAGAAGCCACAGACTCACTGTCCCCTTCCACTTCCCCTTCAATTGTCCTAATTGAATTAGGACAATTCTCCCAAAAGGGCCACTGGCAGCCCTCTTCTCTTCCACTCTGCATTCATTCTGTTTTGGCTACCGCTCTCATATTACATGCAAAGAAGTCCAGAGTCAGAACTGTCTTTGAGGACAGCCTGGTCACCTCCTAGGCAACGTTTCCATCGAGACCTCCTGTCAGCAGCTCTCACTTACTGTGTCCAATCCAGGCCAACTGTAACATGACATCTTTTCCCTGTGCACGTCTGTGGCCTTGCCAATTCCCCCACCTCATGTATTGCCCATTTTAATAATTAATTGTGTCAATATCCACAAAGTGCCTCAGATGGAAATCCCAGAAACTGTCTTTGATTCCTTCCTTGCCCTTACTTTCCAAATCCAATTGGTCAGGAAGCCCCACCAAGCCTCTCTCTAAATGTCTTCTGAGTCCACTCCCTTCTGTGGGCCTCCACTGGCACTGGACTAGTTCAGGATCTTGTCATTTCTCTCCTGAACTCGAGCTGGAATAACATAGATTCCCAGGGCCCAACACACTTAGTAGACTTTTGAATAAACAAAAGAGAAGGAACAGGCATGAACGAACAAATTGACTGAGTGAACCAATGAGTAAGAAAATCACTGAATAAATAAAAGAATAAAGGCATATTATGTACAAGAAAACTAAGAAATATATAGTTTAATGAGGGAGATGCGACCAAGCAAGTACAGGGCATTAGGAGATGAACAGTATTGGGGGCGGTGGGGCAGGGTGAGGCGGGGCTAGGTGGCGTGAGGCAGGGTGGGGACTAACCCTCCTTATGTGTCTTCCAGTCCTCGAGTCCTAAACCAGGCACTTCACACACAGTTCACATGAGACTCACCCAGCAACTAGATGATATACTGGGCTTCTGATGGGGAAAATGACATTCGAAGGAGTTAAATAACCATCTAAGGTCACCCAACTCATATATGGCAGGGTTCAGATTCAAACCTAGGTCTGTAGGTCCCAAATCCCATTATGGGTCATGGTCACAGGTTTACAGAATAGGCTGGACCTCTAAAGATGATCATAATAATAGCCAACACACAGAGTGCTTCTGACAGAGTCACCATTCTACGAACTTTGCATAGATCCTCAAAGAAATCCTATGAGGGGCACCTGGGCAGCTCAGTCAATTAAGCATCTGTCTTCAGCTCTAATCATGATTTGGGAGTCCCGAGATCGAGCGCTGGGTCACCTGGGGCTCCCTGCTCATCGGGGAGCTTGCTTCTCCCTCTCCCTCTGCCCCTCCCCTGGCTCCCATGTGTTCTCTCTCTCTCTCTAATAAATAAATTAAATTAAAAAAAAAATCCTATGAGGTAAGCAAGAATGTGATTCCCCACTTTACAATCAAGAAAACAGGGATACCAAGAAATTCACAAGTAATTTGGCAAGGGTCATAAAGCTACGAAGTGACAGAATTGGGATCTGAGCCCAGACAGTGTGGCTCCAGCGTCTGTGTGGGTCATCCCTTCAACCTTCTGTCCCACCGCCTTCATGCTGGAGGTTAAGATGGCAGAGGGTGACTCCAAGAGGAGGGAACGTGTGATTACAGACCGCAAGGCCCAAAGGTGGGAACAGGAAGTGGTTCACTGTGGCTGGGACCGAGGGGATGGTAGACAGTAAGGCCCCAGAGGAAAGATGGGGTCAGACACGCAGCTTCCTGTTAGCTGGTCCAGGGCCACCAGCTGCCTTGTTTGACATGTAAAGTGCCTCCGTCTTTCACAAGGCAGTGAACAGTCAGAGGCACATGTTCATTCTGTTTTCTTAACCAGCGTATTTAGTTCTCCTAAATCTGAAGGTGGAAGAGCTAAAAGGTACAGAAATAGCTAATGTGTTCAATGTCTTACCATGAACTTGCTGGTACAACCTGCCGTACTGTCCATGGAGTTGAGTGTCAGCACCCCAACCTACTGGCACTTAACTTCAATGCAGTATTAGTTTGAAAAGATTACACATATTCTTAAAATCTCTATTTTTTTTTTTTTGGAGAGAGAGAGAGAGAGCAAGTGAGCATGTGTGGGAAGGGGCAGAGACAGAGGGAGAGAGAGAATCTTAAGCAGGCTCCATGTTCACCACAAATGAGACACGGGGCTCAGTGTCACGACCCTGAGATCCTGATCTGAGCCAAAATGAAGAGTCGGACGTTGAACTGATTGAGCCACTCAAAAATCTCAAATTTTTTTTCACAGTACATCAAATGTGAGCCAATAAATTGCCATCTTTATGCCTCCGTACTGTGAAGTTACACACAAATCAGTGAGATCTAAATTTTTCTTAGGAAAACTTTTGTAGAAACTAATTAAAAGGGAGATCCCCAAACAAACCTTTCGCTCTAACATGGCTTCAGAAAGTAAAGGAGGACAGGACTGGCAAGCCATCTAAAGAAACCCTTAGGTCATTCTGGTTCAGATTCTTATTCTCATCAATCATTGGGAAAGATCATCTGGGGGAATCTGTAAGTGCTACTCTAGTTCCTTTCTTCATGGGAATCTAGAAGGTTAAACAGTAATCACTTCAGTCTCAAGGCCTCCCAAATTGTAGGAGACCAACACAGTCATTCCTCATGGTCAAGGGGAGGGACCTCAGGACTAAGTGAAAGATCCCAAAGAAATGTTCTCTGACCTCTGAAAGTAAGTATTCAAAAGGGCTTGTTTGGCTCCATGGGAAAGGGGCAGGATCAGATCACCCAGTGCCCTCTGCCATGGGGGTGTCAAGCAGGGAGAAGATGGGAGATAAAGCAGAGGCAGAGTGACGTGAGCAATGCGTCAGACAGAAATAACCCCTGCCCTAAGCCTTGTCAGAGCCCCATGTTAAAACATAGTAAATTACAAGAAAGCGAAGTGATTTGTTCAGCCCCTTAACATAAGCTGTGGCTGAACACAGAGAGGTAGAGGACAGCATAGTTACTAGGGTGCCCAGCGGTCAGCTGGCCTTGCTCACTCCCAGTACGTGGTTCATGTCCTGCTCCAGAAACCTGAGCCAGCTGTCACTGTTGGATCCGTGACCTCATGGGGCTCAGGTCCAACTAGAAAGGAGTCTTGGCCTGGGGAGTCTGGCTAGGAAAGGACTCAGGGGCAAGGCCTCACAAAACTGACCAAATTAAAGCCAGAGGGATTGTTTTTTAGTCAACGCTGATCTTGTGATCTTGTCAGCTATTTCAAGTCCAAAGATTAACAAAATTACTAGAAGGGCAAACAGATGCAGGTGGTTGGGGAGTGGGAAAGAAAACCCAAACTGCCTTTGTTCTAGAAGCAGACTTGACAGACTCAAGTTCTCCGGGAATACATCTGGACTGAAACAAAAGTCAAGATTTCAACAGGGCTAAATTGTTACCTTCACACATTTGAAAAGAGTAAGCTAGCTGGGAGAATCATCATGTCCATGAACTAGCTCTGTCCCGTGGCTCCAGGCTGGCACTGCTCCGCCTGCCCCATGGGCACATAAGACATGACTCTGTGAGTTGGAGCAGTGCTCTGACCTGAATACAGGCTTACTGACTCCAAAGCCTCATGCTCACACTGATGAAGTTCTTAAACCTAGGTGAGGTTTGGTGGGGTGAGGTTCGGAGGCAACGGCTAAGAAAGAATTCTTAAGACGTCTTTGGTGCAAAAAGGTGGTTTATTAGAGCACGGGGACAGGACCCTTGGGCAAACAGAGATGCTGCGCCAGGTTGTGAGGGATGGCAGGTTATGTACCCTGCGGTTGGGGGAAGGTGAGGTAAAGGGGGTGATGTTAGTCTCTAAGGAATTTTGGAAGCAAGGTCTCCAGGACCTTGAGGGGCTAGCTATTGTTGGGAGAAAGGTTATTCATTACTAGTAGTAAAAATCTTCTTGTGAGACCCTTTAGATGTATATCAGTGGGCCATATGCTTGGGAATGATTCTCGACACTATCTTGGAGCTAGCTCTAGAGATAAAGTTTCATATTTCTCCTATCAAGTGTCCTTGTTAGTGAGATTTGGGTTTAGAAGAAATTTAAATTTATTTAGGGCTTGAGCAACTGAGTTATTTGCCTCTGGAAATTGTGCTATTATTAGATAGCTTCTTTGTTGTAAATCTCTAGGACATTGGTAAACCAAAGGAGACTCCTGTCTTGCAGGACTGTGATCTCTGCAAATTAACTATTTGTTTTTATTTTAGGACAGCCAGGGGTGCCTGAGGAATGTGACACATATTATTGAGGGGAGCGGGTGGAGAGGGGGGTGCAAGGTGCCAGCTTTTGCTTTGTCCTCAGCCAGCCTCCTGCTCCCTCATCAACACCTCCTCCAACCCAGCATTCCCACTTCTAAGAAGGGATCCCAAAGAAAGACGAGCACCCCTGTGAGGCTGCTCACCTGGGACCATGTTTAGAACTAGAGACACCGAGAAAACCCAAACGCCCGCTAGTAAGGGAATGATTAAAGTAAGACACATTCGTGGAATACCTTGCAGTTGTTCAAAAAAGGGAAAGCGGAATCTGTCAGTGCTCTCCGTGACGCACAAAGTGGGAACGGCGACTTGCAGAACATGTGGTGATTCCATTGCTGGGGTGTGTCCATTGTCACAAAGAAAATGAAAGGCCCAAAATGGAGTCACATATGCCAGACCATGCCAGCAAACCGGGGCTTTATACCTAACCTAAATGCAGTTTAAAGCTCCCCCAGAAATGTAGTCTTCACAGGTCAGTCAGAAATTATCTGTTCAGTACCAATACAATAATCTGTCACATGGACCCTCTTCATCCCACTCCCCCATGCTCCCCCACCCAAAGGACAGTGAGGTAATCTGCTGGTCATACCCCTACTCTTCCCAAGGGAAAATGACCTTGCCTGAAGATTTTTTTTTTGCTAATAACTTCCCTACCCCATCCTTCTTCCTATAAAAACCTTCCACTTTGTACAGCTCCCAAGAGCATCTCTCTACTTGCTAGTTGGGATGCTGATCGGTTGAATTTTTGTTCTTTAACAATATACATGCGGGTACATTTCATGCACTGAAAAGCATTCCAGAGCATGTGTGCCAAAGTGAATCCAACTGAGCAATTCTTTTTTCTACTTTATACACTCCTGGGTCATCAACAACTCTTATTTTTTAACATACATTACTTTTGTGATTTGAAAACACAGATAAAACAGATGTGTTAAATGCACAGAGAATATACAAATATGTAAAATAACCTGGAGCCCCCAGGCATCTTTATTCCTTCTCTGCAGAGTCAGGAAAAACCAATACTAGGAAAGGAAACAAAGCCTGGGGAAGAGACCACTCCACTTCCTCTCCGCCCCCCATGCCCCCCAACCCCCAGCCCCAGCACTGTTTGATATTTCTCCCTCCCTTAGCGGACACATCAGGCTGTATTTGTATCCAGTTCTGACCCATCAAAAACAATGCTTAAATTTTTGAGACAGGATTCACATTAGCATAAAAATAAAACAGGAACCATGAGCACCTGCAACCAGGTTTGGAAGCCAGTTCGGCTGGGCCCAGACAGGCTCCATGGAAGTCAGCGCTGGTATCAGGCGCTGACAGCCAGCAGCTGCAGCGGCCAAAGGTCTCCGGGATAGCCTTTCCAACTCCACCCATACTGCCTACACCCATTTCTGGGTACATTATCTCCAATTCATCCTTCCCTTGCTTCCAAGTGGACAGGAAGCAGTTCTCAAAGAGCTTTAAGGCAACAAACAATAGTTGACCAGAAGATACTAAAGCTATTAACATAGGAATTGTGATACAGATAGGAAAGAATGCGGAAAAAGGAAAAATGTTATTTTAAGTAGAAATTCCTAATACTCATAAGCATCTTTAATTTTTGGTTGATATACATTAGTGCTCCCTAAGCCCCGTTCTGTAAAACCAAGGTTTATAACAATCAGGAAACTAATCCAGAAGAACATCACGACAATATCCACTTCCACTGACTCAGTGAATAAATCTAAATTCAACAAGCTTCCCCATGCTCTTCAGAGGCCACGGATATTTGTCATAAGCCTTTCTCATGACTGTGTAAGTCTAATTAATCTTCTGACATATATTACCCTCCTGACACAGGGGTTTGAAAATCTTCAATAACTAGCCCAAAAGGCAGGATGGAAGTGTTTGGAGCTCAGATTTGGAGCCATTGACATCTGGGTTCAAATTCCATCTATGACACTCATGGCTATGTGTACTTGGACAAGTGACCTAACTTCTCTGGTCCTCCATTTTCTCACAGGGAGGAATATAGGATTCTTAATAGTGCCTATTTCATAGGGTGAGGATTAAATCAGGAACGTTATGCACTCAAAGCACTTACCAAGTGTGCAATAAAACTTAAGTGTGACCACTGGCTGAATCCGTTGTTCCTTTTTCTTCAAAATCTAAGAACAATGAAAGATACAAAAAATTGTTAATCTTTCAGTAAAAAGCTGGATTGTATGCCTATACATGGGCATGTATATGTCCCAGAGCACAGAAAGAAAAGCAAAACGTGCCCTTCTCCAAGGATGCACAGGGACCACCAGCCCTTTAGCTGTAAGAAATATCCATGCAAAACTGAAAATGCAGCAGTAAAAATCACTGGGCAAATAGAATACAGTATTGGTACAGAAAGTACTCATTAGCCTAGCTACTCATGACTGACTGCCATGAGAAACAGAAATGTAGGAGATGTGATCTAAAAATACTGTCTTAGAATCCTAGTACACAACAACTGCTTCCAAGGCAGCCTCATCCTGAACGTGACTTCACACAAGTACGGCGTTGTTTAAGCCTTTCCCATGTCTTAGATGCCAAGGACACTTGGCCTCATTGAAGACCATCGATTAATCTCCCTTTAGGCTTTTATTTTCCAAGTTAGGTATCCTCATGTATGTAGTAGCTCTTGCTAACCAGATAAAAGAAAAAAAAAAAAGGTTTAAACAACTATCTTTTCAAAGTTTCCAAATGAACAGAAAACACCAGCAGTAATCAGAATAGCTCCTGTTTCGGGGCACCTGGGTGGCTCAGTGGGTTAAGCCGCTGCCTTCGGCTCAGGTCATGATCTCAGGGTCCTGGGATCGAGTCCCGCGTCGGGCTCTCTGCTCAGCAGGGAGCCTGCTTCCCTCTCTCTCTCTCTGCCTGCCTCTCCATCTACTTGTGATCTCTCTCTGTCAAATAAATAAATAAAAAATCTTTAAAAAAAAAAAAAAAAAAAAAAAAAAAAAAAAAAAGAATAGCTCCTGTTTCTGAGTGTCAGCTATGCGCAGGCATTGTGCGGAGTATGGTATGCACACCGCCTCACTGAATTCCCACAACCACCCATTTTATAGAGGAAGACACTGAAGGCTTAGGGAGGTGAAGTCGCTTGCTCAAGGTCATCACAAGATCACCAAATGGTACAAGGACAATGCTGGAATTCAGGCCTGTTTAGTTAATCTCTCCTCACTCGTCCAATCTTGATCCCCATCTCACTAACCCAGAGGAGCTTCCCTAACTCCCTCCAGCAAAGACAGATCCCCTAGTCACACTTCCCTTGCACTATCACCTTCCTTTACAGTTCTGATCCCATTGATATTTTTACACTTACTTGTGTCAATAGTGAATCCATGTCTGTCTCCCCACCAAACTGGAAGCTCAGGCACAGCACAGCTCCTCACCATGCTTGTTTACTTTGGATCTGACCTCTTACCACAGTACCAGGCATACAATGGGTTCTCCATACACATCTGCACCAATTGCATGAATAATGGAGAAAAACAGGACTCAGAAATCAGCCAGCCACTTGGGCACTGCACCAAGGACTGGCAGCCCAGTGGACATCCATGTGTAGGCACCACAATGCTACCTACCCATTCTCAGGGGCAAGATAACAATCTTGGGAGAGCTGGAAAAAGACCGCAAACACAAAAGCTCCCAGTGGTGAGACATAGTACCATCTTCCCATTTGAAAGAGGGTAGTACAAGAGCTGGACTCGACATCATGAATAATAAATCATGTTTCTGATTCATTCTGGTTCATTCTTTCCACTACATATGGCTTATTTCTGTTTCAGTTCCTTTTTTTTAAATTAAACAATTTTTTCTAAATATTTTATTTATAAGTATTCTCTACACCCAGTGTGTGGCTTGAACTCACAACCCCGAGATCAAGAGTCTCATGCTCCACTGTCTGAGCCAGAGAGGAGCTCCCCCCACCCGCCCCGCCTTGCTGTTTTGATTCTTTTTTCTGCTATTTTAATCTGCTTTCTAAGTCCCTTCCCTGAATATCTGTTTTCTCAAAACACTTGAAGCAGAATCACATGGTGTTCACAGGCTATTTTCTTAACACTCAGCTACGAAACTGAAAGCAACTGGAAATAAAGGAAACTATATTCACAACAAAAAATAGTTATTAAATCTCAGCACTTCTTCACAAGTCACTGTCACAAGGAAAATCCCAAGGACTGTATTTGTCTTTTTTTAAGTAGGCGCGATGCCCAACATGGAGCCCAAACTCACAACCCCAAGGTCAAGAGTCACATGCTCCACCAACTGGGCAAGCCAAGCACCCCGGAAATTTTTTTAAGATTTTAAGTAATCTCTACCCCCAATGTAGGGTTTGAACTCACAACCCCAACATCAGGAGACATGCTGGATCAACTGAGCAAGCCAGGTGACCCTAGGCAAAATCTTTTAAGCAAGCCCTAGCACCATCCCATGTTATAGCCACTCATAATAACAAAATGTGAAACAGTAGAAGGACTGAGTCCTTCACAAGAATGGACTATATTTGGGGTGCCTGGCTGGCTCAATCAGTAGAGCTTCATCCAACTCTTGATCCCAAGGTTATAAGTTCACGTTAGGTATAGAGCCTTCTTTAAAAAGGGGGGGGGGGTTGCTTGGGTGGCTCAGTGGGTTAAAGCCTCTATCTTCAGCTCAGGTCATGATCCCAGGATCCTGGGATCGAGCCCCGCGTTGGGTTCTCTGCTCAGCAGGAAGTCTGCTTCCTCCTCTCTCTCTGCCTGATTCTCTGCCTACTTGTGATCTCCGTCTGTCAAATAAATAAATAAAATCTTAAAAAAAAAAATGCAGCCTTATTAAAAAAAAAAAAAGATAGTATTTGAGAAAGGACTGTATTTTTTAAAACATATTCACAGTAAGCATTTTAGTCCAACAAGACAAAAAAGGAGTAACTTTTAAAAAAAGAAAAATACATTTGCTATCTGTCAAAAAATTAGGTTTTTAAAGGACTTGGGGTCTGATTATCAGTCTGATGACAGCTCCAACTTTGCAGTGTTTTTCTTTTTTATACTGCAGGTGAAACACTGAGCTCTGAGAGGAGAGGGGAGGTGGAGACACTCCAGGCAGGCGGTTTTGTTACACAAATGCTCAGGAAAGATAGGGGGAGGGGGGGACATTAGCCATACGGCCTTGGCAAAGCCCCAAATTCATGAAAGCACTACACAATCTAACCCTTTTTTAACATGCAATCTTTATAGGTATAGAATTCCTTCTGAATATTCTTTTCAGAGCATCACGGATATAGCAGGCCTCCCCGGCCTGGCAGAACAATCCTGGAGAACCCAGCCACGCAACCTCTTAGCCAAGAAAAGTACCGCAGGTAAGTGAAACAACAGCCTCACGGAGGAAAGACATCAGGTTACAGGTTCTAATGCAATCACTTATCTTCTAGAAGAACCAGTCTAGAGAGCTACTGTCTAATACGGTACTCATCAGTAGCAATCCCACACTGCATACTTAAAAACTTGTTAAGGGGCGCCCAGGTGGCTCAGTCAGTTAAGTGTCCAACTCTTGATCTCAGCTCAGGTCTTGAGCTCAGGGTTATGAGTTCAAGTCCCGTGTTGGGCTCCATGCTGGCTGTGGAGCCTACTTTAAAAAAAGGGGGTAGGGATTGTTAAGAGGGCAGATCTCATATTAAGTATTCTTACTACAACAACAAAAAAAAATTTTTTAAATGATCAGATATCTGCTAAGTGGTTTTCTAGTTAGTCACACAGGAAAGACTGAGAAAGAAAACTGCAGGATTCCCAAATTGTTGCACACAAAGATGTCCCTTCATGCCTCTTCTGTGAACACACACACACA
Source organism: Mustela nivalis (assembly GCF_964662115.1). Lineage (NCBI taxonomy): Eukaryota > Metazoa > Chordata > Mammalia > Carnivora > Mustelidae > Mustela > Mustela nivalis. The sequence continues at coordinate 47,374,459 of NC_139031.1, forward strand.
CACGCGCGCGCACACACATGCACACTCACACACAACTAGCATCTTCCCCCTTTTGCCAGTTAACTTCTACATCTTGATTCCTATGCGGGCTTCATGGGTCTTCTTCACATAAACACTTGGCCCTTCCCCAAGAGGCAGCACCATGTAAAAAAAGAAAAAAAAAAAGGTTCTGTTTCCCAAGTCGGCTACCACCTGCGGAAGGAGTTGCTCCAAGCTCTTAAGGCCCTGCACGAGCCTATGTGTAGCCTCTACTTTGAATGAAGTAGCCCAGAGCCAGCTCTACTTACGACCATTATCATCTTGAGTCTCCTCAGATCACTCTAAGCGGCTCAAACTGCTTTATCATGACGGTCCTAAATCTCTAGCTATTCCTCCTGGTAAATATAATAAAGTCAACAGGGGCCAAAGCTTTCATCCTTTGCTGCAAAAGCCCAGTTTCTCCCTCCTCTCCTGCACACAGGACTGGGAAGGAGGGAGCCCACCTGCGTGCTCACCGTTCCTCCTGGCCTGGTTCTGAGAAGGCAGTGACGGGAAACGCCAGGCGCCTGTCCAACCACCACCCAGACACAAGCTGGAAGCCCTGGCAGAGGAAAAGAGAACCTCCACTGTGGGATGGAGGGAAAGGAGGAGCAAAGCGCTCACAGATGTGTCCCCACCCCCACCCAGAAACCCAGGAGACCTGGAGCCCAGACCGCCACTTTACCAGAAAGCCTCTGTCCGGCTAACCTGAACGCCACCGTGTACAATGACGACTTGGTCTTGTCACGGACATCGCCCTGTACCCATAAGCTGTCAGCACATATACTACTGTCTCTTGTTTGTGACTCGTCTCCACAAGAGCAGGGCGGGTATCGTGCCTGCTTTTTCACTAGTTTATACCAACCACTGCATAGGGACTCAAGAACTATGCAGCGGATGAGTGAATGAATAAATGAATGAGTGATATCCTAGTCCCACAATCCTCTGAGGTGCAGAAAGTGCTATATGGTCTCTGTTTCTCAGAGAAGAAGAGAGACCTAATGAAGGTGATCACTTGTCCAAGGACAAGCGGGCCTGGGCATTTCCACACATGATCATAAAAAATCCACTCGTTAGCACCTACCTGTCCCTTTGCAAAAGTCCACTTATCAGAGAAGGTAGCAGAGAAGAGGCCTTGAAAGACGGACACTCTAGCATCGAAATTTTAGGGAGTGAACAAAACAAAAGTGAGCGGAGAGGCAGAAGGAGGAGAGGAGTCAAGAGCACAGAGTTCTCAGGGGTGGGGAAGGAAAGACATGCTGGGGACCCCGTATTTCAGGGACAGCTCCCTGGGAGGCCCTGGGTATCTCAGAGTCAGCAAGAGGAACTGGAGCTGAGGAGAAGGATTTCCAAAAAAGCAGGAACCAGGCAGCTGGCCTGGAAAATTCAGATTCCCATTTCTACTTACAACGCTCCTCCTAGGGATCATTCTCTCCAAGAACTCCGAAAGGTTTTGGTGGCTCATCTGCTCAAGAACCAGCTCTACATGTTGAGAGGACACAGACCCCAAAAGGCCAAAAGGAACTGGACTTCCGAAAGACAGCAGGGGTAGGCCCAGGCTCACCCCTGGGCTCAGCCATTAGCCTGTAGGGACCTGTTGAGGCCACAGGGGTCAGGTTTCTGCTTCTCGACCTACGGGGACACAGAAGAGGCTGAAAGCTGGCTTTGAAGAAGTAGGTGACTGTGAGGATCCATACAGGAAAGCCAACGATCCATACCAGTGTTCTCTAGAGACCCTGAACCCTGATGAGATCCTAGGTGGGGGACCCCACACCCAAATCCTGCAGGGCGGTAGAGGGAGTGCTGAGGGGGATGAAGATGCTCATCTTGGTTAGAGGTCATGCCGCTCATTGTGAGGGGACAGAAAAGACAGGCAAGTGGGAAGATGACTCTGAAGTTAGGGCTCAGAAACCAAACCCACCTCCCCACTTAAAGAAATGTGATCAGCACCCTTGCTCTACTCAAGTCATCCTTCCTGCTGAATCCTCTGGGGCACTAGGTGGAGGCTCTTCAGTCCAGGTCCCCAGGTCACCATCATCTGGCTCTGTACTCCTAAACAGCCTTATTTTCTGCTCCTTCTCCCCATCATTGCTCCCACCATTCAACTGAGCTTGCTGTCCTCAGATGCTCCACCATTACTAACTGCCTCTGCCTTACCCATCCATTAGGGCAAAATATCAATAGTCAACATTTCCACGCCCTTGGGATGGCCAGGAACTACCCCAAGCACTTGATACACATTAACTTACTGACTCTGCACAACAGCCCTATGAAGAGCTATTATTAGCATCCCCACTTTACAGATTAGAACTGAGGCACAGAAAGATTGTCTTTCTCCAGGCCCCACACTAGGAAGAGGGAGAGACAAGATTTAAGCCCACAGTCAGTACCAGAGTCCTTCTTCCCAACCAGCAAGCTGCACTGCCTCTCACGGCACAAACCCAGCCAGCATCTCCTCCCCAAGCCTTTCCAGACTCCTTTGTGGACAGCTCCTTGCAATCTTCCTGCCACTTTCCACATTGGCTTGGCATGACTATTGATTAGATTCTTGTCATCACTTCCCTTCTAAATTAGAAAGCACACGAGAGCAAGGCTTCAGGGTTCTTTCTCCATTATCTCCCTGATCATTTCCTAGAGCTGTTGTAACAAATTGTCATCAGTTTTGTGGCTTAAAACAACACAGATCTATTACCGTTTGGCTCTGTAGGTCAGAAATCCAACACCAATCTCTCTTGGCTAAAATCAAGGCAAATGCAAGGCTGGGGGCTCCAAAGAAGAGACTGCTCCCTTGCCTTTTCCAACTTCTAGAGGCTGCTGGCATTCCTGGCTCCCAGCCCCTTTCTTCATCTTCCAAGCCAGCCACATATCATATCTCTGATCCTTCTTTTGTGGGCACATCTCCCTCTGACCACAGCCAGGAATGGTTCTCTGCTTTTAAGGTCCCATGAGATTAGACTGGGCCCCCCCCTAGAAAACCTAGGATAATCACATCTCAAGACCCTTAACTTAATCACATCCATCCCTTGAATGCAAGGAAATATTCACGTATTCTGGGGATTTGAACATGGACATCTTTGAGGCCATTACTCTAACACAATCTTTCTAAGTATGTCTTGAACATAGTGTTCCCCTGACCAATATGGAACTGAATCCCCACCAGACTTCAGCTACACCAGCTCTGAATGCTTGATTGTATGGTCCTTCCACTGGTCTCTGATTGTAGTGTGCCTCAAATGGCCAAGAGCTCTTTGAAAGAATGTCTCCCCTTTTTATAGCCCCAAACTGTGATAGCAGTGGACACCTTAAGTCATTTAATAATCTGGGTATCAAACACAGCATTAATGAATCTATAGGTAGGCTCGATCCCTATCTCAAATACTGTTTTATTGTCCATTTTTGGTTTCATATTTAATATTAATTTTTAAAATATAACGCTTCACAACAAAAAAATACAAAAAGGTATAGAATTATAAAAACTCTCCCTCTTTCTCCTACCTCTTAGTCATTTCTTAGAATCCTTCCAGAATCTTAGAATCCTTCTAAGATCTAAGGATCTTAGAATCCTTCCTTCTGTGCATATGCAAGCACATACATATATTTATTTCTGCCCTTCCTTTCCTATAAATGGAAGACTCATATATGTTCTTTCTACACCTCACTCTTTACTTAACAATGTAGACTGCTCCCCAGCTGTCCACAGAGCATCCCTGTTCTCTTTTTGTGGCTGTGTACTACTCCCTTGTGTAAATGTACTATAATTTATGTTCACCAGCTCACACTGATAGACACTCTTACTGTTATAAACACAGTGAATACCGTGAATTTCTCCGAAGGGCAAATTTCTTAAAGTGAATTTCTGAATCAAGCCAGACCATGTGAATTATTAACTCTGACAAGGTGGCCCTTGTAGGAAACTAAGACACCATCACCAAGTGTGTATGTATGAGTTCTGTTTTCCCATAGACTCCCTAACATGGATGGTTTTCAAAATGTTTTTATCTTTGTCAAGCCCAGATAGGTGAAATGTGGTAATATTTCAGTGCAATTTAATCAGATTTTTAAAAACTACATGTGATGTCAGCATTTTTAATGCATTAGGAGCCACTAAATTATTTCCTATGGATTGTTTGTTCATATCCTTTGACCATTTTCCTATAGTAAGTGTGTTCTTTTCCTTACTGACTTGTAGGAATTTTGTATATTAGGAAAATTAATCCTTAATATATAACAAAATGCAAATATATTTTTCTGATTTGTAAACTGTCTTTTACTTTACTCACAGGGGTTCTGTTATGCCAACTGTTTTTAGGTCATGAATTTTATCGATTGTTTCCTTACGGCTTCTAAGTTTTGACCCATACTTAGAAAGCCCATTCCTACTGCAAAGTTATAAAAATATTCTCCTCTGGATTATTCCAGAAGCCAAACATCCATAAGCAGAGGCAAGTTATCTCCTACGGTCATGAATTACATCATAGCCATAAGTGCTATTTGCCAAAATGCACACACATGGAATTTAAGTTTTTAGAGTAACTTTTATTTTCTAACATTCTGCAGTTTAGAAAGCACCGTCCTGTGACAGTTGGTGAGGCAGGCAACTTATCTGTCTCATTTTACAGAGGAGGATACCAATACCCAGAGAGGATAAATGACCACCGCAAGCCATGCCATGTGGTCTAGACTCAAACCAAGGGCTCCCAAATGCCAGAAACTGTGCTTGCCTCTTCCCTATACCGCCTCTCTTAACAAAAGGACCATTATCCACATGCATTAAAATCTTAAAGGACGTCTCCAAAGTCATTTCTAAATAATTTCAAAAGAAAGCGAATAATAACTTTTCCATTCAAAAAACAGTATTTATTTAAGTGGGTCACACAGTGATCCAATTAAACAGTGACTCATCTTCAAATGCCCATGCCAATGTTCTCACCAAAGGACAGAATTCCATGTTCTAGAGTGTGCCTATATAACATCACAAATTTAATTGAAAAAGAAGAGATGTGAAAGTTCCCAAGAGGGGCGCCTGGGTGGCTCAGTCGGTTAAGCGTCTGCCTTCAGCTCAGGTCATGATTCTGGAGTCCTGGGATCGAGCCCTGCATAGGGCTCCCTGCAGCAGGGAGACAGTCTGCTTCTCCCTCTCCCTCTTCTCCTCCCCCTGCTCATGCTCTCACACTCTCTCTCTTTCTCTCTCCCAAATAAACAAACAAAATCTTTTAAAAAGAAATAATAAATAAATAAATGCCATCTCCTTGGAGGAGTCTCCCCTGACAACGCACGAGAGCAACCCATCCCCCAGTAATTCTCTACTTTTTAATTTTCTCCTAAGAATTTATCACAGTCTGTATTATTCTTTCTATTAATCTATTTTGTTGTTTATTATCTGTCCTCTCAAAGGTCCCATGAGGGCAGAGACCTTGTCCAAATCTTTCATGCTTTATAACCCAAACACTTAGCAGAGTGCCTGGCGTATAGTCAGTGCCCAATAAATATCGAGTCAATTAAATTTGACTGAAATAGTCCCAACTAATTTTCTTCATATCTGCAACACCATCAAGTTTCAAAGCAGCCCAACCATGTGGGTGGGGAGGTGGGGCATGAGAACAAGGCCCCTGCCTCCCCTGCCAGTCCTCCTCCTCACACAGGGGGGTCATCATTCACCTTGGGGTTAAAGAAAGCTTTTAGCCAGCAAGAGCCCAACAGAAATAGCAATCCAAGTAAAAACAGCAGATTGCTAACTATGTGCCAGACAGTATGAGGGGCTTGTAACATGAATTATCTCATCTAACCCTCAAGATAGCCAAATATCATTACTTCAGTTTTACAAGTAAGGAGACGGTGCCCAAGGTCATGTGGCTCTTAAGTGAAGGAGCCAGGATCCAAACACAACCAGCCCTGCGTCCCTCACCACACAGGACCCCCTACACCCATCATGGCATCCATGCTGCATCCTTAGAAATAAATGTTTAAAAGACAGCAACCAATAAATTGAGTTATTAATGTCTTGAATTCTTTAGGGGGGTGAAGTGGGGGCAGAGTTCTGTCTGTATATGAACCTGAGAGAGCCAGCAGCCAAAGATCTAGACATGCCTTTCCCATCCTCAGAAAGGAGTAATACTGAGAGAAGCATAGGACATTCCCATGAGAGACCTCTTTAGAGTCTGTTAGGGGCTATAAAGGACCCTCTAAGAATCATAGAAGACAATGACAACTCTGTTCAACTCTGTTCAATAAGTAATCACTGAGCACCTATGTGTGATATTCTAGGTCTGGTCTTGGTCTTTTTTTTTTTTTTTAATGGTCACGCTACACTTTCTGAGTTCTATGACCTAAAGATCCCCAGACACAGCTATGGAACAGTTCACTTGTAATGCAAAACTCATTGCATGGGGTGCAAAAAAAAAAAAAAAAGATCGCACTGGTAACAAGGCTTCCAGGAAGAATAGAGAGGCTCCCTGGAGAAGGTGGGGCTTGATGAGGCCTCAATGCTTGCATTAGAACAAGCACAGAAAACAGGAAAACAGGGCCAGAATCCAAGCCCCCAGGAATGGAGGAGCTGTGTTGGTAGAAGATTGCAAGGAAGTAAGTCTAGAAGGGTTCCCATGAGCATCTAGGATAGGAAAGTCCCGGCAGGATAAGAGGAATTTGAACTTCGATCCTGCTGGAAGGCAGAGTGAGTTGCCGTGCCATGATGGCAATGACTCATCTGGGGATGGGGTGGAGGAGGGATGGACAGGGAGAGAATTTATAGGCTGGGAGCTTCAACAGGCAGTTGCTGGGATGCTCCAGCCGGCAGGAGAAATCATGGACCCAAGGTGGGTGGGGGAGGGGGGTGTGGAAAAGCACTTTAAAGTAACAAGAAGCAGAACACAGAGGGTGTTGGGGGCAGTGAAACTATTCTGCAGGACACTAGAATGGTGGACACACGTCAGACCTTTGTCAAAACTCATAGTGTGGGGGCACCTGGGTGGCTCAGTGGGTTAAAGCCTCTGCCTTTGGCTCAGGTCATGATCTCAGGGTCCTGGGATGGAGCCCTGTGTCAGGCTCTCTGCTCAGTGGGGAGCCTGCTTCCTCTTTTCTCTTTGCCTGCCTCTCTGCCTACTTGTGATCTCTCTCTGTCAAATAAATAAATAAAATATTTATGGGTGCCTGGGTGGCTCAGTGGTTTGAGCTGCTGCCTTCGGCTCGGGTCATGATCTCGGGGTCCTGGGATCGAGTCCCACATCAGGCTCTCTGCTCAGCGGGGAGCCTGCTCCCTCCTCTCTCTCTGCCTACTTGTGACCTCTCTCTCTGTCAAATAAATAAATAAAATCTTTTTAAAAAATTTTTAAAAAATTAAAAAAACAAAAAAACAAAAAACCTCATAGAGTGAACGGTACCATAAGTGAACCTCGATGTAAAGTGTGGAACTAGGGTGATAATGAGGGAGAGAAGGCTGCAGTATACAGGCTCTCTCTGTGCTCTACCCACGTCTGCTGTGAACCAAAAACTGCTCTAAGAAATAATAATCATTTTTTTAAATGTAAGTCTATTCAAAAATATGTACATAATGAGAAAAACCTGGACAAGAGTAAAATGGGGAGAAGGGAGTCAAGGATGACTCAGCAGGCAGGTGACTGGAAAAAGACCAGTTACCCGCAGAGAGAAGTCAGAAAGAGGGCGCCTGTTTTCAGAGCTGAGTACGAAAGAGGAGGCCAGGTGTGGATGCGCTGAGACGATGGAGGACATCCACACAAAACCACCTTCAGGCATCTGACCAACAGCCGGGACTAAGAAAAAAGAACAGGGTACAGGTAGACAAATGGGAGACAAACGTGAGCTTTTTATGTTCCTCTTTCAAATGGAAAGACAAAGTCCCTTTCAGAAAGGAAAAGCTTTGCAACCTGCTGGAAATAACAAGTGTCCCACCGAGCCAGCTGTCTCTGTCACAGAGAAGGGCCGCTCAGGTTTGGTTACTTGTTAGAAGTTTGGTCACTTGTGAGAAAAGCAACATCAGGAACTGTGATCTACTGGTCAAGTTCAAATCCGGCCCAGGTGACATCAGTCCTGATAGGAAGGACTGGCCAGTAAGGTGAGGGTCAAGCGAGAGGGGAGCTTTCACCTCCGTCTCCCACTAAGAGAGCAGGAAGGCCCGGTGAACGGGAAAGCTGAGAAGCCAGCACCCAGCAGCCCGGCTACGTGTTCCCACTCTGCCCTTGGCCAACAGCAAGCATTTAACCTTTCTGTGCCTCGGTTTCCTCAACTGTAAAAAGGGGAGCACCTGCCTACTTTGTGGATCTGCAGCAAAGATCAAACGAGCAAACATGGAGGCATGTGCCTCAGGCTCGCTGTGTCTGCCTCCGTCCCCGTTCAGTCCTGGCCCTCTTAGACTCTTCCGAGACCTCGGAGAAAAAGTGCTGAGGTCTCTTCCTCGGGATCACAGAGCACCCGCTCCTTTAAAAAAAAAAAAAAATTGTTCCCTTGAAGTATCTGTTTTGTCAGATGGAATAATAATATTTAAGGAAGCAGAAAATTTTAGATATCTCTGCTCTGAAATTCAGCCCCACGTGGGGGCAACACATACCCTGGCCATTGCCTGCCGCAAATCATGCCCCCGGGGATCTCCGATGCCCGACCTTGATCCAAGAAGGTGAAGATAAGCCAGACAGAAAGTCCTTTTTAAAGTAGGTGAAATACCACTAATAAGTGAAAATATCTCTTATGATTTAAAAATAATAAACATAAATGAGTCGTGAATAAATGGATGGATTAATAAATAAATAAATACAAAAGGTGGGTAAATAGCAAAGCTATTATTCCTTAAATTATTAGCCCAAGGGCTGACTGTAATTAATCCAAGGGCGTTTGATATGGGTTTGTTTACAGGCTGGTTTAGCAAAGTTCTCAAAACAGAGGTCACAGTTGTCAAAGTTTCTCAACTGTCAGGGAAATGAGCTGACCAGAAAAAACCAGCATCCGGTCGGCACCTCCTTGTAAATCATTGCATTACTTTCCTGGCACTGGAACTTTCATGTGTGTTTGAGCAGAAGGAGGTCAGATTCTCAGGGTCTGATCTCCACAGGTGGCTGATAAAAAGGCTCTGTCTCCTGCTCTGAGATACCAGGACCCAGAGCCCTGATAATACCACATCCCACATCCCCCCACCCCCACCCCAGCTCTATCTCCCCACCCCCCAGCCAGCAGGACCCTGGGGTTGCTGCTAGGACACCTGCCTCCCCCCCCTTTCTTCCCTTCTCCCCAGCTCTTCCAAATGCCACCTGACAATAAGGACAGCTGCTATGTCAGTAAGAAAAGGGAAGAAAACTATCAAGTAATCGAAAACTCTGCGTGTATCTCTAAGTCCTAAGGAGCACATGTCCCCAATACACAAAGCGCCCTGTTGTGCCCTGTGCTTTGAACTGTTTGGGTCTGTAAGTTTGAGGAAGGAACTGTGGAGTAGCCACAGTCATAGAGGGGAAAGCCTGGAGGTCAGTCAAAAATGAGGAGGGCGGGAGGGGCCGGGCTCAGACACAGAGGGAGGGCAGGTGAGGAGCTCCAGGGGCTGCCTTCTCCCTAACCTAGTGAAGTCTCCTGAATGAGCAAGGCACATGGGGGTGCGGATCATCACCGGCATGTCAGGGCCCACACCAGTGTAAATCAGAGAGCACCGGGGAGCCCTCTCCCACTCGCACCCTAGGGAATTAGCAGAACATCTGGGAGGACTTCGGAATTCCCCGGGCCATGGGCTTGTGGGTTCTCACCAAGGTTTATTAGTTCTCTAAGGAACAGGAGGCCCCAGAAGCCACCTAGCTGAAAAGAGAACGTGCCTTCCTTCCCCAAAACTAACTGAACCGTCTGATTTTCCTACTTAACATGGAAACACCACAGGAACGCATCCCAAAGCAGAGCATGAAGGGAACATCCACCCCTATTTCACTTGAGCTCCACGGGTCTCACGTGGCACCCAGGTTCTCTCCGTGAGAGGTGGCAAACTGGGACAGAACCAAACCAGCAGTCGTGGACAAGGAGAGACAGGATCAGAAGCTGATTAAGGGGGTGCTGTGGCAGAAAGCGGAGCATAGATAGATGGGAAAATCAGCCAAGACCTTGAGAGGGCTCAGGGAGGGGGGAGAAATGGCTCTAGGTACCAGCCTGGACAAACAGGTGGATGGCAGTAATAATTTCTTCAGGTGGGCAAGGGAGGAAGACGGCTTGGTTGAGCATTGGGAACAGAGGAGGCAGGATCAAGAAGTTAAAGAAACTCCAGTTTCTGAGGCCACAATCTACACAGACACCTCCGTGGTCCTCTACCATATTTTGCATTCACAAGGCTTGTTCTTTTTCTTAAGGAGGGCCCCCAAACTGCCCAAGTATTCGGCCCTACGAAACCAGGGAGGGGATGATCAGTAGTGTTGGGCAGGTTAATTAAAAGGTCTGCGACACATTCAAGGACTCAGATTCAATGTGAACTGTGTAATCTGGACCTCGCAAGAAAGCCAGACCTGAGCATCCAGGAACTAGTGGTTTAAAGTCACAGAAATGAATAAAACCAGGTGGTCCAGTGTTTTCATTGCCTCTGGATCACGTGAGAATCAAGATACAGATTCCCAGGTCTCATTTCAGACCTACTGAATTAGACTCTTTGGAAGTAAGGCCCAGAAATACGCTTTAACAAGTTTTCCCAGATAATTCTTCTGCACAAAAACATTTGAAAACCACAGATCTCAGGAGAAAACGTGGAGAAGGAAGAACACCCAGGATGAGCCGAGGAGCTGCCACCTGGAGGGCTCAGTGGGGCCGTGGAAGAACATGCAAGGCAACAGATCACTTATCTGGTCATTAATAAAGTTAAACATTTTTTTAAAGATTTTATTTATTTATTTGACAGACAGAGATCACAAGTAGGCAGAGAGGCAGGCAGAGAGAGGGGGAAGCAGGCTCCCTGCTGAGCAGAGAGCCTGATGCGGGGCTTGATCCCAGGACCCTACCGAAGGCAGAGGCTTTAACACATTGAGCCACCCAGGTGCCCCAAACATTTTTATATACATATGTGAATTACCTATTAAAGGCTTTGCCCATATTTCTATTGGATTATTCTTTTTTTTTACTGATTTCTAAGACTCCATGTCTGTTATATATTTTGCAACTATTTGCTTTATTGATTTGTCATCTGCCTTTCAACTTTGTTTCTGACATCTTTTTTTCTTACAGAAGTGTAATGTTTCATAAAGTTAAATCAATAATTTCCTTTATGGTTGTTGAGTTTCATTAAAGTTGTCAAACTCTGATAAATAAATAACTCCAAAGGTATTTTTTAAAACCATCTCATATATGTATATATTTTAATGCCTATAATTTGGTTTTGACATTTAATCTTTACTCTAAATGGAATGTGTTTTTATGAATGGTGTGAGGCAACCGTCTGAACAGACTTTATGGAAGTCGATTCCATCATACTTTCAATCCCTGTCTTCACAACAGAACTATTTCTGGACTCCCCACTCCTCATCCTACAGGATATATTTTGAAATCTGGCTGAACAGTACATTTCAAAATGTATTGCTTATCAGTACAAAGCTACTTTTTCAGGTAAACTTTACCAGTTTGTAAAAATTAAATGAAGTCACAGAGCTGACTTAAACTCATAAAGATCTCATGACCTTGGGGCACCAGGGTGGCTCAGTTGTTAAGCATCTGCCTTGAGCTTGGGTCATCCCAGAGTCCTGGTATTGAACCCGGTGTCCAGCTCCCTGCTCAGCAGGAAGCCTGCTTCTCCCTCTCCCACCCTCCCTGATTATGTTCTCTCTCTCGCTTTATCACTCTCTCTCTCTCTCTCTCTCTTTCGCTTACTGTCAAATAAATAAATAAAATCTTTAAAAAAAAAAAACAAAATCTCATGACCTTTTAGTCTTGCTTAGTCATTGGAGCATCAGCCTTTGGCCAGGAGGTGGCCCTACTTCCTAGTGACTCACACACTACACAGAAATCTCAGACTTCATGGAATTTTGAATTTACAAACCTCTCAGCAAAAATATTCTAACACCATATTTCTGCCAAGAGGCCCACATGGCCTCTTTGTGACTCAACCAATGCAGGTTCTGAATCTTTCCCCATCTTCTCCCCCAGTTTTGGGCTCCCAGCTCATACCTTTCAGAGTTGCCAATGCCCACTGTGAATTGTAGTAAAGCGGTTCGATTAATAACGTGACATACCAAAGGATGCTATATTTTAAGAGGCACTTCCTGGAAGCTTTGCTGGCCTTACTACACTGGGGCAGCCTCGAGGGAGAGCAGGGAGTCTTTGGCATCTCATAATTTATTCACCTGGCACCACTTATTCCAAAGGGAGATATGGGCCTGTGATGGAAAGATGAGACCAGGAGACCCGAGTTATAGCTCCCTTTCTACTTTGAATGAGCTGTGTAGTTCAGATTAAGTTATTCCGCCTCTCCAGTGGGCCTCCGCTGCCTCATTTATAACATGAGATTATTGGAAGAGAATGGGCATTTCTAACCTTGCTTTCCACCACAGGTGACCCTTTAAGAATCAGAAGTAAGGAGCGCCTGGTGGCTCAGTGGGTTAAGCCGCTGCCTTCGACTTGGGTCATGATCTCAGGGTCCTGGGATCGAGTCCCGCATCGGGCTCTCTGCTCAGCAGGGAGCCTGCTTCCTCCTCTCTCTCTGCCTGCCTCTCTGCCTACTTGTAATCTCTCTCTGTCAAATAAATAGTCTTTAAAAAAAAAAAAAAAAGAATCAGACGTAAGCTGCAGATACTCTCTCCCAGAATAATGCCCCTTTCCCATAAGTATAAAATCAGACATTTTCAGAGGGTTCACAGATCCCCTAAAGCCTATCTGTATTCCTAGGATCAAGATCACTGAGACCTACCGCAAGCTATTAAAAACAACAGAGAATACACAAATTTACACAGAATCACAAAAACTTAAGCAATTTGAATTATTTGCAGAACTGAGAGCATCTCCCCTGCAGATACTAGGAGTGGGGAGTCGTTATTCGGGGAAAAATAAATGAAAATGCCAATGAGACTTGTCCTTGATTGATGCCTGGCTTACCCCTTTACCTACATTCACAAGGGACTAGGTGAGACCTCCCCTTCCAGAGCCAGGCTGCCCAGTTCAAATTCTGGCTCCATCAGTTACTGGTTGTCTGCCCTGGGCGCTGTACCAGTTTCTTCATCTATAACAGAAACAGGAGGGTAAGGGGGTAGAAATAGTACCAATGTCAAGGACTGTTAATAATATACATACAGTATTTGAAACAGGGCCTGGCCTACAGTAAGCCCTAAATTATTATCAGCTATTACAGAAAGGTGGAACACATTTGCTGAGTGGTTAAAATTGCGAGCTGTGAAGTTTAGGGAAGTCTTAAATACCTTGATGCTTTAGTTTCTCCAGATGTAAATAGGACCTGCTCTATCGGTTTGTGGGGGGGATTAATGCGACTGTGACATAAAAATTCTCTCACAATGCCTAGCACATAGTAAGTGCTCAATAAACGTCAGCTGTTGCTATGAACAATTCTGGGAGGGAAGGATTATCACTACCTTTTTTAAAAATTTCCGAATAAAAGGTAAGTTGAACAGTGTGCCCTGCTGATCGTACCTCAGATACCGAATGACTGTGTTCAAGACTTCAATCTGAGGAGTCTGAAACCAGAATTTGTAACCACGACCCTGTACTATCTCTTATCTGAACAGGGCTAAGAGAGCATAAATGCTGATTCATACCTACTACATTACCAAGAGAAAGAAAGCGGTGGGTGATAGCAGTCTAAAATTTGGGGTATCCTCCATGGAGGTGAACCCTGACTTAGGCAAAAAGCCCCTCTTTGCCACTCTTAGAAATGAAAGACTACAGTGGCTGGACCCCTGACTCAACCACTTCTAAGCCTTTCGCAAGCAGTTGTTAAACCACAGCAATGACACCGAAAGAGGAAAAAAGAAGCCATTTCCCATAATAGCTTTGCTAACAAACCGAACCCTTTAAAATGAAAGTAGAGATCCTAAGGCTGAAAAAAGCTATCAAGAGGGCTCTGAAGCCACCTAAAAAATTGCAGTCTAGAACACAAATGGCAGTCTTTAATTAACAGGTTTTTATTTAGAAAGGAATGACAGTTTATATCTATTTTTTGGATATCAAACTCTAGGAGGTCTTCCCCTAAGTAAAATAAGAGGAAGTTCCCACCACAAGCCAGAGTGGTGGGGAGAGAAGTGGAGTGCCAATCAAAAGACCCCTTGGAGAGGAGCAGGGACACCTGAGCAGGTCCCCACTCTTTGCACACCAATTTCCTCACCATTGAAACGGTAGGTACAGCTTGCACTGAGAATTTCCGAAACGGGCTGCCAGGAGAGACAGGATGATCAGTTAAACACAAGTCGGTGCTAATCACGTTGCTTCCCATCTTCATATACTGACCTCTAAATATATTTTATTTGTGTACCTTTATCCCAAACATCCCCAGTAGCCAATCTTAAATCTACCACTGCTTAGTGAGGGATAGCCACCCCTGGAAGCGAATGCCGAAGGGGCAGGAGCCCTCACCTCACCTACCTGGTACCTCCTTTTTGGGACTGAGGTCGGTCCTCACTGGTCTCTCCGGCGTCCACCTTACCCCGTGGCCGCGCTCAGTCCCAGGGAGGACCGCTAGTCCGGCATTCCAAGCCCGTCCCCGCTCCCCCGCCCCCGACCCCTCTTCCTGCCCCGAGGGTGGGAGTCAGAAGACCACCGGACTCTAGGCCTGTTTCTGCTTCCATCTGGCTGAAGGGCTCCCCTCCCCGGGCCTTAGTTTCCCTGTTCTTAAAACGAAAGGTTTGAAGGCGATCACGTGAAAGCCTCGTTTCTGCTCTAAATTTCTAATTCCATCATTCTTACAAGTAAACGGGTCTTGCAGAAATAGACGCCCTTCCTCTCCAGCAGGACAGGTTGCCCTACGTTCCCGTGACCATCCCCCTCAAAAACCCGTGCGACCTCACACAAGTATGATGCATCAGAACTGGAAAACAGGCTGTTGCTTTCCCGAGGCACCAAACCTGCTTATCATCATCAGTCAATGTGGATTTTTCTCTCGGGCCTCTTCCCTCAATCCCGCAATCCTACGAAAACCCCTGCCTACCCTTCCCAATTTCTAAACTCAAAGCTACCCATTTCGTGGGTTCAATAATAATAACCATAATAAAATACCCACCCAAACCCGGCCTAGTGTAGGGTGCCACAGCACTTTTTCTGGCATTCAGGATTCCCCCTCCGCCCCACCCTTTCCCGGGGGGTCTCTTTAGCCCCGAACCCCTGGACCGGTACGCAATACCCCGCATGTCCTCCCCTGGCAAACGGGCCGACCATTTCTCCCTCCCCTGCACATCCCGGCTGCGAAGGTAGCAGCTCCCCGCTCCAATCCCGGGCACCCAAGCTCCTCCCAGCCCGCAGGCAGCGGCACCTGGGGGCAGCGGGCCCTCTGGGGAGAAAGGGGCGGCAGGCTCGCCCTCGGCCGCGGTCCCCACCCGGCGGCGCGGGGAGGCCTCCCCTGTAGGGCTCCTGTCACTTACGGACGGCTCCTCCCGGCAGGGCCAAGCCGGCGGGCTGGCAGGCGGCGGAGTTTGCTGACTCAAAGGCACCGCGGCGGCGGCGGCGAGCGCCCAGGAGCGTACCCGAGCGCAGCCCCGCGCGCCCCGCGCACGTAGCGGCCCCGTGCCCGCGCTCAGCGGCCGCAGATCTCGTGGGGCTGCCCGGCCTCCCGCTTCCGCCGCCCGGGCAGTCACCGCACCGCCCAGTCCCAGGTGCGGCCCCCGCCGCCGGCGAGCCCCGCCCTCCCGCCCGAGGAAGATGAGGCGTACCCTCGGCCCGCCGAGCTGCAGCGAGCGGTGCAGCCGCCGGGGGGCGCCCCGGAGCCCTGATTCCTCTTTGAGCGTCCGCCTAATCCGGGAGGGAATACGGGCGCTTGCCGGGACGCTAGAACTGAAGGTATGCAAGGGGCATCCTCTGGAATCACCACTTAAAAGCCACCTGGAGTTTGTTAACCCCGCCCCCTTAGTGCGGGGGGAGGATTCCTGAATGGGGGAGAGATGGATAGAAAGTGCGATCAGAAAGAAAGATTGAATGTTAACGGTAGAGGATCGGTGGTGGACATATGGGGCGTTTACTGTAAATTTCTTTAAACTTTGCTGTATATTGGAATTTTTTCATAGTAAAACCTCTAGGGGAAAGAAATGAGATCTGCCAAGGGGCCAGAATCGGGAAACCTTTTCCTGAACGGCACCCTGCCCTGAGTGTGACCCCCCTGTTTGCATGGAAGACCCCAAGAATCACTTAAACAGCTCCTGGATGCCTAAAGGCCAGAATAATAAGATACTTCATTTTTCAAGCACGAATTTTCCCATTAGACAGCCGGCTGCAGATTATCTCGTTCAGAGCCATTCCAGGCCCACCAGAAAATGTGCCTATCTAACCTCCACACCTAGACGGACTTTGCCTAACAAAAGTTCTGTATCTACCAAGTGGTGGCTTAACTTGGATCCTGAACTTGCAGCTCTGAAGCTTGAAGCACTCACTGGTGTTAAAAAGAGAGAAAAACGAAATTTAACAGAGTAAATTTAAAGATCTTATTGGCTTTACTCACTGACCACGAATCTGGCGGCATCTCAACTTGCAGACGGAGAGGAGCTCTGAGGAGCGGACAATCGGGAAGATTTTTTAGGCAGAAGGGAACAGAACAAGTTATAGGAACAAAAAACAGGTTGGTTGCAGCCAAGTAATTTTCCTTTAGGGTTCAGCTGGGACCTATCAGGCAGATTCCCTAGCCAGTGCTGACCAGGTTATTTCTGACTGACTGGTTTAAGATTCCATTTCTGGGAGACACCAAAACTGTAAGGAAGTCTCTGGCGATGTGGGGATTTACATAACCGACTCTTGTTTTTTTTGTTTTTGTTTTTTGGGTTTTGGGTTTTTTTAAGATTTTATTTATTTATTTGACAGAGATCACAAGTAGGCAGAGAGGCAGGCAGAGAGGGAGAGAGGAGGAAGCAGGCTTCCTGCTAAGCAGAGAGCCCCATGTGGGGCTCAATCCCAGGACCCTGGGAACATGGCCTGAGCTGAAGGCAGAGGCTTTAACCCACTGAGCCACCCAAGTACCCCTGTCTTGTTTTTAACATTACTATTTAATTTCTTAAAATTGCACCCAAGTCATAATACACAAGTGAATGTAAACTTGATAGCTTTTGAAAATCAAATTAAAGTGTGATTTTCGAAGTCTCATTCCTTTGCTCCACAAAGAAAAGCATTGACTGGAAAACAAAATGCAGGACATGTTTAAGATCCCAAGAGATTCTGGAAAATTAAAATCTTTCTGAATGTATTATTGTCAAAGCACAACCTTACAACTGTAGACAGAGTAGCAAAAAAACCTTTGGAGGATCTGCAGAAGGTCATTTAAATATCTGTTAGAATTATGACCCTAACAGAGAGGGAGAATATAAAAAGAATTCAGAATAGAATGAAGCAATAATGGAATATTTTAATCCACTCCATGTACGGTGTTACGGGTTTAAATTGTAATGTGCAGCCTGAATCCAGAGGCTGGAGCTTAGTGACCACCACCTTTTTAGGTTCTGACTTTGTTATACCATCGGTGGGCAAGTGAAAAACCAGGACTTTCTGGTGCTTAAGAAATTCTAACCAGCTGAGAAAATCATCATAAAATTGCTTTTAAGAAGAATTTGTTTTAATTGACAAATCCTTCCTCGACTGTGGCTGCTAGGATCCTGTTAACTGAGTTTAAACCCTAGCTTTACTACCTTTCGTTTTATGAGCTTAGGAAGGGAACATAAACTTTCTGGGCCTCATTTTCCCATATAAAAAAGGCGGCTGGTAAAAATAGCACCAGCCACATAGGGTTGTTGTGGGGATTAGGTGAAATAATCTAAGTATGGGGCATCTGGCTGGCTCAGTCAGTAGAGCATGTACTCTTGAACTTGGGGTCATGAGTTTGAGTCCCCTGTTGGGTGTAGAGATTACTTTAGAAAAAAGGTAAAATACTTCAAAAAAATCTTTTTAATAATCAGGTAAAGTTCTTGGAACTGTGCTAGGTACATAATAAGTGCTCAATAAATATATTTATTATGATGACATTATTATAATTTTATCATAACTGTTATTATAATTTGATACTCTCCTCTAATCTCTTCCATCTCCAAGCTACCCTTAGTAGCCACATTAAGGAAAGCCACCTCCAGTACACTGCCTCTAGCTCAAAAGTCAGTAAGTAGATACTGAGTTCTTCCTCCATCCCCGGGAAAATTGCAAAATCTACAGACAGTAAAAATGGAAGTTGCCTGGACCCAGTGCTCAGAAATTATAATTAGCTGATACTATAAAGAACAGAACATTATATTAAAAACTCTTTATCTTTAAATGTACATGAATGGTCCTGCCTTCTTGAGAAACATTGTCATGGTAGATACAATGTACAGAAGATGGCTTTTATCATTCATCAAACAATAAGGGACATGAGTAAAAAAATTAAACCACAAATAATTTGGATTTTTGATTTGTTACAATCATAATCTTTTTTGAATAGTATGAGGACAGATTAACATGAATAAAAATAACCACTCTTGACCACTAATCTAACATGTTTTTTTCAAAATACCTCTCTTATGCACCCCTGCCAAATAATGACTAAAGAAAACTTTTGAGCCTGATTACCTATTTGTAAGATAAAGTGGTTTAGACTTCTCATCTATCTACCCACCACTCCATCTTTCCTAATTTTTATTAGTGGACTATATTTCTCTCAGTTAAAGGCCGCAATCCTATCAACTTTGACCTGCTCCCTTCCCCAATCCACAAAGATCCAGCCCCCTGCATTTCACTGTGGTCAGATCTTGGTGTTTCCTCGCCTTCTGCTTTCCATTCTCCTATCCAGTTCTTCACTCTCTCAGAATCCTACAACAGCCTCTTTACTGTGGTACAAGTTATTGATTTTCCAATGTTTTTAGCAAGGGATCCTTTTTTAAAAAAAGAACACCCTTTTTAAAACTGAGAAAAACAGAATTGCATTACTATGCATGTATTTGAAAACTTTGATTTTGTAACATTTGTATATCATTAAAGAAATCCAGGACCACCAGAATCTGCTTTGTTGAACACCAACATTTGAAATCAAGGATTTATGAACAATTATTGGAATCTCCTATCAGGATCAACATCCGATTTATTTCTGTATTTGATTGCTCAGTATGGAAAAAATTCTAATCGACTTAGAAAGGTGTTTGTAAATAGTCACAGTTCATGAACAATTTAAGATCGTCTTCATTCTAAACTATTCAGAAATTTAAATGAGGGATAATTGAAATTTTTGTCTCAAAGATGACTCACTAAGTATAACACATCCTTATGTCTTTTTGCAAATAGAAAATGGAGGTCAGGGGGCGCCTGGCTGGCTCAGTCAGAAGAGCATGCTACTCTTGATCTCTGGGTTGTATGTTCAAGTCCCGCACTGGGTTTAGAGATTACTAAAAATAAATAAATAAATAAACTTTAAGGGAAAAAAGAAAAGAAAATGCAGGTCAGAAGACTAGTATTTACAGTGGGTGCTAACATATGTATAATGGGAATTATTGCCACACAACAGGCTATGTGGTCACTTGTCTTTACAGAACTATATAAGAAAACACCCTCTTTCCTCCTTTACTCCAGACGTGTGAGTTTTCCAAGCAATTCTGCAACACCAGATAGGTGTCCTATGATTCAATTCAGTTCTGATGCTGTCTCCCCAGAGCTAGCGTTTTGTCCCATGAAATTGCCTTAGTCCCGTTAAGACTTCAGATGCCAGTTCAAGTTCCAAGTTGTCACTGTACGGATGGTTCCTGACTTAACGATGGTTTGATTTAAGATTTTTTGACTTAACGCTGGTGCAAAAGTGATAGAGCTTCAACAGAAACTATACTTCAGATTTTGATTTTTGATCTTCTTTTGGGCTAGTGATATGTGGTATGATCTCTTGTGACACCAGTCCCTCTCCCCTTCCCAAAGGCTAGGAAGTGGAGTGGAAAGTTCCAAGCTGCTAACCAGGGTTTGGTCTTTCTTGTGACCAACCTCCATCTTGGAGCTATCCAGGAGCCCACCCAGAGTTACCTCATTAGAACAAAAGGCACTCCCAAGGATCTTGGAAATTCCAAGGGATTTAGGAGCTCTCTGTCATGAACCAAAGGCAAAACTATATATTAGAACAAAAGATCTCCCAAAGCTCTTATCACTTAGGAATTATAAGGATCTATGCCAGGAACCTAGGGCATAGATAGATAGATAGATAGATAGATGATTTAGACTATATATAGTATTATTAATATATATAGTATTATTTCACAACAACCAACAGAGGCACACCAGGTTTGATCCTGGCATAGGACCAAATTGGATGTTGGGCACCTTGCCTAGTATTCCACAAGACCCACCTATGGATGTATGCTGCAGAGATGTACTGTCATTCTGATCAATGAAAATAGCTAACAGCTTCATTCCCTAAAAAGGAAAGAAAGAACCAAAGAAAATGTTGCATTAATAAGAACTTTATTTTATTTATTTTTTATTTTTTAAATATTTTATTTATTTACTTGAGAGAGAGAGCAAGCAAAAGAGTACAAGCAGCAGGGAGGGGCAGTGGGAGGGAGAAGGAGACTCCCTGCTGAGCAGCGAGCCTGATGTGGGGCTCTATCCTAGGACCCTGGGATCATGATTTGAGCCAAAAGCAGACGCTTAGCCAACTGCGCCACGCATGCACCCCAAGAACTCCATTTTAAAAGGATTGGTTTTACTAGCAGATTTTTACAAACTAAAAAAAAAAAATAAATTGATTGGTTAAAACTGACCAAAAACAAGGAACAAAGCTTAGCATTACTGAGCATATCTTGAACATAAATCCAGTCCTGAGACACTTAACATCCAGAACTTTGATACAAATAGCAGCATGTATAATTAGCACCAACAGTCAACCAAAGAGCAGGAGAACAACAGAGAAGCCACCCTCCCAAATGGAGGAACTCGGAGAGGTTCCTGCTCTGCAAATGCTGTAGCGTCTATTTTGTACACAGGGTGCTAGTTCTAGATTATGGGTGCATTACAGTCAATAGCCATAGGGAGGTAGTAGATCGCAGTGGTTACGGCTCCAGAGCCAAAAACTCTGCTCTAATCCCAAAGCTTTTACTTAGTAGCCATGTGACCTAGCAAATCACTCCAAGTCTCAGTTTTCTTATCTATAAACTAGTATGTACTCAAGGGTTGAAATTAAGAGATAATACATATAAATAACTTAACCTGATACTGCAACAGAGTGAAAAGGAGTTTCATAAGCATTAGATATTGCTTCTTTTTTGTTTTGAAAATTTTATTTATTTATTTAGCAGACAGAGATAGTGAGAGAGGGAACACAAGCATGGAGAGAGGGAGAGGGAGAAGCAGGTTTCCCGCCAAGCAGGGAGCCAGACGCGGGACTCGATCTGAGGACCCCAGGATCATGAGCTGAGCCAAAGGCAGATGCTTAAGGACTGAGCCACCCAGTCACCCCTTAGATGTTGCCTCAAATGCACACCTCAACCTTCCTAAATAAATGGTTGCCTAATATCTAAGCCTCATTGTGATAACTCCTACAGAAGAGGATGGGCTTACACTCACGTATACAGTTTTCTGTGAATGGCCATACACACGCCTACATTTTTAAAGATAGCCAGTCTGTGTGTCTGTGTGAAATATCTCTGAAAGGGTACACTTTGGTGAGGAGAAATAGGGAGCTGGGCCAAAGGTGGGAGGAAGATTACTTTTCCCTCTATATCCTTCTGAACCTTTCAAATATCAAAGAGCACATTAAAAAATATGTAAACAAAGAGGCAAGCCCTAAAGCCATGAACAGACAACTCCACAAAAGAAGTTCCAATAGCTAATAAACCATAAAAGGAGAATCCATTTTCAACAATTAGCTTAGTTTAAAAATTGTAATTGAGGGCACCTGGGTGGCTCAGCCGGTTGAGCGTCTGCCTTCAGCTCAGGTCATGGTCCCGGAGCCTCCGGGATGGAGCCCCGAGGTGGCCTCTCTACTTGGCAGGGAGTCTGCTTCTCCCTCTGCCCCTCACCGCGCTCCGGCTCTCTCCCTCGCTCACCCTCTCTCAAAAAAATAAATAATTTTTTTTAAATGTAATTGAGAGTATTACACATTGACCATAGATATTTTGATAGTCTATGCATGGAGTGTAAATTGGAAAAACAATTCCCAAGAGCAATTTGTCTGTGTCCTATCAAGTAGCAGATATCCCGTAGACCAGCAATACCACTTCTCAGCCTCCCTGCTACAGAAAACCTTACTCATGTAAGGGTTTACTCATGTGATTGAGTGAGTACCTGTGAGGATGGGCATTGCAGCATTGTTGGTGACAGCAAAAAACTGGAAGCAAGTTCAAGGTCTCCCAGTAAGGGAATGTTTAAATAATCAATGGTACATGCCTTTAGCAATGTCTGTATGCATTGACATTGAAAGGTCTTCCAGACATAGTAAGTGAAAAAAGAAATGTGGAAAATAATATAGTATGCTACTATTTATATAAAAGAAGTTTTAAGCTTGTAAACCTGTTTGTGTGTGTTTGTGTTGTGTGTGTGTGTGTATGAATAGATGGTCTAGAAGAACTAAACATTTATAGAGATTTCCTCTGGAGAAAAGAAAGCCCCACACCGCTGCAAGCCCTTTGCTAGAATTTGTTAAGAAGCTCTCTTTCACCAGGACACTTTACAGCCACCTGCTGCAACACTATCCTCTAAAATATGTGAAAACTTACTAACCCATGAAGAGCTCCCCCTACTGTTGTTCAAGGGTGCAACCCGTATAATCCTGCTCTGTGGTCCTGGAGGACATGCCCTTTATGTGTAACAATTGAACTTTTTTTGCAGTGAGAGGAAATCAAGTTTTATTCTGAGTTCTATTCAAAATAAGTTAACAGTTAACCTTGGCCACATCAGGAACACCAGATAGTGTTCAATACGTTAAAATTTAGCAAGTAACACATTTCAGTGTGTGAAGGTAGCTAAATGACAATGTGATGGGGTCTGTGAGTTATGTCATGGCCATTGTCAGAGACTTACTGCTTTCAGGGCACCTGGGTGGCCCAGTCAGTTAAGTGTCTGCCTTCAGCTTAGGTTGTGATCTTGGGGTCCTGGGATCGAGCCCCCATGTTGGGCTACCTGCTCAGAAGGGAGTCGGCTTCTCCCTTTTCCTCTGACTGTACCCCTTGCTTGTGCTCACACACATACACATACTCTCTCTCACAAATAAATTAATTAATTAAATCTTGAAAAAAAGAGAGAGACCGACTCAAGTGCAGGGAGGATTTGAACAGGAGCAACTTTGGTTATCAGACCAGACAAATTAATCACCTCTCAAATCCTTTCTTTTAGATGATAACAGTGTAATAAATCCCGCATAACAAGGTATCATTTCTCAGTAGCACCAGGCATCCATTTTCTTGCTTCCCTTTATATTTCAAACCATGTTTTGGAGGCGCCAAGAATTGGTGCGGTATTTGCAACAATTGCTCGTGACAGTTTAGAATGTTTTTGCAATATTAAGCAATTCAAAGAGCTGTTAAATTTCTATGTGGGTGTAGATAGACAAGGGTAAAATGTGCTTATTTATAGTGGCAATTAAATTGGCATTGAATATTAAAATTGTGAAGAATTTTGTTGTATGAAAATATTAAATATTTCATTAATTTTCAAAAAATCAAATAAAAAAGTACCAGCATATGTAAGTAATTTAATTAACAAATTTTATGTTTAGTATATATCCTTTATTTTTGCTTTTTTAGTTTCTCATGTGTGTTTTTTGCTTTGGGGTTTTTTGCCCATGGTTTTGTGTGTCAGGAATTCAAGTAGGACTCAGTTGGGTGACCCTCCATGTGTGTTGCCTGGGGCCATTCACTTGGTTGTATTCGGCTGGTGATTTAGCTGGCCTCTCTGACATGTCAGTCTCAAGTCACTTAGCCTCTCTAGGTTGGTCCTTTTCTTCCCATCTCAGGTCTCCCTGTTGCCAGCAGCCCATGTGGAGCCCAGGGAGCTTGCTTGGGCCCATTTCCAGGAGAAATCATGGCGTCTCCCAGGGAGACGTGTTTCAATGTATGCAGGCAGGGCATAAGGCAGTCAATGTGCAGCTCTGTAGCGAGGACACATCTGCCCACCACAGGGAGCTCAGCTTTTCAACCTGTGGTGGGCATCTCTGGCCACTCCTGCCACTGATTCCACCAGCTTCTCAGGGTCTGTTTTTGCTTTTTAATTTTAACAGGTGATAGTGAATGTTTTGGAAGGAATAAGAACTTTTAGAAAACATCTGAAACTTTCTATTCAAATTTTGGTCATTTTGACTGTAATTACGTATTTGTTTGGTTGGTTTTTGTTTTTTGTTTTGTTTGGCATTTTTTTCTTTTTTCTTTTCTTTCTTTCTTTTTTTTTTTTTTGACTATAGTTCCATCTTGTTTTCCATACTTTAGATCGTGACTGTCAACAGAAAACAAATAATGTGGAAATTCTTCATTATAGTAATAAAATTAATGATTTAGCCAAATCAAAGAAAAAATAACTTTATGGGGTAAATATGTAATAATTTATGAATTGTGAATGTTTGTTTTATCCCTCATATAAACATCACCAGTCCAACAACAGAACACCAGACATGCCCAATAATTATTAAATTTAGTCATCTTGGGTATTTTATCAAGCGTCAATCACATAAAAACATGACTATGAACATATTTTTCAGTTTTAACATTAAAAGGTAGATCTGCCAAAGTAGAAGAATTATATTTCATTCAACAGTTTGATTTATAACTTGTAAACATTTAGAAATACACTATGTATATCACCATTATACACTTGGCCTGGGACCTATAAATGTTAGGGGCACATTTATGAAAAATATATATATATATATTTACATTGTGTGTATGTATGTGTATATATATATATATATATATATATATAATGCATAATAAAATTACCATCACACCACACGGAAATATCATTTCAACATGCATGATAGACCTAAATGTCAAAGGTAAAACTATTAAGCTTCTTGATGAGCATTTAGGATACTATTTGTTGGACTTAAACAGGACATAAAAAGCACTAACCATCAATAACAATTGATGTCAGACTACCTTAAGATTAAGAAGTTCTGTTCATCAAAGTACACCACTAAGAGTGGAAAAATTAACCAGAGTAGAAGATACTGAATATGTGAAATCTAAAAAGGACTTATATCCAGAATATATAAACAACCCCTTAAAATCAATTTTTGAAAAGCCAGACAGCCCAGTAGGAAAATAGACAAAGTCTTGAACTTCCCAGATGATGTTATTCAAATAAACAATGAACATATAAACATATAACAAGGTGTTCAGCCTCAGAAATTTTCAGAGGAATATACGCTTAAAATACCTACCAGAATAAGACTAATAATACTAAATTTTGCTGCTGATGAAGAGCAACTGCAATTCTCATGATCCATTTTGGAAAATCCTTGGGTATAATGTAGTGAAACTGAGCATATGCATACTGTATGGCCCAGTGAATGCACTCCTGGCTCTGGGCTCAACAGAATTGCACATGTATATTCACTAAACGTGAATAGGGATGTTCATAGCAACGCTATTCATAATATCCCCAAACTGTCAACAAGCAAATGACCATCAACATCGGGAGAGGTGAATTGCAGTGTATTCGTACAACACTGACAGCGAATGCACCCATGGCTATGCACAATGATGTGGACAACTTTCCTAGCATAACATTCCATGAAAGAAGCCAAATACAAAAGAGTATATAAAAATCAATCAAAAGTCATCTGCAGCATTATTAGTCAAAGCAGTAGGAAGTTGTGCCTGGAAGGGACCTGACATCATGGTCTCTTTCTCGATCTGGCTAGTGTTCACACAGGTGCAGATACGGAATGGCCGAATACATGGAGACAAAGGGTCTAATGTGATGCCCCTCGCATGCCTTGAGGCTTAGCCCCTTGCCCAGCCAAGACCATGCCGTGTTATCTCCCTTGTGTAGACTATTTACATTCCTGGGAAAGGCTCTTCCTAGGATTCCCTCTTGGGAATAAGAGACTGCTGGCTCCAGTGAAGTGCTTTGGTGATTCTCTAGGACTAGGTCTGCAGGGAAGATCACATGCCACACAGCATCCCACTCTGTGAGAGGTCTTCCCCTTATGTCCTATCGCACCCCAAAAATACCACTGAAGTTGAGTCTCTGGTTTTGCTGGACCCGACAGTGGTCCCAGCCTCTCCTTCACATCAGCCTCTCCAAACACATCAGTGTTTGGCAATTTTCTTCTAACTGCCTCTTGAGTGTTCTGATAAAGCATCATTGGAAGATACAGATGGAGCTTCAGGAATCTCCCTGCCCAGCATTTACGTAAGCATGAATTGCAACAATAAGAACTTGAGCAATGGGACTTCCGTGCAGATCTTCATTCACCGCAGGTAGAATTTTCCCTAGGTTAACACAGCCTGGCTTTACAGCCCCAAGAAGCATGTGTGAGCCAATAATGACTGGTTTTATTTGGATGAATCCATCAAAGTGGGATAAATGGCTTTTGTGAGCAAATGTTCTGCAATCCCTACTAGATGTGACTTTTGCATTAATTCCTGCATAGTGATGCATTTTTTCTCATTTAATATACCCTATATGCAGCTTCTTGCATGCCGCCAAGCCACCCTGCCCTCTTGACCCAGGGACACCAGTGCTAACCTACTACAGTTCATGGTGGCATCACTATCATTATTACTGAAAGCAGAAGCAAGAACAGCGTCCTGGAGCAGACACAAGGAAAAGAATGTAAAATGAAGCAAGGCTCAGCGATGGGTGGGTTAGAGCGTAGTGTAATTTGTGTCTAGGACTCACTATTTTTTTAAAAAGAAAACTCAAATTTAATGGTTTGTTATTTTGTCTGCATGAAAGTATGTTATGTCAAAACATCAGTTTCAACTAATTTGCATCAAGATAATTATGTCAACAAGGTCACACCCTATAATAATCTGATTCCTTTTTTATATATATTCTGATAGCTTTTTTTTTTTTTAAGATTTTATTTATTTATCTGACAGAGAGAGATCACAAGTAGGTGGGGGGGGGGCAAGCAGGCTCCCTGCGGGCTCTACCCCAGGACCCTGAGACCATGATCTGAGCCAAAGGCAGAGGCTTAACTCACTGAGCCACCCAGGCACCCCTTCTGATAGCTTTTAAATCTTACACCTTCCTCTTCCCTTCCAATCCCATGTCTTGACAAGCTGATAGAAAAGTGAGGTGCTCCCCCCTTTGGCACCAGGAGGAAGTTCAGACACACACATGGAAACCTTACCTGGATTTACCCCAAACATAATAAAAATACCCTCAAGCCAACCTCTTTTCCCTGCTCCCTCAAATTGTTTTTGAGACCTGCGAGAGAGAGACCCTACTCTCCCCAGTGAGCAGTAAACCTTTTCATCCCCTTTTGGGGTATGTGTGCCATAATCAGTCTCAACATCCCAACCGAATGCTTAGGTAATTAATTTGGACAGATGTGCTACAGATGCACTGGGTTTAAAATAACCACCAGTGAAGGTCCCCAAGTGAGCGCCATCTGTAAAGTTTTTTTTAAAAATGGTAAACCTGCATTAATGCCCAAATCCCAACGCTTTGAGTTGTCACCGACTTGAGAACAGACCTTCAGCTTCTCTCTTCCCAGACCCCTCCCCTCCTTGTCTCTGGAAGCCCCGAAATAGGTCCTCATGTGCAACTGTACACCTGCGAGCCTTTGTCTCCATCTGGAATCACCAATTCTTTCTCTCCTGCTCCAAGACTCACATGCTCCTGTCCACTGTCCATGAAGTTAACTTCAGGAGCTTCCCATTCATTACTGCGGTAGAGGCAAATTGGAAGAGAAGCTCTGCCTCTTCTCATGTGAGCTTCCGCCCTGACCCAGCCCACACGTCCTCCCACGTTGCTCTCCAGCGCATGAGACAGATGACCACAATCCAGTCCACCTGCTGCCATGTCGCTGGACGGGAGAAGGCCCTTTCCTCATACAAGCCGGCCTGGAAGAGTGTCTCAGGAACTCATACAACCTGACAGCTTCAGAATGGTTTCCAGTGAGCTTCCCCTGATGTGGTTTCCTCTCCATACCTTGGCTGATGCTACCACTCTTTGAGAGACCTTCCCCAGCAGCTCCTGGTCTCTGTCTCCATGGCAACGGGCAGGCCTGAAGGAGTACAGTCTCCAGCTTCCCTCCAGAGGACAAAATTAGGGTGCTCACCAGTTAGTTCACTACAGAAACAAAGACAAGTAGCTCAAGAGAAAATGGGGTAAATGAAGGGGGACGATTCATCTGAACGATGACCGAGATGAAGTTAACAAAAGTAAGAGAAAATATGTAAGGATGGAAGGAAGTTCTTGATATAAGATCTAAGGAAAAAAGACAGTTTATAAAAGTTTATAAAATATGAAAATTATACTTTCATATTTGTTTTCTTCAAGAAGGCACATATAGGTAGGTATAAAGTGGCAACTGTGACCTTGTTTTTTTTTTTTTTAAAGAAATGACCCATTTCTGTATTTTGTTTATGAAAATAAATTAGACTCTAAATTCTACTGCCCTGGGTCAGTGGGAAAGTTGATTTCAGGCATTAGATCACTTCCCCCCAACCCAATACCTGCCTCCCTGACAGGCTAAAAAGGAACCAAAGGCCTTGCTCAGAGCTAAATATTTAAAGAAGCTTCAAGTCTCCAGGCTCCACGGGTCCCCACTGAGATGCCCATTGTCAGAACTCTTGTGGCCCCTTATTGTTAACCTCTATGCCGTGGGAATTTGATGAAGCTCTCTGGAAAAGGCATTGTCTGTGCTCAGGACCTTAAAAGAGACAAATAAAGGAACAATATCCATTAAAGGGGAAAAATTAAAAATCCAAAAAAGAAGAGAAATGAGAATAATCAGGTAGACAAAAGTATCAGTTGAAACTCTTAGGAAGGAAAACTGTAGTCATGAAGTTTAAGACTCAGCATATGACATAAACACCAGGCTGGACGCAGGTGAAGAAAGGATTACTAAACTGAAAAACATAATTGCAGCATTTGCCCAGAATGCCTCCCAGAAACAGTTAAGAGATACGGATAATAGGTCAAAAGACTCCAAATCACTTACAAACGCTGCTCCAGAAGTCACTGAATTGGATGGCAGAGAAGCAATGTTTCAGGCGGTGACAGCTGGAAATTATCCAGCATTGTTGAAAGGCATGATTGATTCTTCAGAGAGAAATTGTACTTTAAAATACAAGAAGGAAAAAGAAAACTAAACCTTCGCTTAGACCTATAAAAGCGAGACTGCAGAACATCAGGGGTAAAAGAAAATCTAGGAAGTTACCAGAGAGAAGAAGCTGTTGCAGGAATGATCAGTAATGGCCATAGGCTTCTCATCCACAGTCACAGATACCGGAAATGCTGAGGGAAAATAGCCGACAACCTAAACTTTTTACACAGTTAAGCTGTCATTCAAGAGTGAGATCAAAATTTGAAGCACACAAAGATGAAGAGAGCATACTATCTCAAAACAAAAATATCAGGGCTCCTGAGGGGACCCAAGCTCTGGTCCACAGTGACATCAGGTGTTGCTGAGAACGCACGCTGGTTCTGAAAACAGTTGCCATAAATCCATATCCCAGGGGCCTGCATTCTTATATACCATCTTGCTTAGTCCTTTGACATCCTTGCCATGGAAGTGGTCGACATACACGAATGTCAAAGAGGTATCAGTATTCCTTGTTATACGTTCCTTTGCCTCTGTAATAACTCCTGTAATAACTTGACATCTTTGGAGAACAAAGTGTTACACACTTTCCAGATGAGATGAAATAAGGAAGGAAGACACCCCTCTCACCTAGAGGATTCTGGCCAGCACAGTTGTCTGCAACAAAGCTCCATGGTTATTATAAGGGATGTACAAGCCTCATTATTAAAGCCCAATACCTGACAGGGAGGAGACCCCGAACACTCAGTTGGACCCCTTTTCCTTTTATTTACTGCCAATTCTTGAGTAAACGGTAGCCCAGAAGACAGAAGGGCAGGAAATGTTAGAGGTAGACAGGACGACACCAGAAAG
Organism: Mustela nivalis; assembly: GCF_964662115.1. NCBI lineage: Eukaryota > Metazoa > Chordata > Mammalia > Carnivora > Mustelidae > Mustela > Mustela nivalis. The sequence continues at coordinate 47,404,634 of NC_139031.1, forward strand.
GAGAGAGAAGGACATTTTATTTTTTTTTTTTAAAGATTTCATTTATTTATTTGACAGACAGATCTAAAGTAGGCAGACAGGCAGGCAGAGAAAGAGAAGGAAACAGGCTCCCTGCTATACAAGACTCGATCCCAGGACCTTGAGATCATGACCTGAACTGAAGACGGAGGCTTAACCCACTGAGCCACCCAGGCGCCCCAGAAAAACATCTTAAAAGTAAATCTGAAAAGATCCCTGAAGTTCCAATACCACCACAAGGCCGATGTCTACTTTCCCTGCTGGCCTGTGAGCTTCCTGAGGACAGGGACTGTGTTTGTATACAGTAGACTTCTGCAGTACCAGACACAGTGCCTGAAACACAGGCAATAAATAGTCATTAGGATAAAAGGGTGAGGGGACAAAGGAGGTAAATAAAGGTGGAAGCAAACTGGGGGAAACAAAAACACTGAAGAAACCCAAGAAAGACCCAGTTGGCTGATCCTAAGGTGAGTTGAGTATATTTTCTTATTTTCTGTATTCTTGATGCTGGAGAGACTGTTCCTCCCATGGCTAGCTACTTCCTAGAGATAGCAAATGACTCCCCTGCCAGTGTGCATTTGATACATAAACCCACCAATCCAGAGCCCACACCCTCAACCATCTCCTTTATCAAACTCTCCCACACCAAGCCAAATTCCTCTCACTCGAAACCACCCCAGGGCCAGGTACTAGACAACTAGAGACCGCCCCTAGAGCCCAGAGTTTGCCCAAATTATTCAAACCATCCCATCCTAAACTGACTCACTGGACCTCAACCTTCCTTGGTGGTTTCTTCCAAGAGAGCTCCAGTGAAGGTTCTGGGCCATGCTCAGCCCTCTTCTGTTCTTCCATCTCCTGACCATCCCTGGTCCTTCCCCCACGTAGCCCTCCATGGCATGGCATGCCTCCTGTTTCAAGGGATCCCTGAGTATAAACCTCTTCCTTCCTGACAGACATGTCCATGTCTGCTGTCTTACCACACCTTACCAAAACAAATCTGGCTACATTTTTAACACATCAGAGTAACCTTTTTTTCATAGAAATATATCTAGAGAAGACAGGCAGGATATATGGAATTTTCTATTATCTATTGCATAAAGCGTAGGGAGGCTTGCAAAAAAAAAAAAAATCCACAAATTTATAAGATGAGAACAAACAGCCCATATCTTTTGCATCCAGTCAAAGATATGAGCCATTCGAGGACAAGTGTCCCTTCTTTCCTTCCTCAGGTATACCTTGGTCAAGCCCTAAAGAAATTATAGTTTGATCCTGGAATTTTATTTTATTTTAGCTTCTAGAATTAAAAAAAAAAAAAACCAAAAAAACAAAAGCTTTACTATCCAGCAAGCCTGTTTCAGTTTCAAGTTGGGAGAAAATGAAATTAACAATAGAAATGTTCATTCTTTTTGTAATCAATACAAGGAGCATTTAATTGGATGAGCAGCAACGAGACAAAGTTAATCACAGTTTGTACTGTTCCAGTAGCTCATTTAGAATATTTCTCTTTCTTCAGTCTCACTGTTTGTGATTCAGTTTTCCTGGAAATGACTGTGGACCAGATGAAGCCAGTCACAAGCTGTCCTAGAGTATTTTTCCTAAGGAAACATTGATATACTTTGGCTATATACCAATATCTTAGTTATAAAACATCACCTCCCTACCTACTTATTTTAAAAACAATATTGAAATGTTTTTCTCTGTAAGAAAGGCCATCAGAGTAGACGCAGAACCAGAGGTGCTCATTACCCTCTCCTTTGCCTCTGCTTTGGTTTCTACTTGTCTTCTTAAAGTTTGCTCTTTCATTCAAGAGGCATTTATCGAGTACCTACTATGTGTCAGTCCACAAGCTAGTTGGTTCACTAGATATTGTCCCTTTTCTCATGGAGCTAACAATCTAATAAGAGTGATGGATGTTAATCTAATAAAAAGAAAAACTAATAATTAAGTGTAACCTGTGTTAAGTGCTGTGAAGTTCAAGTACTAAATGTTCCAATAGCAAAAACCAAGAGAACTGACCTGGAGGTATCACAGAAGTTTTCACAGAGAAAATTTGGAATTTGACACAAGATCTAGAAGGATAGGGAAAGAATGCAGGAGATTGTTCCTAGCGTTTGGAATGTGTGCATATCCAAAGGCCCTGTGGCTGAAGCACGGGCTGGGAATGACAACAGGAGATAAAGCTGCAAAGCTGCAGAGATATGTAGCCAGGTTAGGGATTTGGGGTCAAATCCTAAAACATCATAAAGCCAGTGAGAGGTTTTAGATAGGACAGAAATATGATCAGCTTTCTATTTTGAGAAGATCACTCTGGATTATATTTGGAATGGGGACAGGAGTGGGAAGAAGAGAGAATGCAAGGAGACTAGTGAAGAAATGACTACAAATGTTTAGGTAGGAGATAACGGCCTAAACTGTTGGCAGTAAGTGTGGAGAACACAGAAAGTTTGGAGAAGTATTTAGAAAGCAACACTGGCAGTCTGGGTTAACTATATGTGGATTGCTTGGCAGTAATTTCAGAAGAGTATCATTCTCATCATGCCTGAGAAGTAGCAAGTTAAAATGAGAAAACCTGCTTTGTGGAAGGAAAAGTATATTCATTTTTTAACTCTGCTGCTTTTTAGCTGTGTGGGCTTGGAGTTTTCATTTAACCTTTCTGAGCTTGAATTTGGTTGCAAGTAACCCATGTTAATGTCACTCTATAAAGTGAAATGTGTGAGAAATATATTGACTTTCTCCAAATCAACTAACTGACTCTGGTTCCCCATTTCATTTGACTTGTGGGAAATTCAGCCTTTGTTATTTTGGGGGCTTCTTGGGTGTGGTTGGGCAAAAGTCCTGGAGTGTTACACAGTGTCAAGGCACCAGGGAGGCCTTGGGTCATCAGATGACGTATCTCCTGGTTATGACCAAGCCATGCCTTGTTTCAGAGTCCAGGATCTGCCACTCTTGTACCTGTCAGATGGAAAGGGTATCTTTGATGAAGTCCAGAGGTCATTTTCCAGGAATCGGCTTCCTAAGCAGGCCTCCCGGATCCCAAAAGATGAAATGCAGCCACCCAGTCCTTTCAGACAGGGATCAGAAAGTGGGGTGGTGTGCAACCAGGACAAACTACCTAGACTGCAGTCTGGAAGCAGGTCTGGGACCCAAGCACCCTCTCAGGGGAGCCTCACTTTTTTCCTACCAGTCAGAACAAACTTTCAATGGGCCTTCTCGGAGGACTCACATACTTTCCATCTGGGGAAACTTTCCTGTGCATTTCATGGCATCTCAAAGCCCCTCCTTCTTTCAGTCCCTGTGGGACACGCGAGTAGTGTCTCCATCAATGATCTCGCAATGAGAACACCTTCTCTGGGTAACAGGTAGATCCAGCTAGAAGTCTGACACCTTTAGATTCTGGAAAGGTGATAAGTTTCAAGAAACGGGGGGAAAAAAATGTAACAACAGAACAATGTACTACAGATAGTATTTCTAAGGGCAGAGACAAGATCTAACTCTGCCAACCTTGGCTGAACACAGTGGCTGCCGGGACCTCATGCTGTGTGTGAGAACCACAAGAACCAGATGAACAGGGTCCTGTTGAGGCCAAGGTTAATTTCTACCAGTTGGTGAAAGAGCAGTTGTTAAAAGAGAAAGTTCAGTAAGGCCCGAGTCTGCGCAGACAGAGGGTTAATCCTGACAGGAAAACACAAAGAGCCAAGGTAGGGTAAGGGTGAAAGATGAGCACATGTGTCTAATTTCTTTCCAGTAAGTATCACTCTCTTCCTACATGGCAGTATCTAGGCAGTTGGTTTTCTCCCCGGCAGTTTAAACCCAACAGGTAAAGTTAAGGAAACAGATAACAGATTTTTCCAGACTTGTTTTGAATTCCAGATGTTCTAGTCAGTTCTCAGCCCCTGCTCCACCACTGCCCCCATACCTGGGAGTGTGGGGTGGTGAGTGGGGAGTGGGGGAGAGGGAACAGCACTGGGCCAGAGGACTACACACTGGGTGAGAACCAGGCCTGGGAATTAACCTAGATGCAGGGCTGGCCTCCTGGCTCTAAGCTGCAGCCATAATGATCCACTGTGACATTTATTAACTTGTGTTCTTCCTGTCCCTCTCTTTACCTCTTTTCCATCCAGTGTTTTCCTTTTCTCTCTCTCTCTTTTCTCCAATCAAACAAAAATCAGAAATATCATTATGTCTCCTGGCTTTGGTTTCCAAAACTCTAACCCCACTGAGATTAAACTAAATGCCCCCGAGTGAAACATCAGGAGAACGAGGAATAGTTATTAAACATGGCGTTTGTCTCAACAATCAGTGGTTTAATAAAGAGGAGTTTCTTTTTTTTTCTTACACAGCAGGAAGTCCTGAGGTAGAGCTTTGTTCTTTGGGTTCAGTGGCTCGTTGATGTCGAGTTCCGAGTTCTGGTGGGCAGCTCTGAGTTTTTTCTGCTTTCCCATCTTGGCTGCAGCAATGCTGTCAGTACCCTACCCATAACCCCCTTGGCGTGTACCATGTTCATGAATGCGGACCCAGCCTCAAACTGCTGGTGACCTATCCCACCCACGCTCCTTGCTGAGGCTTCTCTGGCCACTGGAACCTCTGGGATCAGCAATCAAGCCAAAGCTGATGGGAACAGCTGAGTAAATCCCACTCTTTACCCTTGAAGAGGCAGGGGCTCACTGTGAAGTTATTTTCTACATTGCTTCCCAGTGAGATTATGCCTCAGTTACCTACAAGGGAACTTGCCTGGTAACTATCATTTATTGGCTTCTCTTTTTTTTTTTTTTTTTTTAAGATTTTATTTATTTATTTGACAGAGAGAAATTACAAGTACACTGAGAGGCAGGCAGAGAGAGAGAAGGAAGCAGGCTCCCTGCTGAGCAGAGAGCCTGATGCGGGACTCGATCCCAAGACCCTGAGATCATGACCTGAGCTGAAGGCAGTGGCTTAACCCACTGAGCCACCCAGGCGCCCTCATTTATTGGCTTCTTGCCTTTCGCAATGTCACTTCCCCAATCCCAATCCATGTTGCCTGGGAACATCTTCCAAACCAACTCCCGATGCTCAAGGGCTTGTTTCAGAATCGACTTCGCGGGGAGCTCAAACTAGAACATGGCGTGAATGAGGACAGCAACTGAAGCTCTCTCTTCCTGCTTCCCTGACCCGGGTTGAGGAGCTGATCCTCTCCGCTCAAGCCGAGCCCTCTGCAGACTCCCCTGACGGCCTATTGGCCCAGACTGGGTCACGTGGGCTCTCCTGTCCTAGAGGGCCTAGAGCCCGCACCTGGCTCAAGGTGGGTGAGAGATGCGGGCAGGGCTGGGCCTCTGCTGTGGCTTTACCCAATGCATCGGTTTGGATGAAGCTCAGCAACAAGGGACGGGAAATCCCAAACAAGAATGTTGTTTAGACAAGATAGAAATGTATTTCGCTCTCTCCCATAGAAACGGAGAGGCGGTCGCTGCCTGTTGGTTAGTGGACCCGACTTCGTTGCTCCACGAGGCACGGCTTCCAGTGTCCACACCAGCACGTGGTTTTCGGCGCAGCACGCCCTGTACTCTTGTCTGCATTACTTCGTATAATCCTCTTAATCTGGGAGGTAAGTGCTCTTTTTTCCTCTGTTTCACAGGGAAGGAAGAGGAGATACGGAGAGGTTAAGTTACTTGTCTGCTGCAAGGGGGCAGAGCCCAGGTTATTCTGGATCCAAAGTTTATGCTTTTTAGCTACGTTTTTAAGACAACATCTTCCTACCCAGGAACATGCTTATCTCTGCATTTATTTAGGTCTTATTTAATTTCTTGTACATCTTTTATTAAACTTACTAGCCTCTCTATTTTGCTGTGGTTACTGGCATCATTTTAGAAATTAACTACTCTTTGTGGCTAGGTTCATTTTTTTGTGTATGGACTTGATATCCACCCATCTTACTGAACTTGTAATTATAATTATAATTTGTCTGAAAAATCTGGAGTTTTCTAGCAAACATTTGTTATCTGTGAATAAAACCAATTTTGTTTCTAACTTTTCTACTCCTGATGTTTGTCTGTGTGTCTTCTCTCCATTCTCACTCCCTCCCTTCCCCTCTGCCTCTTCCTCCCCTTCCTTCCTCCTCTTAACTGCACTGGCTACAACCCCTAGTGTGTGGAATAGAGGCGGTAAAAGAGCATCTTTTTTTCTGTTTATTTGGTTAAATAAATTTCTCTCCATTCCCAGTTTGCCAAGGATTTTTCACAAATGTTTTTTCTTTTTTTTTTTTCTTTTTCTTAAAGATTTCATTTATTTATTTGTCGGACAGAGAGAACAAGCAGGGAGAGTAGCAGAAGCAGAGGGAGAAGCAGACTCCCTGCCGAGCAGGGAGCCCGGTGCGAGCCACCCAGGCATCCCCACGAGTGTTTCTTCTACAATTATTGAGAATATATTATTTTTCTTTTTTTAATCTGTTAATGTAATGAATTACATTACTCTGTTAATGTAATAAATTACAAAACTTAATACTAAGGGGCACCTGGGTGGCTCAGTCGGTTAAGCATCTGCCTTTGGCTCAGGTCATGATCCCAGGGTCCTGGAATGGAGCCCCGCATCAGGCTCTCTGCTCGGTGGGGAGCCTGTTTCTCCCTCTCCCTCTGCTGCTCCCCCTGCTTGTGGTCTCTCGCTCTGTCAAATAAATAAAATCTTTTAAAAAATTAATAAATAAAACTTAATGTTAGATGAAACTTGTATTCCAGGGATAAACTGGACTTGATTATACTGTATTTTCTTTTGTCTACATTCCTGGATCACTTTGCTAATATTTTGTTTGGGATTTTGCACCCATGTTCAGGCATGATACTGTCCGTTCTCTTTCTGGTACCATCTGTCGTATCTAGTCTTGTTACCACAGTGGCTCCAGCCTCACAGAGTGAACTGAGGAGTGTTTCTTCCTTTCATATTCCTTCGAAGTCTTGTATTAAATTTGAATTATCTGTTCCTTGAAAGCTTAGTAAAATTTTCCTGTAGGTACGGTGATTTGCTTTATATTTTAAACATTGTCTTCATTTTTGTTTTTAAATAATTTCAGCTTATAGAAAAGTTGTAAGTACACTACAAAGAACTCCCATATATTCTTTACCCAGATTTCCCAGTTGTTAACATTTTATATTTACCTTGTTATTCTCATTACAGTACATTTTTCTGAACAACTTGAAAATATGCTGTAGATGTGGAGTTCCATTACCTCTTAATACTTTAGCGTATATTACCTAAAAACAAAAACACTCCCCTGCGTAATCGGATAAAACCAACAAAATAAATGAACAGATCCTGTATTTTTGTCTATCCACGGACTATTTTCAGATCTCACTGGCTGTCCCAGTGATGTCCTTTACTGGTCCAGGATCCAATCCAAGCTTAGAATTGTACCTGGTTGTTATGTCTCTTTATTCTTTTCAATCTGGAACAGTTTGTCTGTCTTTCATAACCCTGACGTTTTGAAAAAACAGGCCAGTTACTTTGTAGATTGTGTTGAAATTTGGGTTTGCCCAAATGATCCTTCATAATTAGATTTAAGCTATGCATTGTCGGCAGAAAAAAAACAAGCAGGTGCTGTGTTTTTCTCAGTGTAACATAAAAAAAAGCACATAATGTTGATCTGTTCCATTGCTGGTGACATTAGCTTTTTATTTTATTTTTTATTTTTTATTTTTTTAAAATTTCTTTTCAGCGTAACAGTATTCACTGTTTTTGCACCACACCCAGTGCTCCATGCAATCCATGCCTTCTCTAATACCCACCACTTTGTTCCCCCAGCCTCCCACCCCCCGCCCCTTCAAGACCCTCAGGATGTTTTTCAGAGTCCATAGTCTCTCATGGTTCACCTCCCCTTCCAATTTGCCTCAACTCCCTTCTCCTCTCCATCTCCCCATGTCCTCCATTTGTTATGCTCCACAAATAAGTGAAACCATATGATAATTGGCTCTCTCTGCTTGACTTATTTCACTCAGCATAATCTCTCCCAGTCCCGTCCATGTTGCTACAAAAGTTGGGCATTCATCCTTTCTGATGGAGGCATAATACTCAATAGTGTATATGGACCACATCTTCCTTACCCATTCGTCCGTTGAAGGGCATCTTGGTTCTTTCCACAGTTTGGCGACCGTGGCCATTGCTGCTATAAACATTGAGGTACAGATGGCCCTTCTTCTCATTACATCTGTATCTTTGGGGTAAATACCCAGTAGTGCAATTGCAGGGTCATAGGGAAGCTGACATTAGCTTTTGATTAAGCTAAGATCTCCCAATTTTTGCCACTGTTAATTAGTATTTCAGACTATTGATTAATAAGTAATCAATGACTATTTTTGTGAAGAGATACTTTAGACTATATAGACATCTTGTTCTCCATTCAACTTTCACCTATACATTTTAGAATTTATTGATGATTCTTGTCTGTGTCATTTATTACTATTATGGTAGTTGTCAGTTGGTGATTTTCTGATTCTGTCATTCTCTCCACATTTATTTGTTGGCATACTACTAAAAGATAGAGCTTTATTTTGCCATTTGTTTATCTGTTAATTTATTTGTATCACAATAGACTCTTGGATTTTTATTTTATTCAATAGGTTATAATCTGATGCAAGGGCTTACGTAAATCAAAATTATTTTTATAGCATAAACTATACCATATTTGAGTGGGAACCTCCTAATACTGGCTTTATGCCCTGTTGACATGCCCCCATAATTCTTTGAGCACTTCACTGTTTCTTGGCACAATAGGATGTTCCAGACCTATTTCTAGTTTCTCTACCCCAGCCCTGGAATCAGTCATTTCTCATGCAAAATGGAGAGGACAGAACCTTCCAGTGACAATAGGCATGTCCTCTATACATTGTGCTCCTTTTCTTCCCAGAGGACAGAACTATTGACCAAAGGTTTCCTTGAAAAATGGAGTCAGTGTATGGATTGTGAGGGCGAGGGGGGTGTCAGACTGAAGATGTATTTATTTAATCTATGAAATGGAGGCACACATTTGGTGGGAATAACAGATTGGTATTCCTTGGAAGTAAATTAAACTTAAATCTATTAAACATTAAAATGCACATATCCTTTGATATAAGAATTTTCACTACTAGGAATATAATGTCACTTTCACTTGTGCAAAGGACTTACATCCAAAGATATCAATTGTAGTATTGTTTAGAAACAATCTAGGGCCCCTGGGTGACTCAGTTGGTTAAGCAACTACCTTCGGCTCAGGTGATGACTCTGGAGTCCCAGGATCCAGTCCCACATCAGGCTCCCTGCTCAGCGGGGAGTCTGCTTCTCCCTCTGACCTTTCCCCTTCTCATGCTCTTTCTTTCATTCTATCTCTCTCTCTCTCTAATAAATAAATAAATAAAAGAAAAAAACTAAATGCCCATTACCAAGGGACTGGTTAAATAAAGACACAGAATATCAGCTGATATTCAAAAGAATAAGTTAGTTATAAACCAAAGAAGAATGACTTCCAAGGTGAAATTTTTAACCACTTGTTTAAAAGTTATACAGAAGGGGTGCCTGTGTGGCTCAGTCAGTTAATCATCTGCCTTTGGCTCAGATCATGATCCCAGGGTCCTGGGATCGAGCCTCACATTGGGCTCCCTGCTCAGTGGGGAGCCTGCTTCTCCCTCTCCCTCTGCCCTCCACTCATGTTTGCTCTCTCTCTCTAGTTCTATCTCTCTCCAATAAATAGATCTTAAAAAAAAAAAAAGCTATACAGATATACAGAAAAACTATCCATATATATATCTCCATTTATCCATCATCCCAGGAAGGACATATAAGAAATGGTAATAGAGGCAGTTGTGGCTAAACCACTTGGGGCCACCCCTACTGCTGAGGGGGCCACACCAGCTCAGGAGTCTGATAGATAAAATCTGCTTAGCATCACCTGTGATAGGAAAAAATGTGCAGTCCTTTAGCCCTTATCCCTTTGTGTCCAGAAAATTCTACCTTACTACCATGAAAAGAATTGAGAACAGCATGATCAGATTAAGCAAACAGGCTGGAAAGCCAGGCTGTCTGGGTTGCACTTCCAGGTCCACTGCTCATAAATTACGCAACCTTGGGCAAGTTACTGAGCTTCTCCGTGATAAAAGGTTGTCTAGAAATGAGGATGGTGAACAGAACATATTCAGAGAATTGTAGGGGATTCGAGTGAGTAAATATATGCAGGAAATCTGGTTTCTGGAAAACAGTAACCACTAAAAAAAGGTGAGCTATTATTAGTAGTATTATTAGGCCCAGCGAGGAAAGAATAACAGTCTCTAAGTCTGACAATCTTTTTTTAAAAAATTTGTTTATTTTTATTGTGGTCAATTAGAGAACTCCAGCAGTGTAAAGGAAACTTGCTTTTCACTGTATAAACACCAGTCATTTTTCATTGTTGTTGTTGTTGTTATATCACGAGCATGATTTCCTCTAGGGGAAAAAGAATTATTCTGCTGGATTTAAAAGAGAAAAGAAGAAAATCCAGTAATAGTAATTCAGATGAGCTCCCCAGCTCCACCCAAAGGTACACTAGGGCAAGGCATTCATTCATTCATGAGCATGAGGGCCAGGTTCCCTCTTCCCTGCATAGAATTGGTTAAAGGCACCCAAACTTACTATGCATTTCCCCCCTTTTTGTTAATTCTGTCCAAAACCACAATGTAAGTGATTCACTTGGACCTGTCTTAGTTCGATCTGCATCAGGCCACAGTGCCCTGAGATTTCGTCCGGATGATCTTCATTGGATTTTGACTGCCCCGCACCCTGCAGTCCCGTCCATCCCAGCCTCACAGCCTGTTTCAGACCTGAGCACTTCTCACCCGGTCTCCAGGTCTCTACGCCTCTTTCCTCAAGTCCAGCCCTCGCACGGACAAGCAAAATCCTTTCCTGCTCAAAAGTTTTGTTGGCTTTCTCGAATACATGTAGAATTAAATACTGATTAAAAGTGAAATAAAATAATAACAAATTGAGGGTTTTGTGTGATACTCTGGTAAGAATTAAAAAGGAAAGACGGGCCCATTTGGGTATTGATACTGAGAAACAATTCTCATACACTGTTAATGAAATCAACCATTTCTTCTGGGAATAAATCAAGGAATATGGATCAGTGTTTTAATGTGCATGTCCTTTGCCTCAGCAGCTCCCCTTCTGGGAATTTAACTTAAAATAATCTAAGTACAGGGCACCTCGGTGGCTCAGTGGATTAAGTGTCTGCCTTTTGCTGGGGTCATCAAGTACCCGCATCAGGCTCTCTGCTCAGCAGGGAGCCTGCTTCTCCCTCTCCCACTGCCTGCTGCTCTGCCTACTTGTGCGCTCTTTCTGTCAGATAGATAAATAAAATCTTTTAAAAAATAATAATAATCGAAATACACAAAGATGTATACATAGGATACAAGGATCGAATGTAGCTTTAAATGGTAATGACGGAGGACTGGTTATTTCTTTTCTTTTCTTTTTTTTTTTTTTTAAGATTTTATTTGTTTATTTGACAGAGATCACAAGTAGGCAGAGAGACGGGAGAAGCAGGCTCCCCGCTGAGCAAAGAGCCAGATACAGGGCTCGATCCCAGGACCCTGGGATCATGACCTGAGCCAAAGACAGAGCCTTTAACCCACTGAGCCACCCAAGCGCCCCTGGTTACTTCTTTATGATGTATTATACGACAAAGCACTATGCACCCATTAAAATGATTATACAGATTTATATTTATTGACATGGAAAATATCTATTGTATAAAACAATGTGTGGGGCTCCTGGGTGGCTCAGTGGGTTAAGCCGCTGCCTTCGGCTCAGGTCATGATCTCAGAGTCCTGGGATCGAGTCCCGCATCGGGCTCTCTGCTCAGCAGAGAGCCTGCTTCCCTCTCTCTCTCTCTGCCTGCCTTTCCATCTACTTGTGATTTCTCTCTGTCAAATAAATAAAATCTTTAAAAATAAATAAATAAATAAATAAATAAAACAATGTGTGGCACATGGTAGATGTTCAATAAATGTTTATTGAATGAATGAATGTTTATAGTAAGTAAAAAAAAAAAGTTATGAAATGGCATATACATGCTCCTATTTTTTGTTTTTAAAAATCCGTGTCTCAGGGCACCTGGGTGGCTCAGTGGGTTAAAGCCTCTGCCTTCGGCTGGGGTCATGATCCCAGGGTCTTGGGATCGAGTCCCGTATTAGGCTCTCTGCTCAGCAGGGAGCCTGCTTCCCCGTCTCTGTCTGCCTGCTGCTCTGCCTATTTGTGATCTCTGTCTGTCAAATAAATAAGATCTTTAAAAAAAAAAAAATCCTTGTCTCTCTCTCTCTCTCTTTTTTTTTTTAAGATTTTATTTATTTATTTGACAGAGATGACAAGTAGGCAGAGAGGCAGGCAGAGAGAGAGAGGGAAGCAGGCTCCCTGCTGAGCAGAGAGCCTGATATGGGGCTGGATCCCAGGACCCTGAGATCATGACCGGAACCAAAGGCAGAGGCTCAACCCACTGAGCCACCCAGGCGCTCCCAAAAATCCATGTCTCTTGATGATATATTAAATATATACATTAATCTTTCTTTCTGTCTACATTTGTCTATCTGCACCTACTATCTGAAATACCCTGGAAAGATATTGACAAAACAGTGGAAAGTAATGTCAGGAGAACAGGTCATTTTGTTGTTGTTTTTTAAAAAGATACTATTTTAAGTAATCTCTATACCTAGCACAGGGCTCAAACCCACAACCCTAAGACTGAATGTTGAGTGCTCTACCAGCTGAGCCAGCCTGACACCCTAAGAATAGGTTTTCACTTTCTACTGATGGGACTTTGGGTACAGCTTTAGTTTTTTTAAATCATGTATATAAATTTTTTCTATATTTTGATGGTGAAAGAGTGAGTGTGGGTGGAATTTACAAATAATAAGGAATTTACTTGGATGATGGAAGTATAAATTCCTATCATCTTGGGACGCCTGGGTGGCTCAGTTGGTTGGACGACTGCCTTCGGCTCAGGTCATGATCCTGGAGTCCCAGGATCGAGTCCCGCATCGGACTCCCAGCTCCGTGGGAGTCTGCTTCTCCCTCTGACCTTCTCCTCGCTCATGCTCTCTCTCCCTGTCTCTCTCTCAAGTAAATAAATAAAATCTTAAAAAAAAAAATTCCTATCATCTTTACTTGGATAATTTGACATTGTGTTTCAAAATTCTTAAAAACGTACATACCACCTGACAAGAAAAATCCTTCTTTTCAACAGAAGAGAAAAATACTTACAAGGGTCAAAAAAACAAAGTATAGTATAGATAGATGAGAGTGAACTCAGAGTAGACAGTCAGGTCTTCGCTTTCCTCCCCTCAGCCCTGGGGAGAGAGAGTGAGATTTAACTTCTGCTCCTAGATGGAAGGGGCTTGAAAAACAATAGTAAGTTTAATTAAGCGGAAGAACTTAAAGAGTTGTAATTCTTGCGTAACTGAGTTTTTATCAAATATGACTGATTCTAAGATTTTAAAAAGAATGCATGAAAAAGATTGAAGAATATATACCAAAATATTCACGTAGTGAATTTTTAAAAATGTATCCATTTCTTTGATTTCTTTTCTAGAATGAATAGGAATTACCTTCGGACTTGAAAAAAAAAATAGTTCTGTTAGGAATGCTTCTGAGCATGACTTTTCCTGCTTTGCCTTTAAAAACATTTTGTAAATCTGTCCACTTTGCTCCTACTGTGAAGGTATTTGTAATCGTAGCTGTTGACTTTGCCGAGCTGATCTTTTCCACTTTATATTAAATCTAGTTTTATAGGGATCTTTCTCTCATTTATGCTTTTGTTTTCCCATGTTCCCATGGTGAAGGCAGAAGTCGGCTCTAGAACCCGTTGTCATGGATATAGCTAGCACTGAGTTGGCTTAAAAGTATGTGATGGCAGGATAATGCAACTATGCAGTTTTTGAGACAAAGTAGTCTTCTTTTTAAAAAATTAAGTGAGTGGGGAAAAAAAAGTGACAGTGGTTTCCATAGAACGTGTTATGCTTTCGTTGTTCTTTATTCAGTCACATGGCTATGAGGAGAGATGGCAGGTGGGATGAAGGTCAAACCTGGAGGTGACTCGGAGCCCTAGACAAAATTCCAACCTGACTTCCAACACTCGTCACTTGTCTGCTGTGTCTGAGGCCCTGGGAGCCCGAAATGACCTGGTAAGGTCTCCCAGTGTTCAGAATAATGCCCTAAATCCAACTTTCAAAATATTTAACAGTCAGGTTCCCCTGTCTTTCTCAGAGTAGAACATATTCTGAAAACAATAAGGTATTTAATTTACAGTTGATGAAATCAAGGGGTAGGTTAAAAGTTGACCGAGGTCACTTAGGTGGGTTGGGAGACCACAGAGATGCAATCCTGAGGTTTCCAGCTCTGGAGCGTTCATCACTACAGGACAGATACACAAGCAACAGTGGTTTGTGAAATGCCTCCCATGAGCAAGCACTGTGACAGCTGCTCATTTTATAGGGTTTTGAATTTCCCCACAACCTTGAAAGTCCGGGGGAGAATTAGTATTCCCGTTAAACAGATGGTAAATCAAGGCACAAAAAACATTTGTGATTGCCTCATAGGCCATAGCTGGTAAAGGGCAGATCTCAGGTTTGAACCCGAGCCTTCAGGTTCTATGTCAAATATTTTTGCATGGATTTTGAAAAATTTTGAGCATTAACATTATTCTTAAAATGGTACTGTCTGAACGTCAGAATGTTGGTTACCTCTGGGATGGGACTGAGGATTGAATGGAAATGGGCATGAATGAACTCTGTAAGAAGGAAATGTTCTCTTTCTTGATCAAGTCCTAGAGTTACATCCACATGTAAAAAGTCACTGAATTGTACACTTAAGATTTATGTATTTTACCACATGTATGTATATCTCAATAAAGAAAACCACTTAAAGAAATACCACTTCTCGGGGTAAAGAATACCACTTCTTGGGGTACCTGGGTGGCTCAGTGGGTTAAGCCTCTGCCTTCCGCTCAAGTCATGATGTCATGGTCCTGGGATCGAGCCCCGCATTGGGCTCTCTGCTCAGCCGGGAGCCTGCTTCAGCCTCCCTGCCTACTTGTGATCTCTGACTCTCTGTCAAATAAATAAATAAAATCTTAAAAAAATATTACTTCTTGGGGCGCCTGGGTGGCTCAGTGGGTTAAAGCCTCTGCCTTCGGCTCAGGTCATGATTCCGGCATCCTGGGATCGAGCCCCACATCGGGCTCTCTGCTCAGCAGGGAGCCTGCTTCCTCCTCTCTCTCTGCCTGCCTCTCTGCTTACTTATAATCTCTGTCTGTCAAATAAATAAATAAAATCTTTAAAAAAATATATTACTTCTTGTCCTATCCTAATGCAACTATGTGATGTGTTCTTTTCCACTTACTTTGAAAACACTTTTCCATGTTGTTGCATAACATGCTTATTTGTCATTTTAAAATGATGATGATGACAGTTTCATAAATATTTTCCTATTCCTTTCACTTTGATGATGATTCTTCTTTTTTTTCATTTTGATTCTTTTTTTTTTTTTTTTAAAGATTTTATTTATTAATTTGACAGACAGAGATCCCGAGTAGGCAGAGAGCAGGCAGAGAGAGAGAGGGGGAAGCAGTCTCCCTGCTAAGCAGAGAGCCCGATGCGGGGCTCGATCCCAGGACCCTGGCATCATGACCTGAGCTGAAGGCAGAAGCTTTAACCCACTGAGCCACCCAGGCGCCCCTTCACTTTGATTCTTAAAGCCCTTCTGCAAGGTAGGAAGGGCCAGAATTATTATCCTCATTTAGTAAATAAAAGGAAGTAAGACTCAGAAATTAACTAATTTTACTTGTGATTTATTTTCAAGATTTTTTCTTTTAAAGATTTTATTTATTTATTTGAAAGAGAGAGAGACACAACAAGAGAGGGAACACAAGAAGGAGAAGCAGGCTTCCTGCCCAGCAGGGAGCCTGATGGGGGGCTGGATCCCAGGACCCTGGGATCATGACCTGAGCTGAAGGCAGAGGCTTAACAACTGAGCCACCCAGATGTCCCTCAAGCTGTTTCTAAAAAATATTAGAGGTGGCCATTAAAGGGTTTGTTCAAAGCCATGAAGTGTTAGGGACAGAAGTAAAGTGAGCTTTGGTTTTCGTGCTCATTCCTCTGGGCCACAAGTTCCCATAACTACCTCCCATCCGTGCCTCTGACAGAGGTCAGTACTGGGGCTCAGTTCAACTGTCTGCATGCCACCTGGCCTCAAACTGGCCTCTGGTTCTAAGAAGAGAAGAAAAGAATATGCAGCACAGTTCCATGTCTAAGATTCTCATCACCTTTTTAAAATTACATGAACTATACATTTTAATTGTAGAAGAGTCTGGAATACAGGTTAGCCAAAAATTCAAATAATAATCACCAAAACAGCACTGCTCACACATAGCTACTGTTAATATTTTGGCATACATCCTTTTAGACTTTCCACAGTGTTATTGTATCTGCATAACTCTTTGCAGTTTCTTTAGCTTAGCAGCCTATCAGCAACTTTGGTCCATATTTATATATATAAATCTTCATCACCCTTCACAGAGTTCTCATGATATAACTACATATTTCTCAGGATGTAACTGGCCCTCTATTTTGAACAGCATAGATTATTTCTAATTTTTCTTTATTACAAATAAGGCTTTTGAGTAACCTTTTTTTTTTTTTTGAAGATTTAATTTATTTGACAGAGAGAGATCACAAGCAGGCAGAGAGGCAGGCAGAGAGAGGGGGGAAGCAGGCTCTCCTTCAAGCAGAGAGCCTGATGCAGGGCTCGATCCCAAAACTCTGAGATCATGACCCTAGCTGAAGGCAGAGGCTTAACCCACTGAGCCACCCAGGCACCTCCTCCTTTTGAGTAATCTTGAATGTGCATTTTTCTAATGTTTGATTATTTTCTCAGAATGCATTCCTAGAAATAGAATTGCCTGAATCAAAGTTCTAGTTTAAATTTTTTTTGAACATTTTAAAATTACACTAAACATATTATATCAATAGTAAAGACAATTCATGAAATATTATCATTTTAATTCTTTTTTTTTTTAAGATTTTATTTATTTATTTGACAGAGAGAGATCACAAGCAGACAGAGAGGCAGGCAGAGAGGGAGATAGAGGGAAGCAGGCTCCCCGCTGAGCAGAGAGCCCGATGCAGGACTCGATCCGAGG
Organism: Mustela nivalis; assembly: GCF_964662115.1. Lineage (NCBI taxonomy): Eukaryota > Metazoa > Chordata > Mammalia > Carnivora > Mustelidae > Mustela > Mustela nivalis. Next base: position 47,421,813 of record NC_139031.1, read on the forward strand.
ATCCTGAGATCATGACCTGAGCCAAAGGCAGCAGCCTAATCCACTGAGCCACCCAGGCGCCCCTATCATTTTAATTCTAACAACATTTTCTGATTTTTTTCTTTTCAAATCTTGTCTCTAAACATAAGTGATTTATGTGGTTACAGCATACTTACTGTTTTGTCTTTTTTATTATAACTTTTTAAAAAAAGTAATCTCTATACCCAACATGGGGCTCAAACTCATCACCCTGAGATCAAGAGTCTCATGTTCTACTGACTCATCTAGCCAGGTGCTCCTATTATAACTTTATTATAATTTATTAGCACCTACTTTTTATAATTTTCATTTTTCATGGCCGTATACTAGTTTATCAACTTCAGACAATTTTAACAATCCCTTCTTGGGCATTCAGATTGTTTTCAGTTCTTCTGTGTTATGGTATAATAAATACCTGAGGCATTTAACCTTTTTTTTCTTTTTTCTTTTTTAGAAATTTTGTTTATTAATTTGACAGAGAGAGAGAGAGAGCCCAAGCAGGGGGAGTAACAGGAAGAGAGAGACAGAGAAGCAGATTTCCTGCTGAGCAAGGACCCCCCCCCCCCCATTTACCCCCACCCCCGGATCATGACCTGAGCCAAACGCAGATACTTAACTGCCTGAGCTACCTAGACCTCCTAGCTTTTTCTTTTTGAGAATGATTTCCTTATGGACAGTTACTCCAAAGTGATATTACTGGGTTCAAGAACATTATTTTTAGATCATAATACATTTTACTAGATTAATCCAAAGAAATGATCCCACTTTCCAAAATACCAACAGCACTAACCCCATCTCTCCCTGGTAAGTCTTCTCACTGACATGCTTGGTTGTAAGGATTCTTCTCTGCACCATCCTTGGTGGGGTCATACTATGGTGTCCTACCCCTATTCTTATCCCAGATCCAATCCCAAACTCAGAAAGAGTCACAAACTCATGTGTTGTCCCTATGGCCCCTACTTCACAAAGAAATAAAAATAATTTGAAAGTTTTAAAAATGGAGTCATGAGTAGGAGTGCAGTAGGTGTTATATTTTTGCTGATTCTTAATGTATACAGCAGGCCCTTCTGCTCCAATCTGTGGAGGATACAGTCTAAGACTCCCAATAGATGCCCAAAACCATGGATAGTACAGAACCGTAATTATATTGTGTTCTTTCCTATGTATACACATCTATAATAAAGTTTAATTTATAAATTAGGTACAGCAAGAGCTTAATAACAATACTAATAAAATAGAATGAGTATAATAATATATAGTAAAAGTTATGTGTATGTGGTCTTTCTCACAGACTGTCAGACTGTACCCTTCTTGTGATGACATGAGATGGTAAAACGCCTCCATGATGAGACAGAGTGAGGGGAGTGACAGGGGCACTGTGATGTGGATTCAGGCTACTGTTCATATCAGGAGGAGGATTATCTACCCCCTGACGACTGTTGACCCTGGTCACTGAAACCTCAGAAAGCAAACCACAGATAAGGGGGACTGTGGTGTTAGAGGTCTGGTTTGTCACAGACATCATTCTGACAGTTGTTTGTGTTTTGCCATTGGGATGGTTTACTGGGCAGAGAAATATGTCTTGATTTTTGTTTCTTTTTATTATAAAAATGATATGTGCCATACAGAAGACATAGCAAAGCAAATATCCACCATTTAATAGTTTTATAGAAGTAGGAGTTCAATAGATAATTGTTGAGTGGGTCCCCAACCTCCTGAGGACAGATGAGAGGAGATGCTCACGTGTTTTCTCTCTCTTCTTTCTCAACAGACATCCTCAGCCTCGTATAGTGTCATGGGTTCAATGAGACTATATGGATGTTAAAACTCCTTTAATAAAGGGATAAACACTATAGGAACTCTCGAATGAGATGCCATTCCTCCTTTAAGGAATATTCATTTGTTTGATTTTCTCTCCTGGGTTTATGTATTTTTCCTCCCATGTTGGTGGTCTAGCAAAACAAGATTCTTCTTGTTTTCCAAGAGTTGTCTCATGGAAATCAAGGAAGACATTTGGATTAGGTGTCTATCACTGCAGAATGAATCACTCCAAAATGTAGCAGCAAAAACAGACGTTGCCGTCTTTTACAACCTAATCTCTTGGCAGGGGCACACCATCCCTCTGCCACTTGCTTGCTTTCGATCTCACAGACCAAGGCTAGTACCAAGTGGAGGAGAACTACCTACAGGTATGAATGCCAGGAGACAGAGTCGGCGGGGGCTATCTTGGAGGCTGGCTAGGACAGCAATGAACCAATGAGGCTTGCCTATGCCTCCAGAAGATCAATAGAAATGGGGGAACACAATTTTATTGTTAAATAAGCTTTCTACTTAAGTACTTAAGCTTAAGTACTTTCTACTCAGTCACTTTGGGAATTATGAACTTACCCATGGTTTGCCAAGCCCTGTGTGGTTTATGGAGGCATATACTGTGGGAAGTGGATGTTTCCTTGCTGTTTGGTGATATTTAATTGGCATATTGACACATTTTTTGTTGTGCTTATCTAACATTGGGATGTTGTCTACAATGCACCGTTGGTATTAGTTACTTCATTATAAGGTTTCTATTTCTCTACTATGGTAACTATTGTAATAGAAGTTCCTCTATCTATCTACTTATAAGATTACTGGTGGGGTGTGTGTGTGTGTGTGTGTGTGTGTGCGTGCGTGTGTGTGCTTTATACCTTATATCATTTTTCTTTTCCCTGAAGGTAATATTAGAAACATGTTAATAGGCGCTAACACTAATAACAATTATGACATCTTTTCATAGAGTCTTTGTTTCACTGTGGGCTCAAATTCACATGCTCCAGCATGTACTGGAAAAGAAATACACATATCACTGTGGGCATTTGCATGACTATAAAAATGCTGCTGTAGAGTTTACTCTTAAATTCGCCTCTGTGCCTAAATAAATGTTCCTATTAGGTAACATACAATGTAACTTAAAAATCTATGGTTGAAAAGTATTTACAATTAATATTCTATAAATGAGGATGAAAGATTATGGAAAAAGTATTAACACTTTTGTTTTCAGCTTGTATCCTGTGGTCCTAGGATTCTGTTTCTTGTAAAGGATACAAATGCCCTTATATAAAGGCTATTCACTGTGATGTTAATAATGCAACCTTGGGTTAAAAAGGAACTGTAAATAGAAACTGACATTCTGTTTGCTTAGTGGTGTAGTTTTCTTTTTGTTTTCTATAATTTTGAATAATTTGAGTATTACTATATGCCATCCAAGGAAATATACCCACTGTTGCAGGACTCAAGGAATTCCTTTCTGGGCCTTTATGCAAATGGAGAAATGACTACTGTGTTGTTTTTGTTTCCCACCCCCAGACAATCAGCTGTCCTTATTCTAGAGTTCTGTCATATAGCCAACAGTGTGTTATTGTCTGCTCAAGATTGTCTAGTAAGATAGTGTCTCCCCTAAATCTGAAACAGCCACACTCACCATCGACCTTTGACCTTTCTTCTACGAGCCCATTCCTATTTTCCCCATTAACAACTTGAGCTATCCTCCGCTCCACCAAGTCTTCCAGGTGGGGGGTACCTGCTGACCTTCTGCTTTAGTCTCTTTGTCCTCCACCTCCAGTCATTAGCCCACCTGAGTCTGACTCAGATCATCATTTCCTCTGCCCACAGCCTCCCCTGCAATGCAACCCCCTGCAAGGGAGCATTCTCACCATGGAATGTTCCTCCCAACCTCAAACTGTCTGGGCTCTCATGGTGGCATGGACAACCTGGTGTATGCCTGTCTTCCAGCCACCACTTACTTACGATGATGGACACGCAGCTTGGTGCCGTTTCCTGTAGGTCCTCTCCCACAGACTAAACCATAGTCTCCTTAAAGCAAGAAGGGTTGGGAGAGGAATATACCTGGGATGCTCAGCCAGGAAGTGATCCCCCCCCCCGGGGAAAAATGGCAACATCTGGAGATAGTTTGGGTTGTTAAAAGGGGAGGAGTGCTACTGGTACCATGTGTGGAACAGGCCGTTCCATAAAGAACTGGGAGGCTCAAATGTCACTCACGCTAAGGTTGAGAAACACTGTCTCTAGTGCTTGCCAAGGCCCAGAAGGATATTGTCCTCCTCCTTTTCCACACAAGGACACTTTTCTTTTCTTGGTTCTCTTTTCCAGGAACTGAAGCTGAGAACAGTTACTTGCCCTACTTCCACCATATAGTGGAATAAGAATTTGCACCCATGTATCTCAGCTTAGAGAAATGGTGGCCTTTCTTCTGCTTGCTTCTCAGGGAGGTCTCCACTGACTGCCAGTTAGGAACTTGTGGGGCAGGACAGAGAGGACCCAGGCCAGTGCTGTTCAAACTGCAGGTCCCATCTGTTAGTGGGTTGTACATGAAATTAGTGGTGGTGTGTGACCAGCAAAATAATAATTATTATCATAATAAAAGACAACAAAACAGATCAGAAAACATGTAGAAGTATTATTTTGTGAAACTGTAGTTCTGGACACATGTGCAGGGGGATACATATGCTGTTGTATCCTAATGTAAAATTTCCTATTAAAATTTGCCATTGGGGAACCTGGATGGCTCAGGCGGTTGTCTGCCTTTGGCTCAGGTCGTGATCCTGGAATCCCAGGATGGAGCCCTGCATTGGGCTCCCCGCTCGGTGGGGAGTCTGCTTCTCCTTCTGACACCTCTCTCTTGTGCGCTCTCTCAAATAAATAAATCTTAAAAAAGAAAAAAAAAAAAAGATTTGCCCAACAATGTTTGACAGATCTGCTCCAGTGTTGCTGAGTTGTGGGTATAGTCCATTAAGAAACACACACACACACACACACACACAAAAGAAACACTTAGCCATGAGCCCCGAGGGTATGTATGATTGTCTGTACCCCAAGGCCAGCTTGACTCAAGCCAGGGAAGATAGGAAGGAAAAGGTGCTGCTGAGTGTGGAACTGGAGCCAGTCCTGGCTCTCATTCATTCCCCACATATTTGCCAAGCATCTGCTTGTCCTTGGGCTTATTCTAGGCGGTAAAGCTTAGTGGGCAGCACAACAGTTAAACTCAAGTGGACTCATATTCTGGTGGGGGAAGGCTGGCCGTAGTGAGGCAGGGAGAAGAGGGTAAAGTCCTGGCCTGTTGGGGGACTGCTGTGCTTCCCGGGCCCTTCCTGCCCCCTCCACTCCCACCCACTCCCAGGCCACACTGGGCGCCCCAGGATTCCATTTCATGTCTCCCTTCACACTTAATGCAGCAACCAACCTCCGTACCCATGGAAATGAGAAACAGGAACAAGTAAAGAGAAGAGCCGGGACTGAGACAGAGGGAACAGGTAATGTGATTCCCCAAACCTTACTATTTACTGGAGTTTTTAAAAAATACCGTGAAGATGCTTCAGATCTACCATCAGGAGATAAGTTGTAGACCTTTTAGTCCCCTATTTAAAAATTAGACAATTTGTCCTTTCTCCTGTGGGTTTTTTTGTTGGATGAGTAGATTTCTTCCTCCCTCCCCCTTTTTAATTTTTTTTTCTAAAGATTTATTTATTTGACAGAGAGTGAGAGCACAAGCAGGGGGAGTGGTAGGCAGAGGGAGAGAGAAAGAGAAGCAGGCTCCTGGGAGCCCCATGCGGGGCTTGAAGCCAGGGATCGTGACCTGAGAGGAAGACAGACGCTTAACCACTGAGCCACCCAGGCGTAGCAAGTGGATTTCTTCACAGGTTTTTGGGCATCCATCTCATGTTTCTAGCTGTTGACTCTTCGCGAACAATGGATTCTGTATGTGGGAAGAAAAGGGCTATGAATTCCTGATGTGCTGTCTGTAAATAATCAGAGCAGGGCTTCCTTTGTTGCTGGGATGTAGTAACACTGTGTGATGCACAGGCACTGCTGTATTAGAGATATTATTTGGGATTTTATGAGATGTTACATACATACATGAACTGCATCTGTCTAGGGCTAAATGTGTTTGTTTTGTGAAGTGAGTTGAATTTTTAGCTAACGGTTGGTAAGGACATTGCAAAGCTTGAACCTATAAAGTTAGATGGAAATGGTCTTCAGGCTCTGGGAGCACATGGCTGCATGTGGTGCTTGAACAGGTAGGTAACTAGTTGAGATTTTATTCCTATCTTTGACAAATGGTTAATCAGAACAGGTTGGGTGTGGGCTAGGAACAGAGACTCAGAGAGCAAGAGACAGTTCCTGCCTCCGTGGAGGTCTTGTCATAAGACAGAAGATAGGAGGACAGTTATAATACTGTGAGAGGTAAGGGGATTTTTGGGGTGGGCAGAAAGCTCACGGTAGGAAGTCTGAACTCAGAAATGTATTTTTACGGGGAAAATGCAAATTATAGACAGTAACTGCTGGCAGAAAGAAGTAGGTAAGAAGTGGGGGAGGTTAAGTTAAAGAAGGGAGGGGAACTGAATGGCAGGGCAGCCATTCTATCAGACTTCAGTGGGCTTGTTGTAGCATCTTGAGCATCTTCTATGCTACAGATGGGGGTACTGCAGCAATCACAGTGTTTATTTTCCTTCTAAATTTAGTCAGTCACTTTAGTACAAGGGTCCTTTCAATAAGCATGAAATATGAGGACTTTCAAATTTTGTCAAAGTCTAAGGACTTATGGCTTACAGTCTTCTAACTAGTCTTTATTTGTTGCTGCATAAGTAAAAGTTGGTAATAATAGTTAATTTGACATTTTAGGAGAAAGGATTCTTGAAATTCACCAGGTTGTTTTAGCTATTTATTTCAGGGTCTTCTTTGAGCTACCTTAGATATTGCTCTGCATTTTGATTTTGGGATTTGTTTTCTGGAGGGCAAGGAGAAAACAGTAAAAATCAACCCATGAACAAATAGTGAATAATGGGTTATTTTAAAATTTTCTGATGGAAACCTGCAAAATCTGGTAGTCTGGGAATCTTTGGAAGATGCATTTCATTCCGATTTCTTTCTCTTAACTGATACTTGGGTTTCCAGTCTGCAGGAAATCACTGGAGCCCCAGGAGGGTCAGAACAATCTAATGGGGGCCCCAAAAGACCAAGCCAGAATAGTACTGAATTCCAGTCTATAACCAAGAGTGAGGCTGTGAATGGAAAGCAAACTTGGGCCCCCTTGCTGGCAACATCATACATAGCATCTGGGTTCTCTGTGGCCTAAGATACTAGACTGTATCTCTTCATCTCCCTAATAACTGAGTCGGAAATCTGCCTGAAAGAATTTGTTACCCCCAGCTAAGCTTTGTGGAGCTGAGGGCTTTCCAAGACTCAAGTGTTTACTCAATTCAGGTCACTGTGTGCCAAACACTTTCATTATAATTCTGTTAACTCTGTGAGATGGATAATATCCTGTTTTACAGATGTGACATCATACAAGCATGTGGAAGGGAAGACATGGTGGCAAGAGTAGAACAGAACATTTCGAAGGCCGAAAATGATGGCATGGTCAAATTGAAGAACTTCCGAAGAAAAATAAGAGGTATGATTTTCCTCTTAAAGTATTTTTTTTTTAACTAAGAGCCTTCTTATGCCTCAGCTCCCCCCTACCTTTTTCTTAAAGACAGCTTTATTGAGGTACAATTTACACACCGTACAATTTACCCATTTGATGTGTACAATTCAATGGCTTCAAATATATTCGCAGGTTTATGTGACCAGAGGTATGGCTCTTAAATGTGGCATAGTCTTTCGGGCTGGCTGAACAAGAGGTCACAATTCCGTGTGTTTTCTTCAGTCCTTTATTTTCAGGTCAACTGAGTGTTCTTACCAGTGCCCATCTTAAGATGTAAATGTCACCAGTCAGAGGTATCTGTCTAAAATAGACCTGGGTCCAACATTTAGGGCAGTACTGAGCAAGAACAGAGCAAATAGCCAACACTATTTCATGATAATTGTACCATTTTTAATTTGAACCTGTTTGTTAAAAGGAACCATCACGGATTTAGTTTCTCCTTGAAAATGAACGTATGTTCACAATCTCTGGGCTCTTCTCACCGCTCCTCCCTTCCATTTCTTTCAGGTCAAAATAGGAAAACAGGACCATTCTAGTATACTTTTCTTGGAATACATATATACACATATACATATATATACACATACATTTTCTTGAAATATATATACATATATATATATACATTTTCTTGGAATTATATATATGTGTGTGTATATATATATATATATATATATATATATAGAATACAATGATAAGCAGGAGGGTTATTATAAATTGTATGCAGTAAATTAAAGTACGGTTCATATTTGGGGGGGGGAAGTGTACCTTTCCAGATCTATTTTATTAATTTAGGCACTTGACTCCCCAAACGACAATCCTTTAAATTAAAAAAATATACTTTATTCCTCCAGCCTTAATATATGATCCATAACTGAACTTACTCTATTTTAGGGGTTTGATTTTTTTAAAAAAAGATTTTATTTGAGAGAGAGAGAGAGAGAGCGAGCTCGATCACATGTAGGCAGAAGCAGGCAGAGAGAGAAGGGGAAGCAGGCTCCCTGCTAAGCAGGAAGCCAGATTCGGACTCCATCCCAGGACCCTAAGATCATGACCTGAGTGGAAGGCAGAGGCTTAACCCACTGAGCCACCCAGGCGCCCCTGATATATTTTTTTAAGATTTTATTTATTTGAGAGACAGAGGGAGAGAGGGCACAAGTAGGCAGAGCAACAGGCAGAGAGGGGGAGGTAGACACACCCCCCCACCCCCATCCCCCGCTGAGCAGAGAGCCCCTGTGGGACTCAATCTCAGGACCCTGGGATCATGATCTGAGCTGAATGCGGACAGATGCTTAACCAACTGAGCCACCCATATGCCCTTAGGGGTTTGATTTTCTTTAGGCAGATCCTATTGTAGTTTTTAAGTGGTAGAAACACTACTATTAAAGTCTAAATTCATATCCAGGGCCTTCCCTTCCTCCATTGACCTCTTCTAGGTGCCAGGGAAAAAGACAAATACTTCCCCCCAGTGACCCCTACGTTTCAGAAGGGGGAGAAAACAAAGTTTGAGGCCTAGTCTGCCCTTATTTGCATAACAAACATCTATAGAGAGCCAAATACCCTATTTGTGATAAAATAAGAGTGCACTGTAATTTAAGAATGCTCTCCAATTCTTGTGCTAGAAACTTGCTGAGCCTGACTTTCTGGGGAGAAAAAGTGGGATTCTGGGGTAAAACAGAGTTAGTTACCCCTTGTTGCCACTCTGAAACTGCAAGAAAGCTCAAGCATTCCCACTGCAAAATGTCCAAGTTCTTATCCCTTTCAGCACATCAGGTAAGTTTTTATTACCACACTCAAAATTTTCCTAGTGCAGAGGTATCAGATATCCAGGAGCGTGAAAGAGACCCGAGGATGAGAAAGTCTAACAGGAACCTCATTGTGACACTATGCTAGAAAGGAATTCACTTTAAAGGGAGTCCATCCTGGGATCTAAAGGTTTCAGTTCCTGAGCTACCAACATGCCTTGCTGAGTGCTGGCATGGATCCCAAATGCAGTATGCATCTTCTTTGGTTTACCAATCTCATTCTCACATCCCCCAATGCCCATTTCTGTCTAGACTTTCCTTCTTCATATCTCCCCTTTCTCTTCCCACTTTTCCCCTACTGCTTATCAAAATGGCTTAGAGCTTTGAGACACCAAAAAGTGGCTCTGGAGTTCTAAAAATACCAGATTATGCCAGAACAACCACTTCAGGATATTAAGTTAGGGTGTTGTCAGTGCCCAAAAAAAGTGCTGGGGCGGGGGGGATATGTAAGGGAAAAGGCTGCAGTGAAAAGTCACTTAGTATTAATTTCAGTGTCCTTATTTTTCTCCTTTAGGAAGCTAATATGCAGAATTTTTGAATAAGGATAGGCTTCATTTTTAAAAAGTAAAAATTCTCTGTACATTCACGGATCTACAAGAGCAGCTTTAAATATCAATGTTCTGGTTCTGCTCTCCTAAGTCGATTTTTCCCCCCAACACTCAAATTTAAGGAAAAGGGCAGATTTCAATCTTCATTTGAAAAAAGGGTAAGAGTTGATAGGAAGTTCTATGATGCTTCAGGACACGACAATATTCACATTAGAAGTTTTCTAAAAAGCAAGGACAAAGGGTATTTTAAAAAGGTGCTTTCAAATAGGCTGAAATTCTTTGCTTTAATTATACATTTTGTTTATATTAAGCTCCCATCTTTTTTCTGAAAATGACTCTTCTGCAATTGATCCAATCCTATTTCCCCACACAACTGGTTCTAGTTGATAGTTCCAGAGAGGGCATTTGTGGACTCTTGGACAGCAGAGAGAAAAACCTCAGTGCCACTGTAGAGGCAGAATTGGGGACTTGGGTGCTGCCAGCACCTGTTTTGGATTTGTGGAGATTAGTTCCAGAGAGCCAGCCACCAGAGAAGGTGAGTCTTGGGATTGTACCACTCCAGGGTCCCAGTCATCTTTTTTTTTTTTTTAAAGAGAGAGATTTATTTATTTGACAGGCAGAGATCACAAGTAGGCAAAGAGGCAGGCAGAGAGAGGGGAGGAAGCAGGCTCCCGGTCCCAGTCATCTTGAGGCTTACAGTGGAGACTGGCAATGACTTAACTGATCCTTCTTAAGTACAAGGCATTCAGCTCTAGGTATTTTTCAGGTTTCTCAGTTAATCCTGAAAATCCCATGAGATAAATACCATTAGGTCCTCCCAGCTTTATAGAGAATTCTGAGGCATAGGGAACTTAAGTAACTGCAGTAGCTGAGCTGGGATTCAAACCCTTGCTGTCAAACTCCAGAGCCAGTGCTCTGAACTACATTATTATTTTGTCTCTAAGCCAGTGAGCAATTTCCCTTATCAAACAAGTTTTGAGTTTGCTATCTTGTACTTTCAGCCAAATTATGTAAGATGTATGCATTGTAGGTATACTAAGTAATACACTAATCAAAGTAAGGAAAAATACCTGAAAGTTATGTCCAAAGCCACTTTATCTTCCTCCTTGAACTTGTTTCCCTTCCCTTTCTCACTAAATGACATTTTCATCCATACAAGATGAAATGAAATCTTGGGAGTCACTCTGGATCCCCTTCTTCCCAACTTCCACATCACCTCATTTTATATCCCAAACCACTTTATTCTACAATCACACATATAGCAGTTAAAATGGACAAAACCACATCTTTAAATCAGTTCCCTTCTCTTTATTCCCACAACTAATGCCCGAAGTCATACAAATGCCCTCAACCTTATTTAACCTTTTTGTGCCCTAGTATCTTCACCTGTAAAATGGGGTCAATCATACCTACCCTGCATAGGGCATTTGAGGAAGAAAGAGTATGGAAAACACTTAGCACAGTATTCAACAACTGTTAGGTATTTCTTTTAGGCACTAAACTCTTGTATGTGCTCATGGAGATTTGCAATACTTTTATAGCAAAAACATGAACTGAAATGGAAGTCTTCAGATGAATACAACTTCATATTTTTGCACTTCTCCAGGTGACTTTTCAACATAATATAAATTCTTAGCACATACACACACACACAACCTCATCCCCACAAACCCAACAACCTTCAATCCCCCCTCCTTATTCCCTATTAGCAGATATGTTACAGATTGCCATGTTATCTGAAAAGTATAGCACATTACACTAACATTTAAAATCAACTCCTTGTTATGTCAAATCCACTACTAGAACTTTAAGATGTTAAAATAGCTCTTGTTCAGTGAATATTCAAAGGTACAAACTCATTTATTCATCAGAACATGAAAGAGTTAATGTATCTTATAGGTTACATACAAATATACATATTATTCATATTCCATTTCATATTAGATTCTTTTGCTTGATACCCAACTTTCATGTTGGTTTAATAAAACATAAAAATAATGCATATTGTAAGGATCAATTATAATTTAAGACAGCCACTCAGTGCTATCTATTAAAATACACACACACACACACACACACACACACACACACACACAGGAATATCAAAGTAGTATTAAACACTTCTCTTCATTAGGCTTCTAGGGAATGTAGCCAACGTAAGCTTATGGGTTGGGTATTTAAGACAAAAGAAACCTGAGGGGTTCTTTGTTAGATAGAAAAGAAAAATGTAATAATCAAGCCCAGACTCCTAATTCTACATTTTTCTTTCCAACATTTATCTTTATTGCCTAGTTAATTAAGGTTCAAACTTAAAAGAAGAGTAAGGTAGTATATTAATAGTTACCCTAAAAGACTACTTCCCCTTACTAATTTTCTTACCTTGCATCCATGTTGTTTACTACATTAATACCTGAGCAGTATCAAGTTATCAGGTCCTGTTAGAACCAAGAACCAGATTTTAGGCTTATAAATGAGAGATATATAATTTGTTTTCAAACACAAAGGTAAAGCACAGGGAAGGGAAAGAGTAGTGAGGAATCACATTATTAAAACTTCAGAGGTTTTAGAAGTACCTTATTGATAATGGTAATAAACTGCAGGTCAGTGTTCCCTTCTGTTCTCAATGGTATTAAACCTAGGAATCTTGCCACACCAATACCTGTCCAGGTATTTGAACAGATTTCAGGCCCTTTATGAGAAAGAAAAACTTCAGTTTTAAACGCTGACCAACATTTTTATAGTGGTATATGGTTTTCTTTGATCCAAAGGATTAGGCAAACTTTGTTACCCATACCTCTCACTTCTTCAGTGGTATTGATGTCCATCTTGGGGGGCAAATAAATAAATAAATAAATAAATAAAATAAAATCAGAAGGCTTCATCACAGTATCTAACAAAATCTGATTAAAGACTTTACTATAAAAATGACAGGGAAAATTAGGAAAATTTAGGACTATCCATACAACTTCAGGACAGGAGAAACATTTTTCAACATGACAGGAAATCCAGAAGATGTCAAAACTGACAAGAGTTGACCATATAAAAATTTTTAAAAAGGTACAATCAAAAGATACCACAAATGTCAAAATATAGACACTGGGAAAAAATATTTGCAATACAAAAAATTTAGTGTTAATATTCTCACTACAAAAATAAGTGCCAATTAAAAATTTTTATAAAATTGGCAGTTTATAGATGAGGAAATGCAAATAGCCGTTAAGCATTAAAAGAATGCTCAGAAAAGATCATAGACATGCCAAATTAAAACCATCAGATTGGCTAAAAAAAAGTAAGGTCAATATTATTAATTTACAGTACAAGTGGGGATATAGGATAATGGTGACCAATGGGGAGAGAAAATCACTGCAAGCTTGACTTCAGTAATACATGGTAACCTCTATCTACTTAAGTCTAACTACACATTATATGTAAGAACATTCACTACACTGACAGCAAAAAAAATGACAACCTAACCTACCTACAGCGGTTGGTTAAGTTGGGAACTATTATATAGCAGATGGCTATGCTACTGAAAATAAGACAAGGAAACAGATTTTACCATTAGAGCCCCGAGAAGGAACCAGTGGCCCTGCGTATAACTTTTCAGGTCAATGAGACAAATCAGAGTTCTGACCTCCAGAGCTGATAGTAAATTTATGCTGTTTTAAGCCATTAAACCTGAAGCAATTTTTTACAGCACCAAAAAGAAACATACACATAATAAGGGGTAATAAAAGAAGTATGTGGACAATACGGTCTCCAGAAATTCCCTTACTGAAGTTTAATATGGGGAATATCAACAGGGAATTTGGTACCGCCTAGGAACCCACTGTTGAGAGCAGTGCTAGGTACATAAAGAGACAAGTAATAAATAGCCTAGTATAGATAGGATTTAAAAAATTGTTTTTTAATTGAGGTATAACTTGACATATAACCTATCAGTTTCAGATACACAACATAATTAAATATTTAGATATACGGCAAAATGATTTCCTTTTCTCTGTATGAATTTTGGAGATTAGTAGAAATGGGTCTCTCACAACAGGATCTATCCTATCATAACTGTTTTTCAAACAGCGGTTTCAACAAACTAGATTCTAAGTATCAAAATTTCATTTTTTTTTTCAAAATTTCATTTTAATGAAACAGATTCCTCTTAGGCACCCCAAGAAACCAATTTTCATTTTTGTGGAAATACATATACTAGTAAGTTTGAAACTCCTCAGCTCAAAAGATCTAAGACATATACTCTAATGCTTTAGTGTTATTTATAAACATGAACAGGATTCTAAGGTATGTCTCTACTCCCATTAGAAAATCAGATTAATAAAAAGTCTAATCACATAAAGGAATATAAAACTATTTATTGACCACTGTTTACCAGTATTTACAATAAAGTAAACAATATACAGTTGGATAACATTGACTACAAAGTTACTGTTTTTCCTGGTTTCTGCTGAACCAGTAACTCAAATACTGAAAAGACTGAGCCTACATGTCAGGAATGAACTGGGGTAAAGAAAAAACATGCAGGTGAAGAATTTGGATTATACAAGCCTGTCCACCCATTTACTCCAGCAGGTGCTAAACTGCCAACATCTCTAACCATCTGATTATGATTAGCTTCCATGAAGGAAGTTGTAGACAGTCCATGAATCGTGACCTTTTAGTCAATACAGCACAGAGAATTTCAACTTCTTAAAAAGGAATGGTTCACTAGAAGGAACCTTTACATGTCCATTTAACTAAAGTATTGCTTACCTAAGTAAAACACACAAGGACTTGTCTAGTTTTGTCATTTGGGTGGGGAGGTTGTTGGTAGTGATAAAATTTTCCTTTCAGGGATCTTGCAAATATACTTGCGTTTATATGGCTGTAGAGAAGGATATGGATTCTGATATGGCTGCTTTTAAATTGTCCAATTTAAATTGTTTACATTATATTTAAATTGTCCAATTAATTACAAAATTTGAAGGTTAAGGCCTCAGGAAAAACTTCAGTTTAAGTGATTTATTTCTTAAAATGCTGAAAATGATAGCATCCCAGAAACATGGGCTTATGCATGGTTATAAAATGCTGTTTTTGTTTTGGTGAATGTTAAAAACAAAAACCACTTACGTATTTTAAGTATACACACAAAAAAAACCCCAAATAAACAAAAAACCCAGAATGGTCCTTAGGCATATAGGAGTTAAACACAAATTCTGACTGAGTAAAGACTATGAAGATTTCCTCCAACATTTAGAAAAGGTTCTCTAATGCAGGGGGATAATATATCATGGTCTCAAATATTCTTTTCCGATAAAGGAAGCAACTACAGAAAGCTTTTATTTGTTTAAAGTAACCAGTGCTATAGATGCAAAAACCCCAACAACTCCCCCAATACTACTTCAAAACAAACATATCAAACTTGATTTTCATTAGAATGTTATTTCTTCACACTAATAAATCAAAAAACAAAGACCCAGATTTTATATATATATATAAATATATATAAAAAGCAATGCAAACAATTATTGAGCTTCATCTTCTGGACAAGAATGCCAAGTTAGTCTCTCTTCATAAAAAGCAATTACAATTTGAGGACACTTCATGTTTGCCTCTTTTGCCAGCACCAAGTCTGCCTCATCTGAATCTTTCCTGTCGTGAGGGAAAAAAAATGCTCAGTCAGAAGTCTCAACTGTTTTTGCCAACTGAGAATCTTTCATTTAAATCGTAATTCAATCAAAAGGTATTTAAGTGCTTCAGAAGGATGTGATATTCGTGGCTGTGTTCCAGTAAAACTACATTTTTCAAAACAGGCCGATCTTTGCTTTAAAACACCATTAGCAAACAAAGCCAACCACTCCCCCACCACCCTCCAAAAAACAAAAATCCTAGAATCATCTTTTCAGCAGATACTATCTAATGAGGAAAACTATAGAACCTTTTCTAGATAAGGCTTCACAAATTAAAATAAATAATCTACTCTCACTTTAAAATATAATAGCAACCACCTACACACTTACCATTTCATGAGAAACATTAACTCTCCACTGCTGTCTGTGGCACCAATTATTCGTTCAGGATCAAGACCTCTGGCAAAGCCTCTTGGTTTATCAGCCTGATTAAAAGATGTTAAATGACTATGTACATAAATGCTTCACCCACTTTCCATATTACAAACTAATAATATTAATTTCCCATTTGTTTTCATGAAATACAGCTTTCAAGTGAAAGTGGAAAAGAAATGACAAGAGAAAGAACCCTTATTTACTACTAAAACACAAATCCAGGTATCTAAAAGTATTCTGAATCTCGAGGCAAGAAAACAAATGCCCTTCTTTATTATAATACATCAAAAAAACAGAACTGTGTAGGCACACAAATTTAATCCCTTTATTTCTGCTAGCTCATCAATAATTATGAATTTTTTCTAGTTAGGATTTCAAATCACTTTTAGGAATTTGTTTAAATTATCCACATATTTTTAAAACACACACAAAATACAAATAGCAAAATAGTAAAAACTTCAAGTCAGACTGATCAGTATTGTCATCAATCTCCATTATAGTATTAAGAAATATCTAGCATAAAACATGGTTTTGACCCCTAGAGATCCCTGAGACCTTTAGTCTGGTTATCTGCAAGGTCCCCCCCCTTTCATTTATCTTTGAGTTTGGAGTACCTTCATATGCCTCCACTAAACAACATTAAGACAGCAAATCAAATGCAGAACTGTCTTAAGCTAGACACTGAAAAGATGGGCAAAACTGTAAAATGCCACTCTTCTCATTTAAAGTTATTTTTCATGATAACTTATGAACATACAATAGGTTCTGTCCTTCTTAACTGAATATACAAATGTTTCAGAACTTTGTTTTAATTTCTAACAGGATTGATGGTCATAACACATGCAAATAAAAGTTCTCTGGCATTCTCAAAATTCTAGAGTATTAAAGGAGTTCTGAGACCAAAAAAGTTTGAGAACTGCTTAGATTAAGAAATCCCTTCTCCCTACCAGAATTTTCTATCAATATCCCAGGTTCTGGAGCCAGATTACCTGACTTAGTTAGAATGATGACTCTAAACTGTACTAACTGTGTAGCTTTGGGCAAGTTAATCTCTCTGTGGTTCAGGTTTATTACCTAAAAAACAGGAACAATACTATCGGTCTCAGACATTTTGTAGTATAAAAAATGCAAATTAAGTTATGTAGAACACTGCTGGGCACACTGTAAGAGCTCAGTGTAGGAAAACTACTGTTACTAAACAGTGCTTCTGCTGAATATATGGTTGACTTTCAATTTACCTTTATGGATTCTTAACACTGTTACCTTTTTGCTTTGGCTGCTAAAGCATCCAGAACCAAATTTGTAGTGAACCTCTGCTTCTCATCTGGAAAATGGGGATAATACCTATAATCTTAGCAGATCTGCCATGAAGATTTAACAGGTTATCTGTAAACTACTTGGCATCTAATTCAAATGATCCAATTTTAAACCCAAACACCTTATCAATAAATCTTTATTTTATGTTTAGTTCCCAAGCCTAAATACTAATTCAGAATCAAGACCATTTCCCAAATTGCTAGCAGGCATGGGAAATACAATGTTTTGGAATTGAGGGTTTAAACAAGTCGTTAGGTGTTTTGCCCAAAACCACACACACACATTAGTGAAGCAAAGACTGGATCAAAATACTCATGCAGTTAATGAACCAGCTGTCTCAATTCACACCAAAACACATTTTAAAAATTTCTAGTACTAAAGATTTATATACTTCAAAATCAAAATGTTGTTTGGCAATATTCTGAAAAAACAAAGGTCACATGTGAAAGCAGGTTCTGGTGGTCAATGCCACTGTGGTCTATAAGGTTCTATAAGGTCTATCAGGATGTGCCATGTGGATTGTTTTTACTATATTCTAAGGGACTACAATGATATAATCTCTGTGTTCATCGTATTTAAGACTGCCAGTCCTGGATCACAGGAAATGATTTATCAGGGATCAAATCCATGAATCTACTCAAAATAACACTAGCACAACAATGTAAGTGGTATACGCACTTATTACTGAACATTTATACGATGGAGGCTAGATCATGCCTATCCTTTTCGTCTTAAATATTAAGCATTTAAAATATTTGAAATTTTAAAAGTATCAAATGCATTCTAAAAATCAAGCCATCAACCTTTCACTTAGTGTGCTAGACAATATCTTATACTTACAGCATCTCTTTTCTTCTTTGATTTGCTATCATCAGATTCACTGTCAGATAAAGATTTTCTTTTTGTACCATCTTTTTCTTTACCAGCTTTTTGAGAGTTAAGAAATGCTTCAATTAACTCTGGACAATCTAGATTTTCTTCAGGCTCCCAAGTATTGTCAGCACTGGGTTTGGTTAAAAAAAAAAAAAAATCAATTAAATATGATTCATCACCATTATCCATGTTCATTTAACATATATCTGGGGAAAAAAAAAAAGTCTGCTATCCTGCAGATGCTTACCATTTTCTCCCTATCCCCACATTCTTTTGAGAAAATCTGCTTATACTTCCTGGGTCTACTTTCTTAGCCTCTAGTAAGTGGGCAGTCTGCTGTATTACCTCCAAGTTGACTATACCTGCTCTAGCAGAATAAATGGAACTAGTATTTTCCCAAGTTACATAGACAACCCACTTCAGAATTTCTCTACAAAGGCTTTTGTAAAATGTTGATTCCCTATTCCCACCCCAAATTACTTTATCAGATCAGTTAGATTATGCCTCCGGTTGGGAACTTCAACACCATGTTTAAAAACACAAAAATTCTAAGGCATTCTATATAGGCAGTATTTTCAACTTCTGCTGCGTACTCAAATTTGGCAATGATAAAAAGCAGGTGTTGGCAACCCAAAAGTCAAATGCAGCTTTTGTATGTTGGGCAACTAAAAATGTTTTCCACATTTTTAATTGGGAAAAAATTTCAAAAATGACAATTATAGGAAATCAGGGCCCATTCATTAGAAAAAGCTGTCCTCGTTTGTTTAACGAATGGTCTACTGCTGCTTTTGTACTATATTTGCAAGGATGAGTAATTATAAGAGGTCTACAGCCCACAAAACATTAAGTATTTACTACATGATTCTTTAAGGAAAAAGTTTGGCAACCTCTGATATAATGCTGAGATGACTATTTTCATGTGTTTTTCAGAGGGACTGCAAAGAAAATGAGTATCAATCACCAAACGTGAATGTCAGATAATCCTACACTAGTGATATGCTTGTTCACTTAAAGACTCTATTGACCAATGTGGAGTTCGAACTCACTACTCCCAAGATCAAGAACTACATGCTTTACTTAACTGAGCCAGCCAGGTGCCCTGTAGGCTTGCTAACTTTGTGTACTGTGATCCAGAAAGCCTTTACAGAACAAGATAGAATGAAATTAATTATTTTAGAGACGATGGAAAAGAAAGGTAGTTAAACTTCTGGTTACAGCTTGTGTCTTCTGATATGCTAAGATGCTAAAACTGGCAAACCTGAATCAGAGGATAGAGGACAAAAGAGCTGAAGCAGAGCCTCCATTTTGTAGTGTTACTTTCATTACAGACTTCTATATTACCTAATACATTGTACTGCAGATAGTAGGTTCTTAGCCATACTTAAAGCCAATGGCCTTAAGTTTGAGAAAAAGAGGGAGACAAGGAGTTAAGTTTCTCAACATTTTATGGGCTAGACAGAGACAAATAGCATTTAATGTCTCATGAGATTCCAAAACAAACAACAAAAAACCTATCATATGATGGTAATCAATTTTTTGGCATACTAGCTAAATCTAATTTTAGAATAGTTCAGGACTTTGCTTTGTTCTGCTATCTGTAGGAAATTTTTCTAGTGGTAAATTATGAACTTACACTGTATTTAAGAGCTCAACTAAGGATATTAGAAGGATAAAATAAAGAATCTTAAACTTCCCCTCAACTTGTAATCCCCAAATTGCTATGGAGACATCTTTAAATGTAAATGGTGGGGCATGTAGTAGGTAACAGATATTCAAAGTCTAAATATTTGACTAGCACACTCTCCCATCTCTGCCATGCTCAGAAAACTGTTGTCTATCTCTACCTATCCATTTTCAATAGTCACTGACCACAGAGCCTTGCTGTTTTTGTGGTATAAGGCAGAAAAATCAAAGTAGATTTAGCACACGATAAATGTTAAGTATAAGACTGGAATTTTTGCATGAGTTATTCACAATACAGCTAACCTTATAATAATTGTAAGAGCAATTAGTAACAAGGAACATAAAGAACTAAGGAGCTTAAAAAATGCCCACACCACTTCTTAGGAGATTAGGATACAGTCAACCTACTGCCTGTGGTCTAAGTCATGGATGATAAGCTCTTCTGTTCAACACCCACCAGTCTACTTTATATATAGCTTCAATATTTTTAGTGTCCTTTGTAAGAATACAATGTCCATTAGATATTCTAATCAGTACAGTATCTAACTACACTAAAATGCACTATATAATAAACTGCACTCCTATAAATTTGATTCTTCAAATCTGATTGGTTATGACTGTAGGCTAAAAGCATGACTTTTTTTTTTTAAAGATTTTATTTATTTATTTGACAGAGGGAGAGAGATCACAAGTAGGCAGAGAGGCAGGCAGAGAGAGAGGAGGAAGCAGGCTCCCTGCCAAGCAGAGAGCCCGATGTGGGGCTCGATCCCAGGACCCTGGGATCATGACCTGAGCTGAAGGCAGAGGCTTAACCCACTGAGCCACCCAGGCGCCCCTAAAAGCATGACTTTTCATTATTTTAAAAAATTTTTAGAATTAACATGTAATGTATTATTTGTCCCAGGGGTACAAGATGTGACTTTTTAAAACAGATCTCAAAGTACCTTGGATCAAAGGTGTCTTTATGTATAAAGAAATCTATGAGAAAATGGATTTTAAAAACCCAGACTAAAAGCAAATTTTAAATGTCACTTTGATGCAGTTAAACATATAATAAAAGCACCAGGTTTCTTACTCTGTAAAACCCTTCCACTTCAGGAAATACTCCACCTTCCCATTCACTACACGTCGGTCCAGTACTTTTTCCACCACAAATTCTTCAGGCTCTGCCTCTTCTACTTTTTTACTCTTTCCATTCTGTTTCTTTCCCATTTTTTGCTAAAATAAAACGAAAAAGACCTAAGAAACATCTTTTTTCATTTTTTGGTATATTTTAAAGACTAAATTATTTACATTATCATTGCATCTGACATCTATATTTTTACTTCTATAACCCAAAGCAGACACATTCTGAAAAGATAAAAGTCAACAGATAATCAAAAAGAATACTTAATCCCATTTTAGCTCAAACCTATCACCCATCCTCATGGCTGAAATAATAAAAATAATCAAAAACACTATGTGGAAAATACTGTTTATCTTTTCCAAATCTAATGCCTTACCTAGTCTACAAGACCAAATTTATTTATTAGAGTTTGTACTCATTTTAACTACAACATAGCAACAAACAACTAGAAAGTATTAGACAATGGTACAAAGAGAATAAATACTAATAAGAGATCTTATTAAGTGAACCATAGTCCCATTAAAAAACTATAGCCTCCAAACACTAACAATCCTATTTCTCAATACCAATACTAATTTCTCAATACTCAATACCAATGTCAAAAGTCTCAATTATACAGAAAGAGGTAAGTGCAGAATCCTGACATCAATTGTAGAGTAAACTAAGACCACTAATAGGTTAAAAAGGACACTATCATTGTTCCATAATGTCTGTATATATTATTATAGATCACATGGAACAAAATTATAATGTCACTTGAAGAGGCCACAATACTGGATTTTAATTCTCTAATGTAAAATCCTTCTTTCTTGGTTTCTCAGGTGTTAAAAGGTAGCCCAGGAAATCCACTTTATAAACAAATTTTTAGATTAGTTTTTTCTTTTTTGTATTAAGAGTATGAGAAAAGCCAAAAGACCAAGCTAAAATCAGTATTTCCCAGCAACTCATGTTATGAATTGAAAGCAGATAAAACAAAAACGTGAAATGGTTAATTAGACGAGACTAAGGGGGGATACGAGACTAAGGGGGGATATCTCTGTTAATTTTAAAATAATTTCAATGGCGTTATTAAAAAAAAATCTCAATTGCCTAGTCATTAAAATCATACAAGCAGAAAAGTAACAACAGCAGTGACTCAATATTGCAAAAGGACATTAAAATTATGTAATTATTGAGAGGTGTACACACTTATAAAAAGTAAAAATTCTCTAGAATTTAAAATAACGCAGCAAACATCTGATTTTGTTGGATATCATCTCCAAGTTAGGCTTTACAATTTTCTTCTTATAATTTTCATTAGTCAAGACACTTGGGTATTGCAACCAGTCAGAGAGCTCTTTGATTCTGTACAGTACAAAGAATGGTA
Source organism: Mustela nivalis (assembly GCF_964662115.1). Lineage (NCBI taxonomy): Eukaryota > Metazoa > Chordata > Mammalia > Carnivora > Mustelidae > Mustela > Mustela nivalis. The sequence continues at coordinate 47,444,076 of NC_139031.1, forward strand.
GCAAGAGAAAAGAAAAACTGTTGTAGATAAAAGCCTACTCGATGCTGATCCTAAGTGATAAACAAATTAACTATGTTCATGAAAGTAAGAGATTAATAAAGAGAATAACAAAAATAAACAAAGTGAAAAGAATAAACACGAAGATTAAAAAACCTTAGCACAAAAATATGAAATATTTACCACGGTACTCACAAGCAGTGAGCAGTTACCAGTGTTCACCTTTTTCTTTTCAAAAGAAAACTCACCCACATTCCCACCTAAACTAACACACCTCACCTCTCAAAATTCAAAGGTAGATTAAGAAAAACTTTCAAAGCTGTCAATTTATGATCCTTTAACAAAGGATCAGATATTTAAGTGTCACTCAGACACTGAAGACTATCAAAACTGTCTGCCAAAGCAACCTAAGCATCTAGGTTTGCTTTATCTCTATTCATCCTCAAAGCCGCAGGGACAGCTAGTTCCTTCTTCCAATACCTGAAGGTCACAGGTAACCATATAGTCAATTCAATCATCTACTTTGGTTTACTGCTTATGAAATTTGAAGTACAGTTCAATCTTGAGGGAGCACAGAACATGCTTTGTGCATTTTCCACTGATGGCTTTACTGGGAATCCTCTGTGCCACAGACTTTGTTTCTTACGTAAATGTTTCTCAGGATATTTGAGTAAAATGTGCAACATTATGATGGCAAAAACTGAAAACCAAATTGGTCTTTAATGTGAAACCCAAGGGAAGAATATACAAACCCAAACCCAAATCTTTTGCTTTATTTAGATGTTAATACTGGCCTTTAATATGATTGCAATTATTGGTGAAATGTGTTAGAATTACTGTGAGAACATTAATTTTGAATTTCACAATTTTTATGTATTTCAGTGTTTTCAAAAAATCTAACTTGATATGCCTGAACATACATTAAGTCTTTACATATTCACAGAACTTTTCATAAAGTGTTAAGAATGCAAACTTAGGGTTTAAGAAAGTGGAGAAACAATTTAATTGCTCAAAAGATCCAGATCTAGTCTTCCTGGACACAGATTTGATTTTATTTTGTTTTTTTTTTAGAAAAATGGCAATGATTTGAATTTAAGGGGTTTATGTATTTTAGAATAAGTCTGAAACAGGACAACATGAGCAAAGTAATTGAATGACCTTTGTTCCAATCTAGGTGTATAAGGTTCCTGTTCTTTAAGCAATACTGAAAATACCTGGTTTCTCTAGAATTTATCATAGGGTGAGTTAGGAACTGTTATGCCCAACAGCAAGGGCTTTACAGCATTGTCTGTTAATGCTCCTTCCATGTTGCAAAAGTTTATTTTTATTTCAAGATAAAAATACTTTTAAGAGTATTTAAATAACTCATTGTGCTATCCTCCCAAGATTAGGTTTCTCTAATTGGATTAAGACACTATTAAGCCAAGTCAGTAAGTATCTCAATGTAATGATTTCGTTTTCGCCTCTAACTCTCCCCATTACATGGGGGAGAGGGGACTGGGAAATACGGGTGGCTGTAAATATCTCAACTACAGAGATGCTAAGTTATAATTTTTGGGAAAAAAATTTGAGTTAGATCCTTACATATTTTAGGTTTTCATTAACTTACCAATGTAGTTTTATTGGAGGCCATTTTTTATTGCAGACTTGAAGAGCTATTACTAGAAAAATGCATGACAGTTAAGAAGTTTGCATGACAGAAAAAAGGTAGCTAAACACAAGTTTTGTTTGGATTCCAACCCCCACCTATGTATCGTATACTGTAAAACTTGTACTCAAATCCAGAGATGCAGGTTTGAGATCCTGCGTTATTAGGGATCTATGCCTGCTGAGTACATCAGTGCTCTAACCAGGTGGGTCTAGAAAACCTTATAGTGAGTACGCTAATATCTGAGATAGTTCTACAAAGGAAAAAAAGAGCACATTTTTTTTTCCAATTTAAATCCAATTTATGTCATACCCAGCCTTTTTAAGAAAATGGCCAAATAATTTGGTTCAAATTCGACGTGACCACCCAATTACAATGATAAATTATTGTGAATTTTCCCTTTAGACCTTTTAACAGTCCAAAGAGGCGCCTATAAACCCCAACTTGGTTTCTTAGAAACCCTGCCCCTTTATAATCACTAGTTTAAAAACTGAAAAAGGAAAAACACCATATCGAGATGCTTCAGTCCCATTACGTGCCACTTTCAAAAAACAAACCACCTCTTCTATCCGTTCCCCATAAGCCCCACCCTGCTTAGCGAGGCCTAAACACCCGGCCCCTGCCCCCCACCCAGGAGCGCGGGCCTCGTGGTCAGCCCATCCGCGGGGAGAAACAAAGGCCGCGGCCCGGGGGCTCAAGGGCACTGCACCACCGGGCCCGCGTTCTCCCCCACCCGGCGGTAGCCACGTAACGGAGCGCCCGCCGCAGCCTCGGAACAGCGGGCCGCGCTGATGCGGGAGAACGCACCGCCCTCATTAAGAGGCCCCAGTCGCCGACCCAGGCCGTAAGGGGGAGGCATCTTGATCGCGGATGGGGGAGGGGAAAAGGAAATGCGCTTTGTCTAGAAATAAGGCGGCTGTCGCCACGGCTCTCTACCCTCTCTAGGATAGTCTCCCTCTCCCCCTCCCCCACCACTAACTCCAGGCGCCGGCCCAGCCCCAGGCCCGCCGCGGGGTCTCCGCTCGACTCACCGCTGCTTCCCGCCAGCTCCCCACTCGGGGTCGGGTGGGGAAGGGCGGAAAGCGGGGAGCTGGGTGGCGGGGATCCCTGGGGGCGCAGGCGGTATTTTAGGCACCACAACCGAGTAGAGAGAGAGAAAGAAAGAAAGACACCGACTTCACCGCCTCCGAGCTGCTCCGGGTCCCGGGTCTGCGGCGTCTCCGGCCCTGCGCGCCTCAAGCTCCAGCCACATCCGAGGGGGAGGGGGCTGGGGAGCTGCGCGCTGGGCAGCCGCTGGAAGTGGGGGGGGGGGGGGATGGTGGTGGCACCGCCCACGCCGGGCGGCCGCGAGGGGCGGGGCGGGCGGGTGCGCGCGCCCGGCGGGGGGAGGGGCCGAGCGCCGCGCCCGCCAAGAACCCGAGCCCGGGGCAGGTGGAAGGCTGCGGCGGCGCGGCACTTACCGTTCGCGGCGTGGCGCCTGGTGGTCCCCGGAGGGGAGGGAAAGGGAAGTAGAGGCGAGGACAGAAACTGATCTTCTAGACGGAGGCGTTTCTGCTTCGCAGCAGCAGCGCCTAGCGCCAAAACCGGGCTCCGCCCACTTCTCGCCCCTAGAAGTGGGTGCCTCCAAACGCCAGGGGTGAGGGAGTGAAGAGAAACTTGGTTGGGGAGAATTGGGAGCTAAGAAGGAGTGCCCCTCGCAGACCACTCTTTCCAAAGACCTCTCTTGAACCCGAGGGGTGGACTCCCCAAAACGGTCAGAAGTAGGTTGGTGGAGCGGGAAGTGTAACGTGTTGACTAGGAGTCGCTTCGGGTGTTTCCGGAAGGGGCCGAGTCAGTCCTCAGCGCGGGTGGAGAGTGAAGGGAGGGAAATCGCAGGGGCGAGGCTGCTACGATTATTCTGGCGGGAGATCAGGGGCGGGGCGCGGGAGGCACGGATTATCAGAGGCTTTGCGACGGGGACCACCTCCCGGGTTGAGGGGGCTGGACTTTAGGACTGTGCTTTAAGCTCCTCCCGACAGCGTTAATTTCAAACTGCGCGACCGTTTTTCACCTGCCCTGCGCTAAGGCGGGGGCTGGACCCAATTCCCTGAGAGAGAAATACGCAGGACTCGAGCCTTCCGCAATTCACTGAGACCATTTACGCAAGTGACGTCAAGCACTACTACTGGCTGTAAGGGGGGGAGGAGTACGTATCTGGCGTAAGGAGGGCGTACAGCGTTCCCGCCATTGGCGGCGGTTAGGGCGTTTACGCAACGGCCTGACGTAGGGGAAGACGCGTTAGTCGGGGGGAAGGTTCTAGAAAAGCGGCGGCAGCGGCTCTAGCGGCAGTAGCAGCAGCGCGGAGTCCTGTGTGGAGGTGCTCTTAGCGGTGTTGTTTCTCGAGCAGCGGCAGTTCTCACTACAGCGCCAGGACGAGTCCGGTTCGTGTTCGTCCGCGGAGATCTCTCTCATCTCGCTCGGCTGCGGGAAATCGGGCTGAAGCGACTGAGTCCGCGATGGAGGTAACGGGTTTGAAATCAATGAGTTATTGAAAAGGGCATGGCGAGGCCGTTGGCGCCTCGGTAGAAGTCGGCCACCCGCCTCCGTCTGAGAGCCGCGGTGAAATAGGGCCGCTTCAAAAGCGATTGGCTTCAGGATATTTTTGAAGAGGGTTCGTTAGTGGAGGCCTGATTGAACAGTACCTTCCCCACCCTCAGCCTGCCGGCGCCATTTCCCTTTGCTGGGGGTGGGGGATGGGGAATTTCCACATGGCGGACACAGCCCTCCTTCGGCGAAAAGTGGGGCGCGGAGGCGGGAATTCTTACTCCCTTTTCAAAGCACGCTTATTTGGGGGGCCCGGCGTCCCCGCATCTGAGCTTTTCGGCGGGCTAAGGATCCTCCTGAGCGAGGCTGCGGAGCTTCCCCTCCCCCTCCCCTCTCCCGGGAACCGGATTTGGCGGCCGCCATTTTCATTCCTTTCCTTCCTCGCGGCGTTTTTCTTTTCAATCTCTGGATCCTGCTAATTTGATTCCTTTAACGAAGAACAGAAGTGGTTAACTATTTTTCTTTCTTTTCGGGCTGTTTTCATGCCGTTTCGAGGTGGATTCCGAGTGTTTTGTGAGCTTGGATCTTTAAAAGTCCTGCGCACCTCGTTAGAGTCTCTTTCCCTTTCCCTCGATGAAATGGCGCCATTGCGTTCAGAAGCCACACCGAAGAGCGGGCGGGTGGGGGAGTCGGTTCCCCGGGGCTGGTTCACACGGTTTAAGACGAGGAGGTAAAACTACCACCCAGGATATTGGGCCCAGTTTTAAGTCGAGCCGTACTACAAAGAACATTTTGCTTTTCAACTGTCGTGGGGGGTTCCCCCCTTTTTTCCTTTTATTTTCTTTCTTTACTTTTTTTTTCTTTTTCTTTCTTTTTTTTTTTTTTTTTTTGGAGTATCGGTATTATCTGGGTTTGCCGTGATTAAAAAGCTAGTCGAATCGCAGAAAACTTTAGAAATAAAAATTGGGAGCCATTAAGTTAGTATCGACTGGGTGGCAGTGGGGAAGGTGGCGGGGGGGGGGGGCTGTCGGTTTCACAATTATTTTCCTGAAAGATTTCTTTTGAACTGTAGAATTACTCGTGTTTAATATTTTTGCTGGGAAACAGTCTTTATTGGGTAATAGCAGAGGTTCTTGAGATACGGTAGGAATTAAGAGGAAAGTGAAAATTTTTATCTTCGGTTCTTTGGTTAAAACGTGGTTCAATCCTTCGTTACGAGTTAACGGCTGGGCTATTATGTATTTGAACTTTGTCATTTGCTTTTTTCATCTATGTTTGCTATGATGGTTGATCATTGTAAGAATAAGGTCTCAAGCGAAGGGGGCCTGATTGGGTATTTTCTTTGACCTTAAGCACACTTATAAAATAACTTTGTTTGTAATCGATAGTGGACATCGGGTAAGTTTGGAAAAAATTGAGGTAAGTAATGAGTTTTTGCCTTTTGTTAGTGATGTGTAAGAATTATTGTAAATGCTTTTTTTTTTTAACTGCGTAAATGTGGATTGTAAAAGACCGACTTAACGCTAATTAGATAAATCAGCTTAATTTAAATACCAGTATGTCAGATAATCGCTTAACGAGTTATTTGAGTATTTTGGGAGCTTCATAGTTTTTGTCCCCTTTCAAATTTTTTCACAATTCTGAGAACTGCAGGGAAAAAATCTTCATTAAATGCTTATCATTTTTTTGAGCTGTTTGGAAATTCATGCGTGGAGGGAGATACCTCCATAGAACTGAGAGAGCTGTAATATTATTTGATAATAAGCTTTTATATGGGAAGTTATATTTGACCTTTGATTTGTATTATACACTAATAATAGGATATTATGACCTATTCTGGTTTTTGAATATTTTAATTTTTTAACCTACTTTTCTGCAAACAGTATAACTTTTTTTCCTTCACTGACAGGCAAAAATACAGCGCTGTTAATGCAACATATTTGCTTTGGTGGCTTAGAGGGCTTAGAATTTTTTTGACTCATGTCCCCTGTTCCCTTCCCCCCCTCCCCCCAACACACTTGTAAAATTAGAGACATTTGTGTAGTGTATTTTGCCAGATGGCCAGTAAGGCCAGTACACCTGAATTTTTGTGGGTGGTTGTTGGTTTTGTCCCCTCCTTTCCCTGAAGTGTAAAGCGTAGCAGTACAAAACTACTGAGTAGTTAACAGTGATCGTTTAAAGTTGTATGGTTTTTGAAAGGTTAGATTACAGCAGTTTACTGCACTAATGGTTCAGTAATAATTCAGATTGTTCTGTGTCCTGTCAATACCAAATACAAGTATGCCCACAAAAACCCCAGGTAGGTTAAAAAGTATTGAAGCTCTGAATACCCAGCATTGGTCATGTTATCTGTGCCTTGGTCAAAGGTGGGGGGGGCAGATTTTATAAGGCTCTTTGGGTACATAACATCGAATGTTTTAAGTTTTTTGTCATCCATATCTCCCCCCCCCCCCCCCAGTCCTTCATGGAGAGTTGGTATATGGGGAAAGATTTTTCTTGGTGGGGTTTTTTTTTTTCTCTAATTGCAATGCATTGGAATCACCACCAGAGGGAGCAGAAAAGAGAAATGAAATGTGACTGTTAGACATTGAATCCTGAAATGGTAAATTCTGGGTTATAAGTAAACAACAGTTTTTGTATTAAGAAGTGGTATATTTACAATGCATATTTAAAAGCCAGTTTCTTTGTTTTGGGCAATAGGATTGAATGCAAATTTTGATAAAAGTCCTTTAAACCTTCAATGATCAGAGAATAGGTCTATTCCTCTTTTCAGAAAGTTTTAAGATAAAGGGATGTTAAATTTATTCAAAATAATTTAATGTCATTTAAATTTAGATCAAGCGTTAATGACTTTGAGACTTGTGTAGATCAGCTGGGGAAAGTTTTTTGGTGTAACACAACTAATATGCAGTTTAACATATGGTTTAAATTTGATGTAAGTTTTTTTTTTCCCCCCCAGAAAACTTTAGAAACTGTTCCTTTGGAGAGGAAAAAGGTACTCTGCCAGCAGGTCACCTCATATTTAAGAATTTAATTTCCTGCATACAAAGAGGAAATGTAAATAAAAATTGAAATGGTGTTCTCCTTTGCAGAGAGAAAAGGAACAGTTCCGTAAACTCTTTATTGGTGGCTTGAGCTTTGAAACCACAGAAGAAAGTTTGAGGAATTACTACGAGCAATGGGGGAAACTTACAGACTGTGTGGTACGTTATAGAAAAGCGCCTGCAGATACTAGTCTTTAAACTGTTAGGTGTTGAAGATGTTGAGTAAAATGCAGAGAAAATTATTTTGATTTCTGTTCATTGTGAAAACTACTAGTCTTTTAAATTGTTAGTTCATAACGTAAGTAATGAAATGAGCTAAAGTTTCCCCTTTGGTTTTAAGGTTATGAGGGATCCTGCAAGCAAAAGATCAAGAGGATTTGGCTTTGTAACTTTTTCATCCATGGCTGAGGTTGATGCTGCCATGGCTGCAAGACCTCATTCAATTGATGGTAGAGTGGTTGAGCCAAAACGTGCTGTTGCAAGAGAGGTAAGCAAAATATAACTGTACCGTTAATACAAAGAATATTCTGTCCTACTGAAGATTACACTAACTTTTGAAAGAATTAAGTTTTGGATCTTCACATGCTCTGTTAGTTTTCTACTCTTTGCTTTTATTAGATTTACATTTATTTTCTCCCCCCAAAAAAACCTGGGTTCTTAGTTGTAAGATATTGCTTTATCTGGTGTATTATTGTAGAATAAAGGCTGTCTTTGGTTCCCAGATAGTGTGCTTTAAAATGTGTTTTGGTTTCTTCTGTTAAGATTTTCTTTCTCCCATAATTTCAGGAATCTGGAAAACCGGGGGCTCATGTAACTGTGAAGAAGCTGTTTGTTGGTGGGATTAAAGAAGATACTGAGGAACATCATCTTAGAGATTATTTTGAGGAATATGGGAAGATTGATACCATTGAGATAATTACTGATAGACAGTCTGGAAAGAAAAGAGGCTTTGGATTTGTTACTTTTGATGATCATGATCCTGTGGATAAGATTGTGTGTAAGTGTCTATAAGCAGTAGGTTGTGTTGCTCTTTACATACAAGGTTTTGGGTTTGCTAACTTTATTAAAGGGTAGATTGTACAGGTTGTGTACTGATAAAAGAATTTTTATATAATGGGAGTGTGAATTCTTCATTGCAGTGCAGAAATATCATACCATCAATGGTCATAATGCAGAAGTAAGAAAGGCTCTGTCTAGACAAGAAATGCAGGAAGTCCAAAGTTCTAGAAGTGGAAGAGGAGGTAACTTTTAACTCGTGTTTATTTTTCTTTTTAAAACTTACTTGAATGAATGCTTGTTACTAACCTGGCCACTTACTACAGGTAATTTTGGTTTTGGAGATTCTCGTGGTGGTGGTGGAAATTTTGGACCAGGACCAGGAAGTAACTTTAGAGGAGGATCTGGTAAGTTTGAGTTCTAAATGTTATATAAAGGTATATATGCTAAATTAAAAATTCATTCAGTTTGAATTAGAGGAAATGCAGTATAATTTTTTAAAGTTTTTTTTTTTAAGACTGGTGGAATATTTTTAATTTGCCAGGTAGGAGGTTATAGTTAAAAACGTAATCTTAAAAATGTAATGCAAGACAATCAGTTGCAGAGATCCTTTTTAGGATAGTACACTTTATTAAAAAAAAAAAGGTTTTGTGATTTGAAACTAGCTTTAAAAAAACGGGTGTGCTCCTGAGTGGGAAGTAAAGACCTGTAGAGAGTTTGTTTGTCTGTAGGCTTTAAAAGGTCTGTATCAGTTAATATTTTTTTTTCTTTTCAACTTCAGTTATATTTGAATTACTGATAATCAAGAATCTCATTCTTGTGCATAAATTACAAATAACTTGATCTTAGCCAAAAAGCCAAGAAGTGATCTTATGCATAAATAAATGGAATCTCTTAAAAATTAAGTCTTGCCAGGTCTAAGCCTACAAATTAGACAATTGCCTTGGGAGATTTGTCCGTGTACGTCTTTGTCTTTAAAGAAATGAGTAACAGTACCTTTCTGGCACAGAGGGTGTTCTTAATTATTTTCATTCAGAAGTATTAATGCAGAGGAAAGGGTAAGAAATTAAAACGAGGGTGAACAGAGTATAACTTTCTTTCTGTCTCTAACAGATGGATATGGAAGTGGTCGTGGATTTGGGGATGGCTATAATGGGTATGGAGGAGGACCTGGAGGTCAGTTTCTGTTGTATTTTAGTTTGTGATTTAAAAATTTAAGCAATATGTATTTGTATGGTTGTATGTTACACATTCGTTTTTAATGTTCTGCATTTTACCTTTGTAAAGGGCTTAGGTGGTAGTGGTTCATTTATTTGGCTCTTCCTTTATAATTTGCATTTTAGTTGTATACCTTATGGAAAGTATTATTTGCTTATATGTGTTAAATACCATTTGCAAAATCATTTAGGAAGATTTTAGTAGAGCTTTTAAGATTTTGCTGTCATGCTATCCCATTGTTTTTTATGCAAAGAATCAGATCTAGATGTATTCTGTGTGCTGTTTTCCTGAAAAACAGACCACTAGATGTAATAATCGTGGTCAACATGTAAGAGGAGGGGTATGAAAGATTAGTTGTTTATCTTAAAATTAGTCCCTTACCAGGATAAATCCCCATGGAATTTATTTTCAAAAGTAACTGAAAACTTCCTAAAATACACAATTATACAGTTGTGTTCTTGGGACCAGCTCAAGTTGTGAGCCACTGTTCCATAACAAGTGATGGTATTAGATGTATGTTCTGTTGGGAGTACAGGAAAGTTTAACATGCTTACTGATAAATGTCCTATTAAGAATGGGATATTAAAAATGGTGAGCTAGTAATAGACCTGATTGCTGGTTCTGCCACTCCTTGAGTACGGTTAAGTTAATCCTATATCCTAACTACATCAGTTTTGCTTTGAAATCCAAATACTAATTTGGTATTATGAGAAAGATGAGTTCTTGTATTTCAGTAATTGGAGACTGCCATTTTAAGTTCTGAATTACATACAAGTTTGCTAATTTCTGGTCCTCCCCCCATTTCTACTCAGAAAACGGGTGTAGTGGGCATATTATTTAAGAGACATGGGAATTTATGGGGAAACAACTTCTTAGAACTTAATCTTTTGGACCAGTTAGGGGTATGTGGGGTTTTTTTTGGTCCTGCTACCCTGTGCCTCTTGTCTGCTCCCACAGTCCTTAGGCAAAACACAAGTGTTTCAGGATATCTTCATAGAGAATCTTAATGTTTTTGCTGTCAGGGGAGAGCTGTGGCATTGCAAGAATTTGTCTCTGTATAGGTTTTATCCAGTTTGTGAACAAGTGCTCCCTGCTCCTAAATGTTCACCAGGGATAGGTACTCTGTTCTGCCCTTGGGGCTGTTAAGGAAGAGATTTCATAAAATAAGTACTTTGTTTATAAGAATGTGTTTTGGAAAGCTGGAAATGGGTGTGATAAGACAGTTCAAATGCCATTGAAAATATTAAGTAATTACTTAAAGGCTTATTTTATAATAGGTGGCAATTTTGGAGGTAGCCCTGGTTATGGAGGAGGAAGAGGAGGATATGGTGGTGGAGGACCTGGATATGGCAACCAGGGTGGGGGCTACGGAGGTGGTTATGACAACTATGGAGGAGGTAATAAATTCACCTGCAACCTTTATGTGGGAATTTGGATTGGAATTAATGACTTTTAACACATGAGATTTTGCATTACAATGTTGTCACTAGTTGTCTTAAAAAACTGTAGAGTTGTAGATAGGGGTCTTGCATTTATTCTGATGATTGTTTTTCTGGGAGATTTGTTCTTAATATGCTTACCATGTTTCATTGGTTTAATGCTTGAATATGTTATTTTGAAGGTCATTGTGCAAAACCTATTCAAATTTTTTCACAGGAAATTATGGAAGTGGAAATTACAATGATTTTGGAAATTATAACCAGCAACCCTCTAACTATGGTCCAATGAAGAGTGGAAACTTTGGTGGTAGCAGGAACATGGGGGGACCATATGGTGGAGGTAATTTGTTAGATTGTTTACATTTTGTGATTACAGGATACTTTGATGACTTTAAGTATGAAGACATCTGATTGTTAGAGTAATACTACATTGTAATTCAGTATAAAATGGTGGGATATTAGTGGTATAAATATTTTGGACTTGGGAAAGTGGTTTGGGCATATCAGGTGGGGATTTTTTTGGGGGGGGGCTAATTATTTCCTATGAAAAAGCCAAAGAAGATTGAGCACATTACAAGTTCTATAAAGTTCTAGGCATTATCTCTTTGAAAATTAATTGAATAAAAATTTGAGATTACTTATTAAAAGCCTTATTTAAGGTTTGGTGACAGTTGTAGTACTAAACCAATGTTTTTATGCCTCTTATGTTTAGAATACCTTTTTTTAACCCTATACTGACAACTCTATAAAGGAATAGCGGTAAGATGTTCAAGTGGAAAGGGCAAAATTAAACTTTGTGAGTCTGGGGTAATTCATCGCCCAGGTTGTAGGTTAACCATAAGCAAATAATAAGTTATGAGCTGTGTTTCAAGGAGGGTTATGTCTAGCTATAGATAGCATCAGGCTTATTATGGAAATTGGAAATATGTTTGCTTTCTCTTGCTGTTTCAATAATTCTAGGAAACTATGGTCCTGGAGGCAGTGGAGGAAGTGGGGGTTATGGAGGAAGAAGCCGATACTGAGCTTCTTCCTATTTGCCATGGGTAAGTAGCTTTTGAGTTTTACATTATTATTGTCTTGGGAGATCTAGCTGCCAGGAGTAAAAGCTTTTTAGGATCATGTTATCTTTCCTTAAAATCTGGTTAGATGGATAATTTCATAACCTATTTTTTTTTTACTCTTTACTTCTGTTGAAACAGGCTTCACTGTATAAATAGGAGAGGATGAGAGCCCAGAGGTAACAGAACAGCTTCAGGTTATCGAAATAACAATGTTAAGGAAACTCTTATCTCAGTCATGCATAAATATGCAGTGATATGGCAGAAGACACCAGAGCAGATGCAGAGAGCCATTTTGTGAATGGATTGGATTATTTAATAACATTACCTTACTGTGGAGGAAGGATTGTAAAAAAAAAAAAAATGCCTTTGAGACAGTTTCTTAGCTTTTTAATTGTTGTTTCTTTCTAGTGGTCTTTGTAAGAGTGTAGAAGCATTCCTTCTTTGATAATGTTAAATTTGTAAGTTTCAGGTGACATGTGAAACCTTTTTTAAGATTTTTCTCAAAGTTTTGAAAAGCTATTAGCCAGGATCATGGTGTAATAAGACATAACGTTTTTCCTTTAAAAAAATTTAAGTGCGTGTGTAGAGTTAAGAAGCTGTTGTACATTTATGATTTAATAAAATAATTCTAAAGGAAATTGTGTAATTATAGACTTTTTATTTTAAATAAGTTAAGGAGTGGGTAGTATAATTAAGGTCCATTGCAAAGCTGTTGTTATATTTGTGTAAGATAAATGCTGGTCAGTTATAAGTGTGTTGTCTGCAATTCATCAGGATTAAATTATCTAGATAACTTAAGGGATATCTCTGCAAAGAGAAACACCTTTTTAGATCTTTTAGATGCTGCTTCTTCAATGCAAGGAAAGGAAATAACCCCAGCGAGGTACTCTTCAGGGATACAGGTCTAGTACAAGAGAACTCTTGACGGCTACTAAGTTCAGCCAGTCTTAAAAAACTGTGCTGTTTCTGCAAAGCTTTAAACTACAGTAGTTTATAAGGATGACAACGAAAGCTGAGGGTGTAGAGCAAAATAGTTCTAAGCTTCAGTTAAACTTCTTTAGGTAAGATCTTAATTTACTTTTTCTTTCTTAATTTTCCTCCCCAAAAGATAAACTAATACTACTCTTCAATGGTCTTTCAGTATAGTGGTTCTTATGTAGTTTAACATAGCTATAAATTTGAGTTTAACAATTTATAAACTCAAGAGAATAATCTTATAAACCCTGTTTTCCAATCTGTCATTTACTTAAATTATTTTGGTTGTTTTTTCCCCCCTTTTTTTCCTTCTTTCCCACCCCCTCTCCCTCTATGAAGATTCAGGTGCTTAACATATCATTTTTTTCCCTGCTGGAATTTTAGCATTGATATGAACCATGGACAAGTATATTCTGCTGCCACAAAGACTGTAAAGTGCTTCATTTCAACAGCTGAGGCGCAAGCCAAGTGATCATTAATAAAGCTTTTCTTGGTTCCTTCAGTGGTGTTGGTAGTAAAATGGTAGGTAAAAGTTAGGCTGCAAGTTCAATAAATCATGAAATTACCCATCATTACACCCTTGTGTATTCACGTTTCTTGGATCAAGCATTTTGAGTGAACTCTAGTGGTTTTTATTAAAAATAAAGATATTTTGTTCTTCTGTTATATGGTTGTTCTAGTTTTACATGCTTATCAGGATCAGGTTCAGGAGAAGGTAGGGTAAAATGGTTGAAACTATTTCCAAATGATAGTTTATTCTTAACAAATAAAGTGTCTACATTATAAATCCTGTATGTATCCAGTACTAAATATTTGGGTTTAAATGTGATAATTTTTTCCCAACCCCGTACCTTATAGGAGAGATGTAAGTTGGCTGCTGAAATTCTTAAATGTCATCAGAGTTTGATTTGCCTGGCTTTATTGCCTTTTCAGGAATGTGATAATCAGGGCATATTCTACTATATGCACCAGTGAGTCTTCTTTGATCCTAAGACCACCACTGAAGTTATTTAGGTTCTTTGGACAAACATGATAAACTTCTTCAGATACTTTTTTTTTCCTTTGGCAGGAAGGTGTCTTGCTGCAGGTAACTAATGAAGAAGTGGTCAACCACAGAGTCTTCAAGAAATAAGAAATTCTGTACCATCTGAAAGTAGTTCTTGTTGGTGCCTTCATTTAAAAAAAAAAAAGCACTTTAAGTTTAAAGGGAAATGTTTTCTGATAAAATATAAACTTCATTTAGTACAGGTTCTTAATATAAAACAATTACAAAATGAGTGTTGTTTGTAAAAGAGTAACATCAGATAAGCAAGAGAGAGAAATGTATCATGTTTTAAACTAGGTTTTGTGAGTAGACAGATAAAAATTCTATTTTAAATATAAAGTTTATAAAATAAACACTTTTGTATTAAAATACTTGGTGTAATGTTTACACATAAAATGTGTGAATCTTGTTCTATAAACATTCAGTTGTCTAAAAGATTGCCATCCCCTAGATTTTTCAAAACAGTTTGAAAAAACTATGCATATTGCCATTTTTATCTCAGTATTGATAGTCCAATGAGAAAAGGATTTGTGGACATTATTGGCTGTCCCTAATAAAATGCCATTCTTTACATACTGTACATTCAGCGTTTGAATACTGCTCTAGTTTTCTGGCTTTACCTTGTATGTAAAACATTGCTGGTGGCGTTGTTAAAAATATTTTTAAACCGCTAGAGTTGTCCCAGTTAAGTGACTGCAAAGCGCTGAGACAGTCTGTCATAGTACCTACTCAAATGTTGATGACTTATATGCATTTTAACTGAGTTTCAGTGGTCTAAATTTTTAAAGGTTTAAACATGGTGTACAGAATTTAACACGCAGTAGCTTTCTTGTATATATTACCTAAAACAATGAAAGATAACAGGAAAGATACATAGGTTGATAAGACCGGTTTGGCTTTTTGGTTTTGGGGGGGAGGGGTTGGTTTTGATGATGAGGTGTATCTCACAGGTAAGTCAGACTGATGACTAACAGAAGATAAGCTACATTGTTATTGTTTAAAGTACAGTAGATGTGTCCATCAACTAAACTTCAGAGTACTTCAAAATCAGGTACATAATTTGAAGGTTTTGAAGGAGGTAAATTAAGTTGGTATAACAGCACAACCTGA
The DNA here is from genome assembly GCF_964662115.1 of Mustela nivalis. Lineage (NCBI taxonomy): Eukaryota > Metazoa > Chordata > Mammalia > Carnivora > Mustelidae > Mustela > Mustela nivalis. Next base: position 47,459,132 of record NC_139031.1, read on the forward strand.
AGTACTGAACCCTTAATCAGGACAAACTTTTTTGAAAATACAGCACAAAATAGCCTGAAAAGAACTGGCTTATTGCAGTTAAGCAGGTAATGTTGAATGATTCACATGGTCACTCCCTTGTGTAAGTATATTGGGCTGCTAATTTCCCTTAAAACTAAAGATTTAAGGTAGTTGATAAGTATTCCACACGAGAACATTTTTTTTTGCATATGTTGCTGCATAAATTCTATACAAGACTTAATCCTGAAGTTCAATATTAGGCAGTTTGGAGCAACACTGAATTTGTTACTTTCTACAGTATTTTCAGGTCAATAACTTGAAAACAAACTGCTTAGCTGTGTGAATTTTGCTGAATTTCAAGGTTGCCTTTAGGAAAAGCTTCACTAGGGCATACTGACAAGGCTGGCAAGTTGGGGTGGCTATTTCCTTTCCCTATACTTAGCTATTGGAGCAGTCAAAAAACCCTCAACAGAATGTTTGGCAGTACCTTGTATCCTAATGGTCATATCATGTGAATGGAGGGCGTTTACTCCTTGGACTACTGGGAAACTAGCATCATTGGGAGCCATATTGAGGGCTGGCTTCCACATTAGGAGTGTTCATCTAAACTGGAAGTTTTGAAACTTACTCTTGCATGTAAGGTTTTCAATAACTGGTGTATGAATATAAGCCAAGATGGTCTAAAAGGGATTATATAACTATTTGCACTAAGTGTTGAGAGTACTGAGTTAATTTAAGGAAACTTGAATCCTATCTCTGTATCTTAGTAATGACAATTACTAGTTCACAAGTGTGGGTTCCTTTCCAAAAAGGTAGACAACACTAACAATATACTAAAAACATACACATTCTTGGCAACATTTGATGTGAATTTGATCTCGGAGCTTTGGAATGACTGCCTCTAGGTGGTTGATAAACTCCTTTCAGTTTTAATGACACTGTTTAGTACTGTGCCGATCATTTAGATGTAACATTTTTGGGTGATGCATGTAACTAGGGAAGTGAGTAGACTACCCAAGAAAGGGGATGTTAAGGATCTAGACATATAAAAAGCGTGTAAGTCTTCGTATGTGCACGGTGTAGTCTGAGTGTTCTTGGGGCTTGAATGTGTGCAGATTGGATTTTCTGAATGTTCTAAAGGTCCTGGTTGAACTGAGGCCAGCCTTGAGAGGAATCCAAGTTATTCAGACATTTTTTAGTACATGTTGCATCGAAATTAATATATACTTGAAAATATAATTTCACCTGTAAGATGGCTCAGCATGGATGTCTGTTGATGGCTACTTTTGGAATATGAAGGCTTTTGGATACGGACAAATGAGAAGCTGAGATTTCTTCCCTTTTAACTTTATAATTGTAGGAGTGACTTCCGCATTAACAGTTGTTTCCCATAGGTGAAGAAGGTAAGACTAATTAACTTTTGGGACCAATTCAGACTGAGTTGTAAGTTTGGGCCTATCCACTGCAGGTGCAGGAGGGGAAGGGGTACTACCCACCAGAAAAGGTCTTCAAAAGTTAAGGGTTAATGAACTAGTTGCTTAAGTGTAATAAGCATTACTGATCTCCGCTGTCTTACTGATCCCCTTGAAATTTGCAATTGTAAACCCTATACCAGATAACCTGAAACACTAGAGGTATGAGGTCACCTACCTCTCCCACCATCAGAACCTTAGTTTGATAAAATTGTTTCTCGGTTGAACAGTCTTGACTGTGTTTGTCATCTTAGGGTAACAGGAGGGATATAGCAGTTTAAGGAGTGGCAGGTAAAGTACATATAGCTTTAGTGAGAACTTCTTTGAGATTTTTAACATGGTCAGAAACCAAATCTGATTTCTCCTTTTCAACCATTCACATATCTTCCTGAGCTCCAGGATAATTACACTTTAAGAACATTAGCTGGAATAATTTAGTCCTTCAGGTATCCCACATCTGCAAGGGAATTTAGACTAAAATATTGGCCTGGGATTTCCACTGCTGAAACGTGAATCGTGAGAGTAGAGTAAGCAGCTCTACTTTACATCCTTGGAAACCAGATTTTTCTTTGGAAGTTTGGTGCATTTACCTTTGGTCACAGTGCACCATACACCTTGCAGATTTCAAACCATTGGTTTGGGTTTCAGATTGGACCTTTGGTGTATAGTTCACTGTGGTACTTACATTTTCAGGGATTTGAGGATAATGCCCAGTCTTCAGTACACAGTTGGGTAGATGAGGCTACTCATAGGTAAGTTTGTACCATGGAACATTAAATTGTAGATGTGAAGGACTTTCTGTAGAAATGTGCCTTCCTTGCAGCTCAAATTACAATCTGAGGTGTATTCCCTTAAAGAGTTTAATCTGAATAGACCCTGCAAAACTGACTGTAACAACCTTAGAAGCATCTTGTTGGCAAAATCTAGACTTAAGAAATGCCTTCCTGGGGCATCTGGGTGGCTCAGTGGGTGAAAGCCTCTGCCTTTGGCTCAGGTCATGATCCCAGAGTCCTGGGATCGAGCCCTGCATCAGGCTCTCTGCTTGGCAGTCAGCCTGCTTCCCTTCCTCCCTGTCAAATAAAAAATCTTAAAAAAAAAACAAACCTTCCTCAGGCTCAGTTTAAAAACGCTTTACAACACTGACTCTAATTTTGGAACATTAGCAGTATGCATGTTAAATGTTGGCAAACCTTGGGCATTTTCTGAAATTAATCTCCCATCTTGCTGTTGCCATAAGCTCGTTGAGCTTTCATTTCAAATGCCGTTTCTAGTATTTCATTTGTCCTGTTCTTAACCAGATGTTCACATTTTGGGTTGTGAAGTCCATGCTCTACTGACTTCCCCTTACTGTTAGTTTGTGTTCTTGTGTGGCTTGTAACGTTCTCACATTGTTACGTGAGGCCTTCTGGGGGAGAGGTCCATGTCCTCGAGGAATTTCAACAGGCTCGCTTAACTTGCTGGGTAGGTCTGTTTTGTCTATTAAGAGGCATAAACTTTGTGAATGTCCAGTTTTTTTCTTGGCACCCAAGTTTGGCCTGAGTCTGATCAGTTTTTGTGCAAATACTCAAACCCACACTATGCTGCCTTATTGGCTATATACTCCCCTGTATTTCTGAATGTGGGTTTTATGGAGAATATCCAAGGTAAATAATGGTTAGAATTTCTGTATAAGAAATTTTTATGAATTCAAATTTATTTCCACAGAAAGCAATTTAAGTGTTCATACAAAGATAAAATAGCTTTTAAGGCTCCATATATTCAGTGGTAACTACAATGCTAAAAAATTGAAGCTAAATTACATTGCATTTCAAGTCACAAAAAACCAGAATGTTTAAAAATAATTTACATCCAGTGTTTGCTCTTTGAAGTGACTGTGTTACTGAAAAAACAATGACAACCAAATGAATGGATTGTCTGCTTTTCATGTCACCCTTTGTACATAGATATTTGAGTTCTGCATAAATACAGTTGGACTTGATTGAAAAGTTGTGGCTTCCCCAAAATTTCCCACAAACTTAATCCATAAGAGTTTCAAAATGTCCTGAGTGATTCAAGTAGCAGTAGTAAAAGATAATACTTTGAAGCAGTTTCAGTGGTTTGTGGCCATGTATCAGTTTAACTTCTACATAATGGAATCCACCTTCAGTTTCTTCTCTTCACTTTCTTTTCCCTTTACGGTTTTCCTTTTTGTGGCCTGAGGTAACTAGTTCCTTAGGTACAATCAAAACACTTCCATCTTGGCTGCACTCAAGAACATAGTGGTTTGGATTGACAGGCCTACCATCATCATCTCTTAACCTACTAAAAATACTGTGATACAGGTGATGCAGTTTATGTTTCATTGTGGTAATAGCTTTGTTATACTGGGCTCGTTCTCTCTTAAGGATTTCCTTCTTGGCTTGCAAGTTACATAAATCATCTTCGAGATTCAGAATTATATCCAATTTACGTTTACGACAGTTCTGAGCAGCAACTTTATTTTTCCCTCTTCTTCTAATACCACGCATGAGTGACACTTGTAAATCTGTCAAGTAGTGCCTGCTTAGCATGTTGTTGAAAGATTCAACAGGCATGCGGACAATTTCATCTACAGAAAACGGGATATGGAGAGCCTTAGCACGTCGTTCATCTCGACTTAAGTTTCTGTCTGTGTCATTCAGGTGCTTGCTTATTTTCTGTGACTTCCCATGCTGTGAAAAAGATGTAGGGGTAGAATCTAGAGCACCTGGCTCTACATGGTAAGTGTGGTTATGTTGTATGTGTTGAAAGGCAAGGTCCCCATGAAAGGCAGAATCATTCCTCCGACCCACGTGACAAAGCTTACTGGGATCTGGGTAGTAGCCTCCTACAGCTCCTTCCAGGTCACTATAACCTGTAGCGCCGCCTTCACACATTGAGCAAGAGGAATTATACTTGGTGACAGAGGTATTGTTGCTTGAATTTAAGGAAAGCCCAGAATCCGAATCCAGTTCTTCAAAAAGCTGAGACACTTCCATTGAATCAAAACCTTCCGTGGCCAAGGACATTAAATTTGTTTCATCAAATATGCTTATATCAAGGTCATATAGAAGGTCTTGACTTAGATTCCTTGTCTGATTGCCAACAAGGGGAAGAAATCCTGTCAGATGAGTTCCAGGAAGGGTCTGTTCAGGATTGGTAATATGAGAATTTGACTGCAGAAATGGTTCTTCTGGTTGTGAAGTCCTTGCTGTTGGTTCTCTTCTAAATGTATTGTCAGGACACAGCAACATGGCGTCATGGAGATTAACATCGTGACTTATAGCTTGGCTAAAGTTTATGTTACATGTTGAAGAATTCATGCCATCATTGATACTACCTGGAAAAATATCTCCAAGTGAGATGCCCTGAAAAGGAAAAAAGGCACTTTAAACACAATTTTATTTCAGCAGCAGCAGTACAGTAACTAGTAATAGCACTCCCCTTTTCTCAGTTTACTAAATCTAGGCAAATACAGTATGCACTGTGACCCCAAATCCAAATGAAGCTGTATGTAGGGAACGGGTTTTTTTTGGTACATCCTGAAAATAAGTTTGATTCAGTTAATATAAAAGTTGGTCGTGAGTCAACCTAAATGTTGGCAATAAATCCACACTGAAGTAGTCTGGGCAAGGTCTTTTTTTTTTTTTTTTTTTAAAGTAAATCAGAGCAGTATAGTCGAGTAGGACATAAATGCTACCGGAAAAATAACCTTGCCTTAGTTTGTCAAGTATTTACTGTTGTTTTTGATTCAGTGAATCCCAAATTTTATTCTATCTTTGTGATCATTTAGGAGGAGGAACAGTATACATACTTGGTTAATTCTCCAAAAGTAGTTCTAGAAAAAGTAATCCTCAGTCTGTGCACTTAACATAATGTAGTACTGTTAACAGTATATAAACTATGTCATCCCATTTAAAGAGGTTAGACATTCATGGATCAGTGATTTCCTACAAGAATGAAAGCCAAGGTTCTAATTACCTCCAGTGAATTTTCAGGCTGTGACAAAAGCATCTGAGAGAAGTCGTCCAGAGAGAAAGCCGTTTCTGTCACATTCAGAGATCTCTATAAAGAAACATAAGGTTCACCAGTAAGTTAAAAGACAGAAGAGGTTAATTGAGGCTTTAGGCTCAATTGAAGGAGAAGCAGACTCCCTGTGGAGCTGGGGGCCAGATGCGATGCAGGACATGATCCTGAGATTCTGGGATCATGACCTGAGCCAAAAGCAGTAGGCTTAATCTTGAAAGGATAACCAGGTTTTCTCCTGGATTTTTAATGCCTATTTTGGAATTTTTACATTCCTGTTTCTGTGTTCATCTTCCATATAACTTTTGGTTGGTATTCTTCATCCTGCCTTGTTTTTACCATGGCTAACCCTCCAAATTGGTTATAAGATTGTGCAATTTTTACTCAAATATTTACGTTTACCACAATGTTTCTGGCAACTTGGCTCATTGTTGCTTTATCCCAGTCTTCAGGTTTGTTTCTTACTGAAATAACTCCTCTTGACAGCTCTTTTAGAGAGGCTCCACCAGTGGTAAACTCAGTTTTTGTAACCTGGATTTATTTTTGCTTTCATGCTTAAACAGTGATTTATGTGGTAAGATGATCAAATTTAATGTTTTGCACTAAGGCATGTCCTGCTACTGATGTCAGTCTCATTTTATAGCCAATCTCTTTTTTCCTCCAGTAATTTTAAAAGTTTTGTTCTCCTGTAGTCTGTTTTACTTCAGTTTGATGTTTTGGAGACTTCATGATTTTACTCACTTTGTTGGGACTCTGTACTCCTTTAATCTGAGTCCTAAAATCACTTTAATTTTCAAGATATTTTGCCACAAACACTCTGAAGACTGCTTCATCTTCATCCCAGAATTTTCTCATTTATATTTAAGAGTGAGCTCATCTTTGTTGGTAACTTTTTCTGTAGGAATCCCACATACTGAGGGTTACCCACCAACTATAAAAATCTTTTTTTCTCTGCAAGGACAAGTTTTGATACCATTTTGTAGTCCTTGCTTTTTTGGATCAGGTTTCCTGATAGTAATGGTAGTGTGGATTCAGACTTCAAACACCAGGCTCATTTGGGGTTCTGATTTCTAGGATGGATAGACTACTTCCTTGCTCATGTCTCTGGGATCGTCCTAGTCCCATCTCCTAACAGAAGACTCTTCAAATTCTGAGCTTTAAGTGGGGAATTTTGGTATCCCCAGGTATGGGCTTGAGACTTCATTTCTCATTTAATCCCAGGCTCAGTTGTGACATCTGTATCCATTTTTTCACTGGCGCTGCTTCAGTTTTGGTTGTCTGATTAGCTTTTAAATTATGGATTTGAGTCGCCTTTTTGTTGTATTTACAGAGTTCCCTTTCTGGCTTTTGTGTTCTGCTATGCACTTAAAATACTTTTATTCAAGATTTCTGGTTCTGGTCTATCATAGGGGTTTATCCTTACTTTTTAGTAAGTTCACATTCCTCAACTCCCCTCCCCTCCCTTAGCTTTGTACTTGAGGGTTCCCCCCCCCCTTTTTTAGGGTTCAGACCAGTGTTAGACTTAATTATTTTAAGGGTATACAAATATCTGGTTTCCCTTTCCACTAAATACCTTGGGTTCTATGAGGCCATGTTTTCAAGGCACGTAATACAATAAATCTAAGGCTTTCTGTATCTGTAGATGCTACAGGACCATCTAAGCTCAACTGGTAGATATGATTTCTTCATTTACTAGCAAATCATGCATTCTTAGTGGGCTGGAGACTTATTTGCTAACTTGACTGTTAATTCAAAATGGTTTTTAATTTCTTAAGATATTTCAGAAGAGTTCTATTTCTGTTAATGATCCCAAACTTGAGTCATTAGTCCTGGCCCAACCACTGACCAAAATTTGCAGATGGTCCGAAGTGTCTGAGCAAGAGTATCAGCACAAATCTGGATTCCTGTGAAAATCTTAAAATTGTAGGTAAATAAAACTATGTGCAGAAAAGAAAGCCTTAATATTTAGAACATAGCTACGGTATGAAGCCCATTCTGCTTTAAGTGAATTATGGACTGATCCTTCAGGCCAGTCAGGTATGTTTCATTAAATCTTTATGTGTTCCCTTCAGTGCCCATGGAGATGGCAAACTGAGAGGCTAATTCCTACTGAGCCAGGCCCTGGTCTGGGTCTATCCGAGACACAGATCTGAGATGGAAAGAGGGACTGATGTGCCTTAGAGACAATTGAGGGCTTGCTCTTCCCAGATTCCCTTCTGTCCTGATGGGGCTAATAGCTTCATAATTTTACTGGTCCTTGAGAGTTTCCTTATTCATGATGTTTCCCTTAAACATGCCCTCACTTCTTCAATAACAAAAACTCCTTAAAATATCAGATGTGTTACATGCTTTCTAGTTAAGGGCCTTTACATCTGTTTGAAATCCATGCAACAGAGTTCTTCTGTCTACTACATAATTTAAGAATTTTGAGACACTAGATCTTACACAAAAATGGACAACTAAGACATTCTGTTCATTCAGTTAACGGAGACGTGATTTTTTTTTTTTTTAAGATTTTATTAGGCACAGAGCATAAGCTGGGGAATGGCAGGCAGAGGCAAAAGCGGGCTCCCCGCTGAATAGAGTCCCATGGGGCTCGATCCCAACCTGAGCTGAAGGCAGACACTCAACCAACTGAGCCACCCAGGCAGCCTGTTAAGTGTAATCTGGATTGCCAAGAATTTTTTTTTTTTTTTTTAAATTTGACACAGAGCTCACAAGTAGAGAAGCAGGCAGAGAGAGGAGGAAGCAGGCTTCCCCGCCAAGCAGAGAACCCAAGACGGGGCTCAATCTCAGGACCCCGAGATCACAACCCAAGCTGAAGGCAGAGGCCCACACCCAGGTGACCCTGGTCAGTGTCTCTCACTATTCTAACTAAAACGTCACGTTAAATATAAAAACATGGTTCCCCATCTGGGGCAAGTTACTGACTGACAGTCATCAGGGCAAGACCTGTAAGGGTACACCTTCCAAGTGAAGTGCCACATGGGTTAAGGGTCTCTCGAACCTCCAGGCCTATCTCCGGAGTGTATATTTGCCAGGGTTGTGGACTAGGGTATCAGCAGGGCTGAGGAGAAACCAGAGTAGAAGGAAAGGAAGCACAGGCTGCAGAAAGACTCCATCTCTCAGCCTGGCCTCTGGAATTCATCTTTCTATAATACATCATCTCCTAGTCAAAGGGTATGGTTAGAATAGCCAAGGAGCCTGTCCACCGGGCCTGGCCAGAGGTAGAAAATGGGCTCCTGAATTCAGCATGGAGACTTCTGTAAGGAATTTGAGCCCAAGACCCAGCTGGTTTTAAGGGGTGTTTTGCCTTCAAGTTGTTTTGCCTCACTATCCCAGACCTAGACAGCTTGGTGCCTCTACAGAGGGCTGGTTGAGGATTCCTGGGTTTAGCATGGCAGTTACCTCTTTATCCCTTGCCATGGCAAATAGCAAAATCAGGAAGCAACTTCCTGGGGTGTGGGGTGTGTGTATATAAATACACTCCCTCTAAACACAATCTTGAGTTTAACCAAAGATAACTAATTCTATGGGCTGATTATTTTGTAAATCAAATAACTACTACCACAACTATTAAAAAATACATATTTTCATATATCTGATTTGCTTACAGTAGGGCACTTACATGGAAAATTCATTATCAACACATATTGTCAAAGCCATAAAATCTATCTTACTAGGGCACCTGGGTGGCTCAGTTGGTTAAGCATCTGCCTTGGGCTCAGGTCAGGATCCTGGGATCTGGACCCATAAGGTCATCATCATCGAACTGCCTGCTGACTGGGGGAGTCTGCTTGTTCTCTCCATGTGGCCCTTCCCACCACTCCTGTGCACTCATTGTCTCTAATAAAATCTTAAAAAGGAAAAAAAAAATACCTTATAGCCAAAATGGTAAGGCTGCGCTACTCGGATATGCTTACCTCATTTCTAGATTGCGTGGTCTTTTCTGCCTCCCAGTCAGGTTTATCTGCTATTTTACTTTCATCCTCATTCTTCTGCTGTAGTGATTTTTCTTGGGCTGATACTCTTTGCTCATTTTCCTCATTCTGGGACTTGTGACACATAGCTTCATGCCTCTCTCTCAGTACTTCATTCTCCTATAAAAGTACCCAAAAATGTGCTACACAGAAGTTCATACTTCCCCAAAGAAGCCAAAACAACCTTTAAAACTGCATTATACTTACTGCTCAGTGATCATAGAAACTGTAAGTCAAAAGCTAAGATCTGTATTGCATTATTTCAGTATTTAAGAAATATTTTAATTCTGAAACAAAGCCCAAGAAACTCACTGAGACACAAGCTGTTGAATCTGCATAATTTAAATTATATGCATTTATAAAGCCTGGAGTTTAAAATAGTTAAAAATTTGATTAGATTTAGAAATTAGCGTGGCCAATAGGCAGTTTTTACTTCATTTTCTGTTGAAAATAGATCAAACAGCTAAGCTGGAAACAGTGATCAAATATATATAGAAGAGTCTGGAAAAGTATTATTACAAGGTATTGTTCTCTCTGAAAGGTGGAATAAGGTTGGGGAAGTGTGGGTGAAAAGAACTGCCTACACTATACATTATTTGAATATTTTACAACATGTTTCTTTTAAAGTCAGGAAAACTGTTTTTATTTTTAAAAAAAGTTAACAACAAAGCTTAGACTAACAAGCATCTCCATAGATATTTTCGACTATGCTTACTTACCCAGATGAGTCCTACTTTTTAATTTAACTGGAGATTTAAAAGTTAACCATTAACATACACTGTATATACTGATACTTTTAATTATAGGAAAAGCGCACAATTTTCCCCCCTCTAACGTCAAGGCCTCTCAAACTCTTTTCAGAAGATCAATGTTTAATTTTTCTATTTTTCAGCAGCATAGCACACTGGGCTAAACTCAAGGACAGCAGCACCACCCCCACACTAAAAAGCAAAGAAATGCTAATTATACACACACACACACACACACACACACAGGTCAAAGAAATGTAAAATCTACAGATGCCAGGAGCGAGGAGATAAAATGAGCAGAAAAAGGAAGCTGACACGCTAGAGGGCACTTGATTTTATGTGCTTCTCTATTCACTGCCCTTAACTGACACACTCCGCCTCCCTCCTGATGCGGTGTTGGTCTTGTTCCTGCCTCAGTTAGTCTCTGTACACGGTCCTGCTCATGTGCTCAAGGACACTGTTGCTGCTCCTCTAGCCTCTTCTGCATCCAGTGTTTCTTATCTGGATACTCTCACCACTAACCAACAGCTAAGCTCTCTTCTTTAAAAATCCCTCCCTTGGTGTCCCATATAACTCTCTAGGTCCAATCCCATTTTTCTGGTCCCTTTTAGAGCATAATCCTCCAAAGAATCATCTGGACTCCCTGCATTCTCTCCTGAACCCACTCCAGTGGGCATTCTGAAACATTTCACCAGGTACTCTCCAAGCTGACATTCTCCACCTTCACCTTACCAGACCCATCGGCAGCATTTCCCTTCCTTACTCCCTCCTCCTGGAAACAGGTTTTTTACCTGGCATCCAAGGGCCTTTCCTATTATCCTACCTCACCAACTACTCTTTGGCTGATTCTTCAGCTCAGCCTCAGACATACCAGGCACTCTCCCACCTTTCAGCTCCTGTTCATTGCTCCTTCTGCTTACGGGGCTCTCCCTCTGCTCACGGGGCTCTCCCTCTGCTCACTCTCCCATCCCAAGCCCCATGGCTTTGAAGCTTTAGATCTCTATTCAAATATTACCATCTTTTATTTAAAAAAAAAAAAAAAGAAAGAAAAAAGGCATCTCTCCCATCACTATATCCCTTACTTTTTTTTCATAGCATTGAGCACCAGCTGAATCTATTTGTCATTTATCCTTCTAGAAAGCTAGTTTCTTGAGGGTAGACGCTGTTTAGTTTCTGTATGCCCACTGCCTATCCAAAAACCTGCCACATGGTAGACCCTTACTAGGTATTTGATGAACAGATGAACTCCCAGACATAATAACATCCACAGACTTTGATAGGGATCCTCTTCCAATGGGTGAGCTGCCATTATCTTGCTCCTTCCTGCAATTACAATTCTGATTCCTACTTAAATTTGGGGAAGGAAGGAAAAAGTAACTGACTGGTCATCAGTCTTTCAATGTCTATCTTTTGCCAAGGCAAGCTGCTTAATCAAATCCAAAATTCTGGAATCCTGAGGCAGCTAACTTTGTTTATAAATTTGCTATCAGTGGGCACAAGAGCTTCTGAACTCTAAATTGCAAGACCTATTTTAGAGCTGTGAAGCAAGGTCTCTAGTTAATGTGTAGTGTGTAGTATGTGAGTTACAACACGTGAACTTGCAAACACGAGACGATGTTCTAACGTTATACAAGTGAAACAAAGGGAACAGGTAGCTAATACAGGCCTGGATAAAGCCCATAAGAAAACCAAATAAACCAGTCTGGGAAGGATTTTTTTAGGGGGGTAGGGAAAACTTTGAGAGTGGTAATGGCCTGCCTAAAAACTCTAGAAGAGACAAACTGGATGTAGAGAAATTATGTATGAACACTACTCACTTTACAAGAAGCAGAAATTGGTTAAAAATCCTATCTTATAATAATGAATAACCATTAAATGGAACTAAAAGGAATAATCAATTAGTCCATTTGAATATAAATGTATATATTAAATATACAAAAATATAAAAATATATTTTATAAATAAAATACACATAATGAGGGGGAAAAATCTCTTACAGTAGAATGCAACTAATAAATACAGAGGGAGAATGGTAGGGTTAGAAAATCATCAATGGATGCTCAAACTAGGGAGTAAGGTTTGATGAGAAACATTTAAATAGTGACAATACAGGAGAAACCTGGCAAGTACCACCTCAGCCAAGTGGTAAAATCCATCATCATGGAATGGAAATAAACCATTATTATGTGCCTCTTGACACAGAGATAACATACTTCCATTACTCCTGCCCAGAATTCATAATCTCAATCATGAGGTAACATCAAAAATAAATAAAAATTGGGGCCATTTTATAAAACTGACTGATGCTCTTCCAAAATCCAGAGGTCAAGAAACCCAAGGCTGAGGAACTTTTCCAGATTAGAAGTAACTAAAAGACTTGGCACATAAAGTGTGACCCTGGGTTAGATGCTGACCCAAGAGGAAAAATATATTATACAGGACATATCTGGTACAAAAGACTATGGACACATTTGATAACAGTCTTAGATATGCCTTAGTTTCCTGATTTTGATAATTTTGATAAATATACATTTAAGTATTTGGGTATTGAGGGACAAAATGATTTCAATTCACTCTTACATGTTTCTCAACAAAAAGAATTATGTATAGATAGATAGCTAACTATAATTACAAAATAGAAAAGTCAAATGGGGCAAAATGCAAACAGGTAAATCTGAGTAAAGGATATATACTTTTTATAAAAAAAACTTTTTAAAAGTTTGAAATTACATCTCACAAATGAGTTGCCCTAAAAATCTACACATGGCAAAATCACTTTGGAAAGGTTGCCTCAAATATTCTTGCATTAAATCTTGTTAACCTGCATTTTCTCCCCAAAGTGTATACAGTAGTCTTAACAGTTGCTTTATCATTTTCACCTCTTCCAACATTTAAATAATAGTGATGATACCTGATACGAGGAAAACACTATTGGTGTGTCTACTCTCAATACTCTTACTACAACACTACTTCATTCAACACTAGATATGTGCGTTTCCACACACCACGCAATTTCTGCAACCCAGCTGGGCATCCTGTAAGCTAACTTAATTCTGCCACTACCTACCTGAAGATTGCATTAGATCCCACGGGTTAAGGGCTTAGTCTCACAAGACTGCCCACTCACCTCCCTTCAGATGCCAAGTGCAAGTTCAGGTTGCCACCTGTGCTTCAGAATCACTGGCTAGAAATTGGAGGTTCCCATAACCCCCTCCCTTGGGTTTATTTAATATGCTAGAGTAGCTCACAGATCTTAAGAGAAAATTTTACTTACTAGGTGACTGTTTTATTATAGAAGATTGTAACTCAGGAACAATGAGATACACAGACCTAGTTCACAGAGGTTCCAGATGTAGGGCGGCACCTCCACGTGTTCACCAGCTTGGAAGGCCCCTGAACCCTATCCCTCAGGGTTTTTACAGAGGCTTCTTTATGTAGGCATAACTGAATAAATCATAAACTCAGTCCCCAGTTGTTCTTGCCTCCCCAGAGGTCTGAGAGGTAGGGGCCAAAAGTTCCAACCCTCTAATCATCTGGCTGATTGCCCTGGCACGCCCCATTTTAGGGACTTTCCAAGTCACCTTATTAACATAGATCAAGAATGCTTGCAGCAGGCTTGTTACAAAAAACAAGACACTCGGGGCACCTGGGTGGCTCAGTGGGTTGGAGCCTCTGCCTTGGGCTCAGGATCCTGGGATCCAGCCCTGCGTTGGGCTCTCCGCTCGGCAGGGAGCCTGCTTTCTCCTCTCTCTGCCTGCCTCTCCACCTACTTGAGATCTCTGTCTGTCAAATAAATTTTTAAAATCTTAAAAAAAAAAAAAAAAAAAAAAAAAAAAAAAGACACTCCTTTCACCTTTATGGCTCTGGAGATACTTTAAGAATGGAAGAAAAAAGACCAGATAGTACATAGCAAAAGATGCTCCTATTGCTCTTAACTTTTAGGAAACCCACAGTTTTGGGAGCTCTGGGCCAGAAAGGGGGGTGAAGACCAAATACATCATTAAATCAGAAAATCGTACCTGACATGCTCACTCTGCATCTGACTTCAGTGGGAATGCTTTTAATGGTTCACCAGTAAGGACAATATATGGACTTTTATTTGAGATTCAACAATTTTTTTAGTCACTCATTCAATTCGTACATACCGAATGCCAAACACTACACGAGATGCTGGGGTTACAACAGTGAAAACCTACATTGTTTGGCACTTCCAAGTTTTCTTTTAAAGGGAGGAAGCCAGAAATGCAAATGAACTCAAGTGATGGCAAGTCAAAGAAAGAGGAGACCTTCTTAAGAATGGGGCCAGGGAAGGGCTCAGAGGAGAGGTGGTATTTGGGCTGAGATCTGAAGAAACAGAAGAGAGCTATGTGAAGACAGGGAGGCACTGAAGGCGCAGATAACCTCCAGTGAACTGGTGCGCCTGTTACCATGACTTACTTCCTTAGTTTCCAATATTTCCTTCTAACAATATTAAAACGTCTCATCTATCCTTCTTTGCATACACGTGCAAGTAGAATAAATTTCCAAACTTTATGTTGAGTCAAAAGATGAGTGCATTTTTTTTATTTGATGGATTTTACCCAATAGCCCTTCAAAATGTTTGTGGTAATTTAAATTAGTATCCCCAGTAGATAAAAGTGCCAATTTGATAGATGAAAATTGATATCTCATTGTAGTTTTACTTTCTATTGAGTGAGGCTGAACATTTTTCACAAGCTTTAAAGCATCTACTTCCTTCCTGTGACTATTTGTAGCCTTTGCCCATTTTATTTATTGCGCTGTCAGTCCTTTTCTTATTGATTGTTAATAGCACAGAATTCTACTCCCCTCCTCCCATTCTGTTTGTACAAATTCAAGAGTAGAAGTGGGGAGACCAGTGAGTGGGCTGCTGCCATAAGTTAAGAATCTGGAAGAGGGCGGTGGCAATGGAAAGAGAAGTGGAAGAACCCATGCACTGCGGAGAAAGAACACACAGGGCTGCTGACAGGAAGTAGGAGATAGAGTGAAGAGAAGAATGAAGGATGACTCCTAGATTTCTGGTTTGAATAACTTGGCAGACAGTTATAGAGAGAACGAGAAAAAAACACAGTGAGTTCTTCCATTTTGGATATGTTAAATCTGACATGTGAAAAGTCAAGTAGAAATGTTCCACTACACTGCTGAGATGGGAATCTGGAATTGAGAGTGAATGTCTGAACTGGAGGTATAAACTGGGAATGCCATCAACAGCAACAACAAAACCCCACAGGGTTCTAGGAAAAGAGTACAAAGCAAGGAAAAGGAGGCTTGGCGCCCGGTCCCAAGGAACCACAACATTCTGCAGTCACGCAGAGGAATCAGCCAAGACTGAGGAAGGTAGGAAGTGAGGTATAGGGGAAGGCAGAGGACAGTAATGTCTCAGAATCTGAAAGTGTTTCAAGAAGGATGGAGTGGCTGATGGTGTTGAATGCTGCCTGAAGGCTGCACAAGGTAGGGACAGAAACATCTTCATGGGAACTGGCAATAAGAAAGCTGTTGGTGGTTAGGGTGCCTCTGTTGGTTAAGGGTCTGCAGTTGGCTAAGTGTCTGCCTTAAGCTCAGCTCATGATCCCAGGGTTCTGGGAGCAAGCCCCGCACTGGGCTCCTTGCTTACTGGGGAGCCTGCTTCTCTCTCTGCCTCTGCTGCTCCCCCGTTTGTGCTCTCTGTCTCAGTCAAATAAATACATAAAATCTTAAAAAAAAAAGGGGGGGGGGATCTGGATGGCAGGTGGAATTCCACAGATGTGGGGAAGAGAGATGCTTTAACATGCACAGCCTTAGGTATTCAGTATTTTCTTAGCTGGTTCTTCACACATTCAGTCAACTATCATTTACTGACAGCTGCCATAAAGCTAACAGAGATCTCATCACAGAGATGAGAAGAATTTTCCTTGGGTTAGTGTGCCACCCATGGAGCTGTGTAGCTCAGATTGCCCTCAAGGAAGGACAAGTGGGCAGAGAGCCTCTAGCTGTGCCTTTAAGAACACCTCAACTGCTGACAGCCACTTCCCCTAATGTCATACCCTTCCCCTGGGCGGGGAGAGTATAACAACGACCGGGCCATCTTGGCCCAGTGTGGGACAACTGTAATGAACCACGTTAGCCTCCAAGCTCCTGGTTTCTTTAGCCTGCATCAAGCTTAACTTCTGCTTCTGTCCAATCCTGCTTTCTTTTTATCTTCCCTTCTCTAGTTGTAGTGCCCATGGCACTTGATCTCAGAGTCCCCCTCCCAGGGAACCCAATCTGTGACATCACAGTTAAAAATTTTATCTTGGCAGGAAGAAAGGAGACCAGATTTCAAGGCAGGGAGGGGTAGAAGATTCAATATTATAACATTTCTATTTAGAAAGTACAAAAAGGCTTATTGCATTTGTAGTCTAAGTACAAAGGGCCTCAAAAGCCCTATGAGGGGTGCCTGGGTGGCTCAGTGATTAAGAGTCTGAGTCTTGATTTTGGCTCAGGTCAGGATCAGGTCAGGTGGGGCTTGGTGTTCAGCATAGAGTCAGTTTGAGATTCTTTTACTCCCTCTGCCTCTTCCCCTTCCTCCCCTTGTGCTCACTCAAAATAAAAAAAAAAAAAAATCTTAAAAGAAAAAAAAAAAGCTATTTGGAGGGTTCAGATCCAAAAATGGCTGAGTAAAAAGGCCTATCCTACTCCTATCAGCTGTATGACCTTAGGCCACTCTGACTCTCTGTTTCCGTGTCCATTGAAGTGAAAGGATATTTCCTAACATTTTAAGGAATTAGAGGAGAAAATGTACTTTATACATTTAAGATGTTATACTAATTACTACTCCTTTCTACTCTGTGATTCTGAAGAGTTGCAATTAAACAAATTAACTGCTGGCCACTCCATCAGGAGGTCAAGAGAAGGGAGTAAAGGCCCTGGCACCAGTAATTCTTATCTTTGCTCTCTTCCTGTTTCTCCACTCGGTGACATGGACCTGGGATACATATAGAGTATATGTGCTTTAGAAGCATGGTTGTATAGACTGGAGATTTATGGGCCATGCTCTTGAAGAACAGGTCACTCAAACCTATCATTAAGTTACTTTTTATTTGTGTGTAGGTGATTTTTACTTTTGTGGGGTTGAGACTCAGAAAAAAAAAAAAAAGGAAGTTTCCATGCTTGCCATAGGAAGCCGTCGTAAACTTGGGAGCTGTGGCGCCTAATAACCAGAGCTAAAAAATCCAGTGACTTGGGCTGAACTGGCACCGGCCAGAAAGGTCCTCTCCACCACAGCCCTCTTGGCTGGGAGGTGACTCATCTCTTCCTCCGCATGGGTCCAGAACGTGCCATTTTAGGTGCCTCAGCTAAAACTCAGCCCTCCTCTCAAATACAATGTATGGCTTCCGGATTTTCCCTTACAACACTTATCCTACTCCATCTAAAATGACAATTATGTGGATCTTTTCTTTCCTGAGGGGCTGGAAACTAACGAAAGCTGTCCTTCAGCTGTTGTTCACCTCTGCCCCCAACGTTAAGGGGCAGAACCCTGCACTCAGGTTTTCTGAGTCGGTGGAGATGGTGGGAAGGGGACAAGAGGAGCAACGCTGGGCTTCTCTTTCTGCGGACTCTCTGACGTTCCTGGTAACTGGCAACATGATTTCCAAGCCTGTACTTATTATAATGTATTGGGACCTGAATACTGTGATGCAGAGTTTGACCCTGAAAAAAGTCTTTGTGAACAGTTCCAGCTGGCTTAACTGGGCCTTTCATTTATGCTTCTGGGGGAGGATCAACCGAGACCTGCTTTGACCTTTAGGGCTGGATGAACCTTCAAAGACAAAGAACAATGTGGTGCCTACAGAGAAGCATGACATCAGAGAGAGAGGGGTAAAGGCCAAAGAATTGTGTGGCCTGTCTCTAGGCTGGAGGCAAGCTGGAGTCATCAGGTCTAGAGAGAAACAAGGAGCCAGATAAAGAGAGGCTGTGTCCTATTTGGCCTGGGTGGTTTTTAATAGCCATTTATAATAATTATAGCTCACATTTATTGAGCACTCGCTATGGGCCAGGCACCCCATACATGATCTCATTTATGCTGCTCAGCATCCCTGTAAGATAGGGACTTGTTGTTACCTCCTGGGGCAGAGCAGGAAGCAGAGGCCCAGAGAGGTTAAGCAACTTGCCCTAAGTCACACAGCTTTTAAGTGACAGAACCAGGATTTGGCTGCAGACCTCTGCAGACTTCCTAGCTGCCTCTCAGCCACTGTACTAGTTCTTGCTTGTCCCTGCCAATCTTGGTATGCCTGCAGAAGCTGTCCCTGGTAAAGCTCGGGGACTCCGGAGCAGGTTGCCTTCCAGCTGGGCTCACCAGTGGGAGGCAGAGGCAGGAGACTGAAGGGTGAACAAGGCCGAGGTCAGGGCATTTCTCCCCCTTGATCTTCAGGGACTGGTGACTGCACCCTCCTCACCACGCTCTGGTAACACTTTCACGCCTCTCCTCCCTCACCGCCCCCCATGCCGTCCGTGGTTGGTCTCTGGGCGCTCGGACACCCCTCGCCCCCCACCCTGTGGAGGCCGAGAAAAATCAAAGCCATCCCACCTCAAGTTTAGCCTTAGCATAAGTACAGCCATCTCAGACCCCTCTGTGCCCAAGGGCTGAACTTTCCCCCATTTTACTTTAGTTCTAAGGACCCCCACCCTACTTTAGGAAGCCCCACCCTACTTTAGTTCTAAGGACCCCCACCCTATTTTAGGAAGCCCCACCCTGCTTCAGTAACAGGAGGGCTCAGATCCAAAAATGGCTGATAAATAGTCCTGCCTTAACCAAGCTCGGGGTCCAAGTCCCTACCCCACTGCATCGGGTATACTTGGGCCCAAGCTTAAGCCTGTCAAATAAACCCTCATGTGATTGCATCATTGCTTGGCTCCTTGGTGGTCTCTCAGACAGGAAAACTCGGGCACAACAACCCCACCCCTCGCTGCTCCTGTACCAAGTCATTCATGAAGTCCCTTCACATGGGCCAGCGAGGGAACATTCTGCTTCCTGCCAGGCCTCCACCCACACGGCCACTGGGCCACCCCACCCTGAGCAGGAGATCAGTGCAGGGAAGGGCTGCACCCACCCCCACCCCGGAGGGGGGGAGGGGGCCAGAAATGACGCCCCCTGGCAGTGTGAGCATCACTTTTCCACATGCACACTGGTCTGTGGGGCAGGTGTGGATCCTGTTCCCATTGTGGGTCCAACACACCAACCGTGGAGAGAGGAGCCATGGAGTGTTCAGGGGAAACCTGAATATCGACTGGCAATGTAGGGATATTAAGGAATTAAGAGTTGATTCTTTCTTAGGGGTATTCATGGTTGTCCTCTGGTTATGTTTACAGTTCTTCCATATACAGAAATCTTTACAGAAGTTTGTCAGAGTCAGTAAAGGTCGTGGAGAGAGCAAGACGGGACGTAGCTGGGCTTTTCTTTTCTCTTTGCTAGGTCCCTGCCAAGAACTGGCGCAAAAATCACAAGAGATGATGTCTGGGCTTTGTTTCAGAATAAGGGGGTAGGGGGAGGGCTGTTATGGACAAAACAAGACTGGCCATGAACTGCGAGATGACAGTGCCCGGAGGCCCCATCTCTCGAGTCCCTGTTCTCTTGGAACAGACCCTTGAGAATTTTCCTAACAACGCGTGTTCTAGGCTAAACTCATGTCTGAATCTCCTGGAGGTGCCTAGGGGGCAGCGGGACACCTGGCAGGAATGCTCCCCGCGGCTACAATGAACACATTCCATGTGACGGGCCACTGGAAGGCAAGTGTAAAAAGAAGCCGTGTTTCTAAGCACAAGCCCCCACACCTAGGCCACAAGGGCACAGGCACCAGCTCACAGGCTCTGGTTTTAACAGGTGCTGTTTCTCCTGCCACGTGTCCCCTTCACGCGGGCTGAGGGGCTGGGGGAGCAGGGAGGGAAGCAGGAGAATTTCATTTATGAGTCTTTAATTTTGTGCCGGCTAACCCAGGGAGGCAAGGCAGGCCAAGGGGGCCTCAAAACACACACTGTTTTTGTATGTTTATTATCGAACATTTCAAACACATAAAAGCTCCCTGGAGCCATCACCCAGTGTCAGCCACTGTCGCGTGCCACCATGCTTCTGGCATCAATACCAGTCCCCGGGCTCCCCGCAGAACTAGTCCATCTGGGGTTTTAGGCCAGATTCACACAGGCAGGAATGCATACGCCTCCGCTGTACCATTCTGATCAACAGAGGCGCCCACTTGGCTCACATCTCCACTTGTCGTGGAACATTTCTACCTGCCCAGAAAGTTCTCTCCTGTTCTGATGTTTCTATCTTGGCTTTGCCTGTGTTAGAACTTAATCAAGAGCTTTAAACTGCCCTTCTGTGCAAGCTCCTGTTGATGCCAGAACACAGGTTTGAACTGCATGGAGGCCGCTTATACGTGGATTTCCTACAGTCCCGTACTGTATTTCCTCCAGCTTTCTTTACGGCAAGGACACAGAATGCAATGCACGTAGCCCACAGAGTACCTGTCATCCACTCTTCTGGTTACCACTATGCTAATAGTAGTTAAGTTTGGGGGGAGTCAGATATTCTCCATGGATCTTCAACTATGTGTGGGGTCAGGACCCCAACCTGATTGTTGACATTCTGCATTCATTATTATTACCTTCTTGGGCAGTGAGTTCCCCATCCTCCAGCAGGGATCTAGAGAGATGTGGCTTCAGCTTGAAAGCACCTGGTAAACCTGACTACTAGCCCCAACCCTGTGGCCCAGGCCTTTTGCTGTTCTGGGGCTTAAATTTGGGGAAGGGCAGGCTTTCACCACGCAGGCCCCCCTTTCAGGCAGGGGTTGTGGGGTACTGGGGGGCCAAGGGAGAAGAGCACTACGGTTGAGGGCAAGCTTGGGCTGATGGATCACTGGGAGTTGGGGAAACTGCAGACTCCCAGGTCCCCCACCTGAGAGGCTCTAGTTCAGCCTGTCTAGGGTGGGCCCCCATATCTGCATTTTAACAAGCAACTTAGTAACTGATCACCCTCGGAGAGATTCAGCTCTTTTATATTTTGAAGACTATTTATTTGAGAAAGAGCTAGTGAGGGAACACAAGCAGGGGGGAGTGGCAGGCAGAGGGAGAAGCCAACTCCCGCTGAGCAGGAATCCTGATGTGGAACTCGATCCCAGGACCCTGGGATCATGACCTGAGCTAAAGGCAGATGCTTAGCTGGCTGAGCCACCCAGGCGCCCCAAGAAAACTCAGCAATTAAGAAAGGCTAAGAAAGGGGCGCCTGGGTGGCTCAGTCACTGAGCATCTGCCTTTAGCTCAGGTCATGATCCCGGGGTCCTGGGATCGAGTCCCACATCAGGATTCCTGCTCAGCGGGAAGCCTGCTTCTCCCTCTCCCATTACCCCTCTCGTGTTCCCTCTCTCACTGGGTCTCTGTCAAATAAATAAATAAAATCTCAAAAAAAAAAAAGAAAGAAAAGAAAAGAAAGAAAGGCTAAAAAAGGACATCTGGCTGGCTCGGTACTTAGAGCATGCAATTCTTAATCTCAGGGTTAGGAGTTCAAGCCCCACACTAGGCATAGAGCCTACCTTCAAAACAAGTTTTCCCTTTAGATGAGCCTACAGGTTCAGGGTCTACCTCCTCAACAATTCCAAGGCCTTCCTTACATAACAGCTCTCCAAATATTTGAGTTGCTGGTGGTGTTCCTCCCTCAGTCCGATCTCAGCATGCAACATCCCCAATCCACTCAGCTACTTCCGGCATGATTTCCCCCTCACGGAGAGAAGGATTCCTCTTGTCACACCAAAGCAGGCCCCAGCATGACCCAGCAGTCTGGTATGGTCCTCCAGAGGATAGCAGTTTCCTGGAGATTCGACCCCCAGCTCGGGGCAATCAGCAAATTTTGTGACACATCTAAATCACATGCCGGGACCTATACAGGCCCTGTGACATACGGCGTGATTAATCCTCCTATGAACTCTCCCGCAAACAGGTTAATATTCCCCTTCTGCAATTTGGAAACCACGGCTCACCGAGGCTGGCCAGCAGAGATGGAGCTGGGGTGGTGTGAGGGCTGGTTCCATGCGTCAGAGTGGCTCGAGTACTGCCCTCGGTTATGCAATCAATGCTAACCAATGCGTTGCTGATAGCCTATTATTCAGGACATGTGGTTAACAGCTACATCAACCAAGTGACTTTCAGGAAGAGACAATCTTAGGAATCTGAGTGAGCCCCATCCAACAAGTGGAAGAATCTTAAGAGCAAAACGGAGGTTTCACTGAGGACGATATTCTGCCTCACGCCTGCGGCAGAAGCAAGTCCCCACAGAGGGTTTCCAGGTCCCTAGAGTTTGGACCTGCCAGCCTCCATGATGGCACCAGCCAACTGAAATTAATCTCTGAAACATACACGTATACTGATTATACTGGTACTGTTCTCCAAAGAACCCTGATGCTGATGGGAACCCAGTTCTCTCCAACCTTCGAAGGCTGTGCCTTGCTTCCATGCCCCCGTCCACACTCTGCCAAAACTATCAGAACCGGAACCGACCTGGGGGTGCGCGGGAGCCCTGGCCGGCTTCAGCTGCCCAAAAGTATATGTGAATATTCACACAGATCCTTAACAACGAGATGCCAAGAATAACTTCTTCGTATCAAAAGGCTGCCACAAAGGGGGAAGTGTGCCTTCACAAGCCTGGAGTTTTGTCGTGGGTGGGAGGCGGGTAACTCAGTGCGTGAGAAGGCTGACTTGTTCTCTTCTGGGTAAGGTCACTAACCTGCTATAGAACTTTAGGCAATCCTAAGTTTCACCACCTGATTAATTACAATGCTTGAGAGTCAGCTTTCCACGGCCCCCATCCACTCAAACTGGCATTAAATGGTCAGACGGCCTATCAGGACTTCAGATCTGACCTACTTTCTAACCTTGAATGACCCAAGACACATTCAAACTCACGGGATCCTGAAGTTCTGGAAGGCCCATGAGGGGGATAGATGAGCAGTTCTCGGGAGAGGCTGGCAGGGCAGGTGTCTATTCTTCACCCTGTCTCTGCTGCTACCTCCAGGTTAAATGAAGACCCAGTTTCCAGGCTCAAGACACAGCGGTTCCAAGTAGAGCACACCAAGGCCCTTAGACGAAATGGTACACAGTGCGACAGGGCTCGGAGGAAGAACAGGAAATGCCTGTCGATGAGGTGACGATAGTTGAGATGAGTCTGAGATCTTAACAATAGAAGACTTGGAAGGAATGAAAGGATGCATTCTGGGCAAAGGTAACAGAGTGAGGTGCTGGGGGCTGTCTGGGGAAAAGGAAGGGAGAAAGTGTGAGGTGGAAAGTAGGCCACGGGTAGTGGGAGGTGAGCTCGGCCAGGGGAGCTGGGAGTTCGGTCACAAGAGCCAAACGCCGAGCCTCGAATGACAAAATATCAAATCAGCAGGTAGGTAGTGAGCTGATGGAGGCTCCCCAGATGACAGTGAAGAGAAAAGGTGAGCTCTGGAAACCTGTACCTGGCAAGAGAACGAATGGGAATAAATCAGAGAAGGGGCATGACAGCCCCAGCTGAACGAACAGTTGTTGACATTACTGAGGGCGTGCTATGTACCAACACCGTTAACGTGTATGATCTCATTTAATGCTCACCATGACTCCCTAAGGTACTCTTACCATCCCACTTCACAGAGAAGGGAATGAAGGCACAGAGAGGTTCAGGAGTGCACCCCAGACCACATGGCCAGGCAGCCGTGAGGCAGAGATCTGCAGCAGCTGGTCTGACCCCAGAGCCCAGCACACTTGCCCACCAGCCTAGCCTGCCCTGGGCCCTATACTTGGATTTCTGAGCTGAGAAGCAGGGAGAATGGAGAGTAGCCAAAGGATACAAGGGATACCGAAGAGCAGACAGTTCTGTAAACCACAAACTGAGGTGAAGGATTGACTGGAAAAAGTTTGAAGTAAGGTTCCTTGGGGTTAGCTGCACATGAAGTCAGCAAAACAAACCAACCAACTCAGGTTCGCTCAAGAGCATACACCAAATCCTGCGGCCAATGATCCTCCACTAAGATCAACTGCCTCCAGAAACAGTTGCAGCCTACTTGCTAAGTGAGCTGAACACCCCAAGAGTTGCCAGGAAAAGGGGCATGAGTGTGTAATGGATTGACATGGGTCCCTCAAAATTCACATGTTGAAGCCATAACCCTCAGTAGAACTGATTGAATGTGATTTTATTTGGAAATTGGGTCACTGCAGATGTAATTAGGATGAGTAGGGCGGGCCCTAATCCTGGATACAGATGAGCACATAGGGAGAATGTCTTGTGAAAAAGGCAGAGACTGGGGTGACACAGTGGAAACCAAGGGTCGCCTCTTGATCTTGGGGCTGTGAGTTCAAGGCCCACAGGTGTAGGGATTACTTAAAACTAAAATAGGGGAGGGAATGAAGGAGGGACCAAGGGTTGCCAAAGATTGCCAGCAAACTACCAGAAGTTAGGAGAGAGGCCTGGACCGCCTCAGAAGGAACCACACCTTGATTTCCAACTTTTCACCTCCAGAACTGGAGACAGTAAGGTTCTGCTGTTCAAGCCACCCAGTTACTGCAGCCCCGGGACACTCATATGTGACCTATGCCAACCTTCCCCTTAAGACCACAGGTGAATTTTTACCGAACCGAGTCTTTCAGCAAAGAGCCTTCTCTGAAATTTTGTTATACTGGGTTGTACGAAGGTCTAAGACTCTATCTGTATCACAGTTATGAGTTAAAAACAAGTGTTTGAAACTTCGTCTATCTCCAATTGCCAAGACACCAGGGATTAACTCTGCTTTTGAAATTAAGAACAAATTTTACTCTAACAATCAAGGAGCTTCCTCGTCTTCTTTACTCTTAGAAGGGAGTACTGATTGTTGTATCAGATTCTTCCAGTGACCTGAAGACACCCCGTCCAGGCCACAAGGTCCTGCCGGGGTCTCACCCAATGCACGGTCCTGGTTCTGGGGCTTAAACCATTATCAAAAGGACTGCAAGTGGGATGCCTGAGTGGCTCAGTGGGTTAAGAGTCTGCCTTGGACTCAGGTCATGATTCCAGGGTCCAGGGATTGAGACCCACACCTGGCTCCCTGCTCAGCGAGCCTGCTTCTCCCTCTCCCTGCTGCTCTCCCTTTGTCAAATAAATAAAATCTTAAAAAAAAAAAAAAAAAAGAGGACTACAAGCTTCTCCTTTTCAACATGGAGACAAGCTCTCTCAAATACTGGGGCTGGCTCCAGGCAGTCACTTGTCTTCAAATATGCTCACACATTCAAATCTGCAAGAACCATTCAAGTTCCAGTTTAACCCAGGCACTACTTTGAAAACATGTGCTACATCAGTTGTTGAGAGAAGGTTGAGAGAATGGTTTTGAAGGGAAGCAGGTCTGCCCCGGGGAATTCCGGATACTGTTTTCAGATAATGATCGCCCCCACTAAAAAGTGAAACCAAAGTGGCACCTCTTTTGATACCTGGAAAACTCCCCAATCCAATTTTTGCAAATGGACAAAAATTATGGAAAATTATCCTATACAACCAGAATCTCGTACAACTCAAATATAAGCCACTGGAATTATCTGTTTAAAAACAAACACCATAAACCCCTGATTTTCCCACAGGACAAAGCTCTCCCTCTTTTCAAAGATACCAGTAGCTAACTTTTATCAAGTGCTTAAGATGGGACCCTGCAAATGTCTGAGCCTCTGATGTGGAATGAATGAAGGCTCACGATGTCCTGGGTAGGTGGGAGGTACCTCGCTGCGAGTACCTTCATGATTCTCACTGCGCCGGTCAGGAAACTGAAGCAGAGACAGGTGAGGAAACTGGCCCAAGGTCACACAGCAGTAAGGAGTAGAGCTGAAATTCAAAACCAGGCGGTCCGGCTGCAACACACCACACCCGCTGAGCCAGCAAAAAACCTGGGCAGCCTCATCAACAAGACAAAGGCATGCAGAGTGAGTGGGGGCAGGTTAAGGAGGGCAGCGGGAGATCGGAGGCGAAACAATCACATTCCAGGCACTGGGCTGGCACTTCATGTATGCTTTTCTCATTTAATTCGCACGAACCTTAAAATAAGCATCACCTGACAGTAGTAAGTGATAGCCCTAAACCCCGGTCTGCTAACTGCAAACCCTGGTGTCGTTGTCCCCCCAATCAAGGTTTCAGATTGTAAACTCGGAACTGATGGATGGTGCAATCGGCTTGTAAAAGTCAGTCCAGCATCAGAGAGCAGTGGTGCTGAGGCCCGGGGCGGGGAGGGAGGGGGAATCACCCCACACAGCTGCATGTTGTTTTGCAGACCCTGGGTACAGCACAGGTGCTTAATTAATGTGCTAACACGGGAGTCAGGAAGCTCAGGTTCTGTTACCAATCTATAGGGACCTACTACCAGATAGAAGCGCCTTGGGTTTTTTTTTTTTTTGCTTCTGTTTTTAAAAAGCATAACCAATAAAGGTAAAAACTATAAGGTGTTCCACAGCGGATCATGGCCAGGACGAACCTAACCAGGGCACCCCAGCAGCTACCACGATCCGGCAGGTCCACGCATGCCGGCTGTGGAAGGCAATGCCAGGAGATTGGCCTGTATAAATTTCAGTGGGGCCCAACCCTCCATGGAGATGTGGCCAGTCCTTGGCCCCAGAGCTTCCCCCTAAGCAGATTTGCCAGCCCAAATAGGTAGTAATGCTGATAAGGGGAAGGAAGTCCTCCCAGAGTGAACAGCTTCACCTCCCTGCAGGCCTTGGTATGCTTTGCAAAGTGGGTGGCATCTGCCATAGCACAGGGCACTGGGTTTCTCACGCACACACACACACCAGTTACAAAATCACGAACGTCTGGAGTGCAGCACGCACCACTCCTTAGGACGCAGAGGATTCAGGTGAAGGTCGACACCGGGTGAGAGAGCAAGAAGAACCTTCTACTTTTTGTTTTGGACAGAAGCCCACCAAGACTCAGTCCCCACCCCAGCCCCCACCCCATTAGTTCCTGCCTCAGGAAGAGGAAGGAATCGGATCTGCATAACAGTGAATCACAGGCACTTCAGCACAATGACCCCTCCGGGAGAGGGTGGAGAAGCTCGTCTGGCAACCGCCTACACTAACAGGGCAATTCTGAAGAGCGGCAAACAAACCTGTCTAGCTCTAGTTCCCACTTTGCGTAAGATCGCACTCCGCGAAAACAACATCCAAGGAACACCTGTTGATCGATACCGACTGCTAACACTAAGGTTTGGGCCATGAGATAATTAAAAAGGCCCTGTTGGGGGCGCCTCGGTGGTTCAGTGGGTTAAAGCCTCTGTTCGGCTTGGGTCATGATCTCCGGGCCTGGGATCGAGCCCCGCATCGGGCTCTCTGCTCGCCAGGGAGCCTGCTTCCCCATCTCTCTCTCACTGCCTCTCTGCCTGCTTGCGATCTCTGTCTGTCAAATAAATAAATAATTTTTTTTTTTAAAGGCCCCGTTGAAGGCACCCTGGGTAATTGGTAATAAGTGTCTTTAGACTCCAAGAGCCCATGGGAGCATCACAGACACTCCCATCAGTCCATCGTAGTGAACTTTGTTTCAGAAGGATGTTAAACAGAAGGATTTGAAACCATAAACCAAAGGGCACTTGTTAAGCCACTAGGTGACCGTCAGGGTACCTGCTTTCTTCATGCTCCTAAGAAGTTACACGTGGGGTGCCTGAATGGCTCAGTTGGTTAAATGACTGACTTCGGCTCAGGTCATGGTGTTGGGGACCTGGGACCCTGCCAGGGTCAGGCTCTGTTCTCAGCAGTGCTTGTCTCTCTCCCTATCCCTCTGCCCCCTCCTTCCTGCTCGTGCTCTCTCTCTCTCTTTTTCTCTCAAAAAAAAAAAAAGTTACACATGGTCCAGAAGAGAGGAGGATCGTTAGGCGCCGGGGATGGTTAGGTCACAGCAGCAATGTCTGCCAGCTGGCCACGGTTCCTTAATCAAGGGTAAATAGCGAAAAGGAAATGCAACTGGGTTAAAATCTGGGCAGGGGCCATCACGTTAGACCGGGAGCATGGATTTTTAAGAGAAACGCGTCCTTCCGGTGGCAAAGGCCCCTTTTGGATCCGCTGGTTCCAGAAAAAGACATCTCCGTGTACACGAGGTACTGAACGAAGACCGTAAGCAAGAAAATGACCAGCATGCCTTCTCCCCTCCGCAGCCCCGAACTACTCCTGACGGCCACCGAACACAGGAAAGGTGTCCTCTACAACCAAACGGATGGTCTCGCCTACTTTTTCTCAAACACCTAAAAGCCGTAGCGACCGCACTAACAGCTTTCGTTTGGATTCACAAAAAGGGGAGGAAAGGGTGGTCTCCAAACTGCAACCACCCAGGGGAGGACGGTGGAAGCAGAGAGGCTGTGGTCACTCCGTGGGTCCGTCACAAGCTTGCAGGGCTCCTGGCCAGCTACCCCAGCACCGCGCCCGCGTCCCCTTCTCCGGTTACCTGGTTCGCGCGGCCGCCGGCGTCCAGCACCTGAGCCGTCGATTCTGCTGGAGCCTTCTCCTCTTCCCCGGCGGCCGAGGGGCTACTTGCAGCCGCTCGGGGGTCCCCGCCATCCCCGGGTGCAGCCTGGCTGCTGTCTTCCAAGCTGGCGCCGACTCCTCCCGCGGAAGAGGCGGCGGCGGGGGCGCCGAGCAGCCCGTGGGCCCCGTCGGCGTCCCCGGCCACTACGCTGTGCACTAGCCACGCATCCACTCGGGTGCGGGGGATGAAAGGGACCCCCAGCGCGCGCACCTCCCGAAGCAGCCGGCCCTCGGGATCCGCCGCTGGGTCCGGCTCCCGGCCTTTGGGGTGCAGCTGCTCCGCGCGCCCCCACCCTCCCCAGGCTGGGAAGGGGCTGAGCGCGTAGGCGGAGCTCGTCCGGCCTCCGGCCAGCAGCACCTCATCCCAGAGCAGGGTGGGCGGCGGGAGCAGCAGGTAGAGGTCCAGGTCCAAGTCCAGGTCCAGGCGGAGCCCCGCCAAGCTCAGCAGGACGGTGAGGTGCAGGAGGCCGCCGCCGTCCGACCACCAAGGCTTCAGGTACTTCATCTCCCGCCGCGCGCCCGGGACGCCCCTGCCGGCGCCCGCGGGTCCCTGCTCTCCTGCCGCCGCTTTGGCACGTGCGGGCGCTGCGGGCACCTGCCCGGAAGAGAGAGAAGCGAAACAATGGACCCGGGTGCGTAGCAGCCGTCGCGGGCTCTCGGGGCCGGGCACAAAGGCGCTCCCTCGGCAGCCCGCACGGCGCTGTGGGGCGGGGGGGGTCACGAGAGGCGGGAGAGAAAACACCTGCAAGAACACTCTGCCTCCCCGGCCGCCCGGCCGCCGAGCGACGCGACCAAGCTCCGCCTCCCAGCTAGGCCCCGCCCCGAGCCGCGGGCCGCAGCCGCCGGGGACACGCCCACAGCCGCCCCGGGCTGGCGCCTGTAGGAGGGGCCCGCAGGGGGCGGGGCTCCCCAGCTAAAGAGCTCTTTATTCGGGAAAACACAAAGCTTTCTGGGAGAAGAGAGTGTTCGGCCCCGAGATGGTCCAAATTCAGTGCTTGCGGGCCGGGCGGCTGTCGCTGAATGTGCCGGGTGGAATAGGGGGTCAGGAGCAAAGGTGGTTGGGAAGGGACAGGATGTGTAGACTGGGGGAAAAGTAGAGACACTGGGTGGCATGTAAAGGGCTACCACTCACGTGAGAACACGGGCTGGCGCAGTACGCTCAGGAGCCCAACCCTTGATTTCATATCCCAGCCCCGATCAGCCAATCGTGTGACCTTGAGTAGGTTACTTAACTTCTCTGTACCTCAGTTCTCTTATCTTTAAAATGGGGATAATAGTACCTGTCCAGTAGGGATGAGGTTAAGTTAGATGAAATATTCTATGTAAAGCCCAGAGTTTGACATACAGATTCCACAGCTGCCTTTGAGATCAAACAGCACTCCACCTAAACCCTAGTTCTCACCCACACCCCCACACCTCCCACCTCACCTCTCCAAGTCCTGTGCCCCAGCGTCACAACCCCTCACTGTCCCCTGAGCCCTCCCTGCACACGGCTAGATCTTCCCTTCTGGTCTCCTTTGCCTGTTAAGGGCTAAGAGCACCATAGAGTTAGCCTGTATGAGTTCAAATCCTCCACTCCCCCTCTTACTAGCCCGGACCTTGGATAAATTACTTTTTGCCTCAGTTTCCTCACTGTAAAGAGGGACTTATAACACACATTCCCCAGCAGGCCTAATGAACCCTAAATGAGATGCATCTAAACCACCAACCACAGCACTTGGTATAGGAAGTCCTTTTTGAATATTGCTCATTATTATGTTACCCATCCTCCAAGGCTTAGCCCCAAAGATACATCCTCTGAGTTTACACCATTTGGAATTAATCTCTTCCCCCATATGTTCTCCCACAGTGTTTTCTCCATACGCCAACATTACAACACTTGCTCCTGACACATGGCACTTTGTGTTGTAGCTGAATATTGGTTTCATTTGCCCATTGTAAATTCTTGAGGACAAAAAGCAAAAACAAAAACAAGCCTGTCGGCTCACTTCTTTG
Organism: Mustela nivalis; assembly: GCF_964662115.1. Taxonomy (NCBI): domain Eukaryota; kingdom Metazoa; phylum Chordata; class Mammalia; order Carnivora; family Mustelidae; genus Mustela; species Mustela nivalis. The sequence continues at coordinate 47,489,870 of NC_139031.1, forward strand.
CCCACACGGTACTCAGCCCTTGGCCTTGCAAATGTAGCTTTTACTAACCCTCACTCCCTTCCTCAGATGGGGGAGGGAGAAAGAGGAGATGAGCAACTGAGGGTTAGCAGTTGTGTAAGGAGTTGAGCAAGAAAGACTTGTTTGTTTGTTTAATATATTTTTTAGAAATTTTATTTATTTATTTGACAGAGAAAGAGATCACAAGTAGCAGTGGGGTGGGGCGCGGGGAAGCAGAGAGCCCAATGTGGGGCTCGATTCCAGGACCCTGAGATCATGACCTGAGCCGAAGGCGGAGGCTTAACCCACTGAGCCACCCAGGTGCCCCAATAAAGACTTGTTTTTAAAGGTCCCTTTCTCTACCTGGCTCTCTCTTCTGGGTCTAAGTATGAAAAGTTCACACTAGATTTCATTTTTCCCACTGGGAGCTAGGGGGACAGAAGCAGACTTCTTAAAGCTGCTTCTCTTTAAGCCCTGAAGGATGGGTTAGGGGGTGGCAAAAAGGCTAGAGGAGAGATGCTTGCTAGGCTAGTGAGGTTTGGGAATGAAGCCTTGTTCACGGCACTTGGTCTCTGGACATGGGATTCATGTTCTGGATTCAGCTCATGTCCACTGAACTCAGGTTTTTAACTGAATGTCTACTACACCACCAGCTGTGCTGAAGACTGAAGAACATGAAATTCTTAGCAGGTTTATGATTTCATTATGGAGATTAGATAGAGGTGTTTGAAACAATCAGAAACTAGAGAAAGAATGTACTTATGTGCCAAAATATTGACATGTACATGACAATAAAGGAAGTGCTATAAACAAGGTGAGAACAGGGATGGTGTTTTCTTCAGGGTCAGAGCTTCCAGAATCTTACACACAGATTTGGTGCTCAAAATATATATTTTTTCAGTTGAATTGAGGAATTTAGATTGGAGAAGTGTTTTGAGGGATCTGAATAATAGCGTAGCATAGGGAAAGGCATTCAAACTTCCTGTGTAACGTTCATGGGGGGGAGGGGGACAGGCTCCCTGCTGAGCAGAGAGCCTGATGCAGGGCTCGATCCCAGGTCCATGGCATCATGATCTGAGCCAAAGGCAGAGACTTTAACCCACTGAGCCACCCAGGCACCCCTCTCCTCTCATCTTTAAAAATGTGCTTAGATAATCATATTTATCAGACTGCTTAATTCAAAAGTGTCTTAATTCTAGCTTACAGACTGGTGAAAAGGGGAACACATAAAGGACCCTGCAGTAAAATCTTAAACAGGAGACTCAGAATCAATCCCACACACTCTTGACTTTAATCACAAGAGGTCCCAATTTTAGATTTGCAGAGAGTAGTGTGATTAGAGGAATGACTTCTACTTCAGTTTTTTAAAATTTCTAAAATCCCTCCATCCAGGAATAGCCAAATGAAAAGTGCAAACCATTATCTTGTAAAACTATGTTTGTTAAAGTCCTTAAATCAGTGTTAGTCAAGGGATGGTCCAAGACTGGTGCCGTTCCACAGACTTTCTGGCTCAGATGAGGTTGGTAATAGACTTGGGAGAGTTTAGAGATTTTTACAGCAATTTGACATTGTGTGACATCCAACACATGATCAGTGGGTTTCCCTTTTTATGCCCTTGTCTTTAGAAATGAATTTTTATTTTACAAAAGCACTGACCTACGACAGACTGGGAGAAAAAAGAAAGCTGGTCCTTCACCCGCAATTAGCATTGCCTTCAGTAGCATTCCTGTGAGATCGTCAGGTTCTAAGATGACTCCCAGTGCTTCCCAACCCCTGAGTGTGGGCCAAACCTAGTGATTTACTTCCAACAAATAGAATATGGCAAAAGTGATGGGATGCCATCCTCAAGGTTAGGTTACAAAATGACTCAGTGGCTTCTTGCTTGCTTGGTCTGTTCTGGTGGCTATAACAAAATGCCATAGGACTGGGTGGCTCATAAACAGCAGGAATCTGTTGTTTTGGAGGCTGGAAATTCAAGATCAAGGTGCCAGCCTGGGCAGGTTTTGGAGAGAACCCTCTTCCAGGTTGCAGGCTGCTCACTTCTTGTTGTATCCCCACATGGTGGAAGGGACAAGGGAGCTTGCCCAGTGGCTTTTATAAGGGCACTAATTTCATTCATGATAGTTCCACCCTCATGACCCAACCACCTCCCGGAGAGGCCCTAACAATATCATCTTGGAGGTTAGATTTCAACACATGAATTTTGGGGGCACACAAAAAATCCAACCACAGTTCTTTCCTCCTCTCTCCATCTCTTACTCTGTTCTTCTTGGAGAAGAACATGTTGTATGTCATCTTGAGTAGAAGCTCAGGTGGTGAGACACTAGCATCTTCAGCCAAGTGAGAACCTGAGGCCTTCCAATGCCACTCAAGTCAGCTCTGAAGCAGATTTTTCCCTGCTTGAGATCTGAGATGACTGTAGCCCTCTCTGGCGCCTCCATCGTACCTTGTGACAGACCCTCAAACCACAGGACAAAATTAAATGGCACATGGATACCTGACCCAAAAAGAACTTGAATATAATGTTCTTTCAAGAGGCATCTGGGTGGCTCAGGTGGTTAAGTGTCTGCCTTCAGCTCCGGTCATGATCTCAGGATCCTAGGATCAAGCCCTGCATCAGGCTCTCCACGCAGCAATGAGTCTGCTTCTCCCTCTCCCTCTGTAATCTCTCTTGTTTTCTCTCTCTCTCAAATAAATACGTAAAATCTTTAACGAAAATAAATATTCTTTCAAGCCACTAAGTCTTGGGGTAACTTGTTACACAGCCTCCATAACTAACACATTCTGTGGGTAAAGGAGATAGTTAATGAATAATTAATAACTACGAAGTAACATTGCAGTAGTACATGTTGGTCCTGAGACACAATAATCTAGTTTACCCCAATTTAAAATGTAAGATTGTAGCTTGGCGTGAAAGATAGTTACCACAAAACACAGCCATCAACAGCTGCTGTGAATTGAGCACCAGTGCCACCTTCTGCATCAATTTCTTATAAGTATCGATCCAAAACCAGCAAAGAAGAAAACAGGTTAGAACTTTGGCATCCTTCTTTTGAAAGTTTCTGCTAATGTTAGCCACAGGAAATTTTGAATCTGTAGTAGGAATTCCAGGATTGAGCAAAAGAGCCTATTCAAAGTCCAAGATATGAATTGAGATAGAAGTCATTTTATCTAGAAGGAAGAATTCAGCATAGCTAGTTTCCAACTAGGCATAATCACTAGAATTTAAATGACTCTGCAGTTGTTAAGACATTTTGCCACAGGCTTCTGTGAAATAGATTTATAAATGGCCTCATTTGCTGTCTAGTACCCACCTTCGCGATGATGAATCAGCTGATGCCTAATCAAGAGGAAGAGTTTGTCTTCTTTCTCTCGTTAGTCCAGAATTTTCTGAAAGGTTGACTATGAAGCTGTTTTGAATGTTGTGATGATGATGATAGACCTCGATGCACTCGCACACAGCATTCATAGTAGAAGCTGCAAGGTGCTGATCCCCACTGTGTACTAAGACCTTCCCATGTGCGATACCATACTCAGAATGCAAACCCACAATCTCTCCACTTTTCACTGCAATCCACACCTCCTCTGGGCTGTTTGGCTGGTTTCTTCATCACTCACCCTCCTCCTCCAGCAAGAGGAAATGTCATTCTTCAGTCAATACATGCTTCCCATGGCTTTTGAAAGTGTCAAACCTGCTAAAATCTTCTTGGCAACGTTTCAGGGAAAATAACGTATTGGTTTGTCCCTCCTAGGATGCTCTTCCTTTTTGATCTCCTGCAAAAAAATAACCACTCCTGGATTTAGGGCACAGTTTTGAGTTCTGTGCTCACAGGATGAAGTGCACACCACGGATCTGGGAACCTAAGACTCCTCCTGTGTGAATCAATTTGTTTGAGGCCAGGCCTATGCCAGGGAACTCCCAAGCGAAGGAGCTTTGATGCCTCCCATCTCACCTCTATAGTGCGAATTAGAATTTTTACATTCCGGTTAAGCTTTAAGAGTTTGAAGTTGCTGTGTGCACATGTGTGTGTGCAGGCACGCACATGGGCACGTGTGTAAGGGGCCTGCAGAGGATGGAAAGGGAATCAGGAAGGGAGGTCGAGGGGACAGAGTGAGGCTGATCAGCAGGGAAGGAGAAATCTGCAGGTTTGCAGCAAACACAGTTGGGAGCAAAGGGAGTTTGCATTGCCAATCTTGGTCCTGTCCATCACAACCAAAGTGTCTAGCTCCTAAACTATTCTGGGCCTGGTTCTGGTTAACTGCCCACACAAACCTGATCGGAGCGGCTAATCACTATAATAAATAACCCCCAAATCTCAGTGGCTTGGCCCAGTGCAAGCTTACTTCTTTCTTATTTTGCTGATCAAAAAAGTGTTTGGGATAAGGAGTACCTGTACTTTTCCAGGTCATTTGAGGACACAGGCCCTATCCTTACAGTGGCTCCATCTTCTTCCAGGTCCTCAGCATCTTCTTCATTCAGCTGGTGATGGAGAAAGAGAGTGAAGACCAAGCATGGGAGGAACCTGTGGGCCAGGCCAGGAAGTGACCCCCCGTGACTCCACTCACATTCCATTGGCCAGAACTCAGCCTCATGGCCATGCTTAAAAGCTAGAAAGCTGGAGGGTGGGCCTCGTGGTATTCCCAAGACCAAGAGGAAACCATGGATACCAGTCTTGGGCACATCTGGGCAGCCTCTGTCCCTTGGTCTTATTCTGAATTCTTTTCATTTAGAAACCACTCGTTCAGCACTTACTTGGTATCTAGCTCTTTTTGATTGAAGATACTATTTTAGCCCCTCACAGTGACTCGATACACTTATGCAAACCCAGAGTGACTTATTCAAAGCAGAGTAGCACTTTACTCTGACAGTCTAGGTGTTTAAGGAAGGCTGCCTGGTGAGAATGTTCAAAGCATATCATGAACAGTGCCTGGGATTCCTGGTTCTAATCCTAGTTTAGCCCAAGCAAGTCATCTTGGAAGGGGTGCCTATGTATCTAGACCTCAGACCTCTTACCTGCACAGAGAGAACTTGAACTGGACAGGTTTCTAAGTTCCCATCTGGCCTTCAATGTGTCTGAAAGTCTTGGCCGTGAATGAGGAGTTCTGTTAAACTACTATCAAACTCATGTTCTCACCTACCTATGAGGCTTTCAGTCCTGAAAACACCACCGCATAGTTTGGAAAATAAGATACACTCTATTCTGGATTCAGTCTCCAGCTGGAAGGGAAACACGAAAGCATCTTTCTCTGACTTTATGATACGACTTCCCTACTTTTTTGGTTAGTACGGGTACCTGCCTGATGACGTCTGGAAAGTTTATCACCTTGATCTTCACTCTGTACTTTCCCACTATTTGACAATAGGGAAGCCGCGCATGAGTTGGGTTGTGAGGAAGGTCACTGGTCATCCAGAAAGTAGAAACCCCAAGAATCCCTAATCAGGACTTAATAGAAATCCAGATTCTAGTGGACTGATTAATTGCCCCTTTGCTATCAAAAGCTAGTTTTGAGGCCAACGACTCTGATCATTATTTAGTGAAGCTGATGCGTTTTTTACTTCCCGAACTGATGGTTAGTTTAGCACCTGAATTCTCTCATTTGCTTGATCTTCTCCTTCGAGCATATTTGCATTTTTGATAGTAGCTGTAATGTTCTCTGTGCTAATCCACATCATTAACCAATTCCTGCTTGACTGTATCTTTGTCCTTGCTGTTTTTATCCAATTTCTAGTTTTATTATCCTGGACTCCAGAAACTCTGTCAGATCTTAACTCCAAGGCAGCTTGCTGACTGCCAAACTACAAGAAAGAGGCAGGCTTTCTGGGCCCCCCGTAGAGCCTATTCCGAGCCCCCTGCCATCCACTGCCAGCCTTCCACCTCCTGTATAGAAAGATAAATTCTCATCAGAGTTGTTGCTTCCTGAACAAATATTGTCTACAATATTATAGTGGGCCAAATAGTGTCCGCCCAAATTCACATCCACCCCAAACTTCCAACTGTGACCTAAATTGGAAATAGGGTCTCCGCGGATGTAAAGTGAGGACTGAGATGAGATCATATGGGATTAGGGTGGACCCTGAGTCTGCTGAGAGTGTGCTTATAAGAACCAGAAAAGCAGACACACAGAGAAGGAGGCCATGTGAAGACAGAGGCAGAGATGCGAGCAATGTTGCTCTGAGCGCCAGGAGCCATCGGAAGTGGGAAGATGCAAGGATGTTCTTAGCAAGAGCCTCCAGGGGGAGCATATCCCGGCCAGCCCCTTGATTTCAGACCCCTGAGCTCCCACACAAGTGAGAAATACAGTGCCATTTCAAGTCACCAGGCTCTTGGAGTGGTAATTTGCTGGGGGCATTTCTAGAAAATGGGTACAGATAAGTTTTCCATTTCCCTTAGTTCTTGTGTGGTTCTTGTTATTATATAAGAACTATTTTTCCCCTGAGTCAAGATTGGGATACTCTGTTCATGGCAGCCAAGTTCCTGGCAGCCTCAGAGCCAGGGTATGGGAGGGAGGGTTGCTGAAAGAGGGAGTTTCCACATTGGCTCTCAGGCCAGTTCAGGTCAGGGCAGATGGGCAGGAGGCTTGGCTTGGAAGCCCTCTGAACCCTTTGCCTCATCCCAGTGTCTAACCTTCAAGGCTCCCTCTGCCCTGACCTTTGTTTTGTTCCTCCCCCCTCTCCCGCTGCAGGGCCCCAACAAAATACCACATCAGGCTTTTGTGGGAGAAGTTGATTAAAAGTTATCTGTGGGCGCCAGGGTGGCTCAGTCATTAAGCATCTGCCTTCTTCTCAGGTCATGATCCTGGGGTCCTGGGATCAAGCCCCACATCGGGCTCCCTACTTAGCGGGAAGCCTGCTTCTTCCTCTCCCACTCCCCCTGCTTGTGTTCCTCTTTCACTGTGTCTCTCTCCGTCAAACAAATAAATAAAACCTTTAAAAAAAAAAGTTATCTGTGACTTATTTTTAAAACTTGGAATAACTTTTAGTTTGCCTCCTCATGATAGAAGCAATATGTGCTCCTTATAAAACACCACCAACAGATAACAGAAAGGAAAGTAGAACTTAAAATCACCTAGAATTTCACTATCCGAAGGGTCGCACACACACATCATTTTTATAAAAATAATTTCTATAACTTATGGGAGTTCTATAATAATTTAATAAAAATAATTTGGTTTTGTAACAAATTGTTTTTTGTGCCTGCTTTTTAAAAACTGCCAATATTGATTACATCTTCCGTATTAAACAAATATTGCCACACATTGTCATCTCTGTAGGTGGCAAAATATCCTCTAATGTGGGTGTATTTGACCTAGTGAAACAATTTGCTACTGATGAGTGTTTCAGTTGTTGTCATACTTCCATTATTATAACTCTGTGATAAACTTTTTATACATGTTTTGGGGATCTTAAAAAATGTTTGAATTTTTTGGTCGCTTGTCTCCCCCTCTCCCTGACCACTCTCCCTCATTTCTGCTCAGAAGTGATTTGTGATCACAGAATATTGCTTACCACTTTGCGACTTTTACGAACATCAATTAACCATGAATGTTACCCTCCTTAATGTATGTCAGTCGCAAGTGTACTTTCCCAATTCTATCAAACTACGTGTCTCCAAACCTTCAGGACTGACAAGAGGAGTTAGGAAAAAACAGGATCTGGATCTGTTTCCCACAAAAGCATCAATATTTGCTAAAACAAAGAGCTGGGAGGACCCCCAGTGGGATGCCATCTGTCCTTGTCTTGGAGAGCCTGCCAGGAAATCTTTTCACAGCCAAGAGATGATTATGTGGTGTAGCTGACACTGGAATTCAGCAAGGTGGCTGAGAGATCAGAAACTGGCTGATGTAAAGCGATGTTTTGCCATGTGAAAACTGGAAGTATAGACGTGTGCTTCATGTTTGAAACTGCAAATTAAGGATTATTTATTTTCCTAAAGTATTTCCTATGGGAATCTTCTAACCAGCAAGATCACCTTGTTGAGTTAAACATTTGGATCATTAACAAGTCTTTTTGCTGTACAGCTTTTTAGGAAGTGAGCCGCTGATGAGATGCAGTTCCCCTCCCAGATTTCCACTATTTCAGCCATGCTGTCTCCAGCAGAGAAGCTCACTGCTCTCTTCTATCACGTGTGGAAACCCAGTTCCTTGGCAGTTTCGGAGGGGAGGCCCAGCTTCTCAAGTGTGAGTTCTGAACTGGGTTCCAAAGGAGGGCTTTAGCTACCTGGATTCCTTTGGGAAAAAACAAACAATAACAACAAAAAACCACACACACACACACACACACACACACACACACACACACCAAAAAACAAAAAACAAAACCTAGATTCATTTGGACAGCAACTTGAAGTGTAGTTCAGGAGGTTAACTTGCACAGAAGTGTAATTCTTCAAAATAAGTTGGACAGTTATAGCAGGGCCTGTTCTCTGACCACACAGCATTGCTCTGTGGAATATTTAGCACTCAGAATTGCTTATCCATTTGTGCATTGCCCAACTCTCCCCTGAAAACAAATACCTTTAAGAACCTCAAACCAGAGGCTCCTGCATGGCTCAGTCAGTTAAGCATCGACCTTTGGCTCAGGTCATGATCCTGGAGTCCCAGGATCAAGCTGAACGTGGGCACCGGGCTCCCTGCTCAGCGTGGTGTCTGCTTCTCCCTTTGGCACTCACCCTGCTCCTGTTCTCTCTCTCTCTCAAATAAATAAAATTAAAAAAGAAAAAGAAAAAGAACCTCAAACTATCTGTAGCATCTGAGTCCACAGCACTCTTGTGACCCCTAAACACTCTATCCAGCTGTGGCCTTTCTTCCCAGTTTGTTTCCAGCAGATGCTGCCACCCCTCAGTGGGACCTTCATCTAAACTCACTTTTTTTTTGTTGTTTTAAAGATTTTTTAAAATTTATTTGACAGACAGAGATCCCTGCCGAGCAGAGAGCCCAATGCAGGGCTCGATCCAAGAACCCTGGGATCATGACCCGAGCCGAAGGCAAAGACTTTAACCCACTGAACCACCCAGGCGCCCCTAATCTCACTCTTCTTAAGGAAAAACAGTCCTCCCAGCCCCAACAGAGCTCAGAAGGTCTTCCCCAGCTGTCCCTCCCATAGGCTGAAGGGACTAGGAGGCCTCTCTCACTGCCAGGCTCTTGGCTGCTCTGCAAACCTCTGGGCCCAGCTGAGGCATCTCCAGCTAATCCAGGAAGGTCTTGGCCAGTATGGAAATACACATCAGCCCCCCATGGGGGTGGGGCATGTTTACCTAAACACTTGTGGGTATGCATTAAATTAAGTCAATAACTATTTAATGAGCACCTACTATGTGCTCAAAAAACCAGGCATTGTTTGAATAAACAGAGGCTAGGTCTATTGGAGTTTACAGTCCATGTGAGGCAGAAAAACAATCAACAAATAATTTGTCAGGGAGCGATAAATGCTAAAAAATAAACAAAGCAAGGGAAAAGAGATAAAGGAAAGGTGAGTGATGGTACATGTGTGGGAGCTCACACCTACGTTACATAAGTAAGTGCCTAGAGAAAGTCCGACTTCAAGCAGGTTAGGGAGAGGATCACACAGCTAGCTGTGGGGGGAGAGTATTCTGGGCAGTGAGAATAGTGAGTGCAAAGGCCCTGAGGCAAGAGAGCACCAGCTGTTTTCAAAAAATAGTGGGGAGGCCAGTGCAGTAGGAAGGGAGAAGGGTTTCAGGTGCCAGGTCATATTGGACCCATCACAGACCATAGTAAGGAATTTGTATTTTGCTCCGAGTGAGATGGGAAGCTATTAGAGGACTGTGAACAAGAAATTAATACATACACACAGCAAACACTTAAGAAATGCTTTTATTTTTGCTTTCCTGGACTCTACCCTGCTTTATGAGCATGGTATTTTTTTTTCCCCCTAATATGGCAGGAAGGATGGAAAGCAAATATAAAAATCCTGATCTTAAAATCTCTGGGTCTTATTTTAACATCCTACATCTACCAGAGATTTAGTTATTAGAAAACTATGCCATGTCCAAGACTTAGGTCCTCCTTTTCATTTGTTGGTCCACAATGTATTTTTAAAATACTACTTATATGGACATTTTCAAACTTAATACAAAATTAGAACACCCAACTTCCAGCAATCATCAATTCATGGCCAGTCCTGTTTCTTTTAAACTGTCATCCATTTTCCTCCTCTTCCTTTTTTTTTTTTTTTCCTTTAAGATTTATTTATTTGAGAGAAAGAGAGAGCTTGGAAGGGAGGAGCAGAAGGAAGAGGAGAAATCTTAAGCAGACTCTGCTCTGAGCACGGAGCCCCAGGTGGAGCTTGATCTCACCATTCTGAGATCAGGACCTGAGCTGAAACCAAGAGTCGGACATTTAACTGACTGAGCCACGCAGGCGCCTCTCCTCCCCTTCCTTATTCTGAATTACCTTACAACAAATCCCACACATATCTTTTCATCCGTGAATGCTTCACTATGTATTTCCAAAAATACATTTCTTTATTACATCACCATAATGCCATTATCACACCTATCAATTTAACAATAATTCCTTAATACCATAAAAAATCCAGTCAGTAATCCAACTCCCCTGGTTGTCACATTAATACTTTAAAAAAAATTTGTTGAGGGCTCCTGGCTGGCTCAGTCAGTTAAGTGTCTGCCTTCGGCTCAGGTCATGATCCCGGGGTCTTGGGATTGAGTCCCACGTCAGGCTCCCTGCTCACTGGGGACCCTGCTTCTCCCTCTGTCTTGGCCTCTCCCTCTGTCTCTCATGAATGAATGAATGAATGAATGAATGAATGAATGAATGAATAAACTTTTTTAAAAAATATTTTATTTATTTATTTGAGAGAGAGAGAGAACGAAAGAGAGAGAGCACGAGAAGGGGAGGGTCAGAGGGAGAAGCAGGCTCCCTGCTGAGCAGAGAGCCCGATGAGGGACTCAATCCCAGGACTCCAGGATCATGACCTGAGCCGAAGACAGTCACCCAACCGAGCCACCCAGGCCCCCCAATAAACTTTTTAAAAAATGAATAAATCTTAAAAAAAAAAATTAGTTGGTTTGTTTAAATTAGGATCCAAACATGATTCACACACTGCATTTGGCTGATAGGTCCTGTACATCTTTTAAACTGTGACTGTTCACCCTCCCTCTTTTTTCCCCTTACCTTTTAGTTGTTAAAGAAACCGAGAGATTTATTCCTTTGATGCTCCTCATTTTCTAATTTTGTTGAATGCCTCTGCAGGGAGTTGAATGTTCCTCTTTCCCCTGTTTTTCCTACAAACTGGTGGCTCTAGAGGCCTAATCGAGTTGGACTTTGTGGCAAGACTGCCCAGTTCCTCGTGTGCCCCATCAGGAGGTACACCCCCCTCCTTCTGTCTTTGCAGTAAAACATATATAACAGCAAATTTACCATTTTGGCCATAGTAAAGGATTCCATTCAGTGGCATCTAGCACACGCCCAATATTGTACAAATATCACTACAAATTCCAGCACTTTTCCATCACCCCCCAGAGAAACCCTTGACCCATGAAGTCATCACTCTCCAATCGCTCCGGCTCCCAGCCCAGGGAAATGCCGTGTTAAATGAAACTACACTGCCTGCCTGGCTGCAGAATTTCCCAGCGGCCTCACCACGTGAGGGGGCCCTGGGATCTGCAGCAAGGGGGTCCATCGTATGTAGCCTTTCCTACACTTTTTTTTTCTTCCCAGTTCTTCGTACCTAGGACATGTTCTGGAGAATGCTCGTCTTATGTCTAGGATATGTACAGTCATATTACTTAGTAAGACAGGCACATGTTCCTTTGCTGTTTGGAAGCAAAATGACAGGCTGCCTCAGGGGCCAGAAGAGGACTGAATTCTTGGGGAAGCCCTGGACAGCAGAACAGGCAATATTTCTGACAGAACTTTCTCGGAAACTCTAAATTACGATTGTGTTCCTGGGAATGAAAGCTAAAGCCAAGCAAGGAAATAGCAATGTCCCTTATCCTGTCTGTCCCTGGGGGTTTGCCGGATGCCTTGGGTTACCTGCAGATAGAATAAGCCCTAGGGCAAGGCCTCGGGGATGCCGCTCCTCTCTGTGTATGTCTGAGGATGTCTCCTCACTGCTGCACTCCACACAGCCCCAGACCACACACAGGGCCCCCCTCCTCGTGTCTCTCCCTGGGTCACACTGCTGTGGACTCTGTCTCACCACCGACCCCCTCAGGGTGGTTTGAGGTCGGTAAACATGGAGGTCACACGGAGAGAGGATCCAGAGGATTCCTGAATGACTCTCCAAGGTCAGAGATTTTTTTTTTAAAGATTTTATTTATTTATTTATTTATTTGAAACACAGAGAGAGAGAGAGACAGCAAGAGAGGGAGCACAAGCAGGGGGAGTGGGAGAGGGAGCTGCAGGCTTTCCACTGAGCAGGGAGCCCAAGGTGGGGCTTGATCCCAGGACCCCGGGATCATGACCTGAGCTGAAGGTGGACGCTTAGCTGATGAGCCAATTATGGCCCCAGGAGGTCAGAGATTTGATCACACTCCATCCATGTGGCCTTTAGGAAGAAATGTCCCTCTGGAGTATGTTTCACTTCCCCATTTGTTTTTAAAAAGGTTCTTGCCAGTCCACTAACTGGATTGTTGACTGTTTGCACCTCTGTGGTGAGAAGCAGAAGACAGTGCCTGCGCTCACAGGAGGTTGAAGCCCCTCACAATTTAGGTGGACTCAGTGCGGAAGTGGGGGCCTGTGAGAAGTGGGGGATGGGAGCAGCTGGTAGAATGAGCAGGGAGCGATTCAGTGTGGGGAACAGTGGTGACGCTGGGGCACCTCTCGGTTAAGAGGGTCCAGCCCTGTGACAGGTGCTCTGTATCTGGGGCTTCCAGCCAGAGATGGACTCGGAGTCAGCCAGGGTACAGTGGTGGGGCCCCAGGTGAGGGGTTGCGCTCAGCAGGACCCTAGTCAGTAGCAGGGGATAGACAGTTTGTGCCAGGCCCCCAGGGAAGGGGCTGCTAAGAGCTGGGCAGGATGCCAGGATTCCAACCATCACTTGGCTCAGTCCTGGTGGGCTCAGGTATGAGGCAGGACTGTGCTTGTAGGAGCCCTCACTGGCTAAACTCATACGGCCTCAAAATGAACTTGAGCAGCCTAAGATCTGGCATTCTAGGACAGGCTGTTGTTGAGAGGTAAGGCAATGGCTGAGAGCAGAGATGTCTGTGCCAGACCTCCGGGGTTCAAATCCTCACTCTGCCACTCACTAGCTGTGTGAACTTGGGCCAGTCCCTCCACCTCTCTGTGCCCCAGTCTTTCTATCTGTTAAATGGGGATTAAAATAGTACCTATTTCACAGGGTTGTTATGAGGATTAAAGGAGTTAAGACAAGCAAAAGTACTCAGAGCAGCGTCTGGCACATGGTAAAGTGCCAAGTAGGACCTGTAATTATTTCATCGTGGGCTTAGAGAGCAGCTCTGGAAGTTAAGGGCAGAGCTGGGTAAGCTGGGGGGTGGGGGAGTGGCAGGTGCCCCGGAGAAGATGGGCAGCCAGAAAAACAGGGAGGGAAGAGAGACCGCATGTCAGTAGGACTGTGTGGGGAGAAATGGGTCTTAAACTCACCAGACACCCCTGCGGTTTGGAATAGGGACAGTTACAGCACCCCCTTCCATGACGACAGCCCTCGTTCACAGTTTGCTGCTATTTTCTAGGTTCAAAGTGGGTGGTGGCCAAGTTCAGTGTCTGCGTCCCTGGGTTGCCTGATTTCCCCTCGTGGCCTCCTCCTCCAGTAGTTCCCATGTGTCTCTCATCCTGTTCTCTTTAGAGTGGTAGCTAAAGTTGCAACTAAACTTCATATCAGATTATAATTTTTTCTGATGGCTTAGCTTGGTTTTTTTGTTTCTTTTCTAGAGGAGAAAAGAAGATTTGGCTCATTCTAGAGAAAAGATCCTTCTTTAAGGATCCTTCTCTAGGATCTTTAAACATAGCTCTCCTTTCCCTGGATAATAGCTTGGTGAAAGTGGGCTGCAGGGTGTGCCGGAAATTGCTAGGCAAATGGAACTGCATGTCCACACGTCACAATGTCCAGATGCCTTCATGCCAACTGGCTGCCGGGCTTTCTGCAGCCACGGACCTCAGTTTCCCAGGGAGGAAATTGGCCCTTCAGTACCAGTCCTCACCAGCCTGCTCAGTTCAGGGCCCCAGCTCTATCCCTCTTGATGACTGAGGATCTATCTCATCTCCTTAGAGAACTGGGTCACCCCAGACCAGGACTGCTTTTGACAACCTTTTGCCTCCTTCATCTACCCACTCCCGTTTTTGTTTTAGAAGAATTTAGTCCTTTCCACTTTGGGCTCCAAAAATACATTTTTGGTTTTCATTAAAATAATAATAATGATAATAGTTATTATTAGTAGTAGTAGTAGTAGTTAGAGAGAGGGAGAAGAAGAGAGAGAGGTGGGGAGGGACAGAGGGAGAGAGAATTTTAATGCAGAGCTCAATCTCACCACCCTGAGACCAAAATCCAGCCTCCTCAGACGCTTAAATGACAGAGCACCCAGGATCCCCCCCAAAATTATTTTTGAGAATGTCAATGCAACTGCCTTCCCCTCTAACTCTGCCAATGAATGGGCTGTCATTCTCCCCTCTGCCAGATCCTTTCTAGGGCACGGCCTCAGTGCTGTGCTTGTGCATGAAAGCATTCTGGATATCTGGATATTGCACATCTAGTTTTTTTCACCTCTCACCTCTCATTATATGGCACCGCCTTCTCTCAGCACTACCTCCAGACCAGTCCAGTGGATCTCAGCCCTTGGCTCAGACCTTCCTGCTGTGAGGTCACAGAGCAGTTTGGTGTGTTAAAAGCAAACCTCACTGGCGTCTAGGAGACCTTGATGTCTCTAGTAGACTGCTTTGATTTTCCCTGATCGGCAGCACCGCAGCCCATGTCAGTCTGTGAGCCCCATAATTCATAATCACTATTAACATTAAAAAGTAGGAAAGGGTTTGGTAATGCCCATTTAGAAAGCACGAGATGTGAAGTTCTTACTTTTCATTGAGAAGTTCTTTGGGACTCTAAGTCAGCTTCTTATTCCTCTTACTGGGTCTCTAAGGGAGGAGGTCTGTGCTTCCCTGTGCATCTGCTCTGGGTGAGGAGAAATGTGGAGAGGTGATCCCATGGCCAAAGCCACAACTACCTCCCTGTTATGACAGCCTCCAGTCCTGGGCTCAGGGCCAAGTCTGAGGGGGTGGGGGTCCCAAACCCTAGGCTCTGCAGGGAGAAGAGATTCCACAACAGAGAGAATTTGCCTCTTAAGAATGAAAGGACAGCTTCAAACAGGCTGTCAGTCATTAATCAAATGACAAGGATGAAACAACCAGTTCACATCCTGCTGGGCAGACTACTGGTCTGGTCTTGGGCTGAGCAGACCAATGGCAGATGAAAGGAGGAAGCACACCTGAGCCAGCTTGCTCAGGGGCTGAAAGATGCAAATATGGCTACAAAGCAGTTACTTCATTCCTGCACCTGCTCTGACTCAGCACAAGGGTTGAACCAGATTTGACACGATGCCTGTACCGCAGCAGGAGCAGAAAACTTCACAGGGACACCAAATGGTGCCAGGGAGGGGGACAAAGAAAGCCCACTGGGCTCTGACATCAGCTAGGGAGGACTTTTGGAAATCTTTCTGTGACCAGCAGGGAAGGCTTGGGCTGATATCTGACTTCCCCTGAGTAGTTTTGCAGAAGAAATTAGCATGGACCTGACATTTAAACATTTGCCAATTGCAGATTTGTCAAATGTGTCCATGGGGTTTTGGTTCCGGGACTGCTGCTAAAACAATTTGGGCAACTCATATCATCTGTATTGTTTTCACTGATTTAATGACTGCTTAGAAAAGAAATTGCCAGACTTGGGAAAAGACATAGGCTTCATGCTTCACATTTCTCATGGTATACAGGGTGGAGTCAGTATTGATCAAGATCTTTCAGCAGCCTTTCCTCGACATTCAGTGGTTTTAAAGTGACATGAAATCCTCTGACTTATTTGTGGGACCTTCTTCAGGGCTGCATTGCACAGTATCAAAGGAGGACTGTGGCTATTTATATAAATCTTTAAGTTCAGTATCCAGTGGACTTCCATGAAAGGTAATCAAAACACTTCTGTGTGCAGAATATGGAGAACCTTTAAAGTGCATGTGGGAGAAAATCTTGAAAAGATGGTAGGCTGTTTATAGGAGAGGTAGAAAATGATGGCCTGTCTGGGATATAGAAAAAACAACAACAACTATATGCATCTGCTGTAAGCCACTTTTTATTAGTGGAATACGTGATTTACTTTACAAATAGTGAAACCTAAGCCTGGGCAGCAGTTTTTAATTCTCCAGCAACCACAGGTTACATTAAAAGGGCTAATCTGGCTCCTGGTAACATCAGAGTGGGTAATAGAATAATTGGACAGAAAACCCAACTCCAGCATTGACAGAGTGGACCCAAGGCTAAGTGCGATTACGGTGGGTGGGGTGCCTTCCATTTGGAGATACGTGAACCATGATCACAGAGTGGAAGAGGACCTATTGTCATTTTCTTTGGCTTCGCCAGCCATTAGTTCTGGACTCTGTGACCATCTAGATGGTTGGACATGCCCAGGACCTCACAGGCAGCCTATCGGGTGGTGCTTGCCCAGCTCCCCTGAGCCTCTAAACACTGGACCTGCTCTCTGGCACATCCCAGAGCGAATCCATGTCTCTAAGACAGGTTCTCTAGTAGTTGACGTTGGGTCTCATGTGTCCCCTAACTTGCTCTTTTCCTTTTCCAGGCTGGTTCTGTGGATCTGGCTCCTGCTAAGGTAACTCACTTAATCAAAGAGGATGAATTTCCCAGAGAGAAGAGAACAGGGTGTGAGCCAAACAAAGAGAGTAGCTGTGCTTCTGAATTAAACTCTCCAACAAGTTCATGAGTGCTTTTCACTCGCTCTCATTCAGCCTTTCCTTCCTTTCAAAGTTTCCAGACCTCTTGCTATCCTGGTGGTCCACCACCAGCTGGCATCAATTAGTCAAAGGTCTTAAACGGGATCCCCAGCAAAGAACTAAAAGATGGCACTGATAGTCTGGTCAGAGCCCCCTCTTCTGGGCAGTATACTTCTAGATAGTCAGGTAAGATTCGCCTGGGTCCTTCTGATGGTTATTTAACATGTCCTGAACATATTTTACAAATTATTTTTATGATGTAAATTATGTCAAAAAGTACAACCTTGGGGTGCCTGGGTGGCTCAGTAGATTAAACCCTCTGCCTTGGGCTCAGGTCATGATCCCAGGGTCCTGGGATTGAGCCCTGCATCGGGCTCTCTGGTCAGCTGGGAGCCTGCTTTCCCCTCACTGACTGTCTCTATGACTACTTGTGATCTTGGTCTGTCAGTAAGTGAATAAAATCTTAAAAAAAAAAAAAAAAAAAAGTACAACCACTTTGGAAAACAATGGCACATAGTAAAATGGACTCAGCAATTTCATCTTTAGGGCCATACTCTACACATTTTCTTGCACAGGTGGAAGAGTGGAGACACGGAAAAGAATGTTCATAGTTGCCTTGTCAGCTGTAGCAACAAAAACAAATGAACAAACAAAACTGGAACTATCCTAAACATCCACTCACAGGAGAATGAGTAGAGAACATTGCTCATTCACTTTTATTAATTGCAGTAAAATGTATGTAAAATTTACCCTTTAATGACTCTTAAGCATTGAGTTTCATTGCATTAAGCACGTTCATGCTATTGTGAAAGAGTCCCCCTGTCCGTCTCCAAAACTTTCCATCTTTCCCCACTGAAACTCTGTACCTATTAAACAGTCACTCCCCCAACCTTTCTGCCCTCAGCCCCTTGCAACCTCTAGTCTACTTTCTGTCTCTGGGGATTTGACTCTTGATGCCTCCTATAAGTGGAATCACAATATTTGTCCTTTTGTGATTGGTTTATTTTATTTTGCGTGATGTTTTCAAAGTTCATCCACCTTGTGGCATGCGTTAGAATTTTCTTCCTTGACTAGTGTCCACTGAGACATACACACACACACTACATTTTGTTTATCCATTCATCCATTGATAGACGCTTGGATTGCTTCCACCTTTTGGCTCTAGGGAATAATGCCACCATGAACATGGGTGTACAAATATCTCTTCGAGTTCCTGATTCCATTTCTTTTGGGTGTATATCCAAAACTGGAGTTACTGGACCATATGGTAGTTCCATGTTTTGAGGAACTGTTATGCTCTTTTCCACAGCAGCTGGGCCAGCTTCTTCATTTTTTCTTTTTAAAAGATTTTATTTATTTGACAGAGAGATCACAAGCAGGCAGAGAGGTGGACAGAGGTGGGGGGGGGGAAGCAGGCTCCCCACTGAGCAGAGAGCCCGATGCAGGGCTCAATCCCAGGACCCTGAGATCATGACCTGAGCCGAAGGCAGTGGCTTAACCCACTGAGCCATCCAGGCGCCCCTTCATTTTTTTTTTAAAGATTTTATTTATTTGGGGCGCCTGGGTGGCTCAGTGGGTTAAAGCCTCTGCCTTTGGCTTGGGTCGTGATCCCAGGGTCCTGGGATCGAGCCCCACATCGGGCTCTCTCCTCGGCAGGGAGCCTGCTTCCTCCTCTCTCTGCCTGCCTCTCTGCCTACTTGTGATCTCTGTCTGTCAAATAAATAAATAAAATCTTTTTTAAAAAAAGATTGATGATTATCTTTTTTTAAAAAAAGATTTTATTTATAAATTTGACAAAATGAGTGAGAGAGCATGGGCGAGAGTGAGGGACAGAGAGAGAGGGAGAAGTTGAGTTCCCACTGAGCAGGGAGCCTGATGCGGGGCTTGATCCTAGGACCCTGAGATCATGACCTGAGGCAAAGGCAGACGCTTAACTGAATGAGCCACCCAGACATCCCTCATTTTTTCCTACATAAACTGTGCTTACTATAAGTATAAGGTAATTTATTAGCTATGCCAACCTTTTTCCTGCAATGACTGGTTAATATATATACTGACCAGCAGCGTATTAGGAATTCCTAGTGATCCACATCTTCACCAGTATTATGAGTTTTCTGATTCTTTTTTGGACAATTTAGAGGCTTTAAAATGATTATCCTACCATAGTCTTAATTTTCCCAATCACCATTACAATTATTCATCATCTTCTAGGCTTAAAAGTTTTGTTTTTCACATGGAAATTTTTACTCCATGAAGAATTAACTTTCATGGGGTGCCTGGGTGGCTCAGTCATTAAGTGTCTGCCTTCAGCTCAGGTCACCATCCCAGGGTCCTGGGATCAAGCCCCACATCGGACTCCCTCTTCAGCAGGAGGCCTGCTTCTCCTTCTCCCACTCCCCCTGCTTGTGCTCCTTCTCTCACTGTCTCTCTATCAAATAAATAAATAAATAATCTTAAAATAAAAAAAGAATTAACTTTTCTGCCTGGTATATGATGGGGTGAAGAGGTTCCTTCCTCTTCACGGGGTAACCAGCCGTGCTGACCCCTCCCGTCTCTCCTTGCCCCTTCTCTCATATGGCAAGTTTGCAGATATGTTCGCTCTGCCTCGGAGCTCCCTCTTCGCTCACGCGGTTAATCTGTCTATGTTAATGGCTTCTCTTCTCTTTACTGTGAGGGGACAGGGATGCTGGGTTGATTGGGCACTTCTGGTGCAGTATCGTAAGGGTGCAGGGGTGCAGACTGGTGGTTAGAACTGGCGGGCTAGAGGAATAAAGTATGGGCCATGCACTCCCTCATGAGCTCACAGGTCCACGTATACATCCTGACGAGGCAATGTGACCAGTGGGCTCACTGAGGAATAGCTGAAGCACCATGAGAAACACAATGGGGGAGACCCCTCATGGCGGCATTAGTATCAGAACGCAATGGAACGCTCAGGTTGACCGTGCCAAACAGGAAGCATGAGATATTATGGCTGAGAACTGCATCACCACTTACTCGTTGTGTGACTGACAAATTCTCAACACCTCGTTGAGCCTCAACTTCCTCATCTATGTAAAAGGGATAATAATACCTACCTCAGAAGGTGGCTGGGAAGATTAAAAGGGACTGAGCCCAGTGCCTGGCAACATTGAAAGTACTCAGTAAAAGTAAAACCATTCATTCATTCATTCAATAATATCAATGGAGGACCTCCTATGTGCCAGGCATGGTAATAGGCTATAAATACAAGAATGGACAAAGCAAATGGTCTCTGCCCTCACGTAACTTTCAGTTAAAAAGGAGATCTAGATGCTCATAAAATAAACACAAAATCCATCACTACAGACTTTGACGGGTGCCCTAAAGGGAAATTACAGCAAGGTAAGACAGAATAGAAGGAGGAAATCTGATTTATGATGATTATTTTGGGAGTCACTATGTCTGAGCTGGGACTTGAAGGATAACTAGGAGTTTAGGAGTGTGGCGGTCTGGGAAGGTTATTCCAGGAATATTCAACTTCAAAGGAAATGTATGGAGATACAGTTTTTTCCAAGGTCAAGAACAAGGGAAGGGGCCCCCCTCGCTGCCCAGAGGCTTTGGAAGGGTTTCTCTTGCCTACCTTACCCAGGGGATGAGAAGGAGAAGGAGGGCGAGTGCCTTACTGTGTCCCTCAAATAAGTCAGTGGCTCAGAACCCTGATCTCTGGTCAGTGTGAGAAAATTGTTACTTGGGACTGACTCCAATTTGGGCACTCCAAAGCTCATAGATAAGAGAAGTGCTCAGAGAAAGGAAGGTTAAGTGATTAAAGGTTTTTCTAGGTTATATGTGAAGCTGACAATGATTAATATCTTCCAGTAGATATGGCAAAGTGTTATATTTGCAAAAAGGGAAAAATAGATGATTTTGAGGGATTTTTCCGAACAAGTATAGTTTAATAGTTCTCAAATTACTGTGTATATCAGAATCCCCCTGGGAGCCTGTTAAAAATTTAGACTCCCTTGGGGGCTCAGTTGTTAACCATCTACCTTCGGCTCAGGTCATGATCCCAGGGTCCTGGAATTAAGCCCTGCATCAGGCTCCCTGCTCAGTGGGAAACCTGCTTCTCCCTCTCCCACTCCCTTTGCTTGTGTGCCCTCTCTCACCATCTCTCTCTCTGTGTCAAATAAATAAAATATGTTAAAAAAATTTGGACTCCTTGGCCATCTCCAAGACTTAGTAAGTGCTCTCTGGGTCCAGGTCTCTGTATTTTTAAGAAGTTCTCCAGGGGTTTCTGATGGTGGAGAACCCTTTGAAAAACCTTATAGACTTGTCTGTCATACTTAGCTCTTTATTTATTTATTTTTTTTGTTTGCAAAGTCTTCTTTTAGAAGAGTCTCGAGAACAGGCTTTTTTCCAGTTCTCCTTCTCCTGCCTCAGTGTCAACCCAGGATCCCAAGCACAGTTGCCTGGCTAGGTCTCAGAAGTATGTGAAACAAAGAAGGTAGGAGAATAGGAATTAAGCTGGTTGGGCAGCCAGCTTACCTTTCTGTTCACTATGCTTTTCTCAACACTGTGCAGGCCAAGTACACATATCTGAGAGCTTTTTGTGGCTTGGTGCCGCCCATCACCTGACTGCTGATGTATACAACTGTGTACAAGTTAGTGGTATAAACTCTGGGCTCAGCCAATATCAGTTGGAGTCCTAAAACTCTGGAAGAGTTACGGATCCCCTCAAAGTCTTCTATTCTTGGCTCATGGGGCTTTTTTTCGAGGACGTAAAAGGGTTATGCATGGATATGTTGAGGATGTGAAGTGGCAATTGGGAGTTTAAGTTAAGTGATTAAGGGGCTGGCAATTTGGGGGATTAAGATTAAGTGAGGTGGTCACCTAACCTTCGACAAAGCAGGAAAGAACATCTGATGGGAAAAAGACAATCTCTTCAACAAATGGCGTTGGGAAAACTGGACAGCCATGTACAGATGAATGAAACTGGACCACTTTCTTACACCACACACAAAAATAAACTCAAAATGGGTGAAAGACCTGAATGTGAGACAGGAATCTAGAAAAATCTTATTGGAGAACACAATTTTTGACCTCGGCCACAGCAAATTCTTTTTTTTTTTTTTTTTAAAGATTTTATTTATTTATTTGACAGAAACACATCCCAAGTAGGCAGAGAGGCAGGCAGAGAGAGAGGGGGAAGCAGGCTCCCCACTGAGCAGAGAGCCCGATACAGGGCTTGATTCCAGGACTCTGGGATCACGACCTGAGCCGAAGGCAGAAGCTTAACCCACTGAGCCACCCAGTCACTTCTGCAGCAAATTCTTGCTAGACACATCACCATAGGCAAGGGAAACAAAAGCAAAAATGAACTATTGGGACTTCATCAAGATAAAATCTTTTGCACAGCAAAGTAAACGAAACTAAAAGGTGACAAAACTAAAAGACAACCTACAGAATGGGAGAAGATATTTGCAAATGTCTTATCAGATAAATGGCAAGTCTCCAAAATCTATGAAGAAGTCATCAAACTCAACATGCAAAAAAACAAATAATCCAGTCAAGAAATGGGTGGAAGACCTGAACAGGCATTTTTCCAGAGGAGAGATAAAAATGGCCAACAGACACATGGAAAAATGCTCCACATCACTTGGCATCAGGGAAAATACAAATCAAAACCACAGTGAGAAATCACCTCACACCAGTCAGAATGGCTAAAACGAACTCAGGAAACAATAGATGTTAATGAGGATGCGGAGAAAGGGGAATCCTCCTACACTGTTGGTGGGAATGCAAGCTGGGGAAACCATTCTGGAAAACAGTATGGAGGTTCCTCAAAAAGTTAAAAATAGAGCTACCCTAAAACCCAGCAACTGGGGGTGCCTGGGTGGCTCAATGGGTTAAAGCCTCTGCCTTCGGCTCAGGTCATGATCTCGGGATCCGGGGATTATGCCCTGCATTGGGCTCTCTGCTCAGTGGGGAGCCTGCTTCCTCCTCTCTCTGTGCCTGCCTCTCTGCCTACTTGTGATTTCTGTCTGTCCAAAAAACAAACAAACAAAAACAACTTAAAATATTTAAAAAAAACCCAAAAAACAAAACAAAACAAAAAAATCCCCAGCAACTGCACTACAAGACATTTATCCAAAGGATACAAATATAGTGATTCGAAGGGGTACATGCACCCCAATGTTCATAGCAACAATGTCCACAATAGCCAAACCATGGAAAGAGCCCAGATATCCATCAACAGACAAATGGATAAAGATGTGGTATATATATATAGAATAGAATAATACTCATCTGCCAAAAAGAATGAAATCTTGCCATTTATAACAACGTAGATGGAATTAGAGGATATTATGCTAAGTGAAATAAGTCAGAGAAAGACAAATACCATATGATTTTACTCATATGTGGAATTTAAGAAACAAAACAGATGAACATAGGGGAAGGGAAGGAAAAATAAGACGAAAACAGAGAGGGAGACAAATCATAAGAGATTCTCAACTCTGGAAGCAAACTGAGGGTTGCTGGAGGGGAGGTGGATTGGGGCATGGGGTAACTGGGTGCTGGGCATTAAGGAGGGCACATGATCAAATGAGTGTGTTATGATGTTATAAGCAACTGACGAATCACTAAATTCTACCTCTGAAACTAAGGATGCATATAAGTTAATTAAATTGAATTTAAATTTAAAAATTAAAAAAAAACAAAAACAAAGATTAAGCAAGGGAGATTCAGTTACATGATTGAGTAGAGCAAGTGGGTCACTTGCAGGGTATTCCTGCCATTGACATAGACGGTGGAGAGCAACAGACATCTATCTCACTGTCCTGCACACAGCCCCTCTCATCCTGCCCTCCCTACTTTCTTTTTAAATTCAGGTATAACTGACATACAACATTATGTTAATTTCAGATGTGCAACATTATATTTGATATTTGTATATACTGCAAAATGATTGCCATAATAAGACTAGTTAACATTTGTCACCATATATAGTTACAGAACTTTTTTTCTTGTGATGAGAACTTTCACAATCTACTCTTTAAGCAATTTCAATTATGCAATACAGTATTAACAATACTCACCATGCTGTACATTTATTTTTTAACTAATTAAATTAAAGCTTGTGCATTTTGGTTCCCTTCACCCATTTGTCTCACCCACAACCCCCCACTTCTAGCAACTACAATTCTATGAGCTCAATTTTTCTTTTTTTAAGATTCTACATGTAAGGAAGATCATTCAGTAATTGTCTAAAATGTTTGACTTCTTTCATTAGTGCAATGCCCTTGAGGTCTGTGTTGTTGCAAATGGCAAGATTTCGCTCTTTTTTATGTTTCTATAATATTCCATTATATACATACCACACTTTCTTTATCCATTCATCCTTTGATGAATTTTTATACCAAATCTTGATTATTGTAAATAATGCTGCAGTGAACATGAGAGTACAGATACTTTTTAGAATTAGTGATTTCATGTTCTCCATCTAAATACCCAGAAGTGAAATTGTTGGATCATATGGTAGTTTTATTTTTAATGTTTTTTAAGAATTATTTATTTTAGGGAGGGAGGGGCAGAGGGAGCGAGCAAATCTTACACAGTTTCCCCATGGAGCACGGAGCCCACAAGGAGCTCGATCTCACAACCCTGACATCACGACCTGAGCCTAAACCCAGAGCTGTACACTTAACTGACTGTGCCACCCAGGTGCCCCTATTTTTAATTTGTTAAGGATCCTCCATGCCCTCTGTACTTTTGCAGTTACTTCTCCAATAAACTTCCCTCCTTTCCATGCCTGTACACACTTAACCAAATTATTTTCAGAGTTCAACTGAAGTCCTACTTCTTCTCTATAAGACCTTTCATTGGAACAGAAACTTCAGCTCCCACTGATGCTTTCCTTCTTTAGATCACTGTCCTGATTTCCAACCACATCTGCACCATTTAGGTTCTGATTACATTCTGCCTCATACTGATCTTAAATTATTAGGTGGGTGTGTTTTGTCATCTCATCTAAAACGAGACTCTTGGAGGTCAGTGTGAATATTTTGCTTCTAATAATTGCAGGAAAGCCTGTATACGCGAAAGGGAGATATATGTTGCACTGACCGACTTGAAGTAGTATTTTTTTGCTTAATAAAGAGACGCGGCTCTGAATTTTCATATAGTTTTCATATAATTCTCACACATGAATTATCATCTAATTCTCAAAGAAGCATGCTTTCTTTCTATCCAATTTATTCAGCCATGTATTCCTGTGTATTATAATACAGCAATATGAGATACATACAGAATGTATGTATAAATACAGAATAAATACAGAAATATGAGAAATGCAGCAGCAACCTATAGCTACCCTTTTCTCCTCAGTACACACCACAACCTCCCCACCCTCAAAGGAGGGACAATTGCGGGCCAAGATTCTAATAATAAAGATATTGGTACTGAGAGGCTGATAAGCTCTTCCCACCCCTGGGCTGGACCTTTGATTTCCTACTCTCTTCCTTCCCCCCACCCCCAAAGCCCGAGTTCGTTTATGAAGTGCGACCTCTAGAGGCCCGCGCGGGCATCCCAATTAAATCGCGCGGACGTTCTCACTGGTCTTGACACCAAGTGTAAGCAGCCCCCGGGGAAGAGGGGTCCGGGAAATGGGGGAAACGCTCTTTTATTTATTTATTTATTTTTTTGTTTTGTTTTAAGGATTTTATTTATTTATTAGAGATATGGAGAAAGAGCACAAGTAGGCAGAAAAGCGGGCAGAGGGAGAGGGAGAAGCAGGCTCTCTGCTGAGCCTGGAGCCCAACGTGGGGCTTGATCCCTCGACCTTGGAATCACAAACGCTTAACGCCCTGAGCAGCACAGGCACCCGGAACCAATCTTTTTAAAGTCACGATTTCCCTTAGAAGAAGAATCTCAGCTGTAACTCTGACAGCCAGTTTCTCTGGTACATTTTCACATGAACTTGAACTGCCCTGTCCTGCAACTTTCTGAGACCCGAAAACACCTAATTTTCAGTCTCTATTCCTTGTTTGTAATTTAGAGAATCTCTCCATATGTTTGTCAAACCTTGAAGGCTTTCTGGGCGGGCTTGATTTTATCCTCTATAAAACACCCGGATGGGAAATTTAGGATGAGGAAGAAAAGCCGAGAAACAGACCCATTTTCACACCCCAACCCCCGGGATGTGTATTCACGAAACTCACCGTCAGCAGACGCATTTTGTTTTGGTTCAGTCAGTGAAGGAATGAAAAGAACCTGAGGTGTGGCAAGATTCTCAGAAGGAGGAAGTCAGGGAAGACCAGGACGGGGTCCTGCCCGCACCAGAGACGCACAGAGCTGGCCTTCTGTGGAGAGCGGGGACGCTTCCCTCAACCACTGTTCCAGAAAAGATGGTGCACGGAACCGCAGTTCAGAGCCAGAGCCAAAAGAGCATGTGAAGTGGCCTACCCTGAGGGAGAGAGTGACCAGGTGTTTTGATTTACCAGGTGGCTAATACTCACCTTCAGGGAGAAATTCACATTAGTTGAACTAACTCTCTATGCTTCCAATTCAATTTTAAAAACCTGACGTTGCCAGATAGGAATGTAGGCCCTTACTCATTTCTCAAGCAGAATGAAATAAAATTGATTGTCTATAAAATATTTATCAGACCTACACTAGTGTTTGAATTATATCTCCTGCAGGCTTTAAAAGGTCCTCTCTCTGCTTATTTCATTATTGATTAGGCAGACAACATTTTTACTTAATGCAGTAACTATAATGTGTTTACTGGGATTAATTTACTCACTCTTGAGGATTACTGTAATTCTTTCATGAAAACAATTTGTCTTGGGACTTATTTCCCCCCAAAGGGTCACATCAAAATTTATTAGACTGTTATACAATTCACAGTAATTTGGGGGTCACTGAATAATTTATACCTGTGTTTGCCAGGCCTGGCTGCCCATCAGAATTACCTAGGGAGTGTCCTAAAAATACAGATTCCCCAGTCTCACCCCAGATCCCTTGAAGCAGAATCTCTGGGGGATGTGGCCTGGGAATTTTTGTATTTCATGGTTGCTCCCCAGTGGTTTAGGGGCAACGCAGCTTCTCTTGGTGGACTAGGGTTTGGGGACTGATCAATACTGGGTAATGTTAATGTTATCGTCATTAACCGTGTAATTTTCTGTCGGTAACACCACATGTCTTTAAATCTTTACCTCTTCTTGCCCACTAGAATTACCCAAGCACATCTCCCTTCTTCAGAGGAGGAGGACGAAGAGAAGGAGGTGACATTGGAACTGTGTCATCACTGCCAATCCAGGAGCCAGCGACAACAGGCAGAGCAGCAACCTGATGAGCTGTGCTCTCTCCCTCCTGCTAGCCTGGTCTGCAGTAAGTCCTTTGGGTCATGTCCCTCCATTCGGTTGGGTCCCTGAAGACCTTCAGGAGAGCTAGATGCATACTGGGTTACATGCTGGAAGAGTTCAGTGTGTTCGCTGAGGGGAATTGGTACCTGGACACAGGACTTGAAGAACACTGACCTGTCAAGTCACTTGATGAATCGAGATACAGTCTTAACATTTCAAGGCTATCAAGACTAAAACCCTCAGTTATATACCCATAAAAGAAATAAAAATGTAACAAGTACAACCTTAACAATGACAACAAAACACTAAAAAAAAAAAAACTAAAGTATGTTTCCCTCCCCCTCATGTTAATGAATAGATTTTCTTAACCAAACCAAGGCCATCCATCTATTTGAACCGGGAATCCATCTCTGGGTTTGATCAAGGATTTGGGGGAAATAAATGTATCTACTAGAAAAGCCTTACAAATAGTACAAAAAGTAAATCACTTAAAGGCCTGCATTTAGGGGGCACAGGGTAAATTCCAACCATTCAAAAGGCATATGATGAAAAAGAAAACTCCTTCTTATCCTTTCGAGGTTTTGTTCCTTAGAGATATTCACTGAGACCGATTTCTTGGCTCTTCTTTGAAAATATTTAATGCTTGTATGACATACCACCTCATACATGTGCAAGCAGATTCTTTTTTTTTTTTTTTAAAGATTTTATTTATTTATTTGACAGAGAAAGATCACAAGTAGGCAGAGAGGCAGGCAGAGAGAGAGGAGGAAGCAGGCTCCCTGCTGAGCAGAGAGCCTGTTGTGGGACTTGATCCCAGGACCCTGAGATCATTACCTGAACGGAAAGCAGAAGCTTTAACCCACTGAGCCATCCAGGCACCCCTGCAAGCAGATTCTTGAAAAGCAAGTTGTTTCTGGCCTTCTTGCTATCATAAAAAAGAAAAAAATGCTCTAATGAAATGTCCGTGTCCCCATACATACCTGTGCCACGAGTCTCTGAATCCATGGGGTAGTGTATTTGAAGGGTACATTTCTGGAAGTGAAATTAACAGGCTCATTGACCATATGCACACTTAATTTTGATTGATGGTCCAAATCCCACCCCTCCACAGTTACATTGGAACTGTGTCCCCACCCCAGGGACTGAGCCAGTTTATCAGTCATGAGAATGTGAGGGCCATCTTATTGAATGCTCTTACTGATTCTAATAGTCTTTCTGTTGATTTTCTGTGTGTTTTTCCAGTTATAAAATACATCATTGCAGATAAGGAAAATTTTACCTCATTTCCAATTTTAATTCTATTTCCCTTTTGCATTGCCTTGTAATTCTAGAGTAATGCTAAATAACAGTGGGGAGGATGGGCATCTTTGCCTTTTTATCTCCTTATTAAATACAGTATTATTAATAATAATATAATTATTTTATATATATTGTTTTATATTTTATATAGTAATTATTATTTAATATTATAACAATAATATTAAATCTCCTGTATTATCTCCTTATTAAATACAAAAATAGCTTCTATCAGCTCCTTAACAAATACAAAAATATTTTTTTTCTTTTCTGAGAATTAAAAAAAATCAGAAATAAAACATTAAGTTTTATCAAATATCTTTCTGGATTCTATGGAAGTTATTTTATATGAAAATAATTTATTATATTAAATTAAGATTGCTAAGGAAATTGAAGATTTCTGGTTGCCCTGAATCTATCAAAAATTATTACGGTTACAACATTATTTGTAATAGAAAACAGAAACAAAAACAAAAATCCAGAAACTATGAAAATGTTTCTCAACAGGGAAGTGGTTAAATAAATTATAGCACTTTCATATAATGGGAAGCTATTCACCTCTTTAAAAAATAATGAAGTAGATTTTGTATGCCAAGATCCATCAATCTGAGATCCAAGGTCAAGTAAAACTAGCAAATGCAATATAGTGTGTGCCCTCATTTGTGTAAGCAATAAAAAGGGACATGCTCCTGTAAATATGCATGTATATACAAAGAAAAATTCTGCAAAGACACAGAAGAAACTGTTAGTAATGTTTACTTCTTGATGAAAGGTAGATGTCTGGGGATCTAAGATACTCTGCTCTGTTTTGGATTTTTTAAAAACCAAATACATTTATTCCTTTTTCAGGGAAAAAAAAGAATAACACACAAGTAGTGGTTAAAAGAAAAAATTTGTTCTTGTTAAAGGTTTAGATGCTAAAAGGCAAAAGGCAAGCAATATTAAACATAACTAATTATGGGCCACGTTTTTCATACAGAGGTTTTTGTTGTTTTCTTTTTGCACCTGAAGTAGATATCTTACTCCTCTCATCCTAGTCCCAGTCCTATGATAAAGCTCCAGAAAATTCCAGAAGCCCCTATACTCCTCTGCAGAGGGAAATTAATCCAGCTGAGTTGACCTCACACTTACATCTGGGGGAGTCATGAAGAGCTTTTATAGTAAATATTCCCCAAATAGAGTTTAAAACTCCACTCCTTTTTTTAAAAGATTTTATTTATTTATTTGAGAAAGAGAGACAGAGCACACTAGCATGGGGAGGGGCAGAGGGAGAGGGAGAATAGACTCCCCACTGAGCTGGGACCCAATGTGGGGCTCTCCATCCCAGGGCCTGAGCCCAAAGCAGGTGCTTAACCCACTGAGTCACCCAGGTGCCCCTCCAAATATTTTCTTAACGTTAGCCTTACATCAGTGTATTTTGTTAACAAATAAAAAAGAAGTGGTAGAATAAATTTTTTTTTAAAAGATTTTATTTATTTATCAGAGAGAGAGAGAAAGTGAGCACAGGCAGACAGAATGGCAGGCAGATGCAGAGGGAGAAGCAGGCTCCCTGACAGCACGGAGCCCGATGTGGGACTCGATCCCAGGATGAGTCCCACATTGTGACCTGAGCCGAAGGCAGCTGCTTAACCAACTGAGCCACCCAGGCGTCCCTAGAATAAATTTTTAAATAACTTTTAAATACATTTTAAAATAAATTTGGGGGGATCCTGATATGAAAAGAGGAAATACATTTTCTTATTTCCTTTTAATGTCTGGTATGGAGAAGGGAAGTGCCCAGGCTCAAGCATCTCCATTGAGGGAAGTCGTGTTATTGGCACTTCCAAGCAAAAGAACTGGGCTTCTGCCATAGCAAAGCTGGGGCAGCTCTGAATATGCAGTCCCAGTAACGGGGTGCTCGGCTTTGGAGCGCCCTAACAAGGGGCTCCTGTCACGGTCACAGTTTGTACCAGAATGACTGCTTCTGCTGCTCGTTCGTCATTTGCAGGTCATCTCTCTCTCCATGTCTTGATGCAGGTCCCTACTGTCCTCCTGGTTGATGTAAAGTATTTGCTACTGGAAGATGCTTGTTCAGCAACTTTGGGAAAGCTTCCGGAAATTCTCCTTGGATGTCCAGAGAGCTTTGACTCCTGGAAGCATTTGACTCTTGGTGACCTGATTGTTTACCACTGTCAGGGACAATGTTTGCTTCCTTTCATTCCCCGACACGTTAGGGTAAACGGCACTGATTTCTGCTCATTGGATATCAGGCATATCAGGCAAGACCCAACCTTCCTAAAGTTCTTCCTTCCTATTCTGAAAGAAGGAAGAATGCCCAGGGATTTATATATTTCTGCTTCTTTCCTGGGTACAAAGACCGTGTCCGTACAGATAAGAGAAAGCATCAGCATCCTTTCTGCTGGTGACAAAGGGCTGCTTTGCTGACTACTGTGAGAGGAGGACCTCCACTAGAGCAAATCCTCTTCCCCCTTCTATACTGTGTCCTTTGGTCTGGACCAGTGGGAAAGGCGGTGTTCATAAAAGGATGCCTGAGACCCTCCTACTCTGGTCAGTTTAGAAAATGACCAGAGCGGGAGGGAAGTCTCCACCACAGACGCTTAGAAATTTGTAGCTGGGAGATTGTTTATATTGTAGGGGAAAGTGAAAATATGAAGTCCAGCCTGGGAGAAGGACAAAGCTTTGGGAAAATGTGATATTCAGGGATATGTTTTTGTAACCAACTCTCAGCCACATAATCAGTGTTTGGCAGAAAGCAGGGAAGAGCAGTGGAAAGCTATCAGTGGAGAAATCCCAGGGCGTGATGGGGCAGGGGAAATTTTACAAAAAGGAGCAAAGACTGCCTTTCTGGGGTTTAAAAATCTGAATTTTCCTTTTGGTCTTAAGAACAAGGGATTATAAAACAATCCAGTTAGGGATTTGCCCGAGATAGTATTATATACATAAGAGCTTGAGAGGAGGGAGGGAAGGAGGCAGGGAAAGAGAAAAAGAGAGAGAGGAAGAAAGAATTGTTTTTTTTGTTTTAATTTTTAAAGTTCTGGGGGAAAAAAATCTTTAAACAGAAAGTCAAAAATATGAAATCAGAGGTGTTGGGACCACTCAGGTGCACCGTGACACAGATCTCTGAAATCAAATGACCAATCTCCAGGAAATGGGGGAATCCACCAAGTGCCCAGAAATTCATTCTGAGTTGGGAATTTGGGCATCAGGTTTCTCATTTGGCAACGAGGCTTTTTTTTTTTTTTTTTTAAGATTTTATTCATTCATTTTGACAGAGAGAGAGAGAGAGAGAGAGAGAGATATCACAAGTAGGCAGAGAGGCAGGCAGAGAGAGGGGGAAGCAGGTTCTGCTGAGCAGAGACCTCGATGCGGGGCTCGATCCCAGGACCCTGAGATCATGACCTGAGCTGAAGGCAGAGGCTTAACACACTGAGCCACCCAGGTGCCCTGGCAACTAGGCTTTTTGAGGGTCTCTCTGTGGCCTGTCCAGTTGTAGCACGAGGACTTTGTCTAGCTAGTTACCGTGATAACGTGTGAAATGCCTTCAACCAGAGCTTCCCACAAGTCCTCTGTGAGGTGCATGTGGCTGTGAGGTGGGCTGACAGCAGTCTCCTGGTCATCACACCCCTCAGAGTCATCTCTCTTCCACCTTTCCTTCCAGAATATCTGACTTTGCTCCATGGCAGCCTTGAGGCAATGCCTATGTGATCTACAAAAGTCTTCACATTTCATGAGTCGTCTCCAAGATCCATATAGGACTATTTACTGACCGGGCAAAGGCCAAGTTTCCCCCTAACATCTGTGCATTTTTTGTCTCTTTTTTTCCCACAATACTTTTGAGCAATGGTCAGATTTACATCAGTTTGGGACATCTGTTGTTTTGGTCTGACCACTATCCCTTTTCCTGTCCTTGGGAAACAGACTCTCTCGGTGGAACCACCATATTTCACTGCACAAGTGATGGAACTGTCAATGAGGGGTTGAAGAGAGACCTGAGACCCAAACTGGGCCAATGAGGCTCTTCTGGGAATTTGAATCCCCAGGGGAATAACATCAAGTCACAAAAATAGTTTAAATCCAGTGAGGCACCATGACTTCCCGGCACTCAATGTAGCCTACTGAGGAAGCTGTGTAGACTTTGGGGTATGGGCTGTGGGCCAGACTGTTTGAGTTAGAAACCCAGCTCCGCCACTCCCGAATAGGACCTCAAGCAAGTTAATTAACCTCCTCATGCCTTGGTTTCCTCAGACTGTAAACAGGGGGTAATAGTGCTTCCCACATAGGGTTGTTGTTGGCATTACATGAACCAATGCAAGTATATTAGGCCAAGCCACGTCAGGAGAACATGAACCACTCTGAGCATTTAAAGCAGAAAAGCAATTTGATGCATGGAATTAGGAACATAAAAATGAAAGGCTAGAGAAACGAGCAGCTTTTGGAACACACTTCCCAACTGGTCTGCCAGGAGAGCAGCTTCTTTTGCCCACAGCAGGAAGGCAGACCATTAGTAGATCATCACAGGGACAGCTGACTTCAAGAACACAATGCCTCAGGGGTGCCTGCCCGCTCAGTTGGGTAAACTGCCAACTCTTGATTTCCGCTAAGGTCATGATCTCAGGGTTATGAGATAGAGCCCAGCGTCAGGCTCCATGCTCACTTCGGAGTCTGCTGGAGAGTCTCCCTCTCTCCCTTTCCCTCTGCTCCTCCCCTCCGCTCCCACTAAATAAATAAAATCTTAAAAAAAAAAAAAAAAGGGAACAGAATGCCTCAGCTGTGACAGCGACCATGAAGGCACTTGGCTGCTACTGTGACTGCCTTCCAGCACTCAAGAAGTTGGGACTGGACAGTGGACAGGAATTTACCCCAGAGCACTAAGATCACAGAGGTATAATTGTTAAGGCTGAAATCATCGCTGCTGGCAAAAGTGCTTGCATTAGTAAACAAGTGATATGATTTGTAACTGAACGATCTAACTCCAAGTGTGCTCTCAGCCCTATAATTTCATAATTCCCACGACACATGCAAAATGTTTCATTAACTTGTAATTATGTTTTGTATCTTCCATGATTGCAAAGAGGGAGGATGGTAATTCCTGGGCCTTCCAGCAGAAGAGAAGCATTTATTGTTTGCATTTTCCTGGCTCCCTTGAAATGCAGTTTTAGTAGTGTAATTCACTTTTGTAATACTGGCCTGGAGAGCTGCAGGCTTTAGCAGTCAAATATGTTATTGAGGCTTCACTGAGCCCAAGGATAAGCATCTGGACTGCAGAACCATGAGACTGAACAGGGAGGTGGGTGAGCAAGCTGATCCTGATAGAACCCCCCACAGTCAGGTGCCAGCTATGGGAGGTGGACGGGGGCAGGGACTTAGCCACCCTGCAGACTGGGGCATGTGCAGTGTGGGAGGGGGAGGGCTGAACAATACACTGGGTTCAAAGACCACAGAGTCCGCTATGACTCAGGCTTCCGTTCATACCAGATCTAACCTAACAGCAGAACCTTTCTTTCTTTTTTTTTTGAAGATTTTATTTATTTGACAGAGAGATCACAAGTAGGCAGAGCAGCAGGCAGCGAAGCAGGCTCCCTGCTGAACAGAGACGTCGATGACGGGCTTGATCCCAGGACCCTGAGATCATGACCTGAGCTGAAGGCAGAGGCTTAACCAACACTGATCCATCCAGGCACCCCACAGCATAACCTTTGATGGTAACCTTTTCCCTGAGAATGTTCTGGAGCTCAGTGAGTAGAGATGAGCTCAGGGGTCTATACACAGTAGGACTTCCCTAGTGAAGAGGGGACGCTGGGGAATGAGAAGGAGGTGTGAAGACCAGGAGGGCTTGCAGAACTGAGCCCCGCATCAGACCTTTCCTCCTGCAAGTCCCCAGGGGATTTAGCCTGGGTACCAGATATCCTGAGAAAAAAACCACTAAACCTACATTTCTTTCTCTTGAATAGAAATCAGACCTTTTTGTCTGTTTAATCAGGAAAGGAATTCTATGTTAACTAGGCCTATTGTGATAATTTCACCGTATATCCAAATACAGAATCATTATGTTGACACCTAAAACCAATTTCATGTTACATGTCAATTATACCTCAATAAAATAAGAAATCCTTACAAGCTGAATATTGGATCAAATGGTTTTTATTGTAGCTATTTAAGTATGTAAAAATACAAAGCTATATACATTTTGGCACACAGTATTTATATGGTTCCATATCTTCATCTGTCTATGGGATATATATATCCCGTGCCGCCCCACGTTGTATATATAGGGGTATATGTGTATACATATAAAAAGATACAAGTACAGAACAGTAGTGCTGTGGTTAGGAACGCAGGTTCTGGAGCCCAGCCTGCATGGGTTCAAATCGTAGAGCTGCCACTTGTGTGGTATGGAAGCTAGGAAAGCTCTCTCTCTGCTGCAGTTCGCTTCGTGCGAAGTGCTGGTCATACTACCTATTTGTCAGAGTTGTGACGATCTAATGAGCTAATCGATATAAAGCGCTTAGTACAGTTCCTGGCATGTAATAAGCTCTCAGTAAGTATATTACATTATCGTAAGAACAAAGCCAACGTATGACTGAAACACAAACACATATGCAAAACCCATCGTATTCAATCAAGTAAGCCAATTAATGTGCCAGAGGAGGTTTCTGTTCCGGAACTAACAGGTCATGTTGGGTTTAACAGGGTGGTCTCAGGTCTCGGTCTGGATTTACTTTGGCTTTGGGTTCAATGCTAACGCAGACAATGCCTGTTACACTGGCCCTATTTGCTAGTTCAGAAAAATCAGACCTCATAATTATTTAAAGTTCTGCCCTTAAGCATTACTGAAGTGCCGATTTTAATGCACTGCCTCTTGATAACTCTATGGAATTGTCTGGTTCATTCAAGAGTAAGGTTCGCATTGCCGCATTTTGGAAATCTGCAGTTAAGTGAGCGTCTTGTTGCATTATTGCTAGAAGGACAAGCAGAAAAGCTCTTTATTGCTCCCTTACTGCTATGTTCTCCATAAGTGAACTTTTACAAGCTGGTAGGTGCAAAATGGGCTTTACGAAGAGAGTGAGAATGCGGCTCTGATTACTACAAGGTTCTGAGTTTGGGTCCCGGAATGCTTGGCATTCTAATTACTTAGACTGTTCCGGTGATTTTGGACTCTTCATTGTTCTTCATAACATGATACCACTTGACTCTCACTTGGTGAGAATGCATTTATAAATATAAATATAAATATAAATATAAACTCTAGGTTGCTGGGCAGACTACCGGATTTTTAAAAAGGATTATCAGCAAAATGAAAAGATGAATTAAGGGACAAGAGCAACAAACACTCTTTTTTTTTTTTTAAAAGATATTATTTATTTATTTGATAAAGAGATCACAAGTAGGCAGAGAGGCAGGCAGAAAGAGAGAGGAGGAAGCAGTCTCCCTGCTAAGCAGAGAGCCCGATGCGGAACTCGATCCCAGGACCCTGGGATCATTACCTGAGCCAAAGGCAGAGGCTTTAACCCACTGAGCCACCCAGGCGCCCCCACAACTGACACTCTTTTGGAGAATGGCAGACCTCGGTGCATCTGAGGACTATCTCATCTTGTTGACTCAGGGCCTGGGGTACAGTAGGTGCTCCACAGATATTTGTCTCTGCAAAAGACAAGAAACTAGTAAGGGACATGAAGGCAATACCACGGTCAGGGTGCTTGGGGGAGAGAGGGCCAGGGCAGGGATGCTGCTGCTCCCTGGAGATCTGTGGGCCCTCAGGGCTCACCATTGCACTGGGCTCTTTGCACCTTCAGGGAACAAATAGGAGCAGGGTTGGTTGGTCCCCAGGTGTCAGGTCTGGAAAGGATGACCTAATTCTCAGCCAAGTGGGTCGAAAGTGGGGCTGACATCCAGCCATTGGGATTGCGGCAGAACTGGGCCCACCGCCCTGGAGCTGGTGCCAGTGAATCCAGCAGTCCAGGAACATCTCAGGGAACCACACCAGCTACGTTGCTATCGATACTATCAGTGGCTCCATTTTGTTACCCTGAAGAAAGATTCACCTGAGCTGAAGTTGAGGGTAGACAGAATCTGATACAGCATGGTTGCCCCAGGGGAACGAGATGGCGCACGTGGACCGCGGAGTAGCCCGCGGAGAGGGACAGAGTCCTGGGCATCAACCCCTGAAGCTCAGGAATTTCAGCGGCCCTTCTGGAGCTGGGATCTGCCTTTGCAGCCAGCTCCCGCGTGGGCCTCCGCAGCGCGGACTCACACCCGGATTCGCTTTGTCCTCCACGGCCAAGCTGACCCCGCGGTAGCTGAGGAGGCTGCCGAGTTCGCTGATGAAACAGCAAGATGGTCTTTATGGATTTCCTTCCACGTGCAGGGCGGCGGGGCTGGGTCTCGGCGACAGAGGCCATTCTGCGACCGTCCCCAGCCATCTGCTCACGGCGCGCCCCACATTCAGCGACCCCACATTCAGCTGTCTTCCTCCTGTGACGAAGCCTCCCTCCTGTGACCCAGTTTTACCCCCTCTGTAGCTGTGTGGCCAGCATCCCTGCTGGGGCTCGGCTCTCTGATCCTCCAGGGTCAGCGGCAGCGGGAGTCCCTTGGGTTTGGGGCCGGTTCCTGCCCTGGGCCGGGCGGTCAGAGGAGGGGGCCGGCCTCGCGGGGCTCCCTCCTCCCCTCCAGCAGCGGCTGACGGGATGAGAGGCCCCGAGAAGAACCGTCCAGCCCTCTGGACACAGGCCTGCGTGTGGCCGTTGCTGGGAGTCAGGAGCAGGTGCCTGTCTTGGGAGTTTGGGAGTTGGAGTGAGGAGAGCTGAGAGGCCATACTCATTGGGTAGTTTGAGGGGATTGTAGTTTAGAAGTTGTTTCATATATACCTACTTTTAAGGAACGAGTAAAAAGTACTTGCAGCAGGAAAGAAAGCTCTGCTAACCCTCTCCTCCTGCTACTGGAGGCATGCCTGCCCTTCCCGTGACCCTTGTTTCCCCAGGGCTGCAAGTCCGGACTAGCACAGTGCACCGGCCAGCTGCAGGGAATGTGTGCCTCCCTGCTATCCCTACTGTGTCTACACTCCACTTTCCTCCTCACCTGGTCCAACAGCCCATCTCCCCTCTCAGCTCACTCCCTGAAACATTATTTCTCTAACTTGGCTGGGCTTCCCTCACCCCTGGGCGATGCGGCCGCAGGGTCCCAGGTGTCCTCATTCCGGGATGAACCCATGCCATGACCAACTGTGCTTCCTGGGTAGCCTGGGATTTAGGTTTCAGTGTAAAATGTTAAGTTTTTATTTCTGCTCTGTTCTTCTATTTTGGAACAGAAATAGCACTTCCTAATTTTTAAAAGATTAGGCCTTCTGCATTTCCATCTTTTTAACTAACATTGGAGTAACCGAATGTGATTTTAAAAGGAAATACTATTTAAAAAAAAGGAAATGACATTTTTCTTCATTTTCGGCTAAATTTTTAAAAAAAGATTTATTTATGTATTTTAGAGAAAGAAAGAGAGAGAGAGTGAGTGCAGGGGCAGGGAGGGGCAGAGGGAGAGGAAGAGAGAGAATCTCAAGCAGACTCCCCACTGAGCATGGACCCCCCCCCCCCATCTCCACCCCAACATAGGGCTTGATCCTGCAATCCTGAGATCATGACCTGAGCCAGAACCAGGAGTTGGTCACTTAGCTGACTGAGTCATCCAGGTGCCCCAGAATTCTGGAATTATTGAATTCCAGAACTTGAAGACCTGATTATAGGGAAAGTCCCGTACAACTTCATTTGAGGGGGTGCTTTGAAAAACAAAGGTGTTCCCTATGATTCCTGTTAAAAATGCCAACTTGCATGTTTTCTTTACCCGGCTATTGAAAAGTGGCAATCCATAAAAATTACACATCTTGTTATTTCCTTAGCAACCTGCCAGCAGCACCTGTCCTGTTTCATGCTCCTAGAAGTCATTGCTGACGTGTAGTTGGCGTGAATCTGTTTGTCAGTCCTAGGATATGTCTGTTCCTTTTTTCTCTCTTCTGCATCTCCCTTGCTAGAGTGTTCATCTCTCCATCAGTCGAACCAGATTGTTCCCAAAGCCAGCATCT
The DNA here is from genome assembly GCF_964662115.1 of Mustela nivalis. Lineage (NCBI taxonomy): Eukaryota > Metazoa > Chordata > Mammalia > Carnivora > Mustelidae > Mustela > Mustela nivalis. Next base: position 47,528,479 of record NC_139031.1, read on the forward strand.
CACCTCAGTGTCAAAGTTTGTATCTGCAGATACTGCTGCCCACATGGTTGTGGTGTTTACTGGGCTTTCTGAGTTCTCTCAAGCTGAAAGGCAATGATATTCATGAGGCCATTTTCCCACTGACTGGGCAGCCACCCAGCCCTGGGACTTCTGCTTTTGCTGGAGCTGGAAGATGGCACCAATGATCATGTTGGAGTGTGCTCTTGTGGGTGTTGGAATATAAGAAACATTTACTGAGAGTAAACTAACTGTAATGCTCTGTGATGGGTGCTGTAAATGAGACAACAATAACTTTTATTCTAGGATTTTTTACAATAATAAAAGAAAAAATTATAAAAATGATTTCTGTAAGACTGTAAAATTCTAGAACCAGCAGGGAACTTGGAGATTATCCATTCTGCTGGCTTTTAATGTTTGACTGCAACCCGCACTAAGTAGGGAGTGTAACACTGAGACCCAGTAGGTGTGGATGTGTATATGTCATTGAAACATGCTTTACAAACACTACTTCCTTACTATGTGTAATATCCTCTAGTGTTTTCCACTTGTTTTGTTCCATTTTATCGCATTAATTACAAATGGTGTTTTTAATCCAGTAAATTAATTTCATGACCCATGAAAGTCAAGCTACTGTCTGGAGTTTGAAAACACTGATGTGTAAGCCCCTGACTTATACAGGATGACTCTGAGGTCCAGGGGGGTAGTATGGTGTGGCCCACATATCATGCTGAAGTTAGGGCCCAGATCTAGCCTTCATATTCTTTCCTTGCTAGGGAAAGTTAGTTCTTGGAGGTGAGCACCAGCCAAAGTAGACAAAATGACCTAATGGAAGATGGCAGGAGAGCTGACTTCCACTCTCCATGGGCAGCTGTAATATACCTTAGACCCTCAGCTGGGCACCTTTTTCCTGTGGTCAATGCTTTGCTCTAGTTTGCCTGGAACTGAGCGATTTCTTGGGATGTGGGTCTTCTGGTGTTAAAACTGGGACAGTTCCAGGCCAACTGGGACAGTTAGTCACCCTAGGAAACATTTATATCCTACCACTCATGGGTAAACTGAGTGTGCAAACAGCTACGGGCACAAAGAGAGCTATTATTTTGATTTTCAGTATGTATTTTAACAACCACTGAGGAGTGACTTGTCTCCACAGGACAGCAGTAACCCAATGACAGAGACTCACCCATGTGCACACCGCCACCTGGGGCCACCAGAAAACACTACTTAAACTCTCACCTGCAATATTTTCCAAAAGTGATCTAGGGTAGTATTTGGTGGCCTCGAAATTCTTCTGGCTGCTTGCGAGCGTCTGACAGGTTGTTCTGATACAACAATTATGTCTTGGAGAAAAGGATTGGAGGTAAGAAATACTAAGAAATACTAAGAGATACCGACTATAAGGATAATAACAAAGATACTTAATCTGGAATTAGGATTTTATCTTTCTTGTGCATTTTCCACTTCCTGTTTTTTCCCCCTTGGTTGTGTTGGTTCAGCCTTTGTATGGGATGAGGAAGTGTCGAGGGTCATCTAGCTGAAAGATCACTTTCCTGTCCCTGAGGCTGAGTTGGCACATTGGCTTCTAGATCTCGTACTTTTTTCTGAGACCCTCGGGGATATGGGGAGACTCACTTGACTGCTAGGGAGACTTAGCAAAATTGAGGATCACTGGTACATTTTCATTATTGAGTATTTAAAGATTTATTATGTTAGTTGTGGAATGCTATGAAAAAACGGTCTCGATGTTGTATTTTGTAGGTGTTTTTTTGAGACTATACACATCATGGGTCTGTACTTGGACTTGGGATGGGGCAGTGGTGAAGGGCACACGTGGGTCTATTACGCTGAAACACCTTGTAAATGACAATCCCGACACCCAAGTGTTCAGTAGAATGACACTGGCGACGTGTTCCCCTTGGTGATCTTGTCCCCTCTCTGGGAGTGAGTAGATCTACCACAGCAACCCTTGGAAACAGCTTCTGGAACTGCTGCTTCAGATTTGCATTTTAGGGCCAGTATAGCCACTATATGAGAAAATTAATTGGGATTACATCATAGTCCCATTCCCCCTTTGGTTCATAATGTGGAGCACTTACTCGCCCATCTGTTCCTGATGCCCGTTGTCAAAAAGAATCAAATGTTACCCTCCAAACACAAAGATTTGCCGTTATAACAGATTTCAAAAAGAAGAGGCCTCAGGCTCTGTATAAAATTTCTAAAGAGGAATTTTCCGATGCTTTGAGGAGTGCCGTCATTGGTAGAACGAGAGGGAGAACCTCAGGTTTGTACTCAGGAGCATGTGTACGTTTCATGTGTTTAAAAATCTGTCACATTATTTTAGACTTTCTCTCTTTCTCTCTAGGCTCAGTACAAATACTCTGAACCATTTCTCAGTTCGCGGTCATTCGCATGCTGACTTTAGCTTGAGGGAAGAGCTGTGGGGCTTTCTCAATTGTTCTCCATGGAGTGTGAACATTTCTTGTAAGTCGAAATAACTACGTCATGTAATTTTATGTGACTTTTCATCTCTTGGTGATTTGAAATCGTTATGCTCACCTAGTTCCTGGAGCCTGTTTCATGGACATTAGGACAGATTTGAGCAAACAAAGTAATTTATTGGGCCGCGGACTCAATGTGTGGCTATGCGGAAGGAATATTTTGGATGTCCAATCTGTGGTTCTAAAAGTTGGGTTTCCTTTTGTGTTCGAGGATTTCCTCTAATCTCAGACCTGACGTGAAGTTCAAGGATTCCAAGCACAACCGAAACGAGAACAAAAAGTCCCCATTAAATCTTCTGAAAAGTGAAACCTTGCTTCTCCTGGCAGGCAGGCTAATTCTCAGATGACACGGGGTGTATTTTTCTTCCTTGGACTCCACTGATCAAAGCGTTAGCTTGTCTTGCACAAGCTTTGCCCAGCTCTGATGCCTTTCATCTTAGATCCTGAGGTTCTCTATAAACAGCAATTATCTCATAACACCCTTGTTGGTCCCATTTGATGGAGAGGTAAAGTGAGATGGGGCAATATCCCCTTGCTGACGGAGGAGCCATCAGTGAGTCTGGCTCTGAGGGTAACCCGGAAGCACCAGGTAGCTCATGCTACCCCAGCGTAACAGCTCAGGAAATCCAGTCCTCTGGCTTCTTACTTGGATTTTATGACCAGCTGGATTCACAGAATGGTCTCTTTTACATCCGTCCTAGGAGTAGTGGGGGATTGTGATGAGGTTCTGGAAATCTGTCCCTAAACATTCCCCTTTTCTTTGTATGCAGGGTGTGGGAAACTTGCTGTGGCCTCTTTTAGAATGGGAATAGAAACATAGACCATCTTTTCAGGACACAAAAATTGCAGCACGGTGTGAAAATATGAGCAAGTTTACAGGAATGGTGGAAGAAAGATTCAGCATTCGGGTTGTACCGGAAAATCCTCAGACTTCGGCAGCTCGAGGCATGGGGAGAGAGAATGTCTAAAGCGAGTTATAAATATAGATAAGATTTTGGATCTCCCAAGGTGAATAGTGTTGGATCCCATCAAAAGTTGGTGGCGAGGTGGGGTGGGGAATAGAAATGTGGTGACCTTCAAAGTTCAGGCAAGAGAAGGAGTCTGATTATAAATTCATGATTCTCAATAACTCAAGAGGGGTGGAGGTCTGGACATCCAGGTTATGTATGCAAGGACTTATTTAAGCAAATATGTATGTTAAACTCAATTTAGCTGTGGAAGATCAAACATTTTCCGGGTTTCAGCTATCATCAGTGCTCAAAAGTAACTTAATTATAATTTTTTCTTCACTCGCACACACACACACACACACACACACACACACTTTTAAAAAGACCACCACCATCTAGCTTCCCCTTCTTGGGTCCCCCTGGTTTCTTTCTTTAACTGAAGGAAGCATCTAGCTATAGAGTACCCTGTTTCCCAGAAAAAAGTGGCCAGGTTGCTGTGGGCTGAGAGTGAGACAGGTGGGGTGAAGAAAGACAGAGGCAGAAGGGTAATGGGGTAGGTGGGGTCTAGGGGAGATTGTATGGGGGGAGGTTGTACAGTTAACACAACCGTGTTAATTTTTCCTTGAAGGGCAGCAAGCACAGACTCTCAAGAAGTATGCGGGGAGGTGCTTTTCTAAAATGCTCAAGAGAATAGAATTGCTTTAGGTTATGTGAGTTTTTGCGGTAGTAACAGTGATAAAGGTGGTAAAGTAATGATACTAGCAGTAATATCTATTTTTTATTGAGTACCTATGTGCCAGTCGTTGTCAGTACTTTAATTCCTGACATCCTTTATATCAGGCTTGCAAATCCAATCACACTTACACATTTGTATACGCAAGAAAATGCAGTATCTTTACTTCATTAGAGCTGATGTGGTCTTTATCCCCACTCCGCCAAGTATACAAGAACTTTGATATTTAAGTCAACGTTAGTCTAGTTCAAAAGGTGAAACAATCTTTTTTTGATAAATCTCAGTCCCTGTGGGAGGAAATGATCAGACTTGACAAATTCCACTTTGCCTCAACCACTTTCCTAGATACTAGCTCAGTGGGGGATATGTGGCTTATGAAACCTCATGGTACGGGACCGGGAGAGAGGCGCTGGTCTGGCATTGACCCTTGGGTGTGCGCTGATGGATATCTAGCGAGGTGCCGTTGGCCCAGTCCCATTTCCCATCCTGCTTATACCCACTGCCTAGGTGTCACCTCATTTAGGACGTGGTGGTTCTCTTTGCTAAGCAGATTTTGCCTCTCTTTGAGAGCATTATGGATCCCCCCAAAGTCTGGCTCGGATTTCCATATAGGACAGCCTCAGGTCTACCCTCTGCCTCTTATCTACAGAGCCTCCTCACCCCTACCATGGTGGCCACCTATGCCAAGCTCCTTAGCCAGACTCACAGCTCCATCTTGCAATCCTCCCCTGGGGACATCTGAGAGCTTCTGGATATTGTGGCAAGCTTCAGGGTAACAGGGGAAGCCTGTGTCAGGCTAGCCATGCTGCATCAGAATATTGTTTTGATGTGTACACATGCACTGGGATGGCAGTCTGAGTAGATTTTCCATCTGTAGAGAGACAGGAAGATACCATGTCACCCTGGCCTTCTCTTCAACTCACCTTTCACCAAGTTCCCTCTCCTCTCTGTAAGTGGAGCCCAGAGGTGGGGGAGGTCAGGACAGAACTGACTGCCTGTCTTCCCTCTTTTCCTCCCTTTAATCCTACTTGGTATATTGGTGGGGATATATTAAATGGGAGCTAATGGAGTTTAGAAACCAACCGAATTTCAACCATATCTGGCTTTCATGAACATCGTCTTATTTCATAAACATAAAATGATTTTTCATAAACATAACATGTTTTCTATAGGGGCTGTACCAAATTGCATTCCCACCAAGAGTGTAAGAGGGTTCCACTTTCTCCACATCCTCTCCAGCATTTGTTGTTTCTTGACTTGTCAATTTTGGCCATTCTAACTGGTGTAAGGGGGTATCTCAATGTGGTTTTGATTTGAATTTCCCTGATGGCTAAAGATGATAAACATTTTTTTCATGTGTCTGTTAGCCATTTGTATGTCTGGGCATTTGTCCCAAAGATGCAAATGTAGTGAAAAGAGGGGCCACATGCACCCCAGTGTTCATAGCAGCAATGTCCACAATAGCCAAACTATGGAAGGAACTGAGATGCCCTTCAGCAGATGAGTGGATAAAGAAGATGTGGTCTGTATCTACAATGGAATATTACTCAGCCATCAGGAAGGATCCAACTTTTGCATTACATAAAGAATAGCATGGAGGACATTAGGAGAAAGAAGAGAAAAATGAAAAAGGGGAGATGAACCATGAGAGACTATGAACCATGAGAGAGTATGAACTCTGCAAAACAAACAGGGTTTTAGAGGGAAGGAAGGTGGGGGGATGGGTTAGCCCCATGATGGGTATTAAGGGGGGCCGGTATTGGATAGAGCACTGGGTGTTAAACAATGAATCATGGACCACGACATCAAAAACTAATGATGTGCTATATGGTGACTAACATAACATAATAAAAAAATAAACTATTGATATATTCATACAGCGGAACATTACACAACAGTGAGGAGGAACAATATCCTGCCTGTCACAACAAGATGGGTATTTCTCAGAGAAATCTCATGCTGAGCGAAAAATGCCACACCTAAGGAGTATATCCTGTGTGATCCCATTCATTTAAAGTTCAAAATCAGTCAAAACTCATCTATGGTGGGGCATCTGGGTGGTTCAGTCAGTTAAGCATCTGCCATTGACTCAGGTCGTGTTCCCAGGGTCCTGAGATCAAGCCCCGAGTTGGGCTCCCTGCTCACTGGGAAACCTGCTTTCTCCCTCTCTCTGCTGCTCCCCCTGCTTGGACACACTCTCTCTCAAATACATAAATAAAATCTTACCAAAAAACAACAAGCTAATCTGTGGTGTTAGATGTCAAGGTAGTGGCTGTTTGGGGGAAGGAGTGAGGTGCTGATTATGGCTTTTTTTTTTTTCCCTCATTCTTTTCCTTTATTGAGGTGAAATTCACATAACATAAAGTTAGCCACTTAAAAATGTGCAATTCAGCGATATTTAGTAGACTTACAGTATTGTGCAACTAGTACCTCCATCAAGTTCCAAAACATATTCTCCATCCCAAAGGAGACTCCGTGTACCTCTGGGGCAGTCAGTCCTTCCCTGCTCCAGCCCCTGACGACCATCAATGTGTGCTTTCTGTCTCTCTAGACTTCCCTACCCTGAATACTTGAAATAAAATGAACCATACGGTATGTGATGTTTTGTGTCTTTTTTCTTTTTCCACTTAACAAAATGTTTTCTAGGTTCATCCTCATTTTAGCATGTATTGGTTCTTCATCCTTGTTATGGCTGAATAATTCTCCATTACGCGTATATGTCCTGTTTTGTTCACCTGTTCAACTACCGATGGGCTTTTGGGTTGTTCCTGTCTTTTGGCTATTGTTTCTTAACCGGGTGTGTTTGCTTGGTGAAAATTTACTGAGTTTATAGTTTGTGCAACTTTTCTATCAATACATTTCATCAAAATGTTTGCTAAGATAGTGTCTGTTTATTATGTACAGAAAAGTATCCCCCATTATACCTGTAAGATGGATTTTGCAATTCACATTGGATGAAAGAAGAAACTGTGGTCTGAGGGCTTCTGTGACTTGTGCAAGGCCTCCTGGCTACAGGTGACACAAGCAGGCTCTAAGCAGGCCTGCCTGGACATGACCTCACAGCCTTCCCCTGGGCTCCTCCCTGCCAGGCCTCAGGTCCTTTTCCCTTGGGCCGTGAGGGAAGTTTCTCTGGAGAAACTTGTTCCTTTTATACAACAGCTACAGAACTAGAAGTCCTTCCATTTCCCACCTCCTCCCCCTCCTCCTCAGAGGGCCTGCAGTGACCACTCCTTTTAGGCCTGTCCTAACATTGTGACCACCTCGACCATGTGACCAAGAATCCTCTCTATCGCTAGCACCTTTTTCCAGCTTTAAATTTCCCTGAAGTCTTCAGTAAGGGGAGCAGCATTTGAAACAGATGGATCGTATTCACCGGTCACTTAAGAGCTAAAAATAGAAAAGGGTAAGTGACAGTGATTTGCCATTGGTGGGATAATACCAGCTGATTGACACATCCTCATTGTGATTTCCAGCACAAGGAAATATCTAAAGCACAGCTGTCCTTGTCTTCCAACATGGCAGTAAATTCTGGTCACGCGTTAGCACAGTCTAAAGCAGAATGGGGGTATGCGGCCTATCTCTTGAATACGTAAGACAGTGATACACAGTGAAAAAGTGAAATCTAGACATGCTTAGCATAGACTCGTTGGATCAATGCCACGTCAAAGGATGACATTCTCTTCCACTCATAGGATAGGTAAGTAATGAAAGGCTCAGGCCAAGATTCTGCTGGAAAAACATAGGCCTTTCATTTTAAAATGTGTTTTTCAGTATAAGCTGAGTTGTTTAACTGAATTCAAATTTTATGGGGAACTCTGAAATCTTCTGAATAGTTACTGGACCTTCTTGAGGCCTTACTTCTATAAAGGTCAAGTCTATTCTTTTTTTTTTTTTTTTTAAAGATTTTATTTATTTGACAGACAGAGATCACAAGTAGGCAGAGGCAGCAGAGAGAGGGGGAAGCAGGCTCCCTGCTGAGCAGAGAGCCCGATGTGGGGCTTGATCCCAGGACCCTGGGATCATGACCTGAGCCGAAGACAAAGGCTTTAACCCACTGAGCCACCCAGGTGCCGCAAGGTCAAGTCTATTCTTACCGTGCTCCTTTTTATGTAGATGTGTGTTGTTAAGTGATCAAATGGGAATCCACTAGTTTGGCTCAGTGGTTGGGATGTAAGAAGGTGTCACCATAGAAACCTGAATCTAAATCTTGACACTAACAGTTTGCCAGGGTCAAGTCAATGCTTTGTGTTTTTGGTACTTGGCCTTCAGAAGTTCTGGGTGAGAAGGTTTTCCTGCCTTATGAGGGTCGTGCTTACTAAAAAGTGTTCCAGCAGGACTGACCTGCTTTGACACGGGGAAAGCCACTTCTCAAGGCCTATGTGGGCATATTGAAGATGGAGCCCCCATTTGTTCAGGGGAAAAAAACTCAACAAATACTAATTATATTTTTCATGCAATTATAAAATCAGATGTCTTGAGAGGAAAAGACGTAGCAGGAAGAAAATAATAGTACTTTTTAAAAAATGATTTTATTCTTAAGTAATCCCTATACCCAACATGGGGCTTGAACTTACAATCCTGAGTTGGAGACTTAACCAACTGTGCCACCCATATGCCCCATACTGTGCGAATGTCTTTTTTTTTTTTTTTAAGATTTTATTTATTTGACAGAGATCACAAGTAGGGAGAGAGGCAGGCAGAGAGAAGAGGAAGCAGGCTTCCCGCTGAGAAGAGAGCCCAATGCGGGGCTCGATCCCAGGACCCAGAGATCATGACCTGAGCTGAAGGTAGAGGCTTAACCCCCTGAGCCACCCAGGTGCCCCATGTGCGAATATTTTATATGAGAAATTACTTCCACCATATGGTTAAATTCTTTTTCAGCATCTTGTCTATTATAAGGACTTCCAAACCAGGTGTTCTATGTCTACTCAAGATGGGCTGCTTTAATTTTTAACAAAAGGTATCCACTCAGAAACTTTTACTTCAAGCACGCAGATTTTAAAATTTTATCCTTGAAAAGCTGTGGGTGGCTCAGTCAGTTAAGCACCTGACTCCTGATTTCCGCTCAGGTCATGATCTCGGGGTTGTGAGATTGAGCACCATGTCTGGCTCTGCGATGGCATGGAGCCTGTTTAAGATTCTCTCTCCTTCTCCCTCTGCGCCCCCCTCCCCCGCACCAATAATACAAATAAAATAAAATTTTATCCTTGAGATGTGTCTACTTTCCCAAGTTACTTCTGCCAATTGCAGCAAAACTTGTCAATGAATAGGATCTACAGTGAAGGTTAAAGCTGAGGGTAGCATATGCTTTAGGATAAGCTTGGTTTTATGAGATTTACTAGAGGGGCGCAGTTGGGTGGCTCAGTTGGTTAATTGTGTGCCTTCAGCTCAGGTCATAGTCAGGCTCTCTGCTCCTCAGGGAGCCTGCTTCTTCCTCTCCTTCTGCCTGCTGCTCCCTCTGCTTGTGCTTTCCACACCCTCCACCTCCCCCCACCTTCCCATCAAAGGGACAAATAACATCTTGAAAAAAAAGAAAAAAAAAGATTTATTAGAAATGGCTACATGAAACTTGAAAGCTGAAGTTTTTTTTAGGAGATACAGAAACGATCTCATTATATTTCTCCATTTAAAAATTAAGTTGGAAGGGAATTCTTTGATTTTTAGACAAATGTGTTTTGGGATCTCAGGGGACAAGTTGAGAAAGGTTTTCTTTAATTGGATCTGAAACGTAGTGACTGAGAACAGAGAGAGTGTTATTCATTTAGGAAAAACAGAGACATCTGCTGGTGAATTGGCAGACTGACTTTCCCAGATGCCCCAAAGGCTCCTGAAGGGGGAATGTTTGCAAGACAGACAACTTTTTTACAATTTATACTATCTCCTTTCTAAAAGAGCTGTTGGTTAATCATGGAATAAGACTTTAGTAAAAGGAAATTAAACTTACAGTTTACTGAGTTGTATTGCTTTGGTGAGACTTTCTCTTGAGTATACCTGGCTTGGGAGGCCAGAATGCTTTCAGAAAAAGGATGTTTCTGTCTGACTCCTTTTGGCCCAAAGTCTGCAGTGGAAGGGCCCAAGAGCAGAGATTTGTGAGAACGGGGTCACTCATTCCTCATCCAGCTGACAGAACGTACGTACTGTGCAGCTTCTGGAATGGGAAGTGTTTGACTAGGGTCTAATCAATGTCTACTGACTCATTTCTTGACTCTCAATGACTTAACTTACAGAAGCATTACCCCCTTCTAGAATTGTTACATGGATTAAATGAGATTTGGGGGTGCAAAGTTCAGGCACAGTTGAGAAAGGCTCTTAGGACCCTCATAGCCATAGTCACTACCTTTAAGCTGGCCCGGAGCCTCTAAGCTTAGAGATTAGCTCTGTTCTTCATCTAGTACTTTCTTCTCCCTGAACAAACACAAGGTCACCTCAGACTCAACCAACCCTGAACAGAATTCATCACCTCCAACTGCCTCCCTGCCTTCAAGGGGCTTAGAAACCATTCACAGGAGCCATTCTGGATAAGAAGCTGAGACACCTGGTTTGTTGCTGGAGCCTGTTCTTGTCACTAAGACCACGGGCTCTGGAGTCAGGACCTCAGTTTTCTCTTCTTTTGAATGGAGACAATAATACCACTCTTAGGATTGCTGTGATAATGCATCAAGATGAGCTCAGAGGCTCATAGCCCAAGGCCAGGCCTACAGGAGGACTCACGATGATTGCTTATTTTTTAATAATAGGGTCTCACAGCTGGTTCTTTTCTTCTTCCTGTCTATTGTCTTCAGACCTGGCTTAGCACAGCCACCGCCATGTTGGTCTCTGGACCTTTAAGCAGCTACCTGATCTCGTTCTTCTCACAGACTGTTGCTAAGCTAATGTCCTTTATGGTTAGTTCTTTTGGGGCTATTTTCTACCAAAGAATAGGGAAAAGCTTCATACGTAAGCAGCCAACCCCTTTGCCTGGGTCTAAGTCCTTTATAATCTCATTCCATATTATCCAAACTGACTTCTTACTAATCCGTGACATACAGTCTCCATTCCAGGCAGGAAGGCCCTCTGAGCATACCCTCTCCATTCTGGGCTCTGGACCCTGGTTTACCCTGTCTCCTTGATTCCTTATGCCTCTCTCTCCCTACTTCCTGGATTATTTTATTTATTTATGCATTTATTTATTTAGATTTTATTTATTTATTTGACAGAGAGAGAGAGAAGGTAAGAGAGGGTACACAAGCAGGGGGAGTGGGAGAGGGAGAAGTAAGCTTCCTGCTGAGCAGGGACCCTGATGTGGGCCTTGATCCCAGGACCCTGAGATCATGACCTGAGCCAAAAGCAGACACTTAGTGGACTAAGCCAGCCAAGCGTCCTTTGCCTGGAATTTAAGATGCAGCTAACGTACTACCTCCATGAACTTTTCTCCAGTTCTATGGGCTATAATTGTTTTCCTTATAGGGCTAACTCCTATTGCCCCAACGATTCTAAGTTCCTATTGCATGGGTGAATCCCATCCAGCAACCATTCGTTACAATTTACTTGTTCTCACATTTTTCTTATATGTTCTGTAGAGTGAGGGTCTGTGTTAATCCACCTTTCTAGCCTTCAGCTTCCCGTTCTGTAAAATGCTGATCGTAGCAGCTCCTGCCCCAGAGGATAGTGATAAAGATGAGGTCAGTCAATAGATACAAAGCAAACGCTTAGCACCTAGAAAGTGTTCAAGAAGTGTTAGCTATTATTATCGTTCTGGGCATATAAGTAAGAGATCGATAACAGCTCGTTTGATCATCGCCCAGGAGTCACAGAGAAGCTACCAGGCTAGGCTCAAGCGTTTCATAGCCATCTGACCCGACATCGTGTATCTCGTAAATAAGACGTTAACTCATTTGACAAATATTTGCTGAGTGCCAACCAGGTACACCCTATACTGTCAATTCTGGCCTCACCTATGTGGCCAGCCAGCCATTCACATCCAGAATAAGCAGATATATTAAATTTAAATATATATAATTTTTTAAAAATATTTTATTTATTTATTTGACAGAGAGAGATCACAAGTAGGCAGAGAGGCAGGCAGAGAGAGAGAGAGAGAGGAGGAAGCAGGCTCCCGGCTGAGCAGAGAGCCCGATGTGGGACTCTATCCCAGGACCCTGAGGTCATGACCTGAGCCAAAGGCAGCAGCTTAACCCACTGAGCCACCCAGGCGCCCTAAATATATATAAATTTAAATATAAATTAAATATATATGTGTGTGCATATATATATATATATATATATATATATATATGTATAAATATATTCATCAAGGAAGCTTTGAATGCCTATCTTGGCTCAACCATAATGGCTCTGAGCAAATAACCTTTAGTTCCTCTACTGGATAATAACTCTAAAGTTTGTTTCTCTATTCATTACCTGTCAAAAGAACCAACTATAGTTTAAATTGTACACTGGTCAGGTATGTGTCCTCTGTCTCTTCTCTTGTTCACATCAGACCTACATGTGAACAATATCATCTCCTGGTCCTGATCTGATGCTCCAGGGGCTCGTTCTGGGACTGTGAGTTATTCTACCTGCTACTCTTTAGAAAGGCCTCCAAGCCTCAAGGAACTCCTCAACCTCATTCATATCATTACCCTTTTTAAATTGACAGATGGAGGAGATTGGATCTTGTCCCCCAAATGTTATATGAGAAAGAAGGAAGCCCATACCCTCACTCATTTGTGATCTTCCTCTTCCTAGTCCCCTATTTTCTGCCCTTCCTGAATTAAATTACATAAGTGCACATGCACACACTTCTACACACAGTTCGCTAAGGTACTCCTAAGCACAAGGCCCTAAGATCTATTTTTTTTTTTTTTAAGATTGTATTTATTTGACAGAGAGAGCACAGCGAGAAAAGAAACACAAGCAGGGGGAGTGAGAGAGGGAGAAGCAGGCTTCCCGCTGAGCATGGAGCCCGATACAGGGCTCCATCCCAGGACTCTGGGATCATGACCTGAGCCGAAGGCAGATGCTTAAAGACTGAGCCACCCAGGTGCCCCTCTAAGATCTATTTTTCAAAAACTATCAGTGCTTCATACCCCCCAGCTCCGTACACTTGCTCAATTCTGCTTGCCAATAGATAGAAACTGACCTAAGTGTCATCATGGAAATGGAATGCTTTGCTCTTCCAGTGTTTTCCACATGTTCGTGGGCTGTGAACTCTACCCCCTTCTGAGTCACAATTTCTGGAGGTAGGGCTTGGGAACCTGGATGTTTGACAAGCACCCATGTAATTCCCCTGCACACTAAAGTTGTGTGTGGAGCCTGGCCTACGTGTCCCATTCACATCAATGCACACGGGCTAGACAAACACTGTTCTCCATTGGTTCAGAGCCGGAGCTTCACTGAAAGGGCCAAACCGATGCCATTCGGCTCTGGCTCGTTGGATAGCCCCAATTACCAATGCCGACTTGTTAGATGCCAGCTCCCTGTGACTCAGTCCTGAAGCATGGTGTTTCCACACACTCCCGCAGTGGGTTATATCACCAATGGGGTCTTCCCTTCTGTTCTCAGTCTTTGTAATGTGTGGCTTTCCTAATGAGGTTCAAGTTCCTTGGGGTATGAGATCTGCTCACCTAGGCATGGTCCAGTCGCCTGGATTCCTTAGGAATAGGTTGCTGCATTGCAGGAGGTAGTGTATTCTAGAGAAGAATATGGATTTCACAATTTTGAACCATGACTTAATGTAAGAAATCCATTTTATGCTGAGTCCGTACACACACACACACACACACACACACACACACACACACGTATAAATAGGACCAGTGAACAAACAAAACTATCCATATGCCTTTTGATATCTTCTACTTAGTTTCATTGAAAAGATAGTCTACAGGTACAAAATCTAGGCAGTCTAGAGTCTCCATCCAGAATTGGATAGAAGCTACAGTTCTACCCTTCATCATTTTGAAATGAGTTCCGAGTCCACAGTCTCCTTACACGCTCTACAGAGCCCAGATGATGCAGTTTCTTACTTGCATTCAAGAAAGCCCATCACGCCGCTAGCAAGGGAGGGAAACATTCACATAGGATTCTGGGGTTTAGATGTGGAATTATTTTTACAATATGCTGCTCCCTCTCAACACATCTTCAGAATATCTGGTGACAAGTCTTGGGAACAGAAGTGGAACAGCTTCTCAAATAATCTGCCCCTCCCCGCCACCTGTCCTGGAGACAGGGCAGGGCCTACCTTCTGAAATTCACTATAGCTGGGAGCCACTTTCGTATTTGCAAGTGGACACAAAGTTGAGACACTCTTTCCCCTGTTAATAGCAAAGTACTTGCAATATATACCACAACCAGCCGCGTGGGATCACACCATGGCTGACAAGCTGCTTCGTCTGACCAGGCTACACCTTCCTCATGAGCTCTTCACACCTGCCACCCAGCCACCAGCCTCCCCTTTCCTCATGCCATTTCCCTTCCCTTCTGAGCTTTCTCTCTTCCTTTCTGAATGGTTTTCACCTCCCACGATTTCTCCTCCTGAAACCTTCTGGCACCTTCTGTCTGTGCTGGGGAACTCCCTGCTTGCATGATTGATGGTAAGCATATGCAGCTTAAATCCAAATGAAGAGAGGGAAAAACTAGGTCTTGCTGTTCTTTGGATTAACTGCCGTGTCCTAGAAATAGCAAGTGCTCAATGCGGAGTTCCCCCTACGAGCCAGACTCTAAGGTTGGCACTCGTGCCTTCTGGGTCCCTCCTCACTGGTACACGGAGGCAATGTGGCAAAGTGCTCATCGGCGCAGATTTGGGGGCTGGGTAGTCCCGTTCGAGTCCCAGCTTTACATATACCAACATAGAAAGTTCTCGAAAAAAGAATATTACTAAGGGTTGAAGGCGGGGAGAAACAAGCTACAGGGCAGTGCACTTACTCTGCTTCACTTGTGAGTAAATGAACATGCGCACACGTTTGTTAATGGCACGAAATTTTTTGAGTGAATCCAAAAGAAATAGCACTAGCAGCTTCCTCTATGAAGGGAGAGAAGAAAGGAGACTTACTTGCTTATTTTTCACTATACGCCTTTTGAATTTAGTTACACGTGCGTGTATAGACGTCTAAGTCCACACGTTTAAAAATTCAAAAGATTCCAGTTCTGCCGTTCACTAGCGGTGTAAGTTTTAGAAAGTTGTTTGCTTTTCTGAATCCTCAGTTTTCTCATCTGTAAAACGGAGCCAGGAAAGCCCACCTGACTGGACTGGGCGGATTAAATACGATAATGCCTACGAAATACCCAGCAGACGGCCTCGCACTTGTATTGTGAGAGTTCACAGAACGGTAGCTATTAGCATTCCCGGCCTGGCCCAAGTATTTAGCATCTGTCCCTTGTCCTCTTCTATTAGATCAAAGGCTAGAACCAAGGCAAATCGTGGCCATGGCCGGCCTTCGCCACCTCTGTCGTGGTGCTCAGTGGTTTCTAGAAGGTCAGTGCCTACAGTAGCTCCCGACACCCTTCATTTCACGTCTTCAAGAATTCTTCCATTCCCTTTTTACCCTCAGGCTACTCCGAGCTTTGTTCCTTCCAATGTTTGTTCTCTAACTTAATCCCTCACACACGCCTCAGATGACTAATGAGCATTTTAAAAAACTGGAAATTCTTGAATTAAAGCAAAGAGCTTCTACTCCAAGGTACCTGACTTTCAACTGGTTGCTTTCACCCTGCTGAGAGAGCTCTCCAAGCAGTGATTCATTTCAGCTCTTGTTGCTAAGTCCGCCTAACCTTGTCAGAGGTGTTTGTGAGTCAGATCACCTCTCTGCCTTAATGAACTTTCTGTTGTTGTTGTTGTTAAGACGGTTATAAGCTGATTTAGTTGCTTTACCTGAAGTCATGGGACATAGATAAAAGGTCGAATTTCAAGGGGTTAGAAGTTGGTGCAAGATGACTGTCAACTCCTGCTGTGCAAGTTTTTTCCTGAAAACTTTTGGTGGTGGTGGCCATATTGAAGCGGGTTACACTCCAGAGCCTTGTTCAAGGACATTTCATTCAAGCACAAGATGCATTTTAACTTGAATGGAGGACAGGGAGGTGTAGAAGACTGATATTACGTGCTAGTACTTCATCACATTAAAACACGATAATGGCTCATCGTTTATTGAGTGCTTACAATGCGCCAGACCCTAGGCTGGGCACTTAGTTTAGTTCTTACCCTTAGTTTACAAGGATTTGTCCCCATTTTAAAGATAGGGAAATTAAGGGACTAGCCTGAGAAGTTAATAAGGCCCAGGGCATCTACCCCGACCACTGGCCACCTGCTCTTAACCACCTTCTAGATCAGGGATCCAAAAACCTTTCCTATGATGGACCATGTAATAAATATTTGAGGCTTTGAGAGTGGAAAGCAGTCAGAGTTAATATGTAAACAAATGAGTGTGTCTGTGTTTCAATGAAACTTTACTGATGAGGAGTAAAATTTGAATTTTATACAATTTTTATATGTTATTCCTTCTTCATTCTTCATATACCACTTTTTAAAAAAGATTTTATTTATTTATTTGACAGACAGAGATCACAAGTAGGCGGAGAGGCAGGCAGAGAGAGAGAGAGGAGGAAGCAGGCTCTCTGCTGAGCAGAGAGCCTGATGCGGGGCTCCATCCCAGGACCCTGAGATCATGACCTGAGCCGAAGGCAGAAGCTGTAACCCACTGAGCCACCCAGGTGCCCCTTCATATGTCATTCTTTTGACTTTATCCCTCACCATTACAAAATGTCAAAACCATTCATAGCTCATAGGTACAGAATAGGTGGTGGACCCGATTTAGCCTGAGGACCCTAGTTGACCATCTCTTATTTTAGATCATTGAAAACAAGACCCATTGTGGGAGAATGAAAAATGTCTATAACAGGCTTGCCTAACCTATTCTAGATCCTTAAGGACTTCAGCCAGGGCCCAAATGAAGAGATGGGGAGAAATGTGGCCTCCCTGTCTGCCTTAATTCTCATGCTCACAGTGCATTTTGTCACTTGTCACCCGAGGCCACTCTCTCAACACCCAGAGCCTCCTTGCTCTCCTGGGGTGCTCAGAGACCCAGGGGACCCCCGCATAGACTGCCTGCCCCAGCAGTTTTCTTGCCTCCCTTTCCTCTGCCTTCCATTTCCTCAGGGACCCGACACCAGCTAAATTGCTTTCTAAAAATTGGCCTAAATGCATTTGCATTTTAAAGAAAGTTTCTTTCTGGACAGGGCGGTTCAAAGATTGGCCTCTCTGAAGCATTCAGCCTGGGATGATGGGTGAGGGGCATTGGGGATGGGAAAAAGGATGTTTCAAGAAAGAGATTCTTATTACCCTTAAAATCACACCTAGACAGAGCCATAGGTGAGGCCGGCCCTGGCCAGAGAGTCCTAGGGCTTCCTAGACCACTGGATAAGTTTGGATGTGGATAGGGAAGGGCCACTGAGGACATCCTGCGAAAAGCTTCAAAGACTCTTCACCAAACAGGCTGACGTGGCCGAGTTGGTTCAGAACTCACAGTTCTGACTGACTGATACGATTGAATTGCTGACGGCCAGATGCAGGAGGCTTGCCTTTCTTCCTTGGTTCCTTAGTCAGATTTCCTCTGCGGTGACAACCACCCCTGACGGCCCCCTCTGTGGCCAGACAGCCCATGGGAAGATGTTGCATCAGCTTCGTGGTCCGTTTAGTTCCATCTGGCCATTTCCAAGTACTGTATGTGGGGGAGGTTGTCTGAAGCCCTGGGACAGGGCAGAGAAGCAGAACGCCAGTCTTCTCGAAGGGAAGCAGGCTCGCCTGGCTGTCTTGTGTTTCCTGAGCTTTCTTGGGATTGTTCATACTTCTCTCCCATCCCAAATATCAGTTATTGACATTCAATCTTATGTCACCTACAAATATGTTTCTGAGCCTACCGGATCTGTCTGCATTTCTTTTAGCCCCTTGTCTACCTCCCAAGAATAAATATAGGTTTTTGTCATAAGTCTTCCTGGGAAGGTGGGAAAATACATTTTATGATGGATCCAGCCTAGACCCTATGACTGGACAGAGCTTTTTCTATAGTATTCCTGTGGTAATTTCAACTGGGGAAGGGAAATATTCAGCAAGACCATGTTTAAGGAATAGTAAGATAGGAAGAAATGCCTCACCATTATTCTCACAGACTTAGACTTTCCCAAGCAAATGCCCTTTTTTTGTTAAAAGGCTATTTTTTTTTTCTTCTCAGCCAGGTGTAGATGTGCATATATGTGGTGTGTGTATGTGTTTGGAACTGGGAAAACAGTGGAATGAACTGTTGATTTTTATTTCCTTTGGTGCTTTTTGTTGTTGTTTTGTTATTCTCAGAGTAGGTCAGTTGGTATGTAGTCTTCATAATCCCAGAAATCTTCTTTTATGGGAAGGGAAAAAACCAGTAAAATGAATAGCTGGCCTGGATGTTATTGGTATTCCCACGTAGCTTCAGAAAGAAAATGTGTAGAGTAAATATCTATCTTTGATCCCTTTTACCTCCAGGATCAAGTTTGGCTTTCAAATGTGGCCTATAATATCTTTATATTAATATACTGTATTCAAAGCTTATCAATATTTCAACAACATTCTGAAGCAGATAGTGAGTAGGAAGTATATTCAGCTTTTTATGTCTGTCTCAGAGGTGTGGATTTAGGATGGATTGATTAATTCAGAATGTTAAGGCTAATAATGACGTTTTGGATTCTGAGTTTGGAGGTCTATAGATAGACTTTTTGCTGCTGAAAAATGGTGGCTCCATTCATTCCATAGAGCTTTTTCAAGACTGTATTCTTGCTACACCCACAAATTGGAATTTCTCTTCTTGTCTGAACAGAGGAAGGGAGCAGTGAGCAGGCAGGCAAGAGGAAGCACGTGAGCAGGCAGCCCACTCACACGAATCACTTCCAGACAGCCAGAATTCCAAAAGAATGTCTGAAAGAGGGGTAGGCATTATTTAAATTTGTTTCAATTTAGTCTTCTACATAATCAGTCTAAGGACAGCAATGTTGCTATGGTGATGTCCCTTACACATGTGGGATGACGATCAGAGCTATAACGGTATATGATAATGAATACCATTTATTGAGCATCTACCACATACTAAGAAGCTGTGCATGTCATCTCCAAGGTGGAGATCTGGAAGGTGGTATTTTCTTCATTTTGCAGATGAGGAAACTGAGGCTAAGAGAGACTGTGCTACTTGCCCCGACCCACAGAGCTAGTGACTTGCAGAGCAGCATTTTTGCTCAGGACTGCTGACTGCAGCGGGTCCCCGCTCTTTCCACCCCCTTACCCGGTGCCACCTGATCTCGCTAACAGGGCGCATGCGCGAGGCTCGCGGAGCCCCGGGAGTCGCTGTTCTCCTTTGTCTGCAGCGGGGCTCTGCGGGTCCTGGTCTGAAGCAGCCCGGCTTTGTTTTCCTGTCTGTTGCATCGTTTGTGAGACCTTTACTCACTCCCTGAGTGGTTTCTTCAGAGCACAGTATAAGAGATGTTTGGTGTTATCAAAATTTATGTTCATTGTCTTGTGACATGAAATGGTCCATGGGGCAAAGACAAAAAAGCTGGATAACAGAGCAGCAAAACTGTATGCAAGGACTAACATTTAATAAATTGTTACAGAAACACTTCAAAACCTAGTGAGTTGAAAGAACCAGATATGTGGATCTGCATATCTTTGCAAGTCTGCAAAGACTTCTTGGAGGTTGTAGCAATAGTGAAATGATGATAGCACAAATCCCTTGACTCTCTCCTGCCTCTGGTTTTTATTTTATAATGCATTCTTTGAGATCTCATTATTTTTAATAATATCTTCCTCTACTATAAATGATTCTTCTTTTCCTATTGTACATGACTGTCTTTAAATTTCTCTTTAAAAAGAACTGGGAAGGAATACTATTTCAGAGAAAAGTTTCTAGAAATCTCTACCATGATACTATTGCTTGTTAATAAACACTGTTGAGGAAGTTGGGGTGACCCCTTCAGAGCTTATAAATTATGCAGAATATTGAATTAGGATCCTAAACAAAGTGATTAGAAGTGAGTTGTGAGAGAGGAAGATATGTGAAGAAGAAGGAATTTTGAGTTTGTTTGGTCATTTGTTTTTAAAGATACATTTATATGACAAAGCATCTGTATCAGGTTACCTCGTTTTGTTTTTGACACTTATTTAAATTCCGTAAATATTCTAATAAAAGCTAGCATCCTAAATACCATAGGTTTGAGTCCTTCCTTTCTTCTTTTCCTTTCCTTCCTCTTACCCGGTCTCCTCCTCTTCCCGCTTCTAATCATAAGGCACCATTCCCTGGTGGGGATGAGACAAGCATTTGAAAAAAAACATATTAATCTTTTTATTTGCTTAGAGATGCCATTTGAAGTGAAGTCTCCATACTTTTCTTCCTTTATACCAAAAAATAAAATGTTTATCTTGAAATGAGTCTGGCTGAAGTCTAAAAGACAGAGAGACCTATTTTAGCTGTAAGGTATTTTTGTAGAGACTCTGATGGCAAATGAATTGAGGGAAATGCTAATTGATGCACTGTGGAAATGTAATGTTATTGTCTTGCTGTCAGTGTAACCTGGAGTGATATATAGCCACCTCTCCCTGGCATGGGAGATTAATGAAATGACTCTAATTTTGGCAACCCTTGCACATGGAGAGTGGGTAACATAACTCTAAGCTGATTTGTGCAGAGGGCGGAGTCGGCTTGAAAGAGCACTTCATAGATTCTAGTCATTTTAGTGACATTCTTGGGCCTATCTGGTGCAGGCTGTCCTGAACCTCCTGTGCCTCTTTCCCTGCCTGTTCCAAGATGGCGCCGACTACAGTCACATCCCCCACTGGAGGATAGACCCTTTCAATGATTGCGTTTGCCAGTTAATAAATGGCTACTTGGTACTTTGGTCTACTGTAAAAGAATAAATCTTTTGGCTACAGTTTCACCTCGCCCTCTCAAGGTGCTTTGTTTCTGTGGTAGCTAAGACAGTGGGCTTTGGAGGAAGACTGACTGGAAGTTCAAATTCTCCCATAGCACCACTTCATAGAGGCGTTAGAGTGATTACATGAGGCCTGTGTGCGGCAGAACACAGTCTCTAGCAGAGTAAAATTCTTTGTAATCATTTTTTTTTTTTCTTCAAACAGAACCTCCTCAGGGTTGTGGTTCAATGATTTTCTCTAAACAGCCTATATTAACAGAGACCATCGATCAACAGTGGCCACCAACATCCCAGAAAGAGACAACCAGGCACCATAACGCTTCTCATGGAAGCACATGACACCTCTAATAAAGTAGTCTTGTCAAAAAAAATCAAACCTGAATCTAATCAGGGCTCCATCTAACCATCACCTCTCAGAAAATAATAGGACACAGAGGGCAAAACCCAGAATGTGGGAAATTCTAGGACAAATGACTCTCTGTCTTCAATAACTGAATGGCCAGGAAAATTAAAGTGGAGGAGGGGCACCAATAGACTGAAAAAAGACTCGAAAGCTGTGACAGTCAACTGTAACACGTGGACCTTATTTGGATGATTTGGGAAAACTAAAAAAAAGCACTGAGGAGACAACTAGGAAAAATGAACACTGTGTGGACGCTGGATGAGATTAAAGAATTATTGCTAATTATTTAGTGGTGGTGATGGTTTGGGATCGTACTTTTTTTTAAAGTTTATTTTTAGCAGTGTGTACTTAAATGGTTTAGAAATATGCACTTAAATATTCACTTAAAATTCATGGGTGAAATGATGATGCCCAAGTATATATGAAACAAGAGTGGCCTGAGGTGGTAGTTCTGGAGTGCCAAGATGGGTCGAGATGGGGATATTACTATACTGTCCTCTCTACTTTCATGGATGTTGAAATACTCCTTGAGAAGAGCTAAAAATGAATCAGAAGAAAGCAAAACAGTAACAATCATCAAAGCCAAAAACTCTGCCAAAATCTAGCATGCATTCAATCTAAAGCAACAAATTCCCAGAGTCCCTTAGCAACTGATCCTTTTCACCCAAATCATGGTGCCTGTTTCTAGGTCATTGATTACAAGAGGCTTCCTTACTCCGGTGGATGATTTCTCCCAACATGGTTTATTATCTTTAACTGAATTTGAGAAAATGGCTGTTTCAGGTTGGTTTCTGTCACCTGGCTCTGAGGTCAAATACTGCTTTCAGGAGTTGACAGTTGCTATTTGGCTCGAGGTACTTGAGGTCATGGTCATTCCATTATTTTTCTAAGACTGCAATTTTTGAACATGCCTTTACTGGATATCAGGTGTTCAGTTGGCTTTTTTTTTTTTTTAATAGATGACATCAATATCAAGTGGCATATAAAAGCTATCCCAAACTATGATTGCCTTATTAATCAATTCATAAAACTGATCAGGAAAATGTTCAGGGATCTGTTAATGTAGTAATTAGGAAATAAATATAACCTACTTCTGTTGGATAAGTAGTCTTTTAAAAAAGTGTGGTGATAAAATTCCAGCAAATAAATGCATCTTATTATTTAATCTGCTCTTCTCTTTCTTGACCTATACTTTTTGTTCTGTGGCAATGTGTCTAGTTAGCAACTAAAAATATTTCTCTTTTCTGAGTGAGGCTAGCTGTAACTCGACAGATCAGTTTCCTTTTGTTGTTCTTTTCTTCTATCTTGGAAAAGCTGAGCATATGATTTCAAGGTTATTTTTTATTTTTTATTTTTAAGCGCGAATGCAGTCCCCCACTACCACAAATTATGCAGTCGAGTTTCCCATATTTGGGAAAATTGGAGGGGTTAGCGCATTTGGAGTGCAGTGGATAAGCCTCGCCCTGGGAAAAACACCTTCATGATCACAGTATCTCCCCTGCCAGGTAAGTATCAATTTCAAGGTTATTAAAAGAAATCCAGAGCTAAAAGATTAGATATATATTTTGAATGTTTAAAAATCATTCCATATAAATACTATTCTTTCTTTGTGCCATCACATTTAGTCAGTATGGGCAACATGAGCCTTTCAGAAGTAATAATCAGTTTATCAGGACTCTGGACAAAACCATTTACTGTTAAATGAAAGAAAAATATTTATCTTATTAAAATCACTGTACTGGAGAACTTAAATTAGTGATTAAAAATCCATGGCCCCATTAAAAGTTGAAAAGAATGATGTTTGACCAGAGGAAGAATGATGTGGGCATAATTGCTATAGTGCCCTGGAAATTCCACATATTTCACAAAGGATATCAAATTTCAAGATAAAGTTAGAATCTCAGGAAGAGTTTCTGGTCCCAGCCAGCTCTGCAAGTTTCTAGATCTGCAGAACCCTGTGTCCCTGTCCTCTACAAAGTGTAGTAGTGTATGTGTGTTCCTGGTTCCTGATACCAACCCAAACACATGTGGGTGGTTTCCTTCACCTTCTGACAGTGATCTCAGGGCCAGTCTGGACAAACATGGGGACAGACTAGGACTCTCCTTTCTCTGTTTGTCTAATTCCTCCACATTCTGCAGGAGCTGAAAGTCTCCATGTTATTTCTTCAGTGAAGTTTCCTACTTTGCTAAACCAGCCTCCAGCCCCGTGTCTGTGCGATTCTGACCCTCAGCACTTAATCTGTTGTCTAAACACTGCTGCATCGAGATAATCCCCAGCTCAGCCCTGAGCTCCCCCAAGGTCTCCTGAGTTGCCCTTCTTGGTTACTCTAAGGGCCTTCACGGATGTTTATTGAACAAAGGTGTTTCCTGTTTTCGTTTTGGCCTCTGTTTCTCTTCTGAGCCTCTTTATTTGCATTTGGATGTTGCCCCTCGCTTTATACAGGGCTTTCCTTTCAAGGATCCCTTCAGCACCTCGTACCAACTACAGCCCTGAGCTTATGGTCCTGGACAATTTATCCAAGGTCTTACACTCAATTTGTGGGAGAAATATGACCACCACCCACATCTCTCTGTTCTCTGAGGATAGGTGTTTTTTGTTTGTTTTTTGTTTGTATTGAACAGCTGTCTAATTAATTAATTAATTAATTTTAAAGATTTTATTTATTTATTTGACAGAGAGATCACAAATAGGCAGAGAGGCAGGCAGAGAGAGAGAGGAGGAAACAGGCTCCCTGCTGAGCAGAGAGCCCGACGCGGGACTCGATCCCAGGACCCCGAGATCATGACCCGAGCCGAAGGCAGTGGCTTAACCCACGGAGCCACCCAGGCGCCCAGCTGTCTAAGTAATTTAAATATTAATAATTTCTCTTACATCTTCCCCGCTTGCTCGCTTGTGAGAGAGAAGAATCCAACTGTGGCTCCTTCCTCCATGGCAATCCTCTGGCTGGCTTTGGAGCTCTGTAGGAAATCTCAGGGAGGCCTTGGGCCTCAGCTCTCCCTGGGGGATTCTGAGGCTTGCCGCCGCCGGAGGGGGAGGCCTCCTGAGAGCTGAGTGAATCACTTCCAAGTACTTGGGAGTTTTCAGGCTCCAGGTGCTACCTTGAAGAGAGAAGGATTCACAGTGGGGAAAGGAAAGTCCATCACAGTTTCTTGAATTTCTCTTTCTGACTCACTGTTAACTTCAGAGTCAGGAGTATTTTCCCCAAAGTGTGTCACTAAAATGTGACAAATGGATAATGTCCATTTCGTAAGTCGGTGGCTGTGACCTGAACAGAATGGCCGAGTCATTTACGAAAGAGAATTATTCAGGCAGGCGGTCACTGACTCAGGGCCGAAATCAGCAGCTTGCCCTGTCTTTTGGGTACCAATGGGACTGATGTTTCAATGCTGAAGCTCGATGCATTTTCTCTGAGCACACTCTCATCTGACTATAAAGAATTAGAGCAAGGACTCCGTGTGTAATTCGCACATGACTCTGCATACCGGTTTACAATAATCATGGAATAAAAATTGCTTTGCCGAGAGATGCCATCCAGCACTGTTTAGCAGCTTGCTTCCAATATTGCATTTACAAAAATTACATATTTCATATAATCAGGCCTGTCTCTTACTTAATCATCCCACACATCATATAAATCTTTAAAATGGACAGGTCTATAAATCACTAGCATTTTTCATTTACCACTTATTCTAAGCCAGGCAGTTTCTTATTTAAATTGCCATACGAATAAATCTAATAATCCTTATTCACTTACATCATCTCAAACTTTAAATCTTATTCTGGCTGAGGTCATAAGTGAAATCAGTATTGAGGGCAAAACTAGCAGCTGTAACAACTATAATAGCTTGCCAAATTATATTAAAGGGCCCAAATAACATTAAAAAAAATGAGGAAGAATTGCATTACATTATGAAAGTGTGATCTGCTGAATCAGGCCACTGTGGGGCCTCAGCAGGGTTCCGGCACGGGGCGTAGCTTCCGTGTGGGGCTTTGTGCCAACTGGAAGAGGGAATGGCTTGCCTAAATCCTCTGATTTACACGCCTTGAATAACATAGAGATCAGGATTTCTCAACCTTGGCACTCGTGATGTTTTGGTTCAGACAAGTCTTCGTCAAGGGGGCCTGTCCCGGGCAGAGCTGGATGTTGAAAAGTGCTGTTCCTCTCTCCCTGCTAGATGCCAGGAGTGCACCCCTGCTCCCGACTTGGGGCAACCAAACATGTCTCCAGACATTGCCAAATGTCCCCTGGTGGAAAGTCACCCCTGTTGATAACTACCGGTCTAGCTGATCAGACGGGATTGAATTCGAGCCTCTCCCAGGGAGCACCCAGGGAGGTTCGGGTGGCTCCGTGTCTTGTAAGGGGACTGGCCGACACCAGGCTCCCTTCCTTACCTCCTGCCCACTGTTGTGAAGGAGCAGAGTGTCCAATGTGCTTCTCAGACCCACTGAAGGGTGGACAGGGAGAGGGGTCCGGGGAGAAGGAACCACGAGAGGGAGAGTAGAAAGAACATTCAGTGAACAGGAAAATTCTCTGGACCCCGAAGTTCAGGACAGACTCATTCCTTGCCTTTCCTCGTCAAATGAGCAGCCTGCGTCTCTACCCTTTATGAGAGCACAGGGGCATCGCAGACCTGACATTCAGAGCAACTAGGTCAGCAGGGCTGTAGGATAACAATTATTTTTGTATGCATCTTAAATGGCCCACAAAGGTTGTGCGATTTTGTAATGATCAAAGGAAGATGCCGTATGTTTGTCAAGGGGACGTTCAAATCTCAGGAACTGAGTCCGGAGAAACTTAGCGTCATCAGACCTGTGCAGATGTTGAGAATGAGGAATCTGGTTTCCTCTCTTCTTATGGCTGGCAGATTGCATCTTATGATAGCGGGAGAGATGCCGACAGTTCATCTTCAGTGGTGGAAGGCACTGGCTGCAATTAGTTTTCCCAGAAAGATTCTGCCAGGTCTTTGACAGACTAAGGAGTTATTCCCTATATAAATCATTCTTGCTCTGCCATCTTAAATGCACATGCTTTTCTAGAAGGGCATCCATCCTGTATCACCCAGGCCTAAATAAAGTGAATAGTGCCATTACAATTTGGAGATGAGACTCACTGACAGCTTCATGTAACAGAATGCTGGGTGGGGGTGGGGGTGGGGAGGCATTTGTAATTACGAGTTGGCAGTACTTCATGTCAAACTAATGGGACCAATGATATCATTTATACTGGGACCCAAAAGACAGAACCAGGAAACAATATCAGAATGAAATTTGTCGTGTCCAGGAACTCTCCATGTTGAAAGGTTTTGGATGAGCATGGAGAATCGCCCATTCCATTGTCTTAAGCCTAGGGTGACTTCAGAGTCACTAGGTTGTCAAGCTGATTCATTTTGTATAGGAAAGAGGTTATTAATCCAATTCAATTTTACCCATAAGTTTTGGAAACTCACCCCATCTTTACCCCTCTTTTTTTTTTCTCTGTGTAAAATATTGTTTTCATTCATGTTCTTTAGAGATGAGTGGAAAGCTCTCAGTGACTTCATTTGGTCATCCATTGGAAGATACAGATTATACCTTCTGGTGCCTTCTCACCTAATTAGAATGTTCCAGAATGCCTGTTATTTAAGGTAGCATTATTACTTCAAAAGTAGAGTATAAATCTCCCCCACAGCCCATTTTCCCCGAGTTGATGGAGACAGGACGAGAATGCAGGGAGTATCTAATGTTGCCCCGGTGTGGCCAGGCCCCAAGGCCACAGTCAAGTTGCTATCTCTGTCTCTATCTTATCTTTCTACCGACCATGAATAGCAGCAGTTCTTGGCATTTCTGCTTTCGGAGTGGTTTCTGCATCTTGGTGAAACCCACTAGTGTGTTTTTCAAGCTATAGCACTAATAATCTGTAACTCAGAGGCTTGGGATAAAGAGGGACAGATGTTAAGACGGGATTTCCTGGCCTCCAAAGAGCAGCATCTGTGGGTTCTGCTCACTACCAGGGTGCTGAAACCCCTCACCCAAGGGCTCCTGCCAGCAGTGTGGTGCATGTGTTTCATTTGAGAAAGCTCTTTCTCAAAATGAACTTCCAAGGGTAAAGCCATCTCTGTGACAGGAGCGCATCAAGTCCTTTTAAATCAGACATGTGGTCAGCTGTGTAAACCATGCATCGCAAGTCACTGTCTTATCAGGGAGCTTGATTGAGCTGATGCCTGCTTTCATGACACAACATTTTGTGTCTCACAGAAAAATATTTTGCATTGTTAATGACCTCTTTTATTCTAGGAGAGGAAAACACTTTTAGGCCAATATTGGTCTGTTCTCTGTAATCACTGATGCCTGATATGAGATATTTGTGCTCTCAAGTTGGTCACCTGAACCAATATGGCGGGGTGACGCCCACTAGAAGATTTCAGTCCAGAGGCCAACAGATGGCATCATAGCCGAAAAATGGGCTACGAGGTCCAGACTGCTTGCTATGGATAGCAGAGTCTTGTCTTTTTCATCACCCATGCCTATTAAATGTCATAACAACTATACCTTTCATTAAGCACTATTACATACCAGGCACCATGCTACACCCATTATGTGTATCTCATTTAATCTCACAGCAGCTTCATGAGGTCCTGAGCTGGTTGCTTGCCTGTGTGCTCCCAGATCTGTTTCTGTCCTTCCCCTGCTCTGCTCAGTACCCTGTTTCCCGGGTTCCTCGGCTTTTAGTTAGGTTTAACCAAGAAGAGGCAATGGTATAGGCTGGTGGGCAGAAAGGCGGAAAAGGTGAGGGTATTTCTCTTTTCTTATTTATTTATTTTTTTAAAAGGTCTTATTTACTTATTTGAGAAAGAGCATGAGCGGGGGGAGGAGGGGCTGGGGGAAAAGGAGCAGCAGACTCCCCACTGAGCAGGGAGCCGGACGTGGGACTTGATCCCAGGACCCCAGGATCATGACCTGAGCTGAAGGCAGATGCTGAACTGACTGAGCCACCCAGGTGCCCTGAGTATTTCTCCTTTCTTGCTCTGCTGCAGGTGGTGGCCTTGGCTTCTGGGCAGGTGTCAACACCTGTCCTGACACCATCTAGATGTGGTGGTGGCTTCCTGGTGCAGATGGCCTCTGGATTCTTCAATACTTTACTTGGCTTCTCAGCCCTTTCATCACTCAGGTAACCAGTTCTCCATATTAAGTGCCCTGTCTCTGAGTGATGCTTTTGTCCTGAGTGGAGTCTGACTGACAGAGGTAAGTACTACAGTATTCATGCTCTCCGCATGAGGAAACTAGGGCTCAGAGGCATTAAGAAGTGTGCCTAAGTCAGACCATCAGCCCGTGCCTCTTAACCAGGAGATAATCCTGCCTCAGTATACAAGTAAAAAGTCATTGAGTGATTAACTAACAAAGCAACTCTTGAACTTGGGTTCCTGGTGTTAAGAAAGCATCTCCTATACCTGCACCATTGCTAGGCCATTCAAGAAGACCTCTGTTCTAGTCCTCTTTATTTCTTCCTCTAGCAAGTTGTGTGACTTTGGAGACATTCCTTAACCATTACAAAACCGACTTGACCATCTCACAGAATGATTCAAATAAAAATACAAAGCAAATGGGAAGTGAGACTTAGCAATTTGGATTCCTTCAAGAAACCATGCCCTTCAGGTTATCTTAATTGTACCATAAAGTTCTATGGTACCTGTGTAGGAGATGCTGCATATCTCGTTTTGGTTCAACCACAAGTTCAACAAATATTTTCAAATGCCCATAATGTGCCGGGTACTATTCCAGGCTCTTGGGGTTTAGCTGTGAACAAAAAACAGACAAAAACCACTGCCCTTAGACTCAGTCTATTTTCTCTTTTCTTTTGTTTTAAGTGCCCATGATGTTAGAAATACTCTTCCTAGAGCCTCAATGTGTCATACAGTTGTTGTCCAAGAGCATTCTTTCTAAAGATGTGGCACCACTTACTAGTTGTGTCACCTTGGGCAAGTCGTTTAACTTCTCTAGACCTCAGCTTCTGCATCTGAAAAATGGAAATGGCAGTAGTCATAAACCTAACACATAGGGTTATCAAGGAGATGAAATGACAATGCATTTAAGGTCCTAGGACAGTTGAGAACCTCTAATGTGTTATTTTTACGTCGTGATGATTCATTGAGACAGCAAATTTCATGGAGCTCCCTCAGATCAACACTTAAAGCTTTAAAATGAATGGTTCCATGAATGTGGAACACTGATGATTTTTCTTAAAATTTACCCCTTTGGATTTTTTTTTCTTTTCATTATTAGAGAATGTCCTCTTCTCTTTTCCTGTGACTCTCTTAGCCTCTGTGCTGAACAAATCCTCTTCTGAGGTACTGACGTGTCTGAGTATGCCCTTTTAGAAGAGCCTGGGCAGTTAGTACCCATCAGTAAGATTTTATTGTAATTTAACTTAGTCCAAGGGGCTTTTATTAAGTATCTGCATGGGCACCTGAATCACTGAGGTACAGGTAGGCCCTGATCTATGCTGAGGTTACAGGAAGGGGAATCCAATTAGTCAGGAATTACATGGAGTCAAACTGTCTTTAGCCATCTTTATGATCTATTTTTGCCAATTGTTTTCTTTACTTTGTTAGTCATCCATGTTGTACCATTTTTCATTCACTCTAAAATCAACACCTACTATGTGCTTAGGCACTTCACTGGGTTCTTGGGGGGTACCGTGTGAGCAAGGAGATGTGTTTCCTGCCATTCCTAGCATCTGAGAGGTGGGAGAGTGGACCTGGTTGTACAATGGAACATTCTCTTACATAAGAAGATAGCCCTTGCCTGTACCCCTCCAAACACACACAGTTAGCTTATGGAAGGCCCACGGGGTTTACAGAGAGATCTCTCAGCTCTAGTAAGACCACCCAGTATTTTAAAGAGATCACACTGATGGTGTCCCAGTATCCCCAAAAGTTCTTCCTTCTTGGGGAGCAGCAGAAGGGACTTTGGTGCCCTGTCCATGTCCATGCCTTCAGCTGTGAAGAGAATGCCGGTGACCTGGAGACGGTGTTCCTGATGGTGGATGGCGGGCAGGGGAGTCTCAGAGCAGCTGCTGAAGCCAGATTAGTGCTGATGGGTTAGAGAGTGGTGTCCCTCTGAGTGTTGGAATCCAATAGGAGACATTAATCTCCTTGGGGACAAATGAAATTAATCCTCTTCCCAGATGGCAGCAAAGTGACAAGAGTGCGGAGATTAAAAGAGATTGTGAGGTTGTAGGGTGACAGCACCATCAATCGGGTTATGAAACCCAGCGCTCTATTCTCACCAAAGGCAAATGGCACCGTTTCATTTTTGCAAGTCTGATGGGTTTGGGGTTCTGGAGAAAAGCCCCTTTCAATGAACTTTCCTCTGATTTAACTCCTTTCCACTTCAGATTTTCTCCTTAGAAGAGACTATTCTTATTCATGTGTTAAATACTATTTATGTATTGATCTCTTTATGTCAAACTTTTCCCTGATATTATCATTTTTATTTCTATTGACTTCCATAAGATAGCACGGCTATCATGCTCCCTGGGAAGTCAAATTGTGAGATGAGATCTTGAGACCCCCATGGCAACCAGTTAGCCTGATGTAAACTCCCCATGACCTTGGACAAAGTGGCTTTCCTCAGCGGAGTCAACAGAGAGTGGTCAGCCTGCAGTGCTCCTTGGGGAATAAGCCCTTGGGCCCAGAGGGGGAAATGTGAGTAGCACAGCTCGGCATCCATGACTGACAGGTAGCAGAGGTCTTCAAGATAACCTGTGCGTTTCGAACTTCCATGACTTCACTAATACCTCATTCAAAGGCATCCGTGGTCATCCTGTATCTCTTAGTAGCCTTTCACAGCTGCTTCTCCATCCCTGTCAATAATTTGCTTCTCTTCCCAACCTTCTAATTCTTCCCTCTTTCATTGGCCTCTTTGCTGATCCATAATTCCGGTCGCATCTCCTGAGAGCCAGCCTCAGAGCTTCCTTCAGCCACTTCTCTCTCAATGACCTCAGTCACCTCCATGACTTTGAGGATGGTCCTGCCAGCAGGGATTCCAAATCCAGGTGGATGCTCTGATCTCTCTTCTGAGCTCAAGTCTGGCATCCCTAACCTGTCTGCTTCAAACTCAGCACACCCCGGGTCAAAACTGCCTTGTCTCTCAAACCAGTTTCCCTTCCTGACTTCTCTTCTCCTCCCTGTTTTACTGTTTTCCTAATCCCTATGCTTTGAGAGCTCACATTCATTTTGAACCCCTTCCTACAGCCCATTTACCATCCTCTTGTCACCAAATCTTCTAAGTTCATCTGTCAGAAATATTTTTATTCCATTTCCATGACTATCACGTCACAACTGGACTACTGCAGTAGTAAAGATAGTAACGGTGTGACTTTGGAGACATTTCTTCTGTCTATGTAGTATTTATAAAGTGCCTGGAGTCTAGAGCTTGTGCTCTTAACCATTAAGCCAAATTGCCTTAAGCTGAGGCTTGGCTGCTGGCGATGTCACCTTCATCGTCGTTGTCATCTTCTGTCAGCATCATCCTTGCCTGCCCGACTTAGCAGTTACTCACTGCCTCCTGTCTTTCAGAAGTTTAATTCAAGGTGTGTCTATCTTATCTCCCCAAGCTGACTGATAGCTCTCTGAGGGCAGAGATCCTATCTTAATCTTCAAACCTTTTCACAAAAGGCAGGAATTTGGTAAACTCCATTGATTACATTGTTTGAAAACCATGTCAACAGCCTCCTGATGGGTGTCATTTCCCACACAGAATGACCTGTCACACACAGAATGACCATTTATTTATTTATTTAAGAGTTTGTTTATTTATTTGTTTATTTGACAGAGAGAGAGAGAGCCTGGAAGTACAAGCAGGGGGAGCAGGAGAGAGAGGAGAAGCAGGCTTCCAGCTGAGCAGGGAGCCCGATGTGGGGCTTGAACCCAGGACCCTGGGATCATGACCCCAGACGATGGCAGTAGCTTAACCCACTGAGCCACCCAGGGGCCCCAGAATGACTTATTAACAATGGAAAGTAGATTTACATAATTGTCTGTTCAAAACTCTCCAGGGGATTCCTACAGAATCCCAAGTTCCTGCCATTGCCAGGCTCTGTATCGTTGGGCTCCTAACCCTGGCCTCGTCTCCTGATCCCCTCTGCCTCCCTCATACCAGCCGCCTGGCTTTCTGGCTGCCGTGCTGACAGCAGGTGCACAGCCCCCCCCCCCCCACGCAAAGCCCTCTCCCCTGCTGTGCCCTCCGCCAGGGATCCCACAGATCGGCCGCCCCCCTTCATTCCGTTCCAACGTTCAGTCTTCCGTCTACAGCAGCGTCTGCCTCCCGTCCTCCTCTACTCCTTCCCCTGCTCTGTCGTGAGTCACGGGTCTTCGGGTCATATTGATCCCTATTCGACATTCTTTTACACATTTCCTTGTATCTCTCTCCCCTTCCACAACATAAGGGCTCCAAGAGGGCAGAGGCCTTGGCTGACTTCTTTCACGCGCTACCTCCAGAGCCTAGAAAAGCGCCTAGAACAGTGAGGGCACACAGCAAGCCTCCACAAATATTGGCCAGGAGAATCAAAGAACAGAGGGAAACGCCACAGCTCACAATGACTGCCACGGGGCCCCTCCGGGGCGCTTCCTCTTTCAGCCAGCAGGGGGCTCTTCCACTCTCTCTGGAATCCGAAGGGTGGACCAGTACCTTCCGAGGACTGAGCCTGAAATACTCCCGCCTCTTGAAACCAGAAATACCCGCGTCTTCCTTCTTTCCCTCCAAGTAGGACTTTTTTTTTTCAAACCCAGGCTAATATTGACCTTTGTGTTAACAAACAGATTTTGCTTTTTATAGGTGGTTCTTTTAAGGATTTTGGGGTTTGGTTTTTTTTTTTTTTTTAATTTTATTTATTTATTTATTTGACAGAGAGATCACAAGCAGGCAGAGAGGCAGGCAGAGAGAGAGGAGGAAGCAGACTCCCTGCTGAGCAGAGAGCCCGATGCGGGACTCGATCCCAGGACCCTGGGATCATGACCTGAGCTGAAGGCAGAGGCTTTAACCCACTGAGCCACCCAGGTGCCCCGGGTTTGGGTTTTTGGAGGGCGTGAGGTTTGCTGCTCGAAATTCCACTTTTTTATTCACTCATAAAGACACGTTGCCATGAACAAGATGTATGGGGTCAGTGGGAGGAGAGCACAGCAGTAACATGAGCTCATGTAAGTGCTTCAGCCCGGTAGATTAAACAACTACGGAAGGAAGCCAATCAATGACACTGTGTGTTTATGCGCTTTTGACAGGGAGATGCCTCCCTCTCTGATTTTTCTGGTCTTATATCTTGTTGGGAACAGATGTCAGAAATATGTTGGTACACATAACATTTGGAAGATTTGAAAAATAAATCCCTCCCCTGGAAATAGGATGGTTTCCAAGTTTGTATCAATTTGAACGTTGAAATATCCCCACTGGGCGACATGGCCAATGCCCTTGAATGGGCTTATTGTCTCTTGCCCATTTCCTTTACAGTCAATTTTGGCAGGAGCGCCAGCCTCACTGGCAAGACGAAAGGAACTATATAGTACGGTGTCTGCTCTGCCAACACAAAGTAAAACTAGTTTGGCAACACTTAACTGTTGTTGGGAGGGCCCAGGTAACATAAGGATATTAATAGGGCTAGTATTCTGTTACTCATGTCTGTTCTGTACAAATGGTCCTTAATTTTGTACCCAAGAAAATTTGCCTCTCTTGTCGGGCAGTAGTTTCCTGGAAAAACCACAGTAACCTTCTGTAAATGAACCAGAGTAAATGGATTCTTGTAGAGGAAGGAGTGAGCAAGAGCTCATGAGAATGGAGAGCTTATCTCGATGGAGAAGGCCATCTATTAGGGCATTTTTTTTTCCTAGGGCTTTTTTTTTTTTTTTTAAACAAGCAGGATGTCTTCCTTGCAAACCAATTTCAGTCCAGATATTTATATATGTATCTTTTTCTTCCTGGAAAAAAAAAAAAGTGATTGAAACCACTGACTCAGGGCCAGAGGAAATGAACCCTATGACTCAGATGGGCTGAGGAAGCAGGTGAAGGTGTGTCTTGAGTCTGTGGACCTAAACCAGCAGCTGAAGTTTCAAGGGTTTCCTAGGAAGACAGTGCTTCATATGGAACTACGTTAAAATGCTGTATTTTGTCCATTGATAACATTCACCCACTGTGGGACCCTTACTGGGGGGTAGGGTATGCGTGCAGCAATCTCCTTGAGGGAACAGACACAGTTCCTGCCCTTGGAGAGCTTATCAGACAGTGCATATCAAAGAGGCACACTTGAAAGAGGCTTAAGATGATTACAAAGCCTGATACTAATGACAGATCCAGGCCCATCTATTTCCAGACAGTGTAGTCTTGACCCCATTTTTAAAAACTGAAATGGGGTGGAAGTTTATAGGTCTTTCTGGTCTCCAGGAAGAACATTGATTATATCCAAAAGCATGAAGCCATGTGGCAGCTCTCTAGAGCACAAAGGCAGCACTTCAGTAGTTAGATCTGAAGTTGGTGGGGGTGGAAGGCCTTTGTATTTTAATAAGTATTACACAGAAATTCTTTTATTCCAAGGTTCTTACAGAGCACCCACTCTGTGTTAGGTCCAGGGCTAGAAGCCGTGAGGGACTGATAATTGGAAAGGGGACATGACACGTACATGCACTGCTAAATGGAATGGACACAGGGGTGAGTGTCTGGGTAAAACGTTGAAAGCATTCAGAACAAGGGGACTACTCGTGAGTGAGATGTCTGAGGAGGGTGTCCATGGCAGGCGGCTCTCGTAGAGCAAATAAAACTTGGATACTTTGGAGACAGGCATGGCCCTGCGGCAGAGGGCAGAACAGTAGCAGCTTCTGAAGCTTCAGGCCCCTGTCCTTGAGCGTCAGCCGCCCAGCCAGGACTCTGTCCTGACAAACATGGGCCTTGATTGAAACTTCACTCAGTCTCTGCCCCCATGCATAATCCTCTCCCTGTGTAACCTTCAGTAGTAATTTCTTTGGGTTATTTTAGTTCATTCATTCGACAGTTATCTCTTCTAGCAGATACTGATGAATAAATGGTGTCTATCCTCCTTATATACGAGGGCGGTTATCACTCAGGTTCACAAGGGCACGGGCCCTTCTACAGAGGCGGCGTGGTCCTGTCCAGATGGAGTGATGGTCAGGGTGCTTTATGCTTTCACACGCCTTGTTCGCATGATGGTCCTGTGCTGTCGTCTCCATACTGGAGACTGGAAGCTGTCTCTATGTCCTTCTGCCTAAATGGCAAACTGAGGGACAGTCCTGAAGGCAAAGTAGGAAATGGAAAGGAGCAAAGGAGACCCGGGTTTCGAGGATGGAGCTTCCTGTCTGAACCGCTGCGGCCTCCCAGCAGGTGTCAGCTTCCCTGGGAGACTAGGGCTTCCCGCAGACACCCCAGGTTTTGAGAGGATTCAACATGGCCCCAAAGAACTACATTTCACATCGGGTGGTGAGATGGCAAGATCCTGAAGCAAGTGAGACCGTCCACCAGGAGCAGGTGCTCGCTCCGACACAACCGAGAGTGGATGACGAGCCTTGGACATGGAAGTGAAATGGTAAGCGTGCTTTTTAAGAGCAGAAGCACTCTGATCATAATACTTCAGAACCAAGAAAGGGTTTGACACATATTGGATGCTTTGCAAGTATTGTTAGCGTCATCTGCAGGTGGAAAGGGTGATTTTTCAGGAGCTCACTGCTACTGCCTGCCTACTGACAGACACCCTTCAATGACTGGCATTTGCAAAGAAACCGAGCTGTTCCACATAATGCTAACTCAGCTGCTCCCCAGACCTGTGGTTCCATACCCATTTCATGTGCTTGGAATCCCTGCGGAAGCCTCATAAACCATTTGATGGAAAACAGAAACAGTCAACCTTGCTGAATGCCTGAAGACTTTAGACATCACCAAACAACCGAACTACTGCACTTTTTTTTTTTAAAAAAATCAAGGTTCCTGTATTTATGAGAATATCCACCTGCTTTTATTGTCCCTCAGTCATGCTGCAGTAAGTTGTTGTCACACTGGGGTTCTTCCAAATTCTGTTTCTTGGATGGAGAGTCACAGACCACCTGGGTTTGCCCCTTGGTAATCTGAAACTACTACTTCTACGTATCTTTGCTGAAGTCTTTCTCTGCCTGCATCCACTCTCCTCTCCACCAGCAGGTCGCCTCCTGTCAAACAAGGCAGGCTTCCACGTGCATCGCTTCAAAACACCTATAATGCCCACCGCTCCCTCCATCCCCCACCCCAACCTGGGCTCAAACTGCTGTTTCTTTTTGGATATGCAGAAGGAAATGTGGCCGCACCCTGCATTTCCTTAGACTCAGCTAACTGTGAATTTAGAACCTGGAAGTAATTAGATTTTGTAACCTTCTTCAAAATAAATTAGCATCCAGGTCACCCTTCAGTATCTGAGAGCACTATGTGTTACTTCTGTTAAAGGGCACAAAAATCCATATTTTTGTTTAAAAAATGGATCTACTTTTATGCAGCATCCAAATTTAATTATTCTTAAAGCATTTTCAGATCCCAGATGAAAGATGCGACTGCAGTGTTAAGTCCTAATATTATTTATTTCCCTAGTCATCAACATTAGTTGGTTTCTCCTTTCTTGCAACCTATTTATCATTTGTATAAATATAGTATTTGAGGGAGCTTCCTGCATTAGATCATCTCCTATCCTTTTAGTGCCCTTGACATTCATTGCACTTTCCCAGTGAGGCTTGCTGAGACATTAATGTGGTGGCCTCCCCTGTGTTAATACCATTGGAAGGGCTTTAATGTTACTTATTGCTGTGACAGGAGTGTTGATGATTCTTCTCCTTGTGTTTGTCCTATGTAGAGCACTGATCTTCTTCCTTACTGGGGTGACCAGACTTCTCTCCTGATGGAATATTCATTGACATTTACTAATGCCTCCTGTGGTGTGCTAGGCACTTTGCTAGGTTCTGGAGTTGCTAAACAATTTGGGGGCCCTTAACCTTCTTCAGAAGCCAACTCCGGCTATGTGTCCTCTGAGAGGTGACATACAGCCTGCTGTCTCTCACCCATCTGCCAGTGTAGTATGGTAGACAGACGCTAAGGTAGCTCCCCTGATCCTGTCTCCTCATATTCATACCCTTCTGTAATTCCCTCCCCTGGGGCGTGGGAAGGGCCTGAGACTTTCTGAACCAATAAAATATGGCAAAGGTGTTGGGATGTCACTTCCTGATCATGTTACATAAGATTGGGATGCCTGTCTTGTTGAGGGACTTTCTCCCTTGTTGGCTTTGAGGAAGCAAGCAGCCATGTTGGGGAAGTAGATGTGGCAAAGTACTGAAGACGGCCTCTGGCTGATAGCCAGAAAGACATCGAGGTCCTCAGTCCAACACTCAAGAAGGAACTGAATGTTGCCAAAAACCATGTAAGTTAGAAGTAGATCCTTTCCCAGTTGAGCCTTTGGATGAAGAGTCAGCCCTGGCCAATTCCTTTTTCTTTTCTTTATTTCTAATAAAGTCTACACCCACTGTGGGGCTTGAACTCACAACCCCGAGATCAAGAGTCGCATGCTTTATCATCTGAGCCAGATAAGTGCCCCTCTTCGGCCAGTACATTGATGGAAGCCTTACAGAGGATTCAACTAAGCCATATCCTGACTCCTGACCCACAGAAACTGTGGGATAATGTGTATTAGTTTAAACTGCTTTGTTTGTGGTAACATTGTCACACAATGATAGAAAACTAATATATGTAGCTAATATCCCCCTCTTGCATAAGGCACACAGCTTTATTACTGTATTTAGATTGCATTATGTTCTTTTTTTGCTGTCTGGCTTCCCCATATAGAATGGAAACCATAATAGTAACAACTAAAGCAGAGTAGAATTGTACATTGTATCTCTCAATGTGCGGAAAAGAAGCAAGTAGATTTCTGTTGTTTCCTCCAACCACTCCCAGGTCAGTCCCAAGGCCACACCCTGCCGCTGGCTGTGTGCACCTGGGAGGAGTTACTTAAACTTGGGGATAAAACATAACTTTTCAAACTGTGTCCAGCTGGCTTGGTCTGTCTCCTTTCAAAGCTTTCCTCTCTTCCATGGCCAAAGTTGGGTCAGGTACAGCACAGGATTGTATGGTCTGGTGGCGATGGGGGAGGAACGGCTAGCTCACATGAGGGTCCGACGCTGTTCTCTGCATCTGTGCTGGCCGCCTGGCACCGCACAAGTGGGGGACTATCTCAGCCTGATCAGGAACCGTGGGCCTTCTTTTTGCTAACTGAGCACCACACTGGCCCTTGCTGGTTCCGCAGACACTCTGCTTTCTCTTCCACGTTCTCCATCCAGGACTTGCCTGGAGTGTTATTCTGTGGTCTCTGCTCTGTGTCACTTTGACAACAGCCAGGCCAGGACTGTAGCAGTCCTGTGAGCGATCAGTGATCAGCCGGCTTCTGTGTCACCCATGGAAGAGCACAATGGATCATGTAAATTCCTTCCATGCCACAAGGGGACAAGGGGAGGCTCAGGACTCTCTCTGCCCCACCTTGACGGTGGGACACCCTGGGAAATGGTTTTCCCATATAGTTCTGAAGAAGTAGCACAGGCCTCATTTTGAGCTTCCCTGCTATTCCATGTTATATTCTTTTTTTTTTTTTTTAAGATTTTATTTACTTATTTGACAGACAGAGATCACAAGTAGGCAGAAAGGCAGGCAGAGAGAGAGGAGGAAGCAGGCTCCCTGCCGAGCAGAGAGCCCGATGCGGGGCTCGATCCCAGGACCCTGGGATCATGACCTGAGCCGAAGGCAGAGGCTTTAACCCACGGAGCCACCCAGGTGCCCCTCCATGTTATATTCTTATGGCCAATGTAAGGTCCGAGTCTGAAAGACTTAAGACTTCTCCTTACCTCCTTCTCTCCAAATTTCTCTCCATCACCATCACCCCTCCTGGC
Source organism: Mustela nivalis (assembly GCF_964662115.1). NCBI lineage: Eukaryota > Metazoa > Chordata > Mammalia > Carnivora > Mustelidae > Mustela > Mustela nivalis. The sequence goes on from NC_139031.1 coordinate 47,567,914, forward strand.
AGTGTTTCAGAGTCCTCATTCTTCTGTCTAGGGAAACTCTCTCTGTGTCATGTCCTTCTGCTTTCCTTCCCCACCCTAAGTGGGACTTGCTCTTTTCTTCCCTGGAACTCCCTGCCTCATGGCTTAGCCTTGGTGATAGGTAGGCTGCAGGAAAAGAAATGATTTACCAATTAAGAAGGATGCACCAGGAGTTTTTATTTAAAAATCATGTCATACTGCCAAAGATGAGAATGTTTTACCCCACTGAAATTAAGAACTTAGGTTCAACAAAGGATTTCATAAAGAGATCAAAAAGATGGGTTGCACATTGGGAGAAAGTATTTACACATGTGTAACTGACAAAAGGTTAGCATCCAGGATGTACACAGGGTGCCTAAGAAGAGAGAGAGGGGAAAAAGTCATTATCTAACAGAAAAATAGGTAAAGGACACAGACAGGGACCCAGAGAAGTATGAATGACCAGGAGATATATAAACAGCTGTTTAACTTTCACAGCAGTCAGATGGAAATTAAAACCATGGTGAGATGCTGTTTACATCAATCAAATTAGCAAAAATTTAAAAGTCTGACCATGCTCAGTGTTGGGTACAATGGGGACTTCGATATATGGATGGGAGTACAGATTAGTACAGTCACTTCAGAAAGCAAGTCGGCATGACGTTTGAGGGTGTATACATGCAGCGATTTCCCTCGTACGGGGATCCTGAGAAATTCTTGGACCTGTGCTCCAGAAGCCATGCAGAAGAATGTTCACAACACAGATTTAGAAACAATTTAAATGACCATGAACATGGGAATGGATAAATACGTAAGTTGTGGTATATGCGTATCCCAGAATGCTATTCAGCAGTGACATGAAATTAATGTGTTGCGGCTATGCAGGTCAATATGGATGCGTCTCGAAAACACATTGTTGAGTGAAAAAAAAAAAAAAAAAAAAAAAAAAGGAAAGCCACAGTCTACAGAGAAGAGGCACCATGAGTTCTTTCATCGATATGTCAAAACCAGACAGACCAAGCAATGAAGACCCGAAAGTTGAATAGGAAAGCAAGGTAATGGGATAACATTGAGGATCAGGATGACCTCTTCATGGGGAAGGAAGGACGGAGGGAGAGGCGATCAAGGATGACCACATTTCCCTTTCTTGAGCCAGGGGTTGGCAAAGTTTTCCAGTTTTGGGGGGCCAGAGAGTAACAGTTTTGCAGGCTGTGTAGGTCTTGTTACAACTACGCAACTCTCCTGCTGTTGTGTGAAAGTGGTGGTAGGTGATAGGTAAGGAAGGAGTGTGGCCACGTTGGCCATGTTCCAATAAAACTATTTATGGACTCAAATTTGAGTTATATATAATTTTCACACATCATAAAATAATATTCTTGAGATTTTTTTCAACCATTTAAAAATGTAAAACCATTAGCTTATGAGTCATACAAAAACAGACGGCCACCAGAGTTTGTGTGTATATATACATGTCTGTCTATCTATTTGCACTTTTGTGTATGCTTGATATTGTTTATAAAAAATTTTTTCAAAATAAGGGCACTTATTGGGTTAGTGGGTTAAAGCCTCTGCCTTTAGCTCAGGTCATGACCTCAGGGTCCTGAGATCGAACCCCACATCGGGATCTCTGCTTGGCAGGGAGCCAGCTTCCCCCCACCACTGCCTGCCTCTCTGTTTACTTGTGATCTCTGTCTGTCAAATAAATTAAAAAAAAAAAGTTTTTTTCAGAATAAGAAATTGGGGGTGCCTGGCTGGCTCAGTTAGTATAGCATGTACCATGTGACTCTTGATTCCAGGGTCGTAAGTTTGAGCTCCACATTGGGCATGCAGATTACTTAAATAAATAAACTTAAAAAAAAAAGAATAAAAACTTGTTATCCATCTTATGCTATCATCTATTTAAGAACTGCTCTGTGTCAAGCAAAAAGGTAGGGGCTACATATAATTTTAAGTGTTGGCAAAAGGCATGAAAGGCAGGTATATTTTGTTCCTGTTAGGTGATGAAACTAAGCCACACGGGGGTTAAGTGACTTAAAGAAGGGCCCACAGGAAGTAAGGGCAGACCCAGGTCTGTCCCAAGCCCACACACCATATATTCTATCACTTGGCGCCCCTGAAGTACAGCATACCCTGTTCACGTCTCGCCCTCGTGCCCAGCTCAGAGCCTGGCACATAGTAGGCACTCCTTAAGCTTTGGTGGTATGCGGCTTCCTTATGGCACAAACGAGGCTGGGGTTTTAGCATCTTTTTCCCAAATGTATGGGCTAAGGTTCTGGTTGCAATCGCCCCAACCATCTCTGGCTGACTCAAGACAAAAAAGACTTTTCTGGTAAAGATATTGGATATCCTTTTCATAGAACTCAATAGTCAGATCTTGGGAAGAACTAGGGTAGCTGGAACAACAGATAATTCTCTCTGTAGCGCCTTCCTTAGAATGACTCACTCCCACCCCTTTCCCCTGTGAACTCTTTAGTTTCTTGAAGGGCAAGTGGTTGGCCTCTCTGGGGTCATGGATGAGAAGACACCGAGGATGGTCGTCCCGCCAAGGCCACATGGGGTGGGATAGGGAATATCTCCCCAAGGGAAAGCTGCTGTCCACCACTCCTTGGATAGAGATAATCTGACTCCCCTACTCCTGGGACAAAACCTCAGAAGTTAGAAGGAGTAACCTTCACTGCTCTTAAAGAAGGGCTCAGAGCCCTGGCAGCAGGCTCACAGCAGCAGATTCATGACAGAAGGATACTTTAAAGCAAAACTATATTTTTTATTGGTAGACTTTATATTTCAGAACTGTTTATTTATGTTTTTCAATTTTTTAAAGGATTTAATTAATTTATTTATTCTAGGAAGAGAGTGTGTGTGTGTGTGTGAGAGAGGGTGCTGCAGGGTGGGGGTGGGGAGAGGGACAAGCAGACTACGGGCTGATCGTGGAGCCCAACACAGGGCTCAGTCTCATGACTCTGAGATCATGACCTGCGCCAAGACCAAGAGTTGGAGGCTTAACCAACTTAGCCACCCAGGAGCCTCTAGAAGTGTTTTAGATTCAAGGAAAAATTGAGCAGATAATACAGAGATCCCATAGAACCTCCACCGCTCTCCTCTTAGTTTCCTCTATTATTAACATCTTCATTAAGGTGGTGCATTTGTTATAATTAAGGAACCAATACTGTTACATGATTACCCAGTACAACCACAGTTTGCACAAGAGTTCTCTGTTGCACAGTTCTATGGGTCTTGACAGAGACCCATTAATGTATAATGTCTTATACACATCATTTCAGTGAATTGACTGAGTAGTTTCACAGCCCTAAAAGTCATCTGTGCTCACTCTATTCATTCCTTCCTCCTTCTAACCCCTGGCCACCCCTGATCTTTTCACTGTCTCCACAGAATTGCTTTTTCCAGAATGTGATATGGTTGGAATCATACCATATGTAGCCTTTTCGGATTGGCTTCTTTTACTTAGTGATATGCACTTGAGTTTCCTCTTGGTCTTTTATAACTTGGCTCCAGGTTTTTTTTTTTTTTTTTTTTGGTAGCATTGAACAATATTCTATTGTCTGGATGTGCTACTTTATTTAACCACTCATCTACCAAAGGACATCTTGATGGCTTCCAAGTTTTACAGTCATGAATAAAACTCCTGTAAACATCCGTGTGCAGGTTTTTGTGTGGACGTAAGTTTTCAAGCCCTCTACGTAAATACTAAGGAGTGTATTTTGGAGTCTTTTGTTGGAACGTGTGATAAGAGTATGTTTAATCTTATAAGAAAGTGCCAAACTGTCTTCTCGAGTGGCTGTACCATATTGTGTTCTCATGAGCAATGCATGAGTTCTGTTTCTCCACATCCTCGCCAGCTTTTGTTGTTGTCAGTGTCTTGGATTTTTGCCATTTTAATAGGTATATAGTGGTATCTCATTGTTTGATTTTGCAATTCTCCCATGACATATGATGTGAAGCATCTTCTCACATGCTTATTCACCATCTGTATATCTTCCTCGGTCAGGTGTCTATTCAGATCTTAAACCCACCTTAACGTTAGGTTTGTTTATTGTCTTACTACTTACTACTCGAGTTAAGAGTTCTGTGTATATTTTGGATAGTAGTCCTTCATCAGATATGTCTTTTGCAAATATTTTCTTCTATTCTGTGACTCGTCTTCTCGTTCTCTTAACAGTGTTTATCTCAGAGCAAAAGTTTTTAATTTTAATCAGGTTCAGCTTATCCGTTTTTTTGTTCATGGATTGTGCCTTTGATGTTGTATCCAAAAAGGCATCTCCACACCCAAGGTCTTCTTGTTTTCTCCTTTATTATCTTCTAGGAGTTTTGCATCTTACATTTGAGTGTATAATCCATTTTGAGTTAATTTTTGGGGGAGAAGAATAAGGTCTGCGACTAGATGAGGTTTTTGTTTTGTTTTTGTATTGTTTTGCATGTGGATGTCCTGTTGTTCAGCACAATTTGCTGAAAAGACTACCTTTTCTCCATTGCATTGCCTTTGCTCCTTTGTCAGAGTGGACTATATTTGGGTGGGTCTATTTCTGGATTCTCTATTTTCTGCCATGGATCTGGCTGTCTATTCTTTCTCCAACACCACACTGTCTGATTCCTGTAACTCTGTACTAAGTCTCAAAGTCGGAGAGCGCCAGTCCTTCAGTATCAAGTTTTTCTTCAGTAAAATGGTGGCTATTCTGGATCTTTTGCTTTTCTCCATATACAGTTTATCAATTTGTTGATGTCTTCAAAATCTGGCAATAATTTGAAATGTAAGTTTTCTAAATAGAGATACTTGCTGCCTTTTCATAGGAGACTTTTATATATCTTATGCATTTTCTTTTTTTTTTTTAAGTTTTATTTATGTATGTAGTCTTTATACCTGACTGGGGGCTCAAACTCACAACCTCCAGATCAAAAGTTGCATGCTCTTCCAACTGAGCCTGGCAAGTGCCCCATATTATACGCATGTTCACACTTTGTGATATACTAGGAAACATTTTCTTTGCGAAGTTACATGGCTAATGTCATTGCTTAAAAGATGTAGATTCTATGGTGTATAGTAGAGACAATGCTTTTGTACAATTTTAGCACATTGAAAAGAATTTCTAAGATTTTTTTACCTGTAAAATACACATAACACAAAACTGACCATCCCAACCATTTTTGTGTCAAGTTTAGTAATATTAAGTGTCTTCGTATTGTTGTGCAACGAATCTCTAGAACTTCTTTCATCTTGCAGAACTGAAATGCTATACCCATTAAACAGCAGCTTTCCACTCCCTTCTCCCCCAGCCCCTGGTAACTTCCATTCTACTTTCTGTCTCTACAGTTTGGTTACTCTAAGTACCTCATATAAGTGGAATTGTACAGGTTTGTCTTTTTGTGACTGGCTTCTTTCACTTAGCATGATATCCTTGAGGTGATTCCACGTTGTGGCATATGACAGTCTTTCCTTCCTTGTTAAGGCTGAAAATATTTCCTCATATGTATAGACCACATCGTGTTGATCCCATCATCCATTGATGGAGTCGACTTGAATCCCTTCTGACGTGGAGTCTGTGAGCTATGTGCTCCCTGCACTTTCCTTCATGGCGGCAGACACGGTGTGGTGGGGATGAGGAAGGATGGAAGAGCTGGAAGTCCTGCCTCTGCAGGGGCTGCTTCGTGCCGGGGGCTAGATCCACGGCGATAGACTGAAGGTTACACAGGGAGAGGCGATAGACGTGTTTTAGTTTAAGAAATCGGGCAGAATCAAGGTAAACAAATGCAGAGTGTTTTGCTCTATTTCTCTCCATTGAAAAAGACAGATAACATTTGAGGGGCTGTGGGAAGAGGAGTTAAGGGACGAGTCTTGGCCTCTTCACGTTGTGAAGCTGGTGACACCCCCAATGACATCTCCATATTGCTATACAGTTTATGGCTCCAATTACACTTATCTCCTGTGCTAAAATGCTTGACTATGTAAGTAATTATATTCATAAACCCAGAATATAGTCATTTAGCAGATGACGATTCCAGGCATGGCTTTGGATATGTGGACTGAACTAAGACTAGATAATGTGTAAATAAACAAAAGCTGAATATAAAATACAGTCTGAATCTTTAAGACAATGATATTGTTAACTCTGGTATGCTCAATTTGAGAGTAGCTTTTGAAAACACAATGAATAAATAATAATATCTGTGAGAAGAACAACCTGAAGTTTTAAGATCTGCCAAATGCCAAAGGGGAGTGCGAGCCCCAGTCTGATGTGTAAAGGCAGATACTGTCTGAACCAATGACAAAGAGCAAATTCAAGTAGCTTAAAACAATGCATTTTGAAGAAAGAAGTCTAAACCCAAGTACATGATTTAAAATCTTAGAAAAGAAACTATTGCTCCCAGGGAATGGAAAAGAGATAAAATATCATCATAAATGGGTGCCTGGGTGGCTCAGTGGGTTAAGCTGCTGCCTTCGGCTCAGGTCATGATCTCAGGGTCCTGGGATCGAGTCCTGCATCCGGCTCTCTGCTCAGCAGGGAGCCTGCTTCCTCCTCTCTCTCTCTCTCTCTGCCTGCCTCTCTGCCTATTTGTGATTTCTCTCTGTCAAATAAATACATAAAATCTTAAAAAAAAAAAAAAGATCATCATAAATGTGGCATTGAGTCGTCACAGAGGCCCAGAGCCCCAAACTCTATCTCTGCAGTGACCCCGTGGGGATGTTTGTTGGCAGGTCATGCTTGGCCCCAGGGTTCCACACTATACAGTCATCGGAACATCATCTACGGATTGATACAAATGTCAGTTTCTATTTTCACTTTGCCTTAGCTTCAGCATAACGCTTTCTATAGGCAATACTTATCTTGTATTGAACCAAGAGCTAGGATTTTCAAGTTTCACATCTTGTCCTCACATTTTAGAGTCTTGGGATTTGGAGAACAGATCTTCGATCCACATAACTGTTTCTTCCATGGTTTTCAAACTTCAGTCTTTTAATTTTTTTTTCTTTTTTTTGAGAGAGAGAGAGAGAGAGAGAGAGAGAGAAAGTGAATGTGCGTGGGTGGGGAGGGACAGAGAGAAAGGGAGAGTGTGAATCTTAAGTAGGCTCCATGCTGAGTGCAGAGCCCCATGTGGGGCTTGATTTCACGACTCTGAGATCATGACCTCAGCTGAAGTCAAGAGTGGGACACTTAACTGAGCTACCCAGGAGCCCCTCAAAGTTTAATCTTAACACTCTCGGCTTTAACATCCAAACTCCCCGTTTGTCTCATATATAGGAATTACACAATCTCCTGACTGCTTCTCTCTGTCTCTTCTTGAATCTTTTGTCATCCTCCTTGAGTTCTAGCCTCAGAAATCCTTGCAGTTTCCCAAATGGAGATGCATCACAACTTTGCACAAAGTGGGGAAGAGTGAATGCTACTGTACCCCTCCCAGCATATCACAGGATCAAGCCAGATGAAGTATAGGCAGGCATAAAGAAATATATATATATTTTCCCTCACTTAAAAATAATAAATAATATATGCTCATTGAAAAGAAAAGCATAAAAGGAATACCTATTGAAAAGCAAAATTTCGAGAAATCATGTCTGGGGCTAGCTTGGTTATACTCCTGTGGATTTTTTGTTTCCCTCTGTGGCTAATAACATATAATGCAATTGCAAAAATGAGATCATTCTACAACCTGTATTTTCTCTTGCTTCATTCATTTCATAAACTGTGACATCTTTCTAGGTCAGTGAGCAGAGAGCTACCACATTCTTTTTCACGCCTCTGTGGGATCCTAACTGCATGGGTGCCCCTGTGAATTATTTAATCCATTTTCTAGTGGTGGCTGTTTGAGGCCTGTTTCCAATTTTTTACTTTTTGAAACAAAGCTTCAATAAACAGCATTGTATTGTGACATTTTTACACTCTTGAGTGGTTATCTCTGTGTGTCCTAGGAAAGGAGCTGCCACCTAGAAGGTAGGCATCCTTCAGTTTTGGTGGGGGAGTTCAGCCCTATGGATCCATACCACTCTCTGTTCTAGTCCTTTTTGAAAGTAATGTTAAAACGAGCTCCAAGCCTCCTGAAGCTTATTTTCTAAACTCTTCCTTTTGGAATATCCAAAGTCGTACCAGGATATTCCTGAGGTTTCTCTCAAGTGGAGTGAGGACCTGGTGATATTTTTCTTTCCTTCTTCATTCAGAATGATGACTCTCTGATGATCCTTTCACACTATAGTTTCTGGGCTCCTTCCTGTTTATTACTTAGAACTGTGTCTGGTGTATCCTCTTTCCTTGTAGTTTCTAAAACGACCTGTACTTGGAAGTTATCATTTAAATCTCTCTCCCACATAGGGCTGGTGGAGCTTCCCCATGGAGGGAATTGACTGAAGTGACAGGTATAATTTCTCCCCCAAACCTGCTATCTTGCATTCATTTACTAAATACTAAGTGCTTAATATAAACTGAGATGTAGCGATGAACAAGGCAAACAAGATCCTTGCTTACCTAGCTTGCATTCTAGTGGGTGTTTATTGGAAGGTGGAGCATGTGGGAAGATGGCTCTGCAAGCCGGGGGCTCTGGATGGTGCATGACGGAAGTGCTAAAAAGGGTGTTGCCACAGAGCATGATTGGGAGGGCTACTTAGATTAGGAGAGGCCTCTGTGAGGAGGTGATATTCAGATTGACACATACATGATGCAAAAAGCTAGCCATATGGCAAGCCCAGGGAAGATCTTTCCTGGGACAGGGAGCAGCAAGTGCAAAGGCCCTGGGGCAGGACAGCTTTGGACTGTTCAGAGAACTGAAAGGTAAAACAGCGTGACTGGAGTGGAGTAGTTAGCAAGGGCCAGAAAGACAGGAGATGAGATCAAAGAGGTAGTGGGCCAGATCATGTTAGGGCTTTGAGGTCAATAATAAGATGTTTGCATTTTACATCCAGTGCAATGGGAAATCATTAATGGAGAATAACATCTAATTTATGTTTTTAAGAGGCTGTTGTGGCTGTTGTGTAGGTAACAGATTATGAAGGGGCAAGCAAGGAATCAAGGACAAGTGGAAGGACCTTTCCAGTCCAACTATAATATTGTGGTGGCTTAGATTAGGAGAGGGAGAGAAATGTATGGGCTTGGGATATATTCTGATGGCAGAGCAGACAGACTTGCTGATGGATTAGATGTAGAGGGTGAATTAGGAGAAGGATCACGAACACCACCTACTGTGGTTTGAGTACCTGAATGATGCTGCATCTTATTTACCAAGATGGAAGTGGAGGAACTGGCTGTGGGGAAAAGATTAAGAGTTTTGTTTAGGTCAGAAGGATCCAGCAGGCTCTGGGTCTGGAACTCAGACTAACTTTATGTCACATGTGCCGGAAGCTGGGCTCGGTCATATAAAGCTGATAGCAGCAACATGATGCTTGAACAAAGAAGAGACTTCCTAAGTGCTTAAGGGGTTAAACTGTCCTCATTACAATGTAAATATGCTCCCAAAGTGATAACTCATCATGTGTAATGTTAGTCATTCTCACCTTAGTATGAATTTACATGTCTATTTTATAACAATGGTTTGAAAGCTACTGTTTGCAAAGGGCTACTAAAAGACTTTAGGACCACTAGACTCCTTTGAAGTTATACACTGAGCCCTGTGGGTATCCTCAGAAGAGAGGGGAAGAAGGGTGTGCTAAAAAGCAGCAAAACCCACAAATTATAGAAGTGTTAATTTTGCCTAGGGCTGCTATCATCCCTTCATTTTCAGTCGAAGTAGTCTTTTTCAAATATATAATCACAGTCTGCCTTGTTAAAAAGCAACAAACTATTGATTTATGGAATATTTCTAGTTTAGTCTCTTTATTCTAGTAGCCATTCTATTGCATAGTTGCACTATGGTTTTTTTGGTAACATAGAATTGGTACCTACAGAGATTCATAAAATGCTTTGCTTGCTTGAGAACACTGTTATATAATACTAAAATTAAAACCAATGAAGTAGCCCTCCCTGAGCTAGTAGTATATGCTACCATCCCATTTTTGGAGGAAATAGTCCTTTATAGGCATTTATGAATACACACTCAGTGACAGTTGGTGTACTTAGCCCTCAGTTCTGGGTTTCTTGAGAACAGCAACGGGACTTTGTCTCAAAGATTCTCGGGGACTGGCCCAGTAGAGACCCAATGCTTTGGATGAAAAAAGCAGATGTAAAATAAGACCAATAATAAATAATGAAGCTGTTCTTTGGGAATCAAAACTAAATAAAACAAATTCTCCCAAATTAGGCTTTTGGGTCACCCTCTACTCTTTGGATCCAGCTCCCCTGTGCTGTGGGTATGAATCTGCTCGTCTACACCGGGTGCAAGTATAGTTCCATTTCTTTGATTTTCTAAATGGAATTAATAGAATTATGTCCCTGTGATCCATGGTAAGGAGGAGTTTAATCCTGGGCAGTCTTTGAGGGGCCCTTCCCACTGTTGGAGGACAGTTTTTCAAAAAGGTGAAATCAGGACTCTCAAATAAATAGAAAATGTCAAGGTGAAAGGTTTTCTTTAACTCTTTCATTCCCGAGGAGACAAGATGTGTAACTATGTACTGATTCAAGGGAGAGTTCAAAAATCGCACGTCCTTATAGGTCATCAGGAGTGCTGGAACGATTTTACCTTTAGCCCCAGTGCAGGGCAGTGATTCACAGGACAAGAATGAGGAGTGTCCACTGTGTCCCACTGCAGTTCAGTGGACAAGAATCACTTGCATTACGACCTGGGTTAGCGTCCTTGGACCACTGTAAGAAAGCACAAACTAGGGGGCTTAACACAACAGAAATTTATTCTGTTACCCTTCTGGAGGTTAGAATTCCAAAATCAGGGTATGGGCAGGAACAGCTCCCTCCGACACCTGCAGGGGAGAGCCTGTCCTTGCTGCTCCCTCCCGGCTGTCCATGGGTTCGCCCGCCATCTTTGGCATTCCTCTGCTGCCTGCTGGAGCGTTTCAGTCTCTGCCTCTCTCACCACAGGCCGTTCTCCCTTTGTGGGTCTGCCTCTCTGTGCCTCTTCTCTTCTTCTAACAACACCAGTTCTACTGGATCAAGGGCCCACAGCATGACCTCATCTTAACTAATTACATTGCAGTGACCCCATTTCCAAGAAAGGTCACATTCTAAGGTACTGGGAGTTAGGACTTCAAAATGTCTTTTGAGGGGCCACAATTCAAGCCCTAACACGAGTCCCGTTTTGCAACTCCAGAGTTGTGAAATAGCCCAAAGACAAGGAAGGACACGACACCCAGTACCTCGGGTTTTCTGCCCATCTCCATCTTTCACAAGTTTTCCTCACCCCCTTCTTAGGGTTGCCCCAGATTGGGGGGTCTTGAGTCCACGCTGGTAACCACTGCCATGCCTGCTACAAAGCAAGAAGCATTCCTCTTTCTGGGCAGGCTGGGCCCAGAGGTCTTGGCTGAGGCTGAACTCCAGGGGGGTTCCAAGGTTGCCGGCAAAGTCTTGGGGCACGCTGGTGAGCTGTACTTCCTGAGGCGGCTGATTCCACCCCCAATTCCACCTCTGTCTCACGGGCACCGACTGGCCTCTCTAGCCTCCAAACACTTCAAGCATTTGTCACTGTTCCTTTCCTGGCAAATCTCTCCAGACGCCTGCAGAAACCCTCTCTCTCTCGTCTTTGGTGACAGTCAGTGGGTGAGTTTCTCTCCTGCTCACTCACCTCCGCCCCATATACTCCCAGGACCGGTGCAGGAAAACTGTGCTGTGCCCTTGCCACGGCAAGATTCCGCACCCCGTAGCTGTGCTGCGTTCGGAGGCTGCAGAGCAGACACGCAAGTGGGAGAAAGCTTGATGGTGGAAGGGCCTTCCCATCATCTGGGGTGAAGAGGGGAGCACTCCATGCCCCGCGCATTCTGAACATTAGGTTTATGCTGTGGCGGCTTAGTGGCTCCCCTCACCTGAAGATGCCGCCTCTTCTTTCTGTCCCACTTCCTTCTCTGGGAAGCGATGGCATCCAACAGGTGCCCACGGGAGGCCAGTCCCACCACGGGTGATGTCTTTTCTGACTTCTGCAGGGCACCTGGTCCTGGTTGTGCTTCTCAGCCTGTCCTACTTGCGATCCCCAGGGGGCCCATTCCCTTAACCCCAGCTGGCCTGCAGGGTGAGAATGATCTGTGCAGGTTGACACTAATTGTTGAGAAATGCCTAGTCCCTCTTAAGCACATTTAATCTCAGCAGCTTGAAGACTTGTTTTCTAGTCGATAGAGTCCTCATTCATCCAAATAGCTTCCAAAACCCTTCAAAGACCCCTTCCTTATCTTTGCAGTTTAAAATAGTGGATTTATTTAGTTATTTATGCTTATTATTGACATATAACGTATTGGTTCAGGGGTATAGGTCTGTGATTCCTCAGTCTTTACACAACACACAGCACTCACCACAACACATACCTCCCCAATGTCCATCACGCAGCCACCCCATCCCTCCCACTCCCCTCTCCTCCAGCAACCCTCAGTTTGTTTCCTGAGATTAAGAATCTCTTATGGTTTGTCTTCCTCTCTAGTTTCATGTTGTTCCATTTTTCCCTCTCTTCCCCTATGATCCTCTGCCTTTTTTTCTTAAATTCCACTTATCATTGAGATTATATGATAAATGTTTTTCTCTGGTTGATTTATTTCACTCAGCATAATACCCTCTAGTTCCATCCACGTCATTGCAAATGCCAAGATTTCATTTTTTGATAGCTGCATAATATTGCATTGTGTGTGTGTGTGTGTGTGTGTGTGTGTGTGTGTGTACCACATCTTTATCCATTCATCTGTTGATGGACATCTAGGCTTTTTCCATAGTTTGTCCTTCTATTGTGGACATTGCTACTATAAACACTGTGGTGCATATGCCCCTTTTAGATCACTACCTTTGTATTTTGGGGGTAAATACCCAGTAATGCAATTGCTGGGTGGTAGGGTAGCTCTATTTTTAACTTTTTGAGGAACTTCCATATTGTTTTCCAGAGTGGCTGTACCAGCTTGCATTCCCACTAACAGTGTAGGAGGGTTCCCCTTTCTCTGCATCCTTGCCAACATCTGTCATTTCCTGACTTGTTAATTTTAGCCCTTCTGACTGGCGTGTGGTGGCATCTCACTGTGGTTTTGATTTGTATTTCCCTGATGCCGAGTGATGTTGAGCACTTTTTCATGTGTCGTGTTGGCCTTTTGAATGTCTTTACAGAAATGTCTGGTTTTTTCTTCTGCCCATTTCTTGATTGGATTATTTGTTCTTTGGGTGTTGAGTTTGATAAGTTATTTATAGATTTTGGATACTAACCCTTTATCTGATATGTCCTTTGAAAATATCTTCTCCCATTCTGTCAGTTGTCTTTTGGTTTTGTTGACTGTTTCCTTTGCTGTGCAAACCCTTTTTATCTTGATGAAGTCTCAATAGTTCATTTTTGCCCTTGCTTACCACGCCTTTGGAGATGTTTCTAGGAAGAAGTTGCTGTGGCTGAAGTCAAGGATGTTGCTGCTGGTGTTCTCCTCAAGGATTTTGATGGATTCCTTTCTCACATTGAGGTCTTTCATCCATTTTGAGTCTATATTTGTTTATGGTGTAAAGAAATGGCCCAGTTTCATTTTTCTGCATGTGGCTGTCCAACACTGTTGCCCAACAGTATTTGTTGAAGAGACTGTCTTTTTTCTATTGGATAATCTTTCCTGCTTTGTTGAAGACTAGTTGACCATAGAATTGAGGGTCCATTCTGAGTTCTTTATTGTGTTCCATTGATCTATGTGTCTGTTTTTGTGCCAGTACCATACTGTGTTGATGATTACAGCTTTGTAATAGAGCTTGAAGTCCAGAATTGTGATGCCACCAGCTTTGGTTTTCTTTTTCAACATTCCTCTGACTATTTGGGGTCTTTTCTGGTTCCATACACATTTTAGGATTATTTTTTCCATTTCTGTGAAAAAGGTTGATGGTATTTTGAATAGGGATTGCCTTAAATGTATAGATTGCTCTAGTAGCATAGACATTCAAAAAACATTTGTTCTTCCAATCCATGAACATCGAACATTTTTCCATTTCTTTGTGTCTTTCTCAATTTCTTTCATGAATATTGTATAGTTTTCTGAGTAAAGATTCTTTCCTTCTTTGGTTAGATTTATTCCTAGATAAATTGGTTAGATTTATTCTTATGGTTTTTTTTTTTTCAAAAGATTTTATTTATTTATTTGACAGACAGAGATCACAAGTAGGCAGATAGGCAGGCAGAGAGAGAAGGGAAGAAGCAGGCTCTCTGCGAGAGCCCTATGTAGGGCTCGATCCCAGAACCCTGAGATTATGACCTGAGCCGAAGGCAGAGGTTTAACCCACTGAGCCACCCAGGTGCCCCTATTCTTATGGTTTTTGATGCAGTTGTAAATGGTATTGACTCCTTAATTTCTCTCTTCTGTCTTGTTGTTGGTGTATAGAAATGCAGCTGATTTCTGTGCATTGATTTTATATCCTGCAACTTAATTGAATTCTTGTATGTGTTTGTAGCAGTTTGGGGTTTTCCACATAAAGTATCATATCATCTGCAAAGATGTGAGAATCTGACTTCTTCTTTGCCAATTCAGATGCCTTTTATTTCTTTTTGTTCTCTGATTGCTGAGGTTAGGACCTCTAGTATTACGTTGAACAGCAGTGGTGGTAGGGGACATCCAGGCTGTGTTCCTGACCTTAGGGGAAAAGCTCTCAGTTTTTTGCCTATGGAGAATGATATTCACTATGGGATTTTCACAGATGGCTTTGATGACATTGAGGTATGTACTCTCTGTTCTTATGCTGTGAAGAGTTTTAATCAGGAAAGGATGCTGTATTTCGTCAAATGCTTTTCTGCACCTATTGAGAGGATCATATGGTTCTTGTTCTTTCTTTTATTTGTGTATTGTATCACATTGATTGATTTGCAAATGTTGAACCAAACTTGCAGCCCTGGAATAAATCCCACTTGGTCATTTAAAGAATCCTTTTAATGTACTTTTGGATCCTATTGGCTAGTATGTGGGTGAGAATTTTTGCATCCATGTTCATCAGGGATATTGGTCTGTAATTCTACTTTTTGATGGGGTCTTTGTCTGGTTTGGGGATCAAGGTAATGCTGGCCTCATAAGAACAGCTTGGAAGTTTTCCTTCCATTTCTATTTTTTTTGGAACAGCTTCAGATGAATAGGTATTAATTCTTCTTTAACTGTTTGATATAATTCCCCTGGGAAGCCATCTGGCCCTGGGTTCTTGTTTGTTGGGAGATTTTTGAGGACTGCTTCAATTTCTGCTGGTTATGGGTCTGTTCAGATCTTCTCTTTCTTCCTGATTCAGTTTTGGTAGTTTATATGTCTCTAGGAATGCATCTATTTCTTCCAGATTATCTGGTTTGTTGGCATATAGTTGCTCATAGTATGTTTTTATAATTGTTTGTATTTCATCAGTGTTGGTTGTGATCTCCCTTCTTTCATTCATGATTGTATTTATTTGGGTCTTTTCTCTTTTCTTTTTGATAAGTCTGGCCAAGGGTTTACTAATCTTTTAATTCTTTCAAAGAACCAGCTCCTAGCTTTATTGATCTGTTCTATTGTTCTTTTGTTTTCTATTTCATTGATTTCTCCTCTAATCTTTATTATTTCTCTTCTCCTGCTCGGTTTAGGCTTTATCTGCTGACCTTTCTTTAGCTCCTTTAGGTGTAGGTGTAGGTTGTGTATTTGAGAACTTTCTTGTTTCTTGAGAAAGGCTTGTATTGCAATATATTTCCTTCTTAGGACTGCCTTTGCTGCAACCCAAAGGTTTTTTCTTTAATTTCCTGGTTGACCACTTATTCTTTGGTAGGATGCTCTTTAGCCTCCACATATTTGAGTTCATTCCAACTTTCTTCTTGTGATTGAGTTCCAGTTTCAAAGCATTGTGGTCTGAAAATATGCAGGGAATGATCCCAATCTTTTGGTACCAGTTGCTACCTGATCTGTGAATGTGATCTATTCTGGAGAATGTTCCATTTGCACTAGAGAAGAATGTGTATTCTGTTGCTTAGGATGGAATGTTCTGAATACAACTGTGAAGTCCATCTGGTCCAGTGTGCCATGTAAAGCCCTTATTTCTTTGTTGATCTTTTGCTTAAATAATCGGTCCATTTCAGTGAGGAGGATGTTAAAGTGTCCCCTACTATTATTGTATTATTATTGAGTATTTCTTTGATTTTGTTATTAATTGGCTTATATAATTGGCTTATATAATATGCCCTTAACATGGGCATAATATTTACAATTGTTAGATCTTATTGTTGGATAGATCCTTTAATTATGATATAATGTCCTTCCTCATCTCTTATTACAGTCTTTGGCTTAAAATCCAAAGGATTTTATCCAAAGGTCTGATATAAGGATTACCACCCCAGCTTTCTTTTGATGTCCATTGGCATGATAGATAGTTTTCCACCCCCTCACTTTAAATCTGGGGGTGTCTTTGGGTCTAAAATGAGTCTCTTGTGGACAGCATATTGATAGGTCTTGCTGTATCCTATCTGATACATGTGTCTTTGATTGAAGCATTTAGCCCATTTACATTCAGGGTAACTATTGAAAGATATGAATTTAGTGCCATAGTATTGCCTGTAAGTGACTTTTACTGTATGCTGTCTCTGTTCCTTTCTTGTCTTTGTTACTTTTGGGCTCTCTCTTTGCTTAGAGAACCCCTTTCAATATTTCTTGCAGGGCTGGCTTGGTCATCACAATTCTTTTAGTTTCTGTTTGTCCTGGAAGCTTTTTATCACTCCTTCTACATTCAATGACAGTCTAGCTAGACAAAGTATTATTGTCTGCATATTTATCTCATTTAGTACCCTGAATATATGACTCCAGTCCCTTCTAGCCTGCCAGGTCTCTCTGTGAATATGTCTTCTGCCCATCTAATGTTTCTACCATTGCAGGTTACAGACCACTTGTCCTGAGCTGCTTTCAGGATTTTTTCTTTGTCTCTGAGATTTGTAAGTTTTAGTATTAGATGTCAGGGTGTTGACCTATTTTTATTGATTTTGAGGGGAATTATCTGTGCCTCCTGGATTTTGATGACTGTTTCCTTCCCTGAATAAATGAGGTTCTCCACTATAATTTGTTCCAATATACTTTCTGCCCTCCTCTCTCTCTCTGGGATCGCAATTATTCTAATATTGTTTTGCTTTATGATATCACTTATCTCTTGAAATGTCCCCACATGATCCAGTATTTGTTTATCTCTCTTTTTCTCAGCTTCTTTATTCTCCATCATTTGGGCTTCTATATCACTAATTCTCTCTTCCACCTCATTTATCCTAGCAGTTAGAGCCTCCATTTTTAAAATTGCATTCTCATTATTAGCCTTTTTGGTTTTGACTTGGTTAGATTTTAATTCTTTGCTTTCTACAAAAAGGAATTCTTTAGTGTCTTCTATGCTTTTTAAAACCCAGCTAGTATCTTTATAATTGCTATTCTGAACTCTAGCTCTGATATCTTACTAATGTCCATACTGATTAGGTCCCTGGTGGTCAGTACTGCCTCTTGTTCTCTTTTCTGAGATGAATTTTTCTGTCTTGTCATTCTGTCTAGAGAAGAATAGATGGACAAGAGAACAAAATACTAAAAGTGCAACAATGACCCCAGAGAAATATACACTAAGCAAATCAGAAGAGACCCCAAACTGGAGGCAGGGAGGAAGAGAATATGATCAGGCTGGTGAATAGAATAGAGCCATACACTAAATTTTGGGTGTATTTTGGTCTGTTAGAAGAAACTGCATCCCAAAATTTTAAAGAAAAAAAATTATATATATATAATAAGGATAATATGATGAGGAGATAGAAAATGACTGTAAAAATGAAAATTTAAAAAAGATTTAAAAAAGGAATTTGTAAGATAAGAAGTTGGTTGAAAAAGAAAGCAGAAAAATTAAAAAAAAAAACAGAAAAAATAGAGAAAATAAAAAAACTAACATTGAAAGACTAAAGGATAATGGGGGAAAAGCCATGAATTCTATGTGCTGTATTCCTCTAGCTCTGGAGTTCCACAGTTCTCATTGATCGGTGAACTCTGTCTTGGCTGGATATTCTTGCTGATCTTCTGGGGAAGGGCCCTGTTGCAGTGATTCTCAAAAGTCTTTGCCTGAGGCAGAATTGCACTTCCCTTGACAGGGGCCAGGCTAAGTAATCTGTTTGGGTTTGCTCTTGGGAGCTTTTGTTCCCTGAACACTTTCCATAGAGCTCTGGAGGACAGGAATGAAAATGGTGGCCTCCTAATTTCTGGCCCAGAGAAGCCAATAGCTCGGGGCCCCATCCCTCAGCGCACCCTCAGAGATAAGCAATCACTCCCATCTCCCTGGTCTCTGGTTGGGCTCCGAGCTCACCTGGCCTGTGACCAAGCGTTTCTGTCTCTGGCTCATGGCCCCATTTGGAGTTTCCAAACCCAGCAGATTCCAAGGGCACACTCCCACACTGCTCCTCCTGGGGGAGGGGGGGCCTGGATCTGTCACTTGTGGGGTCCCTGCTCGAAGAGCAATGTCCTGACTCTGCCACAGATCATGGTTTAAGGTAATCCTGAGCTAATAGCCCCCGCTTCAGCTTCGTCTCTGCAGCTGGCTTCCCCGCTGGGCTACCTGGGAACTCTGCTGCACACAGGCACCCCCAGTCTTTCTGTGACCCTGCAGGTCCTGAGACCACACTGTCCCCGTGAGGGCTCCACCCCTACTTAGCCTCTGGAGCCACATCCCTCAATGGAGCAGACTTTGGAAATTTTCCGATTCTGCGCTCTGCTGCTTTACCGCTTGCTGGGAGCCGGCTGACGGACGCTCCCCCACAACGCCCGCCTTCCTGTATAGGACCTCAGATTCACTTCTCCGCACATCTTACCTTCCAAAAAGTGGTCGCTTTTCTATTCATAGAATTGCTGCTATTCTTTTCTTCAATCTCCTGTTGAGTTTATAGGTGTTCAGAAGGGTTTGATAGCTATCTAGCTGAATTCCAGGGATGGGAGGAAATTTAGGCCTCCTACTCCTCTGCCATCTTGGACTCCTCTGGAAATAGTGGATTTTAAATAAGTGCTTTTGCCTCCGTCCCCCACAGGGGACATGTAGCAATTATCTGGAGACTTTTTTTTTAAATCATTGCAGCTGTGGGGTTGTGGCTGGCACCTAGTGGGTAGAGGCCAGGGATGTGGCTAGACATCCTACAGAGGCTCCTAACCCCACCACAGCAATAATCACAGACCAAGTTTTGACAGTGCTAAGGCTGAGAAACCTTGGTTTAAAAAAAAAAAAAAGAAAGAAAAAAGATAACCACTTTTTAAAAAATTACAAAATAATGTATGCCCCATATAGAAAAAATTGAAAATACAGACAAGCTAAAAAAGAAAAATAGAAACCTCTTGAAATCCTAGGAAAGTACATTTTCTGCTAAGGTTAAAACATTTTTTTTCTTTAAGCTGTATTAAGAATAATTTGCATTCTTTCTCACTCCCAGTAAAACTTAGTTTTATTCCCATTCCATTTGTAAAACTCAATGGATTGAAGCAAGTTGGCCCAAGTTTGCATGGGCCCAGAGGAGGGGAAAGCAAAGTTATAAATAAGGATCAAAGCTCTTTCTTTAAGGCACTGGACTAATTCCAGATGTATTTCTAGATATGAAATGCCACCAAATGTCCAGAGCAGAGACTGTTGTCATAGGGGTAGGAGACTGCTCAGCCTACCTGCTTCTCAGGGAGCTGCTGGAAAGTGAAGACATTGGCAGTGGATGCTGGGGTTTCATCTGGAGAAGGAGGTTGGCTACTGGCTATTTTTAAAACAGAAGGCTTCTTAAATAGTAAGATGTTAAAATAATGACCTGTGAAAAGAGAGAGGCCCTTTTGTGGAGTAAAAAGCTGGAGACAATGCGGCATCCACTGGGGAGTGTCTCTGAGTGACATTTTGGCCACGCATGGGTTCAGGAAAGTGGGTGGCTGAGTCTATGCGGGGGCTCCGTGTCTGGCGGCAGCTGAATATTCTCGATGAGTGTGAGCTGATGAGTGTGGTCCCAGCACGAAGCCGCCCCTGCAAGCTCCCTTTGGCCCCAAAGTATCTTGGAGAATGTGCAGTACTGAGGCAACCAGACACATGTCCTCAACCAGAACTTCCCCAGCCCCCACTCTGTGGCAGCCTTTGTGCAGCGCTGGGTGTGAGGGGCACAGAGATGAATCACGCTTTTGTCTGAGTGGAAGAAGACATAGAGTTCGTTGAGTCTGGGGCCATGTCCACTTTCCTAAATAGGAAGTTGCCTGCTCTTGAAATTTAAGGCTAGTACAGAAACTTTAGAGCTCCTTTTGTTCATGTAGGTGGTATCAACATGTAGGTTGTAATTGAGAGGGAATCTAGGCAGATGCTGTCAGGAGTTTGTCAAGAGGGCTTTTTGCTTGGAAGGGAAGCATGGGGGGAGGGGTCAGTGCTCCTCAGTGAGTCACGTTTCCTCAGCTGGAACAAGGGCTCCAGCCACATGGATGGCCATGGCTGCAGAACGCAAGACAGATGTGAATAAAGGCCAGTCAGCAAAGAAGGGGTGAGAAGCCGAGCTCTGAGATTAAGGGTGGGAGTGGAACCAGAGCAATAGCTTGTTTAAAAATTTAGGTGACATCAGTGTGGTTTGTAATAAGACACTCTATACTTGTCAGCTGCCCAATGGCTATGTAATTAAACAAGCTATTATGGAAAATTTGAAACATAAATAAAAGTAGAAAGCATAGCATAAAGAATCCAGTGTACTCATCACCAAGTCTCACTGATTTTTAATAAACTGCCTATTTTGTTTTAGTTCTCCCCACACCTACTCAATCTCCCAGTAATTTTAGAAGCAAATTCCAGACACCATGTCATCTGTAAATATTTCAGTATGTATCTCTAAAAAAGAAATCGTATATACTTTGAATTTTAGGTCTTTGTGTAGTACAGAGGTATGCTCTAACGTCTGACACTGTTGATCTGAAAATACACTGAAGAGAAGAAAAAGTATCATCTCCTTAGAAAAGCCTTCACCTGCTCCTTCCCAGGTTGAAATGAAGGCCCTTTGTGCCTTCTATGTATACCTTGATCACTGTCCTCAACACATTGTGTAGAAATTATTGTTTCTTTGTCTGTGTCCTTCGTCAGTGTGACAGTGACACATAATGCTCAGTAAATACCCATGTCCTTCCCCACATGTGACTATTTCAGGCTGTTGACCTGTGAGTGGGACTAATTCATCATTTCTGGTCCCAAGTCTAGAAAAAACCATGGTGCTACCTCCACGTTTGTTCTTGTTTTCTCAAGGCTCTGGCCATGTGTGACATGGTGGCATTCCAATATCAAGAGGCCCCACATCCCGTCTGACTGGATGAGTTAGAGTCTTACTGGCCCCTGACAGACTCTGTAGAAGTTAGAAATTAGGTTGTGCCATGCTAACTGACAGTAACTTGTTACCTCAGCATCAGAGAGCCTCTCCTCACGAACACAAACTAGATTCGAGGTTCTTCCTTTTCAGGGGCCATCTGCTCCATCGCTATATCCTTGGTACACTCCTTGTGCTTGGCACAGAGTAGGTTCTCCAGAAATGTTTGGGAAAAGGGAAGATAAAGTAAAAAGAAGGAAGGAAGGAAGAAAAGAAGAAAGGATGGAAAAAAGGGACACAAGGAAGCAAGCATGCTCTGAGGCCCCAAGATTTAATGCACGCGTTCACCATGTCTGACCCTTTGGGGATGCCGGTAGTAAAAACAAACAAGCAAACCCAGAAAGCTCTCTTTTAGAAGTTTTCTGAAGACCAGTCCCAGGAAATGTCTCTTACATGACGGCTTTGCTTTCCCCTCTGAGACTTCGGGCGAAGCTAAGACTGAGGAGTCAGCCTCTCCCTCCGGCGGCCGCCCTCCATGGGGCCGCTCGGCCGACATCCTCTTGGGCCCATTGGCATCGCCTCCTTGAGCTCCTCGTTTGCTCTCTGGCACCCCGCTCCCCAGCACACTCTCTCCAGCACAAAAAGGCCCCGTCTGGTCCCCCCGGCGAGCTGTGGGGCAAGGAGGAGGGCTTTCCAGAGAAAGCCTCTAGGTAGATCCTGGAGTAGAAGCTCCTCGAGGTTTAGGCTGCCTCTTCAGCACCTTTCTCCGGGGTCTCCAGGATCCACGCGGCTCAGGTTTGTGTCTGTGGCACTTTGAGTACTGGCGACAAAGCTCCCCGTCTAGTGCCCAGTGTTAGCTGCAGCTCTCTGGGAGACGCGCCGGCAGGGGCGGTGCGTGCATATGCGACCCCAAACCTGTGGCAGGCACGCCGGGGGTCTGGGCTCCGCAGCGGTCCCTGTGATCCAGCCTCACGCCCCGGACCCCTGTGCAGGCAGAAGGAGTCGCTGGGAGACGGGAAGGAAGTTATCACCATAACCACGGTGTCGTCCTCATTTTTCAACATCTTCGAACATATTTCACCAAATACCTAGCAATGGTAGAATTTTCTGGTCTTTTTCAGTCCATCTAGAAGAAAGGAGCCCACCACTCCAGAGGGTCTGTTTCCACGGAGCCCTGTAGATACCCTCCTGAAGTTGGTTCCAGCAGTTATCTAGCTAGTGTTGGGGCTGGGAGAGGGTCAGAAGTTTAAGGCCAGTGTGGTTTGTGAAATCCTGGAGATTCCGTTTAGCTTTATTTACAGGCTGAGCTCTTCAGCATGCCAGGGTTCATGTGAGCAGCCCACCAGTCATTGGGTTATAGCCCATCCAATGACTTCTTAACTTGATTAGGTCGAGAAATACCCTATTTCCAGATAGGTCACATTCCTTGGTGCTGGAGGTTAGGACTTCAGTATACTGTTTTTTAGGGAGGAGTAGAGGATGCAATTCATCCCAACACGAACAGCTTCTTCCGCCTGCCCCCCACACTTCTTCAGGGCTTTGCTCAAAGTCTATCCATTCAATGCAGTTGAGTCTGATGGCCTCATTTAATGTCCCAGTCTGCCCCATCCTTCTGCACTAACTTCCTGTACCTTTTCAGTGGCTCTTCCCCCTGCTACAGCACACATGATTATGCTAGATAATTTATCTATCAATTATGCCTATCCTTGACTGTCTGTCTCAACCTGCCACCCTCCCCTGACCTTGAGCAGTGAAGGAGGAAGTCTTTGGCTCCTCAACAATACATCCCATCTCCTGGCCCAGTGCCTGACCCACAGATGCGATATGACACGAGATATATTTGTAGAGCTAATTGATGGCTTTTGTATTTTTTTAATGAAAAGTAAATCTGAAAAAAAAAAAAAAAGAAAAGAAAAGGTAAATCTGCATGTTAGGCAGTTCATGATTTTGTAGCTGTGAAATTTCAGGCTGGTGCCATGGGAAGCATGGTATGTGATGAAGACCAATGCAAGCCTTTCCTTAGGCCTCTTTTCCATACATTTATTATTTTTTCTGGGTGCTTTAAGAAATAGCAACCCACGTAGTTACATTTCTCAATCCCATACTTAGGACAAAGTATATAATAGTCTTGGGTTGTGGTTTCAATTAACATAGCAAACCCAGTACAGACTTTCTTCCTGGCATCCAAAATGAAGAGGCTGCTTTCACTTTCTAGCCCAGTTTTTCTTTCCTCTTTCTCTTGTTCTCACTAAAAACATCTATGGTATCCACCCTATATTGGTAGGTTAAAAATGCCAAGTCCTCAGACAGAATCCACATTATTATTCCATTTTTGTAGATTAAAAAGAATAGAGGTACAGAGCACATATGTTGTTTTATGAAACAGGCAGGGTCTGGAACCAGATGCATCAAACATGCGATGGGGTGAGATTTTATTTATACATTTTTACATTGTTTGAAAAAAATTTTTTTTAACCAACAGGTATTACTTTGGCAATAAGAAGATGAAGAGGCCAATAAAAATTGAAAAAGCCTTCCTTGATAGACTGAGTTTCCCATGGCAGAAGGAACAATGCTGTTGAATTGAACACAGCCTGTTCTTCCACGAGGGAAGCTGACGAAGAAACTGTGCTTTTCTTTTTACTGCCCTGGAAACTCGTAACAAGCAGGAATATAGATCTCAGCCGTGGTTTTTAAAAGCACACCGAAAGACCAGAGGGAAACCCAAGTTTCCCAGCCAGGGTCATTGCCTTGTGCTGGGATGACAGACAATTTCTGTTGTGTGTTTAAGTTTTGTTTTAATTCTTTTCTTAAATTCTTTTGTTAAAAATGGGCACCTAGTAGATGATGTTGGCCGAGAACAAGAATGTCTTCATGTCCCTCCTCTCCAGGCCCAGAGAGGCTCCTGGGCCAGAGGAAGTCCTCCTCTGCCCTGCGGAGGTGGGGGTCTGTGTTCACAGGCTCTCCATGCAAGGGATTTACCCCTGGGCATTCCTCCAGAGCGCGGCAACGCCGTTAAGGCTCCTGACACAAGTCCATGTGTTAGAGATATGGAAATTCTGCCATGTCAGGGCTGGTGAGGGTTTTCCTAACCCAGAGAGGGCTTGGGAAGGAACTAAACCGAGGGATCCACCCCCCTTCCTACTTGCTTCCCAGAAGCCACCCACACACACCAACAGAATCAGACAGGAGGGGTCCACGTGGGCTGACCTGACTCAGGGGACTGTTGAAATGGCAGGGCCCAACCCTCTTCAACTCCAGGTAGGCAGTGCCATTGGCAAGCTGGTTCACTGCCAGAGTCTGGAACCTAGTGCCTTGGGCAGGACAAACTCTGGCTTTGATACAGAGGTTGCAAAAGCAGAGGCTGTGATGGGTGCTCTGGAAAGCTGGTGCACTTCCGAATCACCTGGGGAGCTTCTCTGGCCTCACCCACAGTCCTATTCCCTAGTTCGCACCAGTGGCCTGGGAACTGGAATTTTAATAAATATCCTTGTGCTGCTTATCAGCACGAATTCTCCAACACCGGTCTTCATATTCTACACGAACTACTGCACTTGGCTGTAGACTCCACAGGTTTAAGGGCCCAGTACCCCCCAGGATGGCCCTCTCTTCAGAGGCCAGTGGCAAGTGCAGGGTCTCTAGGCCCACCAAATTCTCTCTGACTTGGCTACAAATTCAAAGGTTTCTATAGCTCACCCACACCTCCCCAGTTCTGATCATTCACAAAGTGACTCATAAAACTTAGGAAAAGTCCTACACTGAATGCTTTCTTAGAAAGAACACAACTCAGGAACAGCCTAACAGGATTTATACCTATAGCGTAAAGTAAGGGGTGGGGGCACTTAGCTTCCGTGTCCTTGCTGGGTGCCCCACCCTCCCAGCACATAAATGTGCTCACAAAACTAGAAGCTCCCAGAAGCTCCTCCTTCAGAAGTTTTTTTATCTGGACTTCATCAGTAGGCACGACTGATTCAATCACTGGCCATTTGTGATTGGACTGGATTGTGCAGCACTTCCCCCACACCCCACTCCCCAGCCCCCTGGGCTGCAAATCAATCCTTCAATCACGTGCTTGATCTTTCTGTTGTGTTCAGACCTTCCCTTGAAACTCAGGGGCCACCAAAAGTTGCCTTGCTAGCATAAACTCAGACATGATTCAGAAGGGGATGTTGTTGTTGGTTTTTTTTTTTTTTTCATGAGTAACAAAAGATGCTTCTATCACTCAGAAAATGTCAAGAGTTTTAGGAGCTCTGTGTCGAGAATCAGGGACAAAGACCAAATATAGTTTATTATAGCACAACCCCCCCCCCCCCATTGATTCTGATGCAGTTGCCATACATTGAGAACCACTGTGTAAGAAGATACTGATTTTGCTTGAAAACTCCAAGTATCTGGCCACCTGGGTGACTCAGTTCGTTAAGCATCTGCCTTCAGCTCAGGTCATGATCCTGGGGTCCTGAGATGGAGCCCCACATCTGGCTCCCTGCTCAGCGGGAAGTCTGCTTCTCTCTCTCCATCTGTGTGCGAGCTCTCAATCTCTCTCTCTTTCAGACAAATAAATAAATAAATAAATAAATCTTTAAAAGAAGCAAGAAAACTCTTAAGTATCAACACCATTTTGGTGAGCAGAGAATTCTGTCTTTGATGTAGGCTTCTCCCTGCCTTATAATGTCATTCTCTCCTCTTCCCTCCAGTAACTTTCTTCAAGATACAACTATAACTTATTTCTCAGTCCCCATGGGGCTCCCTCTTCTTGGTGTTAGTGTGGTACTGATTTGTAAAATTCTCTGGCCCTTTGCGCAATGTTTTCAATGCTCCTCTGCTCCTCTCTTATGTGTGTCTGCCTGTCTCATCAGATCAGCTGTCCAGGGACCCTGCTTTATGTTTCTTTAATGACCCCTGATGCAAGATTTAGTATCCTTGGGCATGGTGCTAAGTCAGCTTTCAATAAGTAGTCAGTAGGAATAAATGAAGGCGTGAATGTTTGACCTAATATAGGAGGAAGGAGCAAGTGGTCTGCATGTAATTTGGATGTCATACATTTTTGTCAACTACCTGAGTGAATCCAACATTGAGACTAAATTCTTTACCTGGGGGCGCCAGGTGGCTCAGTGGGTTAAGCCTCTGCCTTCGGCTCAGGTCATGATCTCAGGGTCCTGGGATGGAGCCCCGCATTGGGCTCTCTGCTCAGTGGGGAGCCTCCTTCCCCCCTCCCCCGTCTACTTGTGATCCCTGTCTGTCAAATAAATAAATAAAAGCTTTAAAAAAATTAATAAATTCTTTGCCTGGAACCAGATAATTTGTAACGAATGTCAAAGCAGAACTTCTACTTTGGACCGACCACAGTTGACTGCGAGGCAACCCAGCTTGGTGGATTTATTAATAAGTGTGAAAATCAGTAGAACTGTCACTAGACTTGAAATCGGAGAATATAGGGTCATGGCCTGGATCTGCCCTTGGGAGTTGTGAGATCCTGGGGGATGTCCTTTGCTTGAATAAGTTTTATTCACTTATGCATTGTTTCGGCCATCTGTACTGAGAAACCACTGCGTATTGGCACTGCACTATATACTTTAAACGCGATCTCACTTCGTCTTCACACCTCTTTTAAGTAGATAGTTGTCTTCCCGATTTATACTTTTTTTTTTGACATTTTAAAGCAAGAGTGCGAGTTAGAGTGAGAGTGCCCTGGAGAGTGGAGGGAGGGAACGAGGGGGAGGGAGGGGATCTCAACAGACTGAAGACAGAGCCTGATGTAGGGACTGACCTCTTGACCCTGAGATCGTGACCTGAGCTGAATCCAAGAGTTGGATGCTTAGCTGACTGAGCCACCCAGGCGCCCCCATTTATAATTTTATAGTTGAAGAAAAATCACATTTCCATGTCATTCTTGGCAGATGTGCCCTTCAGCCTCTAGACGGCCTTCCCAGGGTTCCTGACCTCTGAACCTCAAAGCACAGCTACTACTATTTATCCTGAAGGGCCTCTGAGGCCTTAGAGTCTGTAAAAGGGCATCAATCTTGAATGAAGGAACAAGAGAGATGGTCTAATTCACCTGCATTCAAATGAAGATTTGGAGACCAAGGTCCTAAATTGGGGAGTAAGAGGAGATTCTTCCAGAAAATCCCCTTTGTTACCCCAGGTCTCTCTCACTTTGGCTTCTCCTCTCTGCCTTCAAGTTGACGACATCACGGCAACCAGACGGCAGCGTTCACAGGAAGTGCCGTCAGATTCACCCTTGTGGAGGCCAGCCGCTCTGAAATTTGCAACCACATATTGAGGCCTAAAGTGGAACCAAACATGATCCTTGCCTGGTGTATTCAGCCAAACTCGACACTCTCCGTTAATTCCCAACTGATTTTCCCATTTCTTTCAGCAGGCTAACCACTGTAAGCCAACCAAACCTATGTGTCCTGGCAGGCTGGGAAAGGAGCGGAAACCGTCGATGCATCAGAAGAAGAAACTCATGATTGTTGCTGAACTGGATGAAAATTGTGAGGTTCCCCCAGCCAAAATGATGGGATTCTCTTCAACACTCACTCCTGGTAAGGTTAGAAACCAGAACTGAAAAAAGGCAGGATTAAACAATCACCCAGTTAAAAAAAAAAAATAAAGACGCAGTGTTTAGCTCTCACTTCTCAATGTATGAGCATTTGTTGTTCTGTTAAAAAAACAAATCCTGAGGGAAGTGTAGTTACAGGGGGCTCGTTTGGATACACTGCACCTCCCCCTCATCCCCAGAACAAAATGAGCCAACAGCAACAAGAATCCTACAGCTGGAATGCATTCTGGATTTCTGATCTGAATATTTACCCGGGATTATACGTTGTTCCCCGCCCCCCACAGCGTTCCCATACCCATAAGCATACATTTAAAGCCAAGATCCCAAATCCCTTAAATCAAACCTTTTTCATGAGTCACATGCTTTATCCAATTCAAATTTAGGAGCTTGAAGAAAAAAAAAAAATCACGAACTACAGCTGGATTCACAAGCAAGTTCTCCTGCCCATCGACTCACCACAGTCTTATTTGATGAACCAGAAGGCAGGATCTTGTGTGTGTGTGCTTGCACAGCAATGAGCTCTGAGGACGCAAATGTGTGACTTTGAAAGCCATTGAGTGACCTTCTGGCATGTGGTTGTTGGTATTAGCAGCATATTTGCCCTCCAGATCAGGTGAGACATGAGCTGGTGTTCCCAATCCTTTTGCTCTCCCAGGGTGACCCAGGTCACAAGCAGGAGAGGGGACGAGGGAACAACGGAAGCAAGCAACCCTCATAGTGAGGACCCCGACAGTACTCGCCGAGCGAGCCTGACACATAGAAGGACTCCGTAGGTTTGGAAAAAGCCCGTTTCTTGGGTTGAACTGATTTTTGCCTGGGGCTTGTCCTGTTGCTAAGAAGAGACTATCTGCAGCAGGCGCTGGAGAGATACAAACTGTACATTTGCTTCGGGGCTTTTCCTCAACGATCTGTGCCTGGACAAACAGAGAACTGCATTTCTTGGCTTCCTGCCCATCTGGAGTGGGGAAGCATCCTGCTACATTGGCAAGACATCAACCGGACTCCACAGGAGAATGAACAAAAAGAATGGCCTCCTATCCTCGGCTGGAGAAAAACCACTCACAGGATTTCAGGTCCGCCGTGCACCGTGGAGAAAATGCCTTATCGGTAGGTAAGAGAGGCTTCCTTGCCATTCTTGGAGCGTTCCCTCCATGGTCCAAATGTCACCCATGCTTTAGAGCCAAACCAAAGTCTTCACTAAGCACCCAGAAGGCAGGCAAGCGAGTCCTCGTTTATGGCCAACGTGGTGGGACTTCGGAAGAGTCCTGATTGTGTCACACTCTGACCCGTGGGAGTTCTTCACCACTCGATGGGCACATCTGGATATTCAGTGAAGCGAGGGGTTGCCAGACTTCTCAAGTCTTCAGAGCAAGGTGGGGGAGATAATGTTGAAGCTTCTGGGGGGAGGCGACTGGGGGTGCAGGGCTCAGAGAACAGGTGGGTCCTGCTTTACAACGCTCAAGTTCAATTCAAAACAGCAGCAGCAGCAGCACCAGTGACCCTCCAGGTGTTCTATACCTGGCCTCTACTCTCAGTCCAGATGTTAGTGCCTTGCCTGCCACCGAGGCTGGTACCACTGGGAACAGGCACAGCAAGTCTGGTCACTGGAGGATTTTACAGGTTTCATGTCTCAAAACACAGAACCCCATGTTCTGGCCACCCCAACTAGCAGGCAGCCACAGAGATTGCTCCTTACCAGGCACTACAGTAGAATTGGTAACCGATCTAAAGAGTGTTACCCGAGCATCTATTATGTACCAGGTCCTGAACAAAGTGGGCGGATTCACTACAGCTTCCCAGCAAGTGCATGGCAAGGCTGCGACTCGAATCAAGTCCGACTGACAGCAGACTTCCTGTTCTGGACCATGGCTGTGAAGGTGAGTTTCCTACTCATTGCATCCTTCACTGAATGTAAGGCAGTGTGCCCCATGTAGCCTGTGCTGGACATTTCCAGGACATAGGGAGCACTGCAGGGAGGGGTCCATGTGTCCAGGGTGGCTCTGTAGTTCCACTTGGGGAGAGAGTCTGCCCCGGAGTAAGGCTGATCTGCTGCAGCATTTCAGAGCCTCTGGATAGTAGATCCTTGAAGGTGGGGTCCAGGCACGCAGCAGTAGTGCGTCATGGTATTCAAACGACAGAGGTGTCTTTCCAGCACACGAATCCTCACTGGCCCTCCATGCTCTGCTGTTGGATACCGGGGCTATTGGTGGGCCCATGAGGGAGTCACATTGTGCTCTCTGGAGCCTTCACTGGTAAGTTCCAGCACTGCTCAAAGATGGCTGTGTGGAGCTGGGTTGGCACAAAAGGAGCGAGTTCCCAAACAATGACAGTCACTGTCCCACCCAACAGCAAGCTGGGTACAAAACTAGAGCAGAGGTGATAAAGGTTCCAAAAATCCGTGATTACCCTTCCTTTTCCTCTAAAGCCAAGAGGAAAAAGACTATGGCTCTTTCACTCCAGAGAAGCAGCCAAAACGAATGAATTCTGGATAATTTATGAATGAGAACTCATCATGGGGCACCTGGGTGGCTCAGTCAGTTAACCATCTGTATTCGGGTCCGGTCATGATCCCAGGGTCCTGGGATCAGGCTCCGCATCGGGCTCCCTGCTCAGCAGTGGAGTTGGCTTCTCCCTCTTCCACTCTCCCCTGCTTGTGTTTTCTCTCGCTCACTCCTTCTCTCAAATAAATAAGCAAAATCTTAAAAAAAAAAAAAAAAGAATGAGAACTCATCAAGCACACAAACAGGTGGGAAATAAAAAGTGTGTCTTCATGCACACTCTACATGTTCAGCTTCATAGGCTGCAGGCGTTCTATGTAAGTCAGAACCAACTTTTCTGGACTTTTCTTTTAACCCTAAGAAATATGTTTGCATTGCCAATAATGCTCTTCATTTCGGTCAGTGTTTTAACATAAGGTCTCTTCAATTTCAAAAAAGAATTCAGTTTTAAACTGAATAAAATGTTTTGTAACTAAAACACCAGCAGAAAAAATTGCTTAAGGAAATAAGAAAATGCAAAGAAGCATTTGCAATGAATTCTTGGCAAAAAATACAATACAAATGCAAAATAGTTCCCCTGTGGTTTTAGCGAAACTATACCTCAGGTATTTAGTTAAACAACCTGGTTAGAACCAGGAGAATTCCCCCAGAGTAAAATAGTTCTCTGGGAACCAAGACATTTCACACCAAGGGCAGGGACTATCTGGGGAGAGATTGATCAGAGTTTTAATCCCCACAGAAATATTCCAGGACAGTGAAAAGACAAAGCTGATTGCCTACATGGTCTTCAGCAGGGCAAAGAGACAGAAGTTTCAATAATGCAGGTGTCAGTGCTTTGCTTGCCTGAGCTGCGGTCTGGGTGATGGGGCACTGTTTTTCATAAGTGGGTGGATCTGAGTGTGTGATTCTTCCTTCTGTCGCAATTTGCACGGTGCACAACCACGTGTCATGTCTCCCCAGCATTGGTTTCTCCCATGCTGACTCATCATGAAGAATTTGCTTTGGTTGACTCTTATCCCATCAATTATTTTTGGAACGACGTTGGCCAGGCACTATACTGGGGAAAAAATTACTACCTTCCGCTACCACCATCTCTCTCCTCAATTATTGCCATAATTTACCCTTACCCTATTCTTACGCTGAAGAAAGATCATTTCCCTCCTATGCTTTTTGACCTGGCAGGAGCTCCCCAGTTCACTCAGAGTAAAGGCTTGGAAGGCCCTTCATAACACGCCCTCTCCCCCAACCCTTCCACCTGACCTGTCTCCCACTGCCTCGGGGCTCCATGTTCGCCCCCACTGCAGCCACACTGGCCTCCTTGCTGAGTACCACAGGATCACTCCTTCTTGCCCCAATTCCACTTGACTCGCTTAGTCCCATTCTTAAGTCTTTGCTCGGATGTTCTCTGATGATCCTGTTCAAGACAAACTCCCCCACTACTCCCCTGCTTTCTTCCTGATCGCTCTTACCTACCTTTATGTCCCATTTTTTCCCCAAAACACATATTACCTTCTAACACCCTATACAGTTTACTTATTTCTTATGCTTATCATCTGCCTTTCCCTTGGAGATGCCGGGTCTATGAGGGCAGAGATCTTTGTTGTATCCATGATGTGTCCCAGTCCCCTGGAACTGTGCCTGGCCCGCAGTAGGTACTCAACAGATATGGTCAAATGAATAAAACACACCAAGGCCTCCCCTTCTTGCCACCACCCACAGAGTTCATTGGTTTTCACCAACCACAGTGCTAGGGGTGTTTCCATTCCCTGCTGGCGCCGTATTTTACAAGCAGTGGCCACACAATTCCACCATCCAGATGCTCCCAGAGGGTGAGACCAAGTCGAGCTTGTAGAAAGGAAGGGGGATAGTACACGCATGTCCCCATCCCCACAACCCCAAGTGGGGTCCAATCTAAGAGAAAGGTGCAGAAGGGATGCCGATGAGCAAGGAAAGAAGACGCTTCATATAGAATGGCCCGTGAAGTAATTGTATCTTACACACACCAGCAGTCGTCATCTAGCAAATAGCTCTTAAGCCCTAGCTTTTGCTACAGTATATGCTGAATCTTCCTTCTCGCAGGCCTAGGCCCCATCCTGCGGGAATGAGTGACTATTACCCAGATTAAGAACACGAGGGAGGGACCCTGATGCATCCGTCTTCTCTTTAGCGGAGGGCTAATAGCTTTCATCACATCACACACCAGGAGCTGGTGTAGCCTGCTGGCTGAGAGCGTGGGTTCCTGAGGCCTGAAGCCTGGATTCACATCCTACCCC
Organism: Mustela nivalis; assembly: GCF_964662115.1. NCBI lineage: Eukaryota > Metazoa > Chordata > Mammalia > Carnivora > Mustelidae > Mustela > Mustela nivalis. The sequence continues at coordinate 47,600,580 of NC_139031.1, forward strand.
TATCACGTGTAGAGTACCTTGAGTACAGTCTCAGGGTTTGAGCTCCTCCAGTGTCTTCAGGGGGAAAGCAGCCTCTCTTGTATGACATCCTCACTGTAAAGTGCTCAGAGCGGAGCCTGCCTGCGACAACCCCCCATCTGTGTGAACCATCATTGCTGTGCTACTCAGAAATCTACATATAACCTTGAATATCTTTGCCTGACCTTCAAGTTCACCCTCACTCCCAACCTTATTTCTCAGTATCAGCTCTTCATTGCGCCAGACCCATCTCTCCCGCTGAGCCTGGACTAGTCGTTTTACTCCTTTTTGCCTTTTCCTCATTGTACTTACTTACTTTATCAACTCGACCCTAGAGTTTTCTTCTTTATTCATTCTCTCAGTCCTTCCAGATTGAACCCAGACTCTGAAGCTGAAGTTCCATCATCTCCTGCATGGCTCCTCCCACTCCATCTGTCTCCCCCTTCCCTGCAGGCGTGTGGAGCTTATCTCCTGGCATACACAGGAGAGCTGTTGCTTGGAAGCCAGCCATACATTTTCCTGCCTCTTTCAAGGACCTTCTGAGAAAGAACACTGGTCCTGCAATTGTCAACTTTCGCTGAACCTTTATCTCCATTCTTGTTTTCCCAGGTGCAGCCTGGCCTTGGAAAAAGCCCTACATAGCCCAAGGGTAGAGGGCAGGGTTTCATTCATTCATTCAACAAATATTTATAGAGCACAAATGAAATGCGTGGTATAGAACCAGGCATATATCATTCCTTCCCCACAGGAGTTTACAGCTTATGGAGTTGGTGCTGAAATATATATTAATTTATAATACAGCACTGCGGACAAAAGGAAATTGCAGCCTGGCTTATCAGGACGAATATAGTTTTGGATGCAGCCTCAGTGGGGTTTGAGCACTGGCTTTGCTACTGCTGGTATATGACATTGGGTGGGTTGGTTAACCTCTGAGAAACTCGGTTTTCTCATCTACAAAATGGAGTGATAACTCATGCTTCCCAGAATTAATAGTTTCTATATTCTTCTACTTTCTGTTGGTCTTGGGCTTCAGCTCTGCTAGTTAGTCCAGGGGTGGGTGGGTGAGGTGAAAAAACAAGTTCCTTAAACTTGACAATGATAATGTCTTTGTTTCTTCCTGTGCTTGTGTCTCAGAGTAAAAGAGCTGTTTCTGGGACAGATGTTAAGTTTGTCAGGGTCTCTACCCTCGCCCTCATTTCAAAGTGGCGGCTAGGTCTAGAGCAGTTTCTAATTCAGCAGTGATTTTATTTCCCCCAAATGTTTGACAATATCTGCAGACAGTTTTGAATACCACGAGAGCAGTGGTGGGGGGAACTACTGCATTAGTGTGTAGAAGTCAGTGAAGCTGCTAATTATCATCCCAAAATGAACACAATGGACTCCTTCGATAAAAAAAATTATTAGGCCTGGGGGCACCTGGGAGCTTCTGTCAGTTAAATGTCTGACTCTTGAATTTGGCTCAAGTCATGATCTCAGGGTCGTGAGATCAAGCCCCACATTGGGCTCCTTGCTCAGTATGGAGTCTGCTTGAGAGTCTCTCTCTCTCCTTTTTCCTCTATTCCAACCCCAAAAGGCTACACATGCACTCTCCTTTTTACTCTCTTTCTCTCTCTCTCTCTCTCAATATATATGTGATTATTATATTTAAAATGTTTTTTAAAATTTTTAGACCTGGATGGCAATAGTCAGAGTATCAACATTGGCCCAGTGAAAAGAGTATGATAAGTCATGACAAGGGATGTACTTGCTGATTCTGTGGCTGAAGAGACAATGAGGTTTTGCTAAACCAACACCCTAACCCCAACTCCACCTTTAACTAGAACCCTAACCTCAATGCCAAACTCAATGCTAACAATAACGCTAAATAAACATAACCCTAAACATATGCAAAGCTAACCCCAATCCCAGCACTAACCCAAACTCTAAACTTAATATGAACTCTAACCCCAACAGCAGCCCTAATCCTAACTCTTCTACCCCATTCTAACCCTAATCCCAACCCTAACCCAATCCTAACCCTATTCCTAAGGTCAACACTGACCCCAACCCCAACCCCAACCGAACTCTAACTCCAACCCTAACTCTATCTCCAACCCAAACTCTAACCCCAACCCTAATCCTAACCACAACCCTAACTGGCTGGGCCTGGTGTTCTTTGAGCTCTCCATCTTGACTTTCACTGGCTCCACAGACCTGAATTTCATCTTTGACCTCTTACGGACCTCTGTCATAGAGTTGACTCATCCCTTAACACCTCAGCTCATTGGCAGGTGTGTACCCTCTACTCCCCAACCCCACATAGGAGCCAAGGGAGGTGCAGAAGCATTGGCTCAGGGCCCTTCTCAGTGCAGCTGTGCTGGGCTGCCATTTTTGCTCTGCAGTGTCTGTGCTGTCCTGGCACCATGATGCCAGCAAAGAGAGTCACTTCCTGGAACTCACCATGAAGAGTGGAGTAATAAAGCCTTCCAGACCATTCTCCCTCCAATCTTTCTAAAGCCCAGGTCCACTCCCATGCCAAGATTTCTGTCCAGAGTAGGGGGAGGGCCTGGACCAATGGGTTTGACTATTTGCTCCCTAGACTTCTGTTCCATCAACTTTCTTTCAGAACTAGAAGGCTTTCTTTTACTTCCCCGTCTGTCTGGCATATCAAACCTCCCTGTGCTGTATTCTTGTTTTTCCTGGATGGCAATTCATTTCCCTTTTTTTCTGGAGCTATGGAATGTCTGCAGGGAATGTGATGTGGGAGTGGAATAAAAAAGCCACACCATTAATATTTTCAAAATATTATTCTTGTTGGTGGCATGTATTCTAGAGCTTCTAGGATAGGCCTAGACCATCATGTACCCTCCATCCTCCATGAATGTTAGCTTTCCCCAGACTGTGGGAGCAGAACAAAGCGGGTGATAGGACAGCAGCTTCTCGACACATTTGTCTGGTAACAAATTATTCCTGGATTTCTCCTGGAAACTCATTCTTCACTTCCCTGAGTTAGGAAGGTGCCCTCTACCGAAGTCACCTGCCTTGATCTTAGACTTAGAGCAGGAGTAGGGCAGGTCAACACCTGCGCACTGTTTGCCTGGTTTATCTTGTTTTCTATGGGAGAAGTTGCAGCTTTTCACTCTTAAGAAAGAGTTTTAACTGCAGTCACCTCATGACAGAGGCTGAGACTTTGATCCTGAGCTTTATTTAACAACCGTGCTCTATTTTGCAGATGCCAACTTATCTTTGGGAAACGTGTTCCAAGAAATCAATCATACTAGTCTTACTGTGGACTCCTGAAATCTTAAAATAAGAAAAGATATAAAAATATATATGTAATATAATAATAATATGTCTCTTAAGAAAACACTTTCATTACAATTTCTGATCTCAGTAACTATGATTTGGCAAATTTATTTTTCATTATATAAGTGGCAAAATGCAGTTAAGTAGTATTAAGTATAAGTGAAAAATTACGTTTTCCTCCACTAAATCCTTTAAAGAAAAACTTTAGGACTTTGCATTCTTTTAATGGCTTTTATAATTTAAAACCCCTGCTTATATTGCTTTACCTTTATGAGGGTGATTTAAAAGCATTGCTGGTCATTTTTATACATTGTCATTTTATGATCATCAGAAATACAAACTTGCAAACTTGTGTTCATGTTTATATGTCAACATCCTTAAGGCCAGAAGATGTTCTGTGATCAATAATGCACAATTTATATACATTTTCCTGAAGTGTCCTTGGCTGGAAATGATGGTTGGCAGTATCCAAATTATGGCTGAATATGAATAATGGTGATGAACAAGAAAGGTGGCTTCAGTATGGCCATTGTGGCAAGTTTTATTTCAGCAGGGGAAGTAAAGTAGCTATTGATTTCAATTAAGTTTTGTAAGCCCAAACATGATTTTCAATAGACTAGTGGATCCATTTGGGAGTTCAATGGTACTCAAATGAACCTTGATGTTCCTAGGGACATACAATTGCTAACAATCTTGCATTATGTTGCAGAAAGTTTGCTCCTTAAGTAAATTTAGGCCCAATAAAGTGTCTGAAATATATTGTTTGCATTTGCAGTTAGTAAACAAAATATACCAAACTTTTTTTTTCTGATGCCTCATAATCTCAGTCAAGAATAGATGAGTGTGATATATTAAATATCTTGAGGTGGGGCTACTGTTTCATCTTAGGGCAATGGTTCCCAGCCCTGACTGGTATTAGAATCACCTAGAGAACATAAACAAAATAAAACAATGTCAAAAATCCACCAGACCAATTGAACCGTCTCTCTGGGGATGGGTTCTGGGCATTAACATTTAAAAAATATATATACAAGGTATTTGGGGGGAGGTGCAGAAGGGGAGGGAGAGAGAGAATCTTAAGTGTTCTCCGAGCTGGGCAGAGGAGGGGTTTGATCTCACGACCCTGTGATCATGACCTGAACCAGAATCAAGAGTCAGATGCTTAACTGACTGCACCACGCAGACACCCCTATACAAGGTATTTTTAATGTACATCTTGGTATTAGAACTTCTGCCCTATGTGAACTATCTCTGACAAATAATCCTGTTGAGGAAAACTTTAAAGTATTGCAACTAGTTTGCAAACAAATTACCTTCTATAACAGTTTTATTTCAGCTAACATACAAGTGGTGTTTTTTTTTTTAAAGATTTTATTTATTTATTTGACAGACAGAGATCACAAGTAGGCAGAAAGGCAGGCAGAGAGAGAGAGGAAGGGAAGCAGGCTCCCCACTGAGCAGAGAGCCCGATGTGGGGCTCAATCCCCAGATCCTAGGACGCTGGGATCACGACCCGAGCCGAAGGCAGAGGCTTTAACCCACCACCGAGCCATCCAGGCGCCCCACAAGTGGTGTTTTTTAAAAAATTAATGTGTGTAAGATTAAAATGAGGATATAACTTAGGTTATCCCTGTGTGTCCAGAGCATTCACAAAGACAGGTGAACCTGATTATGGTCTCCTGGGAATATCTGAGTTAATTAATCCATCGAAATGATAAGGATCTGTGTTCTTAGTGGGATTTTCCTTCTTTTGCTCCTTGGGAGGGTAGGGTGATTCCTGTTGGTCTCCTTGAGAGTTAAAAAAAACTCTCTTTCATGTGTCTAAAGAGTCAGGTCTGAATCTCAGTGCTGCTGCTTCTTGGTCCTGACCCAGTGCTGTGGTGTGTAGACACCTAGCATTGCTTGAGGACAGGTTAGAGCAGAGTCTCAGGCCCCATCCAGCCCCACCGAATCTGACTTGTGCATTGTGACAGGGTCCCCTGGGGGTTCTGGGCATGTCTAAAGAAGTCAGTGGATTCTTTTGAGCCTTCCTTTCCATGTCTTTGCAGTGAAAGATCCTACTATCGCCTCTACTTCCCCATAGGGCATTTGGACCAAATGGATGATATGTAAGTATTTTTCATAAAGTGTTTTTTATTGTGGTAAAATATGCATAACATAAAGCTGATCATTTTAAGCATTTCTAAGTGTATAGTGGCATTAAGAACATTCATATTGTTATGCAACGATCACCACCATCCATCTCTAGAACGCTTCATCCTCCCAAAATGAAACTCTGTGTCGTTTAGACAGTAACTCCCTGTTCTCTCCTACCCCGGCCCCTGGCAACCACCATCTTATTTTCTGTCTCTATGAGTTTGACTACTTTAGGTACCTCACATGAGTAGAATCGTACAATATTTATCCTTTTGTGACTCACTTCTGCCAGTTAGCATGATGTTCTCAACATTCATCTAGGTTGTAACAGGGTAAGAATTTCACTCCTTTCTAGGGCTCAGCATTATTCCATTGTATGGATATGCCACATTTTGCTTGTTCGTTTTTGGGTTTGTTTTTTTTTTTTTTTTTTGCATTCAACTTTGCATTCTATCTTTGGCTGTTATGAATACTGCTGCTGTGAACAAGGGTGTGCAAATTTCTTTTTAGGTCCCTGCTTTCAATTTTTGGGGAAATAGCCGGATCACATGGTAATTCTGTGTGTGATTTTTTTGGAGGGAGCTGCCATATTGTTTTCCACGGCAACTGCACAATCTTACACTCCCACCAACACTACCCAAGGATTTCAATTTCCCCACATTTTCTCCACAGTTAGACACATGATTTACTAGTTTTTCTTTCTTTCTTTCTTTTAATACACTAGCCATCCTAATGAGTGTGAAGTGTTATCTCATTATGGGCTTGACTTGCATCGACCCATTGTTAGTGATGGTGAGTAGTTTTTTACAGTACTTGTTAGCTATAGACTATTTTATACCACATACACTGTTGCCATTTTGAGATTATTCTACTGAATTTTGAACATACCGACTACTTTGTTCAAGAAATGCTACAGAATTCCGTTATCTATTTTTAGGATTAAATTAGCCACATTTTCTTCTGGAGACTGAGTGAGCTGTAAACACCATCTGAGAATTGAATCATGCAGTCTGAAATACCTTCATGTTTGGCTTAAATTCCTTCCTCCATAAAGTGGAGGAAATAATCCTACCTTGTAGAGTTGTTTTGAGAATTAAGTGAAGTAATAGATATAAAATGCTTAGTGAGTAAACAAGAGGCATTATTTGCTGTTCTTATACATAATGGACAGACCGTTGCACCTTTGTTTGGAGAAGGGGAGGGACCCTCTTAGGGTTGGGGGATGCGGAGTGTGCAAGGTGACAGTGGCAGAGGAAGGAGAAGGGAAGATACATCGAGGTCACTAAGTCAGCGATGAGCTGTGTGCAGCGTGCTTGGTGGATTTGTTCATAAGAGTGGGAAGCAGTGGGAGGTAAGATTGGGAGCGTGGGTGGGGACCAGGTGGCAGGAGTATGGAGAGTGAATCCACCAAAAAGTGTGGGCTTTTGAAAGCAATGGGGAACCACTGAAGGTTCTGTGTTGGGAGGGACACGATCAAAGCCATCCTGTGTTTATTGTTCTTCCCAGGCAGGTATGACCCTCAAACCGTAATAGCAGCATGTAATAGCTGAGGCTTTGATCTTGACTAATACCATTGTTTGCCTTTTGGGGAGTACCCTGGATATTTACAAAGTGCCATGTAGTCAGTTTCATTAGTTAAGAGATAAGATTAATGAGATTTTTGTGGCAAGCGAAAGACTGAATTTGGCTTTGAAAATCACAGGCACTAAAGGAAGGGCTGCGGGAGGCTTAGGGACTGGTTCTCTCTGCAGATCTGAAGTGTGACTTCCTCAGTAACATTTTTGGTATGCAGAACAGCATACCAAGAGTTTCCCAAAAGGGATAAACCTGGCTTCAAGAAGATTACAATCTTATCCACCAGGAGTGGGAGTGCTGCATTAATATAGAATGGAGTATTTTCAAATATATACTGTCTAATATTTATGGCAAGGGCTGGGTTGGGAAGGAGGGTGGTTGTCTGAGAGAGGCTGTCTTCTTTCCACTACATTTTGGTAGAATTGACAAAGAATGGCAAAGAAATTGTCCAACTTTCTTCGATATTTAATGAATATACTATAAGAATTACCAGTGAATTTCTGGGACTTTAAGTACAACAACACATTAAACTTAGATGGGAGAGCAATAAATATGTAAGGTATTTACATTTCCAAAGTGAAAGGTTCTGTCTTATGGAATGGCTATTCGTGGCTCTTAGTAAATAAAACCCTCGTTTGATTTTTAAATATATGTTTTAGGGGCATCTGGGTGCCTCAACCGCCTAAGCACCTGCCTTCAGGTGAGGTTATAGGATCGAGCCCCGTGTTAGGCTCCTTGCTCAGCAGGGAGTCTGCTTCTCCCTCTCCCTCTGCTGCTCCCCCTGCTTGTGTGTGTGCTTTCTTTCTCTCTCTGTGTCAAATAGATAAATAAAAACTAAAAAAAAGTTTGAGTTTATAAATTGTACTTTTCTTACCAAGAAACCTTGTTCAGTTTATGTTTTATATAATATGATTCCATAATTAAGGTATTAGAGATGGTTATATTCCCTAAATAAATGATTTTACTTGAAGTGACAATGGGATAACAAACAAATTTTGCAAACTTTTCTTCACTGCCATGGACAACTCTGGTCTTCAGTTTTATGGGCTAGCCCTCAGTAATACGCATGCTAAAAGATGGCCACTGGAGTGATTAATTCAAGGATCATTTCTGCAAAAGGCACATTTTGAGCGTGAAACTTACACACTAGTTGGAGATCACTCAGGATTCAGTTAGTAAAACAGAAACCACCTTAGGTATTTCAAATAGGAAAGGATTCAACAGAAGGAATTTGGTGTTTGTAAAAAGAAATTGAAAAGTCTGAGGTTGCAAATGAGGTCAGTCAGAGGAGGCACCTGCTAGCTTTCAGGTTGGCCACCGCAGTCTCATTATAAAAAGCTGCTGCTACCGCCCATATCAGGAAAATTACAGGAAACTGCTGCCATGGTCACAGCTGGTCAGAGCTGTCCTGCAGCACCCAGGCTGGTAACTACAAAGGGAAAACTTATAAGTTGCTGGGAAACGTCACATTTGCTAAAGCTGGAACTTCCAAATCTTGCCCGAGGCCATATAGATCATTGTCAGAATGGATTTCCTATCAAGAACCATGACAGCAATGATGGAGTCTGGGACATGTAATTAGCAGCCTCCCAGTCCTGGTATATACGGATGAATGTTGAAAGGGGTGAGGGTGAATGCTGGTTGCCAGAGAATAATTGCCCAAAGAAGTATGGAGTGTCATTCCCATTTTATAAATGAGGAAACTGAGGCATGGATGTCAGTACATTACCCAAAGACTCAAAATTCTGGTTTCAGAACCAGAGGTTTTTTAGCAATTATATTGGGAATTATCCATCACATGGTGTATAGCTCCAAAGCTTAATTTGCTTCCTTGGCTTTAACGCTCATCAGCTCACATTCCTTTAGGCTATATAATTCAAAACAGACTGTTACGAAACGATTATTTTGGCAACTTATTTGGTGGTATTTCCAAATTGGCTAACCTTTTCAACTCCTTCCAGAAAATGTGATCTGGGTAGCTCTTGCAATTATGGTAAGCTCCCTAGATACAAAATCTTGGGTTGGTGATATTTTAGGGAGTAGGGTGAAGAATGATTTGTGTTACAACTCCTAAGTCCATGCTGAAAGTCAAATTATAGCACAGACAGTATCTATGAAATCTCTAAAATGTGTCCAGTTTTCCTTATTGAGTTCCTTATTGACCTTGGCTTAGTATGAAGTTATAAGCAAAGGAACAAAATTGACATTTACTGATTATGAGCCCCCCCAAACACAAGCCCCAGTAGAAAGAATGTATATTCAGTATAATTCTTGTAATTCATTCACGAACAAACAATAATTACTATGTACCTTGCTGGATTCAGTCATTCACTCAACACATATTCATCATGCTATGATCGTTCTCCATTTTTCACCGACCCCTTCCTCCCCATGTTCTACAAATCCATTGTCCTCCCTTCTCTGCCCTGCTCTGTCCCCGGGAAGCTGACTCCTGCATGATCAGGGCGCCTGGGCTTGCTGGCTTCCATTTGGGTTTGATTGATGGGAGGAATCACCAGTCAACCCAAAGGCCCGAGAGGCAAGATGGGGCAGTGTTTCCTCTCTGTTTCCTTTCCACATGAACCTCATTTCTGACCATGGACATGTGCTTCCAGGATTACAGATTCTGTTGGGTGGCCTGATGCCCTACAGTTCCCACCGCCACTGGGGGACACCAGGGACACTGTTTTCTCTCCTGTCCCTTCAGCCCTAGCATGACAATGGCTTCCCACTTTTGCTGGTCCCTGGGTGTCTCATAATCCCTTGTTAATTCCAGTAATCGTGCCCTCACTTCTGTGAAGAGTCCCTTCATTAAATTGCCTTTATTTAAACATCTAGGTTATCAGCTGCTGACTCTCCTATAAGACCACCAGAATCACCTGCTGATCAAACAAGCCGAGTGAGGGGTTAGTAACATCTCAGGAGAATATTCATAGAGTTCCGGGGCTGAATTTAGTGGTTTAGGGTGGGTCTTTAAATTCTGGAATCCATTTAGAATTGGGCACAGTGTGTGATAACATTGCTTAGCGTCAGTGGATACGGCAGAGTTTCAAAGTGAGACTCGATGAATACATGATTATTTGAGAGGCTAGCAGATTTGCCCCATCGAGGGGACCACTGTCCTGAGAGGTGGGCTGTTTGCCCAGATAAATGACCTACTGTTCTGAGAAGACAACTGGCCAAGCAATCTTCATTCAGATTAATGAGTATTATTGGAAGATCTTGTTGGTTTAAGACCTTATTTTTGTGGGCATAACTCCCCCAAACAAACGATAGAGTCATGTTGATAGAAGAGCCGCTGGGCTGCAGGCATCTGCCCAGTCACGCAGTGCCCACTGCGGTCATCCTGCGGCCCAAGCTAGAGGGCAGACCTTTGCCTTCCAGGGGGCACCCTCAGTCCAGGTCTCCTCCACCGCTTGAGTTCTGATTGTGCACCAGGTTTCTGGGGGCGCTCGTTTCAACCCGTACAGAGGCCAGATGTTCTCGTTCTTATTGCTGGGGGATCCTCTCGTAGCTCATTGAATGAGACAGTGGCCCCAGAGCAGCTGTAAGGTTTCCGGAGATCACACATACGAGCACAGCAACACAGACAAATAGGAAAAGAACAATTATATTCAGAGTTCATAGTATACTTCTGTGCCAGCAGCCAAGAGTGCCCTAATTAAATCAGGAGAACAGACCGACCCTTGTCTGAAGAGTCCTCAGAGCCAGGTATGGGGGTATTAGCCAAATCACCTCATTTTATATTTTTGTTTTATTTTGTTTTGTTGGCTTTCTGGATTTTTTTCTTTTTTTTTCTTTAAATAAAAGCAGAGATCCCAGAGGGCTCTGTAGGGATGTAAGGACAACATTTTTCCACTAATAGAGCCCCTATTCCCCTTCGAGAGGCCAAGAGCATATCTAAAGTAGCTCTACTTGGCGATGATGGGAGACAAGTTGTTTGGAGTGAAACGTTTTACTGGGTTAAGTGGGAAACAGAAGGGGCTGCTCATGGTTGTGTGTTTACCTTAAACTCATCTTGTTAAGTCATTTATCACAATGTTCTCTGATTTTCCCATTTTTAAAATGAGGGAGGTTGGGTGTTTTTTATTTTTATTTTTATTTTTATTTTTTTAGTGTTTTTCAACCTGGGTTGGGACCCATTCATGCGTAGTGAAATCAATAAGATACGTCACAACCAATTAAAAAAAAGAAATAGATTAGAACATAAATATCTCATGGTTTCACATAGTAAGGGTAAGTATTCTCTTGTGAGAGTACGTATGGCAGGCCAGGAGAAACAGGTTTACAAAACACTGGATTAAATCATCTTTCACAGCCATTCCTGTGATTCTCAAATTCCCATAATGAACGTACTTCATGTACTCAGCGCACAGTGTAAACTTCTACATGTTTCTGAACAACGTTTTGTGTGTTATGTGGAAAAGATAAACAGGCCTGGGTTTTGGAAGTTCCAGGTTGTGAGGGATTGAAATGCCTTGCCTCAGCAGAAGGACCTTTCTAGATCGTCACTGGAGATCTTCTATTTTTAAATATTTGGTAATGATTAAAACCAACCATTATGAACATGAGCAATTTGATTTTTTTTAAATTTCCAAATTTTAAACGTTTACTTTCTTTTGAATTCTCTTTGAATTCTTTTGAATTCTCTTCCAGTTGTTGTTCATGTGTGTTTTCACATCTTACCTGGTTGTTAAAAAGAACGTATATTTATGTTCAGGGTCACAACACTTTCTTTTTCTAAAGATTTTATTGGCTTATTTGAAAGAGAGAGAGAGTACGTGGGCAGGAGACAAGGGAGGGGAGATCAGAGGGTGAGAGAGAAGCAGACTGCCCCCCCCCCGCCCCCCGCCAGCACAGAGTGGGATGAGGGACTCGATCGAAGCACCTGAGCCGAAGGCAGCTTCTTAACCCACTGAGCCACCCAGGTGCCCCCTTCACGGCACTTTCTTATAAATTTTGCTACTTAGTGAAAACAGACCCAGGTTAGAGCTGTTACGGCTAGAGAGCATTCACTTGTGTTCATATGTAAACAGTGTGATTTCAAAACACACAATGGTCTCTACCATCAGAAGTTTTGCGCTGACCATCTCTGACAAACAGTTGGGTGTTTTCCTTGATCAAACCCTGTGCTGATTTTAAAAGCTGGTAATTTCTGATGCTGGCTGAGTCAAGTGTTTAGAAGGACAGGGATCCTCCATCCTGCCGCTAGAACTGTTAAAGGGTCCTTATCAGTAAAGCTGAGTATCAAGCTGGAACGCTGGCTGGGTTAGGGCAGGGAGGAATGCTCAGAGGTGAGCTGTGGCCAACACAGCTGGTTCTGGAAGGAAGAAAACCCTAGAAGCACAAGGGTCAGAGCCAGAATTATCTTTAGTATCTCCTCATTGAACCCAATCCCCATTTTCCATGTAGGAAACAGGCTCAGATGGTGACTTTCCTTGTTTATATAATGCAGATAACAAAAGTTGGATCTTCTGACAACACCATCGCTGACGCTACTTCTGAAGTTTCAGGAGAGGATGATCCTGCAGACACCAGAAATGCACAAGACACAAGGGAATACAAAACATATGCAATCCAGAAAAGCACAAGTCAGGGAGTGGGCCATTTTCATGGTCAAAGTGGCAGAAGAGGTTGGGACTACAGAGATCCCTCAACCCAGAAAGTGTAAGGCAACCACTTGCAAGTTCAGTGCTTAGGCAAAGTTTGGGGACTGGATGTTCCCCCTGTACTGACAGGAGCTGGGGTCAAGGCATGAACGGCCACAAATCTGCAGGGACGCTGAGAGGCCAAGGAAGAAAAGGTGAATCTTTCTGTTACATGGCTCTGACAGAGACAAAAACAAAGACATTTCCCGGTGGGAAACAGGGAGCAAATTATCATATGGAGCTGCTAGATAAAATACGGGACACCCATTAAGTTTGAATTTCAGATAGACCACAGATAATTTTTTAGTGTAAGTATGTCTTGTGCAATATTGTCCAGTATTATATAGTACATATATATAAGCAAATAACAATTCTTTGTGGTTTGTCTGAAATTCAAATGTAAGTGGTCATCTCATGTTTTTATTTCCTAAATCTCGCAACTCTACTCTCCCAGCTAGACTAATAAGAAACATGATTATTCTCAAGGGTGCTAGACGGTCAGACTCGGGGGTTTTGGAGCCACAAAGCTCTCTCCGGCACTGGGACAGCCTACATATTTGTGCACAAGAAACGTACAAACCATTGCCAGAGCTTCATCTTCCCTTCCGCATAAATAGGTTGTAGTTTTACGAAGGACTCAGTTATTAACATGATCTTGACGCTGAGTTCTCAACCATCTCTGTAAGTTTCCAGAGGCGTGCAAGTTCACTAACCGGTTACAGAGCCAGTGCATGGGTGGGGGGAAATAGTTCCCAGCGTGGAAAGGCCAGGGGATGATGAAAGCCTTGTAGGACAAGCACGTCCTGCCTCCAGCAAGGAGCAACGGCTGTCCCAGCTCTAGACTCAATACTGGCGGACAGTTTGTGGGCACTCCGCTCTGTTGATGTAAAAACATGCATTTGAAAAGGCTATTTCTATGCTCTATTAAGTTATTTCTAATTATTTTAAGGAAAACTGATGTGGAAAAATCTGAACTTGGAAAGGAAGCCCAGGAGTTGCTACTCCTATAGGAAATGTAGCAGGAGAATGTCTCTTGCAGCATTGTTAGTGGTGGTAGGGGGAAAAAAAAAAGACAAGGGAAAAGCGGAATGTCCATCAAAGGGACATGGTTGAGCAAATCATTATGTATTTACATGTGAGAAATTTGTTAACTCTGGCTCTTATCAAACATAATTAGCTAGCACCGTAAGCACTTAAATGGGGGGATTACTGTGCTGTATAATTCAGTGGGAAAGAAGAAAGGATAATGTGTACAATAGAATTTGTTTTAATAAGAAGGTTGGGGCATCTGGGTGGCTCAGCGGGTTAAGCCTTTGCCTTCGGCTCAGGTCATGATCCCGGGGTCCTGGGATCGAGCCCCACATCGGGCTCTCTGCTTGGCGGGGAGCCTGCTTCTCCCTCTCTCTCTCTGCCTGCCTCTCTGCCTACTTGTGATCTCTCTCTGCCAAATAAATAAATAAAATCTTTTAAAAATAAAATAAGAAGGGTGAAAACAAGAAGTAAAATTCTGCCACGCTTCAGTAAGCGTAGGTGTGTATTTGTGTATATTTTTATGAGTGGAGCATGGGAAGATCCACATTGGATGGTCAGTATCTGTTATCTGGGGTGAAGTGGGAGTTGGCAGAGAGATTTTTTGCTTTCTGCTTGTAAGTCTCTGGATTCTCTGACTTATTGCAACAAGTGTGTATTACTTATGAAACTAAGGAAAAAATTAATGTCAAATAAAACATAAAACATTACATGACATGTAGATAAAAAAGGCTTCACCCAAGGGCTTCTTTAAATAGTAGACTCCCTACAGAACTCCTTCTTCTCCAATTCAATGAACGTATTTAAAATGTATTTCAATTCACAAAATTTGAGCTGACAGTTTTTCAAGGAATCGAACTTGCACTATGGTATATTCATGCCATTTATCCATGGGAGCTAACCAGAAGAAGAGTTTGGAAAATTCTAGGTATTGTGAGAAAATTGAGATGAGTTAATGGTAATAAACAGCTTTATCAGGATCACAAAGCTGGGACTCAGTTATCTGTGAAGTTACAGAACACACACGCTCTGTGTATCTTTCTTGCAATGAAAAAGCAGTACATGTTTGTATATATTTATAAAGTCTTACTTAAAAAAAAAAAAGATGTTATTTATTTATTTGACAGAGAGAGAGACTGAGAGAGAGAGGGAACACAAGCAGCGGGTGTGGGAGAGGGATAAGCAGGCTTCCTGTTGAGCAGGGAGCCCAATGTGGGTCTCGATCCCACAACCCTGGGATCATGACCTGAGCCAAAAGCAGAGGCTTAATGACTGAGCCACCCAGGTGCCCCAAAGTCTTACTTTTAAAGATGTGTCCATTCTCTGCTTGTATCATTCAACTAGTGTCTGAAGGCCTGATTTTTGAGGTTCCCATTGTCAATGCTGAGCAGTGTTCTAATCTGACATTTTATAGAGTTACCATCGCCAAGTCTGTACTCTAGAGAGTTTTATGTATTTAGATCCAAGAACAGAAAAGTATTAGGTGCTTTTTTATATCTCTGTATATTTTATATATTTATATTAAAAAGGTATGTATATATTTCCTTTGTTTTCTACAACGACCACAGATTTTCTTTTTTTTTGGAATGGGGTATGTAAATAAAAATAAATATGAAGTGTGTAATGATGTGTTTTTTGTTTTGTTTTTTGTAATGATGTTGTTTATGGGGAGAGGGCAGGTGTCAAATATGGTTGATAGGTAAATAGAATGAGGGTCAATCACCTTTGTATTTCCCTCAATTTCCAGCTGAATGGAAGTACTGAATTGGTTTCCATCTACAGGTGGAGGTCGGTGGGGAGGAGAAGGCTTTTTGCTTTGAACTCATGCTAGATCACTAAATTTGTCGGGCATCTGTCCTGTCCATAAAATTGTAAGAAAAGGATACCAAATATCCATACCAAAAGCAAAAATCATTGCAAAGACGATAAGATAAAATGCATGAATTGTTCTGAGGCCCTTGGAACTGGTGGGATCAGTCCATGGAATACCATTGTTAATTTGCTGCCTTGTTGGGCCCCAAACCAAATAGAAACAAAAGAAAGCCCTCACAGGTACGTATTTAACAATATTCTACTTTGTAAATAGATTCGTATAATAAAGTAATAAAGTATAATAAAGTAAAGATATTTTTCAGTTATGTGAGATTTATTGTTAAGACACATAAAAACTCTGGGCTGCCCCTAGATAAAATGTTTACAGCTCCAGGAACGAACTCATGGCATTGTAGCCCTTTGAACAGTGCGAGCATCCCATGTCTTGGTTTCCTCTAACACGTCGAGGGACTTGACCCAACCTGTTCCGAATGCCAGAATGGTGCCTGTTCTTCTAACCTGAGGGCATTTCTGCAGTTTCCTGGAGCTCCTGCCACTGGACCACTTCTGATCCATGGGAATTCTCGACATTTTGAAGCCACGGGGGGAAAACAATTCTTTGGACTGGAAATATTGGAGGAGATTGAAATGTATGCAAGCTTTTAAACGTGCTTTCCACATCTGAAACCGTTTTATGGACACAAGAGGATAATACTGGAATGTACATAATTTGGTTTCCTCATAAAGTTTGGTATTTTTGAGACCGAACTGAAAATGTTTTTTTGTGAGAAACGTGAGCTTCTCTTTTAATCACAAAGTCCAAGAAAACATTCGATTTACTTAATGATTCCATGTTTGCAAAAAAAAAAGAAAGAAAAAAATAATCTCAGGACTTCTTTCCTCTGTGAGAAGAGAAAGTTCCAGCAAGGCCAGTCGTCCTTCAGGAGAAGGCATGCCTCGGGTTGTGGTGCCCTTGTGAAACAAGCTCCACCTTCCTGTGGCCATATCTGCTCTGTAGCTCTAGTCACTGTTCCCTATTCTGCCCTGTACCCTTTAGGCTCGAAGGGTTTGGTGGTAAATCCATGGTCAAAACCACCTTACTATTAGTCCAACAGCTTGCACGCACACACATAAAGTCCAGAAGAAAGAACAAAACAGCTCTGTACATCCCTTCATGTGGATTACGGCCCATAAGCATCTATCAGGTAGAGATTTAAGAGGGACTGCTTTGCTCTCTTCGGTTCACGTGAGCTCCTCCGTGGCTCTGGTGCAGAGCTGCCACGTATCATAAAGGACGCTGAGTTACACTTGGACTTCACAGAAATGAATGCAGGCAATATTTGGGACATAGATTAATTTGGTATTATGTGCATGCATTGTTTATCTGAAATTCAAATGTCCGTGGGTACTTCGTATTTTATTTGCAAAATCTGGCAACCCTAGTCTGGAGCCTCCATTCTGGGCTTTCGCAGCCACTCCGCATTGCTTCACTCACTCACCTACACACTCATTCAAGAAACCCTTTTGGGTTTAGAGGGGTAGGAGAGGGGCAGAGGCAGAGGGAGAATCTTAAGCAGGTTCCACACCCACTGCAGAGCCTGGCACGGAGCTCAGTCTCACAACCCTGAAATCATGACCTGAGCCAAAATCAAGTTCGAGCTTAATCGACTGAGCCACCCAGGGGCCCCTGGCTTGCAGTTTTAAAAGATCACTCTGGCTGCTCCAGGGAGAACGTATTTTAAGAAATAAAGAATAGAGGCTCAGAGGCCATGTAGGAGGCTGTGCCCCTCCTGGACCGCGGTGCTGCAAGGAACACGGGGTGGAGGAGGGGGCGGATGGACCCGGAACCTGGTTGGAGATCCTTGCTGGAGGACTTGCTGAAGGGCCCTGTTGCGGGTGAGGCACACAGAATCCAGATGATACCCTTCAGCTTCTCAAAGAGGCTGTGCCCTTGCCCTTCTCAACCTTCCCGATCCTGCTCTTTGCTGGCGTGGAGGCCAGGTTTTCAGGGAGTTCCAGACCTGCCTTTTGTGGCTGTTAGGGGCTAGGGTGGGCTGGGGAAGGGAGGGGGGCCTGGGATTCTAAGGGCAGGGAAGAGTGGGGGCAAGGGGTCCTCTCCCACAGCCTAGCTGCTTCTTGGCTCATCTTTCAGATGTTATTCTAAATATATTGGGTCTTCCTTTCCTTCCACTATTCTAACGTCAATCTATCATGCCAGGCTCCAGGAATGGACAAAAGCTGCAAACTTGTCCCATTTTGTAATTGTCCAAAGAACAGTTACATTTGAAATAAAAATTTCAGACAAGAATGAGAAAAGGGTCAGGGTGCCTGGGTGGCTCAGTGGGTAAAGTCTCTGCCTTCAGCTCGGGTCATGATCTTAGGGTCCTGGGATGGAGCCCCACGTTGGGCTCTCTGCTCAGCGGGGAGTCTGTTCCCCCACCCCCGCCCGCCTGCCTGCTGCTCTGCCTTCTTGTGATCTCTCTCTCTCTCTGTGTCAAATACATAAATAAAATCTTAAAAAAAAAAGAATGAGAAAATGGTCAGTGGATGGCCCTTGTCCCTTGAATCTTATGCTTGTGGTAGTTCTGTTTGGATTCATGATTCCAACGGAGATGTTTCTTTGCATTGCCAAGGTTAGGAGGAAGAGTAAAGGTAAAAATGGTAACTAAATCTGCTCAAGGAATAATGTATGTTGGAGGGAAGGAAGCAGGGAAGAAAGGAGGAAGAAAGGAGAGAGGAGAGAAGAGAGGGAGAAAGAGAGAGAGTAACAGCAAGTTTCCCCAGAATAACACATGAACAAGAAGCTGCAGCTTTATTTTTTTAATCTAATGGTCACCAAACCCCACCAGCACAGACATAAAGCAGAAGTCATCTGAGAGCCAGTACTGATTCATATCTGGGAGAGAGGGAGGCTGTGACTTAGCGGGAAAGCAAAACAAAGCAAAACAAGAACAAAAACAAAATCGTCCTAACTTGAGTTTGATCTTGACTCCAGCAGCTGGTGCTGGGAGCCCCCGGCAGGCAGGGCTGCCTGCGTCTCCTGTCCCCACAGCCCTGTGTTTCCTGGAGGATGGGCCACGGCCAGCATTCAGTGTGTGTAGAAGGGAGAAGGGAGGTGCCAGGAAGAACTCTCTGGGCCCCATTACCTCATGATTCGGGGAGGGGTTGAACTGAATGAGCTCAAAGGTCCCTTTCAGCTTCAACGCTACGAGGTTCCCACACCTCTTCTGTTTTCTCGCCACTGCTTCACGCTCACAAATTTCTCAGCAGCCAACCCTGTTTAAAAAACTTTCTTTCTTTTCCTTGCCTCTCTTCTGAGCCTTGGGCATTGAGCAGAGTTCCCAGCAGTTTCTCTCTTCTGCCGTTGGCTGTTTATTATATCTAGACCTTGAGGAGGACAGATAAAGAGATGGATTGGTGGGTCAGAGTCATGTACACTAAAATCTTCATATTACTGTAGAGTTAAGTGCCAGAGAAAAAAATCTAGGAAATTCAGATTTTAAATACTGGTTTCCAAAATGCAGCAACTGCAATTCCAAAACTGCATCAAGCCCCCTTCTTGAAGCCCCAGAAAGCGAATTCTAGAGACACTAACTACCAAGTTCTGCAAGGTTTGGAGCCCGGCAGCTGACCAGAAAAATGGCTTCCTCCCCACCAGGTACTCAAGGTAATGAGTTAATACAGAAACAAATCAATTTTGTATTGCCTGACCTGGGCCTACTCCTTAGTTACATATTGAAGAAAAAAAAGAAAAAAGGAAAAGAAAAAAAAAAGTGGAGTTTTACTCAGAAAAGGTGTTATCAAAACCAATTTAGTTAGCCACTGAGGATTTTTTTTTTTCATCATCTTTTCACAATAGATGATGATACATTGGAATGGATCACAAAAGAATTATCCAAATAATTGCCTGATTTTCTCCTTATGTTTCAGAGAAAAACTTGAATATAAGTGAAGAAGAAGGATAGCTTACCCAGAGATCAGCCTCTAACACTGTTGTCTCTAGATGGAATGTTTTTGTCAGCAAGTAATAGGAAACCCATTTAAATTTGACTGTAATAACATATTATTTATTTAATGTAATACCCATGATTTTAACGTAAAAATTCTGTGGATTCAGAGGCTCTGTTGTGTTATCAAGGACACAATTTTTCTCTCTCTTTCTATTCTGATGCATTTTCTTAAGTCAGCTCTTCTTACGGTCCCAAAATGGCTGCTTTTATCCAGACAGCACACTGTGATGTCAGCAGCCATGGCAGAAAAAGGAATTTCTCTTGTTTTCTGTATGTTCCGTCTGAAGAGAGAGGAAAACCTTCTAGAAGCCTTACCATCAACCTGCCCCGATTTTCACTGGTCATAATGGCATTACATGCTCATACCAACCTACATCCTATATCCTTCACCTGGTATGGGAATAAGACCACCGTGATTGGCTTGAACACACACTATCTCCTAGAAATACAATGTGAGTCATATTTATTATTTTAAACTTTCTAGTAATCACATTAACAACAATAAGAAGACATAGGTGGTATTAATTTTAATAGTATATTTTACTGACCCCAAATATATATAAAATACTATTTCATCATATATCCAACAAATGATTAATGTTATATTTTACATTAAAAAAAAATACCAAGTCTTGGGGAGCCTGGGTGGCTCAATGGGTTAAAGCCTCTGCCTTCAGCTCGGGTCATGATCCCAGGGTCCTGGGATCGAGCCCCGCATCGGGCTCTCTGCTCAGCGGGGAGCCTGCTTCCTCCTCTCTCGCTCTGCCTGCCTCTCTGCCTTCTTGTGATCTGTCTGTCAAATAAATATATAAAATCTTTTAAAAAATAAAAAAAAATACTAAGTCTTTCAAATCTAATGTATATTTACATTAACAGAACATCCCACTTTGGATTAGTCACACTCTGAGTGAGCAAGAGCCACATGTTTCCAGTGGTACTTTCTCGGACAGTGCGGGTCTAGAGCTAACAGGATTTGGCTGTGTACTGGAAAGGGGTCCAGCCTCCCCTGAATTCATGGCCCCTCAGAGGAGGGAGAACAAAATTGGGGTTCTCCCAGCAAAGAAAAGGTGAATGGCCACAGGGGTGGCAACTCTAACCTGTACCTCTTCTCATACTCCCTGGTTTGAGGAAATTACCACCACCTACTTAGTCAGCAAGAGAAATAGGGAATCATTCTAGACTCCTTTCTGTTCTTCATTTCTCGCACACAACCAGTACTAAATGTTTCTCAAATGTGTCTTCTCCTCCTTATCCCATCTGCCATGGCTATGACTCAGAACTTTCTATCACAATCCCACCTGAATCTGATCATGTCACTGACTTCTGTAAGGCTCCTCAGGGCTCCCCAAATTTTCAGGACACAATTCATATCCTTTAGCACAGCATGTAACATTACACTTGGCTTTGTGCCCATGGGCACTCTCCAGTCTGGCCATGAGGAGCTGTGCTTGGAATATCTTTGCTCTTTTATGCCTTCTTCATTCATTCTTCTGTATTAGTCCTTGTCTTTAGGTTACCCTCTTTTTCTTTTTCCTTTCCTTCTTCCATGTTCTTCTAGTAAGCCTTCCTTACCTTTCTTTCCAGGTAGGATCAAGCACCATAGAGCTATATGCATTCTCTGCTCTAGGACATGTCAAACTGAATTGTGCTTGCTGTACCGTTTCCATTAGATGGTGAGCTTCCTGAGGGTAGGAGCTGTGCTTTGATCGCTCTAACCCCACTGCATAGCACATATGGACTGCTTGTCACAATACCTGGTGAAGTAGAGGCTCCATGTCTATTGGATGGATGGATGGATGGACGGATAGATGGATGAATTCTATTCTCCTATCTAGTTTTTTTCCATCTATGATCGGAAAGCAGCCCTTCCCATCTTCCTGCCTTTGAAAACTGTTATTTTCCTATGGCTGTCATAACAAAGTACCATGAACTGAGTGGCTTAAAGAACAGGAATTTTTTGTTTTTCAGTTCTGCTGGATAGAAGCTAGGGTTGGTTGGTTCCTTTTGAGGATTGTGAAGGATAATCTGTCCCAGGTCACTCTCCTAGCTTCTGGCACTCAGGCATTCCTTGGCTTGTAGATGGCAGCCTTCTCACTGTGGCTTCCACCTGTAGATATCTGTGTTTCCACTCCTTATGAGGACACCAGTCAAATTGGATTGGAGCCCATTCCAGTGACCTTATTTTAACTTGGTAATCTGCAAATACCCTATTTTTTTAATATTTAATTTATTTATTTGAGAGAGAGAGAGAGAGATTGAGAAAGAGCATGAGAGGGGAGAAGGTCAGAGGGAGAAGCAGACTCCCATGGAACTGGGAGCCCAATGCAGGACTCAATCCTAGGACTCCAGGATCACGGACCTGAGCCGAAGGCAGTCGCTTAACGAGCCGAGCCAACCAGGTGCCCAAAGACCCTCTTTTCAAGTAAGGTAACACTCGCAGGAGTTAGGGTTTCAACATCTTTTGTGGGAGACAATTTAACCTATATCAAGACTCATAGTTGAAGTCAGGTGTATTTATTTTCTATTGCTGTGTGACAAAGCACCAGGAATGTAGTAACTTAAAACAACACACCCTTAATATCTCATTTCCATAGGTCAGGAGTCCAGGCACCGCTTAGCTGGAATCCCTGCTCATTCTCACAAGGCCCCAGTCAAGGTGTTGACCAGAATGTGTTCCCATTTGGAGGCTTGGAGAGGGTCTGCTTCAAGCTCATTCAGGTTGTCCTGGTCCTACCCTTGTCCTATAGGACAGAGTGCTCTGGAGTCTGCCTGCCGTTCCCTGCCCCACGGTCCTCTCTGTAGGCAGTTCACAGAGGGGGTTTTGCTTTGTCATGTCTTGTAGGGAAGAGTCTCTCTCTGTGGCTCCAGATGGAGTTGCTCCCTTTTTATGCTTTCTCTCTCTCCTTCTTTCTCCGGTTATGGGAGCAGCATATTCTACTGCTGTATTCTAGTGATCATAAGCAAGTCACAGGAGATTATATGGGGAGGTGACTCCTGGTCATAGTGGGTGTGTTTCTTTTTGGGTCTCCCAACTTGCCCATAGCAGCTTTGTTCTGCTGCCATCTCACAGATTCAACAAAATCTGCCAAAGATTGTGGGGAGGAAGAAGGAATGGGGGTCATGCTCAAGAGATTCCGGTGGTCTCAAAAGAGCATAATTTTAAAAATTAAGCACAAATTAAATTGATTTTCATCTAATATTAAATCAAATTAAAGATTTAAGTTAAATTACTATTGAGTAAATAGTAATTACATTAATAGTATTAAATATTGACAATAGTAAATATCAATTATCAATTATTAAATCAGATGGAGTATTTATATGCAACATTTAAATAACATTTATGAAAAAGCAATATTTAATATTGAAATAGTCATACAGTCATCATCATCATAGCCAATAGCAAGGGCTGACCACGTGTCAAGCATTATTCCAATGCAGTGTAGAATATGGTATTTCATTTCATCCCTCCCACTGACCTATGCAATGGAAACTATTACTATTCCTATTTTACAGATGATGATACTGATGTACAGAGGAGCCTGTGAAAATGTCCTTAAGTCCCACTGAAGGTAGAGCTAAGAAATGAGTTTCAAGTTTCTGAACCCCACAAGATTGCTTGATGGCAAAACCCACATACTTAACTGTTGAGCTTGACTGGCTGCCCTTGGAGTGGTGCTTCTCCAAGGATTAATGTGGACACTGCTAGCATTTCTCTGTGATTCTCTTTTCCAGTTTTTCCTTAGGACTGATCTATTTTTCATGAATGATTAACCTATTCAAATCACATAAAAAGGTATAAACAATTTACAAGGCAAAAGGGATTCGTTTGTAATTAGGTATTTCTTAGCTGGTATTGCTGACATTCAGATGGTTCTCTACAGTGGGACATTTTTTAAAGAGATTTACTTCTTTGAGAGAGAGAGAGAAGATAACTAGTCCCAGGGTTTCTGATTCAGCAGGTCTGAGATGGGAACTGAGGTTCTGGATTTCTATAACACTGAATGATAGCTCCAAATGATATGGAAGAACATAAAAGAGATGGTTATATCAATAAAGACAAATCCTGTTTAGTGTATGTTCTTGATATACTCATGGGGCAGACACTGGGTTACATGTAAGGCAGCAACAGTGCCCAATTGAGAAACCAAATTGCTCACCTTGCAGCTGGTCCTGTCACTGCAGTCATGTGACACAGTTTGGGCCAATGAAATATGAAGCAGAAGTGTTCGTGAGTATAGCCTTTTGGAAATACTATCATCTTCCTGGCTAGGGGGAAAAAAAAGATTCAACTTGCCTTTGCCTTTTGTATATGGCTGTTCCCTCTTCATCCTGCCTGGAGCTTAGATGTAAGCCCTGGAAGGATGGTGGCCATCTTGTGACCACACATGGAGGATGGTGGTCTGGAAAGCTAGCAGGTGGTTGGTTTGTTGAGCAACTACACCAGTTCTGCACTGCCTACCTTTTTTAATTGAAAACAAACAAACAAAAAATACTTCCCATGGCAAGTTTTAGACACTTTCTACATTTGTTTTAGTATCTACATAGTATTCCATTTTTTGGATATACTGTAACTGAATTTTGTGAATCAATCCTTCATTGATGGACATTCAAGTTCTATTTTTTTTTTTTCTTTTTTGTACATATGAAAAAGAACACAACTCCTGAGGTTTGTTCTGGGAAAGGGAAGACTTGGCCATCTTCAGCATTTCTTCTCACAAAGACTGAAGTATGCTTGTTTCCTGTCCCAGGATAATCAATGTAGGAACAGGAATATAGACGTGTAGTATATGTCTGTTTTTTCTGGCTTGAATAAGGAAATTCCAATAATTGATTATAGAGTTCCCCAAATCTGTGTCATTTTAAGAAATACTGTACGTTTAGTCCCTTCTTATAATTTGGCATAAAAAGAAGGTCAGAAGGTTTCTGGCCTCCCAGAAAAGTCCAGACTTCTCTCTCATAGGAGTAAAAACTTGGACAAAAAGACACACATTTACTGCTAAAACTAATTTTCAGAGCTGGTTTAGTCTACACCATATAGAAAGAAATCAAAATTTAAAAGTTTTCCAATGACATAATCTTATTCAAAATGAACCCAATTCTCTTTTTAACTCTTCTTAACTGAATGCAGTTTAACTTAACTGCATTCAGAGTTGACAACGCCTTCACAGGGTTGTCTAAAATAATGGTGGATATTGCTTTACATTTGTATTAATAGACGGATCATTTCAAAAATTTTTGTCCAAACAAAAGAAGCTGACTACAAAGGCAAATTGATCTCCTCTTTTTCTCAGATAAAAAAATTTGCCAGGCATTAAAAATGAAATGAAACTTCCTCAGTTTCAAGTATTTGAAGCCCCACCACGTCCCCCAATAAATAAACGTATAACCAGTTTCCCTTTTTGCTTTTGCTTCTCTAACTAAGTCTGGATCCCACTATTGAATAATCACAAAGACTTTATGGCAGAAGATTCCAGAAGTTAGTGAGCCCTTAACTACAAGCAAGGAAAATTACTGAGCCTTTCAAATGAGAAAAAGCAATGATCAAACATCTTTTCAAAGGAATGTTAAAGACTCTGGGATTATGTGATGTTCTAGGAATGCGCATCCTTGTTTATCTTTGAGTGGACCTACAACTGCTTAAAACATTTACAGAAAGCTGACAGTAATGCAAATAACCCTTGCCTATAAAGATATAATTAGTTTGTCTGCAGAATGTAATTGATTAACGCTCCATTGGTGGACCGTGTTTTACAAATGCATCTCAACATTTCTTCACTGTATTTTCCTTTGTGCTCTATTTCTAATCTGTATTTATAATTTGTTCATTCTTTTCTGCAGGTCAGCTACTGCTCCTCTCTCCGCTAACCATCCTCCATCCATCTCCTGTTGTCTTTTCTGGAGCCTCTTTCTGCTTGCAGCCTAATAACTTGGTATTACCACTTGAGTCATTTGCTGAGACTTCAGGAAGGTGAGTGGATGGATGTGTGTATTCTGTCTTCTGGAAAGTCTTCCACGCTTTCTTCTTTTACATTTTCTGTGATAGGTTGGATCGAATCCCTTCCAAATTACTGTGTTGAAGTCCTAACCCCCAGGACCTCAGAATGTGATCCTATTTGGAAATAGGGTCCTTGCTGATGAACTTAGGTAAGATGAAATCACAGCAAGCCCCACGTCCAATAAGACGGATGTCCTGAAAAGGGGGAAATTTGGATGCTGACGCACACACGGCAAGAATGCCATGTGAAAACTGTAGTTATGTTATGAAAAGCCAAGAGACCCCCAGAAAAAAGGAGAAGGCCTGGAAGAGATCCTTCCCTAGCTCTTCCAGAAGGAACCCACCTTGCCCAAACCCGATTTGGTACTTCCAGCCTTCAGAACTGTGAGACGATACATTCCTGTTGTTGAAGCCCTGCATCTTGCGGTGGTTTGGGATGGCAGCCCTGGGAAACCAAAACGCTTTCAAACTCTCCTTTTGAAGTGTGTATTCTTGTAGGTCACCTCAAATCTTTTAGGGCAGAAGGTGGAATATAAATAAATAAAAGTAAGATCGAGGCTTTGGTTACACCCAGCAGCGGTGTCCTGATTGCTGGTCGGTGTGCTGGGTTGGGCAGGGACTGTTTTGTCGCTCAGTGAGGATCCTGGAGCTTCGCTTATATTCAGTACGTTGTTAGTATAACTGAATGTATCTGGTATTCTTCACCTTCTTTCAAAATTTAATTTGGAGAATTTTTATAGCGTCTCTGATGGGACTTTTCCACCTAAATTTCTGAGTCTGCGTCATGCAGGCTCTGGGCTCTATTCCTGCCTGGGGGGCAGGAAAACTCTAAACAAACATGAATCGGGTGTGGCTCCTTCTCTC
The DNA here is from genome assembly GCF_964662115.1 of Mustela nivalis. NCBI lineage: Eukaryota > Metazoa > Chordata > Mammalia > Carnivora > Mustelidae > Mustela > Mustela nivalis. The sequence goes on from NC_139031.1 coordinate 47,626,955, forward strand.
AAAAGCCAATTTTTTAAAAAAAGCCAATAATCAGCACCGTCTTCTGGGTTTTATTAGGCGCCCCCCCCCCCACGCTCCTCCACCCCCTCTCCGGTCCTGGTGAGAGGTTTTAAGGAAGCAACACACATCCAGGAGTGATCTCGCATCGCTGGTGTCCCATTAAACCGCCTCTCTAAAGGAGAAAGTTGGCTACCCTTGGAGATGGAGGGTCACGCTCAAAATCCCTGCATGAAAGATGCTGCATGTTCATGATGTGGCCACTTGACATATCGGTCATTTCTTAATGGTGTTTTAATTTCTTCTTGAAACCAGCTCTGTGCTTGGGATGCTTTCCCAGTCAGGTAATATGGGAAGGCCAGGCTCTTCAAGGCAAACTCCCCGGGAGCAGCCTTCTGAAGCCTCGGGACGGCAGTGGCAGTCCCGTGCCCACTCAGCGGGTCTCGGCTCTGGACGGCAGCCCCTGGGCGTCTGGAGCTGAGGCTAGAGCTGGGAAGACCCGGGTGGGCACGAGTGTGTTCTGTGCCCAGCACGCCCTCCATCCCTTGCTGTGCAGCTGGGGCCATTTGCATCAGCCTGTGCTATTTCTGACACTTCATACTCGCTCAGAAAGAACCGTCTCATTTTCTGCTTGCAGCTGCCCACACGGATCTGGCTGCCGCCGGGGGTTTCCGGCGGGCCACCAGGCTGCCACATCACCTCGGATCATCTTCCACGCATTCTCGGTGGTTCAGCCACCCCAGCTGAGTGGGGATTCATGTCAGCACAGTCATTCATTCAACCACTGCACAAGCAGCACCTATAGTGCGCCACACACACTGCTTGAAGCCTGGGGAATGCTAAGACAGATGAAGTGCGAATCCCCCCCATCCCCCCACCCTGAGCAGCTTGCAGACTACCAGGGAGCCTGGCAGGAGACTGATTGTGTGGATTCTCTGCCCTGGGTGTTAGACTCGACTCGCTCTTCTTTCTGTTTTACAATGAGATCCTTTGCGGAAAGCTGCCACCCAGCAAGCTCGTCTTTCCATTCATTGTCAAACTTTACAACCGGACTGCACCTGGTCATTGAAGCTCCACAGCGCGTCTACACACCCGCCCTTCCGGTAAGAGCCTGGGTCACACCTGCCCCTCTCCACTGAGGAGTCCACTGCCTTTCCTCCGGTTTCATTTATCTTTTGACCCAGTACAACACCTGTCTGTCTCTGCAGATGGTGCCTGTTCTGTCCTGGAAGCCTCGATTTCATCCTGACCTCCCTTCTTTCTGAACCAGAACCCAGTCAATTCAAACATGGTCTCCCCCAGCTCATGAGAGGTGTCACGGTTTCTCGTGCAGCATCTTTCATACTGATATCTGGCAGTGTTATTTGAGTTGTATTGTGACTTGACTTTTCATGTAGATCACACATGGTCCTTGTTCTCAGAGCTAATAAGTAACCTCTTCCTGTTGAATTTGCTGGAACTGAGGTTAGAGTCCACCCCCACCCCCTTTTTTTCCATTAGTTGGCTAGTGTGCCTGGCCTGGTCTGTGAGCCCTCAGATCCATTTCTTACCCTTCCCTGCTCTGCTCTATATTGCAGGAGACTGACCCCTGCAGGCTGAGTTTCCTAGGATCCTGTGTCAGCTGGTTTCTCGCTGAGTTTGGTCAATGGAAGGCACCAATGGGAATTGGATGGTGGGAGGAAGGGAGAAGCTAGGATATTTCTCCTTGTCCTTCCTTGAATCCATACATGATCCCTGATAGCTTCCATGGCCTCTCCTTCATGGACGCAGCACCCTACTTCCTCCCCTAGTCTAGCACACTGTAATTCCTGCTTCCAGAGGGTGAGCTGGCTTCTGGATTCTGGTAGCACCATCTACTCCTTTTGTCCCTCTACCCTAGCGGTGGTAGCAAGTTCTTGCCACTGCTAATTTCTGGGTTGCCTTGTCACCTTCTAGCAGCTGCTCAGAAACCAAAATACTCAAAATGGTTTCTTCTTCTTGGCTGGGCCATGGCTGGTTTAATTATTCCTTCCTTCCTCCTTCCCTCCCTCCCTTCCTGAAAATAGCAGAAATTATAAGGGGATTATTTTTGGATTTTGTGCCACAGATTGTCTTCCCAAGGCAGAGTACTACTCTTTGAATCCTTCATACTTCTTTGATCTCCCAACATCATCACCATAACCCATGAATGAGATGTCTGTGGCCGGTCTGGGACCCTCTTATCCCTTCCATACTGTATATATGGGCACCTATAGAGGACACTCTCTATTCCAAAGATACAAATGAAAAATTTGGAGATGATCTATTTGTAAATGGTCAACTTGCTGGAATAACAATAATATAGGCCTGGTCTTTTGAGAACTACTGATTATTAAAGACCAGAGAGGTTGCCATGTTCTTCTTGGCTGGTTTCACTTCACCTGGGACTGACATTAAAGCAAGTGTATTGTTTTGCGTATGGATACAGGTTCTTCCTCACATCTGTCTGTTGGGGACAAACTGGAGCATGAACGTCAGAGAAAAGGCAATATTATTTCTTCAAAAGTACGTATCCCTTTTGGAAATAATATTTGACGACCTTCTTCTTCTTCATATCACGGAATTGCTAGTGTCATTAGCAGCAAATCTGGCTTGTGGAGCCTTCTATCTGCCATGCTAGGAGTCATTCTGTGAAACGCCGCCTCCTTGGTAATACTGAATCGCACTGTTAGATGGCGTCACTCGAAGAGATAATGAGAAGTGAAGCAAACGTTATATACGCCATCCTTCCACTCAGCTATAGGAGCTGTTCTTCTATTTTCTTCTGAGGACTGATTATTCTCCATCTCGTGGCAATTTCCGTGTCATTCTTTGAAAAGAAGTAAAGCAATATAATGAGAAGGAAACAAGAACTTGTCACTGCTGATCCCTTCACAGACACAGGGATGGATTACGTTCTGACATATGTGCCACAAATACGGATATGGACGGAAGCTGCCCATTGCAAGAGTCAACATGTGTCTGCCAAAGCAAACACAGTGACGTTCTATTAAAGATGTCTGTCTTTAGAAAGCACTGAAGTGTACCACTTTTTAAAAACTGATTTTTAAAGGTTATTGTCAAATCTTTTGATTTATTCTCCCTGTTCCCTCAGAAAGGAATAATTTCTTACTCAGTTGTCCCGGCAGGTACGCTTGGAATAGGCATGACATTTACCATGCTGTGGCAAAGTATGGTAGACCAAGGGAAGAGGGGATAATGTTGCCGAGGGTTTTATGAAAGGAATTGGATAGTGTGGAAGGTGAGCCAGAAACCCACACTCCAGGGCAATTTCATAACGATCACAGCAGGAATTTCTGTGGTAATTTTGCGTATATATAACTTTCATACCTAATCTTCAGTGCTCTGCACAAGTGGCCCATATGTTTACCCCTGAAGCATTTTTTTGCCTCCAACTGGAACATGTTCAGAAACAACCTATGACATTTTCACATTCATAAGCTAAAAGCACCCATATCTATTCCCCAGCATAGCTACACATGTCCGTTTACTTCTGGTTCATTTTCTGTTCCATTGCCATTTCACAGGAATAGGTTGAAAGGTGCCCTAAAGGTGATCTTCATGGCTCCCAGTCAAGTGCAGAAAGCCAACCTAAAGACAGAGGCCAATTGTTGGAAAAGGTCATTGCTGCTTTCATCAGCTGACACATGAACCGGTGAATGGGTGCCTTATCAATGGGGGAAAAAAAAAAGCCACAGGCAAATTCAGCATGCCGCATCCTCAGTTTTGTATCCTGGGCAGGTTGGAGATCAGCCTTGTTTCTGGTGAGAGAAAGACAGAGAGGGAGAAGGAGAGAGGAAGAGAGAGGATTTGCTTTGGCTGAGCAGATGTTTTGTGGGTTGTATTGTGTGTGTGTGTGTGTATGTGTGTTTTTGAAACAGGATAAACTTGGGTGGAACAGGAAGACACACAAGCTTTTATTGAAGGAAAATATGCTGGTTGCTAAAATTTAGGGCTTCATTTTTAATGATTAAATTATCTCAATGGAAATACTACTTTTGGCGAGGTAATAAGGTCAGAGCCAACGGCAGTTACTATAGGTGAAACCCGCGTTGGGGAACCCTCCAGGAAGGATGGGCTGCGAGGTGGCTGAGCTTTGCTGAGGCTGTGCCAGTCTCTCACTATTGCTGGATGGCTCTTTGTTTCAGAGGGACCACACCCTCACGTTTGCACCTCAGTAGAGTCCCCTAGTGTCTTACTGAGAGGCCCCTTTTCACCACAGAGATGCCCACCAGCCCTTATTTGACTAGGCTTACCTAAACATCATTGGAAGGACTCGTTGCTCAGGCTTTTTGTTTTTGCATTGTAGATGTCCGTGCAGGGAAGCTTACATGAACCAGCAAACTGGAGTCTAGTTGCAGCTGTAATTTCAAACATTCATAAAACAAACATACCATATATATATATATATGTGTATATACATATAATTTATACAAATATATAATTATATATAATTTATATTTTTAAGACTTGTAATAAATATATAGTATATATATAATGAATACAATATTTATATTTCTCTATATATTTATATACATAGAAAGATAGCCCTCTAGACACCGAAGTTTCAACCGAAAATGAATTGTGTATGAGGATTTGGGCACTCTATTTATTTATTTATTTATTTATTATTTTTAAGGATGGATTTATTTATTTGACAGAAAGAGAGAGAACACATGGGGCAGAGAGCAGAGGGAGAGAGCATCTTAAGCAGACTCCCCACTGAGCTCGGAGTCCAAGCTGGGCTGGATCCCTCGACCCTGAGATCTCAACTTGAGCAGAAGCCAGCTGAGCCACCTTGGTGCCCGGACGGATGACATTCTTTTGTAGTTCTCCCTTGAGTAACTTCGATTTTCTGCCATGAACACAAAATCTATGTGTTTCTGTAATAGGACACCCTTCAGAGGACTAGCACAGCATCTGCTCATTGTCTTGCAAGGACAGTGTTTATTATTAATAATTAGCTGAGTTAGATGGTTTCACCACCTGATTTTCATCCTGGTTCTGCCATCAAGCAGTGGCTGTGTAACCTTGTCCAGATCACTTAATGTTTTTTGACTTGGGTTTCCTGTTCTATGACCTAAGAGGATTAAAATAGATCAGTGAGTCCCAACCTGTAGGCTTCAGCCTCTTAGTGAATTATGAAATCCATTTACTGAGTTGTGATCAGCATTTTTTTAAACCTTACACAGGCTCCACACTCAGCATGGAGCCCGGCGTGGGACTTGATCCGAGGACCCTAAGATCATGACCTGAGTTGAAATCAAGAGTCCAATGCTTAACCGACTGAGCTACCCAGGTGCCCTGGTCAGCAGTTTTTTTTTTTTTAAGACTAGTATAAATAGTATTAGAGCGCATTCCTTGTTGTGGAACTAAATGTTATTTCCAAAAAATTTTGTTTTCGGTTAAATCTAGGTTTACATAGTCATGTGTGTACAGCACTGCAATGCAAAAGTTTTTCTTACCATGAGGTAATGTCAGAGAGGCTTGAAAATACTGAAATAAATGAGGTCTAGGGTTAAGAACTACGACTCCCGGAAATGGGGCCCCGTAGTCACGCTGTTATGTGGAGCAGCGCATGTCATCTAAGGACCCAGAGCATGGCTGGGAGAAAGGGAGTGGAGAGGCCTATGTATCTCCCCCCATCGGGATGAGCCTCTAGCTCACTGAGAGAAGGACTCTCCAGAGAGTGCCCCCTGTTGGCCCAGACCGAGGAGAGGAGCGTCCAGGGCACCAGTTCACCCAGAAGGTACTCCAGGACACTGTGAAGATTCCTATAATACTACCTTCTCACACTTTGGTCCCTTCCCTTCTCCCCTGTAGTCTCCCGACTTCCCCCAAAGAGCTCCCAGGAGGGAGAAATGATCAGGTTATTTTTGGAATGGTCTCAGGCCCGAGAAGAAAGCACCATTGCATTTTTTTCTCATGTTCTCTTTGAAAAGCCAAAGCACAAGACCGTCGCTAACAAAGTGAAAGATCCCTGTATGGCTGACGACTTGCAATGCATGCACTTGAAAATCAACAGCCTTGTCTCTTAAAAAAAAAAAAAAATTCTCACACAAAATGCTGCCCTGGTTTCATTTATTCGGGAAGAGATTTGGTCTCTACATGAAAAGACCTCACTCCTGTTAACAAGATATATCTCACAACTGAACTTAACAAAAAAATGTTGTCGACCGATCCCTCTCCTGTTTTGTGGTGGAGGTGCCGGCTGAAGAGGAAGGAAGATGAATGTCCTCCTTGCCCTGTTATTCTCCCTCAACTTGATGAAAATACATGGTTGGTAATATCCCACCCTTCTCTGACTCCTCCAGAGGAAGGGGGTGTCTGTGTCTAATTTATACAAAGGTGCCAAATGAGCTATTTGGGTGTCAACTTTTTTTAAGATTTTATTTTATTTATTTTACGGAGAGAGAGAGCACAAGCAGAGGGAGCGGCAGGCAGAGAGGGAGAGAAACAGGCTCCCTCCTGAGCAAGGAGCCCAATGTGGGGCTCAATCCGAGGACCCTGGGATCATGACCTGAGCCAAAGGCAGATGCTTAACTGACTGAGCCACACAGATGCCCCTTGAGTGTCAATTCTTGATGGCAAAACTCTGTTAGATGCTGTAGGAAGATTGGTTGGAAGTGTTACTGAAGTGTAAAGGGGAAAGCGACTGAGTGGTGCCTGGTCAGCCAAAAGGAGGGCAGAACTCCAAGCGAGAGGAGCAGAACGCTGGATCTCGAGGTATTGTGCGTCCTGCAAAAGGCTCTCCTGTGCTGGTGTCCCTGAGTCTTGCAGTCCCAATGCCATTGGTGAGTAGAAGTAAGCCTGAGCGTCAGTACTAACTCCGACAGCCCAACTCATGTGAAAGAAACAAAACCTAATCTAGAGCAGAGCTATCTGGGCTGTATAGGTTGGTTAATTTCAATGGAGCTGTGTTTACAATACACTCATCAGCTTTTGCTTTAACAACAGAGTCCCTGATCCTGGAGAAATCCAACACTATCTTGTGACATTGACAATATAAGGAGAAATAAAATTATAAAAAGTGAATCATGGGGCGCCTGGGTGGCTCAGTGGGTTAAAGCCTCTGCCTTCGGCTCAGGTCATGATCCCAGGGTCCTGGGATCCAGCCCCGCATCGGACTCTCTGCTCAGCAGGGAGCCTGCTTCTCCCTCTCTCTCTGCCTGCTTCTCTGCCTACTTGTGATCTCTGTCTGTCAAATTAATAAATAAAATCTTTAAAAAAAAAAAAAAGTGAATCACCCTAGAAGATTAAATGAGTTCCAGCATAGTCTCCTCTATTTCCTCTTCTTTCATTTTCTTGGAGAAATGAACTTTCTGACTCGCTTGGAGGCTTTTAGAAAGTACCATATGATTCTGTAGTCAAAATAATATTTTTTAAAGATTTATTTATTTATGTATTTTTGCAAGAAAGAGGGAGAAAGAATGAGAGAGAGAGAGAATGGATGGGGGGAGGGGCAGAGGGAGAAGCAGGCTCCCCGCTGGACAGGCAAACCAGGGCAGGACTTGATCCTAGGACCTTGGGATCATGACCTGAGCCAAAGGTGGCTGCTTAACTGACTGAGCCAACCAGGAGTCCCTCTGTAGTTAATATTTTAAAAGAAATTGCTTAAAAAGGCATAGGAGCCACTTACATGGTCTTTGGTGAAGGTGACTTTTCTCCAGAAATAATAAAAGTATTATTATTTAGAGGCATATCAGGTTGGTGGAGATTGAGACACACAAAGAAAGAAAAATTCATTGAATTTGATGATAGGAAAAGTGTATTTTATACACTTTAAATAAAAAGGTTTCACATATTTTGACTAACAGATTATTTCTTTAAAAAATAAAAAATTCTCACAAAGAATGTATTTCTGAAAGCAGAAGCCATCTTTTTTCCTACTGTATTTAGGGGCAGGTTTAGAATGTTCTTGACAGTTTTAGTGCCTGCTGGGTAACTCTTTGCTAGATATTCAACACACTGTCACATGAAAAAGTATTAGAAAATTTCTTTTATGCAAGTTTGTCCTTCACGGTCTTTCTTTATATCATCTAATCTCAGCTCATTTATTGACTCATTTAACAAATATTTAGAGAATGCTGACAACATGTGTGTGTGCTGGTTCTCTGGAGACCCTCTGGGGTGAAGGACAAAGTTTCTGTCCTCAGGGAGCTTATAGTTACCAGGAGAAAGGGGAGACAAATCATGGAGTAAGCAGGTCAGATGGTCAGAGGAAGAGTAAGGGAGGGTGGGAAGCTCTGAGTGTGGGGTGGAGGAATTATTTCATCTAGTTCGGGGCAGGGCTCCAGCAGAGTGAGTGGCTATGCCCTTATTTTATCACTAAAAAAAAGCCGGAAAATGCCATAGAGTGGAGAGAAGCAAGAGGGGAGGGAAGCCATAAAAGCCAGGAAAACAAATATGTCCAGACCCTTTAGCCTCAATGGGAATGAGGTATTAAGTAGATGGAAAATCGGGGGGAAAGGTTCTGAGAATTTAATACTAGCCTCTCTTTTGAGAAGTCTGTGCTATACGGTTTTCCTGAGTCCTTGGGCTTTTTGATGTCTCCTGGCAAGAGGGGCTTCTGGAAAAACAAGCTCTTCCTCATGTTAGAGCAGGGGAGCAAAACAGGGGGGCAGAGAACAACACAAGAGCAAGCACCTGGGGGGCTGATCAGGGCCCTCCATTCTTTGTAGGATGGCAATCAAGACCCTGAAGGACATCCCAGCTTGGAGAACTGATTCCTCAAATCTCTCCTCCCTCGTAAAGAAAACTGAAAACCTGGAGAAAAAGAAGAGCGATTCTACTAGAAATGTACTGTTACTTTCATGGAACACAAAACTGAGGGATTTCAAGAGAGGTCAAGGGTACTTAACGGTGTGGTTCTTCGATGCGGGCATAGTGGGAAGGTTGATTTTCAAAAGGTTCTAAAGGTTCAAAAGGGGGCTTGTACCTCTTCAGCAGAGTATTAGCAAGCTATGTGATAGGTTTCCCTTTTTAAGATCAGCATCTGAAGGACAAAATCAGCGCTGATTCTGAAGTTTAATGATTAGAAGCTGGGGGGGTTTCTGACTATGGTGTTAGAGAAGTTAAATAGCTTGAAATTTGTAACAGAACTGCCTGGTGATTTGTAAATGGGAGATACACCTGATGCCATTTGATCAATATAGATAGATTTTTTAATGGGGGGGGGGGGTATTTGCACTTCAATTTGGCCTTACCTTCAGATGCTCTAAGCGAGCACCTTTGTGTGCAAATGAAAATCAGATGATCACCTATGTGACCCAGCTTCCCTACTTCTTTGGCTTGGAAATCACGATCTCTATTAATGTTTGTTTGGCAGAGAATCTTTAGGAAAAACCTTTCCCACCAGTGGGTTTGTTTCAGGAAAATCAGCAAGCAACAAGCAGGTCTGACCCGCTTCTGGGAATAAATCGCCTCCTACAGTCTCCCCATTCAATTAAACTAAACAAACACACTGAATAAAGACAGACTAGCTGGACAGGATTTTGAGTCGGGTTTCTACTTTAATTCTACTTTAGATCTACTGTAATTCCCCTTTTCCTTGAATTGTGATTCTCAGATAGGTACAAACTTCCTCCCTAGAAGGCTTGGGTGCCTGCAGATTCGGGGTGCTCCAGGCTTGACTCCCACCGTCTGAGTCACTGTTCGCCCCTGTCGTTAAGGTGCACAGATGGCGGCCCTCCTTGGGGGTTTATCCTGGATGCCCAACCCCCCGCGGAAACAGCCAGGAGCTCAGTGAGAGGGTCTGGAGGTGGGCAGGTCTCTACTGCTTTAGGAAGGCCACTGACTTCAGCTCATCTTTCTTTGATGGATGGCATCATCTCCCATGGGACATCTACTTAATTTTTACAATTTCCTAACTTGGTTGAAGACAGCTCTTCAACCTCTTTGTGACCCTTGAGAAAGACTCCTCTCTGAAACACTGTATCCGACATCAACTATGAGATAAAGTTTATCCAGTTTTCTTGTTTCTCCTTCTCCCTCTTCATTTTTGATCTATTGTACTGAGCTTTACCTCATGTTTATAAACAGGATTTGAAGGACGTTCCCCTTCTGATTTGACACCAAGATCAGATTGCATGGACACAGTTCTTGTAAAAATAACCTACGGATAGGCCTTCGTGTGTGTGCCTCTCTCACTATGTATATACACAATGCATATATTCCATGACATGCTAATATATGTATATTATTTATACATATAGATACAATATATATCTATATATATACACTACACTACAATATTCATTTATATGTGTATATACAAATATATACACATATATATACCCACACACACATATATATACACATATATATATATTCTGGTTTAAATTCTGTACAACATTGTTTGTAATCAAACAATAGTCCCTTACAAAGTTTCTAACGCCTACTTTAAGCCTTTAGCAGTAATGTGCTTGAATTTTAACACCGGTCAGTCTTTGTGAATAACTGTAATGCAATGTCTTAAAATAATTTGAAACCATAATGAATTGCCATTCTTGTAGGTTGAAATGGGTCAACTATCAGCAACTTGATACGGTACAACCTAGTATAATATCCACTTGCTCTGCAAACACTCGCATGCCTATGGTGTACATTAGGCCAGCTGCCAGGAAAGATTAAAAATTGAGAACAAAAGGTTCTCCTTTGGAGCCTCTAGTCTATGTATCACAACTAGGGTATCAGTTAGAAAGTGATCTGTTCTTTAGGAGGGAAGAGCAGCCTCCTGGTTTGGAGGAGCAGACCATGCTTTCGATGGTAATTCCCTAAATGATTACAGTACCTAGAAGTCTAGAGAATCTCATGACAAAGCCCCATCCTTAACAAGCTTTGGTGTTCCCCTCCCCCAAAATGGGGCACCTGGGTAGCTCAGTCGGTTAGTGTCTGCCTTCAGCTCAGGTCATGATCTCACGGTCAAGCCCCTCGTCAGGCTCCCTGCTCAGTGGGAAGCCTGCTGTCCCTCTCCCTCTGTAGCTCCCTGTTACTGCCTACTCTCTTTCTCTTTGTCAAATACAGAAATAAAATCTAAACAAACACAACCTTTGGTGTCCCAATGCCTCCTGTGTCAAGTTCAGAGCCCTTAGTTTGGCATTCAAAGTACCTATCCAACATTATTCCTTTTCCTTTATGTCTTTACCACTGTCTTCCCATCTGTTTCCACTCTTCCTTCCTCCTGCAATGTTCTTTCCTCTGACTTGAATGGCAGTCAAGAGTAGTTGTTAAAAAGGTGTGGTTGCCGGACTCATACTGTTTGTGTTCAAATCTCAGCTCTCCGCTTATTAGCTCTGCAACCTCTGGCAAGGTGTTCGATCTCTGGGTGCCTCAATGTACTCTGCTGTACAAGAGAGATAATACAAATGCAACCTCATAGGACTGTGTGTGTTAAATAATTCATTATATGTAAGGCTCTAGAACAAAGCTTGATTCAGAGTAAGCACTCAATGAATGTTTATTAAAATTTCTGGAAGTCCAAATCTCACTCATCTTTCTAGGCAAGGGCCATCTTTTCCCCAACACCTCCTCCAGTTTCCCTAGTTCTGAGTTCTTTTTCTGGTCTCTTGTTTCTTGAAGCACATCTGTAACTCTTGCATAACTAGGCGGGTTTTGAACTCATGGCCCTGAGATGAGGACTTGAGCTGAGAACCAGAGTGGAACACTTAGCCGACTGAGTCACTCAGGCCCCACCACCACTGCATGATGCTTTTAATTTTATTCACATCTATATCTTACCTTCTCTACTAATCTGTGAATTTCTGAAGGCATGAGCTACATAACACCGCAGTGCAGTTCTGAGCTCCTGCAGACTCCACAAGTGAAAAGCACAGTCCTCAACAAAACTATTCTCACTTTAGGTTCAAACACCAGCTCCCCCATAGGAGATCCCCAGGCCACCTGCCCTTCTGATCCACCAGCTACAAATTCAGGGGGTCTCATGAGCTCCTGAAGTTTGAGAATTCACTAGAAGGACTCATAGAACTTAGGAAAGTGGTCTGCTTATGATTACAGTTTTAAAAAAGATTGTAAATCAGGACTAGCCAAACGAAGGGACACATAGGGTAAGGGTCCCAAACACAGCTTTCATGTCTTCTTAGTGTGGGCTTAGGATGCATCATCCTCTGGGCACACCGATGTGTTCACCAGCCAGGACTCATCTGAGCTTTGGGTGTCCAAAATTTTTAGTGCAGTTTCATTATTTGGACCTGATTGATTGAATCATTAAATCTCAAATTCTTCTTTCTTGCATGGAGATCAGGTTGGTACCATCTGGATCAAAGACCCAACCCTCTAATTACATCGTTGGTCTTTCCCTCATGACCAGCCAACCCCCTGAGTCATCTTATCATCATAAACTCAGGTATTTGTCTTCCTGAGGTCCACCATGAATAACAAAGGTACCCCTATCACTCAGAAAATTCCAAGGACTTAGAAACCCCTCCCAGGAGCCAAAGACAAAGACCAAATTCTTCATTACAGAACAAAAGCCACATCTGATTTGTCTTTGAATTCCCTCCTGTGTCTAGTAATTTGCACATAATAGACACCTATATTTACTAAAAGGATAGTTAAAGGTGGAGTTTAGAAAGATAACTTTAGGTAGCATGGATTATAGAGACCAGCTAAGATTACTGTAATAGACCTCAGGTTATTTTGTTGACTTTTTAAATACTCTTTTGGTGAGACTGAAGAAATAGAAATCTGAACAAAGTTAAATCATTCTATCTCTCCCCACTACCCAAATACAAAGTCCTGCATTGCTTTTCCATATCTTGAATTTATTCAAGAGCTTTTGCAGGGAAGTTAAAGGTGGTCTTGAGTGTGAAGAACTTTGACCTCTCATTATTTAACTGCTAAAAATAAATAGCTTGTAAATCATGTTGCAAAGAGAAATTGTGCTCAGTATTACCATTCATAATACTCTCTTAGGATCTTTGAGCTTGCTTATTGTGATGATGCATTCCCAACATCTATACCCCGTGATACTGGGAATTTGTTTCAAAATAATCCTGAAGGGAGTGTGGGGAGCAAAATAACAAGGCCATTCATGAGTTAATAATTACTGAAACTGGTGATGGGTAACAGATTTCATTACACTCTTTATATAATTTTTAGAAAGATTTTATAGAGTATACTTTATATGTATTCTTTTTCCATTTGTATATTTTAGGGAATTTTTCATGATAAAAATGTCAACAAAAAAAATAACTTCGCCTCCCAAACTGAAGACCTCACACAAAGTAGTGAATGAGTCAGGGGCCATTTCACAGAAGGTAGTGAGTCTTAAACAGCAGTACTCCACCCAGCTGATGTGTCTCTAGTGTCCAATGTCCAAAGATGGATGTAAGTGCCGATGTTCAGATGCCAGGTGTCAGTGCTGCCCCGAAGACCCCTCAGCCATCCTCCCACACACACCTGGCACCAGCTTCACTTGGCAAACCCAATGCAAGCCAGTCCTCCCATTGGAAACTGCTGCTATTTAAGGCAGCCCTGAGTCCTGATAAGTGCTCTTCACTGAAGGAAAGAGAAAACCAAATCAACACAGCTGCCTTGTTCTTTGGAGACTGCGGCATCGTGGCTTCAAAGATGGAAGTCAAAAGTAACACGAAGTCAAAAGTAACACAAATGCCAGGGCTCTGCAGGACTTCGAGACCAAGCCCCTGGGGACCATGACCAGATGGACGAACCATATGAAGTGACTGAGGGCAAGTCAAGAGAACGGGGAATGGGATTCTTCAACACTGAAATCAGAACTGTAACGAATCGGGGGGGGGGGCAACCAATTCACCTGGGCTGGAGAGGAAATTTATGGACCGTGTATCTCGGTCCCTCCTGCAGAAGGTGTGCAAAATACGGCTGGGTCTGGGGGCCCGCAGAAGACAAGCTACAAGAAACTTCTGGAGGTCCTGCTTCTGCGGGCATAAAACCCCCCTCGGGGTATGGATCTCAGAGAATAGGAGGTTCATTGGGAGCATAAACTGAAAACAACTGTTGCACAAGCCCACGTGGAGGTGGCTGTTAAGCAGTCTGTTTAACCAGGAGGATTACAACTAGCAAATTGGCAACAGAGTTCGATTTTATTAGTCTGGAAGGAATCTAAGCTAAACTGTAGCATCAACTATGAGCAATAAAGCACCCCGGACCAGAATACAGAAGCCCCTGTGCACTATTTTTTTATATATATTTTTATTTATTTATTTGACAGAGACAGACCCAGCGAGAGAGGGAACACAAGCAAGGGGAGTGGGAGTGGGAGAAACAGGCTACCCGCTGAGCAGAAGAAACCCCATGTGGGGCTGGATCCCATCAGGACCTGAGCCAAAGGCAGCCGCTTAACGTCTGAGCCACCCAGGCGCCCCAGCACTATTCTTTTTTAAAAAATTTAATCAAATGTTTGTACATACAAAAAATACATCTCACAGATATGCAAGTTATGAAGCATAATGAAATGAACACTTATGAGCCTGACCAATTTAAGAACTGGAGCACGACCCGTTACACGCCCCTACCTTCCTTCCCTCTACTCCCTCGGCAGGAGTCCCTATCCTGAATTCTCCACTTACCATTTCTTTGTTTGTTTGTTTTTTTAAATCACTTATTAAGAATCCCTTAAAAAAATACATTGTTTGATTTTGCTTGTGTTTGACTTAAAAAATGGTATCATATTTGTACTCTCCTGGAATTTGTTTTTTTCCTACTTTTTTTGTTTTAAAGATTTTATTTGACAGACAGAGATCACAAGTAGGCAGAGAGGCAGGCAGAGAAAGAAACAGGAGGAAGGAGGCTCCCCGCTGAGCAGGGAGCCTGATGCGGGGCTTGATCCCAAGACCCTGAGATCATGACCTGAGTGGAAGGCAGAGGCTTAACCCACTGAACCACCCAGGTGTCCCTATTTTTTTCCCTACTTAACATGTTTCTAAACCGTATCCATAGCCATGTCAGGAGCTGTAGTTCATTCATTTTCACGACTACAGAATAATCCATTGTGTGAACAGACCACAAATTTTACATTTTGCTGTGAGCTGTTCTGTTTCAACCTTCTGAGTAGGGCTGCTATGACCATTCTCATACACGTCTCCCGGTGTCTGAGTTTCTCTGGGTAGATACACTGGACACCAGCCTATGGGAAAGTTCACCTTTACGTGATAAACAATACGACATAATGCCAAATTGTTTTCCAAAGTAGTTGTACCAATGCATACTCCCAGCAGCACTGTGCAAACATTCCAATTCATTTATATCATCTCCAATTGCTTTTGTGGTCAGACTTGTGAAATTTTTTTTTTAAGATTTTATTTATTTGACAGACAGATCACAAGTGGGCAGAGAGGCAGGCAGAGAGAGAGAGGGAAGCAGGCTCCCCGCTGAGCAGAGAGCCCAATGCGGGGCTCGATCCCAGGACCCTCGGGTCATGACCTGAGCTGAAGGCAGAGGCTTTAACCCACTGAGCGACCCAGGTGCCCCCAGACTTGTGAATTTTTGCCAGCCTAGTGGGTATAAAATGGTATCTCACTAAACATCTCACTTAAATTGAATTTCCTTGTTACTAAAGAGGCATCACATATTGACCTATGCTTATCTGCTGTTTGTTTTTCTTCTTTTGCTTATGCTTTGTATCCATTTCTTTCCCCTGTAGGGCTGGCTTTTTTTCTTACTGATTTTTCGAGCATTCTTCATACACTGAGAACTGGAAGGACCTTGCAAAATATACAGTTCATCTCCATCATGTGACTGATGAGGAAAACTGAAATGCAGAGAGGTAAGAGAATCTGCACAATAGCACAATTTGTGTTAGCAGCTGTGCTGAGAGGAGCACCTAAATATTTTAACTCCAAATTAAATTATTTCTTCATTATACTACAAAATCCCTCTTTATTCATTTGTCTCACTTTCCTTAAATTTTTTTAAAGTACCCCAAGTGATATGTGTTAATGGTTGAAAAAGGAAAGACAAACTTAAGCAACAAGAAGACTGTAAAAATTTAATCCCACCTTCTAGATGCAGCTACTGTTTACAGCCTGCATTTCTTTCCAGATAGTAACTATGATAAATAATTATTAAGGAACACTTACCATAGGCTGACTAAATTGGAGTGCTTACTATATGTCAGGCACTGTACTAAACACTTGACACGCATTGATTCTTTGATGTTCTTCACAACCTCATGACACAGATTGTCACCATTTTCCTGAGTATGATAGACAGAATGACAGCTTCCCAAAGATGACCACATCCTTATCCCAGGAACCAAGAATATATGTCATGTTACACGGCAAAGGAGAATCAAGGTATCAGATGGAATTAAAGTGGCTAAGAAGCTGATCTAAAATGGGGAGAGTGTCCTGGATTACTCAGGCAGGTCCGAGGGAATCACAAGGGTTCTTAAATGTAGAAAAGGAGTCAGTATGGGTGTGAGTAATACAGTCTGAGAAGCCTTTGACCTTTGGGTGCCTGGGTGGCTCAGTCAGTTAAGCGTCTGCCTTCAGCTCAGATCATCATCCCAGGGTCGTGGGATCGAATCCCACATCGGGCTCCCTGCTCAGCTGGAGACTGCTTCTCCCTCTCCCTCTGCCTTCTGCTCCCACTGCTTGTTCTCTCTCTCTCTTTCTGTGTCAAATAAATAAAATCTTTAAAAAAGAAAAGAAAAAAGAAGCCATTGACTTACCACTGCTGGCTTTGAAGTTGAAGGAAGGGAGCATGAGCCAAGGAATGCAGGCGGCCTGCAGAAGCTGGAAAGCTGGAAAAGGTGAGAAGACAGTGTCCTGTAGAGTCTTCAGAAAGGAACACAACCCTGCTGACTTCTTGATTTTTACCCAACATGGTAGCTAGAATAACAGCTGCAAAGATGTTCACATCCTACTCTCTTGAACCTACAGTAAGACAGTTAACAGGGTCATAGGAACTTTGCAGATGTGATTAAGAATCTGGAGATGAGATTATCCTGGATTTGCCAGGTTGGCCCAATAAATCGCAAGAATCCTTTTAAAAAGGAGGCAGGTAGGATTCATGGAGGAGATATGACCACAAAAACAGAGGTTGGACTATTGTGCTTTGAACATGGAGGAAGGAGCCACAAGTTAAGGAATGTAGGTGGCCTCCAGAAAAGGTAAGCAAACAAATTCATGCCTTGAACCTCTGTAGGGAGCATAACCCTGTCCACACCTTGATTTTGGCCCAGTGAAACCCATTTTGGAAATCTGATGTTCCAAATTGCAAGATATTAAATTTGTGTTGTTTTAGGTCACTGTGATATTCTGTTATAGCAGCAATAGGAAACAAATATACCTTGTTGACATCTGAACAAAGTCACACAGCTAGTTAATGGTAGAGTTATGAACTCAAGCCATGTGGCTCCAGAACCCATATCCTTTACCACTGTGAGACATTTATAAATACAGATTTAAATATTACATACATGGCAATAAATGCAAATCTTCCACATTATTTTAATACCATTCAGCTCTACCATATTAAATAGTTGTGTTTCACACCATATACCATTACCCTATGATATTTACTAAGTTCCCTATTATTGGATACTTAGGTTGTTTCTAATGTCTCAGTATTTTAAAATCGGCAGTGATAAACATCTTTCTAGTGATATTAGTAATTTCTTTAAGAAAAGCTCTTAGAAATGCTAAGTTGAGAGAAGTGCATTAAAAAAAAAAAAAGAAAGAAAGGCCAAATTATCCTCCATAAGATGGCACTGGAATATAATTTAAAAGAAATAAAACACACACCCAGAGCAGGAAAATACCTACTTCCCATTTCCGCAATACATCCTATAGTAATCCACTTTTCTTATCCACGCTATATGCGTGACTTAATCGCATTTTTTTGAAGGTTTTATCTATATTATTTTTTTCTGTACAATCAGAGATGTTAGGCCATAGATGAGTTTATAGAGATATTAGGTTTAATCTTTTAATTTATAGACAAAGCTCCTGGACTAGAGAAGCTTCCTTTGGTGGGGCGTGTGTGGTCAGCACCTCCTGGCCTGGCCTCAATTCCAAGGTCTTTCCACGTGGGCACACGAAGAGCCCTGAAGTGGTACCATTACCAATTTTTTCGCTTCAAATCATGCCAGAAATCTCTTGTCCTCACTAATCAGAAGCATATTTTAGAGGCTGCCGATTAATAATGATCTGTAACCCAGTAAAAAAAAAAAAATAAACCCTAGCTAGCCCTTTCCTGGAGGAAGCCTCTTTGTTATTTCCTCATTGTGAAATCTGGTAGGACTGATGGCTTACAATAACTTCCTCCTCCCCAGTGTTACACGTAGGAGTTTTGAGAGCGGATAATCAGAGGTTCTCCATCCTTTCCTTTCTCCCTAAGAAGTGGATCATTCTCTAACACGGCTTGTGTGTTCCCCAACAGCGCTGCGGTTCCTCTGTCGTGGAAGTTGAGGAACACAACCGTCCGCACCGCTCCTTCCTTCTCTGTGAAGCAAACAATGAAATAGGAAGAAAACACGCTGCCATTTTCTGACTGACCTCAATCGCCGAGGGTGGACCCCGCACGTTACATCAGCAGGCCGGCTCCGTTACACTGCCCTGGGCTGTGCTCGAGCTACTGAAATATTGATTTTTACAGAGCCGGCGCGCACACACTGAAAAATCAATATTCCAGTGCACACAACAGAACAGGAGGCAGAGCCGGGACCAACTCCTAGGCCCAGCGAGCACTGCTGGCAGGCCTTGGCCGAGGAGGGGGTGGGGGGCTGGAGGAGACAAAGCCGGGGGAGAGGCCCCCGCAAACCCAGAGGGGTCAGATAAACAACCAAGTGTGCGGAGGGAGGAGAGTGGAGAGAAAGATCCTTGAGGATAAAACAGTTGGAAGGAGCAGTGATTTATCCTTCCATTGGGGGGGGGGGAATGGGGAGAAGGACAGAGTAAATTAAGAAGAGAGGATGGGAGGAATTTTACAGGTAAGAATCTTCCCATGATTTTTTTTTTTTTTTTTTTTTTGGCTTTTCTGCATCATTCGGTCAGATTTAGAGGGTTCCCCTTATAAAGATGATACAAGATATTTCCTTACACAAAGGGAAGAACTAGGCCAGCCGAGAGAAGGCTTTATATTTTTAAAAATGCAGCTCCTTTCCTTTTTCTTGGTGACTGGAAGCTGGCAGACATTGCAATAACCATCAAAGAGTCAGTATTTATAATCCGGGCTCTACCTTTGCAATGCTGTTCCTTTCTTTTCCATGGGGAAGGGGGAGGGAGGGAAGGCATCCCGGTCATGTGGCCATTCATCGATTCCTTTTCTTTCTAGAAAAGCACCTTTGGCGTGCTTGGGGAACCACTTAAAGAACTGGTTCCTTTTACATGCCCCGTGACTTCTCAGGGAATTTGGGGCTCCTCAGAGTCACACCTCTACCCAGATGTGGGGAGGAGAACGTGTCCCAGGTTGCACTCCGGGTGTCCAGTGCTGAGCAGAGGGCGGGGTGGAAAGGAGACCAGCCTTTCGGTTAGTCTATGTAGACGTGTTTAAAGACAAACACGTGTTTAAAAACAAACCCAGAACTGGCACTTTTAGTTTGCATTTTGGCCTCTTTATATTAGGGGTGGTGGTGGTGGTAGGTAGTTAATTAAAGGGGAATACTTTTAGCCCCGATGAATTCTTGATTTTGCTTTGTCCTAGAATTCTCTTACCAGGAATCTTGCTATTAGTTCTAACTCACTGCCAGAGGAGGAAACTGCCCTCTCTCGGAGGCTTCCATTTCGTCCTCTGCCCTGCAAGCAGCGTCGCGGCTTCCTCCTCCCGAGCCCAGGAAAGACCCGGGGCCCAACCTGTGTTTGGGCTCAGGTCTGGTCTGGTGGAAGGGGCTCCAAAGGAAGCGGGCGTTCTGAGGCACCTTGCAAAACGGGGGATCCTTAACCCAGCCGAGGCTGCCGGGGAACTGGGGCGGGTAATCTGCTTCCAGAGGCAAGAGCGCCCCGAGAGCGGAGGTGGGTGGTCAGGGGGGCGGGGCAGGACGCGGAGCCAGGTGGCTACCTGGACGGCCCCGCCCCTCGCATCCCCTCCCCGGACCGTCTCCCGCCTCCGTGCCCCGCCTACTCCCGCCCCCGCCCCCGCCCCCAACGCCGCGCGGCCGCTCTATTTGCATAAGGAGGCGGCTCCAGGGCCCGCCCGGGGCGCACGTGACCCCGGGGGAGGCGGAGGGAACCTGCTGACATGACACGAGCCGCTTTGCGGCTCCCCTTGGCGCGGAATAGCGAGAGCAGCCGTGACCTCCGACCCCGCCCGCCGGCAGCCAATAAGAGCGCAGGTCGTCTCCAAACCCAAAATTTCCACGTCGGCAAAAGTCAAGATGGAAGGGAGCGGAGCGGAGCGCGAAGGGGGGAGCCCGCCCGGAATGCCTGGCGGCCGGCGCTGGAGTGCCAAGCTGGGGAGCGTGCGGCGGGCGCGGAAGGTCCACAGGGGAGGGCACCCCGGCCTCCTTCGGACCGAGCGCGACCACCCGCCCCAGCCCCAGGCGCCTCTGGGAGCCCGCACTTTGCCAGCCTCCTGTGCAACCCGGCCCAGGGGACGCAGCCCACTGCACCTCCGGCCTTGGCTCTGGGGGGACGTAGTGGAAGGGACAGTGGCCGGAGGTTTCGCGGGGGGGGAGGTGGGGAAGACACTTTCCAGACCTGTTGCACGGGTGCAACAGCTGTTCGGTGCGGTACGTAGGGGGAGGGGGCTGTTGGGGTGGGGAAGGAGAGTGGTCTCTACTGCAGCGGCAGGGGGTGCAGGGCTGGGGCTACGAACGGGGGGCTGTGTGCAAGGGGAAAGGTGTGTGCAGACGGGTTCCATGGGAATCTTTCTGCCTAATGGGACAGAGAGAATCCCAAAGAGTGGATGGGTGTAGCGGAGGGGAGAAGACTGCATAGACGCGAATTCTGGGGCTGGGCGCGGGCTACGGGAAGACCGGGAATAAAGTGGGAGGGGAGACGCTGTGGCGGCCCCGTAAACGCTTGCTTTCCTGGACATGCCATCTGTGGGGCATTTCCCGGGCTTGTATTCGCCCCCCGTTAACTTTTCAGCTCCGAGAAATCGTCCTCTTGGGGTCCCCTCCCCCACCAACTTTCCGGATGGGAAGGTAAAAAGTTGCCACAAGTTGGATGGAGTTGAGTTAGCCGCTGGCAAAAGTTTAAATAGCAGGACCGAGGAGGAGGTGGGGTTCGACCGGGAATGAGTTCTAATCTGGGATGGGTGGGAAGGAGGGGGCGGGTGTGTGATTACTGCAGCCTGTTTGCTGTGACATTGCAACCAGAATTTGTCGAACCGGGCTGTTAAAACACCATTTCTGTTGGGCATTTGCTCCTGCTGACTGCGGCAGTAACTTTCCATAATTAATGACCCGTTCCATTATCGGTCGCATCCTGAGCTAAATTGCTTTTAACGAGTTACTCTTCTTTGTCTTAGTGGGGGGTGGGGGAAGCACACCTGCGGGAGGAAACTTCTGGAGGAAGACAGCTTCTTTGGTCTTTTGAGGCAAAGTTCTGAGACACTCCGACTCTGAATATGATAGAAGTCAGTGCACTACAGAACTTTGTCTCTAGAGACTGTGGTCGCCACCACCATCGCCGCTAGATTTTCGGACGCTGGGCAGGGTAGCCCGGGTGGCCACGTCGCTGCGCCTTTCCCCTGGGGGAGGGGCGAGGCCAGAGAGGGGTCCGAGTGTTGCTCAGGAACTTGGCAGCCCTTTTCAAAGCCGCGGGTTCAACCCCATGAATGGGAACAAAATCCTCCCAGGTCTCCCTTAGTTCATTTTACTCGGGTGGACTCCTGACTACAGAGTTTCGGGGTTTAAAACAAAAACTTTGGGCTTTGCAAGGTGATTTAAAAGGTACTCAAAAGACCGGCCTCACTTTCTGGAGGAGGGAAGAGCCACAGGTTGATTAATTGGTGTGTGAGTGTGCAGTGCTTTACAGGAATTTAATCTCTCTACCCTTGAAGAAGGAAATGTATTTGTATAAAAACCACGGATAATGGTCCTTTTACTCCAGTGGCCTGCTAGATAAATGAGATCCTGCAAGGACTGAGTTTGGTGATCTGTTCTTAATTTTGCTTCTGATTTAGGTCTAATATACTTGTATTTTTTTAAAATAGACTTTATTAATTGAAAGGAAGCACTTTTGCCAAGAAAGCATTTTGAAGGGCTTTGGGGGGGGGGCGGTGGTATTTACATTCTGGGGTGGTAGAGATATTTTACACAGAGACTCTGCTCTTCGCATCCCTGCTGGAATGTGGGTTTTGGTTGGTGAGTTCCTATCAATAGCCTCCTCTGTGCCATGGGCCAGTGACTGGCACCGGATTTTAGTCTTGTTCCATTAACATTGCAATATTTTGATTTTTTTTTTTTTGAGCTCTTGGCGGGAGCTGATTGATCCAAGGAATCACAAAAACTCCTTATTAGTAAAGGCATCTATCCAGCAAATATTCATGGAGTGCCTGCTGGGTGGTAGGCACAAGGTGGTGAGCAAAAGGGGATTGGTTCCTGTGCCATGTTGCTGACAGTCAAGTGAAGGGGTGACTCCCAGTTGATACAGTTTGTGGGATGCCTCAGAATCCTTGGGGTTGCCTGTGTGTGACCCTGAGACACAAACATTTAAGAAAAATGGCTCTTGTTTTGAAAAAGCCACTTTTTACTTGGTTATATTTCAGCTGGCCTATCCATGGGAGGGGGAGTTATCCATGGGGGGGGGCAATAATCAGTTGCCTGATAGTAGAGCTTAATGGCGGGACTTAGCAGTTGCTTTTCATAGGAATGCTGTGTCCTGATGCTAAAGCAGCCCCTACACTCTTTTCCGCGCCTGGGAACCAGTCTCCCGCCTTTCTGTCTGTTTTGCCTCAGTTCTTCAATCCTTTGCCCAAAAGAGAAGAATTATGTTTGTGCAGTAAAATAAAGTGATTCAAATTCATGTGCTTGTATTCATTTGAGAGGTGGATATGCTTACTTGTGAAAAGGATTCTTTCCACTGATTTTTGTGGCTAAATGTGTCCGTGAGATATTCTGAAAATTCCAACCTCCAACAAAACGTAAAACCAACTTTGTAAGAGGATGCGTGTGGATCATCGAGGGTATGGGGAGGAGTGGTTGATGGGGAGAGCAGTCCAACAACTAAAGAGAGGAAGCCAGTGTTTCCTCCAAAGAAGGGTAAGGTTTTGAGTTCCTGACATGATGATGGCTGGTTTGACTTGATGCTTAAACGCTTTGCTTAGAAATCTGCTTTGTCTCTCACCTGTGGCTACTGGTGAGGAAGAGGACTGACTAGATAAGAAGGCTCAGGCTTACCTTGCACTGATGATGATGGAGTAGGAAGTAGGACAACTGGTGGTCTAGGGGTGCTGCCTGTAAACCCTGCCTTGCCCCACAGTCATTCTGCAACCTGTGTATTGTCACATCCTGAATATCAGGTGGTGTTCTAGATGCTACCAATGTAGCAGTGAGCAAAGTAAGCCAAATTCGTGGTCCTTTTAGAGGTCATTCTCGTGCTGGAGGGAGACAATAAAAATATAAAATTAGAAGAGCAGAAAGCATGCCAGGAAAGGGGGAACAGCACACTGGGGAGGCAAGATGCTCTTAGAGGCGGGGTGGCCAGCCCAAAGGACACCATCCCCAGCAGCCTACTTTGCATGGCCTGGGCCCTCCTGTCTTTATTTTCAACATTTGAAGTGAGTAAACCAAATGATATTGGAAAGCCTATGTATCACTACATGTTGGTGGCCTTCCACTTTTTTTTAAAAGAACGTGTTTCCCCCAAGTGCAAAGGTTGGGAAATGTGGGGGATGCTAGAAAATCTTCCACGAAGAGCTGGGGAAGTGCATCATTAGATCACTGACCCTTTCCTTGTATATGTACTGTCTAATCCCAATTTCCAGCAGCAAAATTCTAGGATTCTAGGAACCTTGCATCTCTAAGAGTGTTTCTTCCAAAGAGCCCCCTGTGCTCTCAAATGTCCTTCAAATAGTGGGGTTTGAGGGAGGGTGGGCATGTATTTCTTGTGACCCCCAGGAACCAGGGGAGTTCACTGTCTAGTCCGCATGTGATTTCAGGAACTACTTTTTTGCTAAACTCTTGTTATTTGACTCAAATTTTTCTTACTCGTGGGCAGTACACACAGGGAGCTTTCATAGGATAATCACTACAGACACAGAGAAACCTTACAAATACAAAAGCTGTGGGCAGGAAAAGAAAAAGGCAGAACTCATTGTTCACACTATCTGTGACATGTAAGGAATAAAAATCTGTCACTTTGGGAGCCTTGGAGGAAGCAGATGGAAGGAAGATGATGTCTCGTCTACAGACCCCATCGAGGACCCAGGTCTCATGATTCTGGTCTGTGAATTTATTAAATGGGCACTAGGAGAGCTAAGAGTGGCTTCACTACAGCAAAAAGCCACTCCTGAAATGACTGATTGGCTCCTCAGCTGTGCCTCTCTTTTTGCCATTTAATAGGAAAATACAAAAAGTAGCTGGTGGTTTAACAGTACTTAATTTGTGCCAAACACTGTTAGAATCATTTGCATATGTTAAGTCACTTACTCTGAGGTTAGTACTGTTAATATCATTCCCATCATACAGATAAGAAAACTGAGGAGTAAAGAGTTTAAATAAATTGCCCAAGGCACACAGCTAGTCAATAGCCAAAGCGAGGTACAGACCCAGGCAGTCTGGATCCGTCTGTGATCCCGGCAGCTATGCTGTACGGGTATCATTCAGTTGTTCAACAGGTTACATACAGCAGAGTTCAAAGCCTGGGAGTCTAGGTTTAAAGTTAAAAGCACTGAACGTGATTAGGACTTATCTCGGTGCAGATCCTGGGTCTGTCTTTAGCATGTGTGGTTGGTTTACAGAGCCCTGAGATAGCACTGCTTTGGGGATTAATTTACTATTTTGAGTCTGTTGGTCACTTTTGCCACTGGGCAGAATTGAATGCTGAGAGGAAAAAAAAAACAGCAGTTTCTTTAATAAACGTCCTGGTTGATATGGTATGAGAAATGCAATAGAAACAGAAAACAACTGAATTGCATTAATGCATTCATTCCACAGACTTTGAGTTCCTACCATGTGAGCGCCCCTGATGTAAGCAGTTTTGGGCAGTGGGAAGTGCATGGGGGTGCTGGGAACTACTGCTAACTCAAGCCAGAATCTCCAGGAGGGCTTCCCAGAGGAGGTGATAACTGAGCTCAATATGGAAGGATGAACAAAGATAGCGGAATGAAGGGCAGAGAGGGCATTCTAGTTCAAAGGAACAGCAAAATCAGACTCCTAGAAACATGCAACAGCAAGACACGTTTGGGACTCGGCAAGTCCTCACGTGTGGCAGGCAGAAACATCATGTGTAAGACAGCGACAGGAAATGAGACTAAGGAGATTGGCAGGGGTAGACCATGAGGGGCCTTGTGTGGTGTGTTTAAAAATTTGAACTTTATCCTGACAACCAAGCGAAGCAACTAAAGGGGATCTTAAGCAGGGAAATGGCCTGATCAGCTCTGCTTTTTGAGAAAATGTGTTCTGGCAGCAAAAGAAAGAGTGGATTATTTGTAGATGGACTAGCAAGTTTAGAAGCTGTTGGAGTCCTACGGGGAGAGACTACGAAGGCCCGTGGGATGCACAGGAGAGGTGAGGAGGGGCTCAGACCAGCTGGCCTGGGGCAACCCAGAAGAACTTCAAGACAGCCTGCTCCCGGGGCCCTTACATACTGCTGCCGGTACTCACCCGGGGAATAAAATTGGCACTAAGCTGCGTCGTGTATGATATTTCGAAATATTAAACTTGCTTGGCTACGATCCCAAGTTAATTCTAGGAGTGTAATATTGAAAACATCTTTTTAACCCTCTGTGGCATTTTGGAGATTTTACCCTAGTTCATCAAATCTGAGAAGTCGACGGTTGTGAGATGCATCATTATTTGTGTTCCACTAGGAAAGAAAAAAAAATGTTGCTCATGAGACTATGGCACAGTGCTTATGTATCTACTTAGTTTTTCATTTTTTGAGAAGCTCTCTCTTCGATTTACTTGGATATAGATTTTTAAAAATGAGTCAGAACCCCAGCAGGAAACAGAGCACCCTTAACAAGGTGGGAGCACTAACGAGGGTTTGTTTGATGAGAAGAATATTTGCCAAGTGTGGGAACAGGGAGGGGTGAAGGCCCTCAGGGGCTGGTGACCGTGGGAAGCAGGTATCACTTCAGGCTGTAAGTGGTACACGAGGATCCTAGAGGGAGTTGATGGGGGATGGGGTGTAGAATATGGTCCCTGGCAGGAGCTGTGGCCTTTGGCAGAGGAATGCAGTCATGTCTAACCCACTGTCCAGCAGGGAAGGAGCCAGGGGAGTGAGCACCCTGACCTTTCTCCTCTCTCTCCAGGCTCCGGCCATTGCTTCCCATTGGCTGACCCCAACGGGAAGCCAGACGCAAGGGCCCTGGCCACCACAGTCCCTAGAGGTCAGCCCCCAGTGGGTAGCAAAAGGTAGAGAGTACATCTGGAGGGTCAAATAGGGAATTGCCAGAACACAGTTGGGTTTTTTTTTTTCCTATTTGTTTGTTTTTGCCTCCTGTCACTTGTGTATAGGCACGAAAGAAAACTCTCAGAAAAATAATTGCTTGAAGTATGCCACCAACCTCATGTTCAGGATCCCCAATGTCTAGTTTTTTCCACTCAGCATGATCCCCTGTGCCAACAGGAGCAGATGTCAAGATACAGTGTTTCTTAGAAGCGTGCCCCATGACCGTCTCTGCATCTAAGCCGCTGACACCCTGCCGGGCTGCTGCTGGGCCTTTTAAAAATTTGTTGCAAAATACACAGAAGTGAAATTTACCATTTTAACCAGTTTTGAGTATACACTTCAGTAGCATCAAATACGCTTACACTGTTGTGTGACCTATCATCAGCCTCCATCTCTAGCAGTTTTTCATCGCCCCAAACTGAAACTCCGTACCTGTTAAGCAATAACTCTCCATGATGTTGGGACTTTCCTGACCTTATCAGAAGGGGCCAACAGAAGACTTTCAGATCGAATTCACGCAAAGGTAGAAAATGTCAGGAAGACGATCCCTGCTGCCTGGCTGACAGCATTTATAAGGTATGATTCACTGTAAGATGCATCCTAATATCAGAGATCTTCAAATGTGGAAAAATAGGTTGCTCAGAATCAATGGAATCTGACGAAGCTCTAGAAAAGCACTTACGTTCCATGAATGGGTTTCAGGTGAGCCAAAGTATTGTTCTCCTTCGCTCTCAGGCAGGCAAACCCTAAGGCAGTTGGAACCCTTAGGCTTGAAACCCTTAGCCTCAAGTATGGTATCGTTATGCATTTATCCCAATGTGCCCTTAAACTATTACCATTTACTATGTAACATAGGAAGAGGCTAGGAAGCACAGCTTTGGAAGATGCCCTTCTTTAGTCTGGCCAGATTTCTGATATTACATTTACTACCGAATCATCTGCATGCATCAGGAGGCAGGGGATACTGATGGAAAAGCTGTTCAAATACGCTTGGACAAATGTAGCAGCAAAGCCGCACCCTGTTCCAGAGGATAGAAGACACATGAAGCCACTGAGATCCTTTCTGCATTCATGCTATGGAAAGGTCAAGTAGAAATGACTTAAGGATGCTTATTGGAAGCAAACCCATGCATACCCTTTCAGCCAGCAACTACATTTGTATTGGTTAGAATAGTTTTGACTAGAAGTAATATAAACCCAAACTCACCCGGCTGAAATGAAAAACTACTTCTCACACTTTAGAAGAAGTCCAGAGGGAGGGAGGCTTGGGGGCTGGTTAACTGAGCATCTCTGCTGTGCATGAAGGATGCAGGTTTCCCCTCTACCCTCCTTGGTTTCTTTGCCTCATGTCCAGGCTAGGTCCTCTCCTGTCGGTGGACAGGTTGCGGCAACTCCAGATGTAACAGAAGAATGTCCCCGAGCCCCTTATATTCTCAAGGCCGCCAGCCTCTTCCTGCTCCAGAATGGAATTGGATGCCTGGGTATTCACCGATGACTGCCAATGGGAATGGGACCACGTGACTGGCTAGACCAACCAGAGCTTCATTTGAGTCAGAAGGCATTGAGGGGGACCAGAAACCAAACCAATGCCGTTAGCAAAGAGATGGGGGCAGAGTGTCTTTTGGGTAGGGCAAGGGAAGTGTCTGCTGGCCCACTTTTAGGGCGCCGTCTCCTAAAGCTGCAACTCCCTGACGATTGTACACTCACTGTAGTATATTTTTAAAGGCAAACATTTAGAATTAACCAAACTGCCCATCAGTAGAGGATCCAACACTATGGGATGGCACAGCCATAGAGTAAAATAGTTATT
The DNA here is from genome assembly GCF_964662115.1 of Mustela nivalis. Taxonomy (NCBI): domain Eukaryota; kingdom Metazoa; phylum Chordata; class Mammalia; order Carnivora; family Mustelidae; genus Mustela; species Mustela nivalis. The sequence continues at coordinate 47,655,281 of NC_139031.1, forward strand.
TTAGTCTAGTTATATTATAGTTATAGCTTATTATAGTTATATTATTGTATTATTATTATATTTAGTATAGTTATATAGTTATATATTTTAGTATAGTTATAGATATCTATATAATCAACAGGGAAGGATGTGAGATATGGATTTACGAAAGGAACTGTAGAACCGTAAAGGGGGTTTGATCCCATTCTGATCCTTTTATGTGCACTCATGTACACAAATACACAAAACAGAGTTCGTGAGTTCTGATCTGAAGGGGATTCGGATGGGGTTGGTGGAAAAGAGGAACTTTCACTTAACAGGTTATATACTTTCTATTGTTTGACTTTTTAACTCAGGGTAATACTTTTGTAATTAAAAAAAAAAAGAGTAAGTTTGCCACAGGGGAAGAAGTCAGATAGAATGCGACCCTGGCAATAGTGCATTACTCAGTAATGAGATAATACTCCTCTCCTACATGACAGCCACATGTATAAATAAATTAATCCCTATTTTATTACTTCTTTCTGGAAGCCTCATGCCCACCCCGGAGGCGTCTGTCTCTGTAGCAGACAGTATAGCCTTTTGAGTGGGGCCAATCAATCCCATAGCAACTGGGGTGCCTGGATGGCTCAGTGGGTTAAAGCCTCTGCCTTTGGCTCAGGTCATGATCTCAGGGTCCTGGGATCGAGCCCTGTATCAGGCTTTCTGCTCAGTGGGGAGCCTGCTTCCCCCTCTTTCTCTGCCTACCTCTCTGCCTACTTGTGATCTCTCTCTCTCTCTGTCAAATAAATTTTTAAAAATTAAAAAAAAAAAAATCCCACAGCAACTAACCACACGTGGCTATTTGCACTTCGATTGATGACGATGAAATAAAACAATGGCTCCGTCACACTAGCCACATTTGAAGCCTCAGCAACTATGCGGGGCCAGCGGCTGCCTCGCTGGATGGCTTAGATTCTAGCGCATCTGTCTCTGCAGAGAGGTCTCACGGGCTGTGTGACTCCAAGCCTGGCCGCTAGAATTCCAGTGCAGGCTTCATTTCTAGTAGCCATGTGGCTCTGGGCAAGTGAGTTAACATCTTTCTTCCTTTCTAGGCATTGAAACAGGGATGATGAGCTTTACCTCACAGAACTGTGAAGCAGATTAAAATTCTCGGTGCCTGGTACCTGGTATATCGTCGATGAAGTTTCCTGTAACTGTGATAACTGTTTTTAGGACTGTTTCTACCACCATTGACTGAACACTTCACTGAGTGTTGGGCATTTTCCTCACACCTTTATCTTAGGCTAAAACTGAGGTTTGACAAGCGAAGTAAAGCTACCTCTTCTCACTGAAACAGGAGGGGCTGAGTCTGAGCCTGGACCTATCCCAAGGCTTGTGCTCCTAGTGTTTAATCTGTGAGTGACCTTTTCTTAGGGGGTTGGGAGGACTGAGTAGTTAACCCTCCCTCTGGCATCTTTGTCCCCCCCCAACCCCCACCTTTTTCTTCTCTTTCTGAACAAGAGCTGGCTGATTCAAGAGGATGATAAGATTTGAGATTTCTACTACATTTTCTTTTTCTTTTCTCTTTTTCTTCAATGGTGGAAGAAAAGGTTAGAGATGAGACAATAATGAAGTATGTTAGCAGCCGAATACCCATTCTCTACGGTGTGCAAATATTCTCAGTTCCTTGTGGGGTTTCCTAAAGTCGAATAGTCCTTTTAAAAGGAAACCACTTGTGATCAAATTAAAGAAGGGGAGCTCTCGCTTGAAGATGAAGCAGGAAGAGACAATTATCTTCAACAGCTCCTAATCAAAGTTTAAAATCATCATATGTCTCCGCTTAAAGGTTCAGTTACACATAACCCTTGCTTGGGGGGAGGGGGTCTGTAGGAAAGCATGTGGGTCACCGCAGACAGTGATGAAAGAGGCTCATGGAAGACAGGAGGCTGGAGGTGCTCTTTCACTCATGTACTTGGGAGGAGACTCGTGTTGGACACATCTTCTCAGGCTGGACCTGGCTTCCTTTTCGTTGGTGGAAATGGCATCCTTTGCTGGGGAAACTTTAGAATTGCTTTCCTGGTGGTGCTGCATGCTGTCAAAAAGATGTGCTCTGTTTCAGCAGGGAGAATAAAACCTTGCAGCAGCACAGCAGAGAACTGGTATCTGCAGATAAGGTCTTGCTTTGTATTTCATTTCTTATGCTACAATTCCAGTTGGCTACTGTTTCCTTGTGAGTCAACATTTATATTGAAGTTATTACCATGAGCTGAAGTGCTATGGAAAACACGCCTTCAGGTTTTTTTCACTCTTTCTAAGCTGAGTGAGAAAGAGAGGGAGAGAGGGAGGAAGGCAAAGTGTGTGAGGTGTCTGTGTGTGTGTTTGCGTGTGCACGCGCTAGGGGAGAGGGAAGACCGCTAATGCAGCTTTTGAAAGGCCATTGCAACTGGCTTGTTAGGGTGTCCTGGTGTTGTGTCTGGGGATCAGAAGAGGATGGTTAAGCAAGACCATCTCGGGCTGTTAAACCATGTGATGTTAACCGTTGACCGGGGTTTATCTGTACCCTGTGAAAACCCATTATGGAATTTAGTTCACCTCTCTAACTTCCAAGTGGTGAATTTGAAATTATCGGAGGCGCTTCACCATAAAATTAACAGTGGTTAACTTACTTTGAAAAACTTGAATACAACTTGACTAGGAAAAAACAGGAACTAGTAGGAAACTTTTTCTCTTTTATACTGGATCTTCCTCTCCGATGCAAATCACGAGGGTTGTTTTTTTGTTGTTGTTTCTGAAAGTGATTTATTGAGAATAAATTGTAGCACAACGCCTGGAACATGGGCCATGCTGCCTTCCAGTCTAGGCTCCACCATGGCAGGGTCATCTGTGCTTGACTTATTGCTACATTCCAATACCTATCACTGCTCCTGGAACAGTGTAGCCATTCCATAAATATTTGAATGAATGGGTGTGTGGCTCCTAAGCTTTGTGTGTGGGTGTGTCTAAATATCTTTACTTTGAGAGCTAATATAATTTCAATTTGCACTGATGTTGGCTTCTCGGATGTTTGATGTGATGATAGGTGAGATCACCACATCCTTCCACATACGTGCCTGCCAAGTTTTTCTCCTGTGGAATTAGTTAAAGCATATATTTCGTTTCCAACATTTCTTTTTGGGTTGATCCCGGATGGAGAAGTTTCCAGCCTGGAATGATTACAATTCAAAGAAACTTTTTTTCCTTATTCTTCCTGATGCCGACACACCCACTTCTCTCTTTTAAAAATGATAGCATTACATCTTGGATTAATGTAATGAAGCCCAGGGATCTTCAGACTGGGGGCTGTACATCCCAGGGAGTAGATAAAGACTTTGTAGAGGGATACTTGGGCATTGAAATGTGAGAATTGATTCTGTATCCTCAGTGTCCTCTTTGGTGATTTTCTAAAACAGACCTGCCTTAGGATCCTGTGGGCTCTGTTTTTTTCTCCTCTCCTACTGCTCCTTTTCCTAGTGCTCTTCTCCCACTCTACAAAAGAAAGGCTCTTTATCTTACCCTCACCCATCTCAAATCTTTTTAAAGTGTGTTGCCTGGAGTATAAAAATCTTTGAGATACCAAACAAAGGGGCAATTTCATTTGACAACATATATTTATTAAATACAACTATGAGGATGCCTGGGTGGCTCAGTCAGCTAAGCATCTGACTCTTGGTTTCCACTCAGGTGATGATTTCAGGGTCATGAGATCGAGCCCAGCATGGGGCTGCTTGCTCAGTGTGGAGTCTGCTTGGGTTTCTTTCTCCCTCTCCTTCTGTCCCCATCTCCCATCCCCATGCTCATATAAATAAATAAATATGTATATACATTACATATATCCCAAAAAGAGAGAGAGAGAGAACATTGGGACAGCTGGGTGGCTCAATCAGGTAAGTGTCTGGCTCTTGATCTCAGCTCAAGTCTTTATCTCAATATCATGAGTTCAAGCCCCTCACTGGGCCCCGGGCTGGGTGCAGCATGGGCCACTTTTAAAAACAAAAGAGAGAGAACACTATAAATACCCAAATTATTAAATAAAGAGCTTGTTTATATATTTTTAAAATGGCTAATTTGTTGGTATCAAGTTGCTATGACATTTAAGTTTCACTGGATATATATGAAAGAATAGTGTCACAATTTTATTTTAGAATCTCAATATTTACAATTATCAGAAAATGCATCCTATGAAATTAATTAAACTTAGGAAACATGTTAAGTACTTAAGTACTTAAATTTGTGCTGAGGGCACACAATTTTTCAAAAATTGCGATGGAGTGGGGCAGGGGAGCCATGTAAATAACCCTGCGGAGACCACACCAGAGCTTTTGTGTTTTGGAAAGGGAGCTGCTAGGTGAGTGGCACAATGCACATGTGACAACACGGCCTGGTTGTAACTGATATTTGTACTAAAGCTTTCCCTGAAGGGACAGGAAGAAAAGAGTGCAGACCACTTAAAAAATGTTGACTTAATAATCGCTGATTTTAAATGTCCAATGTAAATACGAATGATGAAATTTTGCAGTCATTCTGGATTGTCATCTGCAGAGGCCAGAAAAGTATGATAACATAATTCAGATACTAATCAAGGTTGGTGAGCCTCTCTGCAGTTATAACCTGGAAAGCCTTATCCTCAGGCACTAGCACTAGGGGGTATAGAGCCCCCTTCCCAGGGAAATGGCATGAACGCACTCAAGTTGGGTAGAACCTTGCTCATGATGCACAGCCCCCTGTGTTGTCCAACATGGAAACCTGTTGTACTTTGCGCATACCGCTAATATTAAGTGAGCACCTACTATGTGCCAGGTGTAGTGCTCAGGGGTGATGCAAAAGGACATGACCTATTTGTGGCTGGGCTCAATGTCTACCTCCTGGAGATGATCAGATGAGCTTTGCTGGGGGAAAGATAAGCAAGGAGAAGCTGAAGACACCATGCCTAGTGCTAGCATGCAGTCATCACAGCTGTTATTAATTAATAAAAAGTAAAGCTGCTACTACTGTTTACTGGTACCACCAATATTAACTCTAGCTCTGGTTACTGCCTCCAGGATTACTGCCTAGGTCCAGTACATCTTATTTCCAGAGGCACCACTGGAAAGAGCACCAATCTGGATTTTTTTTTTTTTTAATGCGTCTGGCACTGTTTTAAACACTTTACAGACCTTGCCTCATTTATTCCTTGCAACTGGACATTATTGTGTCCCTTTCACAAATGAGACAGCTGAGGCACAGGGAAGTTACATTACTTGCTCGAGAGCAAACAGCTATTAAGGAGGGGAGCCTGGATTCAATCCCAGGCAATCCAGCTCCACGATATTAACCCTTCCCTCTTAATCACAATAGAATTAAGAGTTAATATTTATGGAGCACTTAATCTGGATCAGGCCTTGTGCTAGGCACTTTACATAAATTATCTGATTTAATTTTCACAGTAAAGTAACTCCGGCTTATTATTTCCAATTTACAAGGAAACAGAGGCATAAGGCAGTTAAGAAACTTGACCAAGATCACGATGCTGGCAAATGGCAAAACGAGGATATGGAGCAAGGATCCCATCCAGATCCCCGGAAACCCATTCTCTGGAGCTCCATAGCAGCTCCTCGCCAGAGTTACTTCCACAGCTGATGGCTTTAATTCAGGGCTTCCTTCATTAGGGCCCCTGAGCCCCCTTTCACCCCCTTGCTTACTCACATCAGAAGCTGCCACAGCGCAGGGCACCTGGGTGGCTCGGTCAGCTGAGTGTCCAACTCTTAATTTTGGCTCAGGTCATGATCTCAGGGGTGTGAGATGGAGTCCTGCATGGGGCTCTGCACTGGGTGTACAGCCTGTTTGGGATTCTCTCTCTCCCTCTCCCTTTGCCCCTTGCTGCCTCCCCCACCCTCTCATAAAGAAGAAGAATAAGAAGAAAAAGGAGGAGAAGGAGAAGAAGGGAAAAGGACAAAGAAGAAGAGGGGGAAAAAAAAGAAGCAGCTTACGCAGTGTCTCAACACACCATTAAACTTCAAAACGCCTCGCCCTTAAAATCTTTAGTGTCACTGTTACTGAACGGAGGATTTGAAAAGTGCCAAGGTTGCTTTAATGATCAGGGTGGGAGATAGAGAAATCACACGGAATCTGAATCTTAATAGCTGCTATCTCAAACCCGGTTATGTCACTGTTTTCACGATGGTACAGTTTAGAGATGGGGTCATCATCAAACGACAGGGTAAGAACTAAAGCTGGTTCTTCTTACTACACCAATCATAATCTGACTTTGAAGCAATTGGTGTGAGATGATGACTTTTGGCTGCTTGTTTCTACCAATGAGCCCTCACAAGTAAATAGAGATGCCCCCCGACACTGCTGTCTCTGAGGTCCGCCACTGTTCAAGCAGCGGTTAGCACAGTTCACAGTTGAGATCCTGGCCAGAGAAGCAGCCAGCCACGGCTTAGCAGCTAAGGGACACACACAATGTAGGTGTGCTGGCGTGCTGCAGGGGCTCTGAGGTCGGGGAGTGTCTCCCTCTTGGCAAAGGATTTATTTCATAAACATTTATTAAGGACCTGCTGCTCACCAGATACTGTCAGGTACTGGTTCTACAAAGATGAGTAGAATGCAGTTCTTGCCCTACAGAAACTTGGAACCTGAAACAATAGATAAAAGTCTACACAGGGGCCCCTGGGTGGTGCCATTGGTTAGGCACCCAATTCTTGGTTTCAGCTCAGGTTGTGATCTCAGGCTCTGTGCTCCACGTGGAATCTGCCTGGGATTCTCTTGCTCTCCCTCTGCCCTTCCCACATGTGCTCTTTCTCAAATAAATAAATAAATAAATAAATAAATAAATAAATATATTTTTAAATGTACACAAGTCCCTGTCCCACACAGTGACAGGTAGGTATTTAAAAGGTTGGGGATGGCACCAAGGAAGCAGGGTACATCTAGTTTGAGAAGTGAGGATCTGGGGATACATCCCGAAGTTGGTGTTATAGATTGAATGTTTGTGTCCCTCAAAATATATATAATGGCACCTAATCCCTAGTGTGATGGTGTTAGAAGGAGGTGATTAGGTCATGAGGGCAGAGGCTTCATGAATGGGATTAGGGCCCTCATAAAAGAGACCCCAGAGAGACCCCTTCTCTCCTCTTACTATGTGAAGACACAACAAAAAGATCACTGTCTATAAACCATGAAGCTGGCTCTCTCCAGACACTAAATCTGCCAGCACCTTGATCTTGGACTTCCCAGCCTTCAGAATTCTAAGGAACAACATTTTGTTGTTCATAAGCCACCTTGATTATGGTAATCTTGAAGTTCTCGAAGGATAAACGGGAACCCAAAGATGAAGAGAAGGGAGAAGAGCACTCCAGATAGCGGCCTGAGGAAACACATGGCGTCACTGAGTTGCACGTCAAATCAGGCTCTCGCGTGGCTGTTGTAATGTGGTCTTGTAAGTGTTGGAGGCCGGCGACCAGGCGAGGGAGGCAGGCGCAGACCACGCATCATGATGGGCTCCATATGCGATGCTGGTGGACTTGAACTTTCTGTTGAATGCCCTGAGGAGCCTCTGAAGGACCATAGGTAGGAAAACATGGGGTCAGATGAACATTTTGAGAAATAGCTCCGGCTGCAGAGAACGGTATGATCTGGAGCAGGTATGCGGGGCGTTGGGCGGGGGAGCTGGGCAGGAAGTCTGGAGGACGACCGACCAGACGGGAGGTAAGGGTAGTAATCCTGTGAAATTGCGCGAGACCCTCAAGCAGTGGAATAAGCCAAATTTAGTATCGGCCTGAGTGTGGACAGTAAAAAGAAAAAAATAAAGTTTAGGCCGATCGATTTCTGGCTTGCAATGTTTCTGGGTTACCACATTGGGAGGGGGTGGTGGGAGCACAAAAGAGATGGGAATTTTCAGTCACATGTCAGTGAACCTCATGCTTAATTAATTCACATCATTTGTGGGACTGATACATGCTCTCATGTGAGGACTTGCAAATATTATCAGCTCCGATAAATCGTTTTATGGTTATTCAATGAAAAATCTTCGACACATAAGATTTCATTTCTGTAACTCTGGTTTTCACTTCTACCAAATTCTTAGAACAAATCTTCCTGGGTCCTGGGGAATTCAAGGATAGGATGAAATGCATGTTTGGATTTTACTTCTCACCACCTGTCTAAACCCAGAGAATCACAGCTGGTCTTCTGTTCGTCATGTCCACTTACTCTGTTTTTTGGTGCTTTGACACGCTGGAACCTTGCTAACTCTGGACAGACTTTCTTTTCCAGAGCAAGCTAATCCCTAGGGATGACAGACAACTCACCTGGGAGCATACCTTTTCTAGGCAAATCAACCAATCTGGGGCCTACACCTCCAACGATCTCCTGTTTTGGGGGTTCTTACTCATTGCGCCCCTATTCCCCTGCCCAAATCGCCCCAGAGCCGGAATACCAGATAACTAGAGATCATCCGTACATACCAGAGACCATTGAAATTATTCCAACTCGCCAGGACTAAACCTGCTTACCTTGCTTTGTCCATTCCTTCCTGCGGAAACCACAGTAAAGGCTCTTGCCTGTGTTTTCCCTGCTCTCCCTCTGCCTCCTACTGACCTTGATGCTTCCCCAGGGGGCCCTGCATGGCACGCTAAGCCTTCTGTTTCTAGTGATCTGATGGTATTAATAACTTCTTTTTTAATGGCAGGTCTTTTCTGTATCTGCCTGCCTCAGCATACCTAATTCAAACAAATCCCAGATACCCTTAAAGCAGTGTGTGCCTTGATTCCCTGGCAGACGGACCAGTGTACAATTCTTCATCAGGACCCACGGCTAAGATGTTTTGGAAAGGGAAAGACGCAAAAGCGGGAGGACCTGAGTAAATGATGTTCGTTGATTTATTCCCATTCATGGTGTTTGCTTTACCAAAGTGCTGAGTCGGTATTGCTGGGCATTTGGGTTTTAGATTTGATGCATCATTAGTTATTAATGAAGTCGTGTTATTGAATCCTTAAAGGAAGTACCTACATACCCCTTTAGGTGCTTACTGTTTGTCTCCTCTGAATATTTGTTGTGTTAATTCATGTTCACGTAGCACTTGTAAACTGCATAGGGTACATTTCCACAGGTAAATTAGATGCTTAATAAGAAATAAAATATATGCTCCTGGGAGCTTGTAGTTAAGAAAACTATGTTATTTAGAATTAATATTATATACTAGGTGGTTGTGACTCAGGTCGCCTTTCATTGAAAAGGAAAGAAATCCTTTCCCTGGGAGCCATGATGGAGCACATGAGTCCTGAATGAGTCATTGCCACATGTGCTACGGGAGGGCTGATCCACTGCCTCTCTTCTTCTGAGCTGCTGCTGCTGCCGAAACAATCATGCATTGAGCACAGCGGTTTGTTAGCAGAAACTGAGGACTAAGTGACACCTAGGACCGATTCAGTTCCAGTGTATATACAGTTAAAGCCAACCCAGGATAAAAACATCTGTATTTACACAACAGACAGATTAAGGATAATAGTTCAGTTTCCAGAGGATTTACCACTGTATGCTCTTTTAAAATAAACTAACCCTGAGATGCCTGGGTGGCTCAGTCAGTTAAGCATCTGCCTTTGGCTCAGATCATGATCCCAGAGTCTTGGGATTGAGTCCCGTCTGGGGCTCTCTGCTCAGTGGGGAGCCTGATTCTTCTCCCTTTGCCTGCTGCTCCCCCTGCTTGTGCTCTCTCTCTGACAAATAAATACATAAAATATCTTTTAAAAGTTAAATAAAATGAACTAACCTTATATAAAGTATGACTTGATTTTTTTAAAAGATTTTATTTATTTATTTATTTATTTATTTATTTATTTATCAGAGAGAGAGAGAGCACAAGCAGGCAGGGTTGTAGGCAGAGGCAGAGAGAGGAGCAGGCTCCCTAACGTGCAAGGAGCCTGATGTGGGACTTGATCCCAGGACACTGGGATCATGTCCTGAGCTGAAGGCAGCTGCCAACTGAGCCACCTAGGTGTCCCATGACTTGATTTTTTAAAGCATCCCTCCTGTAGGCAATTTTGGGGGGGGGGTGGCATGCAGGAAGGGGTGGGAGCAGAGTCTGTGGTACAAAGGAAGGCAGGGGGAGAGATGGTGGGGGGAGACCTGGAATTTAGCAGTTTGTTTTTAGGTTGTTTATGACTTTATCTCCATGTTCTGTTATCTTCCAAATTGAGATGTCCTTTAGAACATATTGTGGTATGCAGAGTTGGAGGCTTGATGGAAGAGTATTAAAAGGTTAACTGAATATATAAAGGTCTAGCATTCCTAATGTAATGGGAATGCTAACAGTCTTTGGAAGGGTCTAAATAACCCTGCCTTCAGTAGGGCAGCTTATAGATCTCCAAGCACGTGACATGCATGATCTCATTGGTCTTCGTAACAATCCTATGGAGGAGAAAGCAAGGTGATATTTTCATCTCCATTTCCCTGATCGGGTCCACAGTCACAGGGGTCACAAGAGGTGGGGCTGGGACTGGAACACAATCCCTCCCCGCCCAGTCTAGGGCATGTCCTATAACCCCAGGAGCCCCCTCTCCCACTGCCCTTGGTGTGAGTGAGCCAGAAACCCCCGATTTATCATTTCAACTCCCTGAATTTTCTATCATTTTCATCACCTCTGCAAGAAAACCAGTCTTCCTTGCTACTTCACCAGTGTGTCTCAGCCAGCTCTGAAATGTGGCTTTAGCAATTCCTGGTTGTCATTTGTAACTGCAGATATTGATAGTAGAAAATATTTACTCCTGAAGCCCTAAGGAAAAGTGATGTGAGTTGTGTGACTTTCTTGCCAAACAATCATTGGCTTCTTCATAGTAAGAAGAAATGTTGAGAGATGCATTTACTTGTGGTGATGAATGTTTATATAAAATGAGAATTTGAAAACTATTTAGAAAATAATCCAGTTTTAGAGAAATTATATTAATGGTGTCCTCGTTAGTAATATATGGCAAATACTGTCTTAGGAATGGAAAATTCAATGCAAACATTATTAAAATAATCCTGCTGTAATAAAACATATCTTCAAAAGAAAGACTTAGAGGAGCCTGGGTGGCTCAGTCGAGTACCAACTCCTGGTTTCAGCTCAGGTCATGATCTCAGGGCTGCAGGATCGAGCCCTGTGTGGGGTCCATGCTCAGCACTGAGTCCACTTGAGATTCTCTCTCCCTCTCTCTCTGCCCCTCCCACTTGTGCATGCTCTCTTTCAAATAAAGTAAATCTTTAAAAAAAATAAAGACTTTTAATAAGTCAGATATAATTATTGTCCAATGAATATGTATGTTAGGATAGGCACCTTAGGAAGGGCAGATATGCCTGGAGTGAGACCTCAGGGGAGAACCTCCTTCACTCAGAGGGGAATTCTCCCCACAGTAATGGATAGGTACTGAGCTCAAATCAATTTGACTCAAGTATGGATAACAGCTTCTTCAATAGCAAGAACCTTCTGTGGTTTCCCTTTTCAGACAAGAAGCTGTCCCCTGGAATGAGCTGAACTGCTGTTGAATGCCTGACACCAGAAAGGGCACCCTGTCCTACTTGACTGGGTGCAGAGGGAAAAAATAAGATATGGTGAACACCTGATTCTTAGAAAAAGATAGAATCCCATAACTTCTCTGACCCCATCAGAAGTTTTCAAGACCAACATTACAGGTCATGTGTGATCTTCATACTGACTCGATTTTGTTGAATTTCATGCTTAGAATTATCTTTGGGATTTGTGGCCAATATGCCTTTGAGTTCTGAGTTTTGATTTTGTAAGCAACCTTGAGTTTTTTAGCAATTTCTTGACTTCTTGACCGAACCCACTATAAATGCAAAATGAGGCAATGGAAGGGATAGCTATTGTGTAATTAATCAGTATAATGCAGTGGCAATATGATGTGGTAGAAAGGTTACAGGTGTTCACATCCTCACCTTGCTTCTTTCTAACCTTAGATATTTAGATCTAACCTTAGGTCTAACCTCAGATATCTAACTTTTGATAACATAAGATATTATTTAGTTATTTGTATCAAATTTTCCTTTTCTTAAACAGGATTGCAGATGCCTGATTTGCTGGGTCATTGAGTAGTACATGCATCAAATATATATGGCATTCTCATATGCTTGACTCACAGAAAGTGCTTAAAAATATAAGTCTGCGAAGGTCAAAGTAAGATTCAGCATGAGAAGATTCAACCTTGATTCATCCATGTAGTCTAAATATCCACCATAAATTCTTGAGAGCAAACAAGTAACAATGATTTTACTTGCTGTATATTCAACATGGTTCAGCCAAACGGAAAATGCTGTTCCCTAAGATAGGGATGTTAAATAGGTTTCATCTAATGTGTAATCTTAATCTGCTGGTTGGTGGTACCTGCCCAAGAGCTGTATCAAGGAGACCAGGGCTATGTGCGGCTTCAAAGGATCGATTAGTCATGTCTGATGCGGCGTTGGGAGTAGGGAGTGGTGGCACGTGGGCACGCATCTTCCTTGCCTGGTCAATGATGTTCTTCCTCATGCCTTTACCCACAAAAGAGATTTCTCTTTTTCTCTTGTTGCTAAAATGCATGCAAGATACCCAGAAGTAATTCTTCATTATTGGAAAGAAAGGCAGCTCGTTTAAGTGAGACTATGGAAGGGCAGAGAGCGTGAAAACTATTCTCCCTGGTTTCATGTCTCCAAATGTCTATGCTTTGCACCTAGCCCTTCAGCCACATTGAAATGTCTCACATTTCCCAGGATGTCCTTTCCCTTTTGTAACCACACACCTTGGCATGTGCTCTTTCTGCTCCTGAGAATACGATTTCCCATGTTTTGCCACTTGGCAAATTCCACTTACCCTTTGAGCTTAGTCTCAAGTGGAGGTTCTTACTGGAGGGAGGCCTGGTGGCTTCTGATTTTCCTTATGCCCTTGAAGCGTGGCTCAGACTAGGCCCATAATAAATAGATGTTGTTTGAACAAAGTACGTGGGTATAAAGAGGGATATGTGGATGAGCTAGAAATCAGGGATTTCCCAAGAAAATAACTATATTTTCTATGTGCTATATTGCTTCCCCACAGCATCTGTAAAAGCTTCTTTTTTGAGTGGCTTTGTATTTTGAAGGGGTACTAGCTCTGATTCAGGGTCAAGATACAAAGCAAAGTTAATATTTGAAATGGGCTTGCTGAATGATGATGATTGAGTCTTATAGGATATAAGACTAGCAAGATTTGAACCTTAAAAAAATTGTGTCAAAGTACAGCTAACATGAAATTTACCACCATATCTATTTTTAAGTGCATGTTTCAGTGGGCTTAAGTACATTCACACTGTTGCACAATCATTACCACTACCCATCTCCAGAAATCTTTTCATCTTGCAAAACTGAAACTCTATACTGATTAAACAGTGTTTCCTTATCCTCCCTCCCCTCAGCCCCTGGCAACCACCATCTGCTCTCTGTCTCTACGAGTCTGATTATTCTAGATAACTCTGCTAAGTGGAATCATACAGTCCTTGTCTTCTCGCGATGGGCTCCTTTAACTGACCGTAGTGTTCTCAAAGCTCATCGGCATGGTAGCATGCATCAGAATTTCCTGCCTTTGTGAAGCAGATAGTCCATTACATGTGCATTTCACATCGTATTTATCCATTCATCTGTCCACAGACACTTGAGTGGCCTCCACCCCTTGGCTATGGTGAATAATGTTGCTGTACCCAGGAGTGTACAAATAATCTTTTCAAATCCCTGCTTTCAGTTCTCTTGAGTGTGCACTCAGAGCTATAAGCAGCAAATTATATGTTAATTTTTTGAGAAACAACCAGCCTGTTTTTCATAGCACCTGCGGCATTTCACTTCCCCACTAATGGTGCACAAAGGGATCCAGTTTGCCCACATCCTTGCCAACACTTGTTATTTTCTGGGTTTTCCTGGACAATTGTCACCCTAATGGTTGTGAGATGGTATTTGATTGCACTTTTGATTTGCATTTTCCTCATTATTTGTGGTCTTTATGTGCTTATTCACTGTTTGGATATCTTATTTGAAGAAATATCCATTCAAATCCTTTACTCATTTTTTAATCAGGTTGTTTGATTTTTGTTGTTGATTTCTAGGGTTCTTTATATAGTCTAGATATTAACTCCTTACCTTAAATGTCACTTGCAAATATTCTCTCCCATTCTTCCTGTTGCCTGTTCACTCAACTATGCCTTTTGGTGCACAGAAGTTTTAAATTTTTATGCAGTCCAGTTTATCTTTCTTTGCTGTCGCTTCCTGTGCTCTTGGTGCCAGACATCATTGCCAAATCCAATGTCATAGAGTTTTTCCTCATTGACAAATTTAATGTCGTAAAGATTTTCCTGTATGTTTTCTTCTAAGAGATCCATTTTGAACTAATTTTTATGTACGATGCAAGGTAAGTCACAACTTCTTTGCTTCTCATATAAATATCCAGTTTCCTCAATACTATTTGTTGAAAAGGCTGCCCTTTCCCCCACTGAACAGTGTTAGCATTCTTGTTGAAAATCATTTGACCATAAATGTGAGGGTTTATTTCCAGGTAACTGTATTCCCTTGATCTACATGTCTGTCTTTAGACCAGTACTGGACTGTTTTGATTTCTGTAGCATTGTAATAAGTTTTGAAATAAGGAAGTGTGAGAGAGTGGGAATTCTGGGTGGCCCAGAAAGGGCCATTCCGTCTCTTAATCTATCTTAATCAACTGTCTCCAGATACATGCATTTTGGCCTCTGAAAAAACGAACTTTTAGACAGAACCTGCCTATCCTCTATTGATCATACCTGTGAATAACACTTGTTATTTCATAAAAATTCAATTGCCAGAGAACACCTTGGTATCCTCTAGATATAAAATACAAGAACAGCTTCAGTTTGGGCATTTAAGGAAGTTTGGGGCCACCGTTACAGGCAGGCTGGATCTGATGGAAGGTATGAGAATTATTTTGCAAATGGAATGTCTGGAGTTATTTTATTATTTTTTTTCCCACAGAGCGTATTTATTTCTCTTTGACAGTTTTTGAGGTTATGGACTCTATTTCTATCTGAAGGAAGAAAGTGGTATACAATAAAGTCTTGTGGCATTAGGCCTAGTAAACCAGATGTACTGATTTTCTTTTAGATGAGGACACCCATTTCAATAACTGAAGGAACTGAGAATGTTTGACATTCTGTGAACATGCTAAGCTGACTTTAAGTGAAAAATGATCCCCGGTTCTTTCATTCTTGCTTTAAAAATAAACTATATAATTAAATGGCTATAGATACTGCTTTTGTGGGGAGGAAAACAGCAGCCGGATTCTTTGCAATCATGCCAACAAGGCAGTAGCCTTCCTATCCCTTTGGCGAAATAGAGAATCAATACCAATCAGGAAAAAAATGCTAACAAAAGGGAAAAATCTCGTGGGAACCACAGGCCATAAAAGATTTAAAATGTGAATAAAACATCATAGGTCAGCATTAAAATAGACAATACATTTCTCTACCAAGACAAAGCATCTAGCCGCTAAGCAGAGGCACGACACAGACTCAACCGGACTTAGAGGACAGAAAGAAAGACCTGTACAACCATTTGTCCCTTCACTTCCATGAGGAAGTGAGTCTCCTTTCACAAGGAGATGGTCACTCCAAAATCAACATTTGGTGTCAGACGTTTCCCATTTTGGGAAGGTAAACGTCTCTGGGAATAGAAATCTTGCCCGTATATGATTTCTAGGATTATTAGAACAAAGAAGTCAGACTTGCTTTTAAAAAGGGAAAGACGATTACCTGTTGGTTAATTTTGTAAGGGAATAAGATGTTTTGAAATACAACCTGGGGAAATGATGAAGTAAAAAAGAAAAAAGAAAAAAAAAAGGCCCAGCATAGATAAGCTGTGTTCTGACTGAAAAGAAACTAAAGCCATCTCCAGTTAGAAGGGTTTTATGGACTAGTGGAGAGGAATGCTCAGTAGCTGATAATTCTTTGGGACCATCAGTTCTCACTGAGTGGCCTCTCATCATGGGAATTTCCATATTTCAAAGCCAAATTTTTAAAAAAACAAAACAAAACAAAAGCAAAATAGAAAACACTGTTTTGGCATCCAGCCATTATCAAGGGAGTGCATTTGGAAAATATAGATAAATTTTATTATTTTTTGCCAAGTCATGGAGCGTGGGACTGTATCCTCACCACTTGAAAGTGATCAACCTTCAATCAGAGGCAGTGGATGGGAGGTGACCCCAGGCGACCTGATCTCACACATGTCCCTTAAAGTTGCTGGTCTACCAGCACTCCTGCCCTAATGGTCTCAGCTCCAGAGTCAGGCTGGCCAAGGTAAACTAAATATCTATGTTAATGACTAGAGTGTATTAGACACCCGCACATGGACTGCACAGCACTACAAATTTAGAATTTAGAATGTTTTCAAAGCAGTTCGTAGAACCAAATCTATGTCTTTGTATTACAAAGAACTACAGAGTTTACTACAGAGGCATAGTAACAACATCTAGTTCCTGTTCCTGTGTTTCAACTGGCCATCTGGCTTTTTTTAATCTTTTGAAGTTCATGTAATAGTGGCTACTGCTTACTGAGCACCCACGCATGTGCATGGCGGTATGCTAAACCCTTTATTGATATGGGGTTTTGCATTTAATTCTCATAGCATCCCTGTGAGGTAGAGGATATTATTACAGCCACTTCAGAAGTACAGAAACCGAGGCTTGGTGAACTTGGCCAAGGCCACCCAGCTCTACCACCGAAAACGAGCCAAGGCAGTTTGAAGGCAGTGTGGGCTCCTGACAGGAGCTGCCCGCTGCTTGTCCTGATGAATTTCATCCCGTTTTCTTCCTTTCAGTGTTGTCTTGCCCATCTATTTCGCCTTTTCCAGAATTGTCTGTCTTACAGGATCTATCTAGTTATTTAGAAACGCTTGTTTCTCAGTGTTAAATGGAACTCATATCAATATTTGATGTATTTATTGTCCTTGCTCTTCCAGCTTGCCGGGCTTCAGTGACAGCATTTTTTGTCCGGTTTAGAGGCAGCCTGTGGAGGAGATCACGAGACATCTGTTATTTACATATGAACGTGTGAGATCTACAGATTATAACGAGGGCATCTGATAATGCAGTGTCTCTACTGCCCTCTGCCTTGTTCTTCAAATGGTGACATAGACCACTAGCACCTGGCTGGGTGTTCTCCTGAGCAATCATAGTTGTGGAAAGATCTAGAAGGCAGGGTTTCTTTTCTCTCCTTCTCTCTCTCTCTCTCGCTCACTCTTAGTTTCTTTCTTTCTTTTATGGTTACTCTTCCTTCAGATAAAGTTGTTGGACAGCTGGCCTCCAACTGGGAATATTCTAATTAAGCAATGTAAGAAGAATTGAATGGTGCAAACAATGTTTGTGAACAATGAAGTAAAAATTTTATGTCTCCTGTTTATCATAGCTAAAAATAGAGAATGATGTAAATATGTCTAAATAAGGGATTGGTTACATAAATTATATGCCATCCATGTGTTAGAATATCATGCCGCCCTGAAAATGCATATTTTATTTTATTTTTTAAAAGATTTTATTTATTTATTTGAGAGAGAGAGAGCACGCGCGCACAGGGGAGAGGAAGAGGGAGAGAGAATCTCAAGCAGACTCTGCACTGAGCACAGAGCTCAATACAGGGCTGAATCTCACGACCCTAAGATCATACATAACTGACCCCAAATCAAGAGTCAACACCTCACCGACTGAGCCACCAAGCTGCACCCCAAAAGTCATATTTTAGAACAGATTTTAGAGGTATAGGAGAGGGACCCTGGGTGGCTCAGCTGGTTAAGTGTCTGCCTTTGGCTCAGGTCATGAGCCCAGGGTCCTGAGATCGAGTCCCACATTGGGATCCCTGCTCTGTGAGGTGCCTGCATCTCCCTCTCCCTCAGCTCCTACCCCCCTGCTGGTGCTTTCTCTCTTGCTTTCTCTCACTCTCTCTCAAATAAATAAATAAAATCTTTTTAAAAAATACAAGAGAAATGTTTATGATAGATTATTAAGTGACAAAAACAAATGATAAAAATAGTATGAGTTATTCCTTAATCCAAGAATTATTTAGATGTGTATCTTTTCTTTTCTAAAAATGTTTTAGGGGTGCCTGGGTTGCTCAGTGGGTTAAGCCGCTGCCTTCGATTCAGGTCATGATCTCAGGGTTCTGGGACCGAGTCCTGCATTGGGCTCTCTGCTCAGCGGGGAGCCTACTTCCCTCTCTCTCTCTCTGCCTGTCTCTCTGTCTACTTGTGATCTCTGTCTGTCAAATAAATGAATAAAATCTTAAAAAAAAAAATAAAAATGTTGTTTAGAAAATTTTTTCTTTTCTGTTTATCATGAGCCTATAGTTTTTACATTGATGTGGATAGACAAACTAGTCTCCACGTTACTGATTCCTTAGAATATGTTGAAATTTTCTTCTGAGTTGGTAGGGGTCTTAGGGGCAGACCAATTTGTATACTGGTATAGTGGCTGGGTTTTCATTTTATATGATAGCTCAAAATTCACTCTCATATACAAGATTGAGCTCAGCATCCTGATCTTTCTCAGGTATCTCCCAAACCAAGGTGTATGGCTTTAATATTTGTGCTAGACACTTGTCTAGATTTTGAAATGTAAAGGACACGTCTTTGGGCAGTTCTAGTATACAATCCTATCAAAGCCTATGAGATTAACCATTTTGGTGGTCAGGGGTTGACATTTTATAATTTAAATATTAATCCACAAATATTGATCCATTGGTTGACTTTAGCTACAGATCAGGATTTTTCATCTTTGACACGACTGACATTTTGAGCTGGATAGTTTTTTGTTGGGTATGGGGGAGGGGCTGTCCTGCACTTTATACAATGTTTGGCTGCATCCTTGGCCTCTACCCACGAGATGCTAGTAGCAAAGCCCCTCTCCCCAACTGTGACGATTAAAAATGTCTCTAGACGTTGCCAAATGCCCTCTAGGTAGCAAGGTCACCCCCAGTAGAGAACCACTACTACAGAAAAGTGGCAAGTTCCCTTTTAAAACTAATGACTAAGTGTGAGTTTCACTGAGTCAGTAACACATTATCGAGTATTTAATGTGTGTATGGCGCTGTGCTCTCACCTAAGTAGTTTTATTTAGGCATGGAGAAAGAAAGCTCTAGAAGCACCTGGGAGGCTCAGTGGTTAAGCATCTGCCTTCGATTCAGGTCCTGATCCCAGGGTCCTGGAATCGAGCCCGGCATTGGGCTCCCTGCTTGGTGAGAAAGCTGCTTCTCCCACTCCCCCCCAACTTGTATCCCCTCTCTTGCTGTCTCTGTCAAATAAATAAATAAAATCTTAGGAATAAAAGAAGAAAGAAAGAAAGAAAGCTATAATCTGCCTTATTTTCCTGAAATCACCAGTGTACACAACAACATTGCAATAGCAAACTTTCATCTATAGGACAGAGGCAATCCCTTGACCTTTACCTTCTTAGGGCTCTTGGAAGAGTACGTGCACAAGGGTCAGAGACTGTTTGGATGTAGCTGTTGCTCAATAAACTACAGCAGCTTTACTATTATTATCCAGTCTGGCCTACAGACCAGGGCCCATCGACCAGCTTGGCTAGTCTGCCCCTTCAGCTCATGAGACACGCCCCAACCACAGGGCTTTCTGAAATGTCTTTATTGAAACAACCTCAGTGCCCACAAGCAAACAAACAAGCAAACTAATGAGTTAAAGAAAATGGTGGAAGCAAACAAGTGCTTGGCTAATAGTTAAAGCTCATGCCCCACGGTCTCCTGTGCACTGGAAGAAGAGTGATCTCTGCATCAGCATGTGGCCCACGCTCGCTCTTCTGTCCTGGGTGGCACATAGCCTCCATCCACAGCTGGAGAATGAATGGTTGTTAGGAGACTTCTTCAGCCTGGTTCATTATCTGTTTTAAACTAGGAGGGCTCCATCTGAGCGGGCCAACAGGAAGCCTGCTTTTGATTTAACAGTGCTCTGAGCAAGCTTCTTCTATGGCTTTCCAAGAATTAATTACAGAGCTTAGGAAAGGCGCCTGCCGCCAAGTCCCACGGATGGCTTTATGAGCAATCACAGCAGCCGCACTGATGCCCGCAGAATAAAAATTTCCTTGGAAGATGGCTCGGAACGAGGACCGGCTTGTGGAAATACAGACACACGGCGTTCCTATCTATAGCTTACAGGGGAATTTCAAGTCACAAAGCAAGAAGAGATTGGTGCCCCATCGCACAGCATCTGGGTTACTGGGCACTCATCGACTTGGGCTTGTGCAATGTGACAAAAAAAAAAAAAAAAAAAAAAAAGAAAGAAAGAAAAAGAAGAAGAGAGACGACTTCCATGTGCAGCAGTTGGAGCGCTGTAGAGGGAAGGAAACACCCAGTGCTCTTGGGGGAAGCGGAACGTCGAAGAACTGGGCTCGCGCTGGGCTCGCATTGCGTGGCTGTGGGGTGCGGAATCCCGCGGACTGCCCAACTTGCAACTCCGGGGATGAAGCGCGCGCGCACACACACACACACACACACACACACACACACACACCACGCTCTTAACTAACTGTGGCAAGAGAGTGAATTCCCGAGTGCACATTCGCTTCAGAAGGGCAAACCCCCTATTGCTGGATTGCTTGCCAAAACGTTTCAATCCTTCGCGTCGGCGGCATGGGATGGCAAGGATGCAGAGGTGAGGCCGGTGGGAAGCCGCCTGAGAAGGTGGTTCCTTGGCTGAGCCAGGAGAGCAAGCAGCCTCCCTGGGACGGGTGCCAGCTGCCCCCTGCAGGGCGCGCCGCTTCTCCCTGGGCCGTGGAGGGGCGGGGCGGAGCCCAAGCGACTTTCCGTAGCTGCTTTGGGAGCAAATGCAGTGATAAATGATGCGGCACTGGGAACCTCGCAATCCAAACTCCTCCCCCCCCCTTTTTTAAAATAATTTTGGGGAGATTCTAGAGTAGTAGGAGAGCCTCCAGTCTCTGATTCATGATGGTGATGGTGGTAGATCTCAAAAGGATAGAAACTTTTATGTAAACATCTGCTGGTGCCCTAGAGAGCACAGGGCAGTTACTTAGGGGTCTCTCCCCCTCAGGACCTGTGTGCACCCTCTCTCTTTTGCATACAGGGCCAGCTCTGCAGACAGGAAACTTAGTCCTCCAGTGACAGTAACTAAAGAAAGCGGGCTCCGGGACTTTACTGCACTTTCTGGTTTTGTCTGATGCCAATGTTTTCATGCACACAAGAAATTCCATGCTTGCTTCTCGCCCAAACATTTGTGAGTTTTTTGTACAGACGCCTCAGGCCCCTGGCCAAAGGCTGTGACCGTAATAGAGAAAAATAAATTTAAAAATTAAATGCGCTTCCCTGGTTTTGTTTTTCTTTCAGGGGCTGCTTAAAAAATAAATCATGGTCAAACAATCCTTTTGCTCTTAATCATCTCTCCCTGTTCTTCCATCATGGGGAAAATGAAGTTCTCTGTTTAGATGAGCGGGTCATTCTCATCAGCTTTTACCATTACGCTTTCCCGGGGGGGCTGACTCCCAAATTGACACCTTCCTCCTAAGACAGGTTCACACCTCGCACATGGCCACATCCCAGTTCCTGAATTCACAACTGGCTCTCTGCTCAGGCTCCCCCATCCAGGAAATGGTCTTCCAGCTGCTCAGACTAACAACCTTGGCATTGGCCTGCACGCTTCTCTTTTCCTCATCCCCTCCCCACACCAGCCAGGCTGCCAGGAAAATCTGTGGCTCTTCCTTCAGAATCTATCTAGAATCCAGCCCTCTGGATTCTGCCCTCTCCTCGGCCAGCCCCCTGGCCTGGGGCCACCTTTGTCTCTCAGCTGGATTACTTCTATGTCATGTTCTAGTAACTTCTCACTGGTCACCTTGTCTCTACCCTTGCCTCCGAAATCTGTTCCCAGCACAGAAGGCAGAATGGTCCTTGGAAACCCAAATCTTTTCCTGTCACTGCTCTGCCCACAGTACCCCGGGACCTCCCCATCTGATATAGAGTAGAGCCTGGTCCTCACAGCGGGCTGCTAGGCCCTGCATCAGCCATGACCCCCACCCTGCTTAACTCCCTGACCTCCTTCCTTCTACTTTCCCTCTTGCTCACCTTGCTTCAGCAACACGACCTGCTGACTGCTCCTACCTTGGGGCCTGGCACTGACTGTTCACCCTGTTGTCATGTTCTCCCCCCGCCAGAAATCCACAAGCCCAATGGCCTCAACCTTCCAGGAAGCTCAGATATAGTCAGAGAGACCTGCTCCGGCCATCCCATTGAGAATCACAATCTGCCCCATTTCCCCTCTAAATTCCATACTCTGCTTATCCGTTGACATTTTGTTTTTCTCTAACTCACTTCACCTTTTAAAATATTATATAATTTACTTAATCACTGTGGTCATTCTTTCTTTCCTGCTTCTCCCAGTTAAGACATCATCTCCATGAGGGTAGATATTTTTGTCCATTTTGTTTAACATTTCATCCCAACTGCCTAGAACTTTCCTTCCACACAGTGGGTCCACAACAAGTATTCATTGAATAAACGAAACACTTTCCTTCACCATATTTAAATATGAATCCATTACTATAGAAATAGGCAAAGAATTCAAGTGTTGAAAGGGTGCTCTGATAAGAATCAACACTTAGGATCAACTTCACTATTTTTTTCTTCTTGACCCCTGGTGTATGACAGAAGAGTCAAAGCTTTCAGGTTTTACACTCATTAGGCTGAAAACTGCTTATATCTGCAGGGAGCAATCAGCCCAGTTTGGTACTGTCTTCTGACCCTGACACAGAGCTCTGCACACGGGACATGTTCTAGAACATGAGCTGAATGAATAATGAATGAATCCAGGGCTTGACCTTTCCCCTACACAAGTCTAAATGACAGACTGCTAATTCTGGTCATGGAAACACTTGAAATTATTTACATATGTATTTTTTGAGTAAGAGGTAACTTCACTCATTTAAATTATTATTGTTGTTTTTCTTTAAATGAGGGTTGGAGTGGGGCAAGGGATACTGTGGTGGAGAGAATAGACCCGAGAGTTGAAAATCCTGGATACTGAGTCCGGGCCCCATATACTGTGTTTAGTTTTTATTTATTCAACTTATGCGGGGTGGGGGGGTGACCTTGTAAAAAACCATTTCACGGGGCACCTGGGTGGCTCCCTGGGTTAAGCCTCTGCCTTTGGCTCAGGTTATGATCCCACAGTCCTGGGATGGAGCCCCGCATCGGGCTCTCTCTTCAGCAGGGAGCCTGCTTTCCCCTCTCTCCCTACCTGCCTCTCTGCCTACTTGTGACTTCTTTTTCTCTTTCAAATAAATAAATAAAATCTTTAAAACACACACACACACACACACACACACACACACACACACAACCATTTCACTTGTCTGAATATCAGTTTCCTTTTCTAAAAATTGTGGAAAGTAGCTGGACAATTTGAAGGGTTGTTTCCAGCACTAAACCTTCTTTCTAAGAAAAAGAAGGAACAGTAATTTTGACCACTTTCCTCCCTTTCTTTTCTCCATCCTCCGCCTTCCCTTCCTCACCATCAAAGGATGAAGCTGTGTGAAAAGGCACACTAGTGGGGGGCTTTTCCACCCAAACGCAGAAGCAGCTACACCGTGTTTGAACCCAGAATCTGCTTCTCACTACCTACGTGACTTGGAGTTAATTATTTAACTTTGCTGAGCATCAATATCTTATCTAAAAAACGGGATCAAGAAATCCCACCCTACAGGACCACTGAATGCATTAACAGGAGATGGCGTGTATTGCGTTGTACAAAATCCCGCACAAGGTTCCCAGGGGTAGATAGGAGCTGTCACAAGAGGATGCATGGGAAGGGGAGAAGGCACAGCTGGTGTTTGAAAATTGGAGTAACTCAGAGTTGGGAAGCATGGGTGGGAAATAAGTCTTAAAAGTGTCCAAATGGACCCATAAGGTAGAGGTTCTCAAACTCACTGAGATTATGACACACATGGAAAATAATAAAAGAATTTTATAACTACATTTTTGTTTTGTTTTGTTTTTAGGATTTCATTTTTAAGTCATCTCTGCACCCACCATGGGGTTGGAACTCACAACTCCAAGATCAAGCATTGCTCACATGCTCCATTCACTGAGATAGCCTGGCACTCTTGTAACCACACTTTTGTAGAAAGAAAGAAAGAAAAAGAGGAATAAACAACAACAACAACAAAAATTGTCACTGCCTTTTTCCTTCTTTTTCCATTGGATAACAATTACAGAAAAGAATGTGGCCCTTCTGCAATAGATGGGAGTGTTTGACCAAATGCTCTCTTTCCAGTGCTAGACAATACAATGCTTACCTGTGTGAGAAAGTACACGCCTGCCCTTTGAGACTCTAATCTGGACTCAGTATAATATAAGGCTATGATTTTCTAAATCAGAGGAAATTTTTTAAAAATATTTTTTTAATACTTTTATTTAAGTGCAAGTGCATATTTTTCCTCAACAGCAGAATTCATGAACAAAACTAATGGCCTGAAGACTGCCTCATTCGTGGTGTCTGACAAAGTCCTCTCTCTCTCTGTATACGATCATTAGCCTCCTCTGTGAGACCTGAGGCCTGCGTATGTTTAATTAGATGTAATTTCTGGAGATAAAGAAGAATGATTAAATTATCCAGACTCCAGAAAAACAAAAGATCCTTATTTCAGCCATCTATCAGGCCTCGACATCTGGAGTATTACATGCTGTAACTCAAATGAAAATATTTCACCTAAAAGTACAGTGCCTCTGTCCATGATATCATTAAAGGAAATCATTAAGCATTTATGCAGCACTTTGTGCCGGAAAAGTGCTTTACAGTTATTTTTATTGCCCACCAAAACCCTCTGAGGCAGGTCCTTCTCTCCATCTTAAAACCAACGCTGAGAAGAGATGAAATTACTTAGGGTCTTGGAGAAAATAAACGACCGTATCAGAGTAAGACCTTTGAGTGCCAAAGTCAGCCATTTTATTTAATCCACTGAACCATTAAGTTAGCATTTTATTCACTATATAAAACATTTAGCATATATAAAGCATATATATATATAGCATATATAAAGCATATATATATAGCATATATAAATATATAAATATAAAATATAAACATATATATTTATATATATGCTATATATATATATATAAAGCATATATATAGCATATATAAAGCATATATTCACTATATAAAGATTTAGGATTGACTCGTTTTTCTTGAACACCTAGATCTCTGGCGGTGTAGATCTCTGGTGGCGTAGATCTCTGGCAGTGTAGATCTCTGGCAGTGTAGATCTCTGGCGGTGTAGATCTCTGGCGGTGTAGATCTCTGGCGGTGTAGATCTCTGGTGGTGTAGATCTCTGGTGGTGTAGCTACTTATTCACAGTCACTACACTCATCTTGAGCATCTCTGAAGAGCACCGAGCTCCTGAAGAAATGTAATTAAAAAGAAAAAAAAATCAATGTATTTTAAAGGATCGGCTTTACTGCACTAAATAATAAATAACCACTGGAATCTGTAGCTTAACCCTCAGACTAAGGTCTGCCTTCTGGGCGGAAGGGCATTCCTCAATCCAGGGACTCAGGGATCCAAGCGCCCTCCCTATCAGCATAGGGTGTCCAGGGGGCAGTAAAACAGGAAGCTGGCGAGGGCGGGGTGGGACCCCCTTCTGTGGCTAAGTACCCTGGGCCACAGTGATGCACACCCTGTTAGCCCTTCTGCCCAGAAGGCTTTCGGCCAGAGGTAGTCCCATGGACCCCTAGACCAGCACCCGGAGGCTGGAAATGTCAGCAAGTGCCTGGGCCATCCGGATTTGACTTTAATTCTCTCTTTTCAACTTTGAATTCAAAATGTTAGCGGCAACATTTAGCCAACTTTTGCCTGCGGTGGGCACCACACTACCCTTGCCATCTCTCATTCACGGCCTCACATCTCCTGACCTGCATGATGTTCAAAGTCCCTTTCCAAACTTCGTCTCATGGGATTGCAACAGCAAGAGAATTTCTGGTGGTCCAAAGGGCTGCTGTACTTCCTTTCCACTTCCTCCAGTCCAGCAGCTGTGAGACCTGGGAACCAAGGGCTACGGTGTGAGGAGGGCATATCCTGTTAGCTCAGCCCCCGGGACTGGTCTTCCACACCGGCTCCGAGTCAGGGGCAGTATTAATGTTACGCCTGAAACTGGGTCTTGGTGGACGGCCACTGCATCTCTTGCTCACAGTCAGACAGGCTGCGCTGTCTTGCGACAGGCTGGGCTCCACCTCGCCCGTGTTTGTGGAAGCTGAGAAGATGGGAGGCTAGAAGGCAGTGGGTGGCATGGGATTGGCACGGCTGAGTGTGGGGGCCAAGGTTAAACTCTGCTGCTCCCCAAACTGTACAGAACCACGTGCTGGGTGCCGTTCACACCCTTATCCAGAGTCTTCATTGCGGGGGTTGTGAAAAAAGTTAGGAGACGATTCTGAAAATAAAAGGGCACTGAACAGAAAACAAAATGTGCAATGACATGGAAAGAAAGAAATAGTTGGAAGTTCTGGATTACGGAATGATTCCCTTTGGGGGTGTGGCGAGGGCCAGCTGAAGATTTCAATTGGCCCTTCTCATGTATTTTCTTAAGCTGGCAAAGCAGAGAGAGCCCCTGGACTGGTTTCTGAATAAGGCCAGTAATGAATTTGTTTACAGATTGACTGGTCAGAGCTCTCTGACTTTAGCCTCCAGGTCTTCAACTAATGCTGACAACTTTGACCTAATTTGGGGAGGCAATTATATTTGGCTGGGTTGCTGAGCTCTTTCTCAGAACCTCTTCTCAGGACACTTGCCAAATGCTCTTTTTGTAACTGTGTTATAAAGTCTGAGGAAAGTTGTCTTGGGTCATTGCCCAGGACCTAATGCCCCAATTATAGACATACATGCTTGCAATCTTTGTGTTCCATGAGGGCTGAAGCCAGGCACCAGCAGCCTTCTCTCACAGCTCTTCAAAACTGGGAAGGCTCTCTGACCGCAATCAGTTGCCTGACGGGAAGCAAAAAACTTTGCCTCTCTATATGGTAGCAATTCCTTTGTCCAGCGCAGTCCTTCTCAGTGCCTTTAAAACCAGGGTTCTCTTTCATAAATCACAGATTTCAAACTTGATGTGCTGGAAAAGCTGGTAGAGTTTGCTTCACTTCTATTCTGTCTTCTGACTGGAATAATTGGGGTGGCTTTATCTTTCGTACAATCACACATGTCCTAATTAAGCCTTTGGAAATTGGAACATACCTAGAATTGACACTGATATGTTATCACATTTCATCTCTCCAAAATGTGAATATGACATTGTTACCTTCAGAACACTTATATTTCTGATATAAGTGGAATCATGATTGTACTGAAAGCCAGCCTCTTCTTTAGCTTTGTTTAAAAAAAAAAAAAAAAAAGAGGTGACATTTAATCAGAAAGGAGATATATATTTAGCAAGGAGGGGAGAAGGTGACTCAGGAGGAGTAGGGTGAGGAAAAGACAAGGAAAGAATAAAACTGCTCACATTAGCTTTTGCTGCTGGGCTGTGAGCTATTCTTATCCTGTCAGCACAATTAATGAGGGAAAAACAGTCCCCAGAAGGAATGGGCTGGAGGCACTGGTCTGCCCTCCCTGCTCCCCACGCCAAGAGAGACAAGGTCTAGAGCAAGTTTCCCCAGTGGGAGGTACTGGGAAGGTGACTTCTTGTCCCCAGGGAAAACTTTCTGTCTTTGTCAACCTCAGAGACAACTTGATTTAGTACCAAGAGTATACACAGAGCTTCAAATGCAAGGGAAGGATCTCGCCCCTCCAACTGTTGATGGTGTAGACAGGGAGGGAAGATTGACACACTAGAAACCAAAAAAAGGAGTTTACAAAGCAGTGAGCAATCCAGAGCTGGCCTGCGGGAGTTCACAGGGAAGAATCTAGAAAAGAGAAAGCTTTCACCCAGGGTAGTTGGGAAAGATTTCAGGAGAAAGGGGATCCTGGGCAAATCTCAAGGGACAACAGCTAAAGATCAATGGGGAGAAAGGGAAGAATGTGGACGGCAGATCACGTGTTGGAACAATGGGAGCAGAGTGGCCTGATTGGGGGAAGGCTTCCTACTGAACTGTGTTCGTTAAGACTGAAAATTTTCTTGAGTTTCTGCCACCTCCACCGAAAGACCAATGATGCCTGAATTCACCTTCGGTAAAAGTGTCAACTCTTGGTTTAGTTTGCATGACCCAAGACAGCCAACTTTTTTTCGTACCTTACAGTGAGGGTCCTCTGAGATTTCAGAAACTGCATAATTTGTGTGTGTGTGAGCTCAGAAAGAAATGTGACAAAATATGCTAATAAGAAAAGTTGTCTTGTTTTTTTAAAAAAGATTTTATTTATTTATTTGATGGAGAGAGAGAGAGGAGGGGAAGCACGAGCAGGGGTAGGAGCAAAGGGAGAGGGAGAAGCAGACTCCCCCGCTGAGCAGGGAGCCAAACCCATGTGGCTCAAACCCAGGACCTTGAGATCATGATCTGAGCTGAAGGCTGATGTTTAACTGGCTGAGATACCCAGGCACCCCGCTTTCTCTTATTTTTTAAAAGAAAACTTTAAATCAACATGTCCATACATGTCATTTTTTTGTTTATGTTTCTTAGGTACTAGTAGCAATGGGTAGTCATAATAGATTACAGTAATAAGAAAATGTTACGTTTTACATTTAGAGGGCATTTTCGTATCTATTGTCTCATTTGGAGAGTTACTACCAATCCAAACGTTTATCCTTCCTGCAAAGGGTTTTCCACAAAGTCACAGAGGTGGTTTATGGAAGATCCAAAATTCAAGCCCAGGTCTCTGACTACCAGTTGACCGCCCTCCCCACCTCTGGGCCACACCACCTGTGCCAACAGCAGAAGTATCCATTACACTGGCTGGGATGAAAAACAGCAGTCCTCCACATGGATGAGAACCCAGCAAACTGACACATCTCAGTCACTACTGGTGGGAGCATAAATTGAGAGGCATCCTTCAGAAAAAGCAATTTGGCAAAATGTATTAAGAAACTTAACACTAGGGGCACCTGGGTGGCTCAGTCATTACGTGTCTATCTAGCTCAGGTCATGATCCCTGGGTCCGGGGACTGAGCCCCACATGAGCCTGCTTCACCCTCTCCCACTCCCCTTCCTTGTGTTCCCTCTCTCCCTGTGTCTCACTCTCTGTCAAATAAATAAATAAAATCTTAAAACACACACACACAAACACACACACACACAACAACAACTTAACACTATTCCTATACTTTGACCCAATAATTTTATTTCTAGGAATCTATTGTAACTAATTACTGAGAGTTGTGGCCAATGACTTACACAGAAATGAGTTTACTGGAATGCTACTTTTAATATCCACCAACAGGAGATTAGTTAAGTACATTCCAATGGAATATTATCAAAGTCATCAAGAATCTCATTTTTGAAGATTATTGCTAACAAATATTGAGAAGATATTTATGATATAAGATCAAATGAAAAAAAAAATTCAGCCTGCAGATAGTGTAACTGGCAGAGAGAGAGAGACAGAAAGAAAAAGAAATACATCAAAATATTAGCTGAGCTTAAGTGTGGGTGATGAGATGATACATAGTATTTTTTAAAAATTTTATACCCATTTCCCATGTTTCCTATAAAGAAGATGTAGGAATTTTATACTTAGAAAAAGATTATACTTAAAATTTATAAAATGGTAGAAACGGTGGATTATACCCTAAAAATAAAGAGTGATGAAGGGATTTAAGATCATCATTTTACCTAGACTGGTCTATAAACTGCACGTCTCCTGTTCAGGGGAAAAACCAAAACCAAAGCCAAACCAACCAACAACAACAACAACAAAAAACCCAACAAATAAAAGCGGTGCAAACTTGTTACATTTCCAAGGAGAAAAGTAAGAATTCCTAAGATGAAAACCACAATTGCAGTGGAGCGTGTGGCAAATGTTTAAAGCTAGAAAAGTCTGGCCCGAGCTAGTTGACTCACTTGCTGGGTCTTCGCAAGCAGTGTCCAGCACGTTCTGCGTCTAGGCAGCCTTTCTGCGAGATGTTCTTCAGCGTCCCTCCGCCCTGTGGACATTTGGGCTCTTCCTGCATTGTGTCTGGCCCTCCTGATACACAGGAACAGACACCAGTGAGCCAGAGAGATCGCAAGCAAAAAAAAAAGCGCAGAGATATTCTGGAACTTTCTAGGCGGGAGAGAAAGCAGCACAGAAAGGGCGGGAAGAGCAGCCCCCCGCGCCCGGGGTTAACACTTTGCTTTTTGAGGAGCCTTCGGGCCTTGGAGGGCTTCCAGTCTGAACTCGCAGAGTTCGCCCACAGGAAAACAAATAGCTGGCGTGCTCCGTGTTTACTCTGCCTTTCTCAAGGTTGCAACATCAATTTCCCAACTGTGCACGCTGGTAACGCCGAGGAGACGTTTTGTGAGCTCGGGGCCTTTCCTCCAGTCTGCATGACCCACGTGTGGCCCCATCCCGGGAAAAGCCAGGCAGCAGCCCTCTGGGTGCGAGGGAAGACAGTGGCTGCGCTGTGGGCTCTCCTGGAGCAGACAGTGGGGGCGAGAGGGGACCTCATGATGGTTGGAGAACCTGAATTCTCCCAGTGAGAGCTCCCGGGCTACCTTGGAAAAAATCCACTTAGGCCACAGGAGCAGAAGCTCTGAGAAGCGCTGGGTAAATTTATAGCCGGCTTGCCATGCAAAATACCCAATGGTGTTTTAGTGAAGTGGTGTCCAAGTTGTAATATAGCGAGATCAATTCTGGAAGCCACCTTCTTCAACACCATGGGGATATTTGTGTCCTCACTTTCAACGTTTCCAATTAGCAGAGAGGCTAATGCTGGGAACCACCACATATAATCCAGAAAACAACTGTCAACGCAACATTATAAAAATTGAATATGTGTCAGAAGGGGATTTAGATTCTTTAGGTTAATATTATTTTTGCTATTAGGTAATGAACGGACATTAATTTACTTGAGCTGTGTGATTAGGTTAATTTACTCCAAGATAATCTTGCATTTTAAAAATTAAAAATGGTAGCCGTATCTTCTCAGTATCAATCAAAGTAGCCACAGGACCCCAGAAATATCGCCATTTTGTACTCAATTGTGCTCTTATAGACAGTCAGATCAGCACTAAAAATGACAAATTACCCTGCTCAGATAGATCTTCATGTTTAAATACCTACAAATAACTGTCCTTTTGTGAATGGTTAAACTTAACCAATTATTTTTCCTATAAGCAAGATACTCTTTTTCCTAAAGAGAAATCTGAAAACAACAGTAGAGGAGATTAAATCTTATACAGAGGAATGACACAGCCTGGAAAAACAAAACAGGCTCACACACACCAAAGAAAGCTAACCGGCTTATCCTTTTTTGACCTTCACAAATATAAATGCTCTATCTAGAGCTCTATAAATTGTTTAAATCCTTTAATGACTCAAATGTGCTGATAATGTTCCTGCACTTGCTGGAACTATGGTTCTGTTAATATTTTGAAAATTACTTTAATTAACCTTATTTCATCTTGGAGTAGTTAGAGAACACTTTTATATATTTTAAGGATGCATTAATTTGTATCATCATTAACCTTGGATTTTGCCCTTGGTAATTATGGTAATTTGTACGTTGGGTTGAGCCAGGTGCCAGCGTCTGAGAGCAATACATATGGTGGGTGTTGTCAATAGCTTGAGGAGGCAGGATTCTTCCATTTACAAGGGGCAGAAAAATAACTTAGAAGGGTAGAAGTAAGGGGGCGTGGCTCCGCAGAAAATCCCCAGGGATGGATTTCATGGGGCCAATGGTGTGGTGAAGGAGGGATTCCTCTGGAATTCTTCTGCCTGAGTTGGACAGGCAACCCACAACCCCAGCTCCTTCTCCCAAGATGAGAGAGGGAGGAACCCCTTACAGATGAAGAGGGGAAGGAGGAACATCAGTGACTAGGCCCAAACAGTGTCTGCCGTAACAGTTCATCCAATTTATTTATTATTTTTTTTAAGATTTTATTTATTTATTTGCGAGAGAATGAGTGAGAGAGAACATGAGAGAGGAGAAGGTCAGAGGGAGAAGCAGACTCCGCAAGGAGCTGGGGGCCCAATGTGGGACTCGATCCTGGAAGTCCAG
Organism: Mustela nivalis; assembly: GCF_964662115.1. Taxonomy (NCBI): domain Eukaryota; kingdom Metazoa; phylum Chordata; class Mammalia; order Carnivora; family Mustelidae; genus Mustela; species Mustela nivalis. The sequence continues at coordinate 47,687,401 of NC_139031.1, forward strand.
GATCATGACCTGAGCCAAAGGCAGCTGCTCAACCAACTGAGCCACCCAGGCGCCCTCATCCAATTTATTTTAATTGTTTGTATTTTAATAGTAAGAGTGCCTTTCTTTTCTGACACACCCAGAGCTGCCAGTTACTGCCACTGTACGTAACCGAGTTTGGGATTTTTACATCTGTACCACCGGCTCGTCACATTCTCAAAAACCCAAGTTTTGACCCTCACTGGCTTTCTAGAAACCTTAATAGTATCCAATGCAACAAATGCTTGCAATGGGCTCTGTGAGGCCTCGGGGATGCTGAGACCAAGCTCCCTGCCCTCAAGGAGTTTAGGGAGGGATGGACACTGCGGTCAGCGGAGTCATCGGTGGACATGCACGCCTTTTGTCTGGAAGTGCCCTGGCAGGCCAGAAGAGGGCAGAATGAATTTCAGCAGAGGGGACCCAGCGGTCATTACACAGCTGCAAACAGCACACTCCTTCCCTGATTTGGCTAGGAGTCTGTGTGATGAAAATTCTCCAGTTCCATCTTTCTCTATACTAACATCACCTTCCTTTTGAGCACGTCATGTTCAGAGACAGAAAACGATATCACACGAACCACTGAAGATACGCTTAACGTCTTAAGCTAAAGTTTTCTAGACGTCAAAATGACACCATTTAAAGAATCAGTGCTTTCAAAGAGCAGAATGCCTTCTACTCATTCTCCTCGTGCCCAACAGTTTTCGAGGTCTTGGTCAGCAGTCAGCCCCACTCTGGGCAGAAGGGGCTTATTGTTCCCTTGCAGACCACAGGAGAGCACCGGGGAGAGCAGGACATGCCAGGCTCGAGCCATTGAAAGATGCCCATCTCCCTGACGGTTCAACTTACGTCTCTCATTGCTGCCATGGTTGGGAAGGGTGCATTTGTCCATAGCTGCCCAGCAGGTGTTAACATGAAAAAGAAAACTCTTTGGTCGGTAGGAGTTTGGGCCAAGTCTTTCCTGGCCCAGACAACTTTGCTCTTACATAGAAGGATGAGTAGTGGGGGGTCAGAGGCTGCAGTGGGTGGGAACTATAAGACTTTCCCAGATCAGGATAAGGTCTTAGCCGTCACTTGGTTCTATGCCCTTCTATTACTGATGAGCAGGAAGATAGTGACAGATTCATTATCACAAAACTACAGCAAGGCCTCAGGGCCCCTGATGCCATCATCTTTCCTTGCATATCCTGTGTTGAAGGCTAGCTATTTAACATACAACCCAAGTCACAGTCACTCGCACGACAGAAGTTATATCTTGCTTGTGGATCCAATTTAATGTCAGTGTTACGTGGACAGCTTCCATGTGGTTGTTCAGGGACCCAGGCATCTTTTGTTCTGTGGTTCTTCCATTCCTGGCAGCCTAGAAGTTAGTTATTGGACTGAGACAGGCAGAGATGGAGAGTGAAAGACGGTGTAGCAGATGGGCAGGCCTGGAAGTGGGGTCCCTCCCTTCTACCCATATTCCCCTGGCTAGAAGCCACTCACAAGACCATACCATACTGCAAGGGGGCTTGGGATATGTAGTCGAGCTGTGCGCAGAGCAGGGAAATAGATGGTTTTGTGAAAGAACACAGCAGTGTCATTTTTAGGCTTTGGGAGGTTTATATTTAGTAGCAGAGGACACATGACCTTGGGAGGTGAACAGACTTTGGTTTGGATACTGGTTTTGTGGCCTTGGACACAAGTCTCAGTTTGCTCAGCTGGGGCAATGGGGGTATTCTGTGGGGTCACTGCGAACATTTAACGAGATAAGGGAGGAAATGTGTCTGGGTCACAGTACTCTCACCTTGTTTTTACAAGCCATTGAGACGAGACAGAGCAGGGGAAAGGAGGAGACAGGCAGGCTTCTTGTATCCCATTTTGACCAAGCCTGGGTGCCAGAGCTGCCAAGCAGGTCCCACATGAGTCCAGAAAACATGCTCCGTTAAATGCCAAGAGTGGGGGCCCTTTCCTCCATCTCTTGCTGAATTTCCAAATACTGTAATTCATTCTAATCAACATGGGACTTTGAAAGGAAAAAAATATCCAGAAAACCACAAGCATCCATTTCATTTGATTAATAAAAATTCAGTCACTTGGCATGCAGTTCCAGAAAGAGAGCTTTAATCCCTCATGCTCCGTCTGAGACTGTCACATACAGAAAGCAGTGATTTTATTATTTTCTTGTGGAAAGAAATATATTTCTGGAAAAGAGTGACAAGAAAAATGATCTAAACGAAATTGTTCCCTTTCACTTATGAGTTTTGTCCCTCTAAGGCTAAATCGGGCTCACAGGAGTGAAGAGAATCACCTTCTCATCATGGTTAAGACCCTGAGGGAAGGGACGCGGCTCCTGTCTCATGGTGTGCCCGGAGAGTGGCACACTAAGGGCTTCAATAAATATTGCTGGTATTGAATCAATAAGTGAGTGAAGATAGTTACGGAGGCAATAACAATGAAATAAAAAACCGCTTGCCTGAAACATCAAGATTTTGTTGGGGAAATCCCCTGCGTCTTAGTCATGGATTCTCTGAATGGTTTCTTCTTCAGTTGTAAAGCTAACAATAAAACGTGTACACACACACACACACACACACACACACACACACACACACACACACTCCAGAGAGACATTCTGCAGAGGTAAAACAAAGAAGGTTGATTGTATCTTTTTTTCAGGGCACTGTCCTTTAAAATAACCTTCCAAGCCCAGCTAGTTAAGATGAGTGGCAATAGCATATTGAAAGTAATAAATAAAATGACATCCGGGGCTCAGAAGGTTAACAGTTTTTTCAAGAAATTGTTTTCCCCGAGTCCAAGGGTAAAATGGCGCCTAAAATCACGAAACGTGGTCCTAGAGTGCCCCCTGGTGTCTCTTCTGTGGAATTGTTAAAGCCTGTAATTGTGCCCCGCGGGAGCCGTTAACAGGACTCTTGATTTATTTATGAGTCTGGGACTTTGGGGGCCAGGCCTACTGGAGGGGAAGGGAAGGACAGGACGCAGGAGGCTGGGGAAAATTCTTTCAACCCTTTTTCAAATGGGTTACCACCACAACGTCAAAAGTAATTAGTACATTAACCCTCATATAAGATTTAAATACTGGAACCATGTGTTATCTTGAAGAGAAGCTCTTTCACCTGCAAAAAAATTATTGGCTTTTTTTTTATTTTTCAGAAGGCAGATTATTAAGCAGTTTCTTTTGCCCGTTAAAAGGTTCTTTGTAAATCTATTGGACAGAGGACAGTTTTTAATTTCAGAGATTAATTATCACACTTAATAATGGAGCCATCCTTGATTTTTTTTTTCTCAAGACCTATTCGTTCAAATAAAAGCTAGTCTATGAAATGAGAATGAAGATTGTAGACCAAATTAAAATACAGTAAAAGGCAGTATTTTGTCATAAAAAATTGTTGCTGAAATTTATTCCAGGGACACCTGGCTGGCTCAGTTGGTAGAGTGATCTCAGGGTTGTGAGTTCAAGCCCCATGTTGGGCATACAGCTCACTTAAAATTAAAAAAATGTGTGTGTGTGTGTGTGTGTGTGTGTGTGTTTAAAAAATAAGGATATTTCTATTCCCTGGAAAGGGAAACCAATTAAATTATACATTATTTGGCAAGTGAAAAATGGTGAATTCGAGGTTGTTAATGATCTATCGATAAATCTGGCTTAACTCTAAATGCTGCACCAAAATTGTGAAATACGGTGAAAAAAATGAATTTTATTCTTCTACCCCTCTCTGTGATGATGAAAGTCAGTTGAATTCGGCTTGCAGATATGTAATGTGTAACTCCAGGTGCCCACACTGCTTGACCCGCATAGTAGAGTCCCTGACTTTTAAGGAGCTTCAGACCCAGGAGGGAGAAACATTGGCAACACCCACCGTTCCCAGTCTCTGGGATGGATGGTGGGCTAGAGAGGGAGCACAGAGGACAGACCTCTAAAGACGAAGGAATCGGGGGATACTTCCCTGGAGGACATGACCTTGGAAGACAGGGACTTGGTAGCCCACTGAGGGTGGGTTGGAGGGGAACCAGCTGAGGCAGAAGACAGATGTTCACTGGAATGAGTGTGGTGCCTCCAATTCTCTCTGAGAACAGTCATCAGTCGTTATGGAGAGCTTGTAATCCAAAGAGGGAGTTCAGGGTGAAGAAAAGGCAAGAGCTTTGAAGCTCGACTATCCTCATTCACACCCTAGCGTGGTCCCTGCCAACCTTAGGCAGGTTTCCTGATCTCTCTCAGTCTCAATCTCTTTCACCAGTAAATGAGACATAATATCCACCTGAGAGGATTGGAGAATCCTGGTGCAAGCAATGTGATTGGCCTAGGAGCTGGCACATTGCAGGTGTCCTGTAAATGGTACTTAAGTTCCGTTAAAGTGAAAGCGAGTCACGTCATAAAGCCTCCAGACCAAGCCAGGGCACTATGGGCGTTCTCACAGCTTCCTGAAACCATCCCATAGTATGTGGTTCTGTAGCTCTATGTAATTATGCAACTGGAGTCTTTTCCTTTTTCTGGCCTGTAAGCCCCATGAGGGCAGGGGCTAACTCAATCACCACGGTTCAGATGTCCTGCAGGTGCTAAATTTAACTCTCAGCCCAGATCAGTCAGCACACAACCCCAAATGCTGGTGAGGATGTGGAGTGACAGGAACTCCCATTCATTGCTGCTGGGGATGCAAAATGGCGCAGCCACGTTGGAAGACAGTTTGGCTCTTTTTCACAAAACTAAACGCGCTCTTACCACACAACCCAGTTAGAGCCCTCCTTGGTATTAACCTGAAGAAGTTGAAAAAGGGGTCTACACAAGAACCCACACATGGATTTCTATAGCAGCTTTATTTATAATTGCCACAATTTGGAAACAACCAAGATGACAACCCCAACAATGGACTATTATTCAGTTCTAGAAAGACCTGAACTCTCAAGACACGAAAAGACAATGGAGAACCTTAGATGCCTATCACTAAGTGGAAGAAGCCAATCGGAAAAGAAGACACACCATATGAGTCCAGCCAGATGACATTTTGGCAAAGGCAAAACTGTGGAAGCTATAAAAAGATGAGTGCCTGCCAGGGGCTTGAAGGGCACAGAGACGAATAAGGAGAGCACAGAGGAGTTTTAGGACAGTGAAAATACTCTTATGATATCATCATGATGTGTACACTGATTAGTCATTTGTCCAAATTCAGAAAATGTACATCAAGACTGGACCACAATGGAAACTGTGGACTCTGGACGATAATGATGTGTAATGAAGGTTCACTGATAGTACCTGCTGTCCTTCTCTGGTGTGAGACCCTGATAATGGGGGAGGCTGTGCGTGTTGGGGGCAGAAGCAATATGGGAAATCTCTGTACCTTCCTCTCCGCATTGCTGGGAACCCAAAACCACTTTAAAAAATTGAAGTCTTAAAAAAATAGCCACCAAATTGCCACAATTGGAAATGTGGCACGTTTCCTTTGTCCTTCCACATTTGAAGGACAAAGAAGAATGTTTGGAGAGCCATCTTGCAGGGCAATGACAAAAGAAAAGAATGGTAAAGGAATCCCCCACTTGGGGCAGTATTTCCCAGAACCCTATGATCCTGGGGCTGATAACTTGCTTTGGAAACTGTAGTCAAATTAGGGGCATTGGCGTCCTCAATGCGGACAGGTGGGAGGAGGGGCTGAGAGAGCAGGCTTCTTGGGCAGGAAGACCTGGCTTGGAGATCTATGTCACCACAGACTTCTCCGCCCCTCCTTTTGCTCATTAGCAGAGTAAGGATAATATGCTTTATTAGCAGCATCCTTCTGAGGATTAAACGAGCTAATCCATAAAACCTGTAGCACACTCACACCTGTTATTATCGTTCATCAAATTTACTGATAAAAAAAAACATCTTTCAGATTCTGGTTCCCTGCTCTCTAGCACACATATTTATTCTTTGCAGTGAAGACAAAGTGTCCTGGGTTCAGCTTTAAATGGTAAAAAGAAACTTAAAAGTCTTAAAAAAAATAGCCACCAAATGAAGGACAAAGAAGAATGTTTGGAGAGCCATCTTGCAGGGCAATGACAAAAGAATAACAATATTACTTTAAAACAATAACTTCCTTTTAAAGATTTTTATTAAAAAAAAAGATTTTATTTATTTATTTGAAAGAGCGAGAGAGCACCCTGGGGGAGCAACAGAAGGAGAGGGAGAAGCAGGGTTCCCACCAAGCAGGCAGGGAGCCCCATGCAGGGCTCGATCCGAGGACCCTGGGGTCATGACCTGACCTGAAGGCAGATGCTTAACCAACTGAGCCACCCTGGTGCCCCTAGACTAAAGCACATCTGACTGAAAATACTGCTGGGAGTGACATGCGTGTTAACGAGAAAGAAAACATCATAAACATTCAAGCCAAAATGTCTTCTAAGGAGCATCAGAGGGGAGTGAGAGTTCTGTGCTCTGACCTTGACATTTCCTTAATTTCCGTGACTTTCAACCTCAGTTCCAACATCTATAAAAGAGTAGGTTCAACTACAGCTTCTTGGATGCCTTTCTGCTGAAATTCTATGAACCGTCTACCGCAGCCATTCTTACAGTAAATGGGTCTCATTTTTCTTAGATCCTGCGAGTCAACTTCTTACATAGGCATGAATTTTTAAAAGTTTTTCATTGTAATTCCAGTATAGTTCACATAAAGTGTGGCATTAGTTTTGGGTATACAGTATAGAGATACAACAATGGTATACACTACCCAGTGCTCATTGTGAGAAGTTGTGTGAAAAGGCACAGATTTTTTCATACTGTTTTCTAGTAAAATTTCAAAGACACTTTCAAAAAATAAAGATCTGGCAGAAGCTGAAATAAAAACCTTCAATTTCTACACATCTACAGTTTTATGGACTTTTTACTTAGTGTAAAACCACGAAGCAGAATTTAATGAAAATGTATGGGTTCCGAATCCAGCTCTACCCATCTTTAGTTATATGATCTTCTGCTGGTTGCCTAACTTCTCTTCTTAAAATGGGAATCCTAGTTATCCCTAGTGTCTATATTAATAATAATTGCCCGCAGTAAGAACCTCTAGTATTGTGACATTTAAATGAGATGATGCTTATAAAGCACTTAAAATATACCCTGTCACTCAGCTTTGCACGATGAAAAATCTCTGGGAATCTTACACAATGTGAACGTACTCAACACCACTGAGCTATATGCTTAGAAATGGCTAAGATGCTAAATTTTGTGTTATATGTTTCTTACCACAATTTTTAAAAAATATTTTATTTATTTATCTGACACAGAGCGAGAGACAGCAGGAGAGGGAACACAAGCAGGGGGAGTGGGAGGGGGAGAAGCCAACTCCCCGCTGAGCAGGGAGCCCGATGCGGGGCTTGATCCCAGGACCCTGAGATCATGACCTGAGCTGAAGGCAGAGGCTTAATCCACTGAGCCACCCAGGTGCCCCTCCTACCACAATTTTTAAAAATTTATATATATATATATATATATATATATATATATATATATATGATATATGATACTTATCTCATGCCATGTAGTAAGTGCTTGATACACACCCTGTATCCATTATTATACTGCTTCTTTCTGTTTCCAAGTGGGGCTCATTTTCTCATACACTCATCCCACAAACAAGGACCAAGAGCCTGTATGTAGGACACCAGGCTAGGCTGGAGACCTGCCGTGACGATGTCACTGACCTCAAGAAGCTAAGCCTCAGGGTGCCTGGCGGGCTCAGACAGGGGAACATGTGACTCTTGATCTTGGGGTTGTGAGTTCAAGCCCCACTTTGGGTGTAAAGATTACTTTAAAAAAAAAAAAGAAATTAATGTAAAAAAGATAAAAGTGGAAGCAGCGTCTAAGGCTCTAGAAGGGGAGACGGGGAGTAAATGGCTGTCACTGAAGGTGCAAAGTGCTCTGGGCTCAATGTGACTGGGAGGATATGGAAGCTCTGAGGAAAAGCTCTGCACTCTCTGAGTGCTTATTGTGGGGAGATCCTGGGGTGGGAATGCAAGTAAAGGACAGGGAGGGTCAGCGAAGGTTCTTGGAAGGTTCAGGGACTTTGCCTCAGAGAACAAAATGGAGCCGACCAGGCAAAGATGATGCTTCTGGAATCTCTGGTTCAGGCCTGGGGGACATGAGCGCTGTTTCCACATAGGATTACAACCAGGATAGAGGCAAACCTATGCCTTAAACAAGCTGCAAATGCCCCCAGGAGTGAAAAGACACAGCTTTGTTTTGCTCAAGGGAGACCGAACTCCATAATTAAATAAAAAAAAGACACCCCTGTTTCTTCTGTGAAAACCAGGGTTTATCCATCGCTGGGGGCATATGTGGCCCAGGCAGGAGGCGTGCTGTGGCCACTGCTCGCTCGGCCCCACGGGCCTGGCTTTCACACTGTCCAGAATCTAATTAGGGTGGCGTTTCCATCTCCTTGCAATTCACTGACCAAAGTCGGCACAGACAGGCTCCCAGCACCCGCTTGCCGCCCTTGCTGCAGGGACACGAGATCCTGTGGGATGGCCTTCCTCTCGCACCCCCAGGAACACCGGAGTCTGTCCATATCTGAGCCTCATGACTCAACAAATTATTTTGTGCATTTGCTTTATTGCAGACTAGTGGTTATAATGAAATTAGTTCTATTCCACATTATTGGTTCGTAATTAGAACTACATGAGCAAAACAGATACAATCTCACCAAGTCTTCTACGCCTGAACAATTGAACTGACTGCACAAATTCCTCTATTTTTTTTTTTTCACTCCCCCAGTTTCCTATTCAGGTTGTTTCCAAGTCCTCAGTAAAATAAGACCTATTTCAGTTGGCTCTTTCTACCCTCCTTAGGCAGTGCAACTACACAATTTAGCATCCAAACTGGGACAGTTGTGAAGCTGAAAGAGAGACCATTTATAGTTAGGCCAGGATGATAACATAAGCCAGAACTGCCCCAGGCAAGCTGCCTACTTTTATGGGGACAAGCCACCCTGTCCAACAGTCATGACTTAGTCTTGCCAGGCAATGATGTTTTCCTAATTGTCTTTTTTAAAATGTTAATTTGGGGCAACCACCTTTATACATTAAAAATCCCTTCCTATGGGGTGCCTGGGGGGCTCAGTGGGTTAAGCCTCTGCCTTCTGCTCAGGTCATGATCTCAGGGTCCTGGGATCGAGCCCCGCATCGGGCTCTCTGCTCAGCAGGAGCCTGCTTCCCTTCCTCTCTCTGCCTGCTTCTCTGCCTACTTGTGATCTCTCTCTGTCAAATAAATAAATGAGATCTTTTTAAAAATCCCTTCTATATGGATGACTACTGTACAATTTCAGAACAAATTTGAGAAATTAAAATGACAAGAAGCAAAGAGTATACTTACATGCAGATATACGAGATTGCTCTGGACTTTCTTTAAGTGACCACGGCAAAGGGTAAGAGGAAATCTGGGCTGTGGCATTCCTTTACTCCATGTCCTGGGACAACACATGGAAGTGTACTTACCGTCCCTTGAGGCGTGGGAAACTGCACAAAGTAATATTATAGTCCCTCTCCATTTCACAAAAATCAGATTTGGGCAAATGAAACGCTCACCTTTTGACTTGAAAATGGAATATACATCAGTAAATATGAGAATGTGTTTTCCTGGGAAACAGCCCTCATTTAGAAATAGCCAGGTGGCATCCAGAAATTCTGACCTCAACTCCGGGTTGACTCAAGTGAAACTGACTATTTAGGATCCCTGCCTTCAAGGCTGCCACCAGTCATCCATTATCCACCCTTGGCTAGCCAAGTTAGGGTTTTCTGTATTAAAGCATGAGACCTTCTGCTTTAGGTTTCTCCAGTGATCCTGACATATGTGAACCTGAGGCAAAAATAAAAAAATAAAAAAAATAAAGCTCCCTTGCATCCTTGAAGCAGCAGGGATTTCTCCAAGCACAAGGGCTACATCTAAGATTATGCCCTGCCTACCGGCCTGCCTGTCACCTGGGCTTGTGTGAAGACCAGCTGTGATAGTGACACATATTACATGGATGTCCTTTGCTAACTGGAAAACACTGTAACGACATGATTTATTATTCTCATTTCGGTGTTTTCTGAATGAAGCTGAAATATCTGGGCAGTTGTAGAATGAACGTTAGCATATCCAAATCCATGCACGATACACCGTGTTTTCATGGGGTTGTGCTCCACCGAAACACAGTTTACACATCTCTCTAACTGTCACAAGCGACCTACACTTAGGTCCGTAGTAGCCTCCAGCGAAAACATAGATGGGATCTCACTGAGCTCTAGGGAATAAATGAATTCCAAGGAAAGAAGAACGAAAAGGAAGAAAGAGAGAGAGAGAGAACTCGTGATGCTTTCCATAGAACAGTTTGCAGTATCCTAAGAGCCAGGGACAACCACATATATGACCATCCAAAGGAAAACCTTGTTAGAACGAGGTCGTATTTTCCCTCCAAATAAGAAGATAGAAAGTGGCAGGGGAACTGGAAATGGAGGATGACCTTGCAGTGTTGGGGAGAAACCTGGTTTCTCTGCACAGCGTGACAGGTCTCGAGTGCCCGTGCTCACAGGGCAGGGCGAAACCGCAAAGGGACAGCGGAAGCCCACACGTTAGACACCTACTGTAAGGAACTGTTGACAGAACAGATTTTCATCAGTGTAAAAATTATCATCTTTTATTGAGATTGTTCACTCTCCTATCCCAAGATAAACCTGTCCATCGTGTGTGTGTGTTTTTGTGTGTGTGTGTGTGTGTGTGTTTGTGTGTAGCCGTGGATGCGGGCTGTTGAGGGAGCGCCTCTATGTGCCCGTGTGTGGGTTCACTATCTCATCAGATGTGATTAAGGGAAAAAAGCCGGGGGTGGGGGGGAGGGTGTCTGTTCTTTGTTTATTTTGCAGATAAATCTCATCTCTAATCCGGATGCAGAGCAATGTCTCTTGCAAAGGAAAGGAAGCCCCTCCCCCGCCCCACGGCATCCATATAAATCACAGGTTTTATTCCTCTGCTGTGAGGGGCATTACGGGATCTGTCCGACGTTGCGGACTCTCATTGGGTGATGCTTCATTATTTGGAGGAAAATCCCCAGGGCCAAAACGTTATTTAAATGTGCTATGAAAATAAATCTGATTTATATGTGTGTCGTCTGCTGAGCCGCTCGTCCCTGTTACTGCAGGTGTTGCTGGGACCAGGATTAGCGCCTGGATTTATCACCAGTTCGAGCTGCACACATGCTCCGTGACAGGACATTGTCTGCATCTCTGAAAGTTCCAGAAGGGAGACAGTGTTTGCTGAGTGGTGGATTTTGGACATGCACTGGTGTGGTTGACTTTTATGGGCTGAAAATGTGTGCGCGCGTGTGCGTGTGCATATGTGTGCGAGTTGTGTGTGTGTGTGTGTGGCCTGGACCGTGTTCATTTGAAGCATGCGGGGAACAGACACTTTGTACTCAGATGCATCCATTTCCAATGGCAGCAGAATGGTGTTTCTGGTCAAAAAGACAAAGAAGAAAGCACGAATTTCCTTTCAGCTCGGGGCTGGGGCCCATATGTTTAGCTCAAAGTGAGTGGAAATCTCTGAAAAGCAGGCTTGGGTTAATAAATGTCAGCAAGCCTTCAGCCCAAATGGGATTTGATTAGCAGGAAGGAGTGTGGTTGGGGTGTTTCCATGACCAAAGAAAGAAATGCAGGGAAGGCATCGTGTTAAGGGCGTGCAGAGCCCCAGGGATCCCCTCCTTTCTCCGTGGGCGTGCACTTACACTCAGTAAACCCGGCTCCCACCGTGACCCCTACCACAGGCAGTGGGCTGCCACAGAGACTCACGGTGGGAAGGGGTGGCAGAGCGAGACTAGACACCACGTATCACTCTGTAGGTGACAGGCCCAACTAAGACAAACCATCCTGTGTGCATTCTTAAAGCAGCTCTGCCTTTCTGCCCATTACAGATGAAGAAACCAAAGGCCACAGAGGTAACCATCTCATAATCTGGAATTCTATAGTCACAGAGAATCCAGGTCCTCTGCTCTCAGAACTCCTCTTCTCTGGACATGTGCTTAGCTGGTAGCAGCCTATGTTTTGCGGATCTTGTCTCCAGCTCTCATATCCTCTAGTTTTCTTCAAGATTAAGGGTCCTAAATTATATCCAAAATAATAAGAACCATCATCAAATCCATTTCAGATTGTTGGGGAGAAACAAATAAAGGAATTTACAAATACGCTCTATTGGGCCTTTTATTTTAAATAAGAAACAGCGGTGGTGGTGGAGCGCCGGCAAAATGGGTGAAGGGGGTCAAAAGGTACAAACTTCCAACTATAAAATCAGTAAGTTCTGGGGATGTCAGGTGACGTGGTGACCCTAGTTAGCAATAGTATGTTGCATATTTGAAAGTTGCTAAGAGTAGATCTTAAAAGTTCTCATCACAAGAAAAAAAATTCTGTAACTATGTATGGTGATGGATGTTGACTAGACTCACAGTGGCGATCACTTCGCGAGCTAGATAAATACTGAATCATTATGCTGTGCATCTGAAGCCAACGTAATGTTGTATGCCAACTATACCTCCATTTAAAAAATAAAATTAAAAAAATAAAATTAGAGACAGTAACTCCAGAGACCTCAATAGGAAGACTTTTTTTTAAACTTTCAGTTTTGAAATCATTTTAGATCCACGTGAAAGTAGTAAAAATGGTACCAAGAGTTCCTGTGTCCTCTTCATTCAGATTCCTCCAGTGTTAGTATTATACCATGTTTGCTGTATTATTTTGTGTGTGTGTGAATTAAGTGTGCATATCTGTGTGTGTGTGTCAATACGTTTCTGAATGGTTTGGGACTAAGTTGTAGACATGCCTTCCCTCTATTCCTGAATATTTTAGGGTCTATTTCCTAAATTCATTTCTGTAACCAGAGTGCAGTTATGAAATCTAGGAATCAACATTACTACAATACTATTATCTAACTTGCAGACCTTATTCCAATTTCAGGAATTGTCCTACTAATGTTTTTCTAGAGAAGTTGGTTTTACTTCAAGTTTGTGTGAAACTTGTCCCCCACTTGTGTGGACTTGTGTGAGTTTGCTAAAGTTTTAGGCTATTAAACTAAAAACTGAGTATTACTGTATATATACATATATATGTAGGTATGTAATATATATATAAGATAATATATGTAAATACACACACACACATAAAAAATCCTCCCTTATCATTATAATTAAATGTCGATAACTGACAAATTAAAAATGTTTATATCCTTGCACCAAAAACTAGAGCCAGATTCTGAGTTACTCTGTGCATTCCTGTTCAGTGTTAAATCTATATATGCCCTTGGTCCCCCTGGGAATCTGCACCTTTGGCTTCTCAAGGCTTTCTGCAAGGACTCTGGCTCTGAACCCACAGTGGGCAAAACAAAGGTCCAAAGGGGTTTTTCGGCAAAGTGTTACGAGAAAGGGCACTTCAGTCTGTAAATGGCTTTCTGTGAGACTTAGCTCCTAGCGAAGTTGGGACACTGGGGGGGTGTCCCTCATCAGAGCTGCGACAAGTAGGTGATCTGGCTCCCAAGATCACATTGTGTGTCGTAAGACCCAAAGATAGGCAATTGACAGGATGAAAAAACAACATTGTTTAAGGATTTAGTGCTGTCCACCAACAAGGATTAGTGGAACGCCTTTATAATGCCGGTGCTGACAGACAGGACTAGCAACTGTTTTATGGGCTATGGACTGAGTTATATCAGGCCTCGCCTGTGGGTAGCCATTATGTTTAGCCAACATGATTTGACCTGTGGTTCATCCGAATTGGTGTCATAATAAGCTGAGTTATAAGGGTGTTTACTTTTCCATATATATGCTCGAATATAGTAAACCTGTTCTAAAACCAAGCCAATCGGGGCTTCCGTTTCCCCCCACTGGTGCACGGGGAGGATTCGGGTGTTGGCAACGCCTTCCCCTTCAAGACATGTCCATCCAGAAAGTCTGTAAAGCTCTTTATTCCTCAGAGGGAAATGATTTTGGTCTTAGGAAGGAAACACATGGCTTTCTTCTTACAGCTTCAAACTCTGTCTTGCCAGCTGCATTTCTTTCCCTCGGCCTGGCACTAATGAAAGGAGACTTTGATGAGCCCAGTGAGTGGCCCATCCAGAGGGAGGGATGCAGAGAGACTCCACTTTCTGGAAGGTGCTCCCCTGAGAGCGTTTCTGCCTTATCTCTGACACACATCCTAGAGAAACATCATGGGCTTTGGACGAGGAGCCCCCAGGGGCCTGATTTACTTGCCAAGTGAGTTTCTTTGGGTTCAGGTCCTTGGAGAAGCAGCCCTGGGAAGGCAAACCAGCTCCCACATTCTGCCGCCATGTCTCCCTGGCCCCTCCTGGGCCTGGCATGCCCAAAAGCAAATTCCTGCCCTTTTTTCGTTGTTGTTTAATTTTTTTTAAAGGTGTGAGCAATCTGTCCTACGTTCTCCCACCCCTGCTGGGATTTATGATTCAGTTCCCATTTTACTACATGATCTTGGCAGGCTCCCCTCGTTGAAATTCAAACCGAAGCAACTTGATGGGGGAACGGACATAAAAATATTAATTTGGTGGATATTAAAAAAAATCACACTGGTTATAAATCAGGGGCTGTCCACTGCTTCCTTTCATCATCTAAATGGTCCTTCTAACCAGACCACAAATCTTGCTGGGGAGGAGGAGGGGGTTTGGAAGGTGGGGGTTCCCTTCCTGAGGTTTTGGAGACAGCTTACATCCAACACACTTCCTCAAACCTGGCTTTGTTTTCCAAAGGTAATAAAAAGTGAGTACTTCTGGTACAGGCAGGCTAATTAGCTGGCCTCACAGAACAGACGGGGCTTAAAAGAAAGTTGGCTTGGTCTAAAAGAAATCAGGTTGTGGAAATGTCTAAATTTTGATTAAAAATCGTGTTTGAGAGACTCTACTTCTCCAAGGCTGTGGAGACCACTGTGTTGCGATGGTGGCAGATGGAGATCGGGTGAAGTAGGGTTGGGGTGGTGTGCAGGAATGGGGGCCGGCAGACCAGGGCAGGCACAGGAACCTGTGACCAAGACCGAGGAGGAGGAAGGCTTGCCCCTGTCTCCATTGACACCTCCCAAGCCAGCCTTTGGACTTTAATAGGGAGCCATGGCTAGAGATAGCTAGGGGAGGGAGGGTGGTTACATTCCTGTGGGGTAGAATTCAGAAAAAGTGGCAGAGAATTTCTCTTCCTATAATGAGAATTTAATGGATTCTTTCATTTCCAGCTTATGGCTGATCTTTACAGTTAAAAGACTCTTGATAGGTACTTTAAAATTTCAGGAAAACTCCGGTAACTGGTTTTGAAAAACTGTGGATAGTTGGGAGGCTAAATACTCCTATAAGAAGGCGGTAATACAAATGGAAAGGTGTCCCCATTACGAGGGCCCACATATGCAAATGGGTGTGTAGCTATGATGAGAAGTTCATTAGCGTCCTAGAAGTCCAAGGGTCTATTTAATGCTACAAAATCTAATAATGCAAACAAATCAGAAATTCGACCAGGCCAGGCTCACAGCTAATGTGGGTGCTGTAACAGAGCTCGGAAGACATCTGGGTCTTGATATTAAAGAGAGAAAAACCTGCAGTAGCTGGAAAAGAGGCAACCGGTTTTCTATAAAAATCAAAGCGAGGTCTCTGGGTGCCTGGATGGCTCAGTGGGTTAAGCCGCTTCCCTTGGCTCACGTCATGATCTCAGGGTCCTGGGATCGAGTCCCACATTGGGCTCTCTGCTCAGCAGGGAGCCTGCTTCCTCCTCTCTCTATCTCTCTCTCTGCCTGCCTCTTTGCTTACTTGTGCTCTCTTTCTGTCAAATAAGTAAATAAAATCTTAAAATATATATATATATATATTTTTATATATAAGTATAAGTATATAAATATATATAAGTATAAGTATATAAATATATATACTTATATATAAAAATATATATATATATATAAACCTATTTAAAAAAAAAATCAAAGCGAGGTCTCAATTCAAAATACTACCTTAATAGCAGGAAGAAAAACGACTGGAGACTGTTTTTTGAAGGGAAAACATTTCTAACCAACAATTGGTTCATTTTACTTTTCTACTGTCTTTATGGGCAATGTTAAAGAAGGGGCCTCCTTTCTGCCTAATGAGGATAATGATGGGAATTATTTCGTCTTGAACAGCTTTTTCTACTTGGTTACCATGCAATCTAATACTGACAGTGCCTTGGACTTGAAAAATGATATTCTCATCTCTGAGAAATGGAAAATGGGAGAAGGTGCAGCCGTTCTGAGCCTCACTCTAAAGCAATTATGATCTCTTCACAACTCTCAGACAAGAATTGATTTTTATTTTTAGATTATTAAGCTGTGGGTGTAAGGAAGTCAGGATGTGTGACCTAGTTTTGACCTTGTTGATTGAATTCTGCAATTGATTCAATATTGGACAGGAAAGCTTTTTTAAAAAAGTGTTTCTTGCCTTATAATCTCCCCAAATTGACTTTACTTCTTTCCCACCTTTATCAAAATCCTCATGTTCATACAGAGAGACGAATAAACAGGGTAGTAATGCGAAGTATTGGAATAGAACGTATACATATCAGAATTAATTGCAACGTCCTAAGGAAACCCAGAAATAAGGAAAACTGCCAAAAGATGATGATGTTGGATATGTTCGATGCCATCAATGATGCGCTTACTCGCAGACATCTACAGTAGTCAGGTATCCAGCTTTTATACTTACATTGTGGGTACTCACTCTACTATGTGTTTTGGGGAATTGTGGTGTTTACATGTGCTCTTATGTGCTGAACACAACTGTCCTACTGAGTCTAGAAGGGTCCTCTGGCTAGATTCAAAGCCCCACCCAAGAGGTAAAAGAACCCGCTTGACTGTATGTCCCTGTGAGTCACTATCCTTCCTTCTGTGACCACACTGAACAGCTCAGATATGCACCTCAGTTGGGCCAACTTCCAATGTAAAATTATTTAAAATTTTTCCAATTTCAATTCCAATTTAAAATTTAAATTCAATTAACAAAGAATGTATTATTTGTTTCAAGGATACAGGTGTGTGATTCATCAGTCTTACACAACACACAGTGCTCACGCAACACATACCCTCCCCGATGTCCATCACCAAGCCACCCCATCCCTCCGCCCCCCTCCCCTCCAGCAACCCTCAGTTTGTTTCCTAGGATTAAGAGGCTCTTACGCAGCCATCAGAAAAAGTGAAATCTTGCCATTTGCAACGACGTGGATGGAACTAGAGGGTATTACGCTAGGTGAAATAAGTCGATCAGAGAAAGACAATTATCATATGATCTCACTGTTATGAGGGATTTAAGAAACAATGCAGAGGATCGTAGGGGAAGTGAGGAAAAAATGAAACAAGACAAAACCAGAGAGGGAGACAAACCATAACCAACTTCCAATTCTAAAACCCAGCCTGGAGTGTGGACCCTAGAGTCCACCAATTCCCTGCTGTCTCAGCCTGGCCCTTGAAGCAGGCCGGCACCTTCCCTGCTCCTTGAGAACCTGTATTCATCCTTCGCTGGGCTTCTCTGATGGAATGTTTCCTCCTGCCCATACAGCTATCCAGCTCTCCCCAAACCTTCCACGCACTTCCCCCTAACCCGTCTCCTCCAGCTTGAGCTCACCCTGCTTGCTTTCCAGCCTCTGTGGCATTTCTGGCAGGGACAGCCTGGCTTAGCATTTCACAATGAGATTCTCTGTTCAGTTGTATTTCTTCTCCCCCGGAGATAACGTCCCTGAGTTTCCCATTCGCCATCTGCAAAATGCTAATATATGCAGAGCTGCTGGGAGGATGAGACCCACAGAGCTCGGGGCTTGGCTCCCAGGAGGCGCTCAGGGAACGTGAGCCCTCCCTTCTGCCTGAGGACCATGTCACATTTCTGCGGTATCTTCCTCTCAACCTCACAGTGTCAACGAAAGTGTTCTTGTGTGTTGCGGTTGTAGTTGAATTGTTAAGCAAAAATGGAACCCCTGTACTCTATCCTACTTACGTCTAGGCAGAATTACACTCCTCCTTGACTTGGGGGTGGGGAGGGAAGGGGAAGGTCAAATGTTTGGGTGGGGATGACCTGGTCTGATGTGGGTTAGCCTAGAAGAGGGGAGAGAAAGCCGACCTCTCACGGCAGAACAGTCCAGAATTCCGAGTCTCTGAGCTTGAGGGGCTTTGAAGATGAGCCAAAGCAAATGTCTCATATCGTTGAGCACTGCAGTCTCTAGGATACACTGTGGCAGGGAAGGCCCCAGTAGTAGACCAAAATAATCACCAATACAGTATTCGCTACTGAGAGAAATGCGGTTATGACAAGGAAGAAGTCTCGGGATGTGTTGACCCCTCCTTAAGACAAAAAGGCAAGAAACCTGGAACAGCTTAATTTTCTGAAAAGAGCTATGACATTTGCATCCTGACTATCTGTCGAGCTGGTGATTATCCCCAAACAGGCAGTCTGCTTCTTCCCTCCCGAAAGGACCTTCCGGCAAAGCAGAGCCACGGGGAGCACTTGTGATTCCACGAGATGGGACCATCCCTGCTAAGCGGGCTTCTGCTGAAAGCAGAGACCAGAGACTTGAATTCATATTTCACGCTCGTTGTATTTGGTTTAGTCTGGGAAAATGGACTAAAATGCAATGCATGTGCATACATAAATGCCATAAAATTAGTGTAGACAGCTGGCAAATCATTAATTAACAGCAGTAATGGTCTTCAAATAGCGCTCCGGGGAGGCCACAGAGAGAGGAAGTTTCCCGAACCCGGTTTCCGTTTGGTCCGTGATCTGAATCCATCTTCCTGAAAAAGAAGGCAGGTGGGATGAGGGAAGGAGCAAAAGCCACAGAAATGTCACTCTAACACCTTCTGTCCGCCCTCCCTGCTCACCAGCCCCAAAGAGGACAAACGTTGAACAAACCACACCAGCCGTCTGTCTGCAGGGCTTTTCCCAAACCAGACAGACGCCAAATAAGCAGCAGGCACGGGAGCATGGGCCCAGCACAGGATAATTGTGCCATAAATATAATTAAAGTCAGCAGGAAGACCATTATGGAGGAAACCAAACTTAGAAAAAAATTAGTGCTAGTGAAGAAAATATCATACATTCTTTTTATTTCCATCTAATTTTGTTTACATGATTCATACAGTTTCTAAGAGGATCCCTGGAGAACATTAGGCCGGCACCACATGCATAAACATTCATATATAACATGTAAATTAGAAACAATCTCAGGATTTATATAGAAATTACAGCCACTTCTAGCAAATTAATTCAATGACAGAAAAAGGGTTACTGTCTCTCTTCAAATCAAGAGGGGGAAATATTGAGCAAAGCAGATTTATTTATTCAAGAGGCTTATTCCTTGCCAGGAGCTGATGTCCCCTTGGCCTGGAGATTTCCATTTTTTTATTGGATATGTTTTGGTGATTGAATTTACTTTGAATACAGGAGCAGTCAATGAGGACCATAATGGGTGGTTTTAAGTTATAGTATTGCTAATACAGTCATAAAGTCAATTAGGCTAGAAGAGTTTGCTGTGGAGAGATGATGGAAAAAGGCAAGTTGCTCGAGTTAAAATATTCAAGAATATCGAATCTTAGAGCTGCATGGCCTTGAGAGTATAAACTTACCATTTTATAGATGAAGAAACTGAGTGCCAGAGAAAAATTGATCTGCCCAAGAAAAAAAAGGAAATAAATGAACTACAAAGTCAGACTAGAACCCAGTCCTTCTCCCCTATAATTGATGCCCTAATCACACCATCAAGCCACTCCTCTTCTCTATTTTAATAGAATGGAAAAGTGACATTGGAATGGGGTTTTTCCTGTAGGGTTTTTGTGCGGACATATTTTGGTGGTGATTTTGCCATTGGGGGTTATGGTAGATTGATTGTTAAAATGGCCCCAATTCTCTATCTTCCTCCTATCTGTCTTTCTCAATGTGACTCTAGAGTCCTTGAATCTGGGCCGGGCTTGTGACTTACTTTGGCCAACAGAACCCATGGAGCCATGCATGTTTCCACTGCCCTTTCCCTACCTGATAAGAAAAAGCCAGGGCTCACCTGCTACAGAAAGAGAGACATAGTTGGGTTTGCAGCAAAAAGAAGTATGGGCACATACTTCTATTAAAAAATTCCTTTAACAAAATTCCTTTTTTAGTCACCTGAAATTCCCAATTGAACTTGCTGTCCTGTGTTTTCTCTGCACGGGTGAGAGAAGATACTATTCTATATCAGTTAGCCAACTCCTAAACGTATGTGAGAGCCCAGTCAAGATCAGCACATCTGTCTGCGCAAACCACGGCTGAGCGCAGGTATATAAGTGAGGCCCCACAAGGCCAGCAAAACTGCCCTTAGACTCACGAGCAAAAATAAATATTTACCCGTACAGGACACTGAGGTTTGGCGATTGTTCGGTGATACTATTGTGGCAGAAGCTAACTAACTTGGGGAGTAGCCAGTAAATAACATTCCAAGAAAAGGAATTTGATTTGGGCTTCAGATGAGGACAGTCTAATTGTTGTGATGTTCTGTATGCAAGCAGAAATAGCAGGAAAGAAATATCTTGACATACATTCCAAGGCTAGAGACTTCATGCATAAGTACATATTAATAGAATATGAGTCTTATGCATATTTTTGCCTTTTGGGGTCTTGCCTTTGTTCTGGTGTTTTCTTTTATTTTTTATTTATTTATTTATTTATTTATTTATTTTTTGAAAAGATTTTATTTATTTATTTTACAGAGAGAGATCACAAGTAGGCAGAGAGGCAGGCAGAGAGAGAGAGAGGAGGAAGCAGGCTCCTGCTGAGCAGAGAGGCCGATGCAGGACTCGATCCCAGGACCCTGAGATCATGACCTGAGCCGAAGGCAGCGGCTTAACCCACTGAGCCACCCAGGTGCCCCTGGTGTTTTCTTTTAAATGACCCACTTTGCAATTATGTCTTTGTGACAGAAGAGCTTTCCAGAATGAGATAATGTGGCTTTTTTTTTTAAATTTCTTTAGGCTTGTGATAAACTCCCTGGCTTAGTGCTTACTTGTGCTCTTCCTTTCTGACCTTCGTGTATCTCCTTTCCCATCCTTCAGGGAGGCAGGGGGTATAAGTGAAGGTTCATCCTGGGGCCCAGTAATTGTGCTTGATCTCTAATTATGGTGACATTTTTTTCCAAAGGCCTGAGCCTCAGGTCAGAGGCCTGAGCTATATGTCTTGTCCTTGTATTTTGTACTTTCCAAAGCTACTCACACTTATTGCCCTCTCTCTGTGAAAGCCATCAGGGCAGGCATTGGAGTCTCTCTTTTGCAGATGAGGAAACTAGGGCTCGCAGACTTCACGTGACTTTCCCAAGGGCATACAGCCTAGCTCACGGCAGATTCAAAACTAGAACCCAGATTCTAGTCTACTAATTTTGGACTCTTTCTGGCACACTCTGCTGTCATCCTCACCCTAGGGCTTTGGACAACTGATGTCGTGTCTGGGTAGTTAACGAGCACTTGAGTAATGCTTCTGTCCGCGATGAACGGGAGTGAAGGCAGGATGTTCTGAAAGTCGCTGCTAGGAATCCCCAGACCTGCACTAAAGCAGGGTTCAGTGCACATGACTGACGCCTGGATCAAGCTTTCACACTGTGACAGCCAATCTCAGCCTCTGTAGAACTCCAGAGCAGAGCTCTACATTGTGGATAATCAGTCCATATCTCTGTTTTCAAATTATGTTATGGTCTCTTAAAGGTATGCTTTGAGATGTAATGTTCTGCCTGGAGCCATGGTCCATTTAAAAGCAGGGCTGCTTACAGGTTGTTGGTTGAGAACAACTGAAGGCAGATGAAAGGAAAAATACCAGGACATTACCCCCAGGAAATTTCTTTTTCTCCAAATCCACAAAACAAAGGCATGAGCCACCCATGCAAATGTAACACTTGTCTTGATTCTCTTCTTGATTCTGGAGTATCAGTACTGTTAGTATTGGGTTTAGGATGAACAATTATCCTGATTTGCCCCGGACTAAGGTACTTCTTGGGCTGTGGGACATTCAAGGCTAACACTGGATCTGTCCAGGCAAACTGAGATGCTGTCCCTCTCTCTGGTCTGCATAGCTCTTTTTCTTTTTCTTTTCTTTTTTTTTTTTTTTTTTTAAGATTTTATTTATTTGACAGAGAGAGACACAGCAAGAGAGAGGCAACACAAGCAGAGGGAATGGGAGAAGGAGAAGCAGGCTTCCAGCCCAATGTGAGGCTTGATCCCAGACCCTGGGACATGACCTGAGCTGAAGGCAGACGTGTAATGACTGAGCCACCCAGGCGCACCCCGCGTAGCTCTTTGAGATCAGCTGACGAAGAGAGAGCTCCTCCATCTCCACCGAGGGGCACCAAGTCACGTCTCCCACACTGCTGGCCTTACACACAAAGATCCTTCCACAGAGAAAAGACACCAAATGCCTATTTTGAAAGAACGAGAAAAGAATGACTTGTCCTGGCCTCTCAGAACTCATAGGCACCTGAACTAGGTAAGAGGACCGGCTTGGGAACTAGGAGACTGACTCAGTTACAAAGTGGTTGTGTAAACTTTTGCCAAGTCATTCTTTGACTGTGCCTCAGCTTTCTCATCTGCAAAGAGGGGCAGGGAGTAGAGGTTTCTAAGGTCCCTTCTCTGTTATATATTCTAGAGTTTTATAGTCTAGGGACCAATGAGATTGTTCCACCTTGCCTTGACTCTTTTCATCCTGATGCCACAGGAGTCCCTCACCGAGCTCTTCTGGAGGCCTCTCTTTGAACTCAACCCAAAAGATGGAGCCTAGCTCAATGCTGTCTCACAAAATTTTCTCTGCTGTTATGTGTTCTATATCTACTGTCCAACATTATGGCTACCAGTCACATGTGACTATATAAATTTAAACTGAGTTAAAATAGAATGAATTTTAAAATTTAGCTCCTGAATCCAAATAACCACATTTCAAGTCTTCTAGTAGTCACATGTGGCTAATGGCTGCCATATTGAACAGGGCATATCTAGGTCATTGCCATCATAGCAAAAAGTTCTATTGGACAGCACAGCTCTAGAGAGCCATCTTGAGCATTTTCTCAGTAGCCTGAGAGGTATCCAGGGTAGAAAAAAAGAGGAGGAAGGTAGGGAATGGGAGAGAGAATCTCCTTCATCATTAGTAATTGTTATGTATTGGTGAGATTGTGGGAATGATGTAATCACATTACTGGAGATGGACCATCTTAAGTCTTGGCACAGGCTATGGCCTTTTAAAAGTTAGTAAAAAGGACATGAAAATATGTGCTTCACTGAAGCCAAAGCAAAAGGCCATGATAACTTTTTCCCACCCATATCGCCGACGGGGTTAACTTTTCGGTCAACTATAGAAAGCATCAAGAAAGAAAATTAAATGGCTAAATGTGAAAAGTTGTAGGAAATTCTCTCCCTTTGCAAGGATCATGGCTCAAAAGTTTTCCCAAGCATCCTATAGGAAGAAAAATGCATGGAGACTGCTTTATTTATCACTGAGATTAAGCAAAAATCAAAACGTCTGGTAAAGAGTTCGACTCCTGGAATAGCATTACCATCCTTGTTGTGAAAGTGAATAAGGGATGCTTTGTGGAACGGAAACCCCATTGATGGTGGTGTGGGGGATGAAGAACTGGAACCCCAGGAGCACACTCTTGGTTCCAGCTCTGCCTCTGGGGGCTGTGTGACCTTCAACAAGGGGGCAGTCGCTCACTTGTTCGCATCAGAAAGCTACCATGCCCCCTTTGGCTTTGGTGTCAGCAAAAAACATCTTTTCATGTCCTTTTTATGAACTTGTAAAAGATCAGTGCCTCTGACAAGACTAACCCTCTCTGGGCCTCGGTTTTTATCTGCAGTTGAAAAAAGATGATGCTGAGCAGGGTCTTGGGGATCTTTGTTGTTCTCATGTCACTTTTTTGACCACATTGTTGACTCCCGCTGTGGACAGTAGAGCTACCTGTTTTATCAAACAGCGACCTGTTTAGCTACCTGTTTTACCAAAACACTTTCTCTTAACACTCATGAATGATCTGTGTTGTCAGTTGCCCTCACCGAAGGCTTCCATCATCACACCTCCAAGCCTCTGAGACCTGGTGAATGTTTAGGTTTTCTGGAAGCCTCACACACAAGGATGTTCAGCATTTAGCTACCGTCTCAGAGCCAGGAGTAAACACTTCTCAGGAAGCAGAGGCCCCAGCAGTCCCGTATGTACACAGGTGAGGACTGAAGCTCTGCCATACTTGTAAATACAGCCGCAGGGTCAGGGAGACCAGATGGTGGGGAGCTGCTTCCAGCTCTGCCTCTCATCAGCTGCAACACTGGTGGCAAGTTCTTTCATTTCTCTGGACCTCAGCTCTTCACACTGTGAAGCACAGATACTAATGTGGTGGCAGGCAAGGCTGGTTCATCGGGAAGCCGAGGAACCTCAGGCTTCAGGGCCCCTCACTTGCAATGGCCCCTTTCAAGACCCTGTGCTTCATTTTGGCTTTTTTCGTGGTGGTTGCTGTTGTCGTCATAATTTCATGATCTTTTCCTCAAAGAGGAACCTCCAAATTGTATAAGCTTCAGACCCAAAAAACCAGGTAGTGATATTTACAAACAAGATGGCACCCAAATAGGCTACCCTCTCTAAAGAGATTACCCATCAAACAAGCTTGTGGAGTCAGCCCAGTCTGCAGCTTTTCTATTTCTTCCAGATGCCATCCTCTCTCACAACCCAGCACACCTGTAGGCCATGTTAGTTTGTGCCTCTCAACAAAACAGGAAAGGGGACACCTACTCAGTCATGGGCATCTCTCAGGGACAACAATGCCTGTTCTTAGAGACCACATAATCATGAAATCCAAGGTCTAAAAATGACCTTCAGGGGTCATGTACACACTCCCCCTCTCAAAAGATATTCCTCCCTCTCCTTTCCTGCAAGTTCCCTTCCCAAATCTCCTTTTAAAACCTGGTCTGGTCTTATGTCATCAACATCATTAGGAACGTCTCCCTTCAGCCTCCCCCTAATTTAATTTCTCTCTTAATTCAAATATGACAATGCCCTTGACTTCCTTTTTTGTCCTGTTTTATGCAGATCACAAAACACTTTCAAGACATACTCGCTTGCCTGCTGCATACTCAGAATTTGCTGCATTAGCCTTTTTAGAAAGAAGTAACTGAGGTTCGAGTGGTACAAGACTTGCCCAGAGTAGTAGATGGTGGGGTCAGGACCCTGAAGGCAAGTTCTGCTCTATTATCCCCATTGTTCCCAGAGGCAGGTAGAAGGCATGGCAGACATGAAATGATTTTTGGAGGAGCTAAAGCTCAGGAACGGCTTGACTCCCAGGGGCTGTTTCTCCTATGGGATAGCTGTCTCTGCTTCTACCTGAGGCCACAGGCTCTGTCATTAGAACCTCCTTCCTTGGTCACTGGACTCAGAATGATCAATTCCTGTCCTTGGTGATAATCCAAACTTCCAGCAGGTGGTAAAGAAGGTACTCATGCCTCATTACAACCTCAGGCTCCCCACCCCACCCCACCCCCCATTATTAAAAAGTGAAGTCATAATTTACTCTTATTCATTCATTACAGAATTGCTCCGTGGGTGCCTATCATGGGCATGACAAAAACCTTACAGCAAAAACAAAAATAAAAAAATGAAAAAGAAGAAGAAGTAAGGGGGAAAAACACTTACAGAAGCTTATTTAAAAAAATAAAAAAAGAAAGAAAGAGGCTTATTTATGGCAAGTGACATTAGCAAGATGGTGGAGAAGGAAGCCCCAGGCCCTCACTGCCCCACAGAGACACCTGAGACATCCACTTAATATAAGGACCAAATGGTCTTTGTGAGAACTCCTAAAGTTTAAACATCCTGTTTTCTAGGAAAGGGAATTTCTAGTTATTTAGTCAGGCTAATAGTCACTTGTATACTTAGCTAAGAAAAAAAATCTGATTATCACTAAGTGTCAGGCCACTAAGAGCTTTATGAGTATTAATGAAATTTTCACCCTGATCTTATGAGTTGTGGATATTATAATTATTCTCATAGTACTGACGAGGGGGAAAGAACCATAAGAAGCTTACAAAACTGGCCTAGGTTCACAAGGTGACCAGTGGCTGAGCCAGGAAATCAGGCACCCTGGCTCCAGGGCCTACGCTCCAGACTGTGTTTAAAATTGGAAGTTGGCACAATTTGGGCACATTTCTGAGCTGTTCAGATGAACAGATGCTCGAGTTATGCTGCTTTTAGGAATCTGCCTTTCAAAACAAAGATGTGTTCTTCAAAGGAGTAATTGAATTCACCCGGTCTTAACTCTTGATGTAATAAACAGAAGATGGTGGAAAGGAGCTGGTTTAAGTTTTAGGTCTCCATCTTTGATCCTAACCCTTGATGGATTTTGCCAGAAAAAGGAACAGAATGACCAGTTAAAGAGGACAGCAGGCAAAGATAGAGCAAGATCTGTAAGAATAAATATTTCTCACTGTTCTATGCAGTCTGGAATTTCACCAGATTTGCATATGGAAGGTGGGGAGTACTTGACCTTGCCGGGCACCTCCATATTAGCAATCAATACCCTCTGACACATTAACAAACGTTTATATTACTACACATGGGTGGAGATAGAGTCATAGCTCCTTGATTTTTCTATAGCTCAGAAAGAAGTGGGTTTTAGATATTATTTAGTTAATATACAAAATTGGGACAAAAATTAGAAAAACCCAGGTGACTTTTTGGTGGTGTGTGGGGAGGAAGGATTCTTGCTTGTGTTAATCAGGAAGATAATATCTCTGCTCCTCTGGGCGGCAGAGGTAGACCTCAAGAGGGATGCATGTGCAAAGATTTAGTTTGCTTGTAGACAATATGGAATCGACTCTGATGCCAGAACCCAGAAGTTCTATGGGATTTTTTTTTTTTTTTGAAAGACTTCATGCCTTTGTAAACGAGACTTACATAAAGGAGAGCCAGACGTTTTTTGGAAGATCAAATGTATCTCAGCACCTCTCATAGGCAATAATAATTAATTTCTCAGAAAGATAAAGCCATATAATTAGAACGGGTTGGGTGTCCTAAAAAATTTTCAAACATGGGATGAGCAAATGGATGAGAAAGGTTTCTTTCTTTCTTTTCTTCTTCTTTTTTCCCCCCAGTCTCTTCCTTTATTTTTTAGAGTTTGTGTGAAATACTGAGAGGAAGTGAGCCCATCTGTTTCTGATCCTTCCAGGCTTGAAGGATCAGAATGTTTTGTAGCAGTTATTTGATGTCTAGTGTGCCTCTAAAGTATTTTCCATAAGCTGTAAGCCTGCGCTTTTACCGACAGGAAGTTTGTTTTCTTGGCGCTTTCGCATCAGTTTGACACTCAGGAACGGGAACAGAGTAATTGGTCAATTTCTAAGTCGCCCTGCGTTTAAGTCAACCAGCGAGAAAATTCGAGAAGAAACAAAAATGAACGGAGTTGCAGATTATCCTTATTATTTACATCGCTTTTCACGGGCTCCCCTTCCCGTGGCCGCCCCGTGCCCCCCTCTCCCCATCCCTAGGAAAGAGTGACCCTACCGGGGAGACGGGCAATGGTGGATCTCACAATAGAAGGAAGGAAGCGGGAGGCTCATCTCCTTGTAAAGGTCGTGGGGAGGGAGGATGAGGTGGCACGGCGCTGTCAAAGCTCTATCCGACGGGGTCCAGCCTGGGCCCCGAGCCGGCGTAGCGCTTCAGAGGTGCTGGCGGGCGGGCGGGCGGGGCAGGGAGAGCCAGGGCTGGGCTGCGGCTCGGTGGTACCTGCCCCGGCTCCCCGCGCTCCGGTCTCCCTCCTCCCGGGTCCCTCTGCTTCGCTGCGACGGTGACAACGCCACCCCTGCATTCCGCCAGAAGCCCCGTGCTCTCTGTCTCCCTTGGCCTCCCCGAATCTAGGGGAAAGAGGGGGCACGATTCAACACTCCTGCGGTCACGCTCACTTTCTGGGCAGGCGGGGGCTTCCTGACCCGCTTCTATTCTGCTTGCTACTAAGCTGGCTTATAAAAGGGGGAAAAAAGTCCCGGCTTGGTGTACATTTTCTACAGATCTTTTGGACACTCTCTAAGGTAATTTTTTGATGGTGGACACACAGGACACACAGGAGGACTGTTAGGGATTTGATTCTCTGGGTCTTGCAGGGGACCCACTGAGCGTCTCTGGGGATTGAACACACTGCGGGCTGACTTTGCGCTGAAGAATGGGTCACGAATTTTTTTTTAAATTTTATTATTATTATTTTAAATTCTAAGCAGCCTTCCTCCAGTTGTGGAAAGAAAATAAAGAAGTCATTAGCTTCTTTAGCTCAGCCGATATCTTCATTTTGCCTGATTACTGAGAATGAATGCAGATTGAATTACTATCACAATATTTAAGGCTATGTAGCAAAATGGCATATTTTCTCTATGTACACATATGTTACCTGTAGGTACATAGAAAGATGACTGAAAAGCTACACACCAGACTGAGGAGGAGGAAGCTGGTCTATGGGAACCTTAGCTCTTTGAATTTTTTAACGTCTTGATTTTGAAAAACAAGAAGAGTGCTTATGGGTGACTTTATTGATTAAAAAATAAGCAATCAATCTGAAGCCAAGAAAAAAAAAGCAACCCAATACATACACACGTGTACATGCGCACACACGTAGAAGAAAAAGAAGAAAGAAAAAATGAAAAGAAATGAACAAAAAGCTTTGAAGACATTCAATGCCTCATATAGGAATTTACCCTACAAAGATACTCACAGCTGCGGACAAAGATACAATGCCATGTACTACAGTAGTGTTTATAAGGTCGGAAAATTCAACACAACTTAAATGGCTCATGATATACAATATGTAGAATAAAACCAGTTATGATCACTGAAAGTAGATCTGTCAGCCAGTCCAAATAATTTGTAGAAGAATCCAGGACCGTGGGGAAATTCCCATTATTTATTAACTGTAGTAAAAAACCTCTACAGTTTCCAAAGCAGCACGTACAATGTTCACTTTTTGAAATGCAAGTATATACACAGAAAAAGATTTCAAGGATACATGTCAAATCTGAGCAGTGGCTTTCTTTGGTTATGGGTGAATTTTACTTCTTCCTCTGTGCCTTTAAAATTTTCTTACAATGCACATATGTTATTATGGTTGAAATACACACACACACATACATACGTACATACAAATACATATATATATAGTTTTGAAAATCCATTAGCCCATACATGGTAATTTTCAACCATGGATGGCTCTTTAAAATCTGGACAACCCGATCCCAGATGTTCTAAGTTATTTGCCCATTTCATTCTTTAATTTGGTCATCAAGATATCATCCATTTGCTTCAAATATTCCTATGAATAATACTTGTATTGAAGAAGATAAACCAAATAGAGAGGGAAAAGACTACGTATGATGATGAAATATACTTGTTTTCCCAGGCGTAATTCCTCTCCCCAAAATATGTACCATTACCACCTCTAGAAGTTAAAGTACTATTTCACAATTTTTTAAAAAGAAATATAATGTTGCCTGGCATATTGTTGTTCACCATCATGAGAATATGCAAATCACTCTGTAACTGAGAAGCTGCTCCATGAAGGATACAGGAATTTTTTTTTTTCTACTCAAAATTCATTTTACAATCGAGTTTAAAGCAATAAGATTGCTTAGTTTTTTGGGGGGCTGAATATTACTTTGAAATCTCACTTGAACTCCCTGTATCTATGATGTGAAGGGAGAAAATCAGGGTAATTTTCAACATAATCCAAGTTTAAAAGAAAAAAAATTACTTTATATTTTGAAAATAGGCTGTTTCTTTATCTTTTCAGATACATTTGACCTTTGCATAGGAAGTTGGTATTCTGACACCATTCTGTTTTTACTCTCTATATTTCATGCTTATAGCAAATGGAAGTTTAAATACTTCACAACTGCTTCACACCTTTCGGAAACAGTGTTAGAATATGGGATCCTTAAATACAGTAATGATTAGTAAAGCAACTCATTTTTTTTGAGAGTCTGCTTTCATTACTTAATTATGGCACTCCAGCACAAAACACTTCTTGTTTACATGAAAAAATATATATTTATCCATTTCCAATGGTGAATTCATGCTGTTAAATTTTTAAAAAATATATATTTATGATGAAAGAAACCTGCAATAAACAAACACTCCCTACCAGGTTCTTAATTTCCTTTCTTATGGGTGGTGTTTATCCACAAAGGCAAATGCAGTCTTTTAAAATGTATATAAACAAGCACCTTCCAGCTGAGAACATGTAATTGGTCAATCAGTTCTTAGATTTTAAAATGCCACTGTATATTCTTATGCAATTCTTGGATTCTTGCATCCATAAAGAGTGGCCTAAACTGTACCTTCTGTGGGGCATATCCATTTCCATGTCTTTTTCTTATAAAACTACCCTGGAAAGATTGATGAAACTATCCATGTCAAAAATATCCATAATTTTAAATAAAATAAAGTAATATAGAACACAGATTTTGACTTTCTCACAGTTGGCAATTTGGTCTATATATTTGGAAAAAGGTTAATTTCTATCACTTGAACATTTGTTTAAATATGTTAGAGTTGGATATTACAGGAAACTAAGGGGAACCAAGATTTAAAAACAGATTTCTTTCCATAACAACCTGCCACCACAAAGAAATGATTTGGCTTAGAAATTTACAGGATATGTGACACATTATAAAGGCTGTATTGCTATGAGTTTATGAATTAATGATTAACAGTTCTATTTGCTTTGTTACTAGAACCATAATATCAAGACAAGGAAGATGTAAATAGTACGACGACTAAAATGAAATGGTGAGATATGAACTTTTGCTTAATTTAGACACCGCAAACATAGCTAATCATGCATTTGGTTAAATACTTGCTTGATGATATTCTTAATTACATGTCCTTTGTGGCTTGCTGGTATTTTCAGGTGCTATTAATAAAAATCAGTATTCCTAAAAGTGTAAGTAGATTGGAAGCAGATGCTGTTAGTAAAACATAATTGGGCTAAAGGAAAAAATTTGCAATTTGGAAACAGACCAATGTCTTTAAAGTGTTGGTTTGCTGTGAGTATGCATTCATGCAGGATTTGAAACAGGAATAATCAACAAATACATCTTAAGAGAAATAGAAAATATAGGGAAGGAGAATTTTTGTAAAACTCAGAGGTAATGTTTGCATGAACAATATTGGAATTGTTGGCATATGCTGCAGAAAACTCAAATCAGCTTCTGCTAGATTAGAATATGAAAATAGAACTTAAGCAAATAATTTTTTAAGGTATGCACAAAGGCAAATTAATTTAGGGTGTATTGTTTTGTTTTTAACCCAAAGGTCCTATTATGTATAAAACTGATAATATTCTATTTTTTAAAAAATGCAAACAAGTAACATGGGAGTTATTTATGAATAGATCCTTATATATTTTATATATATTTTGGTTGTATTTTTTGGTAGTTACAAATGGTTATCTTATGAATATGTATCTTTTATAATAAAATGGAAGTTTTCAAAAAGTATAAATGTTATAAAACTATGAGTTCTTACAAGTTTAAATTATAGGTCAAGCAGGAAATAAAAGCGATATAAATCTGAGCTTTGAACAGTGAGTTCTTAATTTAAAGCCCAATTTGAATTTTGTAACAAAATAAAAGAAAAGAACAATCTTAGCACTTACACATAGAAAAAGGTAGGAAGGAAATATAAGAAAATATTAATTTAATTCTTGATTTTGAGAGTATGTATACATTGTTTTTTCCCCTTATGCTTTTAAATATTTATCAGGTTTTCTTTTTTTTTAGGAATACATATTGCTTCAGAATTACATAAGCCTTATTCATAAAGAAAAGAATTAAATCCCCTCAAACCCCAGTGTGATAGCTTGGATTAAGTAAATTTTCATTTACATATCTTAAATTGGTATTTTGTTCATCACACACAGCTTATTAAAACAGAGCCAACATACTCCTATAGTGCTTACTCCTAAAACTGATTAATCTGATCATATAATTTTTTTGCCATTAGGCTGTAAAATTAGCCACTTAAAATTACTAAGAATCGAGTGTGTAAAAGTGCTAATGTTTTATTAATCTATTTTAGGTAGGTTTCAGTTTCAAAAACCAATTATGACAAATTATCAACTGACATGCTTCTTGGCTTAAATTTGTATTATTTTAATTGCCAGGAATATCATAGGCATGGACATGTATTTTTAATGTTAAACTACTTGTTAGCAATGGAATAATATTTTTGAGTATCATTTCATTGAGGAGGCATAAAATAATATTTCAAGCCATTTACTTTTAAGACTAAAAAATTAAGTATTAGTTGAGTTAAATGTAATGAACACATTGATATAACTCCAGGAAGTCAGTAATTAAGCAAAATTTCTACCTCTATTACAGGTGAGAAAGTGTTTCAAAGAAAGAATTTAGACCACATTGACCTATCAAACTTTCCCTTTCCCCTTGATCTTAACTTTTCTGGAACTATTATTCTCTGTTGAGAGAATGTTCAGGTTTTTATTACTGTAGAAATTATTTAGCAATCTCTTTATTTCTGCGCTCTGGGACTAGGAACTGGGGAATTGGAAAGGTGTCATTTATCTTCCAGGAGGGAGAAAAAGACAGAATTTAGGGACAGGATTCTGCATATTCATTTTTGCTATGGATTTGGATTTTAATTTCTGTTTAAATAAGCCTGCAAGCCTGTCCTCCCCGCCAAACCCACCCGTTTTCCATCTTTATTTCATCAAAGGGCGTTGTTGACTATTTAGATTTTACTAAGTAATCTAAATTAAGGAACAAACACTCCCAAATTTTAGTTTGGAACGAACACGCTACCGTGAAAGCCATAACACCTATTATCCAATGTAAAGGTACAGCTAGTGTTTTAACACTCAGTTTCCTGGAATTCTTTCATTTTCCAATTATTTGTCGCCTGACAGCTTATTTCACAAGTCCTGAAAAGTAACTTTATGTTCAGCTGGACATAAAACAGAAGAGAAATTTTCCTAAGAAAAACAAAAAACGACAAATGAATCACAAAAATAATTCTCTTATTTAAAAAAATGTCAACCTAGTATCCCCGGGGCATATTACCGTTGGAAACAATTTTAACACTTGCATCATTCACAAACAATTCACAAACGCTTAGCCCGCAAGAAATTTCCATCCTTTCTCAGCTTCTTACACACTTCAACTCGGCTTTCCCTCTATCCACGAACAGAAAATTAGGAAGACAGGGAATTCATAATAAAGACAAAAATGAATTCTCATGAAAGAGTAATTTATTACAAAAGTGGGGGTGTTTTTTTTTTTTCCCGCCCCACAAAAGGACCCGAGAGAGCAGCTCTCTTTACGCAGATAGAAAGGAAATTAATTTTCTTTTTGAATTTTTGGTAATCTCTTATTTCATGACACAACCCCAAATAACTTGTAAAAATAAACGAAAAGATAAACTTGGAAATATATAATTACTTTTTAAAGGGTGAATTAAAACGAAATTAAAACGGTTTTTAGAAAACCGTTTGTTTCCTTAACTAAATCCAGGGCGAAAGCTGGGCGAGGCTGGTAAAGACCTACCCGCGACCCGCCCACACCCCCCGGGAAGAGGGGCAGGACACTCGGTTCTCCGGTTGCGAGCTCTGGACGCCCTGCCCACTTATTATGCAAAAAGAATAAAATCCGCCCCCGCTCTCCTCAATCCAGCCAATGACCAAACCGCATCTCGCCTGGCAGGAGGTGGAGCCAGGAGGTGGAAGCTCAGAGGTAAACCTAGTCCCACGTGTCACGGCTCTCTCCGCCTCTTCCTTATTCTCATCCCGCCCCCGCCCTGCCCTGGGTCGACCCCTCCCACTTTGATTCTGCCCGCCCCAGGAAGAGGCGGGGAAGTAGGCGGAGCGAGAGACTCTCGCATTCTCTCATTTACATGCTGCCATTCTATTGGCCAAGGCTGGCGAAGCGTACAGGGCAGAGGGGCGGAGAAGTTTGTCAAAGTGAGCTTCACGGATTGGCTTAGCTGTACGATGTCGTAAAAGGGGGCCGTCTGATCAATTGAGAGCTCGGGGCGAACGCCTCTCCTTTACGAAGCTCCTCCTTCTTGCCCCACCCCGGTGAGCAACCCAATGAAAGACGAGCCTGTGCGTCTTATTTCTTTGAACATTTAAATGAGAAATCTAGAAATTTAGCTATTTAAATATTCATGAAGAGGCGGGGAGATGTACCGTGTCTTCCGGAAACGCTTCTGATTGGCTGGCTTTCTCAATAACATGTTCGCTTTAGGAAACCTGTGAACCCCTCACCTTAAGGGATTGTTTCCCGCATTTTTTTTCCTCAAAAGCGCCACACCATATACACCTATGTTTTTTTCCTTGGTAATTGATTTCATGTGTGGTCCGCCGGCTCAGCTTTGTCACTCTTTCGCTCTCAATATATTTTCTTTTTTGTAATCCAAGTCCCACTTTCATCAGTTTTTAAAATGCAAAGATCTGAGACAGATGGAAACAATTAGAACCTCCGTTCTGCTGATGTGTATAATCTTATTAGTTTAATGGGTCACAGGGCGCAGGACCTATTTCCTATGGATCAAAGTGAAAACAAACACGGTTAATATCCCATTTTGTTTTAGAACCACATCGGATCGGGTTCCCTCTGTTGGCTGTGGTAATGACAATATTAAGAGATCTTGGTTGCCTTGAAGTTTAGCAGGAAAATGGAGTCATTGAAATATTCTGGCTTA
Source organism: Mustela nivalis (assembly GCF_964662115.1). Classification (NCBI taxonomy): domain Eukaryota; kingdom Metazoa; phylum Chordata; class Mammalia; order Carnivora; family Mustelidae; genus Mustela; species Mustela nivalis. The sequence goes on from NC_139031.1 coordinate 47,722,127, forward strand.
AAAACGCATTAATATTAACACCAGGTAGCCGGTCACCAGTTCCCTGAGCTCTCTTGAGTTTATCACAATGGCATGGCTATTAAAGGATTTCAGTGTTGCTTGTTTTGATCTATTGCCTTCAAGCGAGCGAAAAATCCTGCCCACTTCGCTGCTAATTATACCAGCTTCTCAGATTTCGTCTATTCAGGCTTAATGCAAGCATCAAGCTCTTCGCTTTTCGTGTAAATTTCAATTTAGGGCTCCTTAATGAATTTTTCTTTATCTGTGGGTGGTGGTCACAAACTTTCTTAATTCTTAAGACGTTAAAGAGCCCCATAACTGCCACCCAAATTTAGCTTTTAATTTCAGGGAGTTCTAACTCCAGTTCATAGACCCCCACTAAGCATCCTGGACCCTAGTTAACAACCCACACCTTAAGAAAATGTTTCTCATATTTTGGGTGTTTTATATATAATCTTCTAAGCACCTACGGGGTTGGGCAACGGCCTCTCTCTTCGTGGCAAAGGCCCCCTTTGGAAACCTCCCGAAATAACTTCTCACCCCAATAAATTAAATGCAGCCACAGTGTGGTCCATTACCCGGGAGTGTGAGGTGACGGCGCCTGTCAAAGGTGGCTGGCCGAGTACAGACCCTTAAATATTCCTACAGATAATAAATATCTGTGCAAGGAACGGATGTAAATAATAGGTTCATATTCGTTTAGAAAGCTCTGAACTACAGCAATGAATAAATGCACTGCAGACTTGATGAATGCCCCCAAGTCTTTCACAGAGGTGGGGGGGCAGGTCCTGAAAATATTTTGCCCTGTGTTGGGAGGCTGGGCTGTAGGAGCTGAAGGCACCAGCGCGAGTGCTAGTTCCTCATCGGGGCCTCTAGGAATGTAAATACCACGAGTTGAGACAGGTCGGCCCGGGAAAGTGCGAGCAGTGGTTATTAACAAATCATGTTAATTCCGAAGCTGTGGAGAATATTTGCTTTCACTTGGCCGCACCGGGTTGGAATCACTGAGAAAACTCTGTTCTTGTCATCCTCTCCTTGTGGGCTGAGAAGCAGCGTCCCTGAGTCTGGGCTCTTCTTCCCTAGGCTTTGTGCAGAGTTCACACACGCAGGTAGAGGCTAAACCTGCCTTGCCCTAGCGGCTGCAGGCGCGCACTTCCCTGCGCTGGTTGTTGGGCCCAGAAACCGAAGTTAAAACGCAAGGAGCAAGCTGCAGGGGAGTCTGATGTCTGGGGCATATGTGACGGCTCCACCTAGAATGGGGCTGTCCCTCAAATAAACGTTCATTGCTTTCTTTTAATTTGCCCTTGAATTTCGTTATTTCAGCATCTGATCTTTAAGCATGCCTCAGTGCATCACATAATCTTTTTTCCTCCTGATTTATCTCTTGAGGTCCTCTAAAAACAGGTCTCCTGTTTTTATCAGTAGTGTAGTCTTATTTTGAAAAAGGATAATTTTCCCCCTCAGAAGTGGGGAAAATGGTCAAATCTCCAACCCATCTTTTCCTGGAATTTAATCCTGCATTTACTCCTGGATCATGAAATATTGAAACCGTTAAAGACATTCATCACTGGTCAACTTTAGAATTATTATGTATTTTTTAAAAATGGAAATATAATCTTGGTGTGTGTGTGTCTTATTATAGACCGACCATGCTAATATCCCTAACATGGGAAAAAGAATATTTGCATGTGTGAATCTAAGTAATTGTTCATCTAAAGTAACGATTTCTACTGGGCTTGATTTTTCATTTTCGGATACTTCTTTGCACCTAATATTCAGAGATATTAATAACATTCAAAACCAAAACACCTCTTCCAGTGTAGGGGAGAGACCTCACCCACGTCCAACAACAGATGCCCTTTCGTATTTTCTTTTTTCTCTCTTTTTTTCCTTTAGTCCCCAGTCTCCTCTAGTTCTTTATTTTAGCCGGATAAGCCCAAGCTGTAAACTCTATGTAAACCAGAGCCACGTGGGTGGGTTCTCCGACAGTCGCGTCCCAAACGCTATCTGCGATCTGTCGCACAGCTCTGGGATACGCAGAAGCACAAGCTGTCATTTTCAGAGGAAAGAAATCCCACGTTAATGCCTGCTTGGGAAGAATCCCGGAAAGCCGAGAATTCCAATAAGAGACCACCGGGACTGCAAGGATCACTGCCTCTTAGACTTTTGACAACATGTTGCTTGGCCTTATTTTGAAAACTTGTTTATTTTTCTGCTGGGAACGTGGACCTTTATGATAAAGACCTTCCTGGCCTTCCGGGGCAGGTCGGCTCCCTGGCCTCCAGGGCGACGGCTCTCATTTAGGGAGGGCTGGCCTTCAGGTGACGTTTCCCCCAATCTAACAGTCAACTGCAAAGTTGTTTGGTCCACATCTGGGCTTTTCGCGCAGAAAAGTCGGTGGAAAAGCCTCGACTTGACTTTTACCATCACACCCCAAAGCGGGCCCCCCTGCAGGCTGCTCGCCGGGTCCAGTCGTGCCACTAGCGTGGAGTTACAGCTGGGACCTAGCCGAGATCAGAGGCTGCAAGGCTCGCCCGAGTTTAAAAGGAGCTCTGCTACCGGAAGTCATTTGACAGATTTCAGACAGGCCTTTCTTCTAATCTTTACTGCTCTGCGGAGCTTTGCAAATCTCTAAACACGCTGTAACCTTCTTCAAACAGTGCTCCAGACACACTTGAGGGTGGGGTTTTACTTTAGGGCCCGGTGGAATGGAAGTTCTATCTGCAGAGAGTCTGTACCGTTTCCAGCTCTTCTCGAGACCCTTACTTCCTCCAGTAAGCCGATTCCCGCGCATGCATCCGCCCACCCAGCCCCAGGAGCCCTCCTGTCCCGGGAGGCTTTAGACGACCTCCTGCTGGAGAATCACCCCGCGCCCCTGCAGCGGGCGGGCGGCAGCGGGAGGACCCTTCGGGAATTTAGCGGGACCCGCGGGGGCGGGGCAGGTGATTTATGACCCTGATCAACTTTTTAGGAAGCAGAAATTAACCTGATGGGGATTAGGTTTGAGCTTTGAAGTTCACGGTTTTGTTTTCCTTCAACTCAGCCCTGCAATCAAACAGTTTTTGGTTCTTTCCACCCGCCTCCTCCAACTCCTCCCCAGGTCTCTGATCACCCCACTCCTATCCCCCAGCAGCTCTCCCTATATGGATTTTCATATTAAAAAAAAAAGAAAGAAAGAAAGAAAGAAAGAAAGAAAGAAAGAAAGAAAGAAAGAAAGAAAGAAAAAAGAAAAACTCCAGACCAGCGACTTAAGTTCCTGACTGTGACCTAGTGAACAGAGGCAACGTACTGTCCCTCTGACTTCTTGGAATCATGTTTTACGTTTTAAACTGTTATTTATATTTGGAAGTTGGGAGTAGTAAATTTAAATCTATCTATCTATCTATCTATCTTTCTTTCTTTCCTTTTTGCTCCTTCCTGCTTGTTCCATTCTCGGGGATTGACCTTCCCTCGAAGAGCAGAAGCCCAGTCGGGGTTGGGGTGGTTAGTGGCTCTGTGGATGACCACTAACTTCTCAGCGTGTCCTCCAGGTACTGCAGGTTTGTGAATTCCTCCCCTAGTTGACCAGAAAATTCTAATCCAGACGTGAGAGACCTCCCTTGCCGCCTGGCACTCTTACCTTGGCCGCTTTATTTCCATACCTCCAGACTCCGCTCCCTACCCCCCAACCTTCTCCCCCTGCTTCCCCCCACCTCCCAAACTGCAGGTCTCCAGGGAGAATCTGTCTCCTGCGGTTTTTTCCCGCAGGCGCCTGCTGAAAAGGCAATTTCCTTGGGGGTGTGGTTGGGGCGAGAGAAAAACAGAAACCAGGATTGTTTGGGGCCTGAAACCATCCAAGTTTTATTGCATCCGCTACAAAGTCAACTAACTCTTAATGAGCATCCAAGCGGAAAAAGGCCGAGGTTTACTCGGTGTTAAGGCAGACGAGGTGGTGGGGGGGGGGTGGTGGTGGTGGTGGTGGTGTTTGATTATTTCTTTTTCTTGCAACCAAAGGTTACAACACCTTCCCGAGGGGCTCTCCCCAACGCCAAGAGTACAGACAAGGAAGTCGAAAGGCATCAGGTTTCAGCTCCCTGAGATCGAAGATCATTCGGCCACGAGGACCTTCCAAGTTGGTCCTGTCTACAGCTTGTAATGAAAAGGATAATCTGTCTTGTAATAAAAAACAGGACTCACACAAACAAACCCAGCATCCAACGGCTTTCCAGTGCGCCACACTCTTCCCTAATAAGGGCCAGTGACAAAATTGCCATCCAGTTCCACCCAAAAAAAGAGGAAGCAGTAGATCTTCCTTTTAATAACTTCCCAAAGTGTTACAAATAATAAAAGGAACGCATAAATCATCGCGGGCACGACCGAACGTGGACCACGGAAGGATTTACTCTCCTAAAACCTTGACTTCCAACCGCGTTCTCATTGGCTGCTTCCTCGTAGCCCGGCCCCCAAATCTCCCCTCTTATTGGTCTGTCAGGATGGGTGACGCACGGAAAGGGCGTGGCGTCGGTTGGGGCTGGCTTCCAGAAGTGCGCATGCTCCCTATGGCGTGAGTGTGTGATTGACAGCAAGGGGAGGTGTGTGCGCGTGCGCGAGAGTGTGTGGCGGTGGGGTGCTGGGAGTGTGGGGGTGATGGTGGTGATAGTGGTGGCGATGAGTGCTCGAATTGAGGCTGCTTCTCCCCGCTCCGTGGGTGTAGTCCTCTTGGAGGGCATTTTCCGCTGAGTCAGAAGGGCTGACAGTTACAGACTGGGACTCACGGGCTCGGGAGACAGTCTGGAAGCGATTTACTGAGGAGGGTCTCCCGCAGTAGGTTAATTGGAGAGGGAGTAGAGAGAAGTAGAAGGCTTGCTTTACTGTGCGTGAAGAAGATACTTAAAAATACCCAGGAAGAGATTTAATGTTACCGCTGTGTCAATTTGTTGGTTTCTTGTAAAGCACACACTAAATCACAGTCCAGTCTTTCCATGAGCCGCGCACCTCTTGCCCACCTTTTCTCAGCTCCGACCAAGCCCGGTCCAGGTCCCCTACAGTCACCGGTACAAGCACATCTTAGCCTCCCGTAGTCATGCAAATCAGGAGGAACTTTCAAAAACACCCGAACACTGTGATGATCCTTAATTAGAAGAAACAAACAAGCAAAAAAGTTGAAAGGAAGAAGTAAAGAAGAAAAAAATGAAAGAGGAAAGAAAAAAAACCCAGAAATATGTAGCACCAGTTAAACAATACTGTCAAAAATAAATAAAATACCAACGGAAAAAATCCGCTAGTTACTGAATGTAAACTTTAAATTATTTTCCCAATGTAGAAACACCTCCTGCTTATTGGACTGGTGGTGTTAACGCCTAGTACAAAATTCTTCAGAGGCGAGGGCCGGCTTAGCCGAGAGGAGAAACGTTGCTCCCCGTTGCCCTGTTGCATCCAAATTCTCGTTTCGGACAAGTTTCTCCCGCGTGTTGGAGCTGAGCAGACAGGCTGCGGAGTGTTTTCCTATCACAGGCTGTTAGGTCGTTGCTTCGTGTTTGCATATATCTTAGGGAGATAATAAAGGTGTTAACAGCGCTGAACATGTTTTAATTTACAGTAGCCTTGCACGAATTTTGTAGCTGGCAACCCAAAGTTTCGGTTTTACGAATTCTGAGATTTAAAACTGGCAGTTACCTCTTAGCAGGCCCTGAGATTTTTTTCCCCCTTTGTTTTCATTTTGGAGTGTGTGGTGGGGGGAAGAAGGAAAGTATTACAGATGATCCATTCAAATACTGTCCTGTATGTGAGTGCACAGTAAGTAAATAAAAAGCAGTGATAGAAATATATGATCCTTAAAAGCAAAACAAATTTCTTTTAAATTTTCCCGTTGGTGCATTTTTTTCCTTTGAAGCAGTGCTTTCAGCTCGCCTAAGTCTTGAAAGCCGTCTTTTTATAAAAACTCTATCCCAGAAATTTTATTCAGAAGCCTTATGTTCACCTTAAATTTGGAAATAATCATTTACGACACGAAATCATTAGCATGCATATTCTCTTTGCTTTTTTATTTTGCCTTTGACGACTTATTAAAATTTTAAAGCAGCAAACATCAAATAAAATTAGTAACAAGGCTTTGTTGTTGTTTTTGTTTAACTGGATGTCTTTATTTTATTAGGTAAATATATGATTAAATTTATTCTAGAATAACGAGCAAAACAACACTTTTCTTTCGCATTGCTAGAACAAAGTGATTTTTCATTCTTCTCCGTCGGTTTCTTTCCTGTCCAGCTGCCACAGTCAACTGACATGCTCCTAGCGATCCGAGGACTAGTATGCAAATTTCAGATGATTGACACCTACAGTAGAAACCAATCACGCTGGAGTCAGTTGCTGATTGGTTGACAATTATTTGACGTAAAATTGACGTTTTAAAAGCTTAACAGCCAATCAAAGCAATTCATGCAAATGAAGGACGGTGTCGAATTACCAGGGGGCCCAGAAATACTTGAGCACGCCCTCACGTGTTCAGTGTTGGATATTGCACAGTTGCCCAACCCCGTTCTCTGAATAAATGCAGCAAAATGTTCAATTCTACAGCCCGTTTTGACCTTTCCCCAAACTTCTGTGTCACTGGAATATAAATGTATCCTTAAAAAAAAAATAAGACCGTGTATGTCGTGCACAAATATGATGGTTTAGGCTGGAAATCTATGTAACCGTGGGCTTCCAACGCACAGAATTTCCCGCTCCGTTCCCACCGATACAGGGAATCTGTTTTTTAAATGAATCCTTAGTGAAGGAGGCTGTTTCTCCGCCTTGATTTCAAAAGGAGGAGATTGACAAAGCCTTTCCCTGGAGAAACCCACTCTAGGCACAGATGGTCAGTAAATTTGGCTTCTTCAGCGAAATTCCGCATGGCACCGCCAGATGGCATTAAGGATCTCCTTCCAGTGGCCGTTCCTCCCCGACCTCCCCTGTCACCCTCCGCCCCGTGCCCCGTAATTTAGAAAAATTGAAAACCAAACACTTTTATATTTTATAGCTAAATGAAGTGAGAACGTACTCGCACTGTTAAGGAGCTACATGTTATGAAAATAAGCTTCGTTGGTTGTTGCTTTAGTGTGAAACTTACTCTTGAGATTTTGCCCCGGGGAAAGTTGGCGAATAGAATATTCATCCAGGGAAAGTGTTTGCAAGCACATTCCCTTCAAGCAAAGTGCTCACCTTAAGAACAACTCCAAGCAAGTTAAAAAGATGAGAGTAGGAAGCGGCTGGGTTTCTGAGGGTGTCTTTTCAGGGCCACTTAGACATTAAAATGAGATCGAAGGTGCAGCCAAATCTCCCACCTAAAGGTCCTCCCGGGTGCGGAGTTTGGGAGGGGACGCATGGGTTCGAGGTTGGATCGCACTGCTGTAAAAAGCAGGGTAGCTCTAAAAAGCAGGGGCTTACTTCGGGATCCCGATTAGAGATAGGGAACACGTTCCTTCCATTCGCGGATCACTGTCATTAAAAGCAATGCCTTTGTTTTGCCAACTCGGGCGGCGGCTGTGGGGAGAGGGCCTGGAAAGGATTGACTCCCCCGTCTCCTCTGCCTTCCTTTTTATGAATATATCTGTTTTTCTGTTTAAATTTGTCAGAGAGCGTTTCGTGCCTCCCCTACCTCAGGGCCAGACTAAGAGCTAATGGTATTTGCACAGGGGAGAAAGGAAGAAAGAAGGACATACCCCAGAAAAGTAGCAAGTAAGGCTATTGATGACGCTCACCGCTCTCTTCTTGGGAAACTTCATGTTTTCTTCACTCATTTTTACAAGCAGAATAATTGTACATTTGCTTTTGATCACCCTACTCCATAATTATGCATTTTAAACTTCCAGCCAGGAGTTAAAAATAGATCTTAAACGGGCATATTTATTACTTAAAAAAATGTTTCTTAAACTAGTCATTAAGCCCTCCTCTTACAAAAAGGCAGATTCATTCGGTTTGTTGCTTTTGCTTTGTCTGCTGACTTTTGTTTAGCCAGAAAGTAATGTTAGGGTGCCCAGGAGAACTCCTGTCCCTCCTGCCCCCCCCCCCCCATGCTAACTGTGGTTAATTGTCTGGCCTAATGTCATAACCTAGTGCCTGCAGCACAAGGATCCGCACGTTTGAAACTGTAGGTAGGAAAACTCATCACACCCAGTCACACACACATACAACATTGAACACAATTATTTATTTATTTTTTAACCTTAGAGCTACCCCTTCGGATTTGTTAGTTCAGGTTGAAACATACGTTTATTTTATTCACTATCTGCACCACCCCCCCTTTCGAAGCAAAATTATGATCGGAGAGCATCATGGACAGGCTAAAGGTTATGTAAAAATTTTAGGGATCGCTTATTTCTCTTAGGTAGTAAGAAGAGTCACGAGGAGAAGCAGAGAACACAGCAACCTAAAGTCTTCGGCGATTTAAAAGAGAACGTCAGGTTTTCTAAGCACAGTCTCGCTGCTCTCGAGTTTGTTTTCTGCGCCGCAAAAAAAGGGAGCGAATTGTGTTTAAACAAACAGAGGTGCGGCCTAGGGGCCTCTCCAAGGCTTCGCCCGGGACCTCAGGGAGCTAGAAGCTTCTCTTCCTGATCTCGGAATCTCTTTTGCTCCCCCCACGCCCCCCTGCCTTCTAATGAAATCGCGCCCAAAGCTGCGAATGTGGCGTCCCCCGCGCGGTGGGTCCGCTGCGCTCGGGGGCTTGGCCGCGCGGCGGAAAAGACCCGGGGACCGAGCGGCGGGAGCGCGGGCCGAGGTCCCGGGGGCAGGGAGTGAGGGGTGCCCCCGCACTCCAGCGAGCTCCGTTCCCAGCGAAAATGTGGGCAGAAGGCGCGAACGGCCGCGGCCGCCTCTTCCCGAAGGCCGGCCCGCGCGGGGAGTCGAGGCTCGCCTGCGCCCCTGCCCCCGCCGCCCTCGCCCCCACGCCTCTCCCCTTTCAGGGCCTCTTCCGGGCTGAGCCTGGGGCCAGTTTCCCGGCCGAAGTGATTTCGGCCGAGTCGGTCCGGCGCGGCTGTAAATCAACCCCCCGCAGCCGGCCCCGGAGGCCCCTCCGGAGCTGGGCGGGGGGGCGCGGGGACGCAGGGGCGCGGGGACCCGCCCGCGGCCACCCGAGGCCCGCGGCCGCAGCTGGACCGGCCGCCTCCGGCGACGCAGCGGGGGTTAAGCGGCGCGAATCAATCAATCAGGCCAGCGCCGCCGTCCCCGAAGTCGCAGCGCCGCCCGCAGGGCCTGCTTTGTGTCTCGCTCGCCCGCCTGCCCCGGGCCGCTTCGGGGTCCAGGGCCGCGGCACGTTCCCACGCGGGGCCGAGGTGGCCAGAGAGCCGCAGCACCCCGTCCCACGCAGTAACGTGGGGCATGGAGGCCCGGGACCGACCTCCCGCGCCTGCCCGCCCCCGCAGCGGCTCCCTCCCGGCCCCTCCAACCGAAGGAGGCCAACTCTTTCTTTTCCGGCGGCGGGGACCCCCAAAGACCATCGTCCCAGAAAGTGCAATGTAACTGGGCGGATCGGGGTGGGGGGAGGGATTCGGAGATTAGTCAGTGGCAACCAGAGACCCCGATCAAGTCACAGTTCGTCTCTGGGCCTCAGTTTCCCGTCTTAACACCAAAGAGCTGTTTTAGGATCTTTGCCTTTTTGTTGTTGTTCAGGTCTAATGTTCTTTCGTTTGAATGGGTTTTTCCGGCTGGGTTTCCAGAAGCTCCCTTTCCCTCCCCTCCACATTTACTGTTCTTCCAGCTCCCTCCCCAGGACACAGCCGAGCTGGCACCTGAGTGTCTTGGAGCACAGCGGGGGCCCCAGGGTCAGGGCCCTCGAACCTTTGAGGAGCTGAGCCCCGGCCTTGTTCGTTTCGGAGAAGCCACCAGGGGGCGATAGAGCCCAAGGATAGAGCCGCCAGGCTGCAGGAGATGTTTCCAAAAGTTGGTCAAACTCGTCATTGCTTCCTTTTTCTATTTGTGCGACTTGTAAATGGCGCAGAGTTGTTTCTTTTAAGATCTCAGTTGGTCAGCCCTGAGGTGCATGAATGCAGCGAGGGGCCCATAGGTCATGAAGTACACAAGCATTAACGAAGAACAGGCTTAGCATGCCCCCAAGACCAAGCACAATGGAGTGAGTGCAAAAGGCTAACTTGAAGTACAAAACGTTGGTTCTGATGCCATGCATACGAAGTGGGCTTTCAGGCTCGGAGAAAGAACTGGAGACAGGAGCCAAAGGCATTGAAACAGTGGGGATGCACACTAGTGTATTTTTTACCCGATCTTTTGCAAATATTGGGTTTATCTTGTGATCAGGAATGGGGAGTAGGCTGATAGGGTGTGAGCACACGGGAAGAAAACAGAGAGACATTCTCTGCGTGTGGGAGGAGATGGGGATGGTTTAGTTTAGAGAGCCCCACTGCAATGACCTTCATCTTTGACTTCGTAAATTCTAGAAAGATTCTGTTTGCGAATGAGAGAGAACTACATCCCTGCCCCTGTCTCCAAATGGCAGTGTCGGATTGTTCTTTTATTTGTTTCCTGCGAATGTTTTACAATACGGATTAGCGGGGCCTCAGTGGAAACTGGGGCTGGTTCTCTGGGAACAGCCAAAGGATCTTCAGGAGAAAATGTGTTAGGCTGAAATAATCATCTTTTCCCACATGTGCAAGCCTCTTGGACTGTGTTTGCTTTCAAAGTCCATAAATGTTTTTATTAAACTATATCTTTCTTGTAGCCCCTGCGCGTATAAAGTACAGCATATGTAAACGCTTCCATTTTGGTCCTCCTTTAGGAAAACTTTGTAACTCGCAGTAAATATTTGCTCTAGGGTGAACCTTGGCAAGCAAGAGCTAACGTCTAAAATCTGTTTTCACTGTATGTGTTTGTGTGCACATGTGTATGTTTTAACAGTGTCTATACATATATTGGAAAATGTGTAGCACAGCTCGGTATTTTTACTCCTTTGCCACACATGGGGAGGTCTAATGACTGTAATTACTTGGATGGCATTTAAAAATTAACAAATTCTCTTTCAAATTTGATTCTTCCTTGTGTGTTGTCGGCCCTCTCCCCCCAAATCATGTCAATTAAATGTTCTTACAATGTCACCCTATAACAACCCTCTTTAATGTAGTGATTTCGGAGGTTTATTTTATTGTATTTTTTAAGATTTTATTTACTTATTTATTTGAAAGAGAGAGACACAGCAAGAGAAGGAACACAAACAGGGGGACTGGGAGAGGGAGAAGCAGGCTTCCCACTGAGCAGGGAGCCCGATGTGGGACTCGATCTGAGGGCCCTGGGATCATGACCTGAGTCGAAGGCAGAAGCTTAACAATGGAGCCACCCAGGCGCCCCTTTGGAGGTATATATTAAAGCAGTCAAGCGTAGTACTTGCTTCCTAGCGTCTATCTTAATAAGAAAAATGTAAAAATCAAATCACGATCTTCATTGTTCTCCTTCTGTTTATACTTTCAGTTCTTTTAATGTTTTGATTTTATAAGCCATACCAAAAAATTTCAGAGAGAAAAATGAAGACAGTTCAGAAGTATGACGCATATAGAGTTAGGATTTTGGATTCTCATCCCTGGAGGAAAATTTGACTTGCAGCTACTCCTCTTTCATGAAAGGGACTTCAGTTTCATGAAGACGTTGAATCCGCTGAGGCTGATGAAAGAGAGTGCTATGGAAAATTATTTCAAAGTATGAAAGCTGTTAGACGAGGGCTGTGTGTTAGTCATCTTTGAGGGAATAATCGGGAGTCATTAACTCAGATCAGCCTGACGAGCCTTGACATGCGTACTGCCATGTGTGGCTCCCGGGTGTGTCCTGCGCCCCTGGACTGGCTGGAAGTGGGATGGCCCTTGCGGGAACCCCAGCCTGCCCTCATTCTAGAGTTATTCTCTCCTTTCTTCCTTTCCTTTCTTTTCTTTCTTTTAAGCCATAGACACTAAAGGAAGAAGGCTATACTAAACGGCATATCCAGAGTTAAACTCTTCCCTTCTGTTCTAGAAGGATACAGATTTGCCTTTTCCATTGGAGGCCCTCTTGAAAGACTATAACTCATTGCTTTTGAGGGATGGGAACAGAGCACTGGGCAAGCTTTGTTACTTGTTTCTTTTCTTTCTCTTTCCATCATCCCCTTACCTGCTCCCCACCCCCGCGCCCACTGTATCACAAACATAGTATGTCCTCTGCTCCTCGTGTTGATTTTATTTATTCCAGTGAAGCTGCAGAGAGAGAAGGCAGCTCCGAGCAGGGAGAACAAGGGACCCTAGGTACATGTTTGCTGTGGGCTGGGCTGGCTGTTAAAGTTGGAGTAGGCTTCGTCCAGAGAACTGAATGCACAGCTCCCCCTCCCATGCAGACGGCGTCCCTGGAAAACATCATGCGGATCTGAGTCACTCTCTGGAGGACCTGCTTCTCAGAGTTTGGGTTGGCAGTTTGGGCACGTGTAATCCTTCCTTTCATAGTTTCCCTGCGCTTCTGAGAGCAATGGTTTCCAGATCACGTGCACAGGGGTGCCTTAAGAGAGGGCCTAGAACTATAGGAAGGGGAGGCCTTCGGGCATGGCCTTCTGGGGGCTGACAGTATCTGAGGCTGTCCCAGTTGGGGACTGTACCCTTCCAGTGAAGTGTCACAGAGATGCGTGAGCGAATCTATGGGGACGAGGGGCTGGCCATAGCACATGTCGGGGAGTTAGAGAATTCTGAGCCACGGGGGCTGGGAAAGTCTGGAGGAAAGTAGGTTCCTTTTAGGGGCAGCTGGTAAGGGCTGTTGCTTTGCTTTCAGCCCCCACTCATCCACTCTGGCCAGTCACTGAAGTTCTCGGACCACGGAAAGTGCGATATAACTGAGAACAGCCGTAGTTAGGTTTGTTTTATGGGGGCTGGAGATACGGCTTGGACAAGCAGCCTGGGCATCCTTGGATCCTATATTATTCTAAAAGATGGTAGATGGATAATTGAATCCAGTCCCACTGAACTTTATTCTAGTCCATTTTAGTCCAAAAGAAATACAATGTGAGCCACATAGGTAACTTTACATTTTCTAGAGGCCACGTTTGGAAAAAAAAAAAAAAACCCAGATAAAATTACTGTCACATTTCTTATTTAACTCAATATCTCCAAAGTAGTTTTTCAGTGTATAATCAATATAAAGTGGGTGATGAGATTTTTACATTCTCTTTCTTCTCCCACGTCTTTGGTATCTGACAGGTAATTGACAGAGCACATCTCAGTTTGCATTTCAGGGGCTCAGGTGCCACGTGTGGCCAGTGGTTATTGTATCGGACAAGGCAGTTCTAGAGAGTTCTAGCTCTAGGAAGTCTGGATGCATATACAAAGTCAACAGCGGATTTCCTCCCACAGTTCTGTTAGAGTCAACAGAACTTTTCACTGTTGGAGAAAAGATCAAAGACAATAGGTTCAGAAACTTTTAACAGGGCCCTTTCAGCTTGAAAAAGGAGAGTCCTAAGCCCCAGCCCGTCTATCTGAGGAACGTCTGCTGTTTCAAAGAAGTGGGTGTTGCCTTTCAGAGATTTTATTCTATTTCAAAATGTTTATTTTTAATTATGAAATAAATCCCTATCTGTTATAGAATATCTAGACAACATGAAGTATAGGAGAATAATAAAACTCATCTGTAATCTCACCAGCTATCGGTAACTGCCATTCACATTTTGGGATATTGCTGTCCTTATATGCAGATCGTTTCCCTAGCTGTGATTATACCGAAAATGTACTTATCTAGCTTGCTTTTATCCATTTACTGTTATATCAGAGGCATCTCCACATGTTGTTAAAAGCTCTTCATAAGAATAATTTTTAGCACCAGGATGGGTGGGCCATAGTTTACTAAAGCTGGTGACTTTTGGTAGAGTAAAGCCTGCGGTGCGTTCATTATGGTGTGACCAGGACAAACAGACCACTTCAGGGAAAAGTCACCCCACAGGGTGGCCGTCCTTATCCCTTATGTGGGAGTGCATGCCTTCCATGGCTGTCTCACCATAGACAACCAGAATGCCTTCTACACCCATGCTTATTTTTTTTTAAAGATGTATTTATTTATTTTAGAGTGAGAGTGCATGGGGGAGGGGCAGAGAATCTCACCCAGACTCCCCACTGAGCATGAAGCCTGATGTGGGGCTCAAACTCATGACCCTCAAGAGCCCAAGTCGGTTGCTTAACTGGCAGTGCCACCCAGGTGCCCCCACCATGCTTATTTTTTTAGAGAATGGATGTAAATACCTTAGAAAAGAATCGTCCTTCTTGTGCCCACTCACCCACCCAAATTTGACACATTTGGACTGTGACAGAAGGGTGAAAAGTCAGTTTTTCCGAAGAGATTTAGAACGTTATGACAACAAGAACGTTATGAAGATACTCATAGAACATTTTCTTTCTGTCTCATTGAATCCATGCCCCCTAAGATATCACAGTCCCCTTGGGCACAGGTACTCGGCTACCTTGAGTGGAATCATAGTTGGATTTCTTTTTGCTTCCCTTTTGGCCCTCTTTCCCACCATTTGTCTTTCACGCAGGCTTTTGTGACATAAATCTTGTGGAATGTTGGCTATGCACATAGCGTGAAGGATTCAAGCTCTCCCATTTCAGGCGGGCTAGCCAAGGTAAGCAGCAGAGAGTGGTGGAGATTGGGGACAGATATGACGGAAAGAGGCTGGAGTAGCGGGGCTCTGGAACGCACCCATGATATATGACAACGACAGCTTTGAGGTTACTCCACTCCTGGAAGTTTAGCCAAGGGTGACTGCAGTTGACTGACGATCACCAGGTAATAATAAAGTCTACTAGAAATGGCACCATTATGGACTGCCATGATTACTTTTTCCTCTCTATATGCAAAGGCCTGGGGGCCGTCTCCAACCATGGTCTGCTTCTCTTGACACAATCCTGCTTCAGTCTGGTGCCAGGATGTGACCGACTTCTCATCTGGGAACCCAGAGACCTTCCCTGTAGGGAAAACCCCAGGACAGAGTGTTCCTGTAGCGCATCTGTTCTCTTGCCCTTGATGGGTTCCCAAACTTCCAAGCACAGTTGGGCTGCAGTGGGTGGGGGTTCTTTGACACCCTTCTCTTTGGCTTCACACCTTCTGCCACAAAAGCATTTCTCCTGACTTGTCGCAGATTCTGCAAGCACACAAGTGCTGGGGGGATTTTATTAAACTGGCAAATATTCATACAGGTT
This sequence comes from Mustela nivalis, assembly GCF_964662115.1. Taxonomy (NCBI): domain Eukaryota; kingdom Metazoa; phylum Chordata; class Mammalia; order Carnivora; family Mustelidae; genus Mustela; species Mustela nivalis. Next base: position 47,737,288 of record NC_139031.1, read on the forward strand.
TACTTCAAACCAGTGGCTCTTCTCTTTCCCAATCCAGCCGAGTTGCTACTTTCCTCCTCCATCTGGAGCTCTCGTTGGCCCAAGCAATTCAGGGCAGGGAGTCTGAAGGGTATTTTGTTTCGAAAGTGGGCAGTCCGTAAAATAGTGGACCTTTTAACATTGCACTGACAGACACTTTCAGAGCTAATATAATTGATGTATTCATAGGAGCTTAAGCGAAATAGCTTTGCAAAGGGGAGAAAAAAACCTCGTCTTTTCACCTAAGGACTGACCGATTTGTGGTTTGGATGCATACACCAGATATTAAACAGACTCGATGGAAAAGGTTTGTTCGCCTCAAGTTTGACTTTCCCTCATCTTGTAATTTTTGGCCCCGTGTCAAGTTTTTGTCCATTCCCCTGCACGCCTTGGGTCGAGGCCAGCGCCACGGGCTTGCACTCTCCGTGGTGTTGACAGAGTGTTTTTCAGCTGTACCAAAGGCCACAGATTTTATGTCAGACTTCAAGATGCACAGCTTGATAAACATGTCTGCCTCTGGCGATTGGCAGCATTCTTTCTGGAAAAGAAAACAAAAATTGTTTTACATAAATAAGGGAAGTGGTATGAATAGCATAGAATAACACGATTGGAAGGTGTGCCTGGGTCCTGAGCCTTTCGGCAGTGCGTTGTGCTCTTTAGATCGATTTGGTTTTGAATTCCGCCTTTGCCTTCACCACCATCCGAGGCTTCCAGCAGCCATGTGTGTCTGGGTCTGTAACGAATAAACAAATCAACAACTGATTTGTTTGGGAAGTCGGAGAGTGGTAAATAACTCCAGGCTGGGGTTTTGGAAAAGGATCTCGGCTTTCTGCAGCTATTCTGTTTTCCCTGCTGGCTGGAATGGCGGACCCCAAACACCTTTCATTCACTGTAGTTTTTTTTTTTTTTTTTTTTTTAAGATTTTTCAAATTTATTTATTTGACAAACAGAGAGACCCAGAGAGAGAGGGAACACTAGCAGGGGGAGTGGGAGAGGGAAAGCAGGCTTCCTGCTGAGCAGGGAGCCCGATCCGGGGCTCCATCCCAGGACCCTGGGATCATGACCCAGGGTCATGAAGGCAGACACTCAACGACTGAGCCACCCAGGCGCCCCTCATTCACTGTAGTTTAGAGACTCTGTGATGCTGTGTCTCTTTGGTATTTTCTAATAGTTCTCTTTGCCTTCGCTTCTTTCTCTTGTCTGGGTGTTGGGCCATGAAAATTGGTAGGGGATCAGCACACCTGTAGGACACAGAGCTCTTCTCTGCCTTAGCTGGAAAACTCACCATTTTAGCACTGCAGGCAGCTCGTCACTGATGCCCACAGTGACTGGGGATTGGGGACTTGGGACTGGGTACTATCTGAAAGCTTCTGATAACAGGCTTATCACCTGGACTTCCGAGGCTCCTGCCCGCCCCAGGGGCAGTACATGGAAGCTGCTTTGCTATGGAGCAGATGCCCTGAAAGCCTGAGGATGATGCCGGCTCCTTCATGTTGAACCTCTCTTTGTAGGATCGATGAGACGCCGAAGGGGTCTGAGCAAGCCTGTGTGGGCAAGCGGCCTAGGGCCGGCAGGGGAGTCTCTTGGGAACTCCCTGCTCACGTGGACAACGACCTCTGAAAGACGCCGGCCCTTGGGACATCTGCTCCCAGGATTCCTCGTTCCCAACCACCACCCTTCTCCCCCGAGAACCCGCTCGAAAGCCCAGCGACAGACCTCTGATGTCACTGCACGCCTATGATTAAACACCAGCTCGAAGAGCAGCCTGATGACAGGGAGGGTCAGCAGTAATGGGTCTGAGAGGGGTTTCAAGGCCCAGGGTAATATTTTATTCATTATCAGTGTCGGCCGAGGAGCTGTGAATCTGTCTGTTGTTTGGTAGCGCTCTATCTGACACCTCCCCAGGGTCAGTGTAGAAGCTCGAGGTTGCTGGAGTGCAGTTTTTGTTTGAGGAGTGTGTGTGTGTGTCGAGGGTTGTAAACACTGGATAGTGGTATCTTATCAGGTAACAGAGCTGGATAGTGACGAGATAGTTCATCTGTCAACTTCTGAAAGCTACATCAAAAATAAAAATGGCTGATTCTAGACATGGTGCTCTACCCATATGTACATCGAGAGACTGATCTACATATGCTTGAAGGTACACACGTGTCTGTGTTGTTTTTGGATGTTTTAGAATGAGCTTTGAATTTAGGATGTCCCCCGTCCATGCTGAAGAGCCCTTGTGTGCACCTGTTCTGTCTGTAAAGGTCAGTTTTCTAACCCGGGGTGGATGCCCAGTGGCCCATGGTGGGAGGAGGGCTTAGCAAGGTCTGGGAATCCCTGCAATTGTAAGTCAATGTTTATACAGGGGGGCTAAGTTATGCAGCCTCTCCAAGCTCTTTTAGACATCTGTAGAATGGGGGAAAATAATTCCAGCCTCATCCTCTTAGTGTGAGGGTTAAAAAGAAAATGCACGCCAGGGTGCCTGGGTGGCTCAGTTGGTTTCGAGACTGCCTTTGGCTCAGGTCATGATCCCGGAGTCCTGGGATCGAGTCCCGCCTTGGGTTCCCAGCTCCATGGGGAGTCTGCTTCTCCCTCTGACCTTCTCCCCTCTCGTGCTCTCTCTCTGAAATAAATAAATAAAATAAAGAAAAAAAAAATGCACACCAAGCACTTAACACAGTACCTTGCCCCAAAGTGTTCTCTAAATATTAGATGCCGTTATTATAACTATTGTTATTATGATGTGCTTGTGTGAATTTTAAGTGGGTATAAAAAGCCATAAATTTTTACTGATTTGCAGAGGGAACTTTGGGCCAAACAGGGCAAGAGCCACTGTCCCTGATATGACTATCAGAGAATAAATCTCTCACCGAGTCTAAGTCTGTTTGTCAGAAACAGGAGAGGAGGGCATGTAATTTGTGAGGCTGACCCATCCGGGGGAAATTCCTAGAGTCCCCGGGAAGCAGGAGGACTCAGCAAAGTTTTTATGTCACTCCTGTTTTTCTTCCACCTACTATTAATTAAAAGCAAGTATTTTCCCTGACTCTTCCCATTTTTTTTTCTTTCCTGAAAGAAGTCCAGGGGGCACAGTCCTCTTTTCTGCACATATACAAATCCTGTTCTCCTTCTTGTTCTTCTGGGGTCTCAGCTATTATTATAACAACAATAAATTTTTAGCATTTAATTTCAAAATTACAAAATAATAGTGCCAACCCTACACTGCAGCTTTTCTTGTGACATAAGGAAATGTGGCCTTTTCCACTTTACAGGTTTGCAAGCTGAGCCAGAGGAGGGCATATTTTTATGTATGTACAGAGTTAGAAATACTTACTCTCTGTTCAGGTCATGCAAACCCATGTGCCAAGTAAAACATCACAAAGGGGACTTCCTCCAATGCAGTGGCCCCAGGAATCCAGTTACCACAAACTCTGTGGGGGAGAAAGTGTCTCTCTCCTGTCATAAATCTGCAGCCCCTTAGCCACGGCTGAGATGAGATGAAACTACACTCCTGATCATCTCCGTGATTTTTCACATAGAAATGAAGACCAATAGCTGTGAAAGTTACAGAATACCAAATTACATGTAGTAAAAAAGAGACAGTCAAGCCCTTCATCTAAAAATTAACTTAACTGCTTGAGGAAAGATACGGTTATAAAGTTAAATGGCATAATTTCGTGTATGGAAATGGCTGTCCTTTCTTATATTTAAAATTTACCTTAGGACATAATTACCTCTCCACAAAGCCAATTTCTAAATGGGAAACATTCCTCTGGCTGGATGTTCTTTCCATTTCTTGGGGCCCCAGTGGAATAGTGCTGCTCAGCGATCGGGGAGGAAGTGTCAGTGCTCAGAGGCAAACCTCCTCAATGAAAGCCTCCCTGAAAACTGGCCTCATTCATCATTATCTCTTCTCATCTCGAGGCAGCACGCCAGCTTCCCTTCCTATGGAATTTGGCGGGAATTCTCCGAGAAGGATGTTCCAGGGGGTGAGAAACTGACCCAGTGTGCGGAGAGGTCTCTGATGGCGTTCCTGAGGAGGAGACCAGAGGGGTCTCAGTTTAGTCAATTCATGTTGTCTTCTTGGAGTCTTCCAGTTGACAGGAGGGCCCACCCTTGTTCTGATGTGACATCCCACTGCACTCGAGCAAAATGCTAATTTGGGGTCATTTGGCAAATGGCATTCTCTTTTCCTATTTGCAACAACACTGTTCCTTTCTGGAATTCGGTTCACCATTCGGTTTCTCATTTCCACAGCTCTTCATCAGCTCTGTAGAAAGGTCTGACGTGGATTTTGTCTGAATTTTTGTTACTTGTAAGGAAGTGAAGTCTTTTGTGCTCTTCGGATCTTAATTAGAAGGGAATCCCTATGCAATAATATTGTGACTTATAATGTGAAATATCTGTGCTTCTGTTGGTTCCCTGAGTCCCAGAGTCTAGAGACCAGGGTCACTTTGTTCATTCATGACGCACTTGTCCAGCCCCGGCTTCACTGAAAGCAGAGTTCTGGGTGCTGTGGAGACTATAAAGATGGATGGGACCTGGGTCCTGCTTTCCAGGGTGTAGACAAGGTTGTGAGGATGAGGCTTGTGCATATGGAAGCAGGAAGGTGGTGTGTTGCAAAGGTGCAGAAGGATTCCGATGGAAGGTCAAAAGCAAGAGAGATTGTTTCTGAATTTTAGTCGGGGCAAGGCTTCTTGGAGTAGGTGGCATTTAACTAGGTGAATACTGTGGGCAGATCCAGAAAAGGTGACATAAAGGGGGAACGGGGTTCTGACTTTATGTTTCTTTAAAGAGTAATTCTCGGAACTTATTTTCTTTATGGACATTAGGGTTAGTGATGATCCGAATGTGCCTTTCTTTCAACCCCCAACTTTAGATTCTTTTGTTCAAGCCATGTGAACTTAAGGCAAGAAAGTGTAAAAATGAAAAATGCAAAGACAAGGAGCAAGTCGACGACACGGGCATTATGGATGATAGAGAGCTTCTCTTCCACACTGGAATAATTCACCAGGTCATCGTGCCAGAGAAATATAATTTCGAGTTGAAAACAGAACCAGGGTTTCAAAGTCCTGAATTTACAAACGGCAATCACCGGGCCTTTATCTGTTTACAGAAGAAATCACAGCAGAATAAGGCAATCACCCTTTCCCAGAAAGCAAGAAGGATGCATTTCCTCGCACTGTAAATAGAGCCTCTGTGAGTCTGGCCACCCCCTCTTCTCAGGAGACTGCAGATGCTGGACGGTAATAACGGGTCTCTCAGGCAGGAATAATTAATGGAGTAAGTGTAGGTTTGTGGCTTGTGAGCAGCCAGGGTGAACCGGCTTGTCCATTTCAGCTTTCGCCTAAACCACCGGGACGCTTACTTCCTGAGTCAGTGGGGATCTCGCAATGCTAACAAAAGACCCCCATTGATCATTGCCCTCTCGTAATTGCTGCCAGTGTGAGGCTGTCCCTCACAACTTGTTGACATCTCTTGACAATTTAAATATGGCCCATGCTACAGGCCCAAAGCCGTCTTAATGCAGGGCGAAGAATGAAAAGGCAAATATGGACTCTTGCAGCAAACTCAAGTTCAAGGTGCAACAATGCTTCTCCAGTGATGACATTTAATTGTGCACTGGCAGCCTTTCCACTGGAGCCTCCAAGTTCTGCTTGAGCTGAGAGGTTGCTGGTAAGCTAACTCTTAACTAACCCCATAACCTTTCAGAAACAAGAAATCAGGGGCGCATGGGTGGCTCAGTGGGTTAAAGCCTCTGCCTTTGGCTCAGGTCATGATCCCAGAGTCCTGGGATCAAGTCCCGCATCGGGCTCTCTGCTCAGCAGGGGGCCTGTTTCTTCCTCTCTCTCTCTGCCCGCCTCTCTGCCTCTCTGTCTGTCAAATAAATAAATAAAATCTTAAAAAAAAAAAAAAAGACTATCTTTCTAGAAACAAGAAATCAGGAGGCGGTGTGTATCCAAGAGCACTTGGGTGTGTTAGGAACCTCTGGAAGGAAAGATCTCGCCCCAGGGGTGGGAGTGGAAGTTGGCAGCCTGTGTCCAAAAAACTGCTTTACAACTCATCCAGACTCATGCTCAGCAAACTGTCGCGAGGGCTCAGCAAACTGTGAGCGTGGCCAAATCCAGACCAGTGCCTGTTGTAAATAAAGTCTTACTGGAGCGCAGCCACACCTATTTGTTTACATAATGTTTATGGATCTTTGGTTTTTGCAAGAGCAGAGCTGAGTGGCCGAGACAGACTGTATGACCTGCAGAGCTAAAAAATCTTTCCTATCTAGCCTTTTAAAGAGATTGCTCTAATGTATATGGCCAGATGGCAGTTTTCATATGAAATCACTGAACTGGGTGCCTGGGTGGCTCAGTCGGTTAAGTGTCTGCCTTCAGCTCAGCTCATGATCCCAGAGTCCTGGGATCCAGTCCCACATTGGGCTCTCTGGTCAGTGGGGAGCCTGCTTCTCGCTCTTACTCTCCCTCTGTGCTCTACCTTTCTCAAAGGAATAACTAAAATCTTAAAAAAGAAAGGAAAGGAAAGGAAAGGAAAGGAAAGGAAAGGAAAGGAAAGGAAAGGAAAGGAAAGGAAAGGAAGATATCACCAAACTGAGCCTTCAGTAGAAGGTTCTGTAATCTTAGAGAAGCCTTGCAATTAATTGTGCTTTGAAGCCTAGAGAACTGGACCCGAGACACTGAGGCCACCATCTAGGCTTATTATGAAGCTTTCAAACTCTTGGGCATTACTGTGGTTCTATTTCCCTAAGACATCAGTGCCTATAGCTAATAGTCTAGCCTTCTGTGATTTCAGGAACATGGCAAAACTGGGAGAATCAGAAGGCCCTTGGAGCCCTCAAAGTCTAAATGGCCGATTTCTAAAATGGAGGTATAAAAGTTCAGCACAAGCCTTTGAATCACATTTGGTTTGGATGACTATAAAGGTTTCCAGGGTCACACGTAAATTTAGCAAAAGTTAGGCATGCTTGTTCTAGCATTCCATAGTTAAATTCAAATTTCTGGATTGCTTAGAGAAAGAATTCTTCTTTATAGTTGAGAAGGAATTAACCATCAAGGCACCAGATTGCTATGACTGTTAAAAATCTAGTAGTTTGGGTCAAAAGCTCTCTAAAATGTACTATGTACTCTTAGTATGAAAGTTCCCGATTTAGGTCTATTGCCAACATGGGTGGCAAACTGAGACCCAGTCCTGGGAGCTCCCCTTCCTGTTGTCGTCCACATTCTACCCCCAGCTTCATCAGCTCTCACACACTTGGAGAAGACGTCCTTTGCCTTGAATGAAAGCCAGCGGGCTGATGTGTTGAGAAAGATTCTGAGGATGCCTCTAGGGGCAGTAGAAAAGAGCTCCATGACCCTGATTGGTGTGGGTGATGATTGCAGAGACGAGGTTAGGTATCATCTACTTCCCCATTCTGATTCTTGCTCTGTGGCTTGCAGACCCTTTGAATGGCAAAGTCATTTTTTGTAGCTTTGTTATCAGCTCTTTACTCTGCTGATGGTGGATCTGGGACTCAGCGTTCCTGTTGCTGGGTCTCAGCATCATCTCTCCTTCTGTTCCTCTGGTTCCTTATTTCACTTTTCTTCCCTCCTTTCATACAGTCAGTCATCTATCTTCTGGGCTCCTCTGACTGTAATGATTTCTCTTGAGAAGTATGTCTTTAAACACTCCTGGTCAGGAAGATGCTTCTTTCTGTTCCCCAGGGCCACTGTTTATAGGTGTGCAGACGGGGACCTGGACAAGGTTGCCTGGGCAAAGATGGGAATGGAGGCCTCCGGGCAGTGTGCGCCCTGCCCCTTCCACATTGAGTCTTCTGCCTTCTACTTCCCATCTCCTTCTCTCTCTTTTTTAATCCACTACCCCTGCATTCTTGTTTTAGTAAATGGATGATCATCCATTTGTTTTGGCCCAGATTTGGCCAGTAGGACCCCTTTCATGTCGGTTCCTTTGTTCTTTTGACACATCTTTATCCTTTTTTTTTTTTTTTTTTTTTTTTTGTGAGTACTTCCTTCCTTTTTGCAAAACACAAAATTACAGATTCATCTTTACCTTCCTTGCCCGAGCCCTGGCATCAGCTACTTCTGCAAGAAGCCCTGGTTCCTTTCAGTTGGGAATGATATTTAGAAATTGAGACCAGGCGCTATGCTGGCAGTTAACTGGGGGTGTAATAGCTTTTAGAATTTAAAAATGTTTTAAAAGTTATTAATGATAGCATGAGTTGATATTGATACTTCCAAATCCAATCCAATCCCATAGGTTCTTCTTTGCTTTTCCTATTCCATTTTTGTAATTTTCTTGACAGGTAGAACCTTGACTCTCAATAGTACATCCTATCTATTCATTTGATCAATTCTATAACACATTTAATTTCCATTTGGATTTGTTCTGCCTTGGGCATCTTGTAGTTTCTGAAATAGTTTTGTCTTTAATTTCTATTTCTTTCTTTGGTAAAATGAGTCTCATTATGTGTCTTCTTGTTACTTGTCTGTTTTTGTTCTTAGTTTTTGGATATACTCACTTACATGTTTATTTGAAAATAATTCAATTTGTCATATTGTGTTAGAGGTGTCTTCTGCTTCATGGTTGGATTTTGGGGGATAGTTTTTATTAGCTGAAATACTTTTTACACTTTTATCTCCTTCTAACAGTAGTGTTCTATGCAATTGATTAGATTTTATTCTATTCTAGGCATTTGGTGGGTGAGTTTTCTTTTTTTTAACTTTTTTTTTTTTTAAAGATTTTATTATCTATTTGACAGAGAGAGAGATCATAAGTAGGCAGAGAGGCAGACAGAGAGAGAGGGGGAAGCAGGCTCCCTGCTGAGCAGAGAGCCCGATGTGGGGCTGGATCCCACGACCTTGGGATCATGACCCAAGCTGAAGGAAGAGGCTTTAACCCACTGAGCCACCCAGGTGCTCCGTGGGTGAGTTTTCTAATTGAAATCACCATTTTCTGTCAATATAATAAAGTTCAGTATCTTTATTTTTTTTAATTTTTAAAAAAGGTTTTATTTATTTATTTGAGAGAGATAGAGATAGTGAGAGAGACCAGGAGTGGGGAGGGGCAGGGGGAGAAGCAGGCTCCCCCCTGAGCAGAGAGCTGGACGTGGGGCTCAATCCCAGGACCCCAAGATCATGACCTGAGCTGAAGGCAGACACTTAACCAAATTTGCCTCCCAAACCCCTCAGTTCAGTACCTTTAAGGGATAACTTTGATGATGATGGAGGTGGGGTGGAGGGGGAGTGGCCACAAAGTCTAACCTTTCTTATTTGCTTCAGCAGGTTTCTTATCTAAGTTTCTTGCTTCCTTTTTGATCTTCACTGTTGCATATCCAGGCAACACTGCTTCTTGCCTGTTTTTCTGATTCTTCCCCCTGACAGGGGTTCTTCAAGGCTGCCATTGCTGTCCTGTTCACTTTCAAGTCCCTTCTTAGTAACAGATTCGCTGAACTACCAAGTCCCTGACCACTGTTTAGTATTTGGGTAGTTAGTGTTAGACTTGCTGTTTCTGAGACTTTCTCTTATCTTCAGACCTGAGATTTTCTCCTGACGTTCCTTCCTGCCCCTAGATCTGTAGGTCAGCTCTGGCTTGGCTTGGTCCTAGTGAGTTCTGCTCGACTGAAGGACCAGTCCCTTACTTGAGCCACAGTGTCCTCATAGCACAGGGCAGGAGCAAAGAGGTTGACCCAAATTATTCAAGTGCATTTGAAGCTTCTACTTAGACAGGGTGTATATAACATGCGAGCATATTCACTGACAAAGGCAAGACACATGGCCAAGCCCCCCAATGAGGCCAGAAATCGATTGCCTTCCACATGGAAACACAGCAAAAGTGCGGAGTGGACTATACTCTTACGGGGAAGGGGAATGTTAAAATGCTCATGTGCATAGTAAATCCTTAAGTGGGAGATTTTAAAAAACAGATTTACCCGAATTAATTGACCACAGGGCCCTTTCCTTGAGGTACATCTCACATTCCCCAGAGAATACTTTGGGAAATTCTGCTCGGCTCCATCTTGAGATGTGTGAACTAACCTTCCAAAGACATTTCTTTGAAAGTCCGGGTAAGTGGAGGATATAGAGTTCTGAAACTCATGTTTCAATGAGTGAGAGCCAGACTTTAAAACCTTCCCATGTCATAAGTCCTGTACCCCCTTTTTTAGCTAATACTTCTTCAGCCCTGAAATCCTAAAAAAAGCAGATTTGGAAAATAATTAAGTTTTCATGCTTTCTTATCCTTGTGGATATCAGTGATCTTGTTAGGAACCATTTCCTCCCCCAACCATGTTTTTTTCTTCCCCTCAAATAATCCATTATTAAAGAACCATTTGTGCTTCTTCAGATAAGAAAACTAAGAGTCTCCCTGTCTGATTGTTTCAAGTCTCTTTCTGTATGAGTGGTATCTTTCTCCGATTCAACTCACTAACTAGCAGCCGTTAGCATGGTCTCCCATATACGAATAGTAAATTGCTTTGAGTGATGAAAAATTGCCGACTGAGCAGGTGATGTGCTCTTGGTGGGTGACGTATCTTCACTCTGTGGGCTTTGGTTCTATGGAAAGCAGAGACATAACATTTAAATCAGGAACACATATTCTGTTTTTGTAGCATAAGGTAAGTGTCTCATAGCCTTGGAGTGACGAGATACAGGTCATTGGGCTAAAAGAGGATGGGAACGAAGGTGTCCTCATTCACGTACCCAACCTGGTGTTTGCCTTGGGCAATTTACTGTCTTCTCACGTGCCACAGAAGAGACACTGCATGAGGCCTGAACAAAATTCTGCTAATGACGCTTGCAAAGATAAGAAAAGGGTTGTAGAAGGTGGAGATGGGCTGTACCATACTGCATCAGTGGTGTGCTTTCTTTTTACCTCCAGTATGTGTCTTCTAAGGTTTTTTACCCCCCAAGGTTTTCATTGTGGTAAAAATATGTAACATGAAATGTGTCATTTTGATAATTTTAAATGTAGAATTCAGAGCATTGAGTACATTCATAGTGTTGTGTAACCGTCCCCACACTTCACTTACGGAAATTTTTCATCATCCCAAACAAGTCTGCCCATTAAACAAATCTGTCTCCCCTCCCCACAGCCCCTGGCAACCTCTATTCTACCTTTTGTGTCAGTGAATTTGCCTATTCTAGGCCTGTCTTGGGAATGGAGCCCTACGCTATTTGTCCTATTGTATCTGTTTCTTTCAGTATAATGTCTTCCAGGTTCATCCATGTTGTCACATTCATTAGAATTCCCTTCATTTTTACATCCAAATAATATTCCTTTGTATGTATACACCATGTTTCGTTTATCCATCCATCCGTTGATAGACATTTGAATTGCCTGTCTTTTGGCTACTGGGAATAATGTTGCTATGCGCAGTAGTGTGCACGTGAAGCCTCTTCTGGAAGGTTCTGGTCCACCTCTACAGCCTTGAAGTCCCGACACTCAGTTGGGTGGAGGTATGGCGTCTAGCAAATAGAAAAGGGCAACTGGCACTTCTGCAAATGGTTAAAGTTCTGGCTTAAAGTTTTATAAGCTCAGCTCTCTTCTCTTTTTTTCCTCAGGGCAGACCTTTTCCTGGAATCGAGTTCAGCTCTTAGAACCTCTCCCTGGGTGGCTGATGGGTAAAGCAATAACGCTGACCGAGTCTTGCTCTTTTCCATATTAATGGGACCATTTGCTGTTGTGGGATTGAAAGTATTACAGTTGAGTGACAGTTGTTTAATATTCTAATTACATAAACTTTCTGTGTTACAGTTTTGCCATTTGACATATGAGATTTCATAATGTGATTGAGTTTGTATGTTGGAACTATGTTTATTAATGGGGACTGACATGGTTCTAGTAAGAATTTATGTTTAGCTGACTGAGTGAGTGATGTGGGAAATCCACAGTGATCGTCTGGGGGAGGCTGGAGTACAAACTGACCAGAGTCTTTTCTGTTTCAGTTTCACAAGAACATTTCTTGGAGACGAAGTTCACGTTTTCACTCATTTGGACACATTGAGAGATGATTGGATGTGAGATGAGGGAAGACTGGCTCAAAAAACGGGAATTTGCGGAGGTCTGAATTCAAAGGAGCTGCTCCGTAAAGAGATTGTCCAATGGGGGGAGGGCACAGAAACACACTTAGACCATCTGATTTTATTACCTTTTCTTTCAAAAGTCTTTTCTGGCTGCGGGTATAAATACATACTAGTTAGCAGAAGCTTTAGGCTTTTTCTTTGGAGAACAACTAAGTTCTACCCATTCCAGCCTAGATAACTGGGTTGGGAGCCATTTTTTCAGAGCGGCTGTGGCCTCAGAAGGTGGCAACATGATTTTTGCCTTTGCACTCAGCTCAGATCTGAATCAAACTGGGCCTCAGCCAGGAGGTTTCAACAATTTATAATTTAGTGAGGTTCGGCTCATCCTGGTCTCCAAAGGTAGTTTAAATTGCGTTTAAACAGATTTATGCAAAACTCCAGCACAATATTATAAGATCCAAATAAATCAGAAAACTATAGTCATTTTCATCTTCTAGGATATTACAATTTTAAACCGGCCAAGAGAGTTTATATGCTAGCAAGGTTAAAAATTATAAAGCAAACAGATTTCAATTTTTTAAAAAATTATTGTATATTTATTTTTTTAATTATGAAGGTAATAGAATTATCTTATAGAAAACATAGAAAAGACAAAAAATTTCTCCTAAGATAATACCTTTAAGCAGCCTCTAATGCATTTTGGTATAATTCTTTATAGTCTTTTCCCTCAGCATAACTATTTATCTTTTTTTCTTTACATATTGGTCATCATAATTTAAGGACAAATTTGTATCTTCTTCTTTTCATTTAATATTGCACAAAAACATTTCCCACGTTTCTATACTGTCTTCATAGCCATAATTTAAAATGACTTAATTGAGGGAAAACAAGTAACACAGAGCATTTATATCACTTCCAATTTTGTAGTAAACTAGACCATGGGCATTTGCAGAGTTATCATTCAAGATTTCAGCCATTTGCAAGCAATTCCAAAGGCCCAAGGCATGTAACAATTAGTAATTTTATCAAAGCGTTTGGGGGAATTTGAATCATAAGTTCAGAGTCCAGAAGCTAGCCAGTCAGTCTGTGAATTGATTGCCCAATATGAGGGTATTAATGTAGTTTTTCTATTTTCTGTTTGTCCCATATGTGTTTTATGGGAAATTATTATATTTGTTTTTGCTGCATAACAAACCACTGAGGAAAATGCTTAAAACAACAAACATTTTAATATTTAGCTCATGATGCTGAGGTTGGCTGAAAATGCTGGGAGAATTCTGGCCTGGGATGGCTGGCTGGAGCTGGGGGACCTAGGAGTCACTCAGTCGCTCACGTATCTGGAGTTGGCGGGGTGTTGGCCAGAGTGAGGGGCTTGGCCTTTTCAGCACATGATCTGTCTAGATTCAAATGCTGGTGGTCCCATGATTTTAAGCGCGGAAAGAGAAAGCAAAATCTATATGCAAGTACTTCTCAGTCATTTCTCAATGTGCTTGCGTCCTATTTGCTAATAATGTTCCATAGGAGAAAGCAAGCCGTATGGCCAATCCCAAATCAAAGTCCATTAATAGACTTTACCTTTGATGGACAGAGAAATAGTATCATATTGCAAAGAGGCAATGCATACTGGAATAGAAAAAAATATTGTTTGCAAGTGAACTACCACAATTTCATATCCAGTGTTTGATCACATTTGGGAATCTGCAAAAATCTGGCAGAAGTCCAAGGGCCACACCATTTGTGATTTATGGGGAGGAGGATCTTCTATTTTTGGGCAAGTATTGTAAATAATACTTTAATACTTCTCTTTGTATATATATTTTCTAAAACTCTTTTGAGTTATTTGGTTAGGACAGATTCCCAGAAGAGGAATTACTAGGTCAATGAGAATGAGTATTTTTATGTCACTTAATATTTATTTCAAGCTTGTTTTTCCAAAAGTTGTGTTGAATCATGCGCTGTCAGCAATGTATGTTTGATTATTCACAAGATTACCTGTTTTGCCACACTTCTGTTAGCACTGAATGTTATCATTAATAGATTTTGCTAGTTAAAAGCTAAAAAGTGGTTCCTAACTTCCACGGGTGTTTGTCTTCTAGGGTGGCCATACCAGATTGCCACACCGTGGCTGGCTTAAACAACAAAAATTTATGTCCTCACAGGTTAGGAGCGAGAAGTCCAAGATCAAGGTGTTGGCATGTTGGGTTTCTCTGAGGCCTCTTTCCTAGACTTGCAGACGCCCACCTTCTTGCTGTGTCCTCCAGTGACCTTTTCTCTGTCTGTGCACATTCCTGCTGGCTCTTCCTTTTCTTAGAAGGACATAAGTCATATTGGATGAGGGCCCCACTCTGAGGACTCACTTAACATTGATTACCTCTTTAAAGGCCCTATGTCCAAATGTAGTCACACTGGGGTTTGGAGCTTCCACATATGAATTCTGGGGGAATACAATTCAGTCCATGACAGGGTGAGTCTAGGTCTTGTGAGGCTTGAAGCTTATCTAATTTGGGGACCCTCTTTAAAAAGAATATAAAATCACAAATATAAAATTGTTAGGTGCTCTTCCTGGTCTTGGAAGGGCACTGAGGGTTAGGCCCAAGAGTGGCACAGTTAGCCCACCTCTGCTCACTGCTGTTTTGCACTTTAGTTAATAGTGGGCATAAAGGCTACTCATTTGTGTATCTGCCAGGTATACAGCTCAGGATATTGGTTTTGAATAAAAAGTGGCAGGAGAGGAGAGGTACCATTAAGTACCATTAATGGTAAATGTTACCATTTAGCCTGGAAGGTTCTCAGGTTTGAAGCTTTGGGTTTAAGCAGACATGGTAAGGTTTTTAGGAGAGACCTCAGTTGTTCTGGCTGAGCAGCAAGCCACTTATGTGGTGTGTTTGCCTTGGTGACAGTGAATGTGTCTTATTGCCTCCAGTATTTTACCTCGGCCATCTGAGCACACGGCTGGCCCATGATCAAGAGGGAACCAATCTTCATTCTTTAATTAGACATGGGGTTCAGAATCTGAGTTCCCTGGAGAGAGGGAACACGCAAACATAAGTTGACATTAAGATAGAAATGCTTTATGCTAGATTCTCTAGAAGTAAGTTCTCATTGGCGGAAGGGAGGTGGCACTTCTCCAAAAGAAGGTATTGAAAAATGGAGTTCGGGATGCCAATGAGAAGCTTCACTCTTAAAAATGTTGGATGTAACACTTTTACTGGTCCTAGAGGACATGATACTATCTACAGAAAACCCTGAAGACTCCAGAGAAAAAACTGCTAGAACTGATAAATAAATTCAGTAAAGTTGCAGGGTACAAAATTAACAGACACGAGTTGCGTTTCTACACACTAATAACGAAGTAGCAGAAGGAGAAATTGTCTAGGAATGTCTAGGAAAATGTCTAGGAATGAACTTAACCAGGGAGGTGAAAGATCTGCACTCTGAAAACTACAGAAAATATGTTGGATGGGCCAGTGTGGCTATGGAGGACACAGATGTTGTATCCTAGCACAGAGCTGTCCGCATGGAGAATCTGTTGTCTTAGGAATGTGCTTCTGCTACCATTCCTGCTTCCTTCCCTGTCAACTACAGGGGACTGAACACAATCAGGGACTTCTGGAAAGGGGCAGGGCTATGCTGTGACAGGCATCGCCTTAGACCAATGAGAGTGTAGAAACGGATCCTGGGGGGAACAATTACTCAAGCATGAGTCTTTAAGTAGAGGTTGTGGGGAGTTTGGAAAGTTGGTTTGGCAGTGGGCTGGGTGGAAAGCAGAAGTCACATGGGAGTGGAGGTAAAAAGAGAAATTAAGAAGAGAAACCCTCATGAAATGACACATTTAAAGATATTTTTAAAGATATTTTAACTACATATAGAAAAGGTAAGCCTAAATTCCTTTCCCTCTTGTTAAATAATACAGATAATTCATAGAGCTGTGGAGATCATTGTTCAAAATCACCATGAACCTTCTGGCTCCTGGAAGACAGCCAGTGAAATTCCCAGAGCTGAAAGGGGCCTGTCTTAACTACCAGCCTGAGTTACCACTGACACCCAGCAAAACATGTAGGAAAATATTAGCATTTCCTATTCAAACAAATAGGATATAGTCTGGGGACACAGGTTTATCTAATCTGCCTTTGAAAAGATAACATATAAGAAAGCACAGGGCTTAAACAGGAAAATCACTTTGCACAAAGTCACCAGTGATCCGAGGTGGGGTAGTCCTCTTTGCCTCCGAGAACAAGTAGAGCATTGTCTCATCCATGAAAAGAAAACACCCTCTGATTTTCTAATTTTGCTCCGAACCAAATTCTCAGTTAGCATCTAAGGATGTATTTTCTTTATCCTTCTCTTGCCTCCCTTCTTAATTTTCTTAACCTCCGATTTTTAATGGGGCTATCTAAGTGGATGTTGAAACAGGCTGAATGTTCAGAAAGAGTACATTTCCTATGTAAACAAACAGGGCCCAGCTTAGAGAGAAAGGAAAGCAGTCTTGTCAACCCGAAAGGACCCAGCACATGGTAATTTTCGTAACTGAAGTATTCCAGGGATCGCAGAGTACAGGAACCATCCATAAAACGGGAACTGGACCACACAAAAACACACCCATGGCTCCAGGCGGGCACGTTTGAAAGTAAGCAGACCTTGAGGAGTAGGAAGCAGGGGGCTTGCATCAAATGATCTTTATAAATGCCCCTCTAAAATTAAAACCCTCTCTAAGCTTCTTCCAGGTAAAAATGTTGTTGTCTGGGGGGCTGGAGGCCATGAAACCCAAGCGCTGTGGAGAGGAAGACAAATAGACCGCTGAGGTTGGGGCTGGAGTGACGTGACCTTGAGATTTTTGTTTCCTTTCTCAAGGTCTTTTGACATGCGTCATTGGATTACAGTTTCAAGTCTGGGATTCCGATAGAATTTGCCTCCACTGAGAATTTACAATGCTTTAAGCACAGAACTAGATGGTTGTAGACAGTCTCTCGTTTGAGTTCTTCAAAGACAACACCTAATTATCCCCAGAGAAATCATGGCCAAAAAGACGGGATGGTGAGAGTTCCTAAATCTAGACATGATTTTCTTTGGAATATCTATGCTGCTGTCAAAGGTGATTTCTTGCCCACCTGCTGGGAAAATTTTTGACTCTCTGAATAATAAGTGTTATTGGAGCAATCATGATATTTTAAAAAGATTTTATTTATTTATTTGACGGAAAGAGAGATCACAAGTAGGCAGAGCAGCAGACAGAGAGAGAGGAGGAAGCAGGCTCCCTGCCGAGCAGAGAGCCCTTTGTGGGGCTCGATCCCAGGACCCTGAGATCATGACCTGAGCTAAAGGCAGAGGCTTAACCCACTGCACCCCCCATGTGCCCCTGGAGCAATCAGATAATTTTTTAAGACAGTAGGCAAGATGTTCGTGTTTTAAAATAGAGTCTATCTGTGATTCTCGTAGCTTCCATTCTAATTCCAGATGAAGTGCTGTGGGTGCCAACGTCCAGAAGAGCATTTTGTCACCTCTGAGGATTAGCAGAACATGGGGAGAAAAAGAGACCCTGTTATCTCTCCATAGCCGCGGCCATTTAACTTCCCAGAGATGGAAGTTAAAATTTCCTTTGGTGTAAGTGGTAGCTTTTGACTGGCTGTAAGGAGAGCCCGAGTTTGTTTAATTTGGAGTAAAGTTTTATGAGTTAATCTCCAGTGAGGGAAAGCAGCAGTAAACACAGAACATATTGGTCATTATTCCAAGTATTTCTACATTCTTTCTCATGCATGAAAGGAGAAAAAAATTTCAAAAAATGTGGAGGCACGGTGTTCAAACATGTGTGTGTATGTGTATGTGTGTGTGTGTGTGTGTGTGTGTAGGTGGTTGTGTGCGCGTGTACGCATAATTTTGTTTTGACCAAACCATCTGGTGTACAATATACTTCAGTAGTGTGAAGGCAAACATTTACCAGGAGATTCACATGGTTTCTGCTGTATATAAACATACTTGCCAAAGACTCTTACATTTCTAGAAAGTGGAGATAAACATAGATCTCTTTAGGCATATATTAACTCAGTTCAATCCTTTACAGACCAAACTGTGATTTATTTTGGTGGCCCTTATAAACTCAGGTGGGTTAAAATGCCAGAGAGACAAAAACAATCTGGAAATGATCACTGTCGTGTCTGAGGAAAACTACCATTCTCCTCAACTTTAGTAATAGAAGCGAAAAATTCAGGGCTATTGTGATATGACTGTGTGCTGAAAAGTGGATTAAATCTTGATTAAATTACAACATAAATAATATCTTAACTAAGAATGGTAAAAGTGAACTTGAAATGGTCTTAAAAACAAAGGAGGTAATTTGCCTGATTTATTAGGGGAGAGAAAAAGTAGCTTTGTGTGTGTTCTGTGGATTTCATGTTTAATGGGACAGACTTCTAGAGAAACTGCTGGGGTCTGGGGAAGCTAGACCAAGAGCTCCTAGCATGCAGGCTGGATTTTTAAGAGGCTAGAGGGAGGGAAAAAATCACCCTCCCATCACCCAAACAACCAGCCACCCAAACAAGCTAAGTGCCCAGGCCCTGGGAACATGGCCACTGTTTCCAAAGGGGGTCCTGGGTATCAGAAGAGCACTAAACGAGGGAGTACTTAAACTTCAAAAGGAAAAAGGGGATTTATTAGGTGGTTGGAGGGGAATGTTCCCGTAACTGGGGCCCCTGCTGCTCTCATTCTCAGGCTGGCGGGTTGTTGAAACCCTCCTGTCAGATACAGATACGGCTTTGGCTCTTGGGAGTTAGAGGCAGCTTGAACATTTTGCACTTCCGTTTCTCTGAAAGTCCAGGATGTAAGGTGCTTCCTTCGAAAGCCTCTCTGTCCTTCACCAAGAATAGGCCACATTCAACTTCACTATGGGGTGGTGGTGGGGGTTGGTGGGTGCTGGAAGACATGCTTCTGGCTGGTCATGTGTCCGTAGGCAAGGGTGTCCCCTCTGGGGCCCTGTTTACTCATGTGAAATGGGGGAGTTGTTCCTTAAGGAACTTTCCAGCTCTAAAATCCTGTGATTCTCAGTGGGCCAAGAAAATCCAGCTTCTGAGCAAACAAAGCTCAGAGTGGTAGAGTGGAGTTGTTTGTCAAAGGTCCCACAGCAACTGATAGTCAGGTCAAAGAAGAACTTGAGACCATATCTCTCTTCTGACAACTAGACTCTGACATCCAATAAGGCTGAGGGCTTTGGGAGGGTGATGACCATGCCTATATTGTTCACGATTGTATATCCCATATTCCTGGCCACAGCCAGCACTCAAGAGACATTTAGTGACTCAGTAAATGAAAGGATGAATAGAAAGCAGGGACTTCCTAGGAGCAACCTGGTTTTGAGGCTAGGACTTGCTCAGTTCTGAGGTGTGGAACCCCATGTGATCAGCGAGCCTGAATTTCATATAGAGGAGGGCAACCTCCCTGGCATGCTGGGAGAGAGACGGACAGAGAGGCTGTGTGGGAGACTAAAACATTGCTGTCATTAATTCTGACGGCAAAATCTGGCTTGTTGTTTCACAGACGCATATGTCAAGTGTCACACTTCTGGAGGCAATGCAAGGAATGTCGGATGAAAGCTCTGAATCTGGATATGGGTGGGTCAAGAGGCAAACCTTGAACTGTCGAGGGTTGTGCAACACAATCGCTGTGATCAGAAGTGTGGAGCAAGTAGGTTACCTGAGGAGTCTCCATAAAACATGTCACAAGTCTTTGAAATAGCACATTGTGACCCCATGCATACTCACCCAGTGAAGATTACAGATTTACGAGATGAAACTTTGCTTTTACTCTGTGCTTGTAACCTGATATTTTAGGATAATTCCATTGTCTGTATTTTGTTGTTTAAAAATGTGTAATGGAATGCACTAAAAGTTGATTTCATGTACTAATCCATAATCTTCAAACAATAAGGGATATATGATTGACATGGGACAGTTTGGGGCACGTGTGCATTAGGTATTGCCTTTGTTTCATTTTGATTTTAAAAAAATAAAAGTTTTACTGAGATACAGTTTGTGTGCCAAACAATTCACCCATTTAAAGTATGCAATTCCATGCTTTTTAGCATATTCCCAGAGAAGTGCAAACGACCCCCCGCGATTTTAGAATACTTTCATCCCCTCAAAAGGAAACCCCACATTCTTTAACTATCACTCCCCATCTCCCCATCTCCCCGGCTCCCTGGCCCCAGGCCACCACTTATCTACCTTCTGTCTCTCACAGATTTGCCTATTCTGGACATTTCCCATGAAAGGAGTCAGAGAAAATGTGGCCTTTAGCGATCAGCTTCTTTCTCCGAGCATCCATGTTCTCCAGGTCCATCCATGATGTCGCATGTGTCAGCATGTGTCAGCAGTCCGTTCCTTTTTATGGGTGAATAGTGTTCCGTTGGGTGGGGTCTACCACGTTTTGTGGATCCCTTCGTGGAAGCATTTTATCTTTATTTACAGAGGCTGCTGCCTGTTGCTGCTTATTGCTGCTTAACTCTTTGTGGAGTAACGAATGTTGAGGTTGGGCAGGACCGAGGGTGGAAGCTGGAACCCCCGCACCGTGAGAGTCTCGCGGTCCCACCGCCCCGCCTCCCTGGGTCCACCTGTCGCGAGACGCAGAGGGAGCGCGCGGGCAAGGACTGCTGGTGCTGCTGGAAATGGGGGGCACAGAGCCCGCGCTCCTCCCTTCGGGTGGCGGGGAGCCACGAGCCGAGCGAGGGCAGGAGCAGCGCACGTGTCAGGGCCCACGAAGAACGTTCTGGAATGTCCCTTCCATCCCTTCCGTCCTGCGAACGGCCCTCGGGGCGCGGAGCCGCTGGGCAGGAAGGAGACCTTGTCCGCCCGCAAGATTTCAGGTGAAACCCCTTCTGCAGAAGGAAGTTGATTTCAGGTGAAACCCCTTCTGCAGAAGGAAGTTGCTCCCAACCGAGTTTTATCACCTCTCCTTCTTTAAACCTGCCCTTTGAAGTTTCCTCAGGCTCTCCAGAATCACAAAGACTAACGACTCAGTCGCAAAGGAGCCTCTTCTCAGGTCAGTGTTCCTGGGTTTTTTTTTTTTTTTTTTTAAGATTTTATTTATTTATTTGACAGACAAAGATCACAAACAGGCAGAGAGTGAGAGAGAGAGAGAGAGAGAGAGAGAGGAGGAAGCAGGCAGAAAGCAGAAAGCCCAATGCAGGACTCGATCCCGGGACCCCAAGATCATGACCTGAGCTGAAGGCAGCAGCTTAACCCACTGAGCCACCCAGGTGCCCCAGTGTTCCTGTTTTTTAAAGCCTGTCCCTTCCCTGCTTGTAAATGAAAACTCTAGAGGATACGTGTGCAGATCCCGCAGGTGGAAGACAGGGGGCGCACTCTCGCCCCCAGGGACCGTCCAACCCTGAACAGAGGATTTGATTTCACGTTCACCGCCTTTTAAAGGCCGGCTTTGGCTCGACCGGATTTTTGGAATTTTCTGGGGGTACTGACGCCGGGCAGTTTTTCATTTTCTTGGCCTCGGCCGTGACATTCCATGCTGACATGGCTGCGTCTGCCTGCTCTGTGTCTGAAATGTTCCTGGCGTTTTCCGTGGGTGTCTGCTCACCCAGCGTTGCGCAGATGGCTTCAGAGAGGAGAAACCGGGCCCCAGAGCAGGGAGGGAGAGGAGGTGGCGCCCCTGGGAGGGAACCCGGGGCCTGCCCACGCAGCCGGCGGTAAGCGGAGCAGAGGGCCGGGCGGTGCTGTGCGGGGCCAGGTCGTGTCTCTCAGCCTCAACCTGAGGCGCCAGACGCTGGTTCCAGACAGGCCTTGCCCTGTCTGGAGGAGGAAGACCTGGGGGTGTGGGTGGGACTAGCTTTCTCAGGCAGTGAGCCCCGGGAATCGGCCACAGGGATGGTTCTCGAGAAGGTGCAAGCGAGGGATGCTTTTGGAATCGGGAGGATTTGTGTTTGGAAGGTGTTTACTGAATGCTCAAACCCAGAAGGTAGCCCCGTGGTCATTCAAGGTACATGGCAGGACACACTGGAGATTGTCTCTAACTTTATGGTTTCCTTTTTTCCCCCGGAGGTGGGAATCCCGTGATCAGATATGTAGGAATAATATGATTCAGGCTTTGAAAGAAAAAATAAAGCAAATACGGAATGTAGAGTGAGGTCCTCTCATTAACACAGAGGTCGGGAAAGAGTCTTTCAAGGAGGTGATGCTTAGCAGGGATCCGAATGGAACCAGAAATCGAGCTGGTGGATTTCTAAGGATTTATATTCCAGATCGAGGAGGTGGCTGGTGCAAATGTCCTGAGGAAGGTGCTTGCTTAGCATGCTAGAGGAGCAGCAGAAGGTAAAGTGCAGCTGGCAC
This sequence comes from Mustela nivalis, assembly GCF_964662115.1. Classification (NCBI taxonomy): domain Eukaryota; kingdom Metazoa; phylum Chordata; class Mammalia; order Carnivora; family Mustelidae; genus Mustela; species Mustela nivalis. The sequence goes on from NC_139031.1 coordinate 47,759,642, forward strand.
CAGGCAAAGAGCAATGGGGGTGGAGTTGCAGGGACCCCATTATATAGGGCCTTGCAGAAGTATGAGGCCTGATGTGAGTCTGGTTCATGCCTCAGTTTCCTTATTTCAAGTTGCTTGAGATGACAGGATGTAAAGCGAAATGTCTGGATGTAGGAGGCACTTAGGAAAGTCCAGTTATCATTCTTGTTTCCTAGGAGATGGCAACAGGAACATTTGTGATGCCTACAACCTCGCCTGACTTGTCCAGTTCACCAGATTATCACCCTTTCATTTTGCCTTGGGTTGGGTATTTAAAAAGTCTAGTTTATCTCTACTTTTAACTCTCCCTAGACCCCCTGGGTGTTGACTTTGATTATTGTGGAGAAAGGAAATGGAAGACCTATGCCGTGGGAATGCTTTCCTTGACTAGCCAGCATTTCTAGTTGGTCAATATATTTCATGCCCATAGGAGGTAGAAATGTATGGTGCTTCTTGAAGCCAGAGAAGTGGCCTAGGTGCTGGCGATCTCTTGAGCTCTCTCCTGTGATTCTAAGATAGAATTCTGAATTTTCACTTTATGCTTCAGCACCTGTTTAGTTGGTTGGTTTTTCTCTGACAATACAAGACAAAGCTCTTCAGAGACCAACTGATAATATAAGTGGAGTGCCATAGGACCCAGTAATGTAGCTAGGAAGACAGTGAGAATGTTGGACCATCAATTATGATGGAATAACGTATTTATTTTGTCAAAGGTCTGGAATCATCCTGTTGCACTGAACCCCGTGTGTAATCTACAGAATCCATAACCCCCAGACCCTCCCAGAGGCTTTCTGCCAGCTTCCAAAGGAGTAACTTTTAGGTCAATGGTTTCCAATTGGGTGGGAAGGGTAGTGTCAAAAATTCCAGAAATAATAAAAATTAAAACCAGGTCAGTAAGCTAGTATTTAGTAAGAGCTTATTTTGCACAAGAAGTGCAGTTCGCAAACTGGGAATCTTCAAATCCAAACCTGATTCAGAGCCCAGATCCATGTTACAGATGGCTTAGGACGTGACGAGGAGGACGTCATTGAACTTGACAAGGATTTCTTATCACAGCCAGAGTTTTCAGATGGTGTGGGGTTGGTGAAAAGTGACCATCTTATACCGTTTTAGGAAGATGAGTTTGAGTTTTTGGTTTTATTTTTGTTTTATTATCAGAGGCATTTACAAGAAATAACCCAAGTTTCTCTTACATTAAGTAAGTTACATTTAGTGTTTGAATGATTTTGTCTGCCTGGGGAATTTTCAGTGCTGGTCTCCATTTTATTTTATTGTGATGGAAGGAATTCCCCAGGAGTGGGCAAGATGACAGTGTCGGGGGAGGCTGGAAGAAGATGGTGAGAACTCTGATTTCAGTTTTAAAGATCTTATCCTTTGGCAGTTCCTCACTCTGCCTCCTGAGGTCTAGCCTGTCCTTCCTGTACTAACTTACTAGCTGAGAGATGAACTTTAGAACCAGATGACCAGGGTTCAAATCCCAGCTCTGACACTTCCCAGTTGTTTTCCTTTGGGTAAATTCCTTGGTCTCTTGGTTCCTTAGCTTCCTCATTGGCAAAATGAAAAAAATACTACCCTCCTGTTCCGGTTGTTGTGAAGATCAGAAGTGTGAACATATGTAAAGTGCTTGAAAGGGGGCACGAGTTACTGTTCTAGACTGCTTTGTTCCTATTTTCCCATTATTCTAAGGTGATAACTTATTGGTAAACAAAGATGAAAATATTAGGTAGGTGTCCTACATTTTTTTCAATGATGGGGTGGATGATTAAAAAAAATTGGCGATCACTCTTGAGATGATGAACACCTATGTGTTCATCTAACAGCTATGACATTAACCTTTATAAGGATATCATTTGCTAGTGGCTATATATTTTTTTAATAAATGGCACAGGTTTTTGTATCAACACTAGAGATAAAACATTTGAGATACAAAGGACCAAAGTCCCAGAAGAGCACCGAGTTACTTTCCAATTATAGATCTATTTTTCTGAGGCTTGTCTACAAAGAGCTGAACTGCCTTGAGAACATACGGATGTTCTAGTCTCAAGAGCCTAGAAAAGCAGATTGTTCTGGAATAATTGCACTTTCCCAATTGCACTTTCCAGAGGGGATTAATTTTGAAAATCAAGATCTTGGAGATCCTTCAGCTAAGAATGTCTATTGGGAGTGTTGGGGAAGAGAAAAGAAATAAAGTAAGATTCGTTTTAATTCAAGATATATTTGCCAGATACTTCCATTTTTTTGGCTCTCCAGTTCTCAGGGCTTCCATCCTCAGTGTTTTATGTTATAAGAGCCCTAGTTAACCCGTTGATTGCCAGATGCCTGACAGATACCAGCATAGACTGAACTTTCCATTTTTGAGCTGAAAGGAAGAATTCCCTTGAGAGCTAGGCGTCCCTCCTGCCCCTCCCTCCCCCTCCCCCTTCTCTCCCTCTCTCCATGGACCTGAGCCTCTCCTCCTCCACCAGGTCATCCTCTATCAGTCACTTGCTGGTGTGGGGTGGACAGGCCGAGGGCTCTCTCCAAGTGGTCTTCTATAAGCAATAGATGGAATTTTGCCTCGAAGGGACGCCTATAGTATGAGTTTTATAGGACTTAGTGCTGGCTTTGGCTCACAGATCAGTAGCAGCATCTAAAATGAAGCGTCTGTACCCTGACTCTGTTTGCAAAGGGCCACTGAGCTACAGCCATCAGAGTGGACCAGACTTTAGCGTAGGTGTCCAACAGCAGGTCAGTTCTCCAGCAGGAAAGGGAGGCAACAACCAAACCCCAAACAACAACACCATTTCCTAACAATAGTATTTAAATATCTTTCGTTATGGGAACTTTTGAATATAATACTCAGCCTTTGTACCCATCACCCAGGCTCCAAAATTACCACCTCAGAGCCAATCTTATTTCACTTACAGCTCCTTGATTTCCCCCATGCCTGGGAATATTTTGAGGCAAATCTCAGACATTGTATCATTTCACCCCCATACATTTGAAAAAAGACCATTTAAGATAATGAACCACAGGGTGAATGGTAAGAAGCAGAGAAAAGAAAGCAAAACCCAACTAGAAGCATCTAGTGTGTCTGTGAACTCAAGAGGGGCCTCTATAAAAAAAATTGGGTGAAGGAACGGCCAAACTGTACTCGCTGCCCCATCTCTGAGGCAGCTCCTAGGGATGCCTCTGACCATGAGTCTTCAACTTGTTCACAGTAGCAGTGGACTCAGAAGTAAACTTTATGCATTCAGCATTTGATTTCACTTGACTAAATTACCACCATGACAAAGAGCATGTTAATGGAGGAATAAGCTAGAATCTGGGAACTGGTTGTAGTTTGAGAGGAGATCCTGATGTTCCTGTCAGCTTGGGGAGCGAGTTATGGATTCTCAAATCTATCGACCAGGGACTTTCAAATTTCTGCGGAAAAGCGGCAAAACTGGTATAGAAAAATAAATAATGCCCGATTTGCCTTCTACAAAGGAACCCAGGGAAGATTTCGGAGGTCTTTCAGTTGCTTTTCATTGTCACCTTGCTGGAGAGTGGGGTAGGCGCCCATTCCCTTCCCTCCCTGAGGATGCTGGTTACATGGGGACAAGCCACTCAGGTCATTTTTGAAATGTCGCCCACTCCTGATAGAGATACAATCTGAATGAGTAACAGGAAGTGAATAACTCTGTTGTTGTTGTTGTTAGGAACTTGAAATTCTAGAATGTTTTATCCAGCATTTCTACTCATTTTTTTGGCGGGGGGTGGGGGGAGGATCCTAAACAATTTCTCTATATCACATATTTTGCTCAAACAACTCTATTCTTCTCTTTTACCACTATCTTAATACATCAGGTTCAACTTCCTTTTTCTTTCTTTTTTCTGTTTTTGTTTTGTTCTGATGATTTTCATTTGGTAATCAGTGCCGCAGGAAAAGACAGTTTTAACATTAAAGCGATTTCTCTTCCACCAAAGTAAACCATTAAAGACAATGGAAAGGAGAACAAATGTGCTTTTCAAGAGCCATTTTTCCTTTCCATTGTATCAGCTCACAGCAGATGGCATGTGTACAATTTACTTTTGACTGAATCATAATAAATATGAGACGATATGGTATAAACCACTTTTCATAATGTGATGCTCACCAATAAATTCCAGTTCTAGCCTTAAATCAAATCAGTGCAGATGCAAAAATTATGTAAAGCTGGTGGTACCTGCTCTTGACCTTGTGCAGATGCCCCCCCCCCCCGATTTGATTCAATAAACTTCTTCTTCCCTAATGATCTGGCAGTTATTCCTATCAAGAGAATACCATGGGGGTGCTGCAAGGTGGGGGAGGGAAGCAGTGATTCAGAGACCACCAGGGCCCTAGAGAAGATTAATTTGTATGAGGAACCTGAAAAGTTGGAAAAATCTCAGTGCGTTTCTGAATACACATATTCATTTTGACCTGATTTCTGTTCCTCTGGTGCCCTGTAAAATTTCAAGGAATGTAGTTGAGGTCTGGAGATTTCCACAAAGAGATTAAGAGAGGCTATAAACTGAAGAAGTAGTCGTTTTGTATGATTGTTGGGCATGAAATATTTTCAGTACCAAGATCCCTTGATTTTCAGTATGGAAACTGAGTAAACACCTTATAAACATTTAGGGAACATTTCTATTAATGCTCTTAATAATAGGACATATGAGTTTAAGTCTAAAAAGGGTCTGCATCTGTTATCTTTACTTGGAACAACGTATAAGTCTCTTCTTGTCTTATTTCATGAACTAGTCAGCGAAGTGGCTGCATTTTGTGGAGACATCTTGGTCCAATTTTGTGTTTTATTTAGGAGCCAACCCATTGGGGAATCTAAATAAACACTTTTACTTAATACTTGCTGGATTTCATTATACTAACCAAATATTTTTAATCTTTCACTTTTAAAATAAGTAGGGTCTGCCTGGCTGCATGGAACCCTGGAAGGTTCTCTTGCAACGAGTCAGGCAGTCGGCTTTGTGGCAGGGGCGAGACAGACTACTTCCAGTCTCTTCTGGCAGTCTAGATGCTGCCCCGATTCTGTAACTGCTTGGCAGAGGGAGAGCTAATTGAGCTCACTTAGAGTGGTAAGATTAGGGGATTTCATGGAATCTTATCCCAAATTTTGGGTATTTCTAGCTCAGAGAGGCCCCAGGGGGAACAAGAGTGGGGCAGGATGGGAGGAGGAACAGTTAGGTAGGCGTGAGGGGCAGCCCTTCTTGAGCTACATAAGCTACGTAGACTCAGGCAAGGGATGTCCTCTCTTTGAATCTCTGTTCAACCTAATAAATTAACTATAGTATTATTTACCTCTGGAAGAGATGTTAAGATACAAGGACTTCACAAGTTGGTATGTAAAATAGAAAATTATTTTATTATCATCCTGTAGTTCAGAGCTGCCTAGCATCCTGAGGAATAAATAATAGTGCCACAACTTTGAATGACAAGAGGTTTGATCATTTCAGTACCCTTGGCCCCATCACAAAGTAATCTTAATTCCAAAGATATTAAATAAATGGTCTCTATGTGCTAAGGAGCAATTTTATTTTCTTAAACAATAGTAATTTAATCTATCATAAGCTATAATAGACTCTAAACTATATAAACTGTTACTCTGGCTAATGAGACATGGAGGATGTCTATGGGGACAGATTTACTTCCCAGACAAAAAGTATAAAACATGTTTGGGAGAAAGCCTTCTGATCATCCCCTTCTTTGTTAATTGCAACAGTTATGGGAAAACATGATGCTAGAGCTCTCGCAGCCATCTTGCAACCATGAGGCAATTAGCAAGAAAAGTCAAAATGCTGAAGATGGTGGAGCTGAAGGAGGGAATAAGTATGACTTTTCAATAATAAATTTGAGCTGCTGGAAGTGTTGAATTCACCCACTTCTAGACTTCATATTTGTGCTTTGGTCCAAAGCACATTTGATAGGTTTTCCCTATTAGATGGGTTTTCAGTTATTTGTACACAAATCTACTTGCTACCACAGGCATTGTTCAAAGTGGAATGTGAGAAGTGAAGCAGGGGGAAAAGAGAGGAAGCCTTTTCAAGATGAGCCAGGTTGAAGAAGAAAGTTAGATGAACATTTCAGTTATAAGGAATAGAATAGACAGTGATCCAGAGGCACAGTATTTCATGGAGCATGTCAGAGGCTATCAGTAGTCTAGCTGTGGTTAAATTCAGGTCTTCTCAGCAGGCCTAACCCTCAGGGAAAATTTGGAAATGTTCCAAGGTCCAGGAGGTGACTCTGGCATTTGGTGAATGGGATGCTAACTGTTAGGGAGTTGGAAGGTTTCAGAATGAGTACAAACATCAAGCAGGATTCCATATGGAAACGAGATCTCAGTCGTCTTCCTTGTCTGCCTTGTGGATATAACATCTCCTTCAGGGACAAGAAGATTTCCTTTCTTCAAATATTGAGATTGAAGGGGTGATTTCATTTCTTATGGGTGAGAGACTGTAACCATGCTTAAAGAGCAGGGGGGGAGCTCCTGACCACCACTCTTTCGAATGTCATTAGAATTGTCTTCTTCAACCCTTCAGTCTCTCATTCAGAAATTTATTATTCTTTTTATTTTTAAAAAGATTTTATTTATTTATTTGACAGACAGAGATCACAAGTAGGCAGAGAGGCAGGCAGAGAGAGAAAGGAGGAAGCAGGCTTCTTGCTGAGCAGAGAGCCGGATGCAAAGCTCGATCCCAGGACCCTGGGATCATGACCAGAGCCAAAGGCAGAGGCTTTAACCTGCTGAGCCACCCAGGTGCCCCAGAAATTTGTTATTCTTATTGTTAAAAGACAACAACCTAGGAACAAGAAATAAAGAATCCCCACAAGTGAAAGGTTGTTCCTATGTTTAGAATAGATCCGCTCTCTGTGCAATAGGTTAATTCTAATAGGAAGCCCCCAGCAAAACTCTGTAGCTAGCCTAGCTCATTCTTGTAGAATTTTAAGGACTAAAGGGTGGGCATATTTACAAATGTGAAATGTAAGTTTCTTTACATTTACAAAATGTGAAACAAATGTTGAAATATTTGTTTGTTTTTCTGATTACAAAATAATACGTGCACCTGGTAAAACCATGCTGTTTATAAAGTGAAAGTTTCCTACAGGTTCCCTCTTTCCGGAGAAACACTATTCATAAGTTGATGAATTAAAATGTTTCTATGGATAAAGCAATGTGTTTACTTCTACACATGAATGGAGAAGACCTATTTTTACATTTTGGGCAATGTGCCGTGTAAGGGAAGCCATCTCTTATAGGCTTTTTTTTCCCCCCAGAGGAGGCCAAGAGGAGAACTTTTGCTTTTTTTATTTCTTCTAGATCTGAAGGGTAAAGCTGGTATGCCCAGTCCAGTTGCAGTCTGAGCAGATGTGGCATCGGTTCTAATGCCCCATAGTTAAATAGCTTAAATGTTACCCCTTTGCTATGGACTATGTCCTCCTCCCCTCACCCCCCTTCCCTTTCATGGGTTGAAGTCCTAACCCTCTAGCTTGGCTGTATTTGGAGACTGGTAATTCACGTTAAATGAAGTCATGAGGGTGGAGTCCTGATCTGATAAAATTTATGTCCTTATAAGAGGAGAAACCAGAGATTTCGCTTTCTTTTTCTGCCTCTCTCTTTTCCATCACGCGAGGACACAGCTAGAGGATGGCCGCTTGCAACCCATGGAAAGACCTCTCGCCGAACATGACCCCTGGCACCTTGACGTTGGACTTCTCACCTCCAGAGCAGTGAGAAACAAAGTTCTGGTATTTAAGCCACCTGGTCCGTGATACTGTGTTATGGTGGCCCCGGCCAGCTAAAAGATCCTCCTAACAAATATTGCTTCTCCCTGGAAATTCCAGCAGCGCATTTAGTCATTATTAGGGTATGGTAGCTTGGAAGAAGATTTTGTGTGTGTGTGTGCGTGTGTGTGTGTGTGTGTGTGTGTGTGTTGGTAGCCATTTGCAATTTGTCCATAAGTAATGACATAAAAATAGATTTCACACTCAAATTTCAATAACACCCACTTTTCAGATTCTGTATATCCAGGGCACCACCTCTGTCTTCTATGAACAGCTGTGGGCAGAAGGAAGCCCCACTCAGGAAAATTTCCTCACATAATTACCAGCCAGGCGATAACCCAAGGCCATAGTCTATAGACATCTTTCCTTTGCCCTCATCCTCAAGATCTTAAAGCTTAAATAGGAAAAAACCAAAATCTTCCACATGGAAATATTGTACCTCATACTTTATTATCCAGAGATAAACCAAATAATAATTTTGGACAAGTGTGCTCTGGAGTGGGCCACAGGAGCAGAAGGGGAGAGACAGAAAAACATTTGCTTCAGGCCATAGTTGTTACTGGGATTTGTATTTGCGCTTATTTTTTTTTTTTTAATTAAAAGTATCTGCTTCTCGTTGTCCATGAAAGATATTTTCCTTCTTATGTTTAGAAAGAGGTGTTTTCTGATGTGCATTGACATAATAGGACATGCATAAGCTAGGTGTTGGGACTTTTGGTTTGTTTTGTTTTCAACTCAGATTTACTTGAAATCTTGTTGTTTGACAAACTATTCTCTGAAAACAGTTGCTTAACTTTCTTAGGAAAAGTTGGACCTTCTCATATTTTCCTGAAGATAGCTTTATTTTACAACTTATTAGATTTCTTTCTTGATATGGCTCTTCAGTATTTCTTACAAAAACAGCTTATTGGTTTTTTTCATTTACTTCATTTCAAATAGCCTTTCAGAGGCTTCTTATGTAGATATGAGATTTCTTTGGTTAGATTGAAATTTATGTTAGCACATGATACGAAGCTACTTTTTACTCGTTACTGGAAAAATCTAGAGTAGTTTATGATGTCAGTATCCCCGAAGGGTGGGGCAGACCCAGGCCTCAGTTGTTTAATAGAAATTCCTGTTTTTCTCCTTGCCAATGTTCTTACCCATTAGGATTTGTCCAGAATGCCCTTAAGATGCCTGTGCACCTTGTTCCCCAAAAGGACCACACCATGTCTAGAATGGAGGGAAATTTTCTTCACCCCTGGAATTTTCTGGTGTGAGAAGAATAGAGAAACTGGGTTGTTCATGCCCATTCCCTGAGCAACGGGGCAAGTTAAGGTAGAAGCTGGATTATATTTCACGGTCATTGTGGCTTCACCGTTATGACCGGTTGTCCATGGCTCCCTTCAGGAAGATCATCAATGGGAAGAACCCTCATTTCCCTAGTATCAGATGGCCTATTTTTCCCACGTCCCTTTCAGAGAAAGAATATATTTCATGTATTCTCTTTCTGAATGCAACAAATTATAGTTGAAAACCTCTATCATTTATAGGCCTTTTATCCTTGTGGAGAGAACAAAGCCACAGAATCTCAATGCTATGAGCCTGTGGCTTCAAACCACGGTGGGTTTTTTGGGAAAGTGCCAGAAACTTGTTTCTGGAGGAGAAACATCAGCATTTTTCTTGTGGAAATTTAATTGGAAATAGAATGGTGGTTCAGCCTAGACAAGAGATCAGAATGAAACGAGCTGTGTTTTCATCCTTGTCCCTTAATGGACCATAATCCTGGTCATAAAAACCCACCACTTAAACTTTGGCAGTCTTGCTTTCCCAGGAAGCTTTATTACTAAGTATTAGCTCGACTCAGGACATAGCTTCTCCGAGCCAGGTTTGAGCCAAGGCCATGGGGGCGAGTCGGTGCTCCCCTACGGTCCTGCAATAGCTAGATAGTGGTCCTTTGATGACATTTTTCTGGGTGGAGAGACTATGCTTTAGGCCATTCCAGACAAACTATACCTTAGGCCAAGGACACAAAGGGAGGTGTAGAGAATTTTGGGCCTCGGGTTCTTCTGAGAATGGCAAGCCAGTACATAACTGTAAACCACTTCAAGAACACCTCCCCCCTTCAAGTGGATCCAGCATGCTCTGGATAATCTCATGCAAAAGGGTCAGGACCTGCAGGCCACCTGGGGATGGTGTTCCTAACCAGCTCTTGTTCATTTATGCCTAGTGTTCAGTCTGTTTATCTTGGTGCCAATCAGTCAATTCTGGGTGCTCTTGACCTTGGTGCTTGGCCCTGGATGTTTCCTGGTCAGGCTGATCTGTTCCATTCGTCCTGCCAATCAGGTCTTCTCCTGTGTAGGCAGTTGCATGTGGAACAAGGGTCCAAGCTTCTTGCCATCCCCCTCCACTTCCCCCCCAATCGTAAGAAATGGAATTTGCTTCAGCAAAAACCCATCCGTGACTGCTTTAGGTAGCTTTCATGTCAAAAGTGGACCCGCGCCAGGGGCTGCCTAGATTGGGGATGAACCATACTTCTATAATTCCAATAAAAGACAATTCGTGTCCAAATTAGACTTCTTCCTTCCTGCTTGCTCCTGTAGCTTAACAAAAATGCAGTGGAGATGAAGTATTTTCACTTGGGATGACTAAGTCTTATTTTTCCAAATATATTATTGAAACCTTTAGATCTCTGTTGCCCACCCTTCTGGTCCTCGAGCACTTTGCAGATCCCCCAGAGGAAAGCTGCTTTGCTACCCTGCGCCTGCTCCGCAGCAGTGGGGTGAAAAGCCAGCACAGTCCTGCCTGGCTAGCTTTCAGAGGGAGAAATGAAAATCATTTCTGGGTCTACATTGAGAGGGGGGGATATTGTGTAGGCGGGAGGTAATTATCCAGGTTGGACTTGGGCCAGGCCAGTAAGGTTCAGTTGCTCCTCTTGCAAAAATTACCATCTGGTCTTTAATGACCCAGAGTGGTCAGGCTGGCATTAATTTACACCTCATCTCAGGAAGGCACCTCTGAGAATGAGAATGCCTCGTAACGTAATACCGTTCCCTGGCTCCAAAGGAAGGGGGCTGGTGTTAAGTGGCGATGGAAACTGTTTGTTCACAAAAGAGTGTATTCTAGAATGAGGGCAAGAGTTCACAAAGAGGCCACCCTTTGAAACAGAAAGCAGTCAGAGCCAACACAAAAGGGCGGAGCCTAGACCCTAGTGACCCATCCTAAGGTGTGCTGGGTCCATTTGTATCATTTACCAGTTCATTTGGCAAAGGCTTATGGGAAGCTCACCAAGCGCCAAGCCCTGAGTGTCGTGCTGGCGAGCACGGTGACTCCATGGCATACGGCGACCAGCAGACAGTCCAGAGGGACGTAGATGGAAACACATGCTTTCCTAGAGGTCTTTTCAAGGTGCTATCACAGTACAAGAGGGGCAAGGAAGGACATTTCCTGGGGTTCGGGGGGTGGGTGTAGAGTGAATCAAATTAAGGAGTTTTCAGAATCCATTGAAGGTGACCTAAGTGTTGAAAGATGTGCTTTAAAGCAATATTAAAAAAAATTATAATAGTAGTTTACATTCATTTAAGGCTTACTCTACATCAATTGGTGTTCTAAGCACTTCATATATATTATGAATAAACTAGATTAATCCTCCCAACAGCCCTGTGAAGGAGAGGCTGTAATTATTTCCATTTTCCGGTTGAGGAGAATACAGCACAGGGAGGTGAAGCTGCTTGGCCAGGGCTATCCAGAGGGGGGGCAGAATCTCGATTTGAACTCAGAACAAGACAGAACATTAAATAAAAGAATATGATAAATTAGTGTAAGCCAAAAGATCTCCTTGTAAATGATGAAATTTGGTTATTAACGATGAAATATATCTTGTTAATATTAAAAATACCCATAAGGAGACTAAATTACCTTGTGATTCTTTCTGTTTGACCCATGGAATATTCCTTACCATGTTGTTATGAAGGGAAAAATGAAGGAATTAATACCAACTTTGCAGAAATCTTGTTTCAACAGCTGTTGAGGATCATTTTGCTCAATAGAAGTATCTGTAAACCCTATAAATAGTTGAAAGAAACCAGTTTTAATAAATTAGTCAATTTGGAAAACTCTGTGGATTGGGCATTCTGATAAATGGGTTCTTTGATTTTTAGCACATTAGTTTTCAATGAACTGATTCTCTGCTGCTGACTTATAGCTGATTCTCCCTCCTGAGAGAATTTAAGGTAGGGTCCTTCTCAGACCTGTGGTCTTCAGGCTGCAAGAACTGTCAGAGATCTGCCAATGTGTCATGATAAAGGTGAGGTAAGGTGGATTCTAGACAAGAGAATTCAGTGGCTGCTAGGGGTCCCCCTGCTGGGGGCCCTGGATCCCAGTGAAATATTAGCCGACCAAGTTCTGAAATCTCATTAGGGTTCCTCGCTGAGATAGCTTTGCAGAACTATACTTATGGTGTCTTATGTCTTACTGATTTCATGCAAAGAGGGTGGAAACAAATGGGAAGGAAATAAAAAAACAAAATAAAGCGAAGTAGCTAACGTACCCACAGTCCCAAGGAGAGTAATAGATAATATTAGAAAACACGGTGCCAACTCTCCTGCTTCGCTGCTTGAGGAGGCCAGACATGGGCTAAAGAGAGCTCCCCCAGGCCCCCTAGTCTTGTCCTCTGACAGCTGCTGGATTTTGTGGCATGTTGATCGTTGGTGGGATCGATGACTTGGCCATACCGTCTGCAAGTGCTGCCGGGGTGTGACCTCCCTGAAACGTTGCCATCAGGTCTTTCCCCCTTTGCATTTGTGGACCCATCCTCTTTAGAATTTTCTAGAGAAGTTCTTTGGAACAGGCTCGGCCTGTGTTTCAGCACGTCATTCCAGGGAGCCCGAGCAGCGCCCGGCATGACCACACCACATCAAATAGGTGCTGATGCTCGGTTGGCACAAGTTCGGCACTGCTCTGGGCCCACTGCACGTGTCTGGTTGTAAACAGAACAACTCTGAGCTTTCATGAGGGTATGAGGCAAGTCCTGGCACTTGCTTCCTGCCAGACTGCCCTGATGGCAATAAACTCGAGGCACTAACGTCACCCTGGTTAGCATCTCTCGAAGACAAGCTCTTCTTCCAAGGACGTTGTAATGTGTTGGCCTTCCTCTTGGGAGTTTCTGTGTTTGATCTATTACATGTGCCCTGTCGCGGATCTCTCCCTTTTTTCCCCATGAAGCTTCTCATAAAGTATGACGTTCTTAAAAACAAAGGGTGTTTCCTTCAAAATCCTCTTTGGTGGCTATCAAATGTTTTTTTCTTTTTTTCTGTTAAAGCATAAAAATAGGCTGTTAATACTGGAGGCATTCTATGAACAGGGCTACCCCTCGCCGGGACCCTGGAGGATTCGTATTTCAAATGGCAGGACTGTTGAGGAGAGGGAGCTTTCAGGGCTGGAAGAGCTATTCTGCTTTATAGTTGTGAAAACTTGTTTTCGAAACAGGTTTTTATGGATTCACAATTCCGCGTCAGCCTGGCAACCAGAGCCGTGTGTAGTTTTGCGAGATTTTTCTCCCTTCCCTTCTCCCACTATTGCCTTCATCATGGGTCACAGATAGCTCCAGGGGGTCCCCATTTCCGCTGATGTGGCAAAATATGGTACAAATTAAACCACCCTGGTGGTGCACAGAGAGCTGCCAACATTTTCTTTTTTGGTGCTTTTATCTTCCCAAGGGCAGAACTGGCCCTAGCCATGTGTATTTTATTTACATCTCGTACATACAAGGACAAGAATGGTTAACCAGAACTAAGCCATCTGCCATTTCTCATCACACATTTGGTCATCTATACAGTACAAATGTTGTAGCTGCTCACAGGTCTGTTTTGCTTTGCAAGCTATCCTGATGTACAAAGTTCTCCTTTCCAGCTAACACTTTGTTTTCATTTGTCAATGCAGATTTAGCCTTATGATTACACTTACAAAACTGAAGTGTTTTCCTAGTGCTCCAAATAGAACCATCAGGAAAAAAATTGCAACTGTTAAAAATTATCATAGGCCTTGGGTTCCAAGATGGTAATTAAATGGATGTTACCAACTTGTTTTTCATCTCAGAGACCTTTGGTTTAGTTGTTTAGTGCTAGATTTATTATCTGAAAATAGAAAATAGAAATGGCTTGTGTATGGGGGATGATATCTTTTGGAAAGATATCATCTTAATGATATCTTTCCCATTAATGATCCCATTAATGGGATCTGGGAAATGGTGATGAGTTGGTTCTCATTGCCAGTGAATGGGTGAATGGATATGAAAATGTTTAATGTTCCTCTGAAGTAATAAGTGTCTCTGAACTTGAGGAAACATACAGAGGGTTTGGGAAGGTAGGGAGGTGAGTAGAGGCACCCTCCAAGACAAGGGATTTCTCAGGGCAAACAGTGTGGAAATGATTTCATCTTTAGAATTCCTACAGTGATTAGAGGCATGACTGAGAAAGAATGGGTCGTGTGGGTGGAGGGATGAAAGGAAATAATCTGGGGTAGATGAGTGTTTTAAAACGTTTATGCATTAAATTGTTGGAATTATTAAAGAATGGTTGGGTTTATTAATAAATCACGAATGAGAAATGTTCTTGTGCATAGTAATAGGAAGTGTGGTTTGTTTGCCAAAGTCAGCTGTGTCCAAGCCATGGTCTCCCTCTAAAAAGTTTGTTTTAGAAAATCAAGGGGTGGAATTCCTTCCACTTATTATCGAGGAGCAATGCTGGAGAAGAGAACACAGCACTTGTCATATGCTTTGAACATCAAGGAGCTAGGGCCCCGCTGCCAGGTGGAGAGAGGCTCTCTGGGGACCTAATTTCCAAAGAGAATCTTCTCTTACATCACAAGTGGTCCCTAACCACAGTAATGCATCTTTAGCTTTTAAATATTCTCGAAAGAGTGCTCATTTTTCACAACAGAAACCATTTTTGCTGCATTTGAAAATAGGTTTTATGAATTAATGAGTCCCTGTTCTATATTTCCTGGCTGACCTGGATATGTTCTCTACACAGCACACTCCCCTTTTAAGTTAGAAGAGGGAGTGATAAACTTTTTTTTTTTTTTTCCCAAAGGAAATCAGAACTTTTTTTTTTTTTTTGACAGAGAGAAATCACAAGTAGATGGAGAGGCAGGCAGAGAGAGAGAGAGAGAGGGGGAAGCAGGCTCCCTGCTGAGCAGAAAGCCCGATGCGGGGCTCGATCCCAGGACCCTGAGATCATGACCTGAGCCGAAGGCAGCGGCTTAACCCACTGAGCCACCCAGGCGCCCCAGGAAATCAGAACTTTTATTTTAGTTTTCTAGTGGCAGACCTTTTAAAAAGTTATATACATTTTTAAACCAAAAAATAAAAGTGATACCAGCAGGTGATACCGAGCTTCCTATCCGGCTGTCACGGTCATTACCGTTTTGCTGATCTTGTGCCACGTCTTTATAAAGTACAGGTATCTGGTGACATTTTTGCAATTAGACACATTCCTCTGAAGGGGCATGTGAATTGAGCTACTGTAAAGACATTTGGGATTCTTCTCTTAAAAATTGTTAAAGCGAATAAACACCCCCTTATTTTGTTTTGTAAGCGGAGTGTCTGCTATCTTCCCACTTTTCCTTTCTTCCTTGCCTTTTTGATTCACTAAGGAAGACCTCTTCCCATATGTCGGACCAGGAGGTTGCCCTTCTCCACAGGATCGTGTCATCTGACAACTTTAATGAGGAAGTGAAGAGTGTTATTGAGAGGTTTGTGGTGGTGTTATTTAATAACTATGTGTTTGGTTCCTGTTTTATGGTCAATCTTGTAAGAGAAAATCTTGAAGCTACTTGCTTGCAGAATTAATAACCTTAATCCCATCGTTGCTTGCTTTGCACAAGGCATGATATAACTCAGGATTTAACTTCCTAGGAATTGGTCAAAATTGCCCCTTTTATTTTTATCTATTTATTTTCTATTAACATATAATGTATTACTTGTTTCAGGGGTACAGATCTGTGATTCATCAGTCTTACACAATTCACAGCACTCACCATAGCAGGTACCCTCCCCAGTGTCCATCACCCAGCCACCCCTTCCTCTCACCCCCCTAGAGAGTGAATGCCTCAGGTACTCACTGGAGTCCTGGGGAGGTCAGGGTGTGGCCCTCTCCCCTGGATAGAGATGGGTAACTAAGGATGCACTTTGCCTCATTTGAGAGAAACCTAATCCTATTTGGGGTGGCGATGGACCCAGCTGCAAAGTGTTTCTGCCTCTCCAGTGAGATAGTAGTAAAAATTTGCTGGGGATTGAAAGGAAAGATTTTGCTCTTCTGGCGTAGGCTGCTGTCACTTTCTTCCTTTCCCCTTTCTTTCAGTCCAGGACAGGAGGCTGGAGGTAGACTGCCATCGTGGGACCATGGCAAGAATCATGAGATTGAGGTGAGCAAGTTGGGGACTGGTTCACATTGAGGAGTTGCTACACTTGCCCCGATCAGCCACTTCAGGACTTCTTGTTATGTCTGGGAAATAATTCCCATTTGATTAAATTGGTAGAATCAGGTTTCTGTTGCACGTGTAGAAATGTAGTTTCAAACACACACACACAGAGCATATAGGAAATATTACCACAACCTCTTGGGTCTCTTAAGTTTGAGAAACTTTCTCAGAGAAATGTGTGACCAGGAATCAGCCTTCCAAGCAGTGAACATTCTCCTTGAAAATTTTCTCCATTTTCTATGGAGGACATGCTGAAACATGTATCTAAAAAGGGAAAAAATTCTTATTCCCAGTCTGTACTGACAAAGTGGAGCAGGGCATTGAGGAAAGTGCCAAGAAAAACCTGACTTCACAGGTTCCTCATAGGAACTATTCATGTGATCAAGTCACAGATGATTTTTAGGCATTTTATGGGATCATTTTTTCCTTGACAGGTGTAGATATGCTGTTAATGTCTACATTACTACTACTATTGCATAAATAACCTGAGAAAGATTTGTATAGCTCTGTATTTTAAAATGCCTTTGTTGTTTAGCTGAGAGGGTACCACACAAGGGTGACTTATTCTGAGGTGAATATGCAGGGCGTCGTATGGTATCCCTGTGCCTTCAAATACTTGGAGAGCAATATGCATAGGAGAGACATTAAAGATTGGTCTTTTTGAGAAGTGACAGATTACCTAACACAGTAATCCATGCTTTCGGACAAATTGGTTTGAAAGGAAGACAGCTGGCTGTGTTCCAACACCAATAATACTATTAACAGCAGTGGCGGAGCGATGCCAGGAGGGTAGGGGGAGGCCTGCTTGGCAGACCTGGATCTGGAACATATGAGGGGAATAAGCTCAAAGAATTGTGTTTTTTTCTTGTTTTTCTGTTTACACTTGGCATTTGACAGCCACATAAGGGCTGTTAACATTGAATGTTGCATAAATCTATACAGCTAAAGAACAGAACCAATTTTTAAGATAGAGAATTTTCCAGCAATTCATCTTGAACACAGAGCTCCAGCATCCCTCATTCTCTGAGAGGCCTCCTGTTCCACCAGATAATTTATGACTCCCCCATTTTGGCATTTCGTTAAGACGCAAAGCATTTGACAAACTATATTTTTAAAAAAAGTTTTCTGTGAGTTGGTTTCGAGCAGGAGGAATTTATGATGAGTTGACTTAATCCTTGCTTTTCAGAGACTTCTAAAAAAAGTTCTTTCTCTAAACAACGGAATTATGTGTAGTGGACTGTAGACCAGGCAGTGGGTAAGATGTCAGCGTTGCCGTGTGAAAGAAATCTCACCAAATGACTTCTTAAAGGCCCCTGTGTGCAGCCCAGTATTTGCGTCTGCCCGTGGAGCTAATTGCGTTGTCTGGGGATTGGCAGGCTTCCAGCTTCACCTGCACCACTTCCGCTCCCGAGCCCAGCCAGGCTGCCTCTGTATTCACTTACTACAACTAACCACTGTGAAATCATTTGCAGACCTTGGAAATAACATATGTAAGGTGATTTATTTATATATTTTGACTAATAATCTTAACTTGTCATTTCACTTTTAAAATTTGATAAACGAACTGGGGATTTGAAGAGGGAGCTGTTTGTGTTAAATTTATAACCCTGCTTCCTGGCATTTTGGAATTGGTTATTGCTTTTGGATTCCTTTTTTTGTCAGAGGTGTGTGCACACACGTGTGTGTGTGTGCGCGTGTGCACATGCATGCGTGAGAGAGAGTGTGTGTGTGTGTGTGTAGGGTCCCCTGCTCACTCTTTTCTGGTTTTTCTGATATATGCGTATGATACTACGAAGAGAATATTTGAGAGATGTAGACTTAATTGGATGCATTGGTGTTTTCCAAATCTTTATGCACTGACAAAGAGGAAAACTGAAAAACATGCGTAGTGTCTTATTCGTGCAATTTTGGCCTTTTCTTGCCGTGCTACCCACTATAAAATAAAATAGCATTTCAGGAACTGTTGTTATTTGACAGACAAATAGAAAAGTCAGACCCCCAAGTAGATGTGCTTGTTTGTTTCACCAGCCATTGCCAACTGCATGGAATTCAGTGATGTTCACAGTTACCCTCTACTATGACCTGAATAGACATTGTTATCTTCCTAAGCCCTGTCTACTTCTATGACCAAAGAGCAATGTGTGGAGAGCTGTGACACACGTGTTTGGATATTTCATATCACATTTGCAATTGCTCAAAGGAAAAATAGGAGGACAATTATTTTGACTGAATGCAGTTGACTGTTACATTTCCTGCTAGTCTCTGCCTATGCAGACACAGGTTTTTGTGGCTTGGGTAAACAGCCAACATTCTGGCAAAGAAAAATTAGAGGTGTGGCAATTATCTACAGATAAATTCAGATTCAAATAAATAAATTCAGATAAAAAACTACTTGCCCTTGAAACACTTCCAAAGGGAAAAAGGTTTTGTGGGGACTTCCTTAGATCAGAATCTAGCAAACTTTCTGTAAAGGCCAGAGAGTAACTATTTTATTTTTTAAAGATTTTATTAATTTATTTGACAGACAAAGATCACAAGTAGGCAGAGAGGCAGGTGGGGGAGGAGGGGGACAGGCTCCCTGCCCAGCAGGGAGCCCTATGCAGGGCTCGATCCCAGAACCCTGAGATCATGACCCGAGATGAAGGCAGAGGCTTCAACCCACTGAGCCACCCAGGTGCCCCGAGAATAACTATTTTAGACTTCGCAGACCACATCAACTCCATTGTAGCCGTGGGACTACTGTACCCAGGCTGAAGCAGCCACAGAGAGTACATAAAGGGATAGGCATGGCTGTATCCATAAAACTTTATTTATAAAAACAAGCAGTGGCCTGGATTTTGCCAACCCCGGATTTCGTCCCACTTCCTCATCTTACTGATGAGCAAATGGACGCAGCAAGATGGGGCAAATCGCTCAGAATCACCCGGCCAATCATCTCTCACCTCTGGCTCCCAGATGCCAGATTCCTCACCCAGACGGCTTCCCTTCGTTACTCCCTGAGGATCTTCAGTCTTGAAGTTGGATAAACCTCGACCGCCAGTGATCGTTCTGCCTCACGGGAGTAGCGCGTACATGTGTAAGGATGTGTCCGCGGAGAGCTGACTGAGGCTATTTATGGATGTTCATATGAATCAAGATATAAGAAATCTGAAGTGTGTGCAAGCTACTTATTTTTTCAAAATCAGTAATGTTTTTTTTCATGGTCTTTTCTCCTGTTAGTCTTTTCGGTGGCTCACGCTTTCCCGCACTTGTGCTGGTGGAGACCAGAGTCCGGGACTGGCTCAGAGTGCTGAAAGTTCTGTGGGAAAGGTCTCAGGCAGAGACTGAAACATGGAGAACTGACACCGTACAGAAAGCAAAGAGGATGACAGGGTCTGCGATGGCTGAAGAAGGCAATAAATGGGGTGTTAAAGCTGAATTAGGCTGTGAAGCCTTCTGAGGTTCAGAACTCATCTGTCATGGGCACTTACTGCTTGCCTGCCCCGTGCCTGTTCCTTAAGCCACTGTGACTAGGGCAGGATTGTCCCATGTCACCCACCAGGTGGATCAGAAAGCCTAGTCACACTGTGAGAGCATGGTTCTGGCTGTGAGGGTGTCCTTCCTCAGGCCAGAGCTTTCTGTGGCCATGCTCTCTATAACAAAGAAGGCCCCTTGGCAGGAGAGAGAATGGCACCAACGTTATATCACCCAGAGCTCGGATGAACAGAAAGAGTTCTGGTGTCCGGCTTTCCTCGGCAATGCCCAGATCAGCTCTGATCCCTGTGGCCCTTCTCTGGCTCCGTGAACCAGAGCAGGACCTCCTGAAGACTGCCACCGCCACCCCCCAACTTTGCTTAATCTATTTTTAGTTGAATATTTGACACTGCAAATCAAACAGTCCTGTTTTTTTTTTTTTAACCATATCATTGGTAAAAGTATCTGTCTTCAAATGTCAAGTTGTATATAAAGTGTATATTTTCATATAAAATCTGTTTCTTTTTAGCAAAACTGATGCCGCTATATTCCTCTGACATTCCTTATGCTCCTAAGAGAAGCAAAAGATACCTTTGAATGTCTTTTTAGGAAGAAATGTGTAATTGTATCCAGAACTTTATGAGTTTATGTGCACACGCTCATAGGACACACACATACCATGTCTATCCCTCCCTCTCAGTCTGAGAGCAAGGTTGTTATTTGGAGACACAGCTACTTTTCACAAAAATAAAACTTCACAGAAGTTTAAGCCATGATAGAAGGATTGAGCTGTTGTTTTAAGAGTGCTTTCATTGCATAAGGGAATTCTTTGAGATTTGGATTCAGAATAGCTATATAACTGGGCTCCTCTGATAAAATGAAACAGAAGCTCCATGACAGAAAGCTAAGTGGAAAACTGGAAGAAAATCTAAAATACTCAGTGTTCACAAACCATACATTTCAAGGAAAAAGATTCCATTTGATATACCAACTCTGCATGAGGCAGTCCATAGCAATCTTGAGAAATAGCATATTTTCAAGTATCCTGTTGACTGTGTGCAACCAGGCCAACAGTAGAGACAAATCTGTGGAAGAAAATGTCGATCATGCGGATTCCCCATAGTCCAGACATAAGACTTCATATACATGGAATCAAATGCCATGCGCTCTTTGAAGCTTGGCTTTTTTTTCACTCAGTGTATCTGATGAGAATCATTCATGTTTTTGAATGAATCAACAAGCTTTTTTATTTTTTTTATTTTTTATTTTTTTAAGATTTTATTTTATTTGGGGCATCTGAGTGTATCAGGCATCTACCTTCGGCTCAGGTCATGACCTCAGGGTCTTGGGATCCAGCTCTGTATTCGGCTCCCTGCTCTGCTTCTCCTCCGTCTGCTTCTCCCCCTGCTTGTGCTCTCCCACTCTCTCTGTCAAATAAATAAATAAAGTTTATTTATTTTAGATAGATAGAGGGAGAGAGTGCATGTTTGTGAACCTGGGGGAGAAGGAGAGAGGGAGAGAGAGGGAGAGAGAAGGAATCTCAAGGAGGGAGGTGGGGCTTGATCTCACGACCTGGGATCGTGACTTGAGCTGAAACTAACAGTTGGTCACTTAACCAACTGAGCCACCAAGGTGCCCCTGTTTTTTTTTTTTTTTTATTTGTTGTGTGTGTTGGGTTGTGTGCGTTGTTTTATTTTGTTTTGTTTTTGTTGTGGAATATTCCATTTTATGAGTATACCATAATTTATTTAACTATTTTGTTGCTGATGAAAATTTGGCTTTTTAAGTTTGGAGCTGTTACACATTAAGGTGCTAAGAATATTCTTGAACATACCTTTTTTTAAATTTTATTTTTAAGTAATCTCTACACCCAACATGGGACTTGAACCTACAACTCCAAGATCACGAGTCAAATGCTCCACCAAATGAGCTAGCCAGGTGCTCCTCTTGTATTTATCTTTTAGTGGACACATGTAACCCTTTTCTCTTTGTTAATATACCCAAAAGTGGAATTGTTGGGTCATAGGACAGGCTTATGTTTAGATCTGGTAGATAATGCTAACCAGTTTTCCAAAGCAATTATACAAATATACACCTGTCAGAAATCTTCATATCTTCATTAACACTTGGTACTGTAAGTCCTTTTAACTTTAGTTCTATTGGTGGTCTTATACCGATATCTCCTTGTGGTTTTAATTTGTATTTCTTTGAAGACTAGTCAAGTTCAGCTATTTTTATATGCTTACTGGCCACTTGGTTAACCTTTTGGAAAGTTCAAGATTTTTTTTTTATCTTATTATCCCTATTTTAAAATTTTTTTAAAATTTTTTAAATTAACATATAATGTATTATTAGCCCCAGGGGTGCAGGTCTGTGAATCACCAGGTTTACACTTCACAGCACTCATCAAAGCACATACCTTCCCCAATGTCCATAAACCAACCACTCTCTCCCTATCTCCCTCCCCAGCAACCCTCAGTTTGTTTTGTGACATTAAGAGTCTTTTCTATGGTTTGTCTCCCTCTCAATCCCATCTTGTTTCATTTATTCCTTTCTTAGCCCCCCAAACTCCCCATGTTGCCTCTCAGCTTCCTCATATCAGGGAGATCATATGATAATTGTCTTTCTCTGATTGACTTATTTCGCTAAGCATAATACCCTCTAGTTCCATCCATGTTGTCGCAAATGGCAAGATTTCATTTCTTTTGATGGCTGCATAGTATTCCACATCTTCTTTATCCATTCATCTGTTGATGGACATCTAGGTTCTTTCCATAGTTTGGCCATTGTGGACATTGCTGCTATAAACATTCAGCTGCATGTGCCTCTTCAGATCACTACATTTGTATCTTTAGGGTAAATACCCAGTATCATGATTTATGGGTCATAGGGTAGCTCTATTTTCAACTTTTTGAGGAACTTCCATGCTGTTTTCCAGGGTGGCTGCACCAGCTTGCACTCCCATCAACAGTGTAGGAGGGTTCCTCTTTCCCCGCATACTTGCCAGCATCTGTCATTCCCTGACTTGTTAAAGTCCAATATTTTTGTTCACTTTTATAAAACATTGGGTTGTCATTTTCCTTATTGATTTGTAGGGGCTCTTTGTATATTTTGGGTACTAGTCATTTGTCAGACTTGTGAATTATAAATAATCTTCTCCAAATCTATAGTCTCTTTTTTTTTTTTTTGAAGAGATGATACCAATTCTATTTTTTAAAAGATTTTATTTATTTATTTGAAAGAGAGAGCAAAAGAGCCAGAGAGCACAAGTGGGGGGAAGGCAGGCAGAGGGAAACAGAGAGGAGGCTCTGCAGGGAACCCCCTGTGGGGCTCAATCCCAGGACCCTGAAATCATGACCTGAGCCAAAGGCAGATGCTTAACCAACTGAGCCACATAGGTGCCCCCAAATCTAATTAATGTTGGGTTATGATAAACAGAATTTCTTAATATTAAGAAAGTTTAGTTTTTCAAACTTTTGAAGTTAAGGCTTTTTGTGTTCTGTTTAAGAAATCTTTGGCCACCCCAAGGTTTTGATAATATTCTCTCATCTTTTCTTTTAGAAGCTTGATTGTTTTGATCTTCATATTTAAGTCTATGATCTGTATAGAATTAATTTTTTTATATAGTGTGAGGTAGGAGATCAGAATTCATTTTTCTATATGCAGATCCATTGACCCAGCAATATTTATTAAAAATATTCCTTACTGAATTACAATGTACTGTTACAGTAGATCAGATGACAATACATGTATGCATCTATTTTTGAAGTCTCTATTTTTTTCCATTGGTGCATTTCTCAATGCCTGTGCTTCCATAACTATCTTTACTGCTATAGCTTTAAAAGTTTTGTTATCCAATTACATAAGTCTTCCAGATTTGATCATTAAGATTTCCATGGCTAGTTCCTTTAAATTTTCATATACATTTTAGAATAAGCCTGTTAGTTTCCACAAAAAGCCTGCTGGGATCTTGATTGGGATCACATTGAATTTATAATCTTATTAAGGAGAATCAACAGTCTAACAATATTGAGTCTTCTAATCTGTGAATATGATGTATCCTTTAATCTATTTAAGTCTTTCAGTATTCCCATCAGTGCTTTGTAGTTGTTGGTGTATGAGTCTTGCACATTTTTTGTTAGATTTATTCCTAGGTATTTTATGATTTTTGGTGCTTTGTGTACGGCATTTTAAAAATTTAGTTTTAATTGTTTTTAGTGTTACCTAAACATATAATTTTGTATTCAACAACCTTGGTAAGTTAACCTCTAATAAATGTAATAGTTTGTAGTTTCATTTGGATTGTCTCTGTATACTTAATCATGTCGTCTATCAATACTGATATTTTGTTTTTTTCCTTTCCAATTATTTTACCACTTATTTCTTTTTCTTGTCTTATTGTACTGGGTGGGACCTCTAGTATAATACTGAATAGGAGGGATATGAGAGTGTTGGATGTAGAGTTTTGCAGATATCCTTTATTAGGTTAAGGACTTTCTCTGCTATTCCCAGTTTACTGGGAGCTATTTTTTTTTTTTTTTAAATCATGAACAGTTACCAAATTTTATCAAATGCTGCATCTTTGAGTATATTTGTCATATATATAGTCATATCTATGAGATATGACTATTTGAGATGAGCACATTTCTTTGTTTATTCTGTTAATGTGATTAATTATTACTTTATTTTAGAATGTTAAATCAACTTTGCATTCCTCAAGTAAATCCAATTTGGTCATGATCTGATATATATATATATATATTTTATCTACTGTTAGATATGATTCATTAATATCTTGCTTAGGATTTTTGCATCTGTAGTTTTCTTTTGCCAGCGTCTGATATCAATGTTAAGGTCTTCACCAAAAAGTTGCAAAAGTCTTTCTTTTTTTTTTTTAATGTTTTGTGCAAGAATTCACAATTAAAGCCACTTGAATATGTGATTTGTTTTGTGGAAAGTCTTTGTATATTTAATTTCTTTAATAGATGTAAGAATATTCAGATTTTCTATTATATTAATTTTGGTAAAATGTGTTTTTCTGGAATATGTTTATTTCACTATATTTTCAAATTTATTGCCATAGAGTTCTTAATAATATTGTCTTATCTTTTAAATACCTGTAGGATTTCTACGGATATTCTCTTTTTAATC
The DNA here is from genome assembly GCF_964662115.1 of Mustela nivalis. Taxonomy (NCBI): domain Eukaryota; kingdom Metazoa; phylum Chordata; class Mammalia; order Carnivora; family Mustelidae; genus Mustela; species Mustela nivalis. Next base: position 47,784,504 of record NC_139031.1, read on the forward strand.
CCTGGAATTGTTTACTTGTGTTGTCTCTCTTTTTCAAAACTAGCCTTGCTAGGTACTTATGAATTTTATTAATATTTTTAAGCTATCAGCTTTTTGGTTTGTTGATTTTTCTCCATTGTATATTTATTTTATCATTGATTTATGCACTTACCTTTATCATAGCTTCCTTCTATTTTTCTTGGGTATAATTTGCTGTTTTACCTCCAAGTTTCTTAAGATGGAAAATTCTTACTTTCAACATTTCTTCTCTTAAAATATATGCAAATAATATATTCATTTATATTTTAATATTTGCCTTTAATTCTGTAAGTATGACTTTAAGCACAGTTAGCTGCATTCCAAAGGTTTTGATATACTGTATTTTCACTTCACTCAAAATATTTTTTCCATTTCCATTTTGATTTCTTTGATGATCTGTGAGTTCTTTAAAAGTGTGTTGCTTAATTTCCAAGTACGTGGTGATTTTCTATTTCACTTTCTGGTATTGATTTCTCACTCAATGCTACTATGATCAAAGAAAATACTTTTATTTCAATCTTTTGAAACTCGTTGAACCTTCTTTTGGTCCAGTTTATGGTTTATTTTTGTACGTGTTTCATATGCACTTAGAAAGAATGTGTATTCTCCAGATGGTTTTAAATATATCAATTAGGTCAAGTTGGTTAATCATGCTTCAAATTGTCTGTGTTTTTTACTGGTCTTTTACCTGTAGTTCCATTAGTTACTGAGAGAGGTGTTTCAAAGCTGGTGCTAGTCTGGCTCTGGAGAATGTGGACAGGGCTGCCTTCTACAGCTGCAGAGGCTGTCCCTGCCATTATGGAATATGTGAATGGCACTTCCTGGAGGTGTGGGTTGGCATTTACGTTGAAAATGAATGTCAGCCTGGGCCCTGATAGGTCAGACAATGTCAAGATGAACCAGAGGCCTGTGTTAAACATTTAGTGCCATATTTGAGTTCATAAGTCAAACTGTGGTTTATATACTTGGCTTCTGTGGCTATTTTCTTTGCTCTGCTATGTCTTCTTTAAGTAAGGCCATAGAAACACCAACTTTCCCCTTCCAATTTCCCTCAACTCCCTTCTCCTCTCCATCTCCCCATTACCTCCATGTTATTTGTTATGCTCCACAAATAAGTGAAACCATATGATAATTGAAGGGAGTTGAGGGAAATTGGAAGGGGAGGTGAACCATGAGAGACAAGGGACTCTGAAAAACAACCTGAGGGTTTTGAAGGGGCGGGGGGTGGGAGGTTGGGGGAGCCAGGTGGTGGGTATTATGGAGGGCACGTATTACATGGAGCACTGAATTCTGTTACCCTGAAAAGAAATTAAAAAAAAAAGAAAGAAAGAAAAGAAACACCAACTTTCCCTAGGCTGTAGAGCACACACGAAGGTTCTGGCCAAGGTCTGTGTGAAGACGTGAGGAGTATGAATGTCCATAGGAATAACACAGATGCTGGGAGATACATGGTAATTACTTTTTACCTGTGGAGATTTACCTCCTTAGCAGTTTCTGATTTGGGAAATGGGACTTGACACTGGCTGAAGCATGGGTTCATACATCTCCCCCAAACTTACTTCTGAGCGATGAACACTTCCAGATGGGCGAATGAATGTGCTGGCTCCACACTGTGGCTCCGGGCTTGGTACCGGTGAGGGTACTTATCGGTGAGGGTATTTACTTAACAGGTACTTGTAGACTTCTTTGGAGCACAGGGTTGGGGAAGAACAAAGATTTTGGAATTCAGAAAGACCTAGAATTGAATCCTATTTTTTCATTGTCTTGCTCTGTGGCGAGGACAAAATCATAGGTTCTCCAAGCCTCAGTGCTTCTCTCTGTAAAACCTGATTCATGTGGTCTGTGGTTAAGATGAAGTAAGTAGAAGCTTCTAGCAACTGTGCTTGGCTATAGAGAAAACTAGCACATGCTAGTTCCTCCTCCTCTTCTCCCAGTGTCTCAAGTGACCCAACTGAAGAATGACACTATTTTTGGGTTAGGGTTGGAGATAGACTATGGGGTTGGCTGAGGAGCTCAGCCCTGGAATAACGCTGGGAGTAGAAAGGATTGGGGTCCGCAGGACTGGGAGGCCTGTTGAATAAACAGCCAAGTTTTTTCACAAAAGGGTCCACAGCCATATTAGATTCTACCTATTGTTGTCATTGATGCTGCTGTGGGTACTAACCTTGGGAGAACTGTGAGCCAGCTAGGAAAGAAAAACCTGACTGGCACTCCAACTTCTGTCCAAACGTGGAAAAGGTCCTCACACATCGGAAGTCGGTCCAGATGTAATTCTCCTGTTTTATTTTTGCACAGGACTGGGATCTGTTAGCACTCATCACATTCTGAGATTTGTAGTAAAGCACCTCAGAGGAAAAAGTTCTTGCCAGTGACTGAAGGAGGCCTGGTCGTTTGGGCTCAGCAGGAACTCCAACAGGAGTGGAAGCGTCGACTCAGGCTAGTGGAGGGCAAATCAGGTAGGAAGACTCACTTTGAGGGCTTGTGTGGGAGGTTCTGGGAGCCCTAGCTTTTGTCTCTCTGGTAGGGTATCCAGGTTGACCTGGAGTAATGGAGAACAGGCATTCTGAGGGCATTCTGTAGCTATGAGCCTGTGTAAATTGTGAGAATAAGTTACAGGCTAAGCATGAGGCAGGTATGCATTTTGTAAGGTCTAGTCCTGGGACGGACTTTGTCTTTGGCAGGTTGCATTGAAGATTCCAGAGTTTTCTCCTGCCTTGGTGGGAGATGAGGTAGCAGGTGGTTAGTGATATCTGCTGTAGCACAAGGATGGGCTGGTCGACCCAAGGAGGGCTCTTTCTTTTTTGATTTCTTTTAGAATTTAATTTTAATTTTTCTCAAAGGAATATATTTACATGATGGGAAAAACGATGATACCACATGGCATTCATGAGAACAGCCACCCCTGATCTCAGCTCTCTCCCCACCCCCGGGTCCTGCCTCTTTCCCCCACCGCCCCCTCCCCAGAGGCAAACCACTTCCACTTTTTACAAGCTATAGATTCTTATGTCCGTATTTTCTCTTCTTCTTTTATGAAGGAAGAATTCAAACAGACATGGAAGTTGGGAGAATAGTATGAGAAACCCCTGATCCCCTCACTTGCCCTCAATCATTATCATCACATGGCCAGACCCTCTTCATTTCTCTCTCTCTCTCCACTCCCAGATGAGTCGTCTCATCTCTAAGTAAGTTACTATGACTCTACAAATAAGGAATCTTGTTTTTAACATAAACATGTACCATCATCTCCTTAGCCTCGTCACATATCTGGTGTTTAATGTATTTGATGATCTTATCATTTTTAAAAGATATTTTGCCTCACAATTTTTAAATAACATGCTTTTATTTGCGCCGCTTATTTTCAAATCCAATAGCCTGGTTGCTCTCTTCCAGAGATCCCCATCTATTTTAGAACAAGTCTGCGAATCACTGAAGAGCACAAATGTGGCCATAGGTGGCTTCTGATGGTTTCCCAGCTGGGGTCCCTCCCCTGTGGCTACCCCACCTCCCTCCGCCAGGCCCTGCAGATGCGGCATTCAGATCAGCTGTGTCCTGAGATTAGCTAATGTGTGGCTTTTTGTTTTTACTTTGTGAATGAGAGTGCAGTTGGAAACCAGTATTGTAAAGCGAACTTACAGTAATCACGCTCATTCACTCTGGCCACTGGGAAAACAGCAGAGGCAAGGCGAATTATTTCTGAGGTAGCCAGTGTGGTGTAATGGAAAGACATCATGACTTTTGGAACTAGAGAGTTGGGGTTTAAAGCCATGCTCTGTCACCTAGCAGCTATGTGACCTTGGAAAAATGACATAACCTCTTTGTTTCTCAGTTTTCATATGTGTGATACAGGGATAGCAATACTTATCTCTAAGGGAAGTTGTTGTAAGGACTCAATGAAATGACACACACAACACACTGGAATGGTACTTGGCACATAGTAGGGGCATAATAAATTCGCATGCTTGCTGTCTCTCAGGATATACATGTATATGCGGCATATATCTGGATATGGGTGTGTGAATATATATATTTCCAAATATAGTATTTTACTTTTTAGAGTTAGATGGATAACAAACCCAACTCAGTTTTATTATACATATTTATCACTGTATTTATTTAAAAATTATCTGGCCTTTCTGTTTAAACCTCCACTTATGACTGCCTAAAATAAAAAATATAAAACAACTCCTTTTAGTAAAACGCCCTTAATTCAAATTAAGATTTCAAATGATAGAAGTTAAAAAAAAAAAGTAACTTATTCGTTTCATATAATGCTAACTAATTGAATGTAAATCCCTTCCTCTTAGCTGGGCTTGCTTTAATGGATACATGACTCACGTAGTTAAAAGTGGTTTAGTCAGGGCTCTTCTGGTTGCAAGAGACAAAAGCCTGTACTAGCTTGCTTAAGCATAGGGGAATTTTACCAGCTCACAGATGCCGGAAGTCTAGATGTGGAGTTGTCTCCAGTTATGTCCTGATCCGGGGGCTCATCAAGCATTGCTAGATTTCTCTTCTTCCTCTTGCTGTCTCTCAGCTCTATGCATTGGTGTTAGTCTGTAGTTTCTTCCAATTCTCAAAGGTGTTCAGGGTAGCCACCTGGGATATCTCTAGTTCCGATTGTCCTCTCAGTCCTCAGTCCCAGGGGAAGAGGATCTTTTCTTCCCTAGGATCTGCAGATCACCTTTCAGGGAAGACTCATGTTGGCTCTCTCCAGTCACGTGCTCTGAGGGAGGGTGAGAGCACAGCATGGGAACAGGGTCAGTTGCTAGGATAGACAATCTCACCGCGACCAAATAGAGGGACAGAGGTGATTCTCTGGAGGAGAAGCAGAGAGTTGATATCATATAAGAATACGGTTTAAGGAAAAATAATTGTATCACTTACATAGTTTATTTGTGAAATGGTTATTGGTCATACTAGCACAATCAATATATGATAATTTATAAAACTGAAAAGGTGAGTTTTAAGTTGGGCTGTAAGGCAGGAGCTTATATGGATTCGCAAAAACTCGAGCAAAGTCTTTGCTCATAGGAAGCAATAGGTGTGACGGGTGAGATTTATTTAGGCTGCCATGTACCAGGCCGTCTGCTGACCCTTCACGTGGCATCTTATATAATCCTCACACATGATGACACAAGGTCACACAGCTGGCATTCACGCTGAAGTCGGCTTGTTCTAGAACCCTAATTCCCATCTGCTGTGCTCTGAGATATATCCCATTAAAAACATTCTCACTGAAGACATGTTGAACTCTACTGGACATCAAGCACACCGGTGGGGCTGATAAAGCATCCCTTTGCTTGTAGGCATGGGGAGATTCCCTTGGGTGTCTGGTGCACAAGTGTGTGCTGGGTTCCACCACCTAGCTGACCTAGCAAGGGACATTTACAGGCACAAATAGCTCAGTGAGATTGACACCAAGAAATGCCCAGGCTCCATTTTTGTGCTGGATCGTTGCAGTAATTTCCGTGGGTGTCTTTCCTGGACCCATACATTATCAAGGCTCTGCTAAGAAAGTGAAGGTTGGACTATAAAGTATCAGTCTAACCTTAAAACAGCGAAGCAGCGAGTCAAAAATATTCAGAGTCTGCTCACATCAACATAATCTGAGTGAATCAACCCCAAGGACAAGCCAAAATGAGCAAAGAAAGGCATGTAAATGACATAGGATCATCAGAGGCAGGGGAAAAAAAAGATGCAAAATTGATGAAGCCAGCTATATGATATTTTCTAACCTACTTTCCGTCATCTTTTTGGCTACAGGGGCCACAGGCGCACCCCAAGTCCCCAAGTCCTTGAAGCTGACAAGGAAGAAAAAGGATGTGTGTGTTTATTCTATGTGCATGCATGAGGGCGTGTGCGAGTGTTTAAATTCCTGGCCAGCAACTCTGTCGTATGTGTTAAGTGGCTGAAAAATTAGGAGAGTGCCAGGCTCTGCTTTAATTGGATTTTCTAATGCATAAATAAAAGGAAGGGGAGGGAGATTCATTCTTTGATCGATGTCTCCCCTCAGAGTGTGCCCAGCTGGTCCAGAGTCCCTCTCTTGCCTAATTAAGGGGCCTTATTCGGCTCACGCTCAGAGCTGCCGCCTGTGTGCTGGTCTGAAAGCTGACATCAAGCCCATGGGACCAGAAATGCCTCTAGGGGTGGAGCGGGGACAGAAGACTGGATCCCTCAATTGTTCTGGAACCCATACAGGAACGAATGATGACATAATGGACAGCAGAGGAACATGAAGTCCAATTCTGGTCTGGAGAAAAAGCCCCTAGAAAAATGGCTTCAGTGGAGGCTCAAAAATATACCCCAAACGTTTACCTGTAGGAGGCTTAATGAAGATCAGCCCAGGAGGCTTTTGGAGATCAGCCTATTGTGGGCTGGGACCCCAGGGAAGCAAGCTGGGCACTTAGGGCACAAAATTTAAGGAGACAATCACTCTCTGGTATTTGCGATGCTACAGTGAGAGGGATCTTCCAACCATATAAATATGAGTGCCCTGAAGATGGAGTCCAAACACCTTAAGGTTACAGAAGTGCTTCTCCCATTTTTACTTGCCTCCAAATCACCAGCTGAGCTCTTGAACATAAAATGCAGATTCTAGGTTAGTAGGTCATGGGCTGGTCTTGAGATTCTACATTCCAACAAGCTCTTGGGTGATGCTGAGGCTACTGGTCTGGGATCCACACTCAGTACAGTGAAGATTCCAGCTAAGTAAGGCCATGAGTGATATCGTCTGCCACCTGTTCTTATACACAAAGTTTTATTGGAACACGTTCACTTCCATATTGTCTGTAGGTATCTTCTTGATACAGTGGCAGAGTTGAGAAATTTTGACAAAGACGCTGTTGACAACACAGCCTAAAATATTTACCATCTGTCCTTCACAGAAAAGTTTGCTGATCCCAGTTTACAAAATCTCTTATTTTTTGCTGATATTTCAGATAAAAGCCATGTACTTCAATTTCTAGAGCTTTCCAAATGAAGTTACTTTTCTTTTGATGTTCTATCCCTTCTCTTTCTTACCTATTACTTTGTCATTCTGATCTCAGCTTAGATATCATTTTTCCCATGATGCCTTGTTTGATGTCCCAAAACTGAGTTAGGTGACCCTCATATATATTGTCAGAGAGTCTTGATCTTCCTATTGAGACACTAATTGTCCTGGGCTATAGTTGCCAATTTCATCATTTCTCTTTCCCATTAGGAAATAGACTTCTTAAGAGTAAGGGCAATAGCTGTTAGTTCTTGCATTCCAACCACCAGGCACATAGTTTCCGGTTTTAAATTTGATAATTTTATGACAACTTTGGACACCTTTCTTATTTTTAAGTTCCTTGAATGGAGAGAGATCTTGGCATTCCAGAGGATCTCTACCCAGTCTGCTTCCCATTACTGGTCTCCTTGAAGAAGAGGAAATACTCAGTGGTCATCCAGTCTAGTGGGAATAATGCCAACACACACAGACACACACAGAGACACAGACACAGACACACACACACACACACAAGTGGTTGTCAGTTCGGATTCCTGTATTGGCCCGAGGACCTACATATCTTTTGAGATTAAAAATATCTGACAATTGAAATTGAAGAATCGATCTGGTTTTCCTAGACTCTTCTACACTGGGTTGCTTAAGAGCTTCAATAAAAGTGTTAGCTGGAGAGGATAGTGAAACTCTTGCTTATAGTGATTCTTGAATTATAGTTATCCCTGCTCTCCTTTAACAGAGAGAATGGAAATCCAGTTCAACGGATCATTTTGAGAAAATAAGCAACCATGAGGTCAATTGCCTCTTTTAAGAGGCTAAGCAGTGGTTTTCAAAGCTCATTTCCACTCAGCAGGGCCAGTGGAATCTTGGTTGAAGAGCCGAAGTCTGCCCAGTGAGTTGTTGTGGGCCAGCCTCAGGTCTGGCTGCTGCAGACAGGCCCCCACAGTTCCCTCAGATTCTTCCTTGAACAACACAGCGTGTGTTTCCAGGGTGGCCCTTCAGCAGCAGGAAGTGGTGTCCAGTGGTGAGGCCTGAAGACGTTAAGCCAACCATTGACTGAAGGTTGGTAAGATGATCTGGGTGAGATGGGCCGATATAACCAGATGTACCTCAAATCACTGATTGTTCCATTCTTCCCTGAGATGTTTAAATCATCACCATGATGTTTGCACATCATGAGGCATTCACCTCCTTTCCTCACAGTCTTCAATTCTGCCTGTTTAGGGCAAGTTCCACCAGGCCCCAGTCCCTTGAGTTCATAGTTAACTATCAGAATCTATGTACGTCTAGTGCCGCGGCTTTGTCCATATCACAGATGAGTACTTATGACTTTTTAATATCATAAGCATTTCCTCCACAATTTCTCTCACTTTTTTTTTTTTTTTCCAGTGAGAGAAAAGCTCCTTAGGAGAAACTATGTAACTCTAGAAACACCAGCCAGCAATCGAGACATCCTGTGACAGTGAAAAGCCAAATTCCAGATGTTGGGTTTTGATTCTCCAAAGCAATGTGTGCAGGGATCACGGGCAGGTCAAGAACTAGTTAGAGAACTCCTGGTCCCCCCCTAGCCCTCTGATGCACTCAGAGTTAAGAGTTCAAGGCAGACAGCTGAAAAAGACTTTAAGGGACAGGTCAAGGAGGGAAGCACCTTGACCCTCTCTGCTGAGCAAGCAATAATCTTCCAACTTCGGATACCTGGCCAATCTTCCTATCTTCTGCTCTCAATAAACTTGTACCAATGGCCATCTGAGGCAGGGCAGATAGGGCTAGGTGCTTGGAGAAGAGAATGTGTTCATTTTCATTTTCCTTGGTGCAGTCTGAATACGTTGAATGAGTTACTTCTGGATTTTTTTGAAGTTTGACTCCCCCTTACCCACATTAAAATATGAAATAGCTGCTCACTTCTCTATTTTGGTTTTGTCAGAGCTGAGATTTTTCAGGCCACACACAGACATACTTTTTAATTTTGGCAAAGAGTAAACAGCCAAGGCTCATAAATTACATCCATAAATATTTGGTGTACTTAGATGTGTTGAGGGGTTTCAAAGGGAAGGAAAGAAAACCAAGAGGGGGTAAAAATAAGCTTTATCTAGAGGTAAGTGAAATCCTTTATTGTATGAAGACTTGAAAGCAGTCACCAAGAGACAAAAACGAACTTTTGAAGTTTTCAAAGGAATCATCTTCTGCTCCCATTGTGCATAGCAAGGAAAATATCTCTTGATTTCAATATTTTTGGATTAAGTGTCCCAATGACAGGGTGAAGAAATAGTTGCTTTTAAGAGTCAATGAATCATGAAGAAAAAGAAACCAGTCCTGGAACTAATCAGTGATCTAATATGGAACTGCTCTGGGGTCAGACAGTGGGCAGGAGTCAAAGAATCTGGCTTCTCGTCTTCCATTCCTTGGGGGAAGCCTGCACTGCTCTCCCAGGTCTGAAAGAGAAAACTAGGTGTGTCCTCTGTTAAGAGACTAAAGCACAGATCTTCGCATACAGCAGAAAGGATGCTGGATAGGAATGGTGCTTGCATCGGGAAGAAACTCTTCACTTCCCAAGAGTATTCGCCTCCAGATTTATCTAGCAGATTGCCTCAGTGTGTTTAAAATAGGATTTAATTCCCAGAACTTCAATTGCCAGAAAGTTTTTTAGGGCTCTCTTCATTGCACGAAGGGAGCTATTCTTGTGCTGGCCAACTTCTCAGTCTTATAAAGGTATCCGCTCCATTATTATGTCACTTCTCTGCTCACAACCTCTGGTGTCTCCCCATTGTCTCCTGTAAGCTTTCTCAGTCTTGGCATTTTTGATATTGGGCACTGTAGGCTTTTTAACAGTGTCCCTGGCATCTGTCCACTGGCTGCCAGTGCCATCCCCACTCTCAGTTGTAACAATCAAACATATCTCTAGACATTGCCAAATGTTTTTCCATGGGGGTGGGGGTGAAGAGCCCAGCTGAGAACCACTAGTCTATCAAATAAAGAGTGTAGGTATTTCTTTCTCCAGCACCAAAAGTTTGGTCCCCACCTTCCTCACCCTCTCCTTGAAGCACATTTGTCTCCGAGTCCCCATGATACAAACTTTGTTCATTATTGTTCTTTGTCCATGTGTCCTCCTCCCTTGATGCCTTTCTTTTTGCTTGTTCAGTAGAAATTCCTCCCCATCTTGAAATAGTATGTCTCCAATCCCATCTTCTTCAGTTCTCAACTCACATTTTTTTCTCTTTCTAACACAGGCAGTGTTTATTGTCCCCCTTGCGTTATCTCGGCCAATAGAACTCCAGAAAGAATATGCAGATGTTGGAATGAATAGGGCAAGCTGAGAGCAGGGAGATTTTGAGCTCTTGGGGACAGCCCTCGAGAAGAATCAAGGACCCAGAAATGACCACCTGGAATAGCCCAAGAGTTTCTGTTACTCTCAGGGGCCCAGATGTTGCTGAGAGTGGACCAGACCCTATGAAGCTTTACAATAGGTTAGGGGTGATGCCTGGTGATCACTTCAGGAGATGATTCTAGAAATTCAGATGGGGGGACAAGGAACAGGGTGGGGATGGGTGCCAACACTGAGGACTAGTGTTATCGTGTGCCAGCATCTTGGCATCGCATAACCTATTTTAGATAGTCAATGGTGACACCAAGTGGATAGCTTTGAAGTGTAAGTACCACACGATCCCATTGGCTTCTCCTCTAGCCACTTCTGATGATGATGATGATGATGATGATGATGGCAACAGTAATTTTATTACTTAAGAGTGGCCAACTATCCCAATTTGCCTGGGATGGGTTGTGAGGAGAGCCTGGGACTTTCAATTTTAAAGTTGGGAGAGTCCTGGGGATAAGGGGATGAGTTGGTCACCCTACTACCACTATCACCACTGCAACGATCACCGCAATCATTACTGCAGCTTCTAGTGTTCTCTGTTACATACGATTTAAGTGATCTCAATTTTATGCAATGGTAACTGAAAGTTACTTTAGAAAAAAAGACTTTTTAAAGATCTGTAACATATAATCCAAGAAAAAAAAAACTGTGCCTATCACCCCAACACCTTTCACCTGGAAGTCAGTCCCATTGAGGCTCCTCCTGTGTGGAATTCTGGAGTTCCCACAGCCAGTGGGGTTTTGATGGCACTGTCAGTGATGCTTTTCCATCTGATGAGGGTCAGAACACATGTGGTCATAAATTGCCATGGTCATGAAAGAATATGCAGATATTGGAATGAATAGCTTAGGTCTTCTTTTCCATTTCTGCAGCTCAAGCTTCATTACTGATTAAGTCAATGGGGTGACCCCACCTGCACAGTTGTGTTGCTGTTGGCAGCTGTCCCATTTAGAGAACACCTTTCGTTCCAGATAGTTGGTTAACCAGGATTCGTCAACAAAACAATGCAAGCCAACAAAATGAATTTAATTGTGTGACTCTGAGTAGAGTTGGCCAGAGAAATACTTGTCCTGAATTCCAGTCTCAGACACACGACTGTCAGGCCTTACACCTGCACAGACCAGTTAATGCTCCCCAGCCCTGGCTTTCTCATCTGGAAAATGGGGATGATATTGTTTCATTTCTATCAGATGAGGTGAAAGCATGCTGAGAAGTGTAAAATGTTATGCAGATAAAAACCTTTGTACTGAAAATGCTTCCTTTTGGTGACTTTTGAAAAAGATATTACGTTACCCTTATGCTGGATTTGTGTTCAAAATCTTATAATGCATTAGCACTCAATTTCGCATGTGTGGTATAGCTGGTACTTTCGGCTAATGTCATTATTCCATTCACTGTGCAGTCCTGAAGTTTGGGCCCTGAGGCAGCACATGTGGAATGGAGACAAGGGAATTCTCTCTCCTTGGGCTCCATTAAATGCCTTGGACGTCACGCAGGGGCCCCTTGATGCGAACTCTGAGCCATAGAACTCCAAAGAATGAGCGACCATAAAGTAGTAAAAGCCTTGTTCCAGATGGACAGAGGAGATAGCACCAACACCCAACCTCAAAATTCAAGGTCAAAAGAAAGCCATCCAATTGTGTGATTCCTATGTGATGTTTCAGTCTGGGTTAGGAGGGCCAGGTGTCAAGTAGGATATAGGGTGGGGCTTTTTTTTTTTACTATTTTAGATAGTATATTTGGTGTTGAGAACATCATGGAGGTCCTTTGAGTGTGTGTGTATGTGTGTGTGTGTGTGTGTGTGTGCGCCTTTAGGGAGGATGAAGGAGTACATTAGCTTTAGAGTTAGACTACCCTGGGTTTTAAGAGCTCTTTACCTGTGTCTTTGGATGAATAATTATTAAATTAATAATACTGCTAATAAATATAATTATTCCGGCTAAGTTGAGATGAAAATGTGGTCTTTGCATCAAGGGTGTCTACCTGGTTGCCTCATCTTAAGACAAGCATGGGAGGGTGCTTGAGAGAGGATGATTCGGGACAGGAAGAATCAACTTGGGCCTCATCTTGTTAGCTTGACCCTCCTACGGGAGAAGGTTTGCCTGGGAAGTAGAGATGTGGAGGGCTGGTTCCCAGCGAGGTCTACTGGCAAATGGAAGAGGAATAGAGGAAAACTGTCACATAACCATCAGGCAAAGGGGAGAATTCTGCAAAATGTGTGACTGGGGAAGAGTCTCCAGGAACCAGCTGCAGCCAGGCCCAGACCAGGCCCGGGGAAGAATGAGGAGGTGGGCTTCAAGGTGATATCTCTTGTTCCTCAGGAGCCCTGTCTGCCAACAGCTCTCGGCTGCTCAAGGGTACTCAGACAAACCTTACTCTGGGCTGTGGATATAATGTCGCAGTCTTGCTTCCCTCCTGGTGCCCTCTCCAGGTTCCACCCATATCAAAGTCATTTCCATCTGTTGGACCCCAACCCATCCTTTGAGGCCCGTTCACAGAGGATTCCTTCTCCACGGAGTGACACAGCGGAAAGTGCTCTCTTCCCTCTCCAGCTGTGTTGCCTGGACCACTGCGGTGAAAGCAAAATAAAAACAAAAGAGGAAATAATGTGAGGATTTGGGAAAGGCAGATTTTGAATTGACAACTTTTATTTGACTAAGTAAGGATGCTTAAAAATGTACAAACAGAACTGTTTTCTTTTAATTTTATAAAAGTTAATATCTAATTCCAAAGATAGGAAGGATATGTTTCCAGAATTAGCAATGCTTTTGGAGATACAACAAAATTAACTTTACACATGAATCTGTTGTGTTGTCCTTTTTTTTTTTCCTTTGCCTCTTTTTACCTTAAACTTCCGAAAAATTCACTGTGGGCTTCTATTTCCCTGCGGATCATATTTGATAATCTTGACCCTGTAACAATTTATTGGTTCTTCTTAAGGCCCCCATTATGCCGACATGTTTAGGGATCATGCCTATTTTATCCTAATCTCCTTTCTGTAGGATTCCATTCTTTCTTATTTCCTATTCTTTCTTATTTCTGTATCCTGTAAAACTCTTCGTGTAGAATCAGTCTCCGTTAAAGTTTGAATAGATGGGTGGGTAGGTTATGCTTGAACAAGACGCGCTTCTGGGTGGACCAGAACAAATGATAGGGGCTTTCCCAGGTGACCTTTGGTGGCCCTGTTCCAAACTGGAACCAGCGCTATGATAGATGGATTGCTTTAGCTGTCTTTGTCCTGTAAACTTACAGTGCCCTACAAGGGGCCCAGCCATAAGACATGATGTAATTGGGTATTAGTACACTTGATACAAACAAGGGCTTGAAAAATGTTACTTGCTTATTCCCACTTGTGTTCTCGCACTCTGTTATTGCCTTGAGAAGAGCATGTTGGAGCTACCTGCTGGAAAATGGGGTAAGAGAAGAAAGACAAGTTATCCCAGTTAAAGCCGACCTACATTTGTTCAGCAGAGAGCCAACACTCAGACACACTAGCAGGAAAACTACTATTTTCAGCATAGGCAACTGGTCAACCTGCGGCTAAACGGTGGCTCTTGAGATTTCAACCAAAATCAGCTTTGTTAAAAGCTGAAATGAGCAGAAAGAAGACTGACCCAGAAGAAGGGATGGAAAGAAAAGGAAATCTGTAGGGAGGGGAGAGGTTGGAGACCACCTTTGCCCACTCAGCAGTTATCCCTGGGCCTGGACTGAGTGGCAGCCCTCAGATTCCTAGGACCAGCCGAGAGGAGTGTGGCACCTTGAATGTAGGCTCAAGTTCCTAGGAGATGCTCCTGTATTCCCCAGGGGTCTGACCCTGCTATTCCAGCCTCCAGCAAATGATTTTGCTGGTCTGAACTACCCAAGTAAGTGCTCACCTACTGCTGTGTTTGTTAATTAAACAAATATAAAATGTATCTGAAACAAATAATACATTATACATTAATTTAAAAATAAATAAATAAAACGCATTTCAATATTTTCAAAACAACAACACACCATAAAAAATACCAAAGTTTTGGTATTTGAACCTAAGCCAGATTAGACACAGACAGACACACTGCCTCTTGAGGCCTTGACTACGTCATGTTCCATTGTTTCAAATCTCTCATCCAACAAGCCGAGGGGGCAGGCTTTTAAATTTTGCAAATATATGATCAGCCAGTACTATCAGCTTTTCTGAATTCACTGCTATAGAAAAATGCTTTGCCCAGCTCTGGCTACAAATTTCCCTGCGTTCTTGGTGAGATTTATTGCCTTTTAACACAAGCTTCTGGTATCTCCTTGTCAAGCCATAGGTCAGGTGCAAATGAACCATTTCATTCTGGCTTTTCCCAGGTTTTAAAAATTCAGCCTTCCCTAGGAGATAGGGAATTCTGCTTTGAATGTGCTTGGGAAGAGAACAAATAGAATAAATATTGGCCATTCACCAGAAATCATTTGGAACCTGAAGTCAAAGTGGTCTGTGCAGGATGTGATTTCTGTACCTACTTTCTAGAAAACATAGGACTACAACTCTTGGCTGCACCTTCATCTGTACCTATAGAAACTGCTCTGGTACTTTCCCTGAGAAAAACTACCTGGTTTAGACAAATACCTCATCTGTCTCTGTCCCAGGCAGTTGGTTCATGGTGAGGCAGTTTTTGGTGTTGAAGAGACTGTGAGCAGTTGTGAGTCTGTAGCATGGCAAATTAGGGGTTCTCCGAGACCCAGGCTGTATAGAAACAGCACCTGTGAAGCTGTGAAATGACCCATGATGGTTAATTTTATGTGTTGATTGATTCTTCCCAAACATTTGGTTGAATATTGTACTGGATGTTTCTGTGAAGGTGTTTCTTTGATGGAAGCAAACAGTTCTCCACAATGTGGGTGTGCCTTATCCAATCAGGGGATGGGTGATGGTCTGAATAAAACAAAAGACTGAACTCTCCCAAGTAAGAGGGACTTCTGCTACCAAACAGCCTTTGGACTTAAGGGTGAAACACTGGCTGGCTGATTTTCTGGCCTGATGACTCACCCAGTAGGGATGGGAGATGTTGAAGACCATCTTTGCCCAACTTTCGTCAGCCTCTCTAATCACGTGCATCAGACAGTTCCTTAAAATAAATCTCTCTCTTTACATATACCCATCCTGTTGGTTTCTGTGGAGAATGCTGATGAATACAACCTCTGTATCTGAGCCCTTTCCTGTCCTTCTGATGTGGTTGTCCTGTGGTGGCCTCAGATGCTCTTTTTAGATGCTCTTTTTAGAACATCTCTGGAGGTCCATGTGACTGGTGTTGAGGACTACCGCCAGGGTCCCTGTCTCCCCATTCCATATGAAATCGGTCCTGACCCAGTCATGTTGCTGTCATTTGAGTCCTGGCTCTGACACTACCTGGCTGAACAACCTTAGACACAGAATTCCAAAACTTTCTGAGGCTTGGTGTTCCTACCTAGAAGGGACCTCAGATTGCTGTGATGTCAGAGGAATTGAGGGATGGAAAGGCAGGTGAGAGTGAATGTGCATGTGTCCCGCGCCTGGTACTTTGATCATCTCTGTGGCTGGAAAACACAGGGGTCTGTAAGCAGGAGAGGGGGCTTTTTCTCCCTCTGCAGTGCTAACCTTTGGCCTCTCCACTCAGACAGGCAGCTCAGTGTCGGCCTTTAGCCTAGCGTGGCTGAGAGCCCTGGGTCCGACCCAGCTTCAGTGCAGCGGGGGCCAGGTCAGGATGGGGGGGGTGGGGCTGGATATTTAAGTATCAGCTGTTGTAGTGGATTTGGGGTCTTTGCACAGGGGTACTCTCTGGGGCTTTGGGTGAATCCAGAGGTCGCTTCACAAATGTTGGTGAAACGAATTGAAATATTGTGGTCAAATTGAGCCATGTGAGAGACCAGGAGACACATCGGAGTAATTTTCATGGTCAGCCAAAGGTGCGGCATCGTCGGGGGTTTGAGGCTCGGGTCATGCTTGGCTGAAACTGATCCCCCTCCAGCCCGGGCCCAGTGGGCAGCCTGTAGGCGGGGGCGGCTTCCTTCGTGCTGGCCTCCGATGGCCCGGCCGGGAAGCATGCCCCTAGCTGCAATTTCATACCGGGACATTTGAGAGGGTTATGGGAAACCATTTTTCCCTTCCTCTATCATCTCGAGTGAAACGGATTTGGGGCATGTAAAAAGCGTGTCCTTTAATTTATGGCAACATAAACAAACCTGAGCAGCCTGGACTGAGAGCCAGAGATGAAGGTGACTAAGAGAGAAGCGTGGGTGTGGATAATGCTGTTAACATCCTTTCACCTCCTGCGGCCTGGGTCTGGGAGGGAGGGCTTGGGCATTTGGGCCATTTGGAACATGCTCTGCTCACATTAATGTTGTAGAAATAGTTGGCTTTGTTGACTTCCTGCATCGTGACGGAGTATTTTTATAGCTGAAGGAAAAGTGTTTGATTGGCAAGGATTGGAGAATAGGAACTCAGCCTACATTCAGAGACGCGTACAGCAGGTAAGGGGATTTTTGCCTTATCCAGGGAAATAAACTATTCAGTGGCCACTAGGGAAATCACCTAGTAAGGTCGTGAAATTCTTGATGGTTTTAGGTGTAATCAGTGCATTTCAAGATAAACTTTTAGGTAAGGTTCTGTGCTAATCTCTGAACAGGAAAAAAGATGCATTCTTCTAATGTCAGCCCTAATGGGACTTATATTAAAATGCAGTGATTAGCACAGTACAGGAGTTCCATATTTCACTAGTGCAAAACTACTTTAAGACTCAGTCTCCCCATCTGTAAAATGGATTTGATGGTGGTGATGCTGCTGCTGCTGCTGATTTTAACAAAAACATATGGAGCACTGACTGTGTGCTCGGCTCCTATGAGCTCGGTTGTGAGACCTTTCCATGCATTCCTTATTTAGTCCTCTCAAGAACCTGACGGAGTAGGCTATTATCTCCATTTGTACCTCCTTCATAGGATATAGTGAGGATTAAATGAATTGGTGTATTCAGAGCACTGAAGACAATGTCTGACATCTGCAAACCACAGTAAATGTTAACAATAATCATAATAAGTATTACACTATAATTGGTTGCTAGAAGCCAGTTCCCAAATAATTGTAATAGTTACTCTAAGGCAGGTATAAGCAAAATGTGATGAGGGTTCAGAATGGGGAAGGAACACATCTAGGATGAGTAGAGACTCCATGAGAGAGGTGCTCTTGGAATTGGACTTTCCAGAAAGGATGTGATCATGACATACAGGGTGGCCTCAAAGTCATGGAGGTAGGGGCACCTGCAAGGACATGAGCCACACAGTGACCAGGAAGCAGGCTGATGTGGGGTGTGTCAGGGGCAACTGTGACTAGGACAGTTGGCCAAGGGCAGAGGAAACCTACAAGTTAAGACTGAAAATGTATGTCATATTGTGGAGCTCCTCAAAGCATTGCAGGAGTTTACCCCAAACTGGGTAGGCAGGGAAGCCACCGAAGGAGTCTAAGTGGCAAAATCCATGGTCAAAGCTGTTTGGGTCTTGAATAGTGCTGCTCCAAGAGTTTCCGAGTGAACATATAAAATACTGGCAAAGCCATCAGTTCTGAGATTTAAAACAAAAGCAGAACCAGGCCA
The DNA here is from genome assembly GCF_964662115.1 of Mustela nivalis. NCBI lineage: Eukaryota > Metazoa > Chordata > Mammalia > Carnivora > Mustelidae > Mustela > Mustela nivalis. Next base: position 47,802,466 of record NC_139031.1, read on the forward strand.
CAGTTCAAAGTGAATGTGAGTTTGGCTTTAAGGATAGGATTAAATCAGACCTGAAAACTCACAGAGGCCAGATTTGGCCCCGGCATTGGTGGCAGTGCCAGTATTTTATCTGGTTTTGAAATGGATCCCTCCCACCTTGCTTTCACCTCTTGTCCTTCTGATAGAGACAGTCAGAAGGAACAGCACAGAGCACCAGCACAGAACACCATACCTGAAACCGAGCCATGTTGGGTGCAATTTGTGTAAAATCGGCCACTAAACATTATAGTATTTTCTTCCTGCTCCTTATTACTTCTATGTGGGACAAAGAGTGATTCGAGGACAATCAATTCCTTGTGTATTTCTTGTGTGATTTCAACACGCAGGCACCGAGCTACAGGAACCCTGTCTTCTAAGAGCTTAGAGTCTTGGGGAGAGCCTAAGACCAAGACATGAATATAAATAACTGGAAGATAAAGTGAAAAGGAGGTGAGAGCATTTGAGAGCGTGTGGACAGCGTGCTTGGGTGGTGGAGGGGTGCGGGTGAGGATGACTTTTCTTTGCAGAAAGGCAGCATATATCAACCCTCCCCCCTTATTTTGTCCTTTATCATTTACCAGACCATCTGCTGTGGGCTGTCTGGTATAGACGTGAAGCTAGACCTTGGTTTGAATCTTGGCTCCACTTTTACTAACTGGGACTCCTCTGGTAAATTTTTTTAGCTCCATTTTCTACAAAATGGCAACAATATTACTTACCTCCATAATTGTCATTGAGATACAATAAGGCAACGTAACCATTAGGATGTGCAGATAATTTTGTCTGCAAGTAGCAGAAAACCCAAGGCCAACTGGCCAAATGGGGAATTCACTAGCTTCTAATAGAGGCATCTTTGAGTGGAGGGACTCGGGTGGGACCATCCCGTCCAGGGGCAGGCTCCTTCAGCATCTAGCTGGCCATCCACCGTGCAGTTCTCCCCAGGCCTGCCCCATTACACTGTAGCACAGATGCCCACGTGCACAGACTTCACCCACATTCACTGCAGCTGGGCTTACGTGGCCAGTGCCTGCTTCTGAAGCAGGGACCATTGTTGTAGGCTCCTGTGAATTGCTGGAAGTTGTGAGATCTTATGTCAGTTACTTAATCCCTCCGTGCCTGAGCTTCCTTATCTGTCAGATGGACTTGATGATGGGGCTTAGCTCATAGGGTGGTGTTAGAATTTGATAAATGTTGGTTACCTTAGATCGGTTTTCTGAACCAACCTACTGGTAGTGGTGGGGGAGCGAGGTTTAAAACTCCACAGTCTGGTTCTAGAGTCCACATTTTTACTGCACTGCACCGAGAGTCCGCAGCCCAGGTTTACTCCCTAGATTATCAGTGTTTAGCACAGGGTCAGGCACAGAGAATAAGCACTCCATACATCTAATGAATCAACATTCACTAGGAATGTTGTTCTGAGAAGACCAGTTTGCAATCATGAAATGCTTTTCCTCGGTTTCTCTCCAGAATGAAAACCTGTAGATGAATCCATGGGAGCGAAGGAAGCTTTGACTTTCTACCCAAGTTGTGTGCTTAGTAAAGGAGAGTTGTCTTCAAAAGACCTTTTAGGGAACAGCCAAGTTTTTCATTTTTTAGAAGATTTTTGTTTGTTTGTTTGTTTTTAAGGTTTATTTATTTGAGAGAGAGAGAGAGAGAGAGAGAAAGAAGGCATGAGGGAGAGAGCAGGGGGAGAGAATCACCACTGAGCACAGAGCCCTGTATGAGGCTTGATCTCAGGATCCTGAGATCGTGACCTGAGCCAAAACCAAGAGTCTGAGTCTTAACTGATGGAGCCATCCAGATGCCCCAGGGCACAGCCAAGTTTTTCAAAAGCTGTGTGTGTGTATGTGGTGGTACTGGTCAGTACTAGTACCATCAAAATGGGCCATCTCTGTCACCCTGAGCTGCATTAGGTGATGGTTTCAATGGTACATCCAGAAATACATGGTGCTAGCCTCTGAGAGCATGTGGATGAGGGTCAGTGTGGTTCTTGGATTTAGAAGATGCTCTGATCTCCTCCTACAGCGTCAGGAAGACAGAATGATCTGCGAGAGCCCTGGTGTAGGTGGGAGCAACAAAGAAATATCCTGAAAGAATCTGACCTTATTTTATACAGGGCGTCTAATCTAATACAGCCGAGGAAGAATTTTTTAAAAGAGTCCCAAGAGGACTAATAAAATGGCTTTGAATTTCATTACGTTTGAGAGGGAGCCGCTAATTCAATTAGCCCCAAAATGAGAATTTTCCTACCCCTTCTGTTTGGAGCAGCTCTGCAGATAGACTGCATCCGAGGAAGTCCCGGGCTTCCTTGGGAGGAAAGACCGTTCTCGTCAAATATCCAAACCTTTATGTTTCTGCTCTGCGAAATTCTCGTGGGCGAGGCTAGCGTTGTTGAGTAAGGGCACAGAACTTGGAGTCGGCTCTCTTGCTTTCAAACCTCAGCTCTGCCATTTACAGGTGTGTAACTGTGAGCAAGCTACTCAACCCTTCCGACCCTCAGTTCCTTCGCCTGTAAAATGGGAATAAGGAAAGTGACTGTCATTGTCCTAGGACCATTAGGAGTATTAACTTAGTTAATACACATTCGAGTATTTAGAAGAGTGTCTGAGGAGGTCTCTACTCTTCTGGTCTCAGAGTCAGTAGAAAAGCACACAGAAGACACCACACAAGCTGTCAGTGCTCTGACATGGCAAAAGGCCCAAGGAAGAAGCAGTTGTCTCTGGAATATGTGGGGAAGGTTTCATGGAGGAGGTGAACTTGGATCTTGAAAGGTTCACAAGAGGCAGCAGAAGTAGGACTCAGGAGTAGCATACCTGAAAATAGGTCTTGCATGCCTCAAGTGTCTCCAGGGATTAGTGGGCATTTCCCAGGGGGTGAGGCCAAGGATTTATGGGGTAGGCTGGTGAGGTATGAGGTTGGGAGGTCCCTGGGGGCACGCAATGAACAGGACTGTTCATTTTGGCAAGACAAGATCATTCCATTAAATTAGGAGTTTTTTGAGCTTTACAGAATTCAATAATTCTTGTCTAGGTTTTTTTCTTGGATAGAGGATTTCAAATACTTTTGGAGAAAACTCATTCCACAGCGAAGTAGTCATGTCTTGGGGTTGACATTAGATCTTTCATTGGTGGCTGCTCTGGTGATACCCTTCTCCCCCTCCCCCCCACTGCCAATGGGGAATTTGGTTAAAAGGATTCTGGTTAAAAGGATTCTGTCAGAATCACAAAGAAAATGTCTGCAGTTTGTTGCTCTTACAGCTGCTAAATTGTTAAAGTCACTGTTAGAATTTGATACATGGAATACGTGGTTTTTCATTTTGGCACAATGTGTCATTCCGCCCTTAAAATTTTTATTTGTCTGTTTAATCCTACTTACTGCAGAACCCCTACTTGTAAATGGGTGATATTCTAAAAATTCATTTATAAGTCAGTTGTGTGGACCACAAATCATAGTTCCATAGAAATAACCATATAATTTGTTTTAGGTCTTTGGGCAACTTGGCCAGACTTAGTGAACACAAAACATAGTTGAATAGTAGCTGCCGTTTATTAAGCCAACAATATAATAACAATAGTAAAGACTTCTGTTTTGAAAAAAAAAATAGGAAGACAGTAATATTGTGTAGACACTTTACATTTCCATCTTATTTAAAACATTTTTCAGCCTTCCTAGATTGTTAGTCTATCATATCCCTGATAGTTTATAAGGCACTTTTGGATACATTGTCTGATTAGAGCCTCAAAACCAGCCCCTGAGGTCAGGGCAGATGAGGAAATAGCAGTTCAGAGAGGCACACTGGCTTGTCTGAGAACATACAACTTTGGTCAAAACTCTCTCTCTCTTTTTTTTTTAAGATTTTTTATTTTTATTTATTTGACAGAGAGAAATCACAAGTAGTCAGAGAGGCAGACAGAGAGAGAGAGGGAAGTAGGCTCCCTGCTGAGCAGAGTGCCCGATGTGGGACTTGATCCCAGGACCTTGAGATCATGACCTGAGCCGAAGGCAGCGGCTTAACCCCTGAGCCACCCAGGCGCCCCCAAAACTCTCTTTTTAAAAAATAAAAGTACAATATAAGCAGGCAATGAAGGAAAGTTAGCCTCGCAGTGTCAGTTGCATAGAAATCTTGCCGTATTTTGATTAGAGACTTTGGAAGACATGTTGGTTATAAGATGACAAGATCTTGCAACTACTTATCTAATCTAACAAATATTTATTGAACTCCTACTAATCGGTCCTGTTTGGTTTTTTGGGATGGGTGGGTGGTAAAGAATCACAGGTATTTAAGGCATGGCTTTAGGTCCTTATTAGTTGTAGTGGTAAAAATCGTAGAGTGGAAGGTCTCTTATCTAATACAGTAGGTGCCAGGAGTCTCTTGGTTAATCCAAAATCAGGGTTTAAGGTAATCACGAGAACTAGAAAATACATGTTTTCAATAACAAATTTTGCTGTGTCTTTTTTTTTTCATTTTTTAAAAAAATTAATTTCTTTTCAGTGTAACAGAATTCATTGTTTATGCACCACACCCAGTGCTCCATGCAATACATGCCCTCCATAATACCCACCACCAGGTTCCCCCAACCTCCTACCCCCACCCCTTCAAAACCCTCAAAAGATTTTATTTATTTATTCATGAGAAAGAGAGAGAGAGGCAGAGGGAGAAGCAGGCTCCCCAGGGAGCAGGAACCCTGATACAGGATTTGATCCCAGAACCCTGGGATCATGACCTAAGCCGAAGGCACCATCCGAGCCACCCAGGCTCCCTGCTGTGTCTTTCTAAATAAACCAATTTACCAAAAACAAGTCAATGCCTTTGAAAAAGGTAATAGAAAAAGCAAGTTGCTTAATAGGAGAATGAATCGCTCTTGGTATTTCTGGACCACAGAAAAAAATGAGCAAATGTTAGGCTGAGAGTATGTGACAAGGAAAGAGTCACCTCCTAAGAACAAGCAACTTCCTTAGGCTGTGGTGGCAACTTTTCCAGGATGCATTATTCTGTGATTTTTAATTTGCATGAATACTTCTTAAAATCTGAGACCTTGCATTATGTTTTGTAGTCCATGGCAGCTAATTCTGTGCTGAGTACCTACTGCTGGAAAAATGTTTGATGACGGAATGAAAGGATAATTTAACACCATATTAGTTATGTTAGTGGAATAATAACCTGAACTGGGGGCCCAAAGAGTCCGCTCTTCTTTCTCATGTTTAACTGTCTCCCAGAGACAGCCTTAGGCCCTGGGAGATGAATCAGCTTTGGCTGACTTTTCAAATGACATGGCCGGCTTTCTTAAAAATGGATTTCCATTCCATTCCATTACACACTTTGTTCTGATCCTTGGCCGTCTTCCTGCACCTTATGACAAATCTTCCCAGAGCAAAAATCCTTCTGCAACAGGGACAGGTGCCAAGAAGGAGAGAGGTAGAATTCTATCCCCTGCCATAGTTTCTTTTTTCATTTTGAGGATTCTAAAATTTTGAGGATGGTAGGACACTTTCATCTTACCTCCAGGTTTCTCTTGGAATTTATTTTTGCCGTCTGTGATGCCTTTAAACTCTTCTCGTTCCCAGTGCATTTATTTGTAAAATGGATTTAATTCTGTTCTTGTAAAGCGTTTAGAAAGGTCTGTCAGGGGCACGCATGGGTACACAATGCTTAAGAATGATGTTAAAGTTTTAAAAGAGATTTATTTGACCCCGAGGCCAAATGGCACAGCCTGCAAATGTGATAAATCTAGCAAATAAATAAACAAATAAATAAATAAACATAAATGCCTTTGAGGAGGCAACGGGCCAATAGGCAGCTTCACAGTTGGCATTTACTTTTACAAGAGCAGTTGTTAATCCCACCTGCCCAGGACAGTTATAAAGGTTGCATTTCCTCTGCAGACCTTAGTTCCCCCGGGTGCACGGAGTGGAGCACTTTATTTGAGACTGGAGTCGTGAACGGACTCCCTGCGAGGTGATGACTTCATGTATATTGATATTGCCGGTAGGGGTTTATTTGCTTTCTTGCAAGGCTGTGACCCTTTGAAGTCAGGAACCACGATGAGCCCAGCTCTTTGCACAGAGCTTTCTGCATCGAATGTGTTCAAGAGACGTTCATTAAATGGATGGGTAAGAATATGTCCTGTTCATGGCCACATCTCCAGCACGTGGGAAGCCCTCAGAAAGTATTTGTGAGATGAATGAATAAATGAATGAAAGGTGCAAATCACTGTTTCTGTCTTCAGGACTCTGGCAGATCGGAAGCAAGGCCATATCCAAGTCTTTTCGGTAGCCAGAGTGGCACATTGCCATCATCCGAAAAAGCCAGCGTCAGAACTTATCTGGGTGACATAAGGCACTAGATCATAGGAGAGGGAGGAGAGAAAGAGGAAAGAGAGGAGAGAGAATCAGAAGCACAAATGCCAAACATATCTGTCTGTCCATCACTCGTCTACCTATCATCTGTTGACACAGATACACACACATATGTAAAATGAGCTGTGGACATGTATTACTCAGCAGGGAAAACCTTAACATCTACCATCTATTTTTATCTCCGTCTATTTATATATAAATATTGTCTGGGCCTTTCTCCTGAGTGTAAGACCAACAGCTGAACTGCTGGCGGACATTTCTACTCGTATGCCCACTGGCAGCCTAAACTCTTTCCTTTGTCCTTGAGCACAGAACAGGTGGGCTCTTACTGAAGGCAGCTGCATCCATCTTGGGGTGCACCATAGGTAAGGCCACTATCTCTGTGACCCCCTCCACTCTTTTACGTGGAAATTTTCTATGGGCTCCTCACTGGAGTCTTGTAGATTATCTGTGTAAAGCCTACTCTCACCTCCAGTTCTCCTGCTCAAAGACTTTCAGGGGCTCCTCATTATCTATAGGTTAAAATTCAAATTCCTTAGTCTTATTTTCAAGGAACTATATAACCTGCTCTTGGAACTCTGTTTTAAGACTCTATTTATAAGCCCCCTTTTCCAGCCACGCTTGTCCTGACTTATTCTAGAGAAATGGCTGTTCATCTCCGTTTCCCCTCTGTGGCCCTGCTAGGTACTAGGCTCTCCATAACATCTCGTTTGTTTCTTCAACTGTTCGCTGGACATGGGATGCCATCTCTGCCTCCTCCCAGTTGAGCCAAATCCTGACCATGCTTTCGGGCTTGTCTCCCATTCTTGGTTCAAGTAGCCTGCCTTGACCATCCCAGCCTTGTCCTCTTTCCCCTATTTGAGCTAGTCAGTTACTATTTTGTACTGATAATTGCATTGTTCCTGTAATTGCATTATAATAGAATGGTTCTGCTCCCATGAGGGAAAACTTCCATCGCAGCCTGTGTGTGTGTGTGTGTGTGTGTGTGTGTGTTTGTGTGTGTGTATGTGTGTATTGTTTGCTGAAGGCACTCATTAATAGGTGGTCAGCTGATTGTGTAACTGCTTTCACTGTTTTGAACCTCTTATTTTCTAAATTTTTACCACTTTAACAAATGTGCCTCTGAAACACACATTATTAAATAATCATACTAAAATTTCTCAGACTAAAATTTCAAATATCAATATTAAAGTACATACCATTTTAAACATGGACATTTAAACATGAATTTGCCCTTTTAACTCTATTTACCAACTTTTTTTTTTTCTGGAATGTTGGTAAAAAAGTAGGCTTATCACACTGATTATTCTACTTCGTGAGCTCGAAAGGATTGAAAAAAGTGCCACCTAGGGCTAAATGTTTTCGTTGTCCCTTGTGGAACATTTGAAGGGTCGTAAGGGAAGACTGTATTTCTCAGGCATCTAGTCACTTCTCCGCCATGGACTGACTCTGCCACCTTCCATGAGGTACCCACTGCTTTGTGCTTTGCTGTCCTCACATATACAAAGGGGATGATACCAGCTGGGCCTGAGGCTGTGGAATGCTCAGAAAAGTGTTCTGAGAACTTTAAAGTTTTTTCTAAATGTTGGGTCTTTTCACTATCGTCATGCCATGACCAACATGGCCATCATTTTCTTACCTCGGCCACCATGGGCCCCCAGGCATCGAGGTGGGAGCTGCTGTTGGAGCTGGTGATTTCTTCTAGGATGGGACAGTCTGCCATTTTCCAAATGTGGGCGCTTTGCAACCTGTGCCTTCTCCTGAACTTGGAGACTTTAGAGGAAATGGGGTGAGATAGGCCATTTTCCTCCCCTGTGGCCCCGAAACCTCTTCTGGTTTTTGTGACTCTTGCTCCCATGGCCACAGTGGGTCTGTTGGAATACAAAAAGTCTCTTGGGCATGGACAGGGAGATTTAGCTTAACATTGTGAGCAGGTAGTCCGAATATAGTATTTTGTTGAACATAAAAAAAAAAACATCGATTGTGAAATACACCTTCTTTCAAAAATCCCCAAGGAAGGAAAAGCTAACAATTTTCGAGTATGACACGCCACAGATTACGGATGCATGCCCATTTCAGAATTGTTGAAAGGTGAACAATGAGTGTCTGGTACTAGTCACATGCAGCAGGGCCATTGCTACAAGGGTGTGTTTTGAGTCCTCTGAGCCCCAGCCATGGTGGGTCCTGGGATCTCCCTGCTCCCTCCCCTGCCCTGGCTTCCTCCACAGACACAGACAGCTAAGCACTCCAATGCTGAGTTGCAGCTGGCTGACCTCCTGCTTCTCCCAGACTTTTGATTCTGTGTCCTGCAAGGGCGGTGGGAGGAGGAGCTGGTGTGGGCAGAGGTGAAGGCGAGGCAATACTATCCTCTCAGCCCCCTGTTGCTGTGTTAACTCAGTACGGTAAGAAGTTTGCCCCAGTGGCAGACCCTTCCAGTTCAGAAGAGGCACATCGCCAGGCTTACATGCTCTCTTACCCAGAGGTACTAGGGGATCGAGTACCCACTTGAAGCTTTTCCCAGCCCTGAGTGCCTCCTATTTGGTAAGGGTTCATCTTGTGTTATGGACCTGCCCAAGTGATGAGTAACCTGATGCCCTAGCCTTGGGCCTCAGCAAAGTGGTTTTCTTTTTTCTGCAAGAAAGAAGCAAGGGCTGGGGGTGAACAGAAGGTTCAAAGCTATTTGCAGCAAAAGGCACGGTCCCTGATGTTGCGTGTGCAGGGTGGGGACGGGGGTGGTCACCCACCGTCTCACGTGTCACTGCCAACTGTGGCTGCTTTAGCACCCCTTTTCCTTCAAACGTCTTTGGTTTCAGAGAGGGAGGTAACCAGACCCTTCACATGTGTCACAGTAATGCTGTTTCAGGCCCTGCTCCTTGACCTTCGGTGTCACCTGCTCCTCTTGCAGTACTGTCACCCCGGGGGTTGAGACAGCCACCATCCAGAGTTTGCTGACAGTATCAGCAATAATGTGTGGCTCTAACTCGTGTCCTCAGTTAGTGTGGATCTTGGAGTAGGTTGCGTCGTATGTCGTTCTATAGTGGCTGTAGAACGTGTTTAACTTCTTTCATTTGCATAATGAATTAGAAGATTCCATGGCAATTGCCTCTGCCGCTGAAAGGTTGCGTCATCTCTCCACAGACTTTGTGTCTGCAGTAGAAGTCTGCTCGCTAAGCACTCACGAGGAGAGGCTTTCAGTGGCTTCCCAGCCCTGCCTCAGGAGGTCCAAACTCCTTTGCGGAACACTCATTGCTGTACTGGGCAGAACTCCTAGCTCCAGCTGGCTCGAGGGAAATCAGCTAATGAGTCAGCAGCTGAGAAATCCAAGGGTGGACCTAGAGTTTCAGACAGAGTTGGATCCAGGGCCCAATCCATGCCTTCTGGGTCCTGTCTCCCTCATGCCATCCTCTGGCTTCCGGGTCCTCATTATCCTGGCTTCACGCCATAGGCACGCTCTTGCCAGGTAGTGGGGAAGATGGCTGCCCACATGCAAACTGATATCCTTTGAGCCTGGGAAAAAAGAGGTGCTTCTTTTTTCTGATACCGTTGTATGAATCCAGGGAAGCCCTGACTGACCTTGCTTGGATCTTGTACCCAGTCCTGAGCAGTTCTTATTGCTGGTTCCACCCAAGCCATGTGCCCACCCCATGACTGTGGGTGCCTGGACACCGTGACGACAGCACCACGGGGACCACCCACAGTGGAAGAGGAGCAGCTGTCTAAAGACAGTGTGGGGAGAGGACAGACAACACCGTATGTCCTCTGTAAAGGTCCTGATGGTTTGGCCCCTTGTATCTGTCCAGCTCCTTCTAAGATTTCTGTGTAGCCTCTTACCTGCCAATCATATTGTGACTATTTGCTTTGATGAAAATCTGACTTCAGCTTAACACCTTATTTATTTATTTATTTATTTACCCTCAGCCTTCCCTGGACCTTTTTCTTTCCTTTCTATATTTGTCAAAATTCTCCTTGGTCTTCAAAGTTTAATGAAAATGTTATTTCCTTCCAAACTTTCTCTTATATTTCTAGTCCTTCCACATTGCAGTCGAAATATTTGGCGGACGGTGCATTTATGGAGTTCGCTATTCTTCCCTCTCCCTGCACCTGCTTACGTGTCTGTCCCGGAAAAGCAAAGATGAACCTATTTAGTATTCTTCCAGTGTCATATGGGAGAGATGCAATAAATATATGTTGGATGGAGAAATGCTCTGTCAAGATCTTTTTGGAGAGGATTGTGGATTGGACTTACGCAAAGACACAAGCACATACACTGTTGGTGTAAATACATGGCATTTTTGTATAGTCCCAGCAGCACTCTGGGAATGACACTGTTATTTTAGTTACAACTATACGGTGTTTTGGGGGGGACTTTTCTATCTCAGATTAAGGAGCAGACTGAGCCGGGAATGGGGTCACAGAAGCAAATCTGTCAAGCCAGAACGACTGGGTGCATGATAGGATTGAAGCTCATCATCTCTGGGAAAAGAGTAAAAGCTGGGGGAGGTACCTGGGTATCGTGGGTAAGAATGCAGATTTGAGGCCAGGTCCCACTGCTTGTTGGCTGTGTGATCTCGGGCAAGTTAATATTGCTGAGCCTTATTTTCTTTGTAAAATAGAGATGATAGGGTTTCCATGTGGCAGGATGATTGTGAAAACAAAACATGATAATGCATGTAGAGCACCTAACATAGCACCTGGTTTCTAGAAGGTGCTGCCCCTGCCATCTGCCAACACACACACACACACACACACACACACACACACACACACACGCACGTACTAGGGTGCAAATAATTGCATGATTCTTTTCTTCAGGGTGACTGGCCATGTTGGGTATTATTCCCAGCCAATATTGGGAATGCATTAAGGAATGCTCTCTCTCTGCTCTCATGTGGTTATCTGGCTAATACTGTCACTATCTAATGACCAGAATGATGAATGCACTGAGAGGCGGGACTAGGTGGACTGCGAGAAGCCGGTCACCTCTGTTGAGAGCTGCCATGGCGGCCGCAGCAGCAGCAATGGATGATGGGATTTTATCTCCACTGCATCTGAAATATGTAATTAGCCTGGAGAGTGAGGAGAGCAGAAGCCCCCTTTGTCCTGATGACGCCTCGTCTGTGGAGGAACCCCCATCTCTGGCTGAAGGATCGGAGTGTTGAGGGAAGGAGACTAAACCGTTCTGCGGATTAACTCTGAGCTTATTTGTAGTAACCTAATTGTAGGCTCTACAGGAAAGGAACCCCACAAAGTGATCCACTGCCAGAACGATGACACCTCCAGGAACTTTCTCTGATTCTGATTACCCTGCCTATCTTACCCATCATCTTATGTATTCAAGTGCTTTTTCTATTTGTATAGAATCACTACGATGCTTCACCCAGACCAATGCACCTCACATCAGAGAGGAAGACACATGTGTGATTCATTTTGTCGAGCCTCAAGTCTCAGGATTTACCTAAGGACCCAGGAATGTTGTGAGGTAAGTTTTGGAAGTGTCTGAGGTAGTGCGGTGATTATCGACGGGCAGGCTCGCCTCTTCCACTAATTGGCCATGGGCTTGCACATACAAACTGTCACCCACTGTGTTAATCATCGGATGGAATCTTCTAGGATGCAGAGGAAGTTACACTGCTTTCCTAGTAAATGGACGGGGGGGAGGGGGAGGGCATCCTTATGCCCTGTGTAGCAGCCCTGGACGCTGAAGGGAGGCCGTCAGGAGCGAAGGCTTTCCTGAACCATGGAGTGTCGGGATGTAGTTAAGGTTGGGGGACTTTAAAAGTTATCTGTGCAGGAGCCTGGGTGGCTCAGTGGGTCAAAGCCTCTGCCTTTGGCTTGGGTCATGATCTCAGGGTCCCCTCAGACCCATTCAGGGTCTCTGCTCAGTGGGAAGTGTGCTTCCCTCCTCCCCCGCCTGCCTCTCTGCCTACTTGTGATTACTCTCTCTGTCAAATAAATAAACAAAATCTTTAAAAAAATAAAAAATAAAAGTTATCTTTGCAGACCCAGTCATTTTACTGATAGAGATCCAAAGAAGCAATCCCGGCTGTCCAGAGCTCTCCAGACCTTTAGTTTCTCTCCTCACTTTGGGATTCAGCACGTTTGTGTGGTGATTGCTTGTCTTCCCACATTAGTTTAGACACTTTCAGCTGCAAGTAACAGAAAACTCAACTCAAACAACTTTAAGCAAAAAGGGGACCTTACTGGTTCTGTGACCTAAGAGTTCAGTTGGATCCAGAGTCTTTAACAATGCTTTTAAAGATCTTTCTAATCTCTCTCCAATTCTCAGTCTTGCCTTTCTTGCAGCTGGCTCTGTTACTCAGATGTGCTTTGCCAGATGAGGACAAATGACTGTCAGCAACACTACAAATTGCTCTCCCCAGCTCCAAATCCAGAGGAAAGAAGAAGACACTGCTGTCTGCTAAGTTGGCTCCCATTGGCTGTGAACCACTCGTGAACAAATCATGTGGCTCTTATTGGCTGGGCCCAGCGCATGTGCCCTGGAGACTGGGGTATGGTCAGTCTTACCTAAACTGCAAGGAGTGAGGGGGAGGGTTGTTCATTTTTTAAGTTTTTTTTTTCTTGTTTTTGTTTTTTTAAGATTTTATTTATTTGAGAGAGAGGAAACATGAGAAGGAGGAGAGTCAGAGGGAGAAGCAGGGATCCCAATGTAGGGCTGTATCCCAAGAGCCTGGGATCATGACCTGAGCCAAAGGCAGATGCTTAAACCTACCCAAACTCCCCTTAAGAAAGTATCCTAATTTTGCTCTTTAAAGTCAGAAATGTCAGTAGCTTTGGTTTTTGCCAGTGCAATGTACTTTAGCAAACCGATTGACCCTTTGGTAGTTTTTGGTAACTTACAGGTGTGCCAAACCTGTAGTTAGAGCAGGGATTCTTTCCCTATTTACAAGATGAATACATTGAGACACACAGTGGTTGTGACTTGCTCAACATTACATGCTTAATCTTTGGGCCACTTAAACACAGAATCTAAATTTCCTGTCTTCCCACAGAATGTTCTGTACCCAATCACAATTTAAGCTTGGATTTGCACATACAAAGTGTAGAGAATAATTGAGACAATTATCCAAATTATTAAAACCTAAAATAGCTACATAATTGAACTCAATGTCTCCACTTTACATTGGACCTCTGGAAACAGCCAAAGACATGCTACCCCAATCTTGCCATTGTGTTGTTTTAAGCGCTGCTGATGATGGCGGGTATATATTCTTAAATGGTTGGTTCCATTTCTTGAAGCATTTTGTATTATGGGCCAAATTCCTCCTGCTTTTTAACTAATGGAAATGAAAATGAAGTTCCAGCAAAAATAATAGACTCTTGACAGGAGGAGAATTGTCATAGTTATGACTGATACATTTCAGACATGTGTAGAAACATACTACAAACTTGAAGGTAAGGTTACTTAGTAAGTGTATACTTTGTGCTCTGGTGTCATACTGATTTCAAAGTGATTCTTTGCCGTTGTTCTATCTGCTTGAAACACGTTTTCTTGTCTTGAAGATTGGAATTATACTCAAATACTTATAGAAATAATAATAAATAGTAATAAAAGTAATAGGGGCACCTGGTTGGCTCAGTTGGTTAAATGTCTGACTCTTGATTTGGGCTCAGGTCATGGTCTCAGGGTCCTGAAATTGAGCCCTGCCTTGGGCTCTGTGCTGGGTATGGAGCCTGATTAAGATTCTCTCCCTCTCCCTCTGCCCCTCCCTCCACTGGCTCGCACATGCTCTAAATAAATAAATAAATAAATAAAGTCTTAAAAAGGAAAAAAAAAACACTAGTGATAAAGAGGAATCTAAAAAAATTCTGGCAATAGGATAAGCTCCAATCCAAACTCAAAAGTAAAATGTTATTGTTTCTGGCCTTTTCTCTGTGTGGTGGCTGATATTTAGGGTAGAGAGTGGGAGCTTGAATTGGCCCGGTTTATATAGAAATTTATTACATTCATAATTGTGTTATGTTGGGGATCCTCCCCTCTTTCAAGTATTTTTAAAGTCCCATCGAGGAGCTGGTCACTGAGGATTCTGTCACTTCCGTGTACCGCTGCAGGCGGGTCCCACGGAGTCCTCCACACTGCCATCCGCCTACAAACCGCAGGGCCTCTGCTGAGCATGACGGCCTCTTGTGCACTTTAGCAGCCCAAACTGTGAATGTCAGGCCCACATAAAGAGCACCACAGTGGGTTTTTTGTTGTCTTTTTCTTTTTTTAACGATTTTATTTATTTATCTGACAGAGATCACAAGTAGGCAGACGCAGGTAGAGAGAGGAAGGGAAGCAGGCTCCCTGCGGAGCTGAGAGCCCAAATGGGGGCTCGATCCCAGGATCCCGAGATCATGACTTGAGCTGAAGGCAGAGGCTTAACCCACTGAGCCACCCAGGCGCCCCACCATAGTGTTTTCTGACCCCTATTTAAAAGTGTATGAGTGGTGACTGTCTAGAAAAAGAGCCAAGTATATGAACATCTCACATACTTAAAGTAGAAAGAGCTCTCGGTTTTAATGGAAGTGCTTCTAAAAGAACTGAAGAAAAGTTTTAGTTTGTTTGATGTTGACAAACACACCAGTTTGGAAAAAATGGTTTGGGGTGTATGATTGGCTCCCAGCTTGGATTTTGAGTTTCCCTGTAGCGTGGGTCATGAAACAAACAGGGGAAAGATCAAGACTTTGTAGAAAATCTTGAACAGGCATTCAAAGAAAGGTCATAAGTTTACACTATCCTGGCAAGATCCATATGATGTACTATTGACATTATATAGTTGGGAATTAGAGAGGGGCAGGACCTTAACCATGGGGTCCTTGTGGGAGAGACAGTTGGAGAGAAAGGCGGGACATCTTTTAGCATCGTGTGTTTGTGGCTTACACCATTCTCACTGGTCAGCCTTCACTCGAGTTCCACGCTCACACATTCACTTAGGAGATGACTAGGAAATGGGTCGAGTGTTGATAGATTCTTATGGAAAAACGGAGAATTTAAAATGTTCTGATTGAGTGTATGGAACAAATGAAAACCAAGATGAGCTAGAGTTTTCTCTCTTGATTCTTTCATCGCCAGTGACTTCGAAGAAGCTTGGAGGTTTCAAAAAGCTACCCATTTCCCAAGAAAGATAAGGAGGTTCCAAAAAGGAATAGGAATTGGCTTTTTAGTATTGTGAACTTGTCAACACCTCTTGACAGAGAAACAAATGGTCAGGGCAAGAAAACTGAGCCTTGGACCTTGGAACATTTTAAAACAAAGATCTTCTGCCAAAGATTCTTTAATATCTATTACTCCCTCTAAAGTTATAATAAATATACCATGAAATTCAATGAAACACACTCATTTTCAATATACAAACAGTGCTAGGCGTTTGGTCCCAATGAAAGACATGTTTTCCCAGGGTGTTGTGATTTGTGAGAATTTGTTTTTTCACAAAAGGTTAAACGGCACTTTCGTGTAACCTTCTTCAGTTTCTAAATGCATAGGATGTAATAAATGTTAGAAGTTAGGGGAAGAAAAGGTGTTGGAACAGAATTTGTTTGACAATTAGCTCCTTCAGGCTGTGTGTGGAATCCCCACGGTACTCAGTTTTCTTTTGGAACAAGCTAGGCTCACTCTCATTGTGTAGTTTGAGCATTAATTGAACATAACCATCTTGAGAAACGTCATCTGTGGCTGGTTCATTTTTGGGCTGCTCCAATCCATCTTTTGGGTCCCGTGGCTTTTTCAGCCCTCAACCGAGCTGATGATAAACACACATTTCAGAGATGACTCATTGTTAACCTTAGTAACAATCTGAGCCGTGTTACTTTCTTACATCTTCTCTTGTTCTGTTATCTCCTCCCATTCCTTCTCTGTCTATATTTAAGAACAAAACAAGTGTTTGAAAGTTCAAGGGCACAATAATTTTCAAAGCCAGTCAATTGTGTAAAAGAAACAAGAGAAGTCTATGGTCCACTGCTCTTAAGGGGGCACTCAATGCTCAAAACACAATACTTCCAACCAGAGTTAATTTTACCTTTAGAATGACTTTACTTTGGAAGTTCCCTTTTAAAAAGCCAGTCTTCTCCTATATAATGATTATTTCTAGTAAAGTCATTATAATCCATGGGGTCTAAGAAGGTGAAGCCAAGATTAATGTGTCTGTGTATCTTTAATCCCTGGTCTGAGATCATTGCTGAAGTTCAAGGTCTTAACTTGGAAAAATGTAGCCTAATTACTGTTTAAGGATCTAACAGCTGTCTCTGTACTTTTAATACAGAAATTCCATTCATCTTTTCAAATGAGTTTTTCCAAAATGCTTCTGTGCAGTGCCAAGAATATACTTCTCATATTTAAATTTAAGGCAGATATATTGGATATTTTTCTTAGTCAATTATTTTTTTTTTTTTTTCTGACTCGTTCTGTATCCCAATTCCTTCAGAGTTAGTGCTGTTTCATCATGAGAACTGTAGATGTGGCTAACAGAAAATGTGGATAATTTTGAAAAATAATGAAACTTTATATACCTTTGAATATGAATAAATGTGATATTTTAGAAATTCACAACATCCCAAAGAGCATGTTAGACTTATTCTCACAGGATTTGTCCCATTGGGGATTATAGGTGGTCATTTAAACCCCTACTTCTTATCCCAATGTGGAGAGAGACAGAAAGATGTAACTGTTAGCACAAGGCAAGACGCTAAGCATTTGTATTCCTGGCTCAGCATTATCCTCAGTTAGAAAGTAGGGAAGAAGTTAGGTACTTTTTGTTAGGTACCTCTTACCGATCCTCATGGTTTGCATGGGAGTAAAAATGAAAGATTAAAGAGTGGTGTTTATGATTGATTGTAGTGCTCTTTTAAGAAGCTGGGAGGAGTAGGGTGGTTCACAGTTGGGGTATCCTTTCACATAAGTGAGAGAGACTTGTCTAAACTTATATTTAGACTAAAATAGCAGCAATCAGTTATTCCATTGAGTTTGAACCGTAACGAGTTTGGTTTAAGGTTATTTCCAATGCAACCAGTCAATGGGAAATACTATGAGAATGTCCAAGTCAAAGAAAGTTGATACCCAATGAATATTATATACAAGCAAGGAAGCCTCACTGTCACTGAGGACCCAAACAACCAGTTAAGTCCTGTTAGCACAGTGCAGAGAAAAACAGGAGAGACAGGTGCCTCATAGAGTAGAAGCTGGGATGTGGGGCCAGAGGGCTATGCAAACCCAAGGTGGATGCAAACAGTCCAGAATTTCTCTAGAAAGTAATAAAAAATGATGCTTGTCTTTCCAGCACAGACAATTTGATATTCAGATCTTATATTCCTGGGCCTTCCACTGAGAAACATTTGGAAACCATTGCCTACGGTAAGGCCAGAAATGTGAGCATCCCACAACACTAGATCTGAAATCCTTTCGAAGAATCAGGAAGAGAAAGGATGGGGTTCTAGAGCTTTGGAGAGACACATGGAGCCCCAGGATGGGAACCTATGTTACCATTCAGCACTCAGGAGCTCCAAGCATCTGCTCACTTGGGGCTCCCAAGTGATGTTTTTGACGCAATCCATCCTGAGTGAAATGCTCTCAGTATCTTTTTATCCAGTGACTGAAGTCCCTCTGTGGTGATGCCCCCAGAAGGTTAGAGCTCTTTGTGTGTACTCCTACCTACCTCCCCAATCCTTTAGGTTGGTTTCCTCTGGGCTTGAGTAATGAAATTGTGCCACAATCACAACCCATTTGGAAATGCTCACTCATTAGTGAACCCTCAGTGCCTCTCACGACGGCTGCCATTTCTGTTGGTGCAGATGGCGAAGGGCTGGCTTCTGTGCCTTCCTGAGGCTGTAGAGTAGAGAGATGACAATCAAGTCAACCTCCTTCTCTCTGATGATGCTGTCCACTTGTTCCTCTGCCTACAACCCGAGTGCCAAAAATTCTGAAATTCCCCTGGCATGGTCTTCATGGGGGTGGTACAGATCCAAGCCCCAGCATCTGGATGAGTGAAACTGGGGTACTGCTGTGTGAACAGATTTCAGCCTCTCCAGACGGGGTTGATGTTCAGGAAGTATAGGACCCCTGCAGATTTCAGAATGAAGGAAGAAATATGCCACAGGAAAGAGATACACCTCATGGCCCTGGCAGCACGGAGAGAGCTTTATGAACATGCTCTTACAGGGTTTGGCTAAACATTGTGTACGGTTCATGTGAACGTGTGAAGGGCAGCAGAAGTGTTGCAACACAATGGGCAGCCACGGGGCTTGGCAGCGGTGCTCTCCAGCACTCAGTTTGGTACAAAGTGCTGTCATTACCATTTGGAAGTAGCTCCGTGTAAGGTGAAAAGGCTACCAGGGAAATGTTCACAGTCACAAACACGACGATCACCAAACACGGGAAGGCAGCCATGTATCTTTAGAACCAGTTAGCATCATGGCTGCCATTCACCTCCCTTGTCTCGGGCAGAACCCGGAGAGGGTAGAGAGAGGAGAGGAGGAGGTAGGAGACAGTGAGGCAACTTTCCCAGCCGAGCCAGGAAACTCAGGTAAACTCACCCCTTTGTAGGCTCGGGTATTTGGGGTAATCCACTGAGGCCAAGGAGTGTTTGGGGCAAACCCGAGTTAGCCTGTGTGTGTCTGCCTTGGGGAAAGGAGAGAACAAGGCAGAAAAACAGAAAAGTGGGAAGTGGTTGCTTGGTGCTGAGTTTGGCTTAGAGTTTTGAGCTCTGTTTGAGCCTTTGGGCTCCAAGCAAAACTCAGAGGGGAGTGAAAGCCGCAGGAACCTAAACAAGGTTAAGGCTTGGCAGGAAGCCCTTTGTGGGGCCACACTGCTTTTCACACAGCTCTGCCTTCGCGAGCCTTTCGGGTGGTTGAGCCACCTTTCACCACAAATGGCATTTCTCTGGGTTCATGTGAACCAGGCTTTGAATGCATTCAGTCAAGACTTCAATTTTCCCTGAAGCAGAACTTCTTTCTAACACCCAAGACCATGTCCTTGGCTGGCGAGTTACTATTTATCCCATAGCCCAGCCAGGCAAGGGAACGATGTTGTTTTTGTGAGGAAATTCACCCTAGGGTTGAAGAGATGTGGGGGGTTGTAAAAGGAAAATATGAACTGAGATTTGGAGCTGAGACTCTTAGACTCTGTTGGGTGAGGCCCCCGCCCCCCTTTCTCTATAATAGTCCTAGAAAAACAGAGGTGATGTCGTCATAGCAGCTGCTGATGGCCTGACAGACAGTTTCCGCAGCGCTACATGAGGCCCTTTGCTGTCCCTGTCAGGAGATTGGCAGCTGAATGACACCAGTGAGGCCAGGCCTGTATTCCCTCTGGGAACGCCGCCCTAATTGATAGACAGAAGGCAAAGAGAAGGATTGTTTTTGAACCTGAAAAGAATCCCCTTTTTTTTCTCCCTAAAGCTCATGCCCCCACTCTCCACAGCTCTATTTTCCCCTCCCCCCGACACTTTTTTTTAAAGGTGTTTTGTTCCAGAGCAGTTACAGAGCTTAATGGAACCGAATGACTTTTACCCTTCACAATCTGTCAGTCAAAAGCCCGACTCCAGGACTGTTAAATAAAGTCCTTTCAGAGGCAGACAGGAGAGGAATGTGTCAGTCAGGCAACAGACCCTGTTGTGTTTTCATCTGTCAGAGGGGTGATGGGGGAGGGCAGCAGGCCCCAGGCAGGGCACATTCCCAGCAGCCGTTAAGAGGCCTTGACAAATCCAGGTGTGGAGCCAAAATGTCACCCAATCACCAACATTCTTGAGGTGTGGGCTCAGAGTCCCTAGGCACTCGGGTTTGCAATCAGCTATGAGATGTTTGGGCAAACTTTCAGCACAGGTTTTCAGACTAAGCATTTTTAACATAAAACCAAGCACTAAGTGCTGGGTATCGGCACAAGGCATGGCTTTCAAATTAATACATCGCTTAGCTGCGAGCCCCGCAGACAGTAATCCTCTGGCTGAAGGGCCTTCACCGAGACTCCTATTCCAAACCAATTTTGTAGAGCCACTTTCGTTTTTTTTTCTAATACTTTCCTTTCACATTATATGACAATCCATTAATCTTGCCCATTAACTTAAAATTGCTGGGCAATTTTTTTTTTTTTTTTTTTTTTTTTTGAGGATTCTGAACAGTTGCTTTTGTTCGGTATGGATTCAGAGCTTTACACAATAAAAAATGTCCACCGTTGGACATACTAATGATCTATTCCTTATGTTTTGGTGACATTTCCTTTAAGGATTTAAAAAAGAAGTTGGAGAAGGATGAGGGTAGAATGGAAACGGTGCTGAGGGAGTGGAGAAGTTAATATTGAAACAAGCAGGGCTTGTTCTTATCAGAAGGCTACAGAGTACCAATGCGGATATTTTTACCCAGGGCTGCAGGCCTGGGTGTTCAGGCAGGAAAGCCACCCACCGTCCCTGACCAGTGGCTTGCTCAAGGCCATGGGGCTGGCAAGAGAGGAGATTGTGAATGTCTTGGCTCTCTTGTTGTTTTGGCTCAGGGCTACACATGGGCCTGTTATTTATTACCTGCTTGCCTGTTTCCCTCTCCTTGAGAGATTTTTGCATAAAACAAAGGAGTTTCTCCCCATTTCCCAATTTTCTTTCTTTGAGATGCTGTCTTCCACCTCCTGATACACTACACTCAAGATAGGCAGAATGAGCAAAAAATTCTGTCTCCCTCTTTCCTCCTTTTCACCCCATGCCCAGATCCAGGAACGGGGGTGTCCATCCTCTAACCCTCCCTGGGACCACTTTTGATATTTGTGTTTGTACATTGCTACAGTAAGCAATGAGAAACCCCCCCCCCCCTTCTCTCCTTCCATCCTGCTGTAGCCAAAATGGAGATGCTGTTTTTCCTTCTATCCATGCCTTCGGGCCTCTAGGGGTAAATGGGTTTTAGGCAGAGTAAAATGAAATTGGAAAGGCCTCTGGCATGGGCTGGGGCTGAGAAACTCAGGCTGAAATAGTTCTAAACGTGGTTAAAAGAAATTCGGCACACTCTGTGTTTTTAGAGCTAAACATTTCCCCCCAAAATGGATTTTCAGTATTCTGCAACACTATTTAAGACGGGAGAGTCAAAAGAGGCTAACCCTGAACTGATTAACAGCCAAGCAAAAGCAGCTCGTTTCTGCATTGGGGTGGAGAATCGCACTTCTCTTTCCTCCCCTGATAAAGTTCTGGGACTATCTTAGAATCTACCGCTCCTGCGTCGTTTCCGTCGTGCTGAGCTGGATGGCAGGCCCAGACGAAACTTCACGGGAGCAATATTCCTTCCAGAATATTAATGAAGTCTTCAACTTCAGCCCTAGAAATATGTGCGCTGAGGCTTCTTGGGTCCATCCTTCACCGATTATTAATGATCTGCTACACTTAGAAAAAAAACCTTTTCTCGGCTCACTTTCTGCCTGCCTTCCTTTCCCTCGGCCTAAAACAAACATTGCATCTGGGGCACTGCTGGAAACAAGGAGCCTTCTTAACAAGGGAAACAGTTTTCCTTTATGCCTGGAACGCAAGTGGATGCCATGGCTTCTGTTTTTAACATTAATGGCTACATAAAAACTTGCAAGCAAAGCCTCACAGCTGATAGAAATGCTCCTTAAAATGGCGGTAGGTACTCCAGTGGAAAGAAAAATCTTTAGATAAAGCCCTCTTCCCTGCAAATTCTCTTTGGTGGCCCTCAGAAAGTTGCTCTGGTTAAAATGCAAATAAGCACAGATGAACCAATAAACAAAAGTAAACCCAAATCCTACTCACTTCTCTGGCAGTCCCCATATTCCATGAAAGCCCAATTCAGAGCAGTTTTGCATCCTTCTTGGGCCATTTCTATGGCTGTCTATGGGGAGAGGCGGACAGAGCGTGTGGATGAGGCCTGCTCGGCCGCAGAGTGCGGACACTCTCAGCCTTGGGTTGGCTGTGCCCACAGATGAGCAAAACCTCCCGTCCCCCCAGTTACAGGTGTAGCATGTGCTGTGGTTCATCGGTGGGTGGATAGAACACGCACATATAGGCCATGACATTTCTCAGCCTTCAGACTTACATGATTCTTATTAAACATATGTCCAGATAGGTTTTCCTTCGGTTGGCTGCTTAATCTTTTGTCTTGGATGGGCGCGAATATGACACAGTTTCCTCCCTCGAGTTGTACATGGAAGCAGCTGGGAGCCACATCTGAAAGGGGTTGATAGGGCTGCCTGGGTGGCTCAGTCGGTTAAGTGTCTGCCTTTGGCTCAGGTCCTGTTCCCAGGGTCCTGAGATTGAGTTCCACATCTGGCTCCCTGCTTAGTGGGGAGTCTGCTTCTCCCTCTCCCACTCACAATGCTTGTGTTCTCTCTCTCTCTCAAGCAAATAAAAATCTTAAAAAAAAAAAAAAAAAAAAAAGAAGTGCTTGGCAATGTTAAATTCATTTTTTTGGATTGATTTTATTTCAAAATTCTTTTTTAAAAGTTCTACTATTTTAATATTAGCAAGTTTATTGCCAATTGTGCAATAACGTACTCTTGGAGTTTCATTTGAAGATGTCAAAGCCAGGTCACCAAAAAGGCTGAGGAGTTGGCTCTCTAGGCAGAGCCTGGGAGTGTGGGGGGCAAGCCTGTAGATCAGTCCGTCAGGGACTGGGGGTTGGAAACAGACTCAGAACCTTGGCCACCGCTGGTCCGGTTCCTTTGTCATTAGTTCTTACGTGAGTTTTGATCAAATGAGATCATCTTTACCATCAATTATGTGAGATAATAATTTTAGCAATGATTATTGATTGTAATATGTTGATGAGACCTTATATTATTGGTGTAACAGTAATGACGGGTGCTGGGTGCCTTCCACACACATTCTATACACACGATCTCACTTACAGGACAAAAACCCCCCTGTTCGGGGCAGTGTTTATAGCAATTATGAGCATGACCTCTGGTGACAGACTGTGCGCTTTCAAATGCTGGTCCTGCCACTTACTGCGTGTGATCCTCCTCTGTAAAACAGGGGTGATAATAGCCCGCCCTTCCCAGGGTGGCTGTGGGACTAAATGTGTTCCCCTGTTGGAAAGCCTTTAGCCCTGTGCCCAGTGCATCGTGAGTACTGTGGGGTGGTTCGTACTCGCTCTTGTTTTGTTCCACCGTGTGCAGCCTACACGAATCATTCGGGGGGTGCTTTTCACCAATGTGTAACAGCATTCTTCACCAACAACAATAAGCAACTCGTTGTTCTCTTAGGATACCAGATGGCCCAACCCTGGAGGCCGTGAATGCCTAGTGAGGATGTGGTTTATGAGAAAGCTTCTGGGGAAAACTCACTTGTGAGTGGACAACCCCAAAGGGAGGGTTTTCCCCCTCTGAGCAATGCTGACTTCGTCCCGGGGTAGGAGGGCATTCTCTACAAGCGACTGAAAACTTCTGAGGAGCCCCAGGATGGCACCTCGTTCCTGGGAGCCCCGCCCGGTCTGCTCACTGGGCCATCTCAGAAGTGCGGCGCTTGGCCCCGTGAGGCCATATTCTTTCAAGATGTTTGACCCTTGTCTCATTAGACCTGTCTCCCCGGTTCTCCCCCGGTGGCTCTTGATCTGCACCGGGAAGGGCTGAGGCAGGATCTTGAGGTGGCTGGCAGCGCTCTGGTAAAAAAATACCTGGAAACTGGAGAAGACCTCCTCACAGGGCACACGGCTGAGCGGGGCTGCTTCATAAGGGTATTCCTGAAAGCCAAAACCTCTTCCCTTGGCCCACCCTGGGGTGTTGTCAGGCCATCTCCTCCAGTGGATGAAGTCACACCTTTGGGTTGCAGCCACAGGTGAATTCTGTCAGGACACTCTGCCCACTGCTTCCAAACTGCTACCAGATCGGCCACTTCCCTTCCAGGAAGACAGCTAAGTTCACTGGTCCCGGCGTGCCTGCCTATATAATTGAAAGACCAGACCATCCTTAATTTAATCCAGTTTAATTCCATAAATATTCATTAAACACCTATATATGCTGTTAATCATTTATTTTCTTTCCTCTCGATCAGTCCCTGGGTACAGATTGTCATGAAATGAGAAAACCTGCAGAACCAAACTGCCTTAACTTCATTTGCTGATAAGCTTGGTCCTCCCCAAATTTATTGTGAAATGCCTATGATTTTTGCCTCATTCTAGAACTGCCATGTAGCTTGCTTTCTGGCTCTCACCTCTAGGGGTGGTAGGTTTGTGCTGGTGCCCGCACACAACTTTGTTTGGTTTACTCTAAAGTAAGGGGTGCTTGATTTTGAACCTTGACTAGGTCTGTTCTGGCTACAGTGGAGTCTGTGGTCCTTGCCCCTGACAGGAAGCAAGCCATGGATCCATCCTCTTCTTCAGGAGGTGGCCGTGGGTTGGGGAGGGGGAGGGTGGCCTTGTCCAAATTCGAGTAGGTAGTGAGTTGGTCTTTCAGCCTCCTGGATACCAACTTTGTCACATGAATATAGTTCGTTAACCAGCAGATGAAATTGTTCCGGAGCTCACAGGCAGGATGGTGAGCACGTGGGTATGGATGGACAAGGCAAGACTGGACATCTGTGCTTTTGTCTGCCTCCCTTCTCCTTCCATGGGGGGATGTCTTCTTCTCTGTCCTAGATGGTTCTGCTGGATTATTAATAATTGGGCCTCCTCCCTGGCTGTCTTAATCTGTCAGGCTGCTATAACAGAGAACCAGAGACTGGATGACTTACAAGCAAACAGACATTTACTTCTCACAGCACTGGAGGCTGGAAGGCTGAAGTCAGGGTGCCAGCGTGGTTGGGTTCCCGTGAAAACCCTCTTCTACACTGTAGACTGCCGATTTCTTGTACCCACATGGAACAGAAAACAGAGGCAAGCAAGCTCTCTCATGACTGTTATAAGGACACTCATCTCGTTCATGAGGCCTCTGCCCTCACAACCTCATCTCCTCCTGATTACCTTCCCAAAGCTCCACCTGATACTGTCATACTGGGCAGTAGGATTTCAGGATAAGAGTTTTAGGGGTACATGGATATTCAGCCCATTATGCTGACCCTGGGGGTAGGCTCATGACTGGGTTTGGTCAAATCCGGTATTCCTCTCCTCGGGGATTGGGCATGCAGCCCAAGTAAGTCAGCTGGATCTTTCCAGGGATACCAGGGTGTGGGCCCCGGGGGCAGGTTTAGGGCCTCTTGCTTTTGTATGTAGCAAAAGCCTGTGATTAGAGAGAAGGAGGCCAGTATACAAAACGAGACAGGTAAGCAGAACAAAGGGATGGAAAGAGTGGGAGAAATTAAAAAAAAAATATTGCTATTATTTGAGTTTCTGTACCTGAAAAAAACCCACCTTTAACTTCCCAGTTTATGAGCTACTAAATCTACTTCTCTACTTAAGGTTGCTCACTTTGGGTTTCTTTCGCTTGTGATGGAAAGATGACTGACTAACATAGAGGGTTTAGGGAGCAATACAACATTTAGCTACTCCTCCATGAACTACTTGGCTTTGGCAATGCGTTAACTAATCTACATCTCTTTCTTCACTTGTAAGTGGAGGTAGGTATGGCTAGAGTGGTGGGCACACAGCACCTCTGAGGAAATGTATGCAGAATATTAGGAATAATGGATGCGGAAAGTCGCTAACAGTAGAGGGATAGTGTTGGTTTTGACCTTATAAGACTGCCAATATTTGTCATTTTGGTCTTACAAAAGAAGCAGTTTTGTGTGGTTAAGCTAATAGCATTTCTAGTTTGCTGAGAAAGTAGAGCCACATTGTCAGTCCAAATTTGTTGAGGCCTACTACGCACAGGCCTGGTGCCAGAAGTTGTGAGGGAATTAAAGATGGAGAAGACCAGGTCCCCATTCTCAGGGAGACCACAGCCAGTGAAGGACACACAACTTAGTAAGAAACTATTGCTGTAGTGTTGACTTCATTCTGTAAACTAACGAAAAAGAATAGCATTGGTTTTATTTATTTATTTTTTTAAGATGTCATCTTTCTCAATGAAATGTGCCTTGTACAATCTAAGAAGCATCTAGATAGTGTCAAATTCAAAGAAGAGATCTGACACTGCACTTCCTATAACCTCTCTTTTTGCAGCTTCTCTCTTTGAATCCTTTTGGAGCTGTCACACTTCAGCCTGAAGAGTCAAGGATCAAGGAAAACGCTGAACACAAGAAGCCTTTTCAGTCATCTCCATGCCGATTCACCCTGTCTGCATGAGAATTTCCCCCTTTGTCCCTTTTGTCTGGGAGAGGACCAGCTTAAAATCTTATCTGTGCTGCATCAAATCCTGAATTTACATCAAGCAGAGGCTGAAGGGTCAGGGACTTAGCTGGAAAATAATGCAAAATTTGCTAGGACTTTAATTTGCCCATGTGTTAACTGTGGCCTCTGAGATGCCCGTTTGTGTCCATATTTCTTGGTTTCGATGTCTAGACATGGCGCGGCAGTGGGCTGAGATGGCTGACTCTAAGTGTCTTGGTTTTAAGGTGTTTGTCTGTTGACTCTCCTACACCTAAGGTGTACTTAAAACAGAGCCAGAGCCTTGCAATTTGCTGATCCCATGTAGAAAAACAATCACCCATCAAGGGCACAGTTCTTAACCTTCTTTGAGCAGCCATTTTGTTGACTTTCCTTTGCCAACTCCCTGGCGCCTGATGACTTCTACCCAGGAAGGGAGTGCTTCCCAGCTTTGAAGAAAACAGCCTTCTCTTCCTCCCTTCTTTATGTTAGGTCCTGCTCCCTCCTTTGACTTAAAGAATCACCCTCACGTGAAATAACTCGCTTTTTGCCAAATCTGTCCAGCCACGTAAGGGGGCTTGGGACTGCCTTGGTGAGCCTAGGAACAGGGGCCCTCATGTGTGTCCTGTGGGCTGATGGAGTCCAAATGCACGTGGGAAAGGCCATAGTCGTTAGCATGCAGCCCTGATGTTTATCTTTTGTAAACAAGAGAGCTGTTTTTCTTCTACGCATACATAAACACAACAGTTTAATGGAATCCAAGCTGTGGCCTGTGTGGCCACAGAGCTCTTCCGGCCCTGGAAACCCTCACGCTCGTGTACACACACGTGACAAGGGGCCATTCCCGTTGTTAAAGGAACTCGTGGCCCTTTATCGTGAATGTGTTGTGATTGGCAGGAATGCTGGCTGTTGTAAGTATCATATTGTTCCGAGCTAGAGAATATATTTTATTGCTAGTTCAATAGCATTTCACAGTTATTAAACTAGAGTCATTGTCCTGGGAAAATCCCAGAGGCTCAGAAACTTTGGGGTACCAGGAAAAAAAATACACAGGCACAAAAGCTGTCAGTTATCCCCCATTGTTCCAATGTGGCTGTCATACTCCGCCTGTGGTGTTGAAAATGTTTTGGGGGAAATGTTGAGAAAGTGGCTTTCTAAACATATCATTTATAGCCAATTTTTTTTTCATAAGTAAGGATTTATGGTACCACGTTCGATCACAGAATTTCTTTTGCAATGCTTAAAAATAAAAACTCCTAAGGAATGGCACACCTATGTAAAGCATGCAAATAAAAAAATGCTCACAGTATTAGCAGATATGGCCAAATAGCTCATAAACTCCAAGATAAATGCCTGCCTGAAATCATGGCTAGGCCCAGACAAGAGGATGCAAGCCCGAGATGCTTGGATGGGATCGGGGGAAACATGTATATTTCTCTGTGAGTAAGAGCTCCCCCAGCTTATCTAGCAGATAACAAGTCTGCCAGCTAGATGACCTAGTGCAACCGGCAGGTATTAGATGACACCTGAGAAACTTGCCAGGAAACAAAGACAGCCCCTTTGACCAACCTAAGTGCTCATAGGGGGAGACAGTGCAGGGCCTTGGTTGTTCTGTAGGGCTACTACAAAACCCCAAGAGGAGCACCTTGTCATATGTGGGTCACCCCAAGTAAGAAGCACTTCGGGTCTTTCGCAAACACCCAACTTCTTGGACATTTGGCTAGCACGTTGTTATTTCTCCTGACAGCCCCGAGCCAGCTCCTGTAGCTTTCACTCTCTTGAGCCCTTTGTGTTCTTTCTGTATTGTTCTCTGTTTCTTCTTCAGAGCAGAGTTTGTGAGGCCCCGAGGACCATGCCAGCACTTCAGTTGGCAGATGCACGGTTAATCTTCCGCCAAAAGGAAAGTGTATTATTTCTCTTCAAGTGTCTCTGGCAACGACTGGGCGTAGGCGGAAACTTGGGTTTATCTAAACAAGGACAGAAGATGTATGACTTCTCTTAGTACTTCTGGCCAACTCTTCTCTCATGATGGCACTCTATGTCTGGTTTCTAAGAATCTTCTATCTTTCTAGAAGTAATTGCCGCTTCAAAGGAAAATACTCTGGTCCCTGTTTAGAGGAACATGGCTGGATGGATATATACCCAAATGGTAGCATGGTTCTTTTCAGGGGATTTGGGCCATTTTTTTTTTATACCTGTCTGTATATTCTGAGTTTGTACTTACACCAAAGAATTGGTGGGAAGATATTTTGCTAATAGCCCTTTCCACAAGCATTGGGGTGATTTCTTAAGGGGTTACTTGTAAAATGAATGTGCCTCCAAAGAGGATATGAGCGTAAGGCCCGAGTCTGCTATTACACTAGGATATCACCTTCAGTAAGTCAGGTTTTCTCATGTAAGATAAGGACAATAACGTTCATGTGCAGAAACTGTGGTGAGACTCCAATGACGTGACGTATGGAGAAGACTTTGGTACAAGTGCTACCCTTACAGGAAGGATGACAATAGCCATCATTTGTTGGTTGAATAATCGATGGGGCAAATGTTGACCAAGGCATCTGCAACAAGGCAGTGTGAGTCCTGGTGACCTGAAACACGTGATAAGTTACTTTCATTTGCATGAATGCAAGAACCCTTCCTGGGAGCTTTCGAGCTTGTGCAAACAGTTTTATATTGTTAGTGCCAGCTTCCAGCATTGTTTTGTGAGAGGAAAGTGTGTGTATGTGTGTGTGTGTGTGTGTGTGTTAGTAACCAAAGTGCCCACGTGTACTATGCAGTGACATCAAACTACATTTAAAAGTAATCATCAAGGACCCCTATCACCCCACTCCCAACCGATTCAAGATTTTTCTCAAGACCATCTTATGTGGTGACAGACAGAAGAACAGTCTCTACAGAACAGTCAGCTGAGCCAAACAGCTAGTTGGTGACCCCAACAGCAGCGGTGTTTTCTTGCTTCTCTAGCAGAGGACAAAGTGGAAGACAGAGTTTGGCAGTGTGACCACAGACTGCCTTTTGAGGGCAGAGGCAGGTGAAAAAAAAACAGTGTGTATGTGGGAAGACCTTGACCGTCCCTGAAAACACTGCACACTCCTGGGTCTGGGCGATGACGCGCTGTCTATACCGGCGCAGAACCATGTTCCCTACAGCTCAGGTGCAGGAGGGACTGCTCATCGCTGGTCTGGACTGTCCAGCAGGGAAGGGGTTACGCGTAAGAGTGATCAAAGATTTAAACTGTCATGTCGACCGTAAGCTGGGAAACAGGCTGTTCAGGGGCCTTAATAAATCTGCCCTTGACTTATGGCCGAACCTCATTCAGCAGAAAATTATTTCTGCAGCATATTGAGTGCTGGGCTCTGATGGAGACCGAAATAAAAGCAAGGTGGAAATGGGGAGAAGAGAATGGAAATTCAATCCACATGTGGCGGGGAGGACTCTTCTGCAAATTCTTTCTCAGATGAAATAAGAAACAGAATGTGTAGGACTCTCAGAATATGGCACATTCCTTTTCCTAAAATGTCTTAGGGGAAGGAAACGAATGGCAAGGAGTGATGCTCAGGGAGAGACTCACATGGAGGCTGGGGAGCTAGAAGGAGAGAGAAAATCTTAGTGATTTGAGACATGATTATTCATCCATTCATGCATTGGTTTATCCAGACTCTACTGAGCCCTTACTATGAGTGAGACGCTGGATATGGAGATGAACATGATCTTGAGGAGTTCACTGCGCCTGAGATATATCCACACGTTCAATGTACACCTGAAATTTGTCCCCCACCAGCTCGGGTTCGAGCCAGCACGGTGGAGACGCTGTGCTGTCTTGAGGAGCAAAGGGCTACGGGAACCTTCTTTGAAGAAGACATGAGAATGGCAGGCAGATTTTAGGTATCACAGAAGGGTCAGCTCCTTTCCCTAGTACATTTCCCCAATTCAGTGTAAAGGATAGACTTTGCATTGATTTGAAAGTCTGATTAAAAAAAAAAAACAAAAAACAGACATTGCTTTTTTTTGAGGATATGTGATTTAAATCTTCTTGTTGCTTTGCCTTGTGGCATTTTAGAAAGAGAAGAAAGGGTTAAGGTTGGGGGAGTCTGCATTTTTCAGTCCAGTTCATAAAGGCACAAAGAATCCATGCAATCCCAGACCAGAGATAATTTGAATTCAAGAGACAATTTAGGAGGCAGGACGCATCTTTCTCTATCAGTTTTGAAGCTATTGGGAAAAACTCAAGAAAATAATGAAAGCTTTTTCTCTTGTAAATAATTTATTCGCTGTTTGTTTGTTTGTTTTTTCTCCCTATACTTTCATTCCCAGAGCTGTAATGAGTTTTAGGAACATAAGGTGTCAGATATTGGCTTGTTACTCTTGTTGAGATCTCCAAATTCATGACCCCTCCGGGCATTTGAGGCGCAGATAATATGTAATTTACAGAGATCTGCAGCTTTTGTATTCTCTTCCTTCCAACTTTTGGAGTTTTTTGTTCTAAGGGATGATTTGTTTCTCTGTAGTGGAACCAGCCACATTTCCAGAAGTTTGAACATTGGACCTGACACTCCGTGGTATCCCGAGGTTTAGCAGAAACTTGGTAATGAGTCTCCATACTTCTGTGAGCTGGGCTTGTGGATCCTTCCTGTCTAGGGGAGGAGAGGGACCAAGGCAGAACCAGCTGTTTGTCTTAAGGCCTTGAGGTGAAGGCTCCTGTGGAAAAATAAAGATTTTCATCTGTTCGCAAGCATGGTGCTTGGTTGAACCGGAGTTAAGGGTATGGTGGGCAGAAAGGGAGGAATTATGCTTGTGTTCCTCTCTCAGTGCTTTGGAGAACAAGGATATGGTTAGCCCAGGGGTGTTTCCATGAAAGACTGGACGATAAGTTAATAGCTGGGTGAACCATCCAACATGAAACACCCCAGGGCAATTTGTCCCCAGTAAAGACTGTAAGTGCCCGGAGGCAGAAGCTGTGCAAATGATCTTTTCTGAGTTTCCTGTATCTGTATCTGTATCCGAATTCCTATCCCTCTCTCCATCTGATTTTCATCCCTCTTTCTCTTCTGAAAAAGGATTGTTGAACTCCGAGAGGCCCAAAGGGGTGAGGGATTGTGGTTGGCTCTCCCAGGTAAACCTGGATAGAGCCTTGAGGTTGCAGATCCAGAGGGGCTGATGAAACCAACTGTTGCCAAGAAGAATGAGTGATAAGCTTCTCTCGCCATGTTACGTATGGAGTGATGTATTTTATTGCTTGAAGAATGTTATTCATAAACCCAATTTAATATCTTCTTACGTGTGCAGTTTTTTAACCCTACTGTCTGTTTAGCTATACAAGTAAACTTCATTCTCACAGGGCATCCTGGTGAAGAATCTAATACATGTGGATGTTCAGAACCTTTTTACTACTTCACCCCCCCACCCCCACCCCACTGTGTTCCTGGTTTTCCCCACTAGTGCAAGAGAATAATACACCGCTTTTACTTCCTGCATGGTGTGTAAATACTGAGAGGATCCCCTCTTCACCCTATCCCCCTGAAGTCTTAAAGTTCTCTGTGAAGCTTCTATAGAAGTAAAAATAATGATAGTTTAATATTTTTTCCGTTATAATTTGACCACTTTAATTTAGAACCAGAAACAAAGTTGTAGACATTGGATGGTCTCATGAACGGTGTTTAAGTTACAGGTTCTACGTTAATTCATGACCAATGACCACATTCCTGTTGTCTCCCTTGGAGGCCATTTATCTCTTTTTGCCCCAATCCCGAGTTCTTGGAAGACGTTTCTCTCTCTGCTTCAAAGATAATTGCTAGCATCTTGAGCAGGGGTCAGGGTGGCTGAAGCCCCCTTGGGCTTCCCTTTTTTCCCCTCTGGCTTCCCTTTTCTTACCTAGACCAAAGTCCTTCTCTTTCCACTTGAATTCAGAGAGTTCATGCTGGACAAAGGGGTTGCAGAGCTCAGAGGGAACTTCTGACAAATATCTTGGTGTGAGGGGTGAGTAGGAGGTGGGAGAAGCTAAAGGGAAAAAGGAGAGGGAGAGGTGCAGGCGATGGGGAGGAGGGTTTGCTCTTCAATTCTTTTTAGCATTCCTGCTTGGGCAGGAAACAAAGACACCCAAAACACTCAAAAAAAAAGGAAAGCAATGGAACTCAAACAAAGCTGGTAAATTAGAAGAGCCGGTGTCAGGCTGGTGGGTCTTCTTCTGAGGGTGGATGGAAACCACGGCCCCCCCGCCCCCCCCCCCCCAAATCTTGATTCAAGCTCTGGAGAAAAGGAAAAGAAAGGAATGTGCCCAACGACTTTTTTCCCAAACGCAAGCTTATTTTTTAGCTTGCTGTATCTAAGATTGAAACATCGCCAAATAATTGCAGGGAAAATATTTGGTTAGGTTTCAAAAGACTGTTTGGAGAAACTGACAAGTCGTAAAATGGAATATTTGGGATGACCTTCTGGGAAAGATAAACTTCAGAACTGGAAAGGTGCACCCTATAGGCCCGAGAGAACAGAAAGACAGGGGCGCTTGGTATTTTGGGTATTTTGTATCTGTGAGGATGAGAGTTCGGGTGTCTAAGCAGTAGTTAATTTGCAGCGTTTAGAGTTGTGAATGTCCTTGATGTGGCTTCCAGGAAGGAGTCTGACGTTAGTCTCTTATGCAAAGTGGTGTCTTATAATAGAACAAAAAGCAAATAGCCTCTGGTTATGGCATCCGAAATCCCGAGTTCTGCATCAGGCATCCATCTCATGTCTAGTGAACTGTAGAAATAAAATTGGAGGGAATTTGGCCTTCAGGTTATAGGGCTGGAAAACGCTTTGAGAGGCCTTCTGGTTGGATTACTTCTAAACCCGCCCTGACAGATGAAAATTTATCTTATTTTTAAATGTTCCCCAGAGGAAGAGTGTCCACCAACTCTCTTAGTAACTCGTTCCAGTTCTTAACGACCTCCACATTCAGGAAATTCCTTCCTCTGTCTTACCTAAACTTGATCTGCTCCAACTTAAGTCCATTTTCTTTTGACCTGCCCCAAAGTAAAAGGAGAAAAGAGGTCATCCCCTTGTATAAACAAACTTTCTCATAACTAAAAATTTCGATTTTTAAAATCTAAAAAGTTCTGTATCTCCTCTTCTTGATCATGTCAAATCTCCCTCTGTTGCCTGGAGACTTGGCTGTGCGCTGGAGGAAAAGAGAAAACATGGCAATGCATTCCTTCTTTCCTTTCTGTGGCCTTCCTGTGCCAGAGCTAATGTCAGAGGCTAAATGGACTGATAAGGTAGAAGTTTAACATTTTTCTTGTCTACATAATATTTGTTTTCAAGGTCAAGTTTTCTCATACATGAGGTCTGTGGACATTTTAGAGGGGTACATATCTTTAGTTTTTGGAGGAGGAAAAAGGAAGTATGATAGTACATCAATCCAGTATACTAAGATTCATGAAGTATAATACAAGGGTTTTTGTGATGGTGGCTTTTAGTTAAGAAAAAAAATCTACTTTCTCCCATGGGGTCCTTCTACCAGGGATAGGCATTTCACAAATTATCCTTCCAGCTCTGCCTAATTTATTTTTGAAATTTTCCATGTATCCATTACTATTCCTTGGGTCAAACTACTGATCTTCCCCTTGTTCCTGGTGGTAAAATCCTAGAACCAAACTAGATGTTGCTGTTGCCAAAACTTAACTTAAATACTACCAGGGCAGGGCAAAGTCTTGCCTTTTTTTTTTTGGACATCAGCACTGTCAACTAAATAAACTAATGTACCTTTTATGATTGACTTTTGCATGAAACTAGACCTGTTTCTTTTCTGTTTGCACAGAGTTTCCAACAAATTTAGATATTCAAGGTTAGGGGAATCTGAGATGACTTTATTATAACTTGCATTTCTAATTTCTAAAAACTCCAAAACCAATTTGAAGCATTCTTAGTTTCCCTTATAGTTTTCAACATATGCTTATGAGGGCGTTAAATAGGGAACAGGGGCTTTAAAAAACCTATTGGTATTTTTATGACTCACATGTTTACTCTTACTTGTGTCTTAGCAACAGATCATAGAAGCAGCCAGGGTGAGTTGCTTGTCAATCATTATGAAGAATGAGTTCAGAGCAAACCAGGGGACAGTGCCGGTCCGGAGAGGGAGTCCCAGAGCTCTCTAGGACTCCACATGTGTCCTCTGGGATTCCATATATTTGCTTATTCTTGTTCTTATTTATTAAGGGGTGCCATGTCAGGCCAGACAGTAAGCACCAGGGTTATAGCAGAGAATTAAAAGAGATAAAATCACTGCCCTCAGATAACCTACACTGAGTTTGGTTTTATACATTTATCTCCCACAACACCAAATAGATTTGAAAATTTTACCTTTCAGAGTGTATCTCTTGTTTTATAGCCATGAGAAACTTCTAATAATACAGAGAATGCTTTCTGGGTTATAATGTTAAATGAAAAAAGGATACAAAGTTGTATGTATGCATTCTAAGTTAAAACTCAAAACAATGAAGCCATCTCTTTAAACACACACACACACACACACACACACGCACACACAAAGATTACAATAAATAGGCATACAGAAAAGATTTTTTAAAAAGTACAACATAATGTTAATGGTTTTTGTCTTTGGATGGCAGGATGACAGGTAATTCTGCTTTGTACTTTTCTCCATTTATCTTTTTGTTTTTTTTTGTAGTAATCACATATTACTTTTAAAAGAATGACACATGTCCATTTAAAAAAATATTCTCTTGAATCTCTAGAGCCTTTAAGATTTTGCAGATTCTCAAGGTGCCTGGGTGCCTCATTCAGTTTAGCATCTAGCTTTGGCTCAAGTCATGATCCCAGAGTCTGGGGATCAAGCCTGAGGAGTCTCCTTGCTCAGCAGAGAGCCTGCTTCTCCCTCTGCCCTCCCCTGTTGTGGGCTCCTCATCTGCCTCTCTCTCCTTCTCAAATCAAATCCTTAAAAAAAAAAAAAAAAAAAAAAGATTTTGCTGAGTCTCTCATTAAAATGCATATGGGGATGTTGGTCCCTAAGCCACTGTCAGCGAAGACCTGAAAGACAAGCACCTGGGGAAAAGAGGTGGCACTGACAGAGGAACATGGGAAGGAAGCAAAATCAAATTTCAATTGCACACACTTTCCCCACTCCCAGAGAGCTACATTCTGGACACTCTTATGGTCTAGAGGGCACAGGTGTTTTTTCACTTGGGGGTAGAAGGAAGAAATTAACATTTAATAAGCACACCAGGCATTGTACATTCAGTCTCATCTTATGAGTAAGGAAACTGAACTTGGGAGGCATTTTGGAGTTGCTTAAATAAAGTAAGATGAGACATCAAGATTCAAATACAGCTCTGCCTGGCCGGACAGAGATCATCTGCTTTTCCAGAACTCCCAGAAATGCCCCTTAGACCACAGGGGCAGAGCTTCCCAATGTTCTGGGTGGGGTTTAGGTTTGGCAACTATGGCCTTGAGTAGTCAGAGTAGTCCTGATTTAGAAGAAAGAAATTATATTATTTTTAAGAAAGATTGTTTTAAAAATATGTAACCAAATGGACTATAATTTTGGTAGATTTTGTCAGAATTTTTTTCTATCAACTCATTCATAAATCAGAAAAATACTGGTGTGACATCACCAAGATGGTGGCATTATGAGAATTCCAGATGGAGAAGAAAAAGAGAAAGAAACAGAAAGCATATTTAAAGCAATAATGGCAAAAACATCCTAAACATGGGGAGAGAAATGGACATCCAAATTTGTGAGGCCCAAAGGATTGTAAGTAGGTTGAATCCAAATTGAGCTATACTGAAACACATTATAATTAAATTGACCAAAGTCAAAGACATAGGGAGCATCTGGGTGGCTCAGTTGGTTAAACGTCCAGCTCTTGGTTTTGACTCAGAAAGTGGGATTGAGCCCCAAGTTGGGCTCCATGCTCAGCATGGAGTCTGCCTGAGATTCTTTCCCCTCCCTTGTGGGGTTCAATCCTGGAAACCAAGGATCATGACAGCCACTTAACCGACTGAGCCACCCAGGCACCCTAACAGAGAAAGAATTTTAAGAGCAGCAAGAGCAGAGAAAGAAGTTACATATAAGGGAACTCCCCCACAAGACAGCAGATTTCTCAACACAAACTTTTCATGTCAGAAGAAAATGGGATGACATGTTCAAAATATTAAAAGAAAGGAAATATATATTTTTATTTTTTATTTTTTATAAACATATATTTTTATCCCCAGGGGTACAGGTCTGTGAATCACCAGGTTTACACACTTCACAGCACTCACCAAAGCATATACCCTCCCCAATGTCCATAATCCCACCCCCTTCTCCCAACCTCCCTCCCCCCAGCAACCCTCAGTTTGTTTTGTGAGATTAAGAGTCACTTATGGTTTGTCTCCCTCCCAATTCCATCTTGTTTCATTGATTCTTCTTCTACCCACTTAAGCCCCCATGTTGCATCACCACTTCCTCATATCAGGGAGATCATATGATAGTTGTCTTTCTCTGCTTGACTTATTTCGCTAAGCATGATACGCTCTAGTTCCATCCATGTTGTCGCAAATGGCAAGATTTCATTTCTTTTGATGGCTGCATAGTATTCCATTGTGTATATATATCACATCTTCTTGATCCATTCATCTGTTGATGGACATCTAGGTTCTTTCCATAGTTTGGCTATTGTGGACATTGCTGCTATAAACATTCGGGTGCACGTGCCCCTTTGGATCACTACGTTTGTATCTTTAGGGTAAATACCCAGTAGTGCAATTGCTGGGTCATAGGGCAGTTCTATTTTCAACATAAAGAAAGGAAATATTAACCAAGACATTCTATACCTGATAAAGCTGCCCTTTCAAAAACAAAGGAGTGATAAAGACTTTTCTGAACAAACACTGAGGAAGATCATTACCGCCAGACTTGCCTTACCAGAAATGTTAAAGGGAGCTCTTTGAGCAGAAGTAAATGAACACTAACTAACAAAATAAAAACCCAAAACACAGTGTAAATATTATTGGTAATGGTAAATATAATCATAGTTAGGTTCTGTCATATGGTCATGGGCTGCATAACTCATAACTGTAGTTTGAAAGTTAAGAAAATGAATGTAGCAAAACCAACCATGAATATAATAATCTCTTATTAAAAAACTCATGAATTGTAATAGCAATAACCTAAAATGTGAGGGGAAGAAGTAAAAGCGTAACTATTTGAATTCTGTCGAAGTTAAGTGTTATTTTAAAAGAAAGCGTTATAGTTTAAGATATCTTATATTTGCCTCATGATAACCACAAAGGAAAATCTTGTAGTAATTACACAAAAGAACATGATATAGAAGTTAAAGCATACTGGTACCAAAGATATAAAACAGAAAAAAGAGAGCAGGTGTGAGAGATCTACAGAACAACCAGAAAACAATTAGCAAAATGACAATAGTTAAGTCCTTACCTATTAATAATTTCTTTAAATGCAAATGGATTAACTTCTCCAATCAAAAGCCATAGAATGGCTGAACAGGTTAAAAAAATGTTCCAACAATATGTTGCCTACAAGATCTTCACATTAACCTTAAAGACACACATAGACTGAACGTGAAGGGATTGGGAAGACATTTGCTGAGTGGCAACTGATACCGCAGAAATCCAAGGCATCATATCATGAGAGACTATGGACTCTGAAAAACAATCTGAGGGGTTTGAAGTGGCGGGGGTGTGGGAGGTTGGGGTACCAGGTGGTGGGTATTATAGAGGGCACGGATTGCATGGAGCACTGGGTGTGGTGAAAATATAATGAATACTGTTTTTCTGAAAATAAATAAATTGAAAAAATTTTTAAAAAATAAAAGATAAAAAAACACATTGCTATGAAAAAAAGATACTACTACGAACAACTATTCACCAACAAACTGGACAACCTAGAAGATATTCAAAAATTCTTAGAAATGTACAACTTTCCAAGACCAAGTCAAGAAAAAATAGAAAATCAGAACAGAACAATTACTAGCAAGATTGAATCAGTGATCAGAATCTCCCAACAAAGAAAAGCCTGAGACCAGATGGCCTCACTGATGAATTTTACCAAACTTTCAAAAAAGAATTAACACTAATCCTTCTTCAACATTACCAAAAATTCAAAAAGGAGCAAACACTCCCAAGCTCATTTTATAAGGTCAGTATTATTCTGATACCAAAACTGGAAAAGGACATTACTAGAAAAGAGAACTACAGGCCAATATCCCTGATGAATGAGATGCAAAAATTCTTAGGGAAATCCTAGCACATTAAAAGGGTCATTCAATGTGAACAAATGTGATTTATCCCTGGGATGCAAGAACAGTTCAATATTGCAAACCAATCAATGTGATATATCAGAATAATAAAATAAGAGAAGAGAATGATATAATCATATATATGTAATATTGCAATCTGAGTTCAAGATTTGTGCTGAAAGTCTCTTATTTCTTGCAGTCCTCATATGGCCACAGAATCTCTAGGGCTGACTGGGTTGTGAGTTTAATCAGAATTCTTGTAAGCTCGAGAAGTACTTTCCTAAGGTTTGTCTTTGAAGGACTAGAGGCTGTAGAATGAACGAGCTAGCATTTTGTTCACTCTTTCCTTTCTCAGCTTTAGGCCTTAGAGGTTACTGATCACCGTTTAGGAGATTCTCTGACTTACCATGAGAGAGACGGTAGAGTCAAGAAAGTTAGAGTTAATCTGGTTCCGTATTCAAACAGCCAGAGATCACACAGCATTGGGAGATTTGTAAACTACTGCACTTCCGACTTGGGGATCCAAATAAAATAGTTGTTTTGCACACTCAGCCTCGGTCACTCAGGAA
Source organism: Mustela nivalis (assembly GCF_964662115.1). Lineage (NCBI taxonomy): Eukaryota > Metazoa > Chordata > Mammalia > Carnivora > Mustelidae > Mustela > Mustela nivalis. The sequence goes on from NC_139031.1 coordinate 47,841,803, forward strand.
ACCAGGGTTCCAGAACCCCTTTTCAACTCCTGTTGGAACATCTGAAACCACCATAACATCAAACATTTGGATAGGAGTTAAGGAAGGAGCAGAAGCTGCTCGGGTGATTTTTTTTTTTTTTTCTTTTCCTTTTTTAAAATAAGGAAACACAATCAAACTTTTGCATAAATATATGATAAAGTTCCATGGCTCAGCTTTAATGATAGCATGAACTCTAAGTAAACATGGATGAAATACAACTTGTCAGCACAAAAATACCGCCTGTCATAGTCATTTGTGTATAAAATATGACCTGCAGGTTTGGACCATATGGTTACACGAGTTCTAATTTACGTGGCATCTTCTTAAGTCAGCAGAATGCGTCCCGGCCTGCCTGTGGGAGGCGGCGTCAGCACCTCACCCAGCGAAGTGGAAAGGGCTCCCAGGGGCTTCGGTCAGTCTTGGCTGCTAGAGTAGAGATTGGAGATTTGCAAGGCCCATGGTCCCTGCCCAGGCCCCCGAGGGCCTCCCTTGCGATGCCATGGCTGTCCCCACAATCAGCCCACAGAGTTGGACATGCGAAATTGAAGTCTTACACAGCTTGTGACTTAGGCGTTCCTTCTGTTCCCACTGGTGGGGGGTAGGGGGTAACACAAGCCCCTCTAGGTGCAGTGGGCAGAGAGGACATTTGGATGCCATTTTAAAGCAATGTTTAATGACGTGAGAAAACGCATTTGTAGCGTTGTGCTTCGTGGCACATACAAGTGAGCCCAGAAGTGCACAATGGACACATTCTGCGATTTAGACATGAATGGGAACAGCCAAGGAAATGCCAGGAAAATAAAAATCAGACTCTTGAAAGCTAAGCTGAGCCAGAAACAGATGTACTTTTGGCTACTTATAAAAGAACTTCTTCTGTCTTCTCCTCCTGTTCCCCTCAAGCTGTGTCCTCTCACTATCTTAAGATGACCTTTCCAGGAGGGCTCCCTGAGATGCTTTCAGTTAACTGGTTGGAGCAAGCGACTCTTGACCTTTCTGCAAATACGCAGGGAGCCCCGGGGTTCTCTGGCTGCCCTCTGGGTGGTCCCTGAAGACATGGTTGCAGATGTCTGCTCCTGATAAGTCTGGAGACCCATCCTGGGCTCTGGGGGAGGCCGCTGGAGCAGCTGTGCTAAGTGCCGGGCCCCAGAGCAGCTGCTCATGCTGGGACACGGAGGGCTGCAGCTCGGGCTTTCTGGTTTTCTGTGTTTTTGGCAGGTGTGGGGGAGGTTGCTCTGGCTTTTTGTGGGATTTCTTTTCCCCTGCCACTGTCAGCTGACAATAAAATCTTTCTGGTGTTGACATTCTGCTAAAGGACACTATCAACACTAAGACCAAAAATAAGGCTTATTCAGTCCAAGTAAGTCTCAAAGCCAAGGTTGTGATTCACATCGCTTTGAAGAATATATAGAGCCGCCTTCTTAGGGAGAGATCACTGACCAAGCACACGTGTAACACAGAAGATCTCTAAATCATTGCTTTGGTTGCCAAAGCATGAGGAGACCCCATGTTTAATGAGTCCCTGGTAAGTATCAGGTAGGACCCCAGCACTTTCCAGGACATGTGGCCTCGTACAGTGCTCACCACCACACTGTGAAGCTGGTAGGATTGCTCCTGTTTTCAGGATGAGAAACTGAAGTTCACAGAGTGAACCCAGAGTGATCACAGAGTGAACCCAGAGTGATCACAGAGTGAACACCCCCCAAGTGTGCCCTTGGGCCCAGAGCTGATACACGGGTGAGCCAAGGGACCCAATTTGTCTGAATCTCAATCCTGCCTTCTTTCTCTCGTACCAGCCTAATAACAGCTGGGCCAAGGGGCTAGGAGGCTGTTGTTTAAAATTAAGAATGTGTTCTTCATTTCCAGTAACAAGCTGGAATTCAGCTACTGTGACCTGAGATGCGGTATTCCTACCTGGGAGTTTTTCTGCACAAAGAAGTTCATTTTGTTTTGTCCCTTTAGAGGGACCCTCTTTCTGTTTGTTTGCTCACTTGTGTCAAATCCCCCTGAAACATATAGATTTTGTCTTTGGATTTCATCTAGCCCTTTTACTGATTGTCGCTCTGTTCTTTGCTGCGCACAGATTTCTTGTTCTTGATCTTCTCCTTCTGGTTGTTTGGATTATGTGTCTTAGCTACTGTTCTCTCTCTGCCTTCCTCCCAGGAACCTGATTTGGCCTTCTTCTTTGGGTGCTGACACCGTCCCTGCCCCCAGAGGTCAGAAGTGCCTGTGCGGAGTGCCTGGTTCTCGAGGCAGCCGCTAGCTTCCCGCCTCCTTGGGCAGCCCTTTCCCTGCACCATGGCTTGAGTGCAATGATTTGTTTGTGCATGGAAATACCCTGACAGTATAATACACGCTTCTGTTTCTCAAGGAGGGATATTAAAATTATTATAATATGGTGGAGCAAGGTCATAATATGGCCAGGCCATAGAGAAGGTCAAGTCCAAGAGCCTCTTGACATTTCTGCTACTTTGTTTTACCTCTGCTTCTGCAGATAATATCTTGTCTTTCTGCTATCAGTGTAACTTTTCATGTGCAGTTGTCTTAGTCAAACTTGAAGGTACTTTTTATCACTCCTGAGGTAGGAAGCCCATGGGCTTTTGATAAGTCTCTCGGTTTTTAAGGAGACCTCCTTGGCTACTTACCTCTCTTACTCTCTGTTCAACATGATTAAGGTTGCCTAAAGTGGGTGGTTTGTTATCAATGAAAAATCCTGCCTTGAGGAATATAATACCCACGGCTCTTAAACTTTCTGCCAACTCTAAGTACTTTATTATTTTCTTTTCTCAACCATCCAGTATTTTGAAAGATTTGATCAGCAAATTGCATTTGTTTCCCCGCTATTCTATTCATTTCCCAAAAACACATAGTCATGCAGTGGCAGAATGAGATTCCAACCCTGGTCTGTCTGTTAACTAAAACCTGAACTCTTGGCGCCTTTGCTGTAGGTCAAATTGAGACAGCACTGGGTTGAACCATACGCGATTATCAGCGTTCCACTCTTTTCTGACCTACAAAAATGGCAGTGGCACAAGGACCCACCAAACAATATTGTTAGACTTAATGAATATCATTTTAGACAAACCAAGGCTTTATATGTCAACTGGCCTAGGCAGATTTATCTTGGAAAACATACAACTTCTGGGAAGACTTTTGTAGTCACTGCAGGAACTCGAACACTGCATTCCCTGCCATGCACACTTACCTTCCTCTCCCATATTCCGCTCAACCTGTAGACTTCAACAGACTCCTTGGGACTGGAGACACTAGCTTTGAAACGCTAAATAAGGTGTATAAAACACATCCTCCTTGATTTTTTTTTTTAAGCTTAGTACTCACACATAATTAGTATTCAAATAGGGAATTTTTCACTTACACATTGTCTAGTTCTTTATCCTTAGTCACGTAGTAAAGCGGAAACCTTGAAGAAGAAAGAGAGAGCGTAACATTGGAGGGAAAAAGCCTCATGGCTTGGATGTGTGTACACTCTGAGTGAAGACTGAGATGGCTTATTATTTCTACCTCTATGAAGGCTTCCCATGTAGGAGCCATTCATCATCATCATCACCAAAATAGCTGATATTAGTTTTAGTATTAGTATTAGTATTAGTATTAGTATTCTAGCCTACAAAGAATTCTTGCATACCTTGGATTCTCCTAACATTCCTGTGAGACAGATATTATTAGTTCCTTATTTTTCAGATAAGGAAATTGAGAGAAGCTCAAAGTCATGGTAGTGGCATCTTTGAAACTGCAACAGAGCTGTCCAATAGCACCTTCTGCAATGATGGAAATGTTCTGTATCTGCACTGTTCAATAGGGTGGCCACTGGCCACACGTGGCTAAATGTAACTGAATTCTAAGTTGGAATAGCCACATGTGCCCTAGTAGCGCACCTCTAAAACCTGCATTCGTGTCCTTGCCATGTCTTCTCCATTTGGGACAGGGATTCTGAAGAGAGAGGAAAAAGAAGGAACATAAACTCTAGCATCTGATTTGATAGATATAACGCTTTTCCACCGCTGACAGGAATTGCAAGAGGTTGCACGTGAATCTTACCCAATTTCCTAGTGTGAAACCTGCTAGACCCTATGATATTCTGATTTGTTTGGGAGTCTTAAACTGTATTGTACCCCATACCCCTCCAGGACAGGCTAGAACCAAACTCTCCCAGTTTCTTTCTAGCCATATGGTCTTAGGACAAACATGACTAATTCCTGCTCTGTTTGGTCTGACTCTTGTTAATCTGCCAAATGGTTGGTACCCTGTATAAAGCAGCTTTCATCCAGAGATTCTCATTAGCATGTGAAATTAGTCTAAGCCTAAACTCCATTTTGCCAAATCCCCTGTCAATCTGCTTTTGAGATAAAGTCTGTTCACAATAGAGGTTTTGTTTCTTGAGTGTCAGGCTATCTTCCATGAGATCAGATCATTTGCTTTAGAAATTAAAAAAAAAAAAGAATTAAAAAAAAATTTTTAGATACATAACACTATTTGCAGCAGCCTAAATTATGGTAGAATTATATAAATATTTAAAAGCTTTATGTCTGCTAGAGAGAAAAAATATATCTTCCATTGCCCAACAAATGAATTCCTTATAGCTTCATAAAAAACAAGTTTAAATTTTAATTTTGTTAAATTTCACTTTATCCATTGATGCATCTAATTATTCCCTTGTCACTAAAATCTCTCAACATTGCCAAGAAACCTTGCTTTTTTACACTCTTTTATCAGTAGTTATAAGTAATACAAAGGATCAGAAGTGGAGAGATTAAGAAAAAAATTAAAAAATAAAGTTATATCAAGGAGGTTAGGGGTGTATATGTGGTTCCCCTAAAATTTGTGGTTTATTTCTTTCAAAATTATTTTTATTAGTTTTTACAAAACAATCCATACGGACCAGAAAAGATAGAAAACTCAGAAACAGTTACCCCAAGACTTTCTTAGGAGTAAAAGTTTTTTAAAGAAAGTAGTTGTGTGGTTTTTTGTTTTTGTTTGTTTGATTTTTTTTTTTTTAACTGATACAAGGTGGCCAACTCTTTATTTGGCCAAATAAAGAAAATTTTTAGAGAGAAAGAAAACGAACATGAACATTTTCTATCATCATCATTTCTTAGAAGAAAGGATTTTATAGTACTAAAAAAAAAAGAAGGAAACAGCCTCAGAAGGGAGAATAACCACTTAGAGTAAAGCCTTCTAAGGCCTTTGCAATGTTTCCTTTTCCTCCTCTCGACCCAGACCTGGGAATGTCTTGCTGGAAGGAAGGCATTTGCAGAGAAGATATTGGTCCACCTTGCAGACTGTTCAACGATTTCATTGCACTTTATGGGAATAGTGATGACTGTCTGACAGAGGTCTGCATTTCCATTAGTATCTCCTGCCCCTCTCTGACTTGTCTCTCTCTCCCTTTCTAGCATGTTTGCAAAACCTGCCCAAAGGACAAGCCTACAGGAGATAGTATGACAAGCCATACTGTCAGTACAATCTTTAGAAACTCTTGAGTCACATCCGTTTTTCCCATCTTGTTGACTCTCTTTAAAAATTATTTATTAGTTCAACCAAAACAAGATGGGAGATAGCTTGAATAGGAAACGTGTGCCCTAGTTTCCTCTGTCCCAGCCAAGATGTCACCAAGCCATTGGGAAGAATTAATGGTCTACTAGTCAAGAGCTTGGGTTTCGGAGCCCACTTCTCTTGGCACGTCCATTTACCAGCTTGGTGATGTTCTGAGTGTCGGTTTTCCCATCTGTACAATGGGGATACCTATGTCTTCCCACCTCTTGAAGCTGTCGTGAGGATAAGCTGTCAGTTGGTTAGCCCAGATCTGGGCCGTGGTCAGGGCGCAGAGAATGGCAGCTGCTGGTATTTTATCTTCAGGACACTGGGCGCTGGGTGGAAGGTAAAGGAGCTTTTGTGTTTCTCATTGTTCGGGGTGCATTGTCACTGCTCACTAAGTATCAATCCTAATCATCATAGAAAGTGGGTGCCTGCTTTTTGGAAAGGGCACGGAGGGTCTGTGCGGGGCAAATGTCAGCCTCTTTGATGTGCTGCTGGGTCATAGCTAGCTTCTTAGAAATGCCAGCTGAATGTTGATGTTCTCTGAGGTGCAGAATCCAAGAGGGAGAAGTTGAGAGAAAGCTCCAGTGTGGGTGGGACTCCCTGCAGCAAAGCAGTCCCAGGAATGCAGGGGGCTGGCGCCCAAGTCATCAATCCTTTGTGAAGGGGCCCAAGACCGCAGATGCTGCCTGGGAGGGCTGAGCTCTCTGAGAAGACAAGTTCTAGGAAAAAGTTTGTCACTTGGGGGAGAGTAAATATACTTGTATTTCTTCATCTTTATTCTGATTTTGTTTTTACTGACAGGTCAGTGGTGGGCTGGGGGAGATGGAGTGGGCCACAGAAGGACAGAAAAACTCCTCCACGAATCTACGAGGCTAAAGCAGCTCACGTTCCAAACGAGGATTATATATTTTTCTGTCCACTGAAACTGGCTGGGTTTTCGTTGGAGGGTTTTTGGTTAATGGGAGAAGAGGTTTTTTTTTTTTTTTTTTTCTGCTGCAGATAACGTTTTCTTTTTTCTTGGCTATTCCTCTCACAAGGAAAGAACCCTTGACAGCTTGTGGAGTGTCAGATGGTATTGTCTGAATCCAGAAGTCATTTAGCTTGACTAAAATATTGGGGCTTTAACTTTGGCAAATTATTTAACTCCCCTAAGCTTCCCTTTTCCCATCTCTCGAGTCAGGATAATAATAATACCTCGCTTCTAAGGCATTTGAGAGGAACAAACATGACGACGCTTGCAAAAAACCTGAGCACTCTGCCTGAGCAGGGTCAGCCCCGAGGAAGTGTCAGGGGACAGTGTAGTTGCGGTGGGACAGGTAGAACCAGGATCCATGGGTCACAATTCATGTCACAGATTTCTTCCCCTGAGAACTTGTGGGCGCCTGTCTCCCCCAGCCCCCCTGCACCAATGAGAGTCAAAACTAGGGTTGATGGTAAGAGGAATCATTGCTTCTCCTGAACACTGTCTTAAAAGAGCCATGTGTTTTCAACACACTTTAAGGTGACATGTTGACTTGAGATTTATTTATGACAAAAGGATACTAGATGAAGCCATGAGAAATATGTTATTGGAATGCAATCCAGTTGGACAGAATGGAAGCTTTCTTGTGTGTTCTTTCTGTCCCCTTCCCCCGCCTCCTCCTCACCCCCGTGTAGGTCCTTGTCTTTTTTGCCTCCAGCTCAACCCACTGTTATTTGAACACTTCTACCCTTCTGCCTCCCAGTATTGGGGTCTCAGTGCCCCCTTTGCTCCCTCTGCTCTTCTAAGGGTTAAGTCATGCTTTATTTGGAACTTCGGGCTACATAAGCCCCCTTCTCCCACAGCGGTTGGAACTGCCAGTACAATGACACAAAGGCGCTCAAAGACTGTAAACACTCAAGAAAACAGCCTGTCAGTAAGTGGTGCCTTTTCGAGTTCTCTGAGTGTTCTCTAAGATTGTGTTGCCTCTTCCACATTTTCACTTTTGTGATAAACACTTATTAAATGGGTGGTTAGGCTTGGAGCTGCCATGGAGTTTGTGCATTGACTTTTGTTTTTCCTGTTTAAAGCCAACTGTTCTACTGTGGGGACAAAGCGTATGCCTTTCAATCTGCTGAGTAGTATTCTGTCTTCCAGAGGCCTCCCAAATCTGGCCGCCTATCAGAAGAAACTGGGGGCCGTGGTTTTCAAACAATTCTGGACCTTGCCCTTGAAGATAATTCAGTGGCTCTGGACTGGGGCCTAGAGGTTTTCATTGTTATCATCTATCCTGGGAGATGCTGATGGAATCAGCTCAAGGACCAGCATTTAGGAATTGCTCTATCAGTGATAATCACTCTCTCCCCCCCCCCAATCACACACTCTTGCTCCCCAGCAGATAATAAATCCCACCATAGGATTAGAAGCTCAGGGCCTCCCTTTTCCAAAGGAGACAGCCCTCAAAAAAGATTCTGAATGATAAGAAGCCAAGCCCAGTCAAATTCCCAGGGATGGAATTTAACAGTGACTGATTACTCATCATCTGCTAGTTGAGTATCATAATAAAGATGAATGGGAACTTGGGAAAGATCCCTCCATAACTCACCTCCAGCAGTCAATGCACTGGAGACCACAGGCCAGGCTGCTGGGCTCTGAGAAGGGCAGTGATTAGTTAATAGGTACACACTGAGCTTATAAAATGTTTTATTAAATGACAAAATCCTAAACATTATACCGAGTTCTATTTTGTGGTCCGTATGCTGACTAAATCCCCAGATGACTTTAATGAGCAAATGGCAGCCCATTAAAATTACAGTAGTTTTGCAAAGAAAATAGCTCCCCGGAGGAAGAGAAGAAAACCACCAAGCTGCTACTGTGTTGATAGTTGTCCCGAGAGCTCCTTTCTCTTACCCAAAGCTCGCTGGTGGAAGAAAGTCGGCCATTTAGAAGAATGGTCCTTCGCGCCTGTCCTCCTGTGCCTGGGAGACATGCTTTGCTCTAGCTCATCAGTTCCCAGCCTGGCTGACCTTGAAGCAACGGAGAGAACGATACCTTGTGTGCATTTTGCTTAGTAAAGAAAACACAGCTAGCCCCTGGGAACAAATGTATTTGTTTTTTCCATCTTGGTATAGAAACCTCAGCTTTCTTTCTGAGAGATGGTCTCGTAAGACAATCACATCTTCTACTCGGTTATCACATTGGAACCTCTTGTTGATGTTAAACGTCACTAGAATTTTGCTTTGTTCTGTCCTCGGAAAATACACTGTTCCATGCAGACCAAAGGGACAGTTTCTGATTTCCTCTCTTTTCCCTCCTGTATTTTTCTGAGTGCCCATGTAATGTCCAGACAAGCTTGGGATACGGCTCCCACTGTCTTAGCGCTGGTCTTTGGAGATGGCATCCTGACTATTTCTTTTCTGTGTATGTCGCCGTGCAAATGTCTTTCATACTGAGTGAGATGTGGGAAGAATTGTTAGTAATGCCTGAGATGAGAAGGCTTCTGTCTCAGCTCCCATAAGTGGTTTATGCTCTGTGCAGCATTCTAGAACCCTAGCCATCACTGGTCCTTAAGTGCAGATAAATGACAAATTCTCTGAGGCAACAGAACAAAAAAGATATTCACTATATTGAATCATATTACAGGACACTATACGTACTATATACTGTGTGGCAGTCCTATCCAACAGAGATCTCCGGGATGATGGGAATGTTTCATATTTGTTCTGTCTGAGAGTAGCCACCTATGGTTACTTAGCCCTCGGAATGTGACTCGTGTGACTGAGGATCTGAATTTTTATATTAATTAATTTTTTGAAGATCTTGCTTTTTTTAAGAGCAGTTTTAGGTTCACAGCAAAATTGAGAAGGAGGCACAGAGAATTCTCACATCCCCCTGCTCTGACTCATGCATAGCCTCAACCATTAGCATGTTCCTCCGTCATAGCAGACCACTTTTTACAGCCAATGAACCTACATTGACCCATTAGTATCAGAAAAAGTCCATATTTTACACTAGGGTTCACTCTTTTTTAATAAGAAGTGGGCTCCATTCCAACGTGGGACTTGAACTCCCAACCTTGAGATCAAGAGTGGTGTGCTCTATTGGCCGAGCCTTCCAGGCGCGCCCCACTCCCCCATTCCCTGGAGGTTCACTCTTGGTGTTGCATATTCTATGGGTTTGGACAAATGTATAATGACAAATATATCCATCACTATAGTATCATCCAGGGTATTTTCACTGCCCTAATAATCCTCTATGCTCTGTCTGTTCATCTTGCCTCCTACCCCCTACCCCCAACTTCTGGAAGCCACGGATCTCTGCTGTCGCCATAGTCTCACTTTTTCTAGAGCGTCATATAGTTGGAAGCATACAGTATGTAGCATTTTAAGATTGGCTTCTTTCATTTTGTTATATTCATTTCAGTTTCTTCTATGTCTTTTCATGGCTCGGTAGTTCACTTCTTTTTAGCACTGAGTAATATTCCACTGGATGGATGGACAAGAGTTTATCTCTGCACCTATTGAAGGACATCTTGGTTGCTTCCAAGTTGAACTAGCCATGATATGAGTAAAGCTGCTATAAACATCTATGTGCGGGCTTTTGTCATTTGATGACATACATCATCAAATACTAAGGAGCAGGATTGCTAGATCATAGGTAGTTACATTTAATTTTAATGAATTAATAAATGAACTAATAAAATTAAAATAGCCAGATGTAGCTGTTAGCTACTGTATCAGATAGCCAAGTATGTATATATATATATATATATATATATATATATATATATATATCAGATAGCCAGTGTATGTATGTGTGTGTATATATATATATATATATATATATATATATATATATATATGATTTCTCCAGAATGAATTTGAAGCAAAGTAGGACATACAGTCACACCTTAAAAAGAGGGATATAAAGGATGAAGAAAAGCAAGAGGCAATGGGGAATGAAGAATAAAGTTTTAAAATACATATCAGAGTAATCCACCTCCTTTATGGACGAGGCCTGACCTGAACTCTACGTTTTCTAAAAGAGAATACATTAAAAAAAAAAAAAATCAACTACCCAAATGAGGATATCCAAGAGCCCAAAACAAACTGATCATTTAGGAGAATGACAGTGTAGTTCTAAGATTAAACAGAAATTCTTCCTAAACACTCTGGGCTGTTTTTCTGCTTAAAACTCTCCAGTGGCTTCCTACCGACCTTGGAGTAAGATTCAAAGCTCTGACCGTGTTGTGTCGATCCGAGTTCTTGGTTGTAAGAAAAGGAAGTGAATTGTGGATAATTACAGCAGTAAAGAAGGTTATTGAAAGGATATTGGAGTGGGAAGCCTAGAACCCTCAGAGAGGCTGCAGGAGAGGCTCAAAAAGCAGTCAAGAGCAAGGAAGGAAAAGTGGAGTCAGGACCACACCTAACATCTCCGCACTGGGCTTTTAGTGAGCACACTGCTCCCACCATGGTCGAACGTTCCAGGCCACCACGTGATGGCCACCCCTCCTCTAATGAGATGCTGGACTCTACTCTCAAAGCGTGGCCTCGGTTGCCCCTGGAAACCTACTCAGATGCAATGCGGCATCACCTGAACTCCAAGTGGATTCTCTAGGATTCATTCTTCTTCGTGTCACTAGCTTCTGGTTTTAAGACTGGGGCTTGTGCATCCAATTGGCTGTTTACGTAGATCATGGAACAGCACCCAGGCACAAGGGAGGCTGGGAGAGTGTCTTTTCTGTTTTCCAGTTTATACCAAGATGCAGTATGCCTCCCATAAAGACTAGAAGCTAAGAAATCCCAGAAGTTCCTGAAACATAAAAAAGGGGTTCAGCCACTGGGTAGATGCCAAGAAGGAAAGGAAAGAAGGGAGGGAGCAAGGGAGGGAGGGAGGGCCCACCAGACATGCCACGTGTCCTGCTTGATCTGGCCCCTACTTGACTCTACAGTCTCTCCTTTGACCACTATTCCCCAGCTGTACTGACTTTATTTCTTTCTCTTTTTCTTTTTTCTTTTTTAAAAGATTTTATCTATTTGACAGACAGAGATTACAAATAAGCAGAGAGGTAGGCAGAGAGAGGAGGAAGCAGGCTCCCTGCTGAGCAGAGAGCCCAATGTGGGGCTCGATCCCAGGACCCTGAGATCATGACCTGAGCGGAAGGCAGAGGCTTTAACCCACTGAGCCACCCAGGTGCCCCTGTACTGACTTTCTTTTCCATAACACGCTTCTGCTTCTGCACTCACCATTCCTTCTGCTGCAAAGCTCTGACTCTATTTCTGGTCATGACTGACTCTTCATCATGTAAGTCTCCTTTACAATGTCACCCCCTCAGTGAAACTTCCTCTGACTAGCAGCTCTAACTCCTAGTCATCCCGGCTTGTCACTCTCCATCTCCTCCATCTTTACTATATCATCCTGTCTTGTCTTCACTCTAACACTTGCCACTAGGTGATACCATTGTGTTCATTTACCGACTTACTTCTGTTTGTCTGTCCCATCTCTGACCCTGGAATGGAGGCACCATGAGAACTGGGACCGCCGACAGTCTTGTTCACCACTGCATCTCCTGCACTTAGGACAGTATTTAGCTCAGGGTGAAAGAAGACGAGGTTTGTGGGGTGAGTAATCAATGGAAATCCTTCACAACATCACATTTGATGTAACAGTGTGTTTCATTTAACCAGTTACAACAACTTACTATTCGAATCCATTATATTGGAAGAACGTTTTACAGTTTTATAGTCCCTCTTCATTATTTTACTTATCCTTACAAAAACCCAGTGATAGATATATCAGTATCTGTGTAGCCCAGGGCATGGAGTCAATCACACTTGTGTCTGCTACCCATCAGCTGATCCTCAAGACCACAGACCTGTGGTATCTTTTACTGTTAAATTACGGGGATTGCCATAATGTTTTGATTGCTACGATGTTAATGATCTTAACACTAAGAATTTTAAAAATACAATTTAGTAGGTCCCATATAGAAAAACAATTGATAGGACTTTAAAAAGGAAGTGGTTTCCTACCCCCTGCTGCCTGTTCTGATCTGTCTGCCCAAAGTAGAGCTAACTGCTAAGTCCTTGAGCTCCTCAGTCTCTACCCCAAGATGTTAAATAGAAGACTTCCCACAAGTTTCATTTTTTACATTCTCTTTCCTTATAGTTGATATTCCACTTTTTGAGTGACAGAAATGGTCTCCCACTAAATTTCCTTCTTGAAGCATTGGTGCCATAGTTTTTTTCAGGTGAGGGAAGGTCTGCCAATAGCTTTGCTATTTTGGGACTTGATGTCGTCTAATGGGGAGGTTGTATCATTGAGACTAACTACAATAAAAGATATTGACCAAGTGAAGAGGAGGAAGTTACTTTTTCTTTAACCACATATAACTGTCCTTTTTGAGAATCCCAGAAAGGAAGTCCTGTTGCCTGGGGTGCTGGCTTGTTGGCAGTAGAAACCTGCATTGGGGGTAGGGGGTTGGGGGTAGGGTGCTTACCATTGAGCCCTGTTGAAGGATATTGAGGATCCACAGGTTAAGTAGATTAGGTGAGCCATCTGTGTGTTCTAAGTCTCACACTGCCTTTAGTCTATGACATATGCATAGATATTGGAGTGAAGGACGAAGTTTCAGGACAGAAAGACCACTTTGGGTGTGCCTTAGAGGCTATAGGAGGTGCGTGGTCCTTGAGTCTAGCCCTATAGCCTAGAGAGTTTAGGAAGTGATGATGCATGTGACAGATACACAGAGTCACACTTGTTCTCGACCTTCAGGGCTTAGCCATTGTCCCAGATGTAAACTCTGGCCAAATTAATTTTACTGTAAAATCTCTTAGCTGGGCTCAGAGAATGACAAGTTCTTGAATCATTTCCTACCATAGTAGAAGCACATCTAGGAGAAGGTACATCAATTTCCTTTATAGCTCTGCTATCACAAGGTAGTAGACTACACTTGGCATGTGACCCGTGTGTACTTCATTCCACAAACCACAAATGAAACCTGGTTTTGTCACTGTGTAGTTACACCATACCAAGAACATGACTGTTATATCTTGGAAATTATTATGGTGTTTTAAAGGGAACACTTGTATATAGACGTATAAGGTTTTGATCAGAAGAAGGCTGGTCAGGGATGAGAAAGCTGGGCCTTCCTTGATCCTTGCCCATCCTGGTCCTTTTTTTGGTTCACAAGCAATGTTGCTTCTGTCTGAGAGATGCCTTCATGTTCTTGGCATTGACGTGTTCCTTGTTTCTAGGACCGTTATCTCCACTCACCGTCAGTTTGGGTGACTGTTGATCTCAAGACAGGTTTGGGTGAGAGATACCAGGAACTGAAAATCTGGGCTTTTCATTTTATGAATGAAATTGACTTTTTATTTATATATACCCTCTATATACCCTTAACCCTCTGAGCCACCCAGGCACCCCTGAAACCAACTTTTTAAAGAGTGAGTGGAAGAAAACGAATTTTTTTGTCTGAGTCAATTTAACACAAAATGGAAAGGGGATGTGAGAACCAGTATAAACTCAATGTAAATACCTCTCCCAATCATTATAGGTGCTATCAGGGGCAGGACGCCGTAATGCGCTGGGGATACAACATGAATAAAGCAGGCATGCCAGGAGCTCATAGGCCAGTAGATAATTATAAGTAATTAACACAAAGGTCTCCATAAATTTCTTTTAGAATTTAGAGAATTCTAGAATTTAGAGAAGGCGTACCTGAAAGATGATGTCAGGCAAGGGGTGGTGGAACAATAGATCCAAGTCTTTAAAAAGAATTAAGAGGAAGACACAGGCAGAAGGAAAGGGATTCTAGACAGGGAGAAGAACACCTGAACGAGAATGAAATCAGAGCAGTTGCAAGGGACTGGTCTAGAGAACACAGAGCTGGAGAGGATGGAGAGGAAGGTGATGTCATCTGAACTGCTAGACTTTCTGAAGAAACAAACATGGCAGCATCGTGTGAGGTCTGAGTCTGGCTGGGGATCTGTAAGATAATTATGCTGACAATAAGCTCACTTACAAGGGTTGAAAACAAGATGCATGTCACATACATCAACCTCATTCAGACATGTGTTGGGGGAAACTGAGAGACTTAAGTCCAAGCAATATTGTTAATATTCTCCATCAAAGATTGAACCCAAGCCAGAGAAAGTTTTCTGTAATAATTTTTTTTTCTTTGGATTTTATCCTGTGTGATATATAAAGCTTAGGGCTGTCTGTTGAGACACATTCTTCTTTTTTTTTTTTAATGGTTTCTCTTTCTTTCTTTCTTCTTCTTCTTTTTTTATTTTTTTTTAAAGATTTTATTTATTTATTTGACAGAGAGAGATCAGAAGTAGGCAGAGCAGCAGGCAGAGAGAGAGGAGGAAGCAGGTTCCCTGCTGAGCAGAGAGCCTGGTGCCGGGCTCGATCCCAGGACCCCGAGATCATGACCTGAGCTGAAGGCAGAGGCTTAACCCACTGAGCCACCCAGGCACCCTGATATACATTCTTTAAGACAAAAGCAACTGCTATTTCAGTCTTGTAGAAATGTAATCTGAAAAGGATGGAAATTATTTTTATTCAGCAGAGCATCTTTGTTGGAGAGATTATAAAGCCCAGTACAAACATTCATTCCTTGAGCCTTCCTCTTTGCATGCAAAAACGTGCTCTGTTGGCCCACGGATGCATCAGTTTTCTTGCCTGAAATGGCAAAGAGGCAGAGGCAAACTTAATCAGTTTGGAGACATACACCAGTCATATACCAGGTGCTTTTCTAAAGACTGGCCTAGCAAGTGCCATCTTCTTGAACACACCACCAGTCAGCCTGTAGCAGTCACTCAGGAACTCAGTAAGTTATGACTGCCTTCATGTGGCAGGCTCAGCACAAGACTGTGGGTCCCAGGGGCCAGCCGGACTGAAATAGGCCCTTGTTCCCACAAACCTCGAGTTCTGGTTGAGGGACTTAATCATAACAAAATCGTAAACAAGAGACTACCAAGAGGTGGTTCATGCTTTGAGGACAACCTAATAGGATGATGGGAGAGAGAGAGTGCTGGAAAAGGTCAGGGAAGGCCTCCCTGAGGAAGTGATACTGGGCAGAGGCTTGAAAGGTAAGGAAGCAGCTATGCAAAGACTCAGGGGGAGGGAAGAGCAAAGTCCTTGAAGAAGGAATGGGTTGGCAACTTCACAAGTGTTATGGGGTGGTCCAGGCTGAGGGTTCTGAGACCTGCCTGTCCTGGTTTGATCTCAGCTCTGCCGCATAAAACTGTACAGCTTTAGGCACATTACTTAATCTCTCCAAACTTTACTTTTTTTCTCTGTAAAATGGAAAATGTTAGAGTAGCTGTCACAGACACTTTTATGAGATAAAGCTAGTAAAATGTCTGACAAAGAGTGTGCACAAGTCTGTGTTACCCTTCTTTCTCAATTATTAGTTCAACACGTTTTTATTGAACATCTACTATAGCCCAGGCATCATCCTGCAAACTCATTGCTGGGCCCTTCTGCTGCTGTCATATACTCCTAAAGTTTGGGAAACATTTCCTTCTTTAGGCCATGATTTTAAAATTGATAGAAGACATATATGTAGGGGAGAAGCTGTCTACTATAACATCACATGTGTTACTTTTGAGGTAACCAGGTTATTGTCCCTCAAAACACTTATTTCCCCAATAAATACTTACTGTGTGCCTGCTCTGTTAAGCAATATTTTGGGTGCCAGAGACAAATAGTGGATAAGCTAAAGTATTAGAGCTCATGGACTTCATCACTGAAAACTTTTGGAAAAGACTTTTCAATGTCTAACTTAATTAGAGGTTTCAACAAATAATCCTAAAAAGGTATGAGATGCTCTTGTAGCCTTTTTCCGGGTAGAGCTGAACACACACACACACACACACACACACACACAAGCAGTTCCCTTTCTGACCACCAGCAAAATTGCGGTTATGATTTGGGCTTGTGGTTGATCATAATAATAAAAACTCTGTTGAGGCTAGATTTGAGACATCATTTAGGAACTGTCATTTCAGGTGCCCATCACCTGCTAACCTGAGATACAGTTTTTTTTTTTTTTAATATTTATTTATTTATTTGAGAGAGAGAGTGCACATGTACCTGTGGGCAGGGGAAGGGGCAAAGAGATAAGGACAGAGAATCTTAAGCAGATTCCCTGCTGAGTGTGGAGCCTGACTCAGGGCTCAATCTGATGACCCTGAGATCATGACCTGAGCTGAGATCAGGAGTCAGACACCTTATCAACTGAGGCACCCGGGCGCCCCTGAGATGAGTTTTCTCATTAAAGATAGGGAGAGTGATGGCTGCTGATGGCAGTCATGTGGGCTGGTTGTGTGGAGGAAACAGAGGGCACCGTACAGTGCTGCAGAGAGGAAATAAGAACCATGGCTGTTCCTCAGATGCAGAAATCTTGGGCTGGGCATAAAGTTCCCAGACTAAATTGTCATTACTGAAAAAAAAATTTTTTTTTAATTAAAAAAAATTGTCATTGCTGGATGGTGTGGGGAAAGGACCACACTCATGGGATGAAAACTTGCTTGTTCTAAGTTTGAGGCTGAGAACAGACAGTGTAGACTTAACCTCATTTACTCTTGGCCAATGGCAGCGTGCTGTCTCCTGAGACAGATGTGACTAAAGTATTACTTTGGACGTTGGACAAACATGTTGGATAAGTATTATGAAGCAGAAACTCTTGGGACGAGTTTTCTTCTAGGATGCAAATGGGTAGAAAGTTAAAGAAGATGAGACTATTGAAGAAAAATTCACATTTTGTTTTTCTAAATGAAACAGAGTTGAAAATTTGAGCCGTATGAGACTTGAAAAACATTCTAAGCATATAACAAGCTTTAGAGAGATACATATTCATCCAACAAATATTTATTAACACACTCTATATTCAGGCCATATTTTCTGATTTTTCTATTCTAGGATCGTAGGCCTCAAATTTATTGTGTATCTGGTGTACTCATCCCAAATGTATTCTGAAAGTATAGCTAAAATTTATCCAATTTCCAAACAAGTCAATGTATTAATAGGGAACATGTGAGTTTTCGTTTGATTAAACTTTGAAATTTAGTTAGTAAGTCTCAGGAGAGTGCAGCTGAAATTATTGTCAGTATTATGCAGTAGCTGATCCAATAAGATCTTGGCCAAATTTGTTCTAATTGTAGAACAGGGAGAAGAAGTCTATGGACTTGCCAGAGTGAGCCATCCCCAAGCCTCCTCTTCTCTAAGAAAGGACAGAATTCTGTTTACACACCAATTTTGTATAGATAAGAGACATAGATATAATTTCTACACCATTGGCTTCTCCATCTTTATATCCTACCCTTACTAAAACCCAAATCAAAATATCTAGAGATATTACAAGAAAAGGAAACCACAGACTAATATCTCTCATGAATGTAGATGCAAAACTCCTCAGCAAAATATTAGCAAATTGCATGCGACAAAATATAGAAAGGGCAAATACATCAGGAGCAAATACGTTTTATTCCAGGAATGCAAGTCTGGTTGAACACTCAAAAATCAATGTGTATTGTTTACCATATTAACAGGCTAAAGAAGAGAAGCTATTTGATCATTTTGATAGAAAACAAGCATTTGACAAATTCAACAATCACCCAAGATAAAAACTCCCAGCAGATTAAGAATAAAAGGAAAATTCTCCAAACTAATAAAGGACATATATGAAAAATCTATAGCTAATAGTAAAAATAGTAATAATAATAACTAATCTATAGTAGTGAGAGACTCAAAACTTTCCCCCAAAGTTTCAGAACAAGGCAATATTCTGTCCTTTTACCAATCTTATTTCTTGTAATTGAGAAGCAAAATAAAGGAAAGGTGTACATATTGGAAAAGAAGAAATAAATCTATCTCTGCTTTTAGACAATATGATTGCCTATGTAGATAAGCCTAAAGAACCTATAAAAATGCTCGTTGGACCATAAAGTGAGTTTAGCAATGTTGTAGGACAGAGTATCGATACATAAAGTCAATTATATTCCTGTGTACCATCAATGAACAATTGTAGATAAAGAGAGCTCGGTTGTAACTGTGGATGGAGCGTTTGTAGAGAAACAAGGGAGTAATGCTAGAATGAACCCAGTGGTGCTGGCTAGGGATCAGAGTAATCAACATAAAGTCCCATTTGTTTTCACAAGTATACCATCGAACAGACACAGAAGTAAATATATACAGGTGCATACACATGGGTCAGTGTACATACATATGTGTCCTAGCCCTGTCCACTAATAGCAGGGAACATCCCCTCAGCAATGAACACACCTGATAAAGTTAATTTCTCCAAATATCAATCTCTAGATTAACCGTTAACACTATTAATTGATCTCTAAATTTTCTTGTTGTTCCGTGAACGTTCTTCCTCTTCGTTGGCTCCCAGATCCGACCTACAATCTCACATTGCATTTACTATTTCTTCTTCTCTTCTTCCTCTCCTCTGATTTCAGATACTTCCTCAGTCTTTCATGGTCTTCGAAGACTACTGGCTGGTTATAATGCGGACTGTTTCTGAATTTGTGATTTTCCAAATTTGGGTTTGTCTGGTATTTGATGCTTTTCTGATCGCATCACTCCTGATTAAAATAAAAACACGTAACTCAAAAAATGTTTTCTCTTTTTTTAAAAACTTTATTTATTCGGGAGAGAGAGAGGGAGTTGGGGTAGAGAACACAAGCAGGGAGGAGGGAAAAAGGGTGAGAGAGAAGCAGACCTCCTCTGCCCCCACCCCATCACCACTGAGCAGGGAGCCTGATGCAGGTATCGATCCCAGGGCTTTGGGTCGAAGGCAGACAGTTAACCGGCTGAACCACCCAGTCATTTTTTTCTTTCTTTTTTTTTTTTAATTTTTTATTTTTTATAAACATATATTTTTATCCCCAGTGGTACAGGTCTGTGAATCACCATCTTTTTTTTTTTTTTAATGTACATTACCTGGGCAATCTTTTCTGATGTCAAATACGTTCCTCTGTCAGGAATTAGTTTTTATATATGAAGCCTTTTGTAAGGCTCTTAATGTGAACTTCGTTTTCTCTCTGGTTTCTTCTTTGGTGAAGGTGAAAAGCAACCCTGATTTCTAGCCCCTTCCTCAAGATTCAAGCTAAGAGCAAAGGAATAGTAGGTATGCTTCCCTGGGGTCTGGAAGGAGAGCAGCCACAGAGGCAAGACCCCGTTTGGGCCCTGGCAGAGGTGTCTCAGGGTTTGCTGAAATGAGGGCAAGCCTCCTTAACCAAAGGTTCTGTCCCCTGCCCCCCCAACACCGGCGCTCCTCCCCTCTGTGGCTGAGCACTTCGTTGCCCACCTCTGCAGGTCTCTGCCCATCAAACACTTACTTTTGGCTCAGTCTTAGCCTCTCATTCTCTTTAAACAAAGGGAGTGGAGCCCCTCGGCATCTCAAATGCACTCGCTGCCTTTTGAAGCTTTGAGAGCCCCTTCTCCCCGGCATAAATCAAAGGACAGTGAACCTACTCATTTAGCTCATCAGAAAAATCCCACTGTCATCATGTAACATTCAAGAGTTTATTCTTTTAATAGCTTTATTCTTTTCCCATTAAGGAAGGAATTGTTCCAGGGCCCTCATTCCATGCTGTATATTAGCCATTTCATTTTTCACGAAGGGAAAAAAGTACCTTTCCACACATGATTAATACTGCAGTTGGATACCAGAAGAGCCGACCATGGGCTGGCTTTGGGCCATCCATCAGCGGTTTAACATCTGTAATCTAGCCAGTGAGTCACTGTCAACATCATGAACGAATCATGGCTGCTCCGTGGTCAGAGCAGTTTATGGACTTGGTGGGAGCAGAACACGCGTTCTCCCCTGGGGTCTGAAAAGGAGGATGGTCTCAGGTAAGGAACGCCACAGATGAGAAGAGGACCTACAGATTTTTGTCTTTAAAACATTCCTATTATATTCTTTGCCAGTGGGAGTTCAAAGCCCTGCTCTTTGCCCCTTCAAGGAGATCAGGAAGATGAGAGGAAGGCTCCTGTTTTAGAGATGAGGGGACAAGCTCTGTCCGAATGGGGCAGAATCAGAAAAGAAGAAATAGACCGATCTCGATTTTTTTTCCTTCCTGGGTCTACATGGTGAACGCACAGAGTTCTCATCACACATCTCAGTGTAAAAACTCTCCATCAGATGCTCAGGCCTGATGGAAATAGCCCAATGTCTCTTGGAACGAGTGGACTGGGTTCGAGTCCCAGCCCACACCTTAGCATTTGTCTTTTCTCTAAAGAGAACAAGGTGTCTCGGCTGGGATTAACCTATCAAGACAACTTTTCTGGAAGTTAGTTGAAGGGCAGATCCTTTAGGGGAACACGAACAGCTTTATAAATTGCCTTCAAAAGTCGCACCCAATCCTTTAGTCGATTTTAAAGGAACTGTTTACCACTGCATATGGCAGTCATTATTTGGAATAATAAACCCTCAGAGAATCTGAACATTCATGGGCCAACAGATGGGTCAACCTGCTTCGCAATTTAACAAAGTAATTTATTTCAATCACTGAGACAGGGCATGTGAAGATTACTAATTCAGTTCACAAGCAAAAGGAGCAAACACCAATTGTGGCTGGATGGTGCAGCCGTTATGGAAATGCACACCTGTTCAATTGGTTTTGAGACAGTCTTCATTTCGATTAGTCTTTCCTTTTCTTGGAAGGTGTGTATTAAATTGCCGTGGATTCTTCTGCTGAAACTCATGTGCTAATTGGTGTCAGGACAAGATAAAGATCTCAGGGAAAATTTATACCAGAGCATCGGTAAAATTAAGGTCATCAAAGTCGGCTTAGGGAAGTAAAACAGGTGTATCAGAAGTATATTCTTATAATAATTGGGCAATGTGTTGTTCTTTCTTGTTGAAGCAGTCTGCCTGGAGTTTAATAGGGAAAGAAGAAGCCAGGATCTTTGATTCTTCGTCTTCAAATCTGCTGAAATTTTCCACATCTTGATCTAGTCTCTCTCTCTCTCTCCATCCATGCTCACTCAAGAGCCAAAGGGAGCAAGAAATAGAAAGGGTGGTCAGAGAGGTTCTCAGGAGAGGACTGTATGTGCTCAGAAATGGAATTTAAGGTGTTAAAAATGAACTGGAGCAGAATTTCCCTGATATTCCTATCTCTTGATCCCACACCCTCATCCCGAGTTGGACACAACTTCCATGATTCTGTTAGGAAGCTTCCTACAGAAGATGGCATCTGGCTCGCATTTAAGATTTGCCATATGCTAGAAAAGTTTACTAATGCTCTAAGGTCGTTTTGTTGCTCTTTTTGAAAGGAAGGTGCTTTTCTTTCTTTTGTATAATCTTACACCGTGAGGTCCACTGTTATTATTTTAAAATAAATGGCTTCCCCTCTCCTCACCATCCCTCCCCAAATATTTATTTATTGAGTTGCCTTCTCTCTGCCAGAGGCCAGGCTGACTACAGGGGCTCTAACCCCATGCCATCCCTTAGGCAATGAGGAGACGGGGAAGGACACAGCGATTACCATTCAGTGGAGAGAGTGCTGTACTTGGAGGTAAATGCAGGTTAGAAGACACCTCACCATAGCTATTAAAAGACATTTCTATATATTAAAAGCCTCTGTGTATATTAGGCCAGTGAATAAACATCCCAGTAGCATTGCAAAATTGTGGTGCAATTTGCAAGTTTATACTTACCAAATTTCTAACACCCACACACATTCAGGGACTATATATATGAACTCATGTAAAGGCAATGTCAAGCTTCAGTTAGAGAAAGTGCATGAATCCAAGGTGTGGGCCAAGGGACCCCTCCGTTCCCACCTGGCCACCTGGCCCTCACTGTTCTTCATCGCCATGATCCCCTTAGCTCCGTCTGGATGTCCTACCTGCCCAAATTCCTGCCCTGCCTCCCCCAAGCACTTCAAGCTCAAAATGTTTCAAACTCATTTTTTCACCTTCCCTACAACCACCAAATCACTATTTCCCCCTTGAGTTCCTCGAGGGGGCACCATACTGTCATCCCGTAGCACTCCTGCCTTGTCATCATTCCTTGGAATCTAGCCTGTTTTCAAGAGCTTCGGGCTCTTCCTCTGCCTGCACCTGAAACTCCACCCGCCCCATCCCTCCTGTCGATGGCCCCAGCAGGTGCAAGTCCCCTGCGGCTTATTGCAAGAGGTGTCTGCTTCTCCTGCCTCTCATCCACACCCTCCTTCCCTTGCCCACTTGGCAGATGGCATCCCCCAGCACCCAGAACTCCCCAGCTCCCTCTTTCCCACACAGTACATTGAAACTTGCCAGCCTGAGACTCACAGCCTTTTCTAGAACAGTTGCATTGCATTCCCATCTCTCATCCCTCCCTTCACACACTCTAAGTGTATGAGAAACAGGAATACGAGCTGTTCCTCCAACTCCTCTTTGCCTTTCCGCCTCTGAGCATTGACGTATGCTGTTCCTCTCTTTGCCGCGCCATCGCTGCGGCTTGGTGAAACTCTACCCTGCCTTTAAAGTCCACTTCAAATGCTTCAGGAAATGGTCCCCCCCTTTCCCCGCCCCCCTTCAGCCAGATGCATGATTCTCTTTTTTGAACACTAGTAGCCCTTTGATTCTTTTACTGTCTTATGGAACCCATCATTTTATAACTTACATTCAACTCGATCCCTTTTCACGCATGTTTAGCAAGCACCTATGCGCAGCTAGAGACTGTGGTATGTGCTGGGGATAAACAAGATAGAGAAGGTCCCTTTCTTCATGGAGTTTATAGTGTAAGGGAGGAAGCTGGCAGGTAAATATTCAGTGATAAGAAGATGATCAAGCAGGATGTTATCCGATGGTAGCACAGAGAAGAGCTACTGACATCGACTGTGGAGGAGAAGAAGACACAGAGTAGGCAAGGAAGAATATAGAACAACTTTCAGTTATTTATATTTTTTCTTGGGGGATATGTTCATGAGGGAACCTGGCTCATAGGACAGCATCTTCTTTAGGTCTGAGTATTGTGCCCACACATAGGCAAGTGAACGATCGTGGAAAGACATTTTTTTGTAAATAACACTTAAGTCTTAAATTTGCAGGAAGGTCCCCTGAGGAGAAATAACAGTCTTGGGAGTAAAGTAAAATAGAAGAAAATGTGAAGAGGATTTTTGACACCGAAGCCTGTACTTCTTTCCAGAGCTCGATTGGTCAGTGTGCTGCCCTTTTCTCCACCATCAGTCCCATTTCAACACTTTCACAAATAAAGGTACAGCCCTTGGAGAGCTGACATCAGGAAAAGAGCATCTGGAGTCCAGTGGCTTTGCTGCCCCATTTGTCACCCCAGGAAACTGCCAGGACCGTTAGCAGAGTGAGTTACCCTAGGGGTTGGTTAAGCGGATACTGAGCACCGAACATGTTAGGATTGGGGGGAAGTTTTTAAATTTCATAACATGCAGACTGGGATCTATAGACTCTAGCTGTCTGCCAAACCCTTTTCTTTCCTTCCTGGCACTGGAAGTGCGGTTCCCGCTTCACTCATGGTTAGCTTGGTCCCGCAACTGGGTTCTAGCCCAAGGAACGTGAGCTGCTCTAATGGGCACTGCTCCTGTCTCCATGCTCTGTCTTTGCTTCAAGGCTCCCTGTGGAAGACACCGAGGCAGGGAAGGAGATAGTCTGGGTCTCTGCATTTCCATGTGAAACCTGCCAGCCTACTGGTACACCACATTGGACCCTTGGGTGAACAAAAACCCTTCTACCATGAGGCACCTGTGGAGACTGGGGTTCACTTGCTAGAGCTGCTGGCGTCGCCCACCACCCTAATGACACAATCCACATTGCAGTGTGTTCAGGAAAGTGAGGACAAAGAAGCAACACAGCCTCACGAGCTGTCTGGGAAACCAGATGGGCCTTGAGGTGGGTTTGCTGCTTTGTCTCTGACTGCCCTGGGCAGGTGGGGGGGCGGCGGTGGCTGAAAGCCGTTGCTTGTAGATTTGTTCAGTAGTAAGCTTGAAGTTGTTCTGCATTAAATTAAAAAAAAAAAATCAGTAGTTTGAATGTGGATGCAAATTCCTAATAGCTTTAGCAACTGAAGAAAAATTTCCAGATGTTTCACAAAGCCCTAAAATACTGTACATTGTTTTCTTTTTCAATGGGAAATTATTCACAGGGCAATAAAACGTTGTTTTTTCAGTAAACAGATTATGTTTCGGTCTGCGGTGTGAACACTTAAATAGAACGATGCAATACGCCACTTTTTAAAAGAGGGTTTTAAACATGTCAGTACAAACCTTTCAGTTCTCTGTCCCATAAATTCAACTTTTTAAAATGAAATCAACCTGCGCCTTGTGAAAGCTCGCACTACTATATCAAAACCAGTGAATTCTGCCTGTTTATTGCTACTGATGGAATGTGGCAAAGAGACATTGTTTTCACATGGGACAATTTCTTCAACTTTACACCAAGTGAAATTTAATTGCTTTCGCTTCCTGGACTCGTTAGGCATTAGTCCTGCTGGAGGCGGAGCCAAAAGGGGAAAGTGACAAGTAAGTCTGTGTTTAATACATTTCACTTTGGAATGTTATCCTCCTTCCCTCCCTTACTGGTTAGGCAGTAGGTTCCAGCCTGGGAAGCCACTTGAGAAAAATTTAAGGAGGAGGGAAACTATAAAGCCAAAGAAATGACAGGTGTCCCTTTGGGCTGAGGACCCCACTGTTCCAAGCAATTACTCATGATGCCTCAGTCGTTGCTCTTAATCCAACACTTGGAATTTCTGATTCTTTCAAGTTCATTTTTGGTGTGGTTTTGTCTTCATACCCCCCCCCCCCAAAAGTAGTAAGTGCAGGAAGAGGTGAGCAAAGAGAAATACGGACACCGCTGGCTCTCCGGTCTGGCTGTGGCCCAAGTGGGACAGTCAGAATTGGATAAAATGAGGACCGTGCAAGGTTTGGGTTCAGGTTGCAACAGGTCATTCCACTTTTCAGAGTGACTCATGGATCCTTAATTTATATTTCGTTATAAACCATCTATGAAAGTTCTTTATGGAGGATTTGAATGACTATCACGGTGAATACTTGACAGATAGGAGGACAAACAGGAAACTGAAAGGCTTTTGTCAAAGTCACCGTCTGAAATGAAGGTGAACCATCTCTTCCCAGACAATGGAAGACAGGGGGAAGTGGGAGCTCTCGGGGACTCGGTACTCTCAGATCATGTTCGCCTTGTGAAACAAGGTCTCCCCGTGTTACACGCTGTAACTATCCTTCTTCAGTTTTCAGAACCCTCATCCCATGATAATCTGCAGAACAGGCATTATAATCATAAGGCGGGACATAATTAATAGATGACTGAGACCTGACATCACTTTTGGGAGACACCAAAGATGGAATATAGAGTTGAAACATGTCCAAGGGGGGAAAGGAGCAGGACTTTTTGTGGGGGGGATATGAAAGGGAGAGAACAATGAAGTGAGAACAGCAATATCTTTACAAGCAGGAATTTCCATTGTACACATGTTGGTTTCATAGTTCAATAGAATTGGAACTTGAGCATCCTAGAAATCAGTTGTTTTATCTTGTTTTGTTTTGTTTTTTCAAAACAATGGGCACCGTTCTTTCCTAATGGGTAACTGTAAACTCTGTGTGTGTGGTGTGTATTTAGACAACGAAGAAAATAATTATTTCCTACTAGAGTGTTCTAAAATGTGGGTAATTTGGGTACAGGAAACCCAACTTTATTAAAGTCGCTGTATTTCACTATGTTTGAGTGCTTACACTTCCAGTTTACGTTGAAGGAGTGTTTTTCAAGATAGGAGGTTTAGAAGGTATTTCATTTGACTGTTCATTAGCCATTGATTTTAAGCTTATAAATATTTAGATGGGTGGTTTTGGGGCCTCCATCTGTCCTGCTGAACCAGACCACACAACTGTTAACAGAGGGACCAACCCAAAAGTCCTCAGCCTCTTCCTATTCTCTCCCTTACCTCCAGCAGATTGTAAAGATTTTCCCCTCAGAAGCCCCTTTGAATCTATTTCACTGGCTTTCACCCCAATGTAACATTTGGTTTAGGGGAAGTTTTTCCTTATTAATTACTTTGTCCTACAAGGAAGGAATGCTTTCTGAGGGCCTATATGTATATTTTCCCTTGTGGACTTTGGGGAGGTCATACTAGCCAGGCAGACCCAGTTTCTGCATTTATGTGGCTTAATGGGTGTGGGGGGGCAGACATGTAAAAACAGACCCCCTCAACACCTACTTATCCACTGTGTGGTCAGTATGAGGGGTCCTGCGAGGAAGGCTACAGAGCCTGTGGCTGTGTATGAGGCAGAACTTGGCAACATTTCTTTACTGACTCTTTGGTGGAGACTTTTTGACAATTGACTAGGGTTTGATTGGGAAAAACAGACATGGAGACCAATTTGGGGCAGAGCCTTAGTTTAGGGAGGCTAGGGATGGGCAGTGGTTGGGAGAGGAGGCTGGACCAAGTGATGGGGTGGGTGATGAAGAGGCTAGTCTTGCAGGCGGGGAGAACAGAGTGGTGGGAAGTCAGTACCCACTACTAGGGCAAAAGGTCTGGAATGGGCCTTGCTTAACTAGAGGTTGCCTGCAAAGATTGAAAACTGTTCGTCCTTGCTGGAAGAGTCCCCAAACACTTTTTTTTCCCGCCTGGGCTGACTCTCCTTCGATGGGGCAGTCAGCAGAATGCTGTGGGCCACGGAGGGACTTTATCCAGCCATCTGAGAGAAATGGGAAGCCACCAGAGGGTTTTCAATAGAGGAGTGTCTCAGATTTTTCAAGTACCACCAACTAAACTGTTGTCTGGACCCAACAAAATTAGTAGCTCCCACGGTTGAGACTTAAAAGTTTTGCAAAGAACATTATAATGTGTGTGTCTGTGTGTTTACAACAAGGCATGACAATTAATTTTTAGAAACTGCTTAAAGGGGGATGGAGCTAGTTAAACCTGAAGACACTTGATCTGTCTAATGGCTGTTCAGTCCAACAGCACATAACTACGTTAAAAGAGAATTAAACTCACTATTAGCATCTGACTTATAACTGCTTGGGACCCACTGATTTTTGCAGTAATCTCACTCCTAAAAAAATTGTGTTCTTAAGAGAAATTCATGGTGAGAGGAGCAGAAGCTAATGCTGACATGTCAGTCTTTGATATGGAGGTACAGTAGGCAGACATGAATTTTCCCAGATTAAAAACAAATGTGTAATGGAAGTTGAAATATAAAGAATTTCTCCATTTATCTTCTTGACTAAAAGGAGAAAAAAAGCATCATACACATTGTAGATCATTTGAGTTTTAGGCTGATGATTTGAAACATTTTTATAATAATTCAGTGGCTCTTTTTGAATATCCAGATGTTAATAATGGTTCCCTGCTATGTGATTAGGAATGAATCTGCCAAGGAAAAATGAAACCTTTTCTCTTGGGGCAAGTTGAGTTACTTCTGTTATTTTCCCAGGCTTCCTGGGGAAGTCTATCAACATAGGAATAAATGATGGGAATGGGAGTCTGGCTGGTCACCATGGAATTAGCAGCCTTGCTTTTTGAGTTAGACCTTTATTATTTACATACTCAGTTTGAAATACGACAAATGTAGTAAGCTTCCAGTGATTTTATTCCTTGAAATCTAGCAGTCTGTATAGGTTTTGAGGTTGAAAAATCTGTTCTAAGAAAAGTTTCTGTTGTCATTGCTTGTGAAAGCCATGACTGTTGCCTAAATTAAGAAATAATATGATTAACAATGGGGGGGGGGGCTCCCTCCTTTAGGTTAATTTTTTTTTTTTTTTGGAAGAAAAATACCTTTTTTTTTTTTTTTAAGAGAAAAGAAACATTTAGAAACCAAAAACCTCTCTTAGAGATGTCTGTCAGAGTAACTGGCTTGGATCATTTTTGTTTTATTGCTCTATGCCTAATATCACACCTGTTTGAATTTTCTCTTTAGTATTGCAGGTACCATGCTAGGGTTTGTCATTTCTAGAATCATTTTCAGAAAAAAATTCAAGCATTAAAATACTTCATTCATATGGTCTTTATTTATTTTTACAATCTTCATTTATACTTAGGAGCTGGAGCATTTCTAGTATAATACCTAAAAAATTGAGATTTTTTAAAAAAAAGAAGAAGAAGAAGACCTCTAGATCAGAGCCTTTCAAGGCATGGTGCATGGACTGCTTCCAGGGAATCCACAAGATCAAAGTGTTTTCATACTAGTAGGAAGATGTTACTTGCCTTTTCACTGTGCCAGCATTTCCATGGGAGACGCAAAAGCAATGGTGGGTAAGCCTGCTCTCCTTAGGATAAGTTAAGGTCAGGCATCAAATTGTACTAGTGTTTCTCACCACCATGTACTTACTATAGAGGGGAAAGAAAGCCAATTTTACTTAGGAACACCATTGATGAAGGTGTAATAATCATTTTACTGAAATGTGATGCTTAGGTATGCATCTTTTTTTAATATTCTGTGTGACAAAATAGGACAGGAGCATAAAGCCTTTCTCCTGCACACTGAAATTCAATTGTCCTGAGGAAATCTCTGGTGAGATTCTTTGAGCTGAGAGCTGAACGGTCACCTTCCTTCACGGAGTCCCATCTTCACCTGCGGAGAATGCACCAGGTGGATATTTAGACTTGGCAGAGTTAGTAGATCTTTTCATGAGAGTAAACAAAACGCACCTTATTATAGCAAGGAAGTCACTGATGGTATGTGTAGCCAATGAATAACGAATTTAAGCTTTCAAGAGAAAATTGGAATTTTGGAAGACTTGTGTTCACCACCATGAAATTGATAAGTTCAGAGCACTTAAAAGACACTTCTGATGACAGGCAACTTTTTGGATGTTGTAAAATTAAACGAGGCAACATTTGGAAGAGGGAACCAACATTTCCCCAACAACCCGTAGTCGAAGTGAAGGAATCATGCATGGTCCAAGAGTTATATAAGGTGCAAAGAAGAAAATAGATTTTAATGTAAAAAAAGTATCAAAAGTTAATTTGTATAGTTTCAGATTCTACATTATAACTAACCTTTAAGAAACTACTACTGGGGTGCCTGGGTGGCTCAGTGGGTTAAGCCTCTGCTTTTAACTCAGGTCATGGTCTCAGGGTCCTGGGATCAGGCCCGGCATTGGGCTCTCTGCTCGGCAGGGAGCCTGCTTCCCCCTCTCTCTCTGCCTGCCTCTCTGCCTGCTTGTGATCTCTCTCTGTCAAATAAATAAATAAAATCTAAAAAAAAAAAAAATAAAGAAACTACTACTTGTTGAATTTTGGTGTGATATCAAAGGAGAAGACCTGTGATTATCTGATAAAGTTAATAAAATGTTTTCTTTTTTAAAAAAGATTTAATTAATTTATTTGACAGAGAGAGAGATCACAAGTAGGTAGAGAGGCAGACAGAGAGAGGGGGAAGCAGGCTCCCTGCTCGGATGTGGGGTTCGATCCCAGGACCCTGAGACCATGACCTGAGCTAAAGGCAGAGGCTTAACCCCTGAGCCACCCAGGTGCTCCCTGTTTTCCCTTTTCATCACTTAATCGTGGAGGAGAATATTCTTCATATACTTTGATCAAAACAATATATTGCGACAGAATGAATGTAGGAGCAGATGAGCGATAACCAGCTGTGCTAAGTTAGACAAAAAGAAAAATGAGATCTGCAAAACAGTAAAAGGGTGCCATTCCTATTTCCCTGCTCAATTTTAAAAAAATTTCAATCATGGCAAAATATGCATAACATAAAATTTACCGTCAAAACCATGTTTAAGTGTATAGTTCAGGGGTGTTAAGTGCATTCCCGTTGTGCCATCAGTTGGTACAACTCTTTTCATGATGCATAACTGAAACTCTGTGTCCGTTAAACTACTCCCCACTGACCCCCATTCTGTCTCTGCGAATGTGCTACTCTAGGTGCCTCATAAAAGTGGAATCACACAGTATTTGTTTTGGTGTGTCTGGCTTATTTCACTTAGTAAGCTCTTTTGTTTATTTTGGGAGATAATAAAAATGCTACTTATGTTAGTGTGCACTTGTTATTTTTAATGAGCAATAAAATCTTTAAAATTCTCAGCTTGAAACTCTAATACAATCAGGACTGATAGATACAAATCACCAACTCTGGGCTGCTCAGTACTTTTTCAGAATGTATAGGAACCCTGAGACCAGAAACTTTGAGAGCCACTGTTCTAGATACATTGTATCATTGCCTGCTTAACATTCTGTGTGGTTTAGAGAGCTGGAGTAATTTCTCAACATTCTATACAGCTAACAAGTGTCTGAGCTTAGATGCCACCTCTTCTAGGAAGCCGCCCCAGCAGAACGGAGCACTTTCTCTTCTGCTCTCCTAGAGTCTTGTACCTGCCTCTTTTGCACCAGCCCCAGCCTCGCTGTAATTTTAATTCTGCTCTTTGTCTTCCCACCCTATCATGGCTATCATGGTTGGAACTAGATAATATTCGTTTTGTGTCTCTATTTATTTTATATTAATTGAAAACTTCATAAGGGGATGAATGATGAAGCTCGGATGGCAGCCAATGAACTTTGAAAGTAAAAGATCAACTCTTTGTCCAGGCACATAATGTAGCATTTTAAGGGGCTCCCAACTGAATATTTTTAATGGTTATGATATAGTTTTATGTGTTTGAGAAGAAATAACTTACATATTGAACTTGTCATTTCACATATTTCG
Organism: Mustela nivalis; assembly: GCF_964662115.1. Taxonomy (NCBI): domain Eukaryota; kingdom Metazoa; phylum Chordata; class Mammalia; order Carnivora; family Mustelidae; genus Mustela; species Mustela nivalis. The sequence goes on from NC_139031.1 coordinate 47,872,988, forward strand.
TTGCTTAGTATGAACTTAGAGTTAAGTGTTAAGTAAATAATACTGGAGTAAGTGCCATGGAATGGCCCAAAATTGTGAAGGTGGGACCCTAATGCGGAAATTTATGTTAGCTGCAAATTGTGTTTCCTCTGATGAATATGTTTTCTTGCTATCTTCCTTTTGTATATCAGCTGATCAGAATAAATCTATTGGTTGAGATTCCTTGAGATTTTTATAATATGTGCAAATATGAATTAATATAGCATGTAAGAATTCCATAGTATGGGATTCGAAAACCCGTGCTAATAGATGCTAATCCCTATTTTTTTTTCATCTTTTCTTGACAATGACTTTATTTCTCCTTTGTTAAAAACATGCTTTAAAGTCTTTCTCTTGATGGATGCTCTGTTTCTCTAAAGACATGGAGCCATCAATAAACTTGATTCAAAATCGTCTGTGTTAAAGATTAAAAACTTAGAATGACCCATTAAGTCCTCACACTCTTCATCTTTCATTAGTAATAATTACAGTTAATACCTATAGATACTGCCATAATAAAGAGATTTTCAGTGCTGTAAACATTGTTTTCTGATTTACTATGATTTGGGTATTTATTGATATAGGACTATTTTTCCAGCATGAAATTATGAGGGTTTGGGGTCTAAAATAGGCAAGATATCAGAAGACCTTAAGTTCCACAGGGAAGAGTGTCTGGGAAATGTGCCGTTTGCTGGTCTCCATGGAGCAAAACTTTTGATCTTCTGCATTCTTGGCTTTGATTTACCTGCAAAGCCACGTAGACCACTTTGGCGTGCTCGGCTAACTCAGAGTCTTTTGACGAGAGCAATGGGACAGGCTTCCATTCCTCCTGCATTCAGACCAGATGCAGGTCCTGTCTCCCCCTCCCCACTTGAAGAGTGTGGGGAGGCTGTCTTATGAATAATGTCTTCCTCCTGGGGACCTGGTCCAGGGATCAGGAGTTCTTGGAAGTGAGTTGGCCCCGCTCTTTTATCTAACCCTGATTAGTTCTGAAAACCACAGATTGTCTGAACTGAAAGGGCATCAAAGACAAAGCTATTCAATACCTTCTTTCATGATGGAAGAAACTGGAAGCTAGAGGGACTAAGTCATTTGCCCCAGTCAGGCATGAATTGGTGACAGAGTTGGGGCTGAAACTCGGGTCTCTTATTAGCAGCGCACTTTTCTTTCAGCTACCCATTAATGGAGAATATTCCTGGGCTTCTTGGAACTCAGTCCTGGAGTGTATAGTGAAGTGGAGTCAGGCCCACCCCAACTCTCTCTCTCTCTGTGACACACACACACACACACACACATACACACTACTAGTCTCAGCTCCAAAAGTCAGCAGCTATGTGGCTTATGAAAATTAAGGCTCAAGGGGGTAATTGGCTCCACAGAGATGCTAATCCTTGTGCTGGTTGCTGCCTGGGTTGCCTGAGACTGTGTCTGTGGAAGCCTTCTGTGAGCTGTAAACTGCTGTGAGTGTGACAGAGCGCTACTAACAGAAAGCCAAGCTCTGAACTGCTTCCGTGTGTGTGGTTCTGTGTACAAACAAGCAACCTCGCGAGCTTATGAATCCCGCCGTCCGTTCTCCTTGGCATGATTCACACTCCGTGATTATAATATTGTTAGTCCTCTCCCGTTGTCTCCTCCTCCCTGGCAGCCTCTTAAACCGAATTCTCCATTTCAGACCTTGCAGGAGATTCCCCTTGGACCTTCGGTTTGTTACTTCAAAGCTATGATAAAAAGAGTTTCAGGGCATGGACATGTTTTAGAGAAATATACTTATTGCTTTGGGCCTTTCCTTTCATTCTGTGATCCTTGGCAAGCTTGTTATACTTGCTGGAGCTGGGGGCTGGGTTAGCTGAGGGAGCGGCTGGGTTTTGACCCCTGCTCTGCTCTGTGTCACCTTGGATCACTGTGAAGAAGGCCGGCCCAGAGAACCACTGTGGGCCCTGTCTTAGCAAGCTCAGGCTGCCCTACCCACATACCATGGACTGTGTGGGTTAAACAACAGGAATTCTGGAAGATGCAGTCTGAGGCCAGGGTGCAGGCATGGCTGGGTTCTGGTCAGAGCTCTCTTCCTGCCTTGCAGAAGGCTGCCTTCTCTCTGTGTCCATACATGGCAAAAAGAGAGAGAGAGAGAGAGAGAGAGCGAGCAGTTTGAAGAGAGTTTTGTTTTTGTTGTTGTTTGGTTTTGTAACTCTGCATTTTTTTTTCCTCTATGAGTTAAGAGGCAAATGCATACAAAATAATGATAAATACCTGTGTTATGGAGCACACGATGTATACAGAGATAACGTGGCATCAGTAACAAAAAGGGAGACCAGAGCTTTATAGGAGTAGAGATTTTGTACGTTACCGAAGTTAAATTGGTATCAGTTCACACTAGATTGTTAATAGATTTAGTTGCTTAATGTAACCCCCATGATAACTATAAAGAAAACATTTAATAAACATACACAAAAAGAGGTGAGAAGGGAATCAGGTTCACTACCAAAAATCAACTTAACACACAAGATAATCAGTAATGGAGAAAGCGAGAGACACAAAAGGTAGAAAACATAAAGAAAACAAAGAACAACATGGCAGAAGTTCTTCCTTATACTATTTACTTTAAAAGCAATAGGCTGAAACTCTCCAAACAAAAGATAAAACTTGGCCAGATGAGTAACAAACAAGCAAAGGAAAACTATCTGTTTTCTTGTACGGCTGCTCATCCAGTCATACACTGTCTCATCGGAACGTAATTATTTCCCCAAAGCCTCACCTCCAAATACCATCACACTGCGGGGAGGGGAGGGCTTCAGTTTATGAACTTTTGTGGGGGGCGGAGATACAGTTCAGTCCCCAGCAGGCCTCTTCTAATCTAAATGCTGCGAATCAATATTACGTGTGAAATGTAATGTTAAGTACTGAGAGATACCAGAACATTCTTGGTACAGAAAATCCAAAAAACCGCTGACTCCAGAGGATAGCACAGCTCATTTTGGAAAGCAACTGCTGTACAAGGCCACGTGAGAAGACTCCCACAGGAACAGAGACAATAGGGTCTGCAGGAATTCAGAAGAAAGAGAGAACACTTAAGGCTGGGGGAATTTGGAGGTCTTCCTGGAGGAGGTGGGGTCGACTTGGATTTTGAAAGATGGCAAGATGTCCATACAAGATGATGGGTGTGCAGTGGGTGTCAGGCGATGAGCACACAGATGGAAAGGAGGTTTTTTTCTTGGAGAACAGATGAGTCAACCTGCTCGCCCTGAGTTTAGCTGGAGATAGTCCTGGAAACACTGCTTCCACTCAGACTCTTCTATAAGCCAAACTAAGAATTTTGGAGCCTATGTGATGCCTGGAGAACCTCTTTATTTTATTATCAATCAAAGAGGGCTTTTGGGAAGTAACCCCGAGGTCTGCGTGGGGCAGAGAAGAGATGAACAGAGAGACCAGTTAGGAGGCTGGAGAAGGGGTCTTGAGTGACTCCATGCTTCCTCTTAAATATCTAGGCTGTCTTGTTGCATGCAAAAGAACAGCCTTGGACTTATTCACCCCTGGAACCTGCAACCTCCCTTCTGGTTTTGGCTTCTGCTTTGGATAATCACATTTATTTCCTCTGGTCAAGCATTATATTCTGTTGGCATAGTAGCCAGAGGCTCTGGGTACATCCTGATTAGGGGCTCCAGCCAAGACAAGAAAATGTTTTTAGGAGCAGCTGACACAGGGGAGGGCTGGCATTTCCCTGGTCTGGGTAACCTCCTCTTTGGCCGGATTGGACTTGAGGGGAAGGAAAGCAGGAAACACAGCATGATCTGCAGGACATCTCGGGAGCCATCTGCTTGAAGGAGAAAAGATTCTGGCCCCGTTTTCAGTACCCCTGACTCCTACGAGTCGAGACAGGCGATCTGTTTGCCTCTGAACCCGAAGTTCCATAGGTTTCTCCCGCTGGTGAACTTGTGTTTTAGGCCGCATGGTGAGGGCACCGGTGCCCTCCTGTCCAAGTCTCCTGATTTTATTTACGGGACTGTTTCCCATGGGTTCACACAGCTCTCGGGGCCCTTTGTGGTGTCCATTTCCTGCAAAGGACCTTGAGAATGATGACTCCTGGGGAATCTCACCTCTACTCCTCAGATTGTTCTGGACACTGATTACTGGAGCTTCCACAGACCTTAGAAGCTAAAGGCCTCCTTCAGCTCTCGCTGTGCTGGAGCCACTGTGTGCTCAGGGAGACATGGGGGGACAGGTTCCACAGTCTCTCCTCGGGATCTTCTTTGGTGCTTGTGGTTGGAGCCTGGAACACAAAGCTTCCTTCTTGCGGGCTATCTTCCTCCTGACAACAAACACCCAAGCCCACTGCTTCACGAGATTTTCAGAAGCAGCCTGACTCTGAATTCCAGAGCCCGAGGACCCCCACGCCCCACACCAGCCTGGACCCGGTTGGCTTCCAATGGGCCTTGCTTCCATAAGCTGGAAGGTGGCTGGACAGCGCAACGGGTGGCTGGACACTGGTGGCTGCTCCCAGGGTCTGGGGGTGGTTCTGTGGCGGGCCAAAGGGTGACAGAGAGTTGCAGGTATCTGAAGTGTCTGTACATTTCATTTGCACGAATACCATCAGACGGGCTGGGTTTTCATGGGTTAAGGACAGAGCTGGGGTTCTTAGAGGAGGAGCTTTGTGAACTAGCCCGCTGGCTGAGGGCACTCGTTGCCTGGGCAGAGTCAGGGGAGGGCGAGGGACAGTGCTGCGGACCGGCCATCCCAATACACCTGCTCCAGACGCCCCGCACACTCTCACCACACTGCGTGTGGTCCACCTAGACCGCATCCGCCTCTGAGTCCAGCTGCGCTCATGAGCACGTCCCCAGTCACTACAGCTCTTTATTCTTAGGGGCACTCACGCGACAACCCCCACCCCGGGGGCCACAGACATTTAGGTTGCTTTTCATCTCGCTGTTTTAACCATGGCGCATCTAACCTACCTCTCATTTCACGTACGAGCAAAGTACGCCTAAAGGGCGATACCTTTTTTCTGAAGTGGACTGGCTGGATCAACCTGTAGGTCCATTAAAGGTAAGCTAAATAGTACCCAGTTGTTTTCTACAAAGGCCATCCCTCTTCCCCTGGCACCAGAAACCTAGGAGAGTTTCCATGACCTCACACTCTTACCAACACCTTCTATTTTTAAAACTTCTTGGTCTTGCCAGAGGGATTGGTGCAAAAATGCTTTCCCGGAATAGTTACAATTTGTTTCCCATTATCTTGCAAGAGGTTGTGCACCTGAAGAAAGCACCTTTAGAAGTCATGTACCAGGCAGCCCTTGCTGAGGAGGCAGAGGACAGAAGGGAACAATAATTCAGAAACAAAGGTCTCCAGCAGCTTAGAGATAATTGCAACACGTTCCTTGAGGACAAGCACGTGCCGCTCCCCGTTTCATCTTCGCGGGCCCTCACAGCTCATCATAAATGCGTGTCAGGCCGAATTTGTGTCACCGGGGGGTAAGAGGGGGAGCATTGTTCATATCTGCCCTTCAAACTTTGATGTTTCCCTTTCAAAAGTTTGGAAGTGCTTTCCTGAAAAATTCTATTCAAAGAGTTCAAACTTCATTCCTGGTTAGCGTTTTACCTCCTGAAGGCCCCCTTAAACAATAATACCATTATTTCCATGACTTTGTTGTTGTCTTTCTAAAAATCACGGTGGGTCTGGGAGGAAGGTGTTGGAACCTGTGGGCAGAAAACACAGCGCAAACTGCCTGGACTCTGAAGCTTGAAGAAAAGTTTCTCAACAGCTGGCATCTGCCACCAAAGTCTTCATACTGCAGAAAGGTCAGCGACTTAGAGCTCTCTGGCACATTCACCTTAAGTCCAGCATGTTTACCGAAAGAGTTCTGATGGCTGCCTCCCAAAGGAAACATTAGTATTACAATCTGTATTACAGCCAGTATTGAAAACTTTATGAGGATATAGCATTTTTTAATAAAAAATTCTATTATTATTCATATACAGGAAACACAAATGTGTCGATCTGGAGCTGATTTCTCACTCTACCATGTCAGGGACCCAGTCTCCTTCTGTCTTGTTGAGTATGTGGCTTCTACCGTGTGACCCAAGATGGCTGCTCAAGCTCCAGCCATCACATCCTTCCAGAAGCAGAGAACAGAAAAAGGGAAAGAAGAGCATGCCCCCTCGCTTCAGGCACAGTTCCTAGGTGCTGCACACATCACTTCCTGCAGTTTCACACGTAGCCGCAAGGGAGACTGGGGACTGCAGATTACTCAGAATCCCTTGGCGCCCAGCCAAAAATTAGAAATTCTTTTATCAAAGAACAAGGTGAGAAAGAATTGTGTGGGGTAACCCTCAGTCTTTGCCACATGAAGGCTGACAAGAGGACCCTCTTGAAGTTCTGTGAGTAGTTAGGGTTAGAATCCCCAGGCCAGTTACCCCAGATCTTGCATCTCGGGCATTACCAGAACTGCTGTATGCATGCGTGTTGAAGACAAGGCAGAGAGGTTGGAGAGGGAGCTTGTTTCCCGAGGCATGGAACATGCAAGCATTTGGATCCTAGGTGGACCCACCATGTGAACCAGTGACATCTCCAGGCATGTGCTCCTCAGAACAATACTTCTGCACAAAAGAGGGGTTCTAAAAGAAGTTTGTACTCAGAGAAATGAAGCAGGCCTCTTTATGGTAAGTCTCAGAAATTTAGTGTGGATGATAAAATATTGTGGAACCCCAAGGGTAGAAGAGGGAATTTCCCCCTCCCACAGTGCATCTCCAGGGTCCTGGGGTGCTGGCCTGTGTACACAGAGACAGGCAGGACAAGAGACTCTGTGGGTCAGTCAACTGGCGTTGTCGCTGGTGATGTGAGTGATCGCAGACTGGTGCTCTAGGGGGGTGATGGGAGAGCAGCAAAGAAAGCAGAAGAGGCTGAAGTTCAAGTTGAAAAAGGAGGACGTTATTTGCAATCTGGATGAGACGGCACGGGCATGAGGATTAAAGCAGAAACTCTCAGGACAGGTGTGGAAAGAACGCTGATGGATCCTCCTTCTAGGATGGTAGAGAGAGAGAGGACCTGACCCCTGTGTTTCGTTATGACCATAACAAAGATCGGCAGCATGTTTAAACCTGCAGGAGTGAGGGCTCTCCACGTGTAACGTCCGGGGCAACCATGAGAGAATGACAGCTCAAGAAAGCCGGAGGGACATCAATGTCTCCTTCCACAGAAGAGCCTTAGCTCTTCCGGATAAAGGGTTCATCACACACACTGCTTGTAAGCTGAGACGTAGTCCTCCAGAAGGATGGAGAATTCTTTCTCCCGGATTTAACACTTTTCTTTTAGGGAAAACTTTCCTCTTTCTCCAAAAGGTGTAGGGAAAAGAAACTTCCGTAGTCGTGACTGATGATGGTGTGACGGTGAGGTTTGCAGGTGGTGGGGAAGTAGCGCCGGCCTCCCCTCTTCCCCACTTTCTCTACGGGGCTTCTCCACATCACCTGCTGTGTGGAAACAAGTGTTTGTTTGCCCAGCCCACCTTCAACAGGTGGAGGGACAGAGAAGGAGGGACAAGAGGAGCAGGGCGAGAAAATACCATTTTTCTCTTGCAGCATAAGTCCCTACCCCTTCACCGTAGGTTCTCTTACCTCTGACTCTTCCCGCCATTACTGAAATTTGCTCTTTGGATACCATCTTCCGGATGCCCCTTCTCTCTCTCCGTTTGGGGTTCCCGTTGTGTACTTTGACTTTATCGGAGAAATCAGAGCTTGGCCACTGGCTTTTCGAGACATTGAGAGCATACAGCCATGGCTTTGTTATAATGGGCACCCCAGGGGAGCCTCGATCCCGGGCTGTGATTGAGGGCCAGGGTACGGGTCTGCCTACAGGTGTCAGTAGAGACCCAAAGCCCCTAGCACACACACCCGTCCAGTTATCTTACACCTCCTTCAAGCTGCCTTTAAGGATTATTTTAACCTGATCTTATTTGAATAGATACGCTCCAGATCCAGTGAGGGGTCGAGACAAAGTAACGCTAATTCCCTCTGCCCATCAAACGAACCATCTACTCGGCGCAGAGTGGAACCGAAAATTCCTTAGCCTTAGTTGTTCCCATGTCCATTGGAATTTAAAATGCAGAGTGATTGTCGGTTCCAAGGGAGACCCTGCTTCCCCTGTTTGAAGGGGAGTATCACAGTGTGTATTTCAGCTGAGTTGCTGAAATGGTACCTGCACTCCCCTCGGGACTTTGTTATTCTAGCACGAGCACATCCCCTAGCCTTGTGCTAATCTGCCCCAATGCTGGGGAAAACAGACAGAGGGAAAGATGAGAGAAACCACTAATGTGTGACTGACGTCGGGGCCGATATTTATTGGATTCATAAGCCTGAGTTATTCATAGAGAGATGGGGGCAATAGAGTTGTCAGTGGCATTAGTAGTCTGTGCCAAGGGATAGAGGCACGCACACACTGAAGGACAGCGATAAAAACACACACACCGAGCAGGAGGAGGGAGACGTCCAGTCACCTCTGGCCAGCACAGCTCGAATGAAATCTCTACTGGACCCCAAACTGAAGACTCTCACATCGAGACTTGATAAATGTGCCACTTCATTTCCCTGAGCCGTGCATCCCCTATGTGGCTAAACACGTCAACACTTCAGACCACATCCTTGCAGACTTTAGGATTTTTCCAACCAGAGTGGGTTTCAAAACCTGACATCTTGGATGCAAGAAGAAAGCTTTTGTGGACGGACCAAGCAAAACGTTCAGCTGGCCGTGGCTGCCGAGAAGGAAGACAATATAGGCATTTACAGGCTGGACCTTCTGGAATCCTCGTTGAGAAGTGCTGGATGTGAGCTCCAGAGAGGTCTGCCCACCTCCCCATCCGTATTTAGCCCGTGTTGCTCCCTCTTTCAAATATCACACAGCAACATCAAGAGGAACAGAGCCGCTTTCTTTCCCTGGGCGGGAAATGTCGTCTCAAGATGTGTGATTTGTCTGGGGCAGGGTTTTTGTTTTTTGTTTTTGTTTTTAAATTATTTTTACTTTTTACCGTCATTAAGTATTTTGGAATAAACTGACATTTGGTACCCCACCCCCATCCATGCCTCTCTTGGCAGCAGTTAATTTCTAGGTCTGGAATACTTTCAAAACCCACAAAGAACTAACTTTCTATGAGCCACTTGGCTTTCAATCATAAATGTCACACACATAAACAATGTGTGTAGCACTGTCCCACAGAACACAATTAAAAGATGTAAATACAGGGTCTTTCAGACAAATCCACTGTGCAAATAAATATCCTGCGGAATGTTTTACGTATGCGCATCTCTGAAATGATAAACACACACGCCCATCTGTTTAAATCGTGAATGTCCGAAGTTTACACACAAGTAAGAGTTGGTGATACTATTTTTTTTCTTCCCAGACTATTACAATGAAAGTGCATTTGCGTGCAGAAAAAAAAAAAAAATTGGGTGCAGTCTAAAAATGATGTGTATTTCCAATGTATGTCTTTATATAAAGTGAAATTAGCCATCTTACTTGGCATTTACATTTCCCTTCTTCATGAGAGAGGTTCTGACAGGATTGCGTGTCTACTGTATCTGCTGAAACCTGCTCAGTGTCACTATGACTTTTGAGGGACTGAGGTAAGAGCCGACCTGGGCTGTAAGCTCAGACCATCCCTTCCTCTGAGGCAGCTCTATGAAGCGCGCAGGGAAGAAACCATAAAGTGAGGTGAATGAAGATTCGTTAACATGGAGGTTCGCTCGGCCTGTAAATATTAGCACATCTGTCCGGCCTGTCACCCTGTCGTTTACATGGCAGCTGGGGTGGGGGGGGATGTGGGGGGGCAGGCTGAGGCCAACTTTCTGTCATGCAGCTCAGCAGGTGAGCTCAGACACGGGTGTGAGAGGAAGACATTTTAATTCTCACATCTACTCCTTAAAGTCAACACACTTTTGTGGATGCCAGTTTCTATCACGTTGCAGAGTATTTCGTGCTGAAAAACACGCTGTGATAGTGCTTGGAGAGGTGGGGAATGAGTAACTATTCTAAACAGACAACAGCCACAGCCACAAGCGCATCGGTACTTGGGGCCCTCACATACAAATGACCTCATGCACAAGAGGGAGGTGACATCAGGGATCTCCATCCCCTGCTGCAAACGTCCAAACCCACAGGGGGCTGACGTTTATGGCCCTGAGGTCCAAGCACCCTGGGTCTCTCTTCCACCCTCCAACAAAGGGAGATTGCAGGGCACGTTCTGTCAGAGTCATGGAATGTCTCAGGGTGGTGGGCCCTGCCGTGAGGTATTGACCTGGAAGACCCAGAGAGGCTACGATGTGCTCTGAGAGCCAATTAGGGACAGAGCCAGGTCTAGAATCTGGGTCTAGTCCAATAATTTTTTCTTTTTCTTTTTTTTTTTTTTTTTTGAGCAGTTTCAAGGTTTATGGAAGAAGATTGAGGAAAAAATTACAGACAGCTCCCATATGCCCTCTCTTTGATTCACCTCCGATTTCCCCAATTTGTAAAATACCATTTCGCATTAGTGTGGAACATTTGTTACAACTGATAAGTCAGCATTGATAAGTTATTGTGTTTTTAAGGATTTTATTTACTTATTTGTCAGAGAGAAAGTGAGAGAGCACAAGCAGGGGGAGCAGCAGGCAGAGGGAGAAGCAGGCTCCTCGCTGAGCAGGGAGTCTGATGCTGGACTCGATCCCAGGACTCTGGGATCATGACCTGAGCCGAAGGCAGATGCTTAATCGACTGAGCCACCTGGGCGCCCCAGGACTGATGTTGTTAACCAAAGTCCACAGATTATATTAGGGTTCACTCTTTGTTTTGTACATTCTGTGGGTTTTGACGGATGTGTAGTGACATGTGTCCACAATTATAATATCATAGAACTTGGTTTCACTGCCCTAAAGACACCTTGTGCCCCACCTACTCATCTCTCCCTCCCTCTTCTCCAAACCTCAGCAACCCCTAAACATTTTCTATTGCCATAGTTTTGCCTTTTCCAAAATGTCATAAAGTTGGAACCATACTGCATGTAACCTTGTAGATTGGCTTCTTTTACTTAGCAATATGCATGCATCCTCCCTGGCCTTTGGTGGCTTGATAACTCATTTCTCTTTGGTGTTGAATGATAGTCCATTGTCTGGATGTATCAGTTTACCCATTTACCTAGTCAGGGACATCTCAGTTGCTTGCTTCCAAGTTTCAGCTGTTATGAATAAAGCGATTTTAACAGTAACCTTTTTACCATGGTACATTCCTTTCACATGGATTCAGTATCAAAGGTCAAGTCTTTGCAAAAGGTATTTCTGAAAGTGATTGCATTTGGCAGCATTTAGGTCCAGTCACTTGCCAGGGGTATCTGCCCCGTGTAAACTCTTGTCAATCTACAAGATCCCTCTATTCCAGCTCGGAGTAGCCCTACTGTAACATACCCGCCTGCCTCTTCAATGAAGCATCTTCTCAACCCAGAGGGAGGAACGACCAGATTGGGGTGGTTTGAATCCCAGCTCCACCGCTTTACTAGCTCTCTGCTTTCAGGCATGTTAGTTCTTGGAGTTCAGTTTTCCCATCTATACAATGGGTCTATCCACATTGCAGATTGCTGTGTGGGTCTATGTCAAGGGCCGGGTATACCTCCTGACGCCTCAGTAAATGATGGTGCCTTCCTCCTCCTCCTTATCACTGTCATTACCACCTCCCAATCCAGAACTGATTCTGCCTCCTCTGGATTCTTTCCTGTGTGTGTCCATGTCATGTCTCCAAACTAGAGTGTGTGTGTGGGGGGAGAGTGCACGCGCACATGCACATGCATGTGTGCACAGTAGAGTATGGTGCTTAACCCTTTGGCACACACAGGGCTAGGGGCAGGGTTTTGAATTGCATTCCTTTTGGTATTAAATGGGCGACATTCAGCAAGAACAACTCCTGTGTTTGTGGAATCCCGTTCCAGCTAAGGTCTTTGTCTCTGAATGGGATGTGCCAGTGTCCCTAAACACCATTTTTGCTGGGGCTGCAGGAGAACACTTCCTGGGTGTCCAGAGGATTTTTGAAAGAATAAGAGGACAACCATCTCAGGGGAGGGTATCAGAGAGTGGCTAGTGTTCTGTGCTCTTCCCTCCATTACTCAAGGCTAAGGATCTCTTTGGAGGATAATCCAGACCCTCCTCCCTTCAACTGCTGCTTTCCTGCCCCAGATCCAAGCTAACCCTGGGGATGCAGACTGAGACGAAATCGCAATGATGGAAGTTTTATCGGGAGTGAGAAATCTATAAATGAGTGGGAAAATTAGGAAAACAAATAACTTGTATTGAAGTGGATCCTACAAATCTGATCAGATCTGGGAGTATTTTCTGTAGAAATAATGCAACGTGATTATGTACATAACCCAGTCGCTGATGGGATCTGTTACCTCCAAGGAATTCTTGAGTCTGCTGTGCAAGTCACATTATTGGTCTTAGGTTTAACAGTATGGATCAGCAAACCTTTTCTGGGGAGGGCCAGATAGTAAATAGTTTTAGGCTTTGGGGGCCATAGAGTCTCTTGCAGCTAGTCCGCTGCCCTATTGCAAAAGGAGCTGCAGATAACATGTAAACAAATGGGATGGTTGTACTGTACTGAAATGTAAGTTTCATATTATTTTCACGTGTGACGAAATATTATTCTTTCTCTTTTTTATTAACCATTTAAACATGTGAAACCCACAGTCGTAGCCCATTGGGTTTTCAAAAACAGGTGGCAGCCGGTTAGGCTGTAGTGGGCTGTACCCCTGGATTCCAACATCACAGAGAAAACTGGCTTCGGTGGAGTTGGGGTGAGTCAGGCACAGCTCTTTGGCGGGTGAAGTGGAAACAATGAATGAGAAATTCGGTAGCCCTTTGTCTCATTGCTTTCATTCTGAACCCAAATCCATAGATCTACCTATCGCCTCACATTAAGTTGATCAAGTTAGTGCAGTATTTCTCAAACTTGACACCATTGACATTTTGGGCTAGATGATTTGGGGTGGGGAGGAAGGGGCGTGTCCTTTCCATTGTGGGATGTTCAGCAGTGTTGCCAATTTCCATCCACTGGATACTAGAGGTAACCCTCCCCTCTCTAACCAAAAACATCTTCGGATATTGCCAAATGTCTGCTGAAGGCAAAATCGATCCTAGTTAAGAGATGCTGAGCTAGCGAACCTGGGAAGTCAGTGTCCCCTTAGCAATCGACTAATTGGGCAAGAGAAGCGTGTGCATGTGCGTGTGTGTGTTTGTCCCCTGACAGGGCAGTCTGCCCCAGATTCTCACACAGGAGGGAGAAGTGACTAGTTGGCCTTCTCAAAGACAAAAATGTCATCACAAGTAATGCTCCCCCTGAAGGGGACACTCGCTCAGGGAAGACGACCCCCTGGTCTAATCATTAGCAATCAAGTCAGGCTCCACAGCAAGTAAATAGGACTCCTGGTGTTTAATAAGACCTTTATTTCATGACTATCCTTTGAGTGGCAATGAAAATGTCTTTTTAGTGAGGAAAATGCTTCCTCCTTTTTATAGAAAAGAAGCCTCAGAGGGAATGGAATCATTTCACTCCTTGACCAGGAGGAGGGGAAAAAAAAAAAAGATAAAAGAAAGTAGGGAAGGGAAAAGGAGGCTCTTAGGAGGTGGTGGGGGAATGCTTAAATTCAAAGGAAACTTTGACCTGCTTTAACCTGGGTTTCCAGTTTTAAAATGTTGACTAGAAACTGCTGTGGTGTAGATCTGGACGCTGTTCAGGGTCTGGTCCTTCATGTACTATCAAGAGCTATTCATGATATTATATTAAGAACCTGCCTTGTGAACATACAAGCACACAGTCTAAAAAGCACAACTGAATAAAACAACAGGCACAGCTATTTACTTAGGGAACACCTTTCTTTCCTGGCTCTTCGCTATTTCTGGCGAAACTGACATAGCGATGTATAAGTATTAGTTTTGCTGAAATGAGTATCAACCTTATGGGCATTGTGATTTCCTTTGGCTATGGCTAGGAACACAAGTCAAGGTTGAGCTCTTTGCCAAGAGCCTCCACATCTCCCCTTCCCACAGCCTGCCCCCAACCCAAAACTCTAAAGCAAACTCAAATAACCTCAAGCCCTTCAGCCCTGTGGAGGAAGTTAATTGGAATCACCCAAGTGGGTTATTGCTCCTCCTTCACTCGTTTGCCACAAATCAGTTTGTTTTTATTTGCCTCAAAACCCCCATTAAATAGAATTTGTCTTGTAGCATACAAATCATTTCCCATGACCAAAATGCAGATCTGTCTCCTTTTCCTAGGAAAGAATCTGAGCTATGTTTCTTCTCAAAAAATCCCTATTCCCCAACCTCCATTATGCATCTCACCATGTTTTGTCTGCTTGTCTTCTGATTCCAGCTGTGTCTTTTTCGTTATCATGCCTCTGTGTCTCAGGACAAACATCATCAGGTCGGAGCAAGGTAAGGATGCCGGGCGTACACTGTGAACCTGAACTCGGTTCTTACGAGCCAGCATCCTTAACCAGTGACCTACACCCCCTCACTGTTGACAGGAGAATTTTTTTTTTTCCTAATGCATATTTTAGTCTTGATTGACCATCAACCATATGGCATGATTGTCCTGTGGGTAAGTTTATTATTAACAGCTCACAGCTGGAGTTAGAATAACTACACGCGGCTGTGACATTGCACTAATTGACCAAGACACGTCTGAGAACAAGATGCAGAAAGTGGCCATTGCCAATGACTTCAAGCACAAATGGAGAGCTTAGTGGGCAAGTCCGATTTCACATTAAAGGCTCTGTATGTGAGGACCAAATCGGTCAGGGGACAGGGGCTGGCAAGAAGAGGTGGATGAGTCATGCAAAGCCTTCTTCGGAGCTTCCATGAGGTCCTTATTCAAGTGAATTATTTTAAACAGATTCCCGTTAATGAGAAAGGAGCAGCCGCACTTGAAGGGGCATTAATCCTGAATTTTTAAGTGCTCTGACAATTAAATCACTAAATCCATCGGGTGCCTTCTGTCCGTATTTCCCTGGTCTAATCCCTCTGTCACAGTGAGGCCAGGCAAGATTTGAGAACAGCGTGTGCTGTGTTAGCTCCCTCATTTAGCATTTGGGTCAAAGAAGCTGAGTTTGGAGGGGACCCGGGTATTGTCTGGGACTGGTGAGTGGGGTGACGGGGCACAGGGACACCGGCTGAGGGTTGTGCCTGCGTTAACAGGCTCCCCCTGGATCCCCCGGGGCAGACTCCTGAAAATTATGAAGTATGAATAGGCTGTTTGTGCATCTCTCAGTAAATTTCTTTCTCAGATGTTTGCAGCCGGTACAACTCGATTGAAAAATGGCTGAGGGAGAACAGAGGATAGAGCCAATGAGCTCAGTGTCTTATAAATCAGCAGCACCAAGCTGAACTGAAGCTGTCAACCAGTGGAAAAACCTGCTGCCACACAAGCTTGTGAGTCTTTTCAAAAACAAAAACTCACCCTTGTCCTGCTCTCTAGATGGGAGAGGGCTTAATTAGAGTGCATGGAGGAGTGAGGAGTGGAAAAAGAAATACGGTTTGCTAAGAAAATTTTAAAAAAGCACCAACTCAAGGTAGTGCATATGTAACATGTCCCAGTTCTGATCTTGGCTCAGGCACAGAATTACAAGTGGGGTCATGAAAAAGAGCTAAGTGCTGTCATTAGTAAATCCTGCCAAGAGGTCCAATAATACTCTCTGCTCCAAAGCCAGGGAAGCCAGGGAACTGAATAACCCTCTAGTCTACCAACACCATCATCCCCATTTCATGGATGAGGAGACTGAGGCACAGAAAAGGCAAGAACCTTGCCTAAGCTCCGTTAGCCACCTGGGCCGTAGACCAGTCAACTGTGTTGGTGTCAGAGTCCCTGCTCCCAGTCACCGTGGCACTGGTCTCCCTGTAGGGACATCAGAGACGGCAGGCTGTCACCCTCTCCGGGCAGGAGGCAGGGCTGACCCTGCCCATTCTCATTCTAAGGTCTTGTTCTGCCTTCCCGTGCCTCACATGCATTCAGATTCTGAAGTTGCGTCCACGTTGCTGAATCATCCCACACTTAAACGCCTCTGAGATTATCTTACTGTTTTTTTAAGCCTTTGTAACCAATTGCTGAAAAACAGCTTTAAATCTGGAAGTGCAGGCTTTAGGAGGACCCCTTTGGGTTTCCAGCAGCGGGTGTAATTCTGCCAGGTGGCATTGTCTCCGACGTGTGAAGGGGTTGGGGTCGGCCCCGCTTGCACCGAGAACAAGTCCTGTGCACCCAGCCTGAGCTGTGTTCCTGTTGCCGGGGGAACCGTAATTGAATTTCCTGAATTATACACAGTGCGATAGGACGTTGAATAACCGTATTTATTTGCCTTCTAGGCCCTGTGGCATCTGTTGTTTCGCTCACAAAGTTCCTATTGACTGAAAAACGGGTTTGTTGATCCAGAAAGCTGGGATGGGCGCATGAGGCGGCGAGAGCCTGAGGACTCCTGGGTCGGGCAGAGATCCCTCCCCCAATTCTGCAGCCCCCAGACAAATGGCCTGGCACCAGCTCGCTGCCCCTCCGGCCCGGGGCCCTCGTGTGAAATCGATCCCCCTCTCCACTGAGGCTCTCTTTTTCTCAGCTGAGGAGAAGAGAGAGGCAACGGGAAGGAGGCAAAGGGGCTGCGAAGTTAGGGACGGGTGGTGGAAGGGGGTTGCAAAGCCAGAGGTGAGCTCCTCTGTTCTGTGGCCACAATGCGCAAGAGGGAGTGGCAGGGGAGGGGCGTGACTCAGGTGGACGAATTTGCGGGTGGAGGACACACGTTCCCACCTCGTCAGGGCTCTCGATACTTGAACAGATTCTGGAAGGGTCTACAAGCAAAGAGCTGAGGGGATTAGAGGAAGGATCCTTTAGCTTTGATGAGCAGGCTGAGCAAAGAGCTCGGAGCTTGGTGGCATCTAAAATTGTTCTTAAAGGATGAATGGGATTTCGGTGGGAGATGGGCTTCTTGAACTCGGTGGCAATATAAGTGAAAATAACAGGCAAGAGGGGATAAAAGCCTCAAATGGACCCTGGGTAGTCCCTGAACTGGTCACCCCCAGCCACCAAATTCCCCCCACTCCTCGTCACCACCACTGAATTGACCAACAAATGGTGACATCTCTGGGGCAGAGTGGGGAGGAAGGGAAGAGAAGCGGACTTCCAACACGGGCCACTGAAGCCCGGAGCCCTCCGTTCAGCCACCTGCTGAGTCAGACTGCCTAGGGCCACAGGCCTTTGCTGTTAGAGCTGAAGTCTGGGAGTGTCTCAGATTAGAAATAGTTTCTGAGTGAAGCTTTCTTACCTGCCATGCCTTGGGGTGTGGGTGATGTCTCCCCTGCTGCTGGCTTCGCTTCAGTGTTTCAGTAAGGAGGGAACAGCAGGGGCACCCCCCGGGGCCCCAGACATGTCTCTTCAGATGCTCCAAATTATCCGTTTGTCCTGCCTACTAAAGAAGGCGTTTTAGAAATCTTTTCTTCCAAAATAACAAGGTGAAGGAGACAGGACTTACTTTTTTTTTTTTTTTTTTTTAAGATTTTATTCATTTATTTGACAGACAGAAATCACAAATAGGCAGAGAGGCAGGCAGAGAGAGAGAGGAGGAAGCAGGCTCCCCGCTGAGCAGAGAGCCCGATTCGGGGCTTGATCCCAGAACCCTGGGCTTGATCCCAGAACCCTGGGATCATGACCTGAGCTGAAGGCAGAGGCTTTAACCCACTGAGCCACCCGGGCGCCCCTTTTTGTAAGCTTTTTTAAGGGAACATTTCAAACACTTATAGAAAGCAGAGAGCATTGGGAAAAGGGGGGTGGGGTTATGGACATTGGGGAGGGTATGTGCTTTGTTTGGTGAGTGCTGTGAAGTGTGTAAACCTGGTGATTCACAGACCTGTACCCCTGGGGATAAAAATATATGTTTATAAAAAATAAAAAATAAAAAATTTAAATTTTTAAAATTTAAAATTTTAAAAATTTAAATTAAAAAAAGAAAGAAAGAAAGCAGAGAGCAGGGCCCAGGGACCCTCAGGTTCCCATCCTCCAGCTCCCTCCTCTCTCAGGGCTGATTCTCTCATTCTCCACAGGCCACTGGTGGCACCTCCAGGGCCCAGCACCCCGTCCCCCGGATTATTCTGAAGCAAACACCAGACATCGTAGCACGGCATCAATAGATGCTTTAGTACTATCTCAATAAATAGCAGCTTTTAACGACGTTTCATTACAACGTTGTTATCAAGCCCGAAAATAACAATTTCTTAATACGGTCACATTTCCAGTCAGTGTCAAAATGCCCCCCGTTGCCTCATAAGTGTCTGCTTCCTAATAAGCAAGATGAAGGCTTCACAATTCAGTCAGTGGTTGTGCCTCCTTTAGTCTGTACCTTGCCCTCGCCCCTTTTCTCTTTACCATTTGTTTGTTGAAGAAACTAGGAGATTGGGGCTGTGGAGCTTGCCTCATTCTGGATTTTCCAACTCTGAATGAAATAATAAATGTAGGCAATGGTCATTGCAAAAGCTTTAGGCGAGTGGGCAACAGGAACTTCCAAATGGACGTGACAGTTGGTGGTACCTGACTCCATGGACCAATCCTAACATCTCAGAATAACCCAAGGTTCACATCCCCCTTTAGGATGCATGCTTACCACAAGATTCAGCTGGAATCCCACGGGACCTCCAGTTCTAACTCCCAGTTTATAGCAAATACAAGGGACAGAAGAATATCAAAATCACATGATAGGCTTCTTTAAATTTCTATTTTGAGGGCGCCTGGGTGGCTCAGTGGGTTAAGCCGCTGCCTTCGGCTCAGGTCATGATCTCAGGATCCTGGGATCGAGTCTCGCATCGGGCTCTCTGCTCAACAGGAGCCTGCTTCCTCCTCTCTCTCTCTCTGCCTGCCTCTCTGCCTACTCGTGATCTCTCTCTGTCAAATAAATAAATATAAATCTTAAAAAAAAAAAAAGAAAAAAAATTTCTATTTTGATGTAACCAACATTTATTTAAAATTTGTTTGGTTACTCTATTATTATCAGGCCTTAGACTTTCCTGAGGGTTACTGAGGAGTAGGGTGTGTTTATGTCTCACTACCTGAACCCAGATTGCTAGGATATTTTGTTCTTTTGCTGGCTTTTGTACACTTGCCCCTACTTCCCAGGGCCGCTGACTGCCTCTGTGAGCTTCCCATCCTCTTTCCCTCGAGCCCGGTCCCACAAGGTTCTTTCCATTTCACTGTGCAGTGAGAAACCAAACACCAACTTTTCCAGAACTTCTAAAATAAAGGTTCTATGTAAAAGCTAAGGAAGGGCTCCTCTTAGTAAAAGCACAAATAGTAGTAGCAAGATTTTAGTAATAATAATCATTACGTTTTGGGTGCCTGGGTGGCTCAGTCATGATCCAGGAGCCCTGGGATCAAGTCCCACATCAGGCTCTCTGCCCAGTGGGGAGTCTGCTTCTCTCCCCACCTCTCGTGCTCTCTCTCTCTCTCATTCTGTCTGTCTCTCTCTCTCAAATGAATAAATAAAATCTTTAAAAAATATATAAAGTTTTTCAGGTTTTTTTCTCACTAATTCTTGAACACAGTCTGGACAGCAGAAGCCCCTGGATAAATGAGAGGTCACCAGTGTTCTACACTAATCCCATTGGATAGAAAGTTTGCTCACAACACCCAACAAGAAATCATGGTATGCATAGGAAAAATGGCAAATTTCCAATTGGGAAGAACCCAGCACTGCACACATTCATGAAGGTTTGATGGGAATGTCACCTCGATTGGGTCATTAAAGACAAGGAAATGCAACAGCCTTGCTGTTGACCTTCCTATTTTCCCAAAACACCCTCTTTTGGATTCCATGACCTAACACTCTCCTAATTTTCTCCCCCGTCTGGGGATTCTCCTCTATCTTTCTCCTGGCTCATCTTAAATATTGGAAAATTTCAAGGCTTGATCTACTGCCCTGTTCTTCCCTCTGTCTGCGAGCTCCTCAATGCTTATGGTTTTAATTATTATCTATATGCTGATGACTCTTAAATCTGTATCTCCAGCCTAGGCTTTCCCCAGAGCTGCCAGCCATAAATCCATTTGCGTATTCAACATCTTGACTTGGCCATCTCACAGCACCTCAAACTCCACATGGCCAAAAATTGAACTCATACCTTCTCCCTTCAGCCTGTACCTCCCCCAACATTTCCTGCTCTCAATAAACAGCACCACCATCCAAAGATGAGCAAACAGACAATTGAAAAGCCATTCTTGACACCTCCTTCTCCCTCGTTGCCAAATCCGCTGCCTCAGTAAGGAGTGATGATCCCCATTTCCAAATCTGTTCACGACTCTCTATCTTCACGCTGCCACCATGGTCCAATTTCTCACACTTCCACTCTGAGATTACCTCTAAAGTCTTCTATTCTCACCATGTCTGCTCTGTGTCTAATCCATTCTGCAGCCACTGTTCTTGGAAATTGTACAAAATGTGCGGTTTATCAATGTCTCATCTTCCCAGTGCCTTTAGGAGAGAGACTGAAATCCTTATCATAGCTAACAAGGTCCTGTGTTACCAGGCACCTACCTCCTTCATTTTCATTTCCTCATTTTGCAACCTGCTTCCCTGTTTTCTGGGATCTGGTCATCCTGGTTTGTAGGAGTTTGGGCCTCAGGACCTTTGCACATACAATTGCATCTGGTAGGATTTCTCTCTTCTCTTTTACTTCTCTACCTGGTTAACCTCTCTATGTCTTTCTGAATTCAGTTCTTTTAGAAAAGTCTCTACTGCCTGCTGGTTTGTCTCCCTAGTGCCATGTTCGCGGTCCTTGTTCTTTATGATGGAAACAACTTCACAACTCAAGAAATGGAGGCCAAGAAATGTTATGCAACATGCTTAGGGATCATGTATCCAGGTAGTGGCTGTGCTACAACACACACTGGAATAATCTCCCTTTAATAACAGCTGGATCTGTTGTCGAGTATTAGAGTTCTAGGTCAAGTTTCAGTCTCTACATGATATGTATAAGCTGGAATGGGTTGAGAGAAAAGGCATCCGCTAATTAAAGGGGAGGCAAGTTGGACCTCTGAAGAAAAGTTAAAGGAGACAGGGACTGTTTAGTCTAGCATAATGTAGAGACATGGGGAGAAAAGGAGATTTAAAATTCCTCAAGTTCGGGAAGGTAGAGACGACAACAAAAATATTTGTTTGAATGACCACAGGGCACAAGAGATTATATGATGTTGCACATCTCTGTAGGGACGAGAAGACTCAGCCAGCGAGGGCTTGTTGTGACAAGAGAAAATGTGACAAAAGATTTGAACAAAACATAGAGTTAGCTCCTGAATGTCTTCTGGCGGAAATGGTGAAAAGCAGGATCGATAAAGGTCTAACTTCCCTGGTGGTTTCAGTGTTGACCCACCTGGGGCGGGAAGCTGGGCCGGCTGACCTCTTGAGGTTTGTTGGAATGAAAAAGGGAAAGGATGAATGTGAAAATGAGCCTTGCGATTGGTCACGGGCTAGATCGTGCTCCCACCCTGCCTGGTGTGGAAAAAGAAATACTGAGTGGCATGCGTCCCCAAGGGCTCCTCAGCTGATCACATTCAGTTGGCCTTATCTGGCTCCCAGGTGTTTCCATTTATCTCTGATAAACTGTCAGCCAAGAGCCAGCTTTGTGATGGGAGGTGGAGGGGGCTGAGCGGAGGGGAGGCTAATACCCCAGATGTTTTCCGAGAAGATGGGAGAACGTTATTTTTTGGTACTAATGCATTTCGTCATCCCCTCCGTGTGCAGATGTTAGATTTGGGAACATTTCCAGGTTCTTTTTCTTTCTTAAAATAAAATTAGTTGTGTATTTAAAACACTCAGGACCCAGTCATCCCTAGGGATGTTTCTCTTTTGCATATGGATAAAGTTTGGGGAGTGGAGGAGGATTCTAAATTTTACTGGCTGTGTTTGTTCCAGCCCGAAGGATCGTGTGGGCTACCTCCTTTGGAAAACGGGAAAGATGATAGTAATCAGACGTTCCCTTTACTGAATGCCTACTGTATGCAATATAAAATCGAATCTTGTGGCAACACAGCCAGGGTTATGTTAAAATCCATTTTATAGATGAGTAAGTTGCTCCCAAATTGTGTGGTTTCTCCAAGTTCACAGAACTGCTAAGTAGAAGAACCTGTTTAAAACCAGGACTTCAACTAATAATTGCAACCTTGTAGAGCTTTCTCCTGAGCCAATCACTCATTAAATCCTGCGGAGTAGGTGCTGTTGAGTCTGAATTGCAGGTGAGGAAACGTAGGCATAGAGAAGTCCGGTCGTGGGCTCAAGCTCACGCACTTAGCAAGCGGCGAAGTGCCAAAGGCAAACAACTTGGTTTTGGAACTTGTGTTCTCTCTGTCTCTCTCTCTTTGTTTCTTTCATTTCTTCTCTCTCTCTCTCTTTTTCTTTCTTTCTTTCTTTTTAAGTTTATTTATGAGAGAGAGGGGTGGAAGGAGGAGCAGGGGGAGGGGGACAAGCAGACTCCCTGCTGAGCATGGAGAGCCCAACACGGGGCTCGATCTCACCACTCCAAAATCATGACCTGAGCCGAAACCAAGAGTCAGATGCTCAACCGACTGAACCACCCAGGTGCCCCTGGAACTTGTGTTCTTAACCATGACCCTGGACTGATTTTCATCCCCTTTCTACACTCTGTAGAGAGTTAGGCTTGGCTGGATGCAATTTTTGCACAAACTAGCTGATCTGAGCTTGTGAGAGCTTGCAGGGACAAACTTCTCTCCCTTGTGTTGTCTTATCTTTCCACTGATTTTCTGCTGTTGGAGCAGCTGCGGTCTCCCCACTCCGGGAGAGCCTTTTGCACGCTATGCCATTGGCTACAGGTGGCAAGGTGGTGGCTCCAGTTCAAGGCTCTCCCCCGGAGTTGGATGTTCCAGAAAGGACACCGTGTTCTGTGGAGCTGTCTCTCTGGCGCAGGCTTTGATCTGGGAAAGGGTGAGCCTCACTGCAGAGCTGAAGCTGTCTCCCTGCTTTGTTTATGCGAGCGTCCTTCCAGGACTCTGTCTGCTTTTGGGGAGGAAGCGTCCTGCCAAAACCCCCCGGCTCTCCATGCTGGCTGCATAGCCAACATTACCTCCTGCCTTTTTGATGAGTCCTCTGCCCTGGATAGACAGCAGTTGTCTCAGAACAGTTTGGAAACTACAAAAGTTTCCCTGGCAGGATGAATGATCTTCTCCAACGTGCTCTTGCCTCTTGGAGTTGCCCTCCAAGTTTTCCAGCCTCGATCCTGTAAATCATTTCATCTTGTGCAAATACTGGACTGTGAACGCAGATGACCTCAAAGGGGAGGATTATTTAAAACTCCATTTAAGAATCTATCCTCCTTTCAACAGATTAATGCAGCTTGAATATGTGAATAAACATGTTCTCCCAGGCACGCTAACGCACAGGTAGCTCCGGGGCCTTTGAGAGGAAGTAGAATGTCCTTCTCCTCCAGGAGGCTTTGGAAAAAGTGACTCGCTGTGTATTGACAACTGATTTATCACTGGGAGTGTCTGAGCTTCGACCCTGCACAAGCGCTCACGGGGTGACTGGAGGCGATGGGCGGGATGAAGTGGGGAAAACTGAAATGTTTTGAAAGAGATGCGTAAGACTGAAAAGGTCATTTAGAATATTCTCTTGCTTTCTGTCATCCCAAGGAGATGGAAATCTATTGTGGTTTTCAAGGTAGATTCAAGCTCAATAACTCACGGAATTGAGAGAGTGTTTGGGGTAACTCTCCGGAGTCTTTTGTGTTGTAGTCTGTCCTTACTTGCCCTCAGTCCAACAACAGAAGAGGTGGTGGGAGGCGGGCTGGGCCAGAGAAGGTCCAACAAGCACAAGGTGGAGACTCTTTCCTCCGAGAGGAGGCTTCTGGAGCCTCTCTGCTGCCTTCCACCTCTCTTTGCCCCCATGCGGGGACCGTATGCATTCCTAAACACTCCTCAGGCTTGGATGTTAGAAATTATCTTGCTGGTTTTCGGAGTGAAGGCAGAACTGCCTCCTCTCAGCTCACTTGGAACGGAAGATCCAACTTGTTTTTCTGAGGTCGAGCACATGTGATTGGGTGTGAGGCCATGAGTCTAACAAAAAGGTAACAAAACAGTTCTGTTGAAACTCTTTTTTCCTTAGGCTAGGAGACTCTCTGCGTCGAGCTACACCTCGGGCATGGGATTTCGGAAGTCATGTAGCAGAGTTAGGGAGGAAGGCTTTCCGGGAGGTGACTGAAGCTGACGAGGGTGGGGGGGAGACAGCAAGAGTTGGCAGCCTCCTGTGAAGCTTCGCCAAATGTCATTTCCTGTACGTTGCATAAAGTTTTCTCCTTTTCACAGATGAGGAACAGAGACTTAGAGATGTTCAGAAACATTTCTAAGGTACGGTTCATCTGCGGTTGAGCTTGTGAAAGAATCATGGTTTTTAACCTCTGAATCTAGTGCCCCTTCAGCTCCCAGGCTGTCTCGATACTGCCCAGGGAAAGCATCGTGGAGGGCATCCCCCCTCCTCTTTGCAGCAACTTCTGACCAAGGCAACAGTGTCACGTTGAGGACAGGACGTAGGCTCGGACTTGCATTAGGCTGCCAACTGCCACTACCCCAGCTCTGTCGCTCTCTGGCTGCATGGCTGGTGCAAATGACTCAAACGCTTTGTCTCTCAGTTTCACAATCTGCAAAGTGGGGATATGACTCCTGCCCAACTCATAGGGTTTTGTGAGTAATTACATGAAATGGGAAGTGCTTCACCCAGTGTCTGGGGGGAAAAATGCTCACCATATCAATATATTTTCCTGTTCTATTTGGATCTTCTATTCTGTTTAGTTATCAACTTCTTTATCATAAAACCACCCAGAATGAAACATGGAGACCCTTATGAAAGGCAGAGGTAATCTCTTGTGAAGAGGATTAGCTAGACCAAAGAAGATGCAGACAATCCTCTATAGAGAGCATCATAAAATGGCCGATCATTCTCGGTTTTCAAGAAAAATAGAAATTCAGAATTAAGGAGCAAGACCAGAGCAAAGGTGAGAATAGTAAGGTATTTCAGTGAAGGCCAGTTCTCGGCAGTAACCAGGAACCCAAGGGCCACTCAGGGCAAGGAACCAGACTAATGCAATGTGGCTTTGTTACAGATAATTCCAGCAGGGCCTTTACCAGCAGTGTATTTTTTTTTTTTAAGATTTTATTTTATTATTATTTGACAGAGAGAAATCACAAGCAGATGGAGAGGCAGGCAGAGAGAGAGAGAGGGAAGCAGGCTCTCTGCCCAGCAGAGAGCCTGATGCGGGACCCGATCCCAGGACCCTGAGATCATGACCTGAGCCGAAGGCAGCGGCTTAAACCACTGAGCCACCAGGTGCCCCGTGTATTTTTTTTTAAAGGTGAGTTTAAGAAAAGACTCAGTTGTGTTAAAAATTAGGTGTCGGGTAGCCTCCAAAATGAACTATGAAATCCAGTCTTAAGCCAGAAAAAAATGTTAGCCATCCTGAGTATTCTTGAAAAAAATCTATAGACGTTTCTTATTTATTTATTGTTTTTACTATGAACATTTTGAATTTTCCATCATGTGAAGGGTCTGAAGTCTTTTGCCAAGAACAGTGATATTTGTTGGAAGGATCGAAAAAAAAAGCTCACAAAACACCTCTGTGTGTATCAATTCCTTTAATTCCTACACAATCAGAACGCCTGTTAGTTTTCTCTGCACCACTGGAAAGCATGCTGACAGACGGAGTCCGTCCTGGATATGTCAAAACAGGACCCTTTCAAACAATTTCAACAATTTAAAGTTTCTTCTTTAAAATAGCATCTTATTATTATTATTTTTTTTCCTCCAAGATCTCCCTTAAAGAGATTGAGCATCTGACCGTGCTCACTCCATACAGTCGTGCATCTCAGGGGCATTTTCTTCCACACTTCACCTCGGTGGTGCTACCGTGCCTCTCTGTTTCTCGGGAAAAGGGAGGGATTCATGAAAATAAAGCTCAGCGCTTCCCTATCTCCTTTGGGACCATGTCGTCTTAGTTTTGATCATTTCCCCCAAATTCAGATTTCTCCTTAAGCCCCCCATGTCTGTATTTGGCTGGCAGTTTTATGGCTGACCAAATTTTGCACTGGCCAGGGTTCTGGTTGGCTGAATGTTTACACAGGCTGTTAATCAGATGGGGAGTGGGAGGAATGGGTGTGGGGACTGTCTGCGAGCTGGAGCGGTCCTGTTTGCTGTCGTGTGCGAGGGCCTGCACTTTGTTACTACAAATTACATAATGACATGTTACATTTCAAAGTGTATTTTTACTTCAGGGAAAATTAAACCAATAAACAAACAACTCTGGTGGAAAAAAACAGAGGAAAAAAAAAAAATAAGATCCCTGGTTTCCAGATCTTCCTCTTCGAAAAGGTTCTTAATTAAATTGTAGCTATAAACAAATCTTTGTTTTATTGAAAAGAGAGCAGTTGCATATAAAAGCTATTTTTAAAAATTAGGATTCGAACGGCTGCTGGTCTAGGGTCTGGCCCATGTTATGCGTTTTATGATCTGTCCAAAATGAAAAGGCAAGCTTGTGTAGTGATGGTAGATTTTCAATTTTTGATTGCTAATCCCTCTCAAATGTTGCTCCTGCCCTGCTTGAAAGGAGTATGTAAACACAGGAATTAGCCTAGTTTTTCCAGGTACTGATTCAAGCAAAACCGCTTAGGGTTAAAGATGAACTTGCCGACTCTGGAGTTTTGGTCATGCAGAAAATCAGGTCTCTTCGGCATACTACCCACAGTTTAGCAACTTTGAAGCAATTAAAAAAAAAAAAATCAATCCCTCTAAATCGACTTCCAAACCTTTCACTGCACACCTACAAATTTAATATTAATTTTTTTTCCTGTAAGCTGTTGAAATTAAGTAGAGGCTCAGGTTCCAAAGTTATGGCGATAAGCGCTTTTGGGGACTAGCCCTGGACATACATGGTTCGATTACACACACACACAGGTTTCCCTTCCCCCACTATCTGCAGGTACAGCATTCCTATGAAACCTTTCAGAAGCCGAAATGGTGTTAAAACAAAGAAGCAATTGCCGGTAATTTATATGGAAAAATTTTTGAACATTCCCAGACCCAAAATATAACCTCTCTTAGGTTTTTCTGATGCCGAAGGACAGACACATCTTGCTAGTGGACGCACAGAATAAATGGCGATAAAGCAGAGATGCTCACAGACCGTTCAAAACTGCAGCAGGAGTCTCAGGGAAGGAGCTTGGTAGGGCCATTCTTGCTGCGGGGGCAGGTGGCGGGGGTGGGGAGGGAGGGGGGCATGTGCACACTACCTCTGTTAGTGGCTCCCTGCAAGCCAACACTGCTGTTTTTGCTTTTTCACATTTTGTTATATAAAAATGAAAATCCCCTTTGGATTTCTTTTGGTTAACGAAAACAGGTACTAAAGGAGGTCTTTGGTAAGAATGAAGTGATGTGATGCAAACTTTCCGAAAGTGCGGGAGAACTTCATGTGCTGGTTCCAACTTTTTTTTTTTTTTTTTTCAACCTAAACTATGTTATCAAAAGAGAGAGAGCCCTGACTCACCCCCTCCATCCCCCACCTCCCCGGCTCTGTGGAATACTGAGAATAAGGACACTTTTTTTTTTTAAAGATTTTATTTATTTGACAGACAGAGATCACAAGTAGGCAGAGAGGCAGGCAGAGAGAGAGGAGGAAGCAGGCCCCCTGCTGAGCAGAGAGCCCGATGCGGGGCTCGATCCCCGGACTCTGAGATCATGACCTGAGCCGAAGGCAGCGGCTTAACCCACTGAGCCACCCAGGCGCCCCAAATAAGGACACTTTTTTTTTTTTTTTTAATTTTAAAGATTTTTTTTTTTTTTTTTTTTGCCATAGAGAGAGAAGCGAGAGCAAGCACAGGCAGACAGAGTGGCAGGCAGAGGCAGAGGGAGAAGCAGGCTCCCTGCCAAGCAAGGAGCCCGATGTGGGACTCGATCCCAGGACGCTGGGATCATGACCTGAGCCGAAGGCAGCCGCTTAACCAACTGAGCCACCCAGGCGTCCCATAAGGACACTTCTTAAACTGCACTTTAAATGAGTGATTTCCCAAATCAGTCTCTCCTACATCTGCTATTACAGGAACCGTCTGACCTGGGGCTCACTGGGTCTGTTGGGGTGCTCAGCGGCTAACCGGGAATTGCAGCAGCCCGGTAACTGGCTGCGTGAAGAGTGTCCCTTTTATATTTTAAACAGGTCCCACGATGCTTACATTTCTTAGGCAAAATTCTGACATGATTTAGGATACTTTATCAGTGTAATCCACCACACGAGAAATCACAGGAGCAACAGAGATAGACTGTCCACCTCTTCCTCTTCAGCTTCTTTCTTTTTAAATTCAGGATGTTTAAAAAGAGAACTTTTCTCTTCAGATCTTAGAAACAAACAAATGGGGTTTTGGAACTCACCATTAAAACTGCAGATTTCTCAATGGCTGGGAAACTTAAGAAGAAGAAAGAAACACAGAAGAAAGGACAGATACGTTATGTAGGTGTTTTTTGGACCAAAGGAAACCATTTTAGACAATGCTGTTTGCTAAGGATAGCCTTGCAAATGCGTGGCACCCTCTTTTTTTTTGTGGCAAGAAGTATGCTTTCCTGCATCTCATCTTGGATCCTTGACAATTCCATCTGAAAAATTTAAATTAGATTCTTGCTTCGGAAGTTTCTTGACTCCGGAACCAAACTAACCATCCACTGTCCAAGTAGCTTGTTTTTAGCTTCAGGTAACTTAATGCAAGGACTGTCCTCTGAGGCATTCTATTGGGACTTGGCCTTGACTTCAGAAGGAGCAAAAAAGACCACCAGATTTTTCACCATTGACTGTCACCAAATAACAGTTCAGAGTGAAGAGCCAGACATTAATTCAGGACTTTCATTCTATGAATGATTAATCCAGTAAGAAAAAAGATTTGAGCTAAACAGTAGTCTATCGATGGACCCATAAGCCATGGTGGGCCTGTGAAGAGGTGGGATGTCTTCCTCTTGGTTTTTTGCTTAGCGGGCCTCTGAAGTGATAGATGGGGGAAGGGGGAATCACATACCTCGTAGCCTGTTGAAGGAATGAATGAAACTGGGTATTGAAACAATAATAACAACAATAATGAGGCCCTTCCCTCTCATTCTTTGAGAATGGATGCTCTCAATTTACCCATGGAGACCACTTATCTCTCCCACCATATTTTGCCTTCCATGTCATGGTTTGGGTCAAGGTCCAGGGAAAGCCCACCATCAGCTCTGCAGCTCCTCTGCACAAAGCCAGATGGGGGAAATAGAGAGGCCTAAGGTAGAAGGAAGGGTGAAAGGTCAATTCTCAGATGGCAGTTCAGATGTAGAAAACAGAATGAGAACGTGATGGCAGCCATGGCCCTTCTTTCTAGCTTCAACTTTGAATCTAAGTCCTGAAACGTGTCTGCTTCTGTGTCTATCAATCTATACATCTCTCGGCCACCTATCACCCATCCATCCATCCATCCATCCATCCATCCATCCATCGTCTCCCTATCTATTGATCTATCTATGGATCTGTCTAATCTATCATCTACCATCTATCTATTCACCAACCATCTATTACCCATTTTTTTTAACCTATTCTTCCCTTTCTCTCCCTTCCTTTCTCCTTTTTTGCCTTCCTTCCTTTTCAAAGATAAAACCAATACTAATGCAGATGTCTGAAATTAGACCAGAGCTAGGACTACTCTTATTTTAAAGGGGTGGAGCTGTTTCTGCCCCATTCCTTGTCTGGCTTTAACTCTCTTATTCTCTTCTGATACTTGTCCTTATTGTGACATAACAGAGAACCACCTTTGAAATTGCTTCTGTTGCATGGGGTTCTGGGGGATAGAAGTGTACCTTAAAAAAGATAAAATGAAGCTCTCTGATATGGACTTAGTAATTAATTTCTGTGGGGGTCTGTTTTCATAAGCAGGCAAACCTGTTTATATGCTGTTTTAAATTTTCAAATCACATGCACATATATAAAACTCATTTATGTGTTTTTAAAAGCTGTTTGCAATTTTAAAGTGCACATGCACACAGAGCTTAACGTGCATTATGATAGCAAGCAAACTGAAAATAAGAGTTTACTGGAAAGCTGAACTGGCTTTGCAATATGCAACAGACTAATCAAGTAACATTTTATGTAATGTGTATGCCTCTGAGTGCAGCACGTGGATGTGCTATTTAGAATATTTTCCTGATTGAATGAACAAGACCACAGGTTCACCATTTTATATTTGTTCTCTTAAAAACAAGAAACTCATTTTAAAAATGCTGGTTTAAATGGGCATTATTAAGTCTATATCAGTTCTGAGCATTTCAGCCCTTTGCATCCAGAAATTTCTCAATCTGACAGAATAAGAAATGCATTTACATGGCCTAAGCTCTTAAATTGTCCCTTTCAATTAATGCCCCATCATGGAGCAATCTGGAAACCATTACTCAGTAACTCTTCATTATAATTGCTTGCAGCTGAGTATCCAGCCCTTGGTAATATAAGAATAAAAGAAAACTCAGTTAGTAACAAGTGCAATTGATTCCATTCAGAATTCCCCTGGTGCTTTGCCATGTTTGGCCTGCTTGAGAGGAAACACGAGGGTTTTGGGTTTTTTTTTTTTTTTTTTTCCCTTTTGGGGCCAGGAAATGAATTGGCAGACATAAGATGGTTTGTGTGGTGCTTGCCTTCATTTTTCAGCTGGTCCTAGTTAAAAATGAGACGATGGGGCTCCTGCTTTCTCCCCCACTGGCTATGTATTTTTTTGGTTGTTTTGGTTTTTTCTTTTCTTAAAGAGGGCTTTTCTGGTAATAGATAAGACTACAAAACTTCGATTTGCTGTAAAGTAACAGCATCCAGAAACTTCGCCCTCTGTGGCCAGAGCCGATCCTGGGACTTACTTCTTCGGAGGAGGGGTTTTTAGAATTTGATTCACTCCCATCTTGATCCTGCCTTTATGAGAACAAAGTCCCTGGTGCATTTTGTGCAGGTGGAGAGTGTTTATGTGTTTGGAGGCTATCAATCACCAAATCCAGAAATGTACAGATCTAAAATTATGATAGATGAAAATGTGAAAATGTAACGTGGTAAACTGTCCCCATCCCCTGCACCTTCCACAACCCCCATCCCCTGTATAAGTCAGGAACTCGGCTTCTAAAAATGGTGAAGGAGAATATTCTTATGTACCCATTCCCTTTAGAGATCACGCGGCTCAGTGCTGACTCCACACTCTGGTGTCCCACATCTGTGTCCCCCAGGACTTGGGGCACCAGGCACCCTGGGGACAGTCAGTTTGTCATATCCTACCCACCTTCTGTCCTACACATGATTGAAGCCAGGTGACAAAGATGCCCTACTTCATGAATTTAAAATATGCAAATTATAAAATACATTTTATTATTTAAAAAATTGATGTTCAGCATAGAAAAGAAGAACCCAATAAAACTCTAACTGCTCTTAATTAATTTCCAGTCTTTGGTTTCATAATAATGGGGGGGGGGAAGCTCTCTATGAAGTTCAGTAGCATTTCACTTTGATTTGCTATAGAAAGAAGATTGTAAAATCTTCCATGACTAAGGAAAGTTACTATAAATATTTTAGTGTATTTCTTGTATTTTTTCTATGCATTTATTTTTTTAAGGGAGGTTGGTTTTTAACATGGGTGTAATTATTCTATATTTTCTGCCCCATTGTAAACTTAAAAAAATTGTTATTTTTAGTACTAATTATGTATTTGGAAAGCCCACATCAGGGTTTTTACACTAGAGAGAAGCACTTACATAATGATATCAAGCAGGAAGAGAAGTAGAAGGAGGAGAACCTGCTTGACCTTCAAAGGATCCAGGATCTCAAATGCACAGAACCAGGAATGCTGACTTTTCTCAGACTCACAAGCTCCACAGTGGTTACCAGAGACTACCAACAAGCCTTAAGGAGAACATTTTTTTTCCATTAAGAATTAAATAAAAATGAATACATAGAGGCAGCTTTCATGAGGGCAGGGAGCATTGGATTGTTTTTTGTGACTGATTTCACTTTTCTCTGAGATATAAAACAATCAACTGAGTATCTTGAATTTATAGATGCTTAAAAATCATCAATTTCTCTGGTAGTATTTAACATTTTTTCCAATCGCCTTACTTTAGGAAGAAATGTGGCCTATTAAAAACTAGATTCATTAAAATCATTAATAAAGTAGATAAAAAATATGTGGTAATGACATCAGGTGATGGCAGATGAGCTTGTCCAGTAAATATGAATTCAGCCCAGTTACTTATGGAGGTCATGGTTCCTGACCTAGGACGATAGTGATAGGTTGGAGGTAAAGCCCATTTCTAATAAAGAAGATATAAGCATTAGCTTAGGCTTCCATGTTTGAAATAATTCAGCCCCAAAGTCCCAGTGTTATATGCTGGTCTTGCCTAGAGCTTCAGCCAAATGGGCATACAGCAACTTGTTTGTCTACCGATTTTTCCCGTTGAAAGACTTATCCCTCTTTCGTGGGAACTGGTCACGGATAGGTGCTGTTCCTTCATAAACCAGACAGACTGTCTGCTCAGTTCTCTAGACTGTTTACAGGACTTTGGCTTTGTTTCAGGCTTTCAGCACCTTTATTCAAATCCTCTCTTCTGTCCCTGCTGAGGTAGTATTTAAGCAATTCTCCCTTTTCCAATCAATCAACAGATCTTTCTCGAGGTCTAATTGAGTGGAATACTTCATCCCTACCCAAGGCTGCTGATTAGTAATGTTTGTGGCCTGGCTTCCCAAGACCAAAATCTTGGATGTCATCCATTCCCTCCACCCACCCCTGCCAACTTTTTTTAAAATTGTGGTAAAATACACGTAACATAAGATTACCATCGTAATCATTTTTAAGCGTGCAGTTCAGTGACATTAACTACATTCACATTGCTTCATGGCAAAGAAGATCTCTTTTCAGTAAAGATTACATCAAGTAATAGTGAGTGGTTTAAAATGACAAGAAGAGATATTTTGTTTTTAGAGTACAAAACACCTGTACTCTCACTTCTCACCGTGAGAGGATTTGCATTGATTTTGCTTATCTGTATTTCCTGTGATAAGATCTATGGTTCAAGGCTGTACTCTCTCTAATGGTTAAGTTCTAATTGTGGGTTGTTTTAGTTTGTACATGGGCATCCCATGACCTGGAATTGTACCCGTGGACAAGAGGAGCATGTCCGTGGTAGCTGGCTCTCCGTTGTTCCCGGAAGGGGACACTTGCAGGGTTGCCCGCCAGAGGCCCTGTGGGCATCCACCATCAGATGTGCTCGGTTGAGCCAGCTAAGCATTTTTAGAAGTATAAATTGGTTTCCTCCTGGCAGAATTAGAATAATCCATATAGAAATATTCATTCCCACTTTTTTCTCGCAACTTGGCAGATCTGGCTACACAGGCCCATACGGGGCCTGGCCGCCATCAACAGGAGATGCAGAGCGGTGGTCCCTTCGGAGGGGAAGGCCAGGTGCTCTTCTCTTCGCCCCAGGCCCATTCACTTAGCTCCACTCTTTATTATTTTGTTGAAACTCCGCCCCCCACCTTTGAATGTGTAACCTCTACCATATTGTGGAGCTTCAAGAAATTCTCTAATTGCCCTCTTACTCATCCCAAATGACAAAACTCTCCTTAATGCTGCTTTATAGGCATTTTGGTGTTCACTGTAAACCAAAACCTTCCGGATCAACTTGAATAAAATGTCTGTCGGGGAAAAAAAATTAAGGAAGGTCTGGAGGAAGCCCCTCTTTAGTCACTGAAAGAAGGAGACAACTTCTTTATTTCTTATGTCTGCCCATTGACTATGAAGATAATTCCTGAAAGGAACATGAGGTGGGAGGCCCAGGGAGCAAAAGAAAGGAGCAAATCAAGAAGCCTCACAAATCTGTGACTAGATCTGGAGCAGCTGAACTGCACAGGGCAGTTCTCTATAAGAGAGTCACAGAGAGTCTTTCCAGGGGTCTGAATGGCACTATGCATTCTAATCCAAAGAACCATATAAAATGGTGCAAACGCTTTGTCCCCTAGGGGACTAAAGGCCTCCAGTGAGGTTTCTCTCTTAAGTGATGATACATTTCTGAGGTAGCCTCAAGGCCATGGACTCTTAGCTCAGGGAGAGAAGAACGTCTTCAGATCTCCAGTCTCTTTTGGGAACCAGCTGACTCTATGTTTAGGGATAAGGAGTGAACCCACATAAGGTGGTCCTTCTCAGGGGTCTCTTAAGAACGCAAACTGGATCTAAAGGGGAAAACACAGCCCTTTCCTTGACCCATCTCCGTTCCCTTGGCCTTTGGTAGATAATTTGGGAGAAGAGGTGATTGAATTTGTGCGTTCTCCCAGCTTCCAGATTCCTTCTCTCCATGGAATTCCCAAATTCGGTTTGTATTGACAAATCTGGCTGAATGATGACCAAATCAAATCTGAAAATACCTTTCTCAGTGTTAAAGGTCTCTAGCCTTTAGAGTTCATAAAAGCAAACAAGATAAAGTTACACTAAAAATAGGAACAGTAGGGAAAGGGCTCTTCTAGGGTTTACCATAAAGATCAAATGGCTCCCAGGACCCCGGTGACTATTAACTCGCTGGGATCCTTGCATCCCACAGAGCCATTACCACTGAAGGGTCTCTCTTACAGTTCTTCAGAAGTTTTGTTGTTTGTACTCCCTGGGCATTGGGCAGCTGCTGCCTGGGCTCGTCCTATGCATGGTCCTGACCTCTCATGGTTGCTAACAAATGAGATGACACAAAAAATTGCTTTGTCTAGCGCAGCAAAATCAAGCTCCTCAGATGAGACCCCCTCTGACATTGGAGACCAGGGACAAAAAGACTAATGGGCAGGAGACTTAGCATGTTCGGCACAAAGGCCAGCCCCAGCTGTGTGCTGAGGGAGTGTGAAACATGGTAGGCTACCAGTTCCTTCTCTGAGCTTCTCACAGGGAACTCCTAACTTCCTGTCAAGTCTGCTTAATTGTTTCAAGTGTATGCACACATGTCAAAGGTAACAAAGGAGCTGTGATTTCTTGGTCGTTATTTTGTCATATTTTTGTCTTTCTTCTCTTTGAAGAATCTCCCCATGGGTAGGCCCAGGATTCCCTTTACTAAGAAGTCTGAAAACTAGGAATGAGAGAGGCTGCAGACAGCTGGTCAGCCATGACCCTTCCCTAACCCCATCTTGCCTCAGTGAGAGATGGTCCGAAGGCTGTAGAAGCCGCAGTGGCAGAGGCTGTCAGGAAATCACCCAAACCTGCTTTCTCTTCCTCCTGGACTTACACAGATAACTGCACGTCTAGCCTCCTTGGCCACTGGGGAGCTGCATACCCAGGCTCAGCCTAGAGCCATGTGAGCAGCGTGATTTGCCCCACCTCCAGGCTGAGCCTATTAAACCTCCCATGAGGGGTTACTCATGATTGTGCCCCGTTCAGCTGCTTAGGTTGGAAATGACTTGTAGGACAGTGTTGGGAGTTGCCTAATGAAGATGCTGAGCCCCAAGAGGGAAAGATTCTGGTCCGTGAATTGTCTTATGGAGGGGACACTTTCCATGAGGAACGGTCTCACATGCCATGGTCTGTGACATGAGTTGGTGACCATTGAGATTTCTAGGTTCTTCTAAAATAGTAGTTAACATTACTTTGAAAAAACAAAACAAAACAAAACAAAACACAGACATTAGTTGGGGGTTTCTGAAGAAGCCAGTAAGGAAATAAGTTCTGGGAGTAGCCGGTAGGAAGTGGAGAATGGTGCACACAACAGACAGAGAAGGAAAAAGAAACAGCACAGGTCCTCCCCTAGGCTTAGTGTGGGTCAGTCTAGAGGAGCAGAATAATACCTAGGAAGGATCAGAGCGCACCTCATAGTCCCCAAACATTAAATCCTTGCTGCTTGGAGATACTGACCTCTCTCCAGGCAATCAGGAGCCAACCATGCTTGGGGATGGTCACTTGGGAAATGTAGGAACTTAAGACCATGAAATTCTTAGAAAAGCTTGTAACTGGCACAGAGTGCTACATGGAGTAAGTAATTAAGTCTATTCCAGAATTACAGCCATTACCCACGCAAAGCTGGAAACAATAGAAAGTATTTATAGCTGGACATTTTAATCCCAGAGTAGGAGGAAGGAAAATATATCGAGAAAAGGGATGTTGCAGCATATTGGCTACAGTACTTAGAAAAGTAGGAAGAAAATTCTGCTTTCACAAAAACTCTCATTAGTTTCCTGAATTTGAAGGGAGAAGATTATGGATATGGGAGAAGTAACAACTTAAATTACCCCAATGTTATTAGTGTAGAACATTCCTTAAGTCTTCCCTGAATAATTGGATCCTCTAATAGGCATATCAATTTGCAATCCGAAGATGGGCTTGAATTTACAAGGATGCTTTTCCAGAGGCTCCTGTGCTCCAGGGAGACAGTATCTGTAGAAGTTGTCACTATGTAGGTGACATCTGTTTGGGATGGCATGAAGTCCTCACGACTCCCAGCCTCAGATCCGGAACATTCTAAAGACAAACACACTCACACAAAATTGCTCCGTCCTTCCTTCCTTCCTTTTGATTTTATGTATTTATTTGAGAGATAGGAAATAAGTGAGAGACAGAGCATGAGCTGGGGGTGGGGTGCGGTGCAGAGGGAGAAACAGACTCCCCACTGAATCAGGGAGCCCAATGCGGGGCTTGATCCCAGGACCCTGAGATCATGACCTGAGCCGAAGGCAGAGGCTTAACCAACTTATTTGGCTTAACCAAATGCCCCACAAAATTTCCGCTTTCAAATATCAAGAAAACATTCCTTTATTTTAAAAAACATTATAACTGTTGGTTAAATTTGATAAGATTAGAGATATATAAGAAGTGAATATATACATGTTATTAAAAAAAAATTTAAACAGCTAAGCACAAAACTAATCTCAACTAAAATTTCTTAAATGATTCTGGGCAAAAGACAAAAATTGACTCTGAATTCTTTCCTAGTTTGAGAGTTCCGGACTCTGGGAAAGAGGATCTTCTGGTGCAGATGAGGCCACAGGTTAGGTAAGCTTGTGCGGTTTCTTTTTCTTTCCACTGTGTAAATTGGCTCACATCGCCTGGGACAGAACTTTATCTATGTCAACTTCTGAAGCCAGGGAGCTAGAGGATAGGTAGACAGATGTCTTTCTTATTCTTCTTTCTATAAACTGAGTGATCTCTATTTTCCTTATAGTAAAACACAGTAAAAACACACTCCATGGAACACATCAGACACAATTTATGTGATTTCAACTACACACTCTGAGTCCATTTAAGTCTAATCTGTGAAGGACCGATGTGTTTTAACACTACTGTCTCTGAAATGTCATATATAGATATGTCACATATACAGAAATGTCATATATATACGTGTGTGTACACACACACACACACACACACACACACACACACACACATTTGTTTAATCTGCACATCTGTGTATCCCAAATTCGGCCACGAACCGGTGATTTGTTGCTGTGCCATATTAAGAAGCCTTTCTCTGTCTTGAGTGCATTCTGTTACCTGTGTTATTTACTCTCCTGGGTTTTTTTTTTTTTCCCCCTGAGGGTACATTTGAACTGATAATGGCCAAAAAATGTATGCATGTTGATTCAGCTCAGAGAGATAAAGGAAGATTATTGCCCTACCTATAACAAAATTGAGTGTTCTGGCAAATCAAGGCACTGTTGGTGAACTGATGAAGAAAATTGCAAACTAGCGTCAGCAAGGAACTAAATGAGGTCTTTTGACAGTACGAAGGGCAGCCTATGTTTGTCCTCAGCCTGTGAAGACAGACCAATGGTAGGATGACGTGCAGTTGGGAGAAGCTATGACCAGAGACTGTTGACTGCTTGGGGATTAGAGAAAACAGACCAGTAGTTGCAAGTGTACCCGGAACGCATCATGGCTGCCCAGGGAAGTGGTTGGGACAGAAAGTTCTCCCCAACCAGTCCACAAAACAGGG
This sequence comes from Mustela nivalis, assembly GCF_964662115.1. Lineage (NCBI taxonomy): Eukaryota > Metazoa > Chordata > Mammalia > Carnivora > Mustelidae > Mustela > Mustela nivalis. Next base: position 47,911,008 of record NC_139031.1, read on the forward strand.
TCTGCCCTGAGGTGATGGTCCTCAAAGTGGTTTTCTGGATCTGCTGCAGCACTGCTCGGAATGCCAGCTTCCAGCTCCACCCCCAGACCCTCTACCTCAGAAACTCTGGGTCCATCAGGCTGTCAGGGCTGTAGCTAGCCTCTGGCCATTCCAATGACGGCAGAAGTTCGAGAACTGCCATGCTATGGTGCATGTGGAGTGGGAGGTGTCCCTTGGCTGTCCTTGCAGGTGATGATGTCGTCTTCCTGTCTCCTCTGGGCATCGGCCTCTTTTTGTACTCTGTGTCATTCTGGTGTTCATGGAAGTGCATTTTTCATGCCAAGTAATCCCAAAGACATTGCCAGAGAAAATCTAGCTGGGGCAGCTTTACTGTGAGGCGAGTATGTCCATTTCCAGTGGCCACCACACTGAGCAATAATTTGATTATGGTCAGTTTCACCTTGTTGTGGTCCTGAAAGCCCGGATCGGTCCTATTCGGCTGGGCCCCACCCTCCATCTCACTGTTTTGGCTTCTAATCAAGCAAGTCTCTGCCTTGGTCACCCCGCACACACCTAGCCGCTTCCTGGAGATTCATTTAGTGCTGCACAAGCCCGCCGTATTCAGCTAGGTGACCTGCAACATGGCAGATTTTTAAAGGGCTGAATACTCTTTTTAAATTATTCTGGGTGCTTGAAACACAGCAGAGTCTCCCCCAACAGTTGCTGTCCTATACTCAGATGATCATTCTGCATCAGAGTTGGTCTTATTATCATTTTTTAAAAGATTTTATTTATTGTTTTATTTCAGATAGAGTGTGTGAGTGAGAAATCATGGGAGGGAGAGGGGCAAAGGGAGAGGGAGAAGCAGGATCCCCACTGAGCAGGGAGCCGGATGTGGGGTTCAATCCCAGGACCCCAGCTGGGCTCATGACTTGAGCTGAAGGCAGACGTCCAACTGACTGAGCCACCCAGGTGCCCCAAGAGAGTTTGTATTATTAAAAGGCTTCCAGTCAGGTTATGAGCCCAGAGATCCTAGGATAGAAGCTGATCTACAATTCTTATTCAAGTCCAAAGGTAACACAGAGAACACCTTTTCTCTGGTATTATTTCCTGTAGAAATAAATACTCATGTTGTTGCTCAGAAAGAATGCAAGAGAATCCAGTTATTCTGCTGCCGTGGAGGACAAGGAGGACTTGACTGAACATTGCTTATTTTTTTAAACATTTTTTTTTATTTGAGAGAGAGAGAGAGAGAGACAGAGAGAGCGAGGGGAGGTGTGGAGGGGGAGAGAGAGAGAGAATCTATAGCAGATTGCCCCCAGAGCATGGAGCCCAATGTGGGGCTCGATCTCACAAACCTGAGATCATGACCTGAGCTGAAACCAAGAGTCGGATGCCCCACCGACTGCACCACCCAGGCGCCCCTAAACATTGCTTTTTATGTGGGGGCTCAGCTTCCTGCCACGATCCCCAGAACTTGTGGGGTACAGGCTGCTTTACTGGGTTTAACTAGGTTCCACCAACAAGACAACTGGAGACGGCTGAAGAGATAGGCAGAGAGCTCCAGCAAACAGGGAATTGAGCCTGAAAGCCTGTCCGGCCCCTGAGGCCACCCTCAGATTTTACACTTTATAACTGCCATCGGACGTTGGAGGTCTCACAGATGATAGGTCCACAGGGATCTCGAGAAGGCCACCTACACAAAGGTCCGTGGCTGGCTCCTTCGTTCTGACTGCTGCCCAACAAGAAACCAATAGCAGGGAAAGATTTACAGTTCAGCAGGCAAAAGATAAATGATTTCAGTCTCTGGATGCTTTAAAAGCAAATTTTTGTACATCATATGGTTAAAATTGATCACTCCATTGACTTTCGGATGGGCTGAGCCCAAACTAATGATGTTAGGTAATCAATGAGAAAAGGCTGTGCATGAAGAATTAAAAAGCGCCATAATGGATTGCTGTTGCAAAAGGCCCATCACAGCGAGCAAGAAGTGAGGGCTGGTCATGTTCAAAGGAGGCTGGACCAAGAACGGCTTCCCCCAGCTCCAGTGCTCCGAGTGGACTCTACAATGGACCCGTCTAAGAGCCATGGCTTCTGAAGGCAGCCCTCTGACAGATTTTGATTTCTCTGTCTATGGTGGCATTGCCTGGCCCTGTAACTTGCCTTTGGCTCCTTAGAAATAGATCTGAGGGTACTTCTCTGTTATAATTAGCTCTTCCTGTTTAAGTAAGAGTGAGGGGACCAGACCTTCATTGTCATCCACTCAGAGGGACAGGGCATTGCTGATCGCTCTTTTCCTGACTCCTAACATATGCTTGGGCCACAAGCCTCCCTGTGTAACTGCTGTACGTCTTCAGCATCTGGACCTATGAGAGCTTGCCCCCACCCCTGACTTCCCAGCAAACATGTGCGGAATAATACAAGGGCATTAAATTAGACCTCATTACCTAGCCAGTTGGGCCGGCCGGCTCTCCCGCACATAATAATGAGGTCTGATTTATTGTGATCATTATTCAGGCATTACAGGTCACTAAATAACATGCTCTGCCCACATGTGTCTTCTGGGCTAATAAATACCCTGAGAGGAAACATTCTTGAGGACGTGAGTCTTGGGTCTGGATCGGTGACTCCAGGCTCATTAATTGTGTGAAGGCACTTTGCCTATTGCCTATGGAGATAGGAAAAATCTAATTAACGACCTAGAGAGATGTGAATGAGAAACGAAGGGGAAACTGTCCTCTGCATTCTTTGACCCATGGGACACAGGCCCAAAAGGATACACTGGTATAGGGGACAGAGCTGAGGCTGACCCCAGGCCACTCAGCCGTCACACCAATCTCAGAGCTCAGCATCCAAGATGTGAGGCCTTTAGGAGCTGGACCCATATTCTCTCTCCTCCTTGCACCATGAATTCCTAACCCACAACTGGGAAGTTCCATCATGTTGCTCTCTCTCACCTCCGGGCCTTTGCACGTGCTTTGCCTCTCTGTCTAGAATGCTGTACCCCACTTCTGCCACCCCTTTTCCATGGTATTATGTTTGGAGACTCAGCTTAGATGTCTGCTTCCCCAGATGGTCTTCCTTGGGTGTTTACTCTTACACAGCGTATCATGTAGTACCATTTTCATTTTCACTGATTTCTCACCATACTGTAAACCTCTCGAGAGCCCAGTCTGGATCTTACTGATGGCTGTCTTCCTAATACCCAGAGTGGCATCTGGTACCTAGCAGGTACCTGCTAGGTGAATGAAAACACAAATACCTCTGCCCAGGAGAAGGACACGGAGAACAGTGTCTTTGTGTGGTGATGGTAGTAGAGGCTGGTGGCTCCCTCCCCAAGATGATCTCCACTCAGAGTGAAGAGGCCCTCAGCCCTCAGATATCACCTTCCTGAGCCTCTCCTATCCAAACGTATGGCAACTTGGAAACTTCTTGAAAAAGGGAATAAGATCTTGGCTAATCATCAGCCATCACAGACTAGCCTGGGTCTTGGCACATAGTAGGTGCTCATTAAATGCCAGGTTAAACTGCTGACACTAGTAGCCGGGCTTTTTGAACCACCAGATACTGCGGCCACGGGACCGCTTTCCTGGAGTGTACGGGGAGAAGGTGGCGCGTGGGTGGGGAGATAGGCTGCTTTTTGGTTTTACCTCTAGGTAGAGCTTTGCCAGTGGGCCGGGGAGAATGAGGGTCTGGTAGGCCAGGCGTTCTCTGCAAGTCTGGCTGCTGTACAGTCACGCTGGGACGGCCGGCTTAGTGCTTCTCCTTGTTGCCATAATCTCAAATCATGGAGTATTGAGGTTTCAGCTTTAGATATAATAAAATTATAAGAAAATGACAAGCATCAGTGGATTGTCACAAGTCCTATATTGATAGGGTCCATATTTATCTTTTAAAATTGCAATATGTTTTTTTTTTTTTTTTAAGGCCCCCTTTGCCTTGAGGAAGACACTGGGGATTGGGAAAACAGGATTAAAAATAAACCTTTTTTTTTTTTTTTTTCTAACTCATAATGCAAAGTGTGTAACCAGCGAATACTAAGCAAGTCTGACCATAGATCTACATTATTTATGGGAATAATTTAGGATTATTTGCTTTATAGAAAATTTGTTGGAATGCTTTAAAAATTACTGAAATTAAATGAAATCAGGCTCCTTGAATTATCCATGAATGCAGCTTCACGTAATCAATACTTTAGCCATTCTGGGATGACATTACATCTCAAGACTATTTTCTAACTTAATAAGATTAGAAATAATAAACTGATATTATTTCTTTGTGAATTGGGGCCTCTGACCTGGTAATTTAATGCCTTCATTATTGCACTCGAAGAACACCGAGAGACCCACTGAGACCCACGTCCTAGCAACCGCATTGTGTCCAAGTGATAGCCAGATTCCTCTCGCTTTCTTTGCATGGTGGGTTATGTGCAATTGACAAATACCCTTAACTTATTTTTAAAACACCCTGAGCATTATTTGCAGGAAAGTGGTGTATATATTTAAAATGGAAACCTTTCATTGATTCAATAGCAAAGACCAGTAGAGAACAAGATGACTTATTCCCGAATTATGTTATTACAGATATTTTATGCTGGCGACGGGGGTGAGCTCTATAGCATGAGGCCATGGGAGAGCTGTTTGGTTTGTTTTTTCAGCCCAGCCCAGGCTCGATGCACTGCTGTGGCTCCGCTGGGCTTTGCGGCTCTCTGGGAGCAAACACAGGGAAGGGCGTGAATGTCTGAATGTGTGGTGGGGCTTGAGGCTTGAACTCATCTCCTGTTCTCATGAGCTCTGCTCCCGCCCCTCCTGAGTCGAACAAGCCCCCGAGTGTGCCCGTATTCCAGCATTTTCTCACGAACCCCAGCCATTGCCTGTGCAGCTCAAAGGGAACCCCTCCCTGCTTAAAGCGTGTTGAGCTCACATCTCAGCTCAGGAGATATGTCGGAGGCCCTCTGTGCGGCCTGTTCCCAGAGAGTCACCTACAGTGAGAAACCGATGGGGGATGTGATTCCCAAGGCCATGAACTGGCCTCTAAAGTGGAAAATGCAATGAAATGGATGGGAATGTTCTAGGAAAAGATGGCCCTGGTTGGGAGGGGTGCAGCTAAAAGAAGATGGAATGTGTTCTATTTATGGAGCATGCTTTAAAATGCTGAACACTACGGGCAGGAGGCAGTTATGAATTCTTTAATTGAGCAGGAAGATAGGAAATTGAAGTCCCCCTGGGAGGATGGGAATTATTTGCCCACTGGGTCTGTTGATTGTGGGTGACTTGTGAAACCAGATCTGTCATCGGGAAGCTCTGTTGAAAGTTATGTGGTAGGAATGACTCGGGCCCAATTAGTTCTGGACTCTGCCGCGGTAATGACCGTGACAGCCCACTGTGCTCCAGATGCTGTTGTAAACACTTTGCATTCATCATCTCATTTATTCCTTAAGTCAACCACAATTGCGTGAGGTGGGCATGACTACTTCATCCTTAAATGGTGACACTGTGACTTGCCCAAGGTCACCCAGTTGGAGAGATGGAGCTGGGTCTTATATCCCACTTATCTATCTTCAAAGCCATGTGCCCAAACTACTAATTCTGTACCATTTGGACATACATGAAAGATGCAGGGTAGGGTCATAAATACGCAAGATGACCTTAAAACCAGTTTCTTCCTAGGGGAAATATTTTCTTTTGTTCAGTCTTTCTCTCCTTTCTCTTATAACTGACCTCAGCTTTATAGCGGAGTGTTTTGGAAATATTGCAAGTAGGGAGCAAGATATCACTAAAAAGTTGTGCACACTTCTGGCCTCTTCTAATAAGGCTCTGAGTGCTCTGGGAAATGCCTGGGCTCCGTAAAGCCTCATATTGACACAGTGTTAACATCATATCTGAGCTGGATGCCTTTCCCCAAGGCCCCAGGGATACCTTTGACCACGGGAGCTGGAAGGCAATGGGGAGGCACCTGGTTAGTTACTCAGTCCATTGCCATACCTCCTCCATGGTAATGAACTCTGCTGAATGACAGAAACAATCTCTGAATCAACTATGAGAAAGTCATGTTGCCACATGGTTGTAAGAACAGTGGAAGATTCATAATCAGTCCCAGAATTAGTACAAAATTGGAAATCCCAACAGTAACGATGACTGCGACCAGCCTTTATTGTGCGCTCACTGTGAGTCAGACACGGCTCTACATCCTCTGCCTGCAACGTCAGCCAGCTCTGTGCCTTCCTAGGGCAACCCTATGAAGTGGGTGTTACTGTACAATTTATTTCTGCTCCTGTGTTATTCACCGGAGTGTGTCATGTGGCACAAACTGCTGCAAGGGAGGCCAACCTGAGTGGCTGGTGACCAGGTGAAATTCTGGTCATTATTAAAAGAAGAAGAAGAAAAAAAAAAAAAGAATCTGGGGGACAGCAAACAGTCTACACTCCACCACACCTCGAGCTAATGAACTTATCCTCACGTTGACCCCCCCCAAAAGCCTTTCTTGCCTTTTCCTTCAACGAGATTTGCTAGGAGATGACCTCTAGAAGATTCCACTGAAGCGCTGGGCATTCTGAATAGGCAAAAGTTGGGAAAGGGGGAGTGAGGGAGAGGCAAGGCTGGAGCATTGCTTCTTCTGTAATCTTCTTCCTTGGGGAGCACCAATGTTTTTGTCCATGAAGTTCTCACAGCGCTTTCCCCGATTCTAGAAGCTAGAGTAGTTGTTCACTTGTTTATTCAACAAGTGTTTATTGAAAGTCCATGATGCTCCAGGCCCTTGGCCTACAAAGACACAGCAGACAGACAAGGTGCTTGCTGCTGTGGAGTTCATATATACTCTGTTTGAAGGAGACAGTGGTAACAAGCAAACAAGTGAGCCACATCATTTCAGAAGCTGATAGGTACTAAGGAAGAGTATATGAAAGAAACCACACAAAACTCAGTAATTTATAATTACAAGCATTCATTTCAGGGGTACCAGCTACATATTTTGCAGTCCTAGCATAAAATAAAAATGTTTTGAAACAAATTAATAATTTCAAAATATTTAATAGTAGAGCAATTCGACCAAGCATGGGGCCGTTTTAAGCAAGGGCTTGTATGACTAAACAAGCTATCATAACAGTTTATTAATAGATTTGAAATCAGCCAAGTTTTGTAATATGCAAGTTCATCACCATTGCCGTGCTTAGTTATTAAATAAATCAGTATGCAAGCAGGAGCTTTCTGACTCCACATCTCTAAGGCAAAGTTGTAAGAGTACTTTAAGTTTCATTTGTAAATACATGGATTTCTATAGGAAGTCCCAAATCTTCAAAGAGAAAAATGTGCATATTCGGCTATGCACATTTGTGCATATTCCTGGTACAGAAATCAAATTTGGAAGACATGTTTTTATAGTAGGAAAAGGGTTCAAGGCTAAGGTGAAAACATGGAAATTGCCATGGGAACCAGCTATGTTTGCAGGTGTGCAGGTAGGTGGCTTCTGGCTGGGCTCATACCTGCTCCGCATGTCTTCGCACGCGTCTTCCCTGGACTAGGAGTTCCCAAGGCATGGTATCTTCCTTGGGCCACAGGAAGACAGGGGCAGCCAAATTGCACAAACGTGTTTCTGGCCTCTGCTTGCAAAGTGTCTGCTAACAGCTCATTGGCCAAAGGAGTTACATGACCAGTTTCAAGGTCAGGGGGTGGGGAAATAACATTCTTCCCACCAAGACACCATGGCAAGGATATGGATACAAAATTCTACTAAGGGAAAAGAATGAGTATTGAGGGCAATGATGCTGGTAGTTACAGTGAGTGTGATGGGGAGCAATTGGTTTTAGGAATACGAGTGACATGTTTTCATTTAACAAGAAGAATGGATTTTAAAGGACAAGAGTGGAAGCAGGGAGACCAGTGGGTCAAAGAGAGAGATGCTGGCTTGGATTATACGGGTAGAAATGAAGATGAAAATGAAGGATATAATGATTTAGAGGTAAACTCAATGGGACCTTGTCGGTTTGGATGACATCGGTGAGTGAAGAGAGGAATGAAGAAAGAATTCTGTGTTTTCAAATTTGAGCAACAAGGTGAAGGGTGGTGTTATTTATAGAGGGTGGGGGGCAGGAGGGGATTAATTAGTGGGTGTGTGTCCTCAGCCAGACTACCCTTTCATAAGGAAAAGACTAGATCTTATTATCTCTAAAGTCCTGGAGATTTGTATAGTGATTGGCACATAGTAGTTGCTTGATAAATGAAACAAGGAAGGAAGACAGCAGGTACTTAGTATAGTGAGGACATCTGCACTGATTCATTCATTCAATTAGTTCATCAACCATATTTTGATCATGGTCCCAGTAAGTCATTTACCCAACTACGCTTTACTTGTTAGATCACAGTTGTGCTCTATGGACGTGATGCTGTTGGATGCTCCGGGATGCATAATTCTTTGTTGCCGGGCTGCTGAATTGTACACTGTAAGACATTGGGCAGCATCTCTGGACTTTCCCCACTAGACACCAGTAGCAAACCCCCAACTATGACAACCGAAAATGACTCCAGATATTGCTAATAGCCCCTGGAGGGTACATATCCAAGAATAATTCTTTTCTTTCCTTGGCCCCTCTCAGCTATAGTAATGATAATAATAGCTAACCATGTATTGAATATTTTTCCATGTACTCTCCTGAGAATGCTATCATGTTATTTGAAATATTTTATTTAATTCCCCTCCTCCCAAAATTCTATGTGTAGGTTTCTATTTGTTTCCCTTTTTATAGCAGAAGAAAGCAAAATGTGCAGCTGTCTCTTTCCAGTGCTGAGATATCAAGAGGCTTTCGTTTTGCCACTGTATTCTAGGTGAATTTCAACCCTGCCACCTAGAAAGCTGAGAGTATCTGCCCAGTATTTACCTATCCATTCTATGGAAAAATTGACATTGGATTCTTGAATATTTATTATATTTTACTAGCACCTATTGTATGCCAGGTCCTGACCAAGCACTATCCAGATAACTCATTTGATTCTTATAACAATCTCATGGTGCATGCTCTATAATCACCTGCATAATATGGGTGTGGAAATGGAAGCACAGAGAGGTTGAGTAACTTGCCTGAGACCACACAGCTAATAGGCAGCAGAGGCAGGATTCAAATCCACACCATCTTGCTCCAGAGTCCAGCTTTTACCTCGTAGCCTATGCCCAGTGCCTGGTAGTGGCAGAGGTCAGTCGTGCTCTTGGGTTTGGGGGGATATCCAGGAGCCATGAGGAAGCCAGGAAGGCAGTTCGTACCTGTGTGTCTTTGGAATGGTTCATTATATATAGTGTGTGGACAGGAGATGCCACACAGGTGCGTTAGAATCCATCTCAAGGCACTTGAATCCCTTTTCGGTGACTCTCCTCACTCCAGACCTTTCTGGCTCACAAGCACCTTGGAGAGTTGAATCATGTTTATGGGGAGCTCCTGTAGTCAGAGTGGGCTACGGTTCCATCCTTCCGGTCCAGATGGAGGCTGCCCCAAGTCAGTTATGCCAGCCAGCCCTTCAACACTTTCTCCATTATTATGTCTATTGAGGGAGGGAGGAAAGAAAGCTTAGGGAAGCCCTGCTAGGAGTGGTGCTCAGAGCTGTTCTCAGCTACAGCTGCTGTGGGGGCAGACACAAGCCAAGAGTCGGGAAGGTGGGCACGAGGGGACTGGCGTCAGCCGACTGGACAGAAAAACAGATGCGTTGGGCACTGGGCCATAGCGGGCCAGTAACCATAGGGCTTAAGTGACATCAGGAGAAGCAAAACATCTCGACGCAGCCTCCAAAGGGGCAGGACAGAGTGATGACAAGACGACCAGCGCTGGGGTGACCCAGGAGGGCTGCCTTCCCAGCTTGGGGTGACCTAGGAGGGGGAGCTTCAACATTGACCTGACCTTCGACCCAAACCGAAGCCAGACTTTCAGCAGGATGAAAAGAAGGCATTTTCAGATCATCATGGCCCTTCCTTCCCGACTTCTACACCTCACTCAGTCCTATGAGGGTTCAACTGCCTTAGAGCCCTCCTCAGAGGGGCCCTCTGCGAGCCTGCTGGAGCCAGCCCCCCAGGAAGTGGGGATAGCAAACAATCCACGGTCTCTTCCCTCTGGAGAGGCTCACTGTGCTTTCTAGACTGGAAGAGTCTGGAGAGTCAAAACTCTGGGCATCCTGACCTTGCTCAGTGTTCCGCAGAGAGCTGGTGGGGGTGGGGGTGGGGGATGGAGCTGAGGTGCTGGTGGTTGGGGGGTGGGGGCCACACACAGCAGTGAGCCGGGCTCACTAGGACGTGGGAGCAATGGCCTACAGATATGATTCCAAAAAGGTTCCATTTCGTCAGGAAGCTGGGGGTGGAGCGAAGGCTGGGCGTTGAGGAGTAGAAGAACGAGGAAGCTGTCGCCCTATCCCCAGGGGTCCGAGGGGCTGAACACCGACCCCCGGCCTGAGCAGGGGCTCTCCGTCGTCAGGTACGCATAGCAGGCCAGCTGCCCCTGACTTGTACCTTCTCTGAAATTAGCACTATTCCCTCCGGTAATTGCTTCGGGATTCGAACCCAGGTCTGGCTGACCCGAAGTCCTTGTCCTGCCACGGAAATCTGTGTGTGCGATCTGTTCCGCATCCGCGGCGGGCGAGCCGGCGCCCCTCAGCCGGCCCCAGGGCCCTTCCCTGCCCACAGCCAGTTCTGCTGAGTCCCTCAAAGTGGGGGGCTTCCAGCGCTGCTCGTTCCAGCCGCCTGCTCCCCTGACCCACTCTGCCCAGACGGGACAGCTTCCTCTGGACGCACACTAACGAGCTCTGGAAGCCCAGGCCTCCGCCGCCGGGGCTGCGGGATTAGGGCCTCGGCGGGAGGCCGCCAGGAAGGTAGGCGGCCCCTGCTTGTTTTGGGAAAGCACCAATTCTGGACCACCCAAACAGCTCCTCACCCGGCCTCCACTTGGGAACTCTGACACGGAGTTGGCAGCCTTCCTGCTCCTTCTCTACCTCCTGATAACTCCCCTGGGCCAGATGCTCAAGTGTTGTAAGCTTCTCAAAGCCCCAAGACCTGTGCGCTGCTGGGGCTGGGGACACTGCCTGGACAGAGACGCCCCGTGGCCCCTGCCCCACCTCTGTGCGGAGACAGCCGCCTTGTGGGGGCAGCCTGACTGCACGTAGTGGTGAGGGCGCCTTCCCTCCAGGCCGACCTGCCTCCACCATCAGGCCAGCAACGAGCTTCAGCACGGAGCCCCGCGCTTCCTGCCACTGTTGGGGCTATGGTCATGTGCGGATGGGTAGGAGAAGGTGAGACTCGTGTTGCGGCTCTAGGCTCGAAATTCCGGCTCTGAATCTCACCTAAGCCCCGCAGGAGCTAGAAGACCTTAGGAAAAGGCACATTTCTCACAATGTTGGTGTCTCTTTATCTACAATGCTGCATGCGATGTATCTAGAGCAGGGCTTGACACCGAGCAGGTCGTCCGCAGATGGAATTGCGGGCCTCCTCTCCTGCCCACTCCCACTTCTTCCTGCTGCCTCTGGTCTCTCCCCCGCAGGGAGACCTCGGGCCCATTCCCCAGCCACCCTCATGCCACGTCTACGTGCACACGGAGGGAAGGCCACATATTTAACCATGGCTTCCAGTGGCTTGGGGGACACAGGACAACAGGGCAACTTCTCCACACAGAAAGCACAGGTATCAACCCCTCTGCTTAGCCCTGGAGGCCCCGACCAGGCCCCAGCCACAGTTTCCTGCTCATTGTGCATTTCTCCCCTTCATGCCCTATCTATTCTCTTCACCTGGAACACCTTTCCTTCCGATCCTTGCCTAAAACCCAGTCCCTTGACGTGACTTCTGGGTGAAGGCCTCTCTTAGCATCTTTTTGTGGAGGTTGTTGTTGCAAATACGTAATAATGAAAAGCATCTCCTTTGAACTCCTGAACTAGAAGGTGTCTGTCCTCCTTCTATCCCTCCTGGACAGTAGTGACGATGATGACGAGTGCCAGAAGCCAGGGCCGGGTGGGGTGCCTTGTAGGACAGCTATTTGCCTTCTTGTCCCGTTCTTTGGGAAGACAGGAAACTATTAAAGCAGAGACTATCTTTTACATATGTATCAACTGTATATTAATAGGACATAATCTAAGCCAGGGTTTCTCAGTCTTGGCATTATTGACATTTGGGACTGGGTAATTCTTTATTGTGGCACTGTTGACGGTCCTGGGCATTGTAGGATGTGTAGCAGCAGTCTTGGTCTCTACCCATTAGATGCTACCACCACTCTGCCTCCCAGTTGTGGCCACCAAAAAATGTCTCCAGACTTTACCAAGTGAGTCCAAGGAGGAGTCAAAGGACAAAATCACCCTTGGTTGGGAACCACTGCTCTAGACTCCTAATCAGTACATTTAAAGATATTCTATTATAGGGATGCCTTGGTGGCTTGTTTGGTTGAACGTCTGCCTTCGGCTCAGGTCATGATCCCAGGGTCCTGGGATCCAGCCCCACATCGGGATCCCTGCTCTGTGGGGAGCCTGCTTCTCCCTCTGCCTGCTGCTCCCCCTGTTTGTGCACACACTCTCTCTCTGATAGATAAATAAAATCTTTAAAAATATTTTATTATTAAAAATTGCAAGCATATATACAAGTAGAAAGAAAGAAGGCGTAATGACCCATACATATCCACCATACTTCTTTATTAACTATTAATATTTTTCTGGAGTATTTTAAAACAAATCTCAGGCAACATGTCATTTCATACTTAAATATGTATCTCTAGAAGATGAGTACTTAGAAAAAATATCACAATACCATTACAGCTAACAAGATTAGTGATTAGTTTTAATCTTATGTAATACTCAACCAATGTTCAGATTCCATGATTGCCTTAAATCATGAACTTTTTTTACAATTGGTTTATTCAAACCAAGATTAAATAAGGCCATGAGGTGCATTTAAATTTCTTTTCATTTATCTTTTTCATGCCATTTATTTTTATACTTATATATTTTTAATTTATATTTTTATTAAGTTTTTAATTTAATTCCAGCATAGCTAACATACGGTAACATGTATATTTAATTACTGAAAGTAGGAGGTGCTGAAACACATTTTGAGGCAAAGGGGCAAGGTTGTTGAAAATTGGTACAAAATCTTCTTTCCTGAAGATGTAATGTATATTCTTAAGGCTGTTGGCGTTGGTTTGGTTCTGCTGAGAGATTCCGCTGACACGCTCATTGCCCAAATTACTGCTTACTTCAGGCATTTATAAATAAATATATTATTTTTAATTCTAAGTGTATTGATAATGTTCAAAATTTCAATTCAGCGCATTCTCTTAATAAAGATAATGCTGTGTATGGCTCAGAGAAGAAACACGGTCTTCCAATTCAAAGTCAAGTGGAATTGGAAAGGCATCTCCTGTTGATTGCTTCCTTCTTTAAGCAGATATTTAAAGTAATTGCTTGGCCAACGGTTCCTTTGACCAGTGGTGTACTCGTGTTTAAGCATGTTTCTCAGATTTTAGAGAATGGCTTTCTCTTCGTGTTTATGTGATTATTTCCACAGCAAAACCAGAGGACAATTTATTTTTCTCTGCAAAAGTAACCTCAGGGTAATAGGGAAAATTATATATCTATCACAGTGCATTGTTTGCTTGTAGAAATGGCAATTTGTTTTCCTCTTTTGCCATGTTTGCTTTCTCTGTGACATAGAGAATATTTGGAGATATATTATGTATGCATTTGTTATATGCATATATTCTCGCCCTTGGGTAGAAATCTAGTGTCCATGGAAGAGCGTGGCATTTGATTGAAAGCCAGGGAGCCTGGTAGTTTTCCAACAGTTACAGCTCACAGTTCTGCTGGAGGCAAATACCTCCAACTGTGGATAATGGACCTTCCTTGAGAACCTGAGACAAGTTGCTGGTTAATGTCTCTGAAACAGCCTGTTAAGACTGTTACTACAAATTAGAGTCTGGATCATTCCGAAACCCAAATAGACTTCTTTCATCTTCCAGATGGCCGTCTGATCGGGAGCTGGGCAGGATCATGTTTCAGGTTGTGACTTAATGATTCAGGACAATATTTATGGTTATTACTTGACAGAGGGCAGTGAGGAAAATTAAAGCACAGCCCCATGGTTCATTTATGACAAAAAACAAATTCATGGCAGGGTTGGAGATTAGAGATGGCATCTCCCAGCTCCAGGCAAATCTCAGGCCCAGCTCTGGGGATGAGCCACTCGACCAGGTACAACGCGGTAAGGCTGGTGAGTCCTGACCCCAAAACTTCAGCCAGTGCATTCTCTCTCAAAACAACCAAGGGAACTTCGAAATGGAAGTCTCGGGAAAGGTATAGCGATGAGTGAGATTTGAGAGGAGACAACGCAATTATGTTCTTTCCTGGTATGACAATTACATGCAGCTGAAATACTATGTTTTGAAGCACGTTTTTAACTTTATTATTACAGTTGGTAATACCAACAGGAGAAAATAATCGTGCCTGCCAGCGGTGGGCACTCTGTTTATGTAGAGTGTAATTTCTGCATTAGCTTTTCCTTCTAAAACAATCTCTACAGAATATAATATTTATCTCTTACATTACCTAGAATTTTAGGAATTCCGTATTTGGAGGCTATGGGAAAGAGAGAGACAAGAAGAAGACAAGACATAGGAAGGGGGTAAATAAAGCTAGAGTCAGTTAATGAAAGTGTAGATTGTCTAGAAGAAAAGCCATGAGAAAGTTTATCTTGCTCCATTAATCCTCTACTCTGTGAAATGAGAATGCACATATTGTTCTGGGGGAAAAAAAAGAAAGAAAGAAAACGAAACCATATGCCATTAATACATTTGACCAACTGTGACATTTTTTAAATAAGGTTTTAACTGGTTTTATTACACCAACTGTGTAATTTCAAAATGACTCTGTCATCTATTATATCTATTATAAACAAGTACTTCGTTTAACCAAGCCAATAATAACCTTCACAGACAGAGAAGGTTGGGATTTGAGAGAACCAAATCCTCTGATGGTTTAGATATAGGGAAAGAAATTCTTTAGCTAGATAAAAAAAAAGGACACTATCTTGAAAAAAATTTTTTCAACTTATCACGCTACCCCCGATAATTTGATATGCTCTTCTGTGATGCGTGGAAATGGCTTTCTAGTGCCCAAAGCCCACTTTCAAGTGTGCGCCATCTTGGTTCCACATTCACAGTCTAATTGCCAAAGGTGTGGCAAAGTCGGGCAGTGTGAACACTGTCAGGGGTGCGCTAACGGTGTGGGGGGAGTTTGTCAGAGAATGTGTGACTTACAGAGGAGCCTCTTCCTCCAAAGGTATTTGGCCTGGTTAGCTCAAACTGTGAGTGAATACTGTTGCCCGATTGACTGAAGGACAGAACAGGGAGAGGTCTCCTTGCCTCTCTATATCCTGCAGGGTGCCCCCAACATCCTCCTGGATTCAAAGAAGTTTCAGATCCCTGAATATTTTTCAGCTGCTGGTCTGCCTTCCTTTTGATATAGTCTTTTAACTCATTGTTATGTGGATTGTTTTTATTCCTTTCCAAGCATTTGGCTTTGTTCCCACAAAGAAGCTTGGGCTCTCTCATTGTGCAGGAGGGTAGACCAGATGCTCCCTCAGTGAGCTGTGTGTACCTGTTGCTTTCCTTCGCAGGTGGTGTTCGGTGAGTGAGTCTATAGTTGTCTCCTTTAACGCAACACTCACTGGAGTAATGTTGAGCTGACTCAGAGTGGAACACTGAGGCCCAGCACCGTGGCTCTGGGGGAAGAGTGTGGGCTTTAGGATGGATGAAGCCAGGTTCACATCCTGCTTCTATCCTCCATGGGACAGAAGATATTAACCCTCTGAGCGTCCAACTTCATCTGTGAAATGGGAACAATAATGCCCATTTCACGGGGCTGTGGTAAGGACAACATGAAATCACATGCCTGAGATGGAGAAAAACACTCCCTAGATGGAAGGTTGATCTCTGATTTCCAAACTACCAGTAAGATGCACCATCTATACCTCATACCACATGGTTGCCACAGGAACCATCAGTCCAAGGCTGTAGGGCCAGTGTTCCCAGATGGCCCAGGCTCTGGACTGTGACCCCCTTCCCAGCACCAGCCCTCCATGTTGGCCTCTTCCTCTGAATAGACCTCATGTGTGCAACTTCTTCACATTCAATCTTATGATACTTATCCGTTGTTTTCTTCTATTGTTGGAGTCACACGTTTATCAAGCTGAAATTGACCTCATTTCCCTGCTGGGTCCTTGCTTAACAGGGAAAGTCCTTGAGGCCCAGGAGGTTGTGCAACTTACTAAATATACCAGGGCTAGCTCATGGCAAAGCTGGTTCTCCATGCACACAGGCCAACAGAGTGTTCACTCCCGAGTCTATGTTGTTATTCAACCTCTGTGTTTTCATGTCTGATTCCCACCCATGTCTCCACCCCCTAATAAACCCGCAGCCATCCCTCGGATGTAATGTTCCTTGCCGGTGTATCCGCTGGCAGGTGGTCTTGCATTCAAAGGGGGGCAATCGATAGAAACTTGCGGAACTGAGCCAGTGGAGGGAATTCCTGGACATGTCAGTGAAAAAACACTTCATCAGTAGCCTCCCCTTCAGTTTTACAGACATATTGATCTGAAAAGCAATACCGATAAAATTTTCATGTAGGAAGAGGAGCCTTATCCTGAACCAACGGTTACTGCATTCCTTCCCCCGGGAGCTCCCTTGTCCTCGTCCCGGTGGGAGCTGGGATGTCTGAGTTGCTGCAGGGTGAACATTTCCTGCGTGGAAAGATGGGGGGTGGGTGTTCGGTGTTTTTTTCGGCACCTTGTGATGAATAGGACCTATTTAGGACAGACGAACTTTCAGCCAAGTAGCAGCTCCGAACCTGGTGAACTTTAAAACATGGTGGCGGGGGGCGAAGATGCAGAACCAAATGGAAGGCCTTGCATGAAGTCAGCGAGGGGGGTGGATGCCAGCAAAAGGGGCAGCCAGTCTGCCAATTAGGGGAGAAGGGAAACACATGGCACGTGACACCGGGTGGAGAACGCAGGAGGGTTTCAGATATGGGACAGATTCCGTTTTCACCACGAGGTCAGCTTTAATCAAGTTCCCAATGTAAATATTACCAATATAAACCAAATCAGGAAGGTTAAACTGCCGCTCTTGGGGTCAGGGACTCTTGGTCAGGCTGGAAGATTTCACATCAAATGGACCTGCTGGAATTTACCTGGAGGGCCTCGGTGCTCGCGAGAAACCTGATCCCGCCGGCTGCCCCGGCTATGGCCCGGGCTCTGCTCTCAGCTCCGGGCTGCAGACCCAGATGCACGGGGAGCACAGGCAGCTGCCCTTTCTCTGGGGCTCAGAATCAAAGCGAACGTCCAATGCCCAAGCTGACGCATCCTGTCCCCTGACCTCACCAGAGAAAGAGCCCTGGTGGCCCTGGGAGGGGACCCTTCTCCGCTTTGTTCTGAAGCTGTGGTCGCTGACAAACCCTCAGGTGACCCTGTACGAGACAGGCTGAAAGTTGGGTTACAACATCTTGCCACAGAGAAAGGCTCAGTATGACGACCTGGAGGCAAGCCTGGCCAGGAAGTTGAGGCGGCTTGACCCTGCTCATCCGGGCATTTTTGCGGATATTCTCCCCTCCCACTGCCCTTTTTTTGCTTTTGTCTGGCCATGTGGAGTCACAGCATGCAGCATGGTTTGGCTTCTTTTTTTTTTTTTAAAGATTTTATTTATTTATTTATTTATTTATTTATTTATTTATTTATTTATTTATTTGATAGAGAGGGAGAAAGAGCACAAGCAAGGGGAGTGGCAGAAGCAGGTTCCTCACAGAGCAGGGAGCCGGGTGTGGGGCTCGATCCCATGACTCTGGGATCATGACCCTAGTCCAAGGCAGATGCTTAACTGGCTGAGCCACCCAGGCACCCCCATGTGCAGCATCATTTGTCTCTGCCTTCTGTTGTGCCTGCTGCTCAGGTCCCAAACCATAGTCTTCATCCTTCTCCCGCCATCTGCAAGCTTCTGTGCCTCTGTGTAGTTTCCAATCTTCCGAAAAGAATGGGACAAGAAGACAAATAGCTGTCCTACAAGGCACCCCACCCGGCCCTGGCTTCTGGCACTCGTCATCATCGTCACTACTGTCCAGGAGGGATGGAAGGAGGACAGACACCTTCTAGTTCGGGAGTTTAAAGGAGATGCTTTTCATTATTACGTATTTGCAACAACAACTTCCACAAAAAGGTGCTAAGAGAGACCTTCACCCAGAAGTCACGTCAAGGGACTGGGGTTTTAGGCAAGGATCGGAAGGAAAGGTGTTCCAGGTGAAGAGAATAGAGAGGGCAGAATGTCCACATGGGGACGTGGGCAAGCATGCAGCATTTAGTGGGAAGCACGAAGGGGAGAAATGTACAATGAGCGGGAAACTGTGGCTGGGGCCTGGTCGGGGCCTCCAGGGCTAAGCAGAAGGGTTGATACCTGTGCTTTCTGTGTGGAGAAGTTGCCCTGTTGTCCTGTGTCCCCCAAGCCACCAGAAGCCATGGTTACAAATGTGACTTTCCATCCATGGACCTGGCATGATGGTGGCTGGGGAATGGGCCCGAGGTCTCCATGCGGGGGAGAGACCACACAGTCTGGACTTCTCTGGGGCCTGAGCTTTGCATTCTATTTTTTAAAACAAAACATATCAGTCACTTTTTCCCCCTGTAACACATGAAAAAATTGTTGCCTCTGTTTCTTTTGTTCTTCCAATGTGCCAGTTATTAGGCCAAGGGATTAACGTGGCTCACTGCATTTAATCTTCATAGCACCACACACAGCAGAGTCTCTAAGCATTCCCAACTTACAGATGGGGAAGCTGAGGCAGGAAAAGTTTAAGCAACTTGCCCAAGGTCATACAGTGGTGTGGACAGGGCTTGAACTCAAGTCTATCCGACATCAGTCTGTGCTTTGAACCATGATTCCTGTTGCTTCCTTAAATGAAATCACTATACTGTATCTTCTCGGCATTCATAGTCTTAACTTTTTACTCAGTTCTAACCCGGTTCTGACCAAATACAATCCACCCACTGAATGTCCTAGTTCTTTCTTCCAAAAATGGGCTTTTAGTCAGAGCTATGAAAAGATCCCTGTGCTGTGTACCCTCATCGGTAAATCTAAGCGTGAAATACTATGTGAAGAGGCAGTGTGTAAAGCTCACTAACTTGAAAGCTTGTGGAAGGGTCGTTGCTGGAAATTCTCCCAGCGGAAGTGCGGTGGGATCCAGGAGCTATGTGACTCTCCAGGCGGGTGCCTTCCTCCTCACTGAACACACCCAGGAGGGAAACACGTGACCCCTCTCATCGTGTTAGCTTTGTGCTTCCCCTCATTCGACACAGACGGCAAGGGACCCGGAAGTCTGCTGCCCGTGGAATGCCCCTCTTGTCATCTTTATGGCCACACCAGACCATAAAACCCGGAGAGATATGACTGGAATAACCACATTATCTCTTTCAAGGCAAAAAAGAGAGGAGGGTGAACGTGGAGATTGATGTACAAAGCACGGGTCTAAATAAACAATCTACATAAATTTGCATTTGCATGGGAGCACGGTTATAAAATGTGGTCTTCATTAAAGAGAGAGGCTGGGGCAGCCCCTTAGCAGGGCCTGACACGTGTGATTTCTGATCATCTGTTTCCCTTGTCTCTTTAAAGTCACATCCTGCATATGGAATTTTTGTCTTGTTTCAATAACCTAAGCAAATCGCCTGCAATGAAATCTGATGAAATCGATAACACACAAATATTATACATAAGGTATAATTAACAGGGATTAAAGATGTGTATTCATGTGCACATTTACTGGGGCGCTTAGAAACAAATGTGTCCCGGGGATATGTTTTGGAAAAAATGACTGAAAGCGGGTATCCTGGTAAAGAACTAATTGTAACTCACTTATCCCAAAGGAAAAAGGAACAACGAATAATCAGGAGTGTCCTAAAAGAACATCTGAATGGAAAGAAGGGAGGGAACAGTTGTGTCCTTTCTCTCCCCACCCATGACTAAATCAATAGAATGGGAAAATGACCTTGAACAACAGCATGGGGGATGTCAGTTAAAAGGGTGACAAGAAGATTGTTCTGTCCAGGTTGTGATCTGTTCCATGGAAGACAGAGGGAAAGAGAGTAGGGTGGCTTGGGATTCTTTCAGTCGAAGAAATAAGGAAGAAAAATCCTTTCTTGCCAAAGATGTTGGAAAATGAGACCGTATTGTGGGCCAGGCATTGAGGTTAAAATGAAAGGACAGACATTTCAGATTCAGGTTTCAGTCATTAGCTGTGTGACCTTGGGTAAGCTACATCACTGCTCTGGACTTCATCTTCCTCATCTGTAAAAGTGGAGTGTGGACCCAGAAAGCATGAAAGGTTATTTCCAGTTCTAATAATGTTTGACTTGAGCTTCCTATGGCGAGGGATCCGTATGCTGTGATGTGCCTGGGACGGTCCCAATTTATGCCTATTGCCCTGGCATCATTATTAAGAGTGCACATTTTCACTCTCTCAGTGTCCTGGTTTCGACCATAAATTATATAGTCACCCACCGAGAGCAGTTAATAATAATTTTCACTTGATATCAGCTTAGATTGTGTCTCACAATACTGATATGTGCCAAAAATGAGACAAATACTGGGCCAAACAATACTAATGGTAATAATAATAGTTCTCATTTATTGAGCTGACTGCATGACTGACCTTCTTGCTTAGGCCTTGCCAAGCATTAGCTCATGTAATTCTCACTTCAACTCTAAGCGTTCAGATGCTACTCATTTTCCTTTTACGGTTGGGAACAATTAGACATCAGAGGTTAAGAAAACTCACCCCAGCCAGGATTTGAACTGAGGTCTCTCTGAATCCCTCCCGGGAACCAGCACGTAAGCTCTCAACTGTGTTGCCTGTCACACCATGCATCTTACTGATATCCATGGTACCCCAGCTCTGCAAGGGCCTCGACTGGTTTTAGCAGCCAATCTTCTTGGCTGTGAGCAGAAAGCCTTTGCAAGTTCTAAACCATCCCATATGATATTTAGACTTACAGATGAACATCTTCCAAAATCACAATGATTTCATATGAACAACAGTTTTTGCTTTCCAACAAAGACACTCAGACCCCCTGGGTCATTGTGAAAGAGCTTTTTGGTATTTACCAGAGAAGGCCTGCCCAGAGATTATTGGGAAATTGTGATGTTGATTAAACCATGATGTTTCTGTTACCCGGCAAGGCGAACGCTTGAGTGATAAAACAGTCCGGTGTGTTCTAAAATCATTTTCAAAGCAAAAGAGGTTTTGAACAAAATAAATGATTTGAATGCAAGACATAAACAACCAAACAGGCTTGTAAACGAGACCAGTAATGAGGCATCTGGGACACCAGTTCTGCTCCTGATGACTTTCGGGCGAGCCTTGATGCCTTTCAGATTTTCAAAGAAAAATAAACTGGTGACAAAGGAACAGCAGCTGTGGGCACAATAAGGAAATTAGTTGGAGCAGATTTGTAATTAAGCACTGAAAATGGATCAGGATGGCCCCTCCCTCTTTAAAAGTACCTTTTGCTTTTTGCCTCTTTTCAAATCCTGTTTTTTAAAAAATAAACACACACTTAAGCTTCAGTCATGCATGTCCCAACCTGGGATATTAGCTAAAGATATTACTTTTCCTGGGGAAAACACAAAATGCGCTCATAAGAAACACAGAACCCCATGAAGTAAAATAACATTGACTTTGGGTTCCCATTTTGTTTTTCTTTTGGTCATTTTTTAACTTTGGAAAAACGAAAGAGTTGTCTCTGCTCAAAAGATTGTATATTTATGTCTAATAAAGGAAGGGGGAAGGATCCTGGGGCATTGTGAAGACAATTAATTTTCATTTGCCAATACAAGATGAAGATGAAAATTTTACCATCTCGCTTTTTACATGATCTAACAACGGCATCACAGACAAAGTTTACAGATATCATCACCAACTGAAGGTCTTAAAAAAATATAGCCGTGTTTTTGCATGGGACGAGCTCGAGTGTTAAATGTATTGATTGTGCCTTCTGGGCTAGAGATGGCCATCCGCCCCCATAGCCCCCAGCGAGATTTACCCTTGTGGGTGTCATGGCTGACATTCCCCAGCAGCCAGTAAAGGGGAACAGACCTAGACCCTTCTTGAACTGGAAATTAGTGTGTTTCTCAGAGGAGCCGATACCTACTTCCTGGTCCACCCTAGAGAGTCGGCCCTTCCTCCTGCCTTCTGGATCCTATCCCCTCTTCCTGTAAATCACTCTGAGCCCAGAGAAACATGGGGGGGGGGGTCAGACCCAGGTGTCCTGAATCATTAAGCACATTGGCTCCTCCAGGGGCTGGCCAGCCTCTCTGAGCTTTGACAGCAGTGAAATGTGACAAGAAAGTAAATATCCCAGTGCCCCACTTATCCAGAGGTCAGGCGTCCCTCAACCTCTGCCTTCTGGAACTCAGTTGAGAAGCAGGAAGGAAGCAAGGCAGGCTTGAAGCCCCGGAAACACCAGTCACAAAGCAATGCACTCTAACTATGTCTAATTGACTCTTAATTAACACACACTCCTAACAAGCCCATTTATGTAGACTCCCAACCCATAACAAATTAAAAGCAGAAAGGTAGAGGGGAGATGAGAAAAGAGGGAAGAGAGATTAGCAGTGATCACACTAAAGGCAGTAAGAAGTGATGGCAAACAGCCTGACATCAAAGGAAGAGATAAAAACAAACCCATGAGAAACAGCCCCAGAATTAGTCAAATCAGCAACCCACAGCCATTTATTTCGGGTCAAACCACACGGCACATCTGTTCCTGAACCCCACAGCTCCTGCTCTCAAAGCCATGACAACCTGCCTGGAGGAGAGAGCCTGGCACTCGGAACTCGGGAACCTTGGCCAGGTCTACGCCTTCCACTCCTGCAGCCCCCAGAGGGCTTGGGGATCTCCCGGGGAGTTTATTGTAAACAGGGAGCCTGGAGCCAAGGAGGCCCCTGGCCCTGGAGATTCGGATCCAAAACGTCCAGGTCCTCAGGCCAGCATTTTGCATTTCCACAAAGCCTCTCCCACTGTGATGGTGACTCAGAATCACACTTTCAAAAACATTGCTAAATCCTTCACCAGATTGGGATAGGGCTTCGGCAAGTCAGTCACTGCTCTGGCCCTTGCTGCTTTGGCAAAAGAACAGATCTAGTCTATCATCTCTTCATTCCCTTATAGACCTTACCTTCATTCCCTTACAGCTAAGAGCTTATCGGAATTTTATGAAGAACTTCCAGGCAGCTGCTGAACAGCCAAGGAAGGGCTCATAATGACACCAGACTAAAAAAGAAGGCCTAGCAAGTCATGTTCAATCTTTGTCCCTAACCTTTCTGAATTGCAACACCCTGTCAGTAAAAACTTTGGGGGGTCCTCATTTCCAGAGTGGGTGTGTATTTTAATTTATAATTTATGCATGTGCTGCTAAACTGGGAAACAGACACAAGATAACAAATTAGTAGAAGTTCTAATATTTTCTTCACCTATGTCACTTTAAAGACCACTGAGATCAATTTTAGAGCAGATTCTATTCAACATCCAGAAGAATGTGAGCTCTTTTGATGGCACATTTGGTTTTATTTGTCATTGTGCTCTCAGGGCCCAGCACAGTTCCTGGCTCATGGTTCAGGAATGGTGATGAATGAATGAATGAGTGTGAGGGAGGCAGGGAGGAAGGCAGGTAGACAGACTTGGAACTTGAAGTGGCTCCGGTTCAGTTAGCAGGAGCCTCCGTCGGCATGGAATGTCTTTTCCCTCCATGGCGGTCGACGCTGTGACTGAATATGGAGAATGAAGAATGAAGTTGAGAAGTATCATTCATATTTGAGGAAACTGCCTGTTAGAATTTAGGGCATATGATCAATATTTATGAAGCTCCGAAAGCCCTCTCTGGGGCAGAATGACTCATAGTTCATGAAAAGGTAAAAGCGTTGGTTGCGCTATAACAGGTATGCATTAAATACCATATGTGTCCCTGACGGGTTTCCTCTGTGGGGGTGTGTGTGTGTATGTGTGTGTGTGTGTGTGTGTGTGTGTGTGTATGTGACATTCTTTAGGGAGTAGAAGACATTTCCTTTTCCAGGGATATGCCCTGTTGGAAGCAATTGATCTAACTTTTTAATTAATTAATTATTAGTTATTAATGGCTTGGGAAACCCAGTTATATTCTTTAAATGTACTTGAAAAATTAATGTATACTGGGCTGTTCTTTATGCAAGGGCATTTTAAATCACCTTGCTCATGTAAAGCGTGGCTCGGGGCTTGTCATGTGAAGAGTCACTGTGCAGAGCCTGGTCTGTGTACACATCCAGTATTCTGTCTGCCAAAGTGACCAAGGCTGAATTATACTTGTCTGCCCATTGGTCATGAACATGGCAATCTCCTTAGTGAGTTAAAAGGATCATTGGAAATTGCTGGGTCTGGGAGGAAGAATGGACTTGGGAAGGGGAGAGTATACCTGGCTTTGGAGAAATGGAAAAGGTTGTAGGTACCCAACTTCACTTAGTCCCGCCCTTCTCAAACGTTCTGGACTTAGGACCTCAAATTATTGATGATCTAAGAGAGATGGCATTTATAAATATTAACTGTATTGGAAATTAAAATGGATAACTCTTTAACATAGAAGAATACCCATTCCATTCCTTAGCTATCAAAGAAATCTTCATGTACTAGAGCTTCTAGAAAGAGACACTATAAACTTACGAAAGAATGAAAGTGAAAAAGGCAAATAGCATTCCAGTGTTATTAAGAAAATGGTTTTAACTGAATGAACCCATTGGAAGGCTCTCTAGAAGCCCCAGAGGTCCCTGGACTACCCTTTCTGAATCACTCACTTAGTCAATTCCACAGGCAAAAGCCCAATCCATACCCTCTCCTAGAAGAAGCTGTCAACGAAGATGTGAGAGTGACATCTGGTTGGTGAAGACTGAGAAATTTCCTTTGGATGGAGGCTCTGTCAGTGACAGCTGGTGGCCCACCAAACTGTGACAAAGCACGTACTGTGGTGTGCTGAATGTGAAGGATATGGTATTTATACGAATGACCTTTCCACCTCTGAAATATTTGAAACTGGTGACCTTCTCTTCTTGACATGATCCTTGACACAGTGACCCACGTTCCTGTGAATTCTTTGCAATGGCCACCTCTGGAAATCATTAGCTCCTGGGTATGGATGAAGAATGCTGAGAGATGGTTCTCCTAGGACTCTGTCTCCTGTTTTCTAGCAGTATTCTTCTGAACTGAGATCTTTCCATTGAGGCAGGACATTTCTGCTGCGTCAGAAACGGGTTGGTATTCTCTTGGGCACATAATTAGCATCTCATTATTTTAACTATATAAACACACAAATATTTGTTGAATGAATAAAATATGAAGAATGGAAACAATTGGATACAGGAACCATGGCTTTGGAAGGACAGATCTCTTCCTGGGGCAAAACAGCGACAGAATCTTCCCTTTCTTCCAGTGAGACAGAAAGTTGGGCGAACTCACTCTGGTTAGAGATAGGTTGGTCATTTGGACATGGGCCCAGGGACCGGAGGCAAAATTGGTTACAGTGTAGATTAGTGAAGCTTCTCATTCCAAGAGCAAGAAGGAAAGGGCACTAAAGGTACTAAAATAGAAAAAAGGTTCTTTTCTTCACAGTCTTTTTCTTAACTTGTCATGGTCTTTTTCTTATTTGCCGTCTGATGTCATTTTAAGTCAACAAAAATTAAAATTTTAAATTATTAGCATGAATTATACCATTCATCTTTGTATCGTGGAATGCCAATTTCAAATGGGGATCGAAGAGCACTTAACTTGTCTCTGCGAAATCACTAAAATTATGCAATTTGTTTTTTGTACTGCGTACATGCATACGAATTTAATTCTTACCAGAACAGTGGAAACGCTTCACAAAACTAACTCAATTGTTTTTATTTCACTTCTTAAAATGTGCACGTTCTACCACACTCTGGAAGCAGATGGCTTCCATAACACTCTTACCTTGTATTCCGTTTGAGTCTCGTTAAATGCCAACACATGCTTGGCCCGCCAGAATGCTGGGCCCATGAGGCATTGCCAAAGCTATGTGTGAATAGGGGAGCAGGGAATGGGGGACTCCTATACTGTGCATGCCTCCTCTGCTCAAGTGCATCTTCCTCTGTCCCATTGGACCTCACAAGTTCAACGATAGAAATTTGAGGAATTTCAAGATGGTGACATCTGTGATCTCACCTTCTGAGCAGTTGTCCTGCTTGATGACACAGGACACTTGCCCACAGAGGTGGCCTGACGTGGGGTGGATGTTCCTGTGCTGAGAATGGGGGCTTGTGTTCACCGGTGGACCTGCTCTTGGGCCTTTGGAACTGTTTGTGTGTTTTCAGAATGCCCAAAGCATATCAGCAGAAGAGTGGGGATGTATAATGTATAAGTCTGTAAGTCTATGTTGGTGTTTGTTCTCAAAAAAAATGCTTTACTGAGAGGAATACCTGAAAAACCAGGCAAAGGGCACCATCCTAGAAGGCAGCTTAAGGAATGAGTCAAGGAGGAGAGTCTAGAAGCTGAGGAGACCCCACCTTTTGTCTGTTTAGCGATGGCTTCCGAGCAGGGGTCAGTCCATACCCCACACCCCACCTTCCCCTGGCGGGGGATGATTAGGCCCAGGTGAGCTCTAGCCAGGTAGGTGGGACCTGAGTTGGTGTGAGCCCCTTGACCTATAAGCAGAGAATCCAAGTTGTGTCCGTGGAGGAAAGCTGAGGAGGAAGCCAGGGGCATCACTGGTTTCTGTCAGAAGTCTACAAACAAGGGAGAGACTGAAAACGTGAGTCAGAACTCGAGAAGCCAAGTCTAAACAAGCATTATATGCCTTTGAATTCACTATGAGGTGGGTCTTCTTCCCATTTTACAGATGAGGAAATGGACAGCCAGAGAGTTAAGGGACCAGTTGCGGGTCACAGAGCCAGCTACGGCCTTGTACGGCTGTCACGCTGCTCACCTGTAGGCTGCAGCAGGTTGAGTGGAAATACCCCCATGAGGCAGGAACTCATAATGTTCTCACCCGCATGAGGATCCCAAGGTTCAGAAGAAGGTGGTGGTGATGAGAGCTTGTTCTGGACAGAAAGCTGGTCATGTGGTCCACAGTTGGGTCAGCGTGGGTCAAAGTCTGGAGACCGTTACCATGGCTGTAGTAATGGCCAGCATCCTGTTCGGGGTGAGCTCAGTTGCCTAAGGGGCTGGAGGATTCTAAGGGATCAAACAATAATCCCTGGTTTTAGAAACGGGTGGAAATAATCTTCAGCTGCTGGACTAGAAATTAGAAATGCAATTTACTTTATCTTTTAAAGCAAGTTCAAGGGCATTAAGAATCACTTTACAATGATCTCTTTGGTATTTACAATATCCCTAAAAGGTAACAAAGCTGCTTCCTTTCATGTTTCTATCTATGCAGCTCTAAGGAGCAGGGACAAGGCCATCCCCCTAGGATTGAGGGAGCTGCTGTCCGACTCCAAATCCCCCACCAGCTCTGACACGATGCTGCATATAAGGAAGCTTCCCACTGTCCTTCCATTTCTTGTTTTACCTCATTTGGTTAAACCACACAAGCTCCGTGCTTGGAACTTCCGTTGTCTTATCTTGAACATCATGCACCGTTCCAGTTCCAGCCAGCCCCCCAGGAAGGAAGCATTCTGTTCCCATTAGACAGAAGGCCTGGCAGGCAATGGCCTCGCTGTTGAAAAGCTCTGTAAGTAACATTATCTCTATGGCCTTACAAAGATCTATCAGAACTGGAAAGTGCACAGCGGTAGAGTTTAATAGTATCTCTGGTCTGCTTATCTCACAATCAAATATGGAAAGGAAAACCAGAGGCAAGAGAGGGAGGGTGAGGACGAGGAGGAGAGGTGGAGGGGAGGGAGAGAGGCAGAGAGGAATCGAGCACGAGGCTCCTTTCTAATCCACTCTGAGTTTTCCTGAACCCAGTCCTAACTGAACAAATCAATGTATCACGTCTCAATCTTTGTCAAACTTGTTGGGAACTTAAACTGGGCTAATGCTTTATTGTAATCAACTTGTGGTTCAAATTGCTATTTTATGCTTGTCATTCTTAGTATTACTTGAAATATGTTTTTTATTATTCTCTCTCTTTTTTAACTTTGATAACTTGGTTAAGTATTCATTAAATATGTAGATGTTGCAGTAAGTGCCTTCCTTTGGGCTGGGAGGAAAAAAAAAAGGAAATTTGCATGGCAAGTTCTCAATCTTGTGTTTTTATTTTCCCAAAGCTTCTGGTTTCTCAGAACTGATGCTTTAAACAAGCTGTTTCCTTTTGATTTACACTGCAGAGAATTTTGAGAAGTTCTAAATTAAATGGGTAAAAGAAATTTTTCAAGTGGTGCAAAAATATTTAAAAATGTGCCATGGAAAAATGTCTGAATCTATTTTGCTTAAAACGTTATGCCAGGAATTAAGCTGTAAATTGGGTAGAAAAGACTCCATGCCCATTTCTTTCTGCTGTAGGAAATTTGAAAGTCGCCATTGAATTCTAGATTGCGAGGGTCACGGAAGGCTCTTGGACGACCTGAGACAGCGTGCGTGCCTACTCCTCTCTGGTGGGGGCATTTGCGCAGGTACAAAGCAGTGTAATAGTTGTACTCAACACTGGATTCTGGGCAACCGAGAAGCTCTTCCTCATCCTGTTCGGCTCGAATCCTCTCCCAAACCTAGAGACGGATTGCCGGGAATTCCTCCGTCTTCCTCCTCCTTGCTTTAGTATCAGATCTTTTGTCTCCTGTGGAGAGTCTTTGAGAGGGGCAGCAAACGTTCCAGCAAGAATAGGAGCTGGTGCCTCCTGAAGCTCTAGCCCTGAGCTTTTCTATTCACCTCTTTAGATGTACTGTAGCATTTAACCTCCACCGTAACCGGGTCTGGTAGTTCTGAGAATCCCCCGATTTTAAAGCTGAGAAAACTGAGACAGAGGAGTGAAGTGACTTGTGAAAGGTATGGCAGGATTTCAGCCCAGCATAGCTGCCGCCCTGGGCCCAGGCACAGACAGGGAGAAGGAGTGTAATCGTTGAAGGGTCGGTGAGTCGTGGAGGGCGCGAGGGAGGCCTGTGGGTTGGAAACGATCTGATCCAGAGGCTGAATGTGTAAAGCTGTTTAGGGTTAGAAATGATCTGATCCAGAGGCTGAATGTGTAGAGCTGAATGGTTATGTGCTTTCATGTATGTGTATTACACTTCCCTTATATTAAAAAAGAAAAGGAGGAAATGGGCAAAAATAAAGAATTAAGGTGTATGTATCTCATGGCAAATTGAATACATGTCTTGCCACACGGTGGCTTTGGGGTAATGACTCGATCTCTGTCCAAGTCTCCATGTACTCATCTGCAACGCTGGGGAGACTACTCCTACTCCAGAGGGAAGGATTAAATGTGTACTTTCCATGGAGATCCAGAAACGAAGCTAATCTCTTCTTCAATGCCATGGTAATAGGGCATCCCAGCTGGTTCAGGGAAGGGAGTGCTCAGCTTCAGAGCTAGCAACCAGGATCCTTCTTTCTAAATAAAGAAAGTGTAGGTGTTCAAAAGCCATTTTGCTGGCCGGATCGAGGTGGGTCCTTCTCCAGGTAAAGAGCTCTTCCTTTCACAACAAATTGTATGACCAGATCCAGGGTGAGCCAACCTGACACTAATAAATCCACTGGCTTCCCCTACGGGAGGTGCGGACATCAGAGAAGGTACATTTTCCCCGCCTCTGGTGTAAATCTTGTGTTTCAGAAGTAAAAAGCTGAACCGAAAATGAATGGACCTATGTCATTTAGGACAAAGACAGAATTCCAAGGAGAAGGACACGATGAAAGAAAGAAGTTATACTTCTTGGATGATAGGACTGTATCTGCCCATTGGGGCTAGCTGTGCCCCAAACCTGTGAGGCCAGAAGCCTTCGTTCCCTTCACTTCTGCGCCATCCCACGGAGCTAGCCCACAGGCACACGAACGATGCTGGCGCGTGGACCCTTCACGGTGCCCTCCCATGCCTGATGGCCGGCCCTTCATCACAAAGGCCCATTCTCATTTCACCAACGGTCCGCTCTGCTCGCCACAGTTCTGTCAAAGCAGACAAATTAAACTTGTCAGGTGACATATGGAAGAAAAGGCTTTCTGATTTACTGTGGAACTGTTTATGGATAAGAGCTATTTCTCTTGGCCTGGTACCTGCTCTCAAGGCTTGATCACATTTCAAGGTGCTCAAGCAGTCGAGGTCCTCAGATGGCTGCCGGCTCGTGGCCGTCTGTGTGCAAAGACATCTGAATATGGACGGAAAGCCATAGCAAATGAAGGGAGACTTAAGTCTCCATCCAGCCGTCTCTCATTTCCTTACTCCGTGATCGGAAGCCTCACGATGACTGTGTCCATTGAGGAAAGGACCGGGGGTCACACCTCAATGGAAAAAAAAAAAAAAAAAAGAAAGAAAGAAAAAGACATCTTCAGTTTAGAGTGGATGAGTCTGAAAGCATCCTACTGTTTGTTGAGCCGTGCGTACTCAAAGCTCTATTCCCTTCCCCCCAGACTGGACGCTATCATGTCTATTTCTGGTTGGTGCAGTCCTTTATAAGAAAGAAAACCCTAGCGGTATGGGAAGGTCAGATTGGGGGTGATCGTTCTCCCTCAAGCTTTTCAGATGTCACAACCAGATGAAGGATAATTTAAGCAGCCCAGAGCCGGGTGATGGGTCTTGCAGAGCTGCCTGTCTGGTGGACCTGGAGGAAAGCTTATCCCCGGCAAGGTAATTTACGACGGAAGACAAGCGGGGCTCCCCGCAGGCAGTGCCGCCGAGGTCCTCTGAAGAACCCCTGCTTTATTGGAGAGAGCTGTAAGGCTGAAGACAGGATGACTTACGGCTTTCCAGTGGCTTTCCCCCTTTCTCCTCTTCCTTGTTGTGATTGTTATTTATTATTTGTGGGCAGGGATGAGAGGGTTCACTTTGCCAACTTTTGAACCCTCTCTAAATTCATGGCTCTGAGTTTTGAACCGTCCCTGAACCTTCCTGCATTGGAGTTTCTATTCTTCTAGCATTTTGCAGCTTCCCGTGGTGGACAGAGAAAGACTCTAGAAGGTTTCTTTTTAAAAGGTGGAAATAATTCCTTAAACATCAAATAGCTCTCTTTAGAAAGGCAGGCTGGTTTGATGAGTCAAGTGTAAATGAATTGAAAACATATGCTCCAGATCTCCCTCAGTTTCTGTAGCAAGTTCAGGGCGGAATTCCTAATAGAGCTTCATTGGGTTCAGAGCTGTGATGAAATAATGGGCAAGGGATGGGCCAGACCCATTAGTTCTTTTGGTTTCTACTGCTTTGTTCCTTATTTAATATAAAATGGGCTTTGGTTGAGCTCTGAAAGCTGGAGAGAGAGGAGGAGACGTTTATAAGCAGTCTTTTGCCAAGTAAGAAATCTGTATTAGGAAATAGAGCATTCTGGCGCAGGACTGAATTCTTGGTTTTAATGGCTGTAACATTAGGAGGCAGAGAGAACTTTGAAATCCGGGCTGTCTAATCCTCCACTCGGTTGAAGCCCTTCTCATCACCTTCACACCCCTGGCTAATTTGGCACTTCCTCCCCACCCTTCAAGTCCTGTCCTTAAGAACCCTGCGAGGTTATTTGGGTCTAGTACTTTCTACGGCCAATTGCCTTAAGTATGTCCGTTTGAAAGAGTGCCTCGCACAGGTGGGCAGCTGGAGCAAGGCAGCCTGGGATCACGGAGAGGACGGCCGAGGGGATTCTGCTCTTCCCATGGTCCCCGTGCTCCGGGCCGCCCGCCGTTGCTCTGGCCTCGGACCAGACAGGCAGCAGAGCAGACGGCTGGGAAATGCCTGCCCAGTGCAGAGCTCGGGAGCTGGGCAACAGCGCTGGTCTGATGCCCACGGATGGTACCTGTGGTGTGTGTTCTGGACAGAGCGGCCCCAAGGCCCCATACCAGACAGAGCCACGCAAGGAATGTTGACTTTCGCTGCTCACATCCTCCATACATGCTTGGGAAAACCGCATGCTGGGTTCTGTGCATCTGCTGTGTTTCCCCACCTGGCAAAGAGGGGCTTGCCTTTTGCCACCCACCTGGTGGCATGGCCGCGGGGCGAATGAGAAACCCCACCAAGAGCTTACAGATCCCTGGTGGCAAGTCAAGCACCCCTCTAAAGTCCCAGGCACTGGTGAAATGTGTTCTTAGCGTCAGAGCTCAGGGAACAAGTACGTAGGTTTGGCCTGCAGTTAGCAAGCAGCGCAAAAACATGCTTTCTTCTTTGTGGGATGGAAAACACAGTTGTTACAAGTTACTCTGTCATGACAGAATGTGCTGGGAAGGAACTGCCAAGAAAGCCAGTCGGCCCAGCCTGGGGCGCCGGGGTCCCGGGGCCAGCTGGGATTATCTAAAGTGGGGCGCCCTTAGAGCAAGCAGGAATTCTCTTCCACGACAGACTCTCGATACCTCCCCATCCAACTGTTTTAAAAGCTGCAGAGAATTTAAAATAGAAGCTTTTTGGAGGGAGGAGAGAGTCCTTTGGGGGTGTTTTGTTTGCTTTTGTTTCTATCTCCCTCCCTGGAATGCTGTGAAAACCTGGAGAAGCCAGCTCTCAGAGAAGGCCTTGCAGAGAAACAAAACCCCCTCATGCCAGAATGAAGGGTGAGGAGCCCTTTCTGGGTTCTGGTTTTATAATCAATTCTGTTTATAGTAGGAAAGCAAGAGCCCCCTTCTTGAATTCAGCACATGTCGTCTCTTCTAGACGCTACGCCTCCTTATTCAAACATTATAGGGCCTAGGGCTTCAATAGGTTACTATTAAGCAGCTAATGCTAAATACAGACGAATATTGCTAGTTGAATGGGGTGACTGTCGCTCTGCGGTAAAAGTGCCATTCACATGAGGGAGGTGAGGATTGCAAATGGCAGCCACGAGGGACAAAATGGCGAACTGGACGGGTGGGGGCAGAATGACTTGTAGGCTCTTCTGAAAGTTCAAGAGAGGGTAGGAGCTGGTTGAGGGGGGATTGAAGGGCAATTATAGGCCACTGGGTCCTAAGAAAATGGGGAAGGGGGAAAGGTCTTGGGGCTCAAGGCAACCTTTGGCTTTTCTCTCTCTCCCTGTTTCTCCCTCTCTCTGTCTCCGACTCTGACTCTGTCTCTGCCTCTCTCTCTCTCTCACACACACTTGGGCACACACACAGCCCCATGGCTTATTCTTCTGGCTCAGATTATATAAAACACCAGACTATGCTAGGAAAGGAAGAATTCCAAGTGTTACTCCAGAACTATCTAAAATAAAGTTTTTTATGAGGGATCCCAGTGGGTTGTCTGACCCTGGGACATTCATTCTTTTCTCAGAAATCCCTGTGGGGAGGAGTCCCAATAAAAAGCAGTAAATAAATTTAGAGATTTTGAACATGTCAGTTTAAAGAGGGAGGTTCCCGCCCTCCATCCCTGCTCTGGCTCCACAGAGAGGCAGGGGCCCACCTCCACTTCCTTCTTGCTCCCACCCACCTGGCACAGAGGCCGTTCTGCCGCAGCCTCCAGGACGCTGTGGAGAGGGGTCTTTCCCTCTTCGAGAGTCAGAACTCTGAATGGAATTTATTCGTGCCCAGTTGAGGTCTATATACCAGACAAGACACTGAGACAGATACCCCTTAGTCATGCCCATGCAAAGAAGCCAAGTGTCTCTTGTCTTTCTTCAGTGAAAGGGGGATTATGGGAAATGTCCCCACTCTCTTTACCTCACAAGGGTGATATGAAAATTAGAAAGTTAATTTTTTTTGACGGGCGCTGTCATACTCAGGTGACAGGCAAAGCAATATAATGTTTATTATTATGGTTATCGCTGTGTTCCCTGTGCACTCCTGGCTCTCTCTCACCTCACAGGGGTGAGTATGGTCTCCCCGGGAAAAGACAACAGTACTGGTTGCTAATTAGAAAATTCATGGGGCTACACTAGACAACCACTTCAAATTATAGTTTCCCTAGGCATTGATCATGCTTCATTCCCAAATGAGATCAGAGAACCCGGCTACTTTAAAAAAAATAATGGGATGGGGATAGAAAGGGCTGAGATAGACCTAAACGTTTTAATTAATATTTTGAAAAATGCAAAACTCTGCTAGCTCATGAATGTTTGATTTATGTAGACCTGTGCTGTCTGGTCGCCCCTGACCACATGTGGCTAGTAAAACATCTGAAATGTGGCTACTTTGAATGAAGGCATGCTGTGAGTATAAAATACACCCGGGCCTTTGAAAGTTTGTAACTACAAGGAAAAGAAAGAAGAGTATAAATTGCCTTATTAATTCTTTCATATGTTACATGTTGAAATGGTATGATGGCCTACGTTTATTAAACATCTTAATAAAATTAATTGTAACAGCTTCTCTTTCTTTTTTAAATAGGGAGTAGGGTGGCCCTCCCGGATAG
Organism: Mustela nivalis; assembly: GCF_964662115.1. NCBI lineage: Eukaryota > Metazoa > Chordata > Mammalia > Carnivora > Mustelidae > Mustela > Mustela nivalis. The sequence goes on from NC_139031.1 coordinate 47,945,442, forward strand.
TGGCTACCAGCAAAGGTAAAAATGACATGTGGCTGCCTTTGTGGCTTGCTTTGTGTTTCTGTTTAGGCCTCCCTAGTACAGACTTTACTAATCGACAGTGGCAGATTGCTCTCTGGAATTCAGCATTTCTTCCCCAGTTCACAGTATCAGGGATATGACGGACCTGGACAGTCTCTGATGTTACACACAGTGTCAGGAAAATTTGTGAAACAATTTATGGCAGATGGAAGAGAAGTTACTGAGCGCCCTTTCTGATGAATCTGTGCATTTATCTCCTCTTTTCATTGCTTTCCAGCTTTTTTTTCTTTATAAATAATTCTGCGAGTTGTAAAAAACTGGTAATAATGAAAACGACTCTTATCTGTAGAAATGCAGATTACTCGTGTCTGTTAGAATGTGGTTGATCATGGCTCTCTATGGAAGGACCAATTTGCCGTTCTATGTACATTTATCTCAGCATACTCTTTTGCCCATATGTGTGGGATTCCTTGAATTTTGGCCCAATGGCATCATCTTACTTAATCCCTCATTAATCAGTTAAAAAAAAGAAATCTCTGACACAAGTTCTTTTTATATTCGTAAGAAAGTCATGATTTTATCTTCTTAGACAATCCTAGAGAGTTTAGGAGTTCACAGTCATCAAGATTAACCACTGTGTGTCTCCCTCCTCCCGTAACCCCCAGCCACTTGTAGGCCCACATGGTGGAAATAGTGAAGCCCTGAGATGGGATGGAGACTGAGTTTTTCTATAGAAACTGTTTTACCTGACAACCGCGTGACCACTACTTGTACACAGAACAAGCTAAATTGTGGGCTTTTCTGAATTTTGTGAGCCAGCCAGGGATTCCACCCACCCAGTGGAATATTCGATTCTCATAGAGTCGAGCTGAGTTCCCAAAAAACGAAAGAGAAACCTAGCATACAACACATCGGTAAGGGGGCCGCTGTAGGTGTTGATCAAGCACCCACGGCATAAAACCCCTGAATGTAAAGGTGAACATATATAAAAGAAAGTGGGCTGTCATGGGGCTTTGTCCTCCCCACCTCTTTTTGTTTGTTTTGCTTAAAAAAAAAAAAAAACAGCCTCATTCTTATTTTACCTTACTGTCATTTTTTTCAAACAATAACTGTTTTCCTTCAGAGCAAAGCATGACAAGATGACCCAGGCACATCCGTAGGTAATTCACATGCCCACTTATTTCTGTGAATAGAATTGATCTTAAAAACATGAGCAAACTGAAAATATAAAGTAGGTGATTTCACACACTCCACTCTACGAAATTTGGAAATACTACACTTAGAATGTATACGTTTTGTTTCTTTTCCTTAGTTTTTTTTTTTTCAAGAAGTTGGCTTTTATTAGCAGAAAGATCATTAAATTTTGTGAGTATTGGCCTCCAGCATTTAAATTTTTACAGAACACATCGACGTTTACTGGTCTTTCACCAGCAGAGACGCATGGTTTTTATGTATCTGTAATTCTGAAAGGGAAACATTCCCTCTACAAACGCAGAACAGTCCACTTATAAAATTTATGTTTGTGGCCTCCTTTCTTATATAAAGCAGCCACCTTGGAGACTCCATTTAAAGTACAATTAAACAACATTCTCGCCTATATAATCTGCCCAAATGTAATTATTTTTTCTTTTTTGGTTCTTCGGTAAATAACACAGGAGGCTTTGTAGCATGAGGAAATCCCTTGACCCAGGTATTTTCAATACCATAATTTAATTGATGAAAATGAAAACCAACATATGCCTTTTTATAATTTTTGGTTGCTTGAAATTAATTCTCAATGTTTAAATTGGCTGTGAGATACTAAAAAATACTTTTTAAAATTGTTAACAAAGAAGAGTATGATTTTATGCAACTATTCACTCCAGAATAATATAACATCTTTCAAAAAGTTGATTCATTTAAGTGAAAACCTTTGATAAAATGTTAAAGAATTTTATGTGCTTTTGACATACATTATAAAAGAGTTTCATATATCTTAATTCTCAAAAAAATGGGAAGAAATGCTGGCATATTACATCTTCTATCATTATTCAAAAATAACAGAACACTGCACTTTAAAAATAAAACCCAGGTTTCATTTGCATGGAAAATTTGTTTCTTATGGAAGAGATTTAGTCTGGAGTCATTTGCTACAGAAAAGAACTACTTTATGCTTTAGCTCTTCTCTTTATGTGGGATTTTCTAACCGGGATTATCCTCCCCAGCTGATTTTACCTGTTTCTTCTCTCTGAAAGAGTTTGTTACAGTCATGACCGAGAAACGAACAGATAGAAAGACACAAAGATATAGATCCTTTCTGGAAAGCAAAGAATCGGGGAATCCTTTCCAGAAAATAGATTTCTTTTGTATGGAACTGATAATATTTAAAAGGCAACACAGGGGTGATGTGTATTTGGGGCTAAAAAAGCTTTGGAAACAAAAGTTACTATTTATCACATATGACCATACTAATTATCAATACTATTGCTCATATAAAGAATATCATAGACTCTTTATAACATATGGCTTTTTTTTTTTTTTTTTTTTTGGTCAGGAGATATTCCATGGTTAACATGTCCATAATTCATGTGAAAAGTAGCTAAGAAGGGAATAAATTCAGGAGAAAAAGAAGTACTTCGGGTATTTGTACTCTGAAATCAAGGCAGTCGACGAAATGCCTGTAGTTGTCGGGCAAAGTTTTATATTTGTTTTTATCTAGACAAGGGATCTTTATCAACATTTCAGAAGCATCCCCGACCATCCCCCTCCGGAAAAGCTTCAGAATGCTTTGCTAGCAGGATTGCAAAAGCAACTGTTTGTCTCTATAACATCCAGATGAAAATGAAAATTTTTAAGAGCATCTCATTACTTTATCCATATGAGGCCCAACTCAATCCAAAGACTGTGCCTTTCATACGGGTTTCTGGCAGTGTGCAATCTTAAAAAGATATAGTTATTTAAATAACATGCCAGCTCAGATTCCTTTTGTCCAAACTCAGGGCGTGTTTCTGTTGAGTATCACACAGCTTGTTTCCTGCCCCGTCTTTCCCACCTTCTCCCGGTAAAGTAACCAGAGAAAACCTCCGGGTACCCCCGCCCGACAGAGGTGCGGGTAATTTGGACCCCGTGGGTAGATGTGCAGTACTGTGATCCATGTAAGCATGTGACCAATAGATGTTCATACAATGGATCTGTGTCAGGAATAAGTTATCAGAGGAAGAGTGTGCTGTTGGTAAGGGGCTTTATTAATTTAGAAACTCAGGACTCCAGTAATTTTTTTTTTCTTTACAATAACCTGAGTGAGTGGTGAGAATCCTTTACAATCGACCGTGATGAAGACGATATTGTCAACGTCTATTTAGGCTGGTGCTATTCCAGAACGTTATCCACAATTGATTCCAATTTCTCATTCTTCAAAGTTTTCCCTATATCCTGAAAGAAAGGCATATAGTTTAACCTGCAGGAGAGCAGAAATTGAAGGAAATTGCAAAGCAACATCTGAATAATGAATATCTTGCCAGGAAAATGTGTCTGGTCTTCCAGGAAAGAGTGTTGGAAGAGATGAGAGACGGCAGGGGGATTTTCTCTGACGTGATTTTGAATTCTTTGACAGGACTATCTCCCTGTTTATGAAGCACAGAGAAGTATGCTCGAGGATGTCCTGGAAAGGTGATCGTAAGGAGAATGCAGGCAAGGAAGTTGTTCAAACCAGCTCCCTGCTCATCTCAGTATTTTCAGTTTTTCTCTGCATCTCATGCTAATGACCAGCCCAAACCAAAGACAGACATTTTCCAGATGCTTCGGTGAATTTATTGGGTTTTCTATCCTCTTACAGATAATAATAACTTGCAATCAGAGCTCTACAATTTAAGAAGCATTTCATTTTCATAATAATCATTTAAAGTTGCCACCACCACCACCACCACCATCATCATTATGCTGATTGGTATAGATAAGAATACTGAAGTTCAGACTCATTTTTAATCATTCAAGTAATAGGTGGAGAGGCAGGGATTTTTTAAACACAAACCATCAAACCTCAAACTTTTCTCCCTGCTTTTCTCCCACCTTTTGGAAGGACACTGGGATAGAAAAAGATATTAATCTCTTAATAATTACATTTGCTTTTTTGAGTAAGAACATGAAGAGATGTACTACGCCATTTAAAATACTTTTATGTTGATAGACTTATGCAATATTCATACTGTTTTGCGCTATTTAAGAAAGAGGAAGTGTAATTCTTCACCATAAAAATAAACTAATATCATCGGGCTAGGAGTTGCCAGTGACCAAATCATCCTGATTGCTTCCAAGCCCTGTTGGGGGTACGGATGACAGTTTGGCATTTGGGAGAGTGGGACCAGCACCCTGTAGGCTTCTCTGTGAAGCCTACACCATTCCTCCAGGGTGCACCGGGAACTTGCCTCCTGCTCTTGCTTTGTTCCCCTCCACTGATGACTGGCTAATTCATCCAGAGCACATCCAAAGAGAAAGTCGGGGTCTCCCCACCATGCTGTGGACTTGCTTCAGAGGACCTCACCAGATGACCTTTCCACTGAATTCAAAGACAAAAATCGGAAAAAGCAAACCAAAACAAATCTTTACAGCTGTCTTTATCTCAAGGACGGGGCTCCCTTTCTAACAGAGAATGGCTTCTCCCTGCTACGGGGTTGTTCTTCAACAACAGATGGGTCTGTAAGTGAAAAGAGACCTCATTTGTCTGGTGGCGTGTGGACTTCTTCAAATGCACATGTGGTTCCGAGTGCCGTGGAGGGACCACACGACATTAATGCAATTTCCTCTTTATTGGGCCCCCTCTCTACCAGCCCTGATGCTCAGGCGTCCACATTCAAGACGCAGGCCTCCATCAGATCAGCATGAGTGCCACGGAGCTTTGTGGAGCTCCGCCAAAGTAACAGGCCAGCAGTTGGGAGAGGCTAGTGATGATGTGATTTCAATTTCATACCATCTGTCCCCAGATTTCTTTCACTATGGGGCTGGTCACTGGCTTTGAAGAAAAGTCAGAGTGCCAGGGCTCTGGAAAGCTCTGTATGGAGCAGTTGAAAGGACAGGAGACTCTGTAAGCCCCATAGAGTGCTACTCCCACTGGGAGATGGACTTGAAAGTCCCAGTGAAAGCAGTGTCAACCTTAAACAGCTGGCTGTGTGTCTGAGAGCCTGGGTAGGAGATGTCACGTTGTTTCCTGGGTGACAGACAGACCACAGGCAACTAAGGAAGAAGGGGTAAAAGATTGGCTGGCATTCTTTCCAGCAGGGAATATTCTTTCTTCTTGGGAGAACAGAGCCTTACCACCTATTGTGGAAACGTAACCCCCTCCAACCCCTTTCTCCAGTAAGATCTCACCATTCCAATAAGAACCTAAACTGGAAAACAAAAACAAGGGGGAAAAAATGGCTTTTTTTGTCCAGTGCGTCAGAGGCTTTTTGTTTTTGTTTTTGTTTTATGGTGGATTATTTTACACAGGCCCTTGAATGATTATTTTCTTTGCTCCCAGGCAATACGGATTAATTGATACAATAAAGGTCTGGAAGCCCTAAAATGTTGGTTTAATTCCCAACTCTGACACAAAAGAAGCTAAACGACTTGCAAGAGAATATGTTGAAAAATCAACAACAATTTTCCTATCTGCAAATAGTGTTGGAGTGCCACTGGGACGCTGTGTGGCATTCAAAAAAAATTGTGTTCCAAATGCTAATTATTCACCAGTTGGCGTTCCAGATCGTGTCTCTTGACATCAGTAAGCTGATTGCTAACAGGATAATACTGGTTTAACTTTTTAAATGTGGGTTTCAAAAGTAGAAGTTTTCAAAGTCACCAGAGAAGCAGAATATTGAATGGAGAAAAAACAAAAAACAAAACAAAAACCATAGGCAAGAATCAGGATGTCAACTGGTTTGTTCTACAGTGAGAAAACTAGTGCCCAGTGAGGTTAGTGACCTGGTCAAGGCCACAGAGAAAGTTAGTGACATGCCAGGACAGAATGCTGGACTTGACTTTGATCAGTAGCACATTCTAGAAACCATTTGGCTTTTTATATGCCTGCTTTCTATGATGATTCCTGGAAAGGGATTTCTCATGACGTGGGTCTTTCACAGCTCTACATGGGTGATTGGGGGGCAACGTGCAAGGGCACTTTTCCACAGAGCTGCTTCCCCACCGTGTGCAACGCTCATTCCTCGATGACAGAATTGCCAGTGTCTCCTATCAGTCGCTGAAGCCTTAGAAGGCAGGAAAATAAACAAAGCCTGACAACTCTGTTCCCGTGTTATGACCTGTTCACCTCCCTGCCACTTCCAACTTCACTTCTCCCTGAGTAGCCTCCACGTTATTTAAGTCAGCAGGACTTTCAGAAATCAGGCTGCGTGCATCGAGGCTGCCAGAAGGAAGGGTTATGCGACCGGCATGTGTGGGTCTGAGCTCTTTAAACTCCAGGTGATGCCTGGAGTTGAGAAGGAAGGAGTGGAGACTGCTCTCAGGGTAGCTTTTAGTCTCCAAAGTTCCAGATTTTTTTCCTTTCTCTTAACTGCTTCATGTCCTGGCTTTACTAAGGTTCTCACTCTTGATAACAATTTCTTAAAGTACTTGGGAGCCTACTTTATTCTGGAATGTTCGAAAAGGTGGCTTGAACAAAAGCCTGGGTAACTTAACCTTAAATGAATCCAAAGCAAATCCCGATTTACTACGGATGACACTAACATTCACATTCATTTTATTTTATGTTTTCCAAATTCATTTTAAAATGCTCATTTGTACATGGACATTCACAGTTGCATTTTTCATAGTGGCCTAAATGTAGAAACAATCCAAACAAATGTCTGCCGATTTATGACAGACATGTCATGGCGACTGGTTGAACAGAGAGGTGGGGTAGCTGTACGACGGAATATTTTCCAGCAATAAAAACAAAGTGCTGGGGCACCTGGGTGGCTCAGTGGGTTAAGCTGCTGCCTTCGGCTCAGGTCATGATCTCAGGGGCCTGGGATCGAGTCCCACATCGGGCTCTCCGCTCAGTGGAGAGCCTGTTTCTCTCTCTCTCTCGCTCTGCCTGCCTCTCTGCCTACTTGCAATCTCTCTCTGTCAAATAAATAAATAAAATCTTTAAAAATAAAATAAAAAAACAAAAACAAAGTGCTGATACATACTACAGTATGGATGAGCCTCCAAAAGTTACAGCAAGTGAGAGAAGCCAGACCCCTCCCCAAGAAAACCCACAAAAAGACCCACATATTATATGGTTCCATTTATATGAAACAAACAGAAAAGGTGAATCTGTAGAAATAGAAAGTGGCTTAGTGACTGCTAAAGGCTGGAGGTGGGAACGAGGAATGGCTGCAAATGGACACAAGGTTTCTTTTGGGATGATGGGATTGTTGTAAAATTAGGTTGTGGCCGAGGTTGTGCAACTCTAAATTTGCTCATCATTGAGCTGTATACTCTGAACGAGTAAATTCTGCGGTGTGGGAATTATATGGCACTAAAGCAGTGAGAACCAACAACCGTGCACCAGATGCCCCAGCTCTTCGTATGGACGATGTCCCTTGGCGGTGGGGAGGGAGGGGTGTTTGGTCCGGTCTGACCGCGGGACTGATTGAGCCTTTGCCTTTCCCTCAGCCCCAAGGCTCCTCCTGGAGAGCCAGCGACCTGCAAGTCCTTCAGGAGCCCTTGACATGATGCAACAATTTACAAAATCAACTGTCTGCCCTTGTGAAGTGAAGTCTGACCAAAGTCTCAGTTCAGGGACACATGCATTCAAAGGGAAAAAGCCCATGGCCACGGCAACAATTTAGGTCTGCAATTAAGACACTTCAAGTGTTGGGGGCTGACAAGGAGTTAAAGTAAATGTTGATTTAGTTGTAAAGTGTTCAGAGATGTAGCCTTGCGAAAGGGTCTTGCACAACCGCAGGCTTTTGTTTATGTATGCGTTGTTGTTGTCTTTAAAATATTCTTTTTTTCTTTCCCTCCAGAAAATTTCCAGCCAGCACTGGGACCCTTAGCAGGGGAGACTGGAAGTGGGTCTGAATAATTCATTCAAGATAATTTCAAAAAATCACCCTTTAACGAGTACCATATTCCCTCCAATTTTCCCTTATATATGATTCACCGTTTTGCAAATACTGATGTATAAAGAATGCATTGAATGTGGCAAAAGTTGAAGATAGCCCCTGCGGATAAGACCTAATGGACGCCCATCCTGAAGTAATACATACAGCTCAGCCTCCAGACATGTGTCTTCAATTTAAAATAATTCAGCAATCATGTTCAACCAGAACCTGATTACACAAAATGGGACTTTTTAACTCCCAGACTTGGATCAAATTTTGAGGCCACAGAAAAAGGGGGGTTGGAGATAATATGTGCCATGTTTACATATTCCAGATACTATGATTAAATGATCCACACTCAGATTTAACTGTTTCTTTGAGCTTATCAAGGTACCTATAACCACTTCTCATGTATAGAAACTTGCCAAGCCTTTATGAGAACTTGTGTCAAAGTCCTGGCCCAAGAGGTAAAGGGAAGAAAGCGGAAAATCAGTTGAGTTCTTCTGTCTGAATATTAGAGTTTCCCAAGCTCTGTCATGTTCTCCACTTTCCTGGAGACTCGGGAAGAAGGAGCAGGATTGAACGGAGTTGGCTCTTCCTGGTGTGACAATCTGGGTAGCCTGGTGTGTCGTGGTCCCCGGAAGAGGCTTTGCCCCCTCTTAGATCTGTTACCTTCCTGCCCACTGCCTCCCTTCTCCCTTATCACTATGGCTGGTCTCCTTTCTCACAGGCAAATTGGACCTGTGCCCTTATGGGATTTCTGAGATGCTAGGAAGTCCCACATCCGTCTCCTTTGATAGACTGCCCAGTGTGTGAGCTGCTACCGTTAATATATTACCTCCAATCCCTTTGCTCAGAAGAAATGGTAGATATAAAAGTGTTTGGTGAATCCCAAGGAATGGTCTCTGGTGATAAGATTGCCCGATAAAATACAAATGCTTAGGTCAATTCAAATTTCAGATACACAACAAATAATTTTTAGTATGCGTATGTCCCAAATGTGCATAAGACATACTAAAAAAATATTTGCTGCTTAACTGAAAGTTGAATTTAGTCGGGAATTGTGTACTTCTACATGCTGAATCTGGCAACCCTATCTAGCTTATGACCACCACGGTGTGGTGTAAGGGTAAGGGCGCCCGTGGCCTAGAAGGAAGGGAAAATCAGACTGTAACATGAGCATCTCCACATCACCGCTGAAGGGCAAGGAGCCAGTTCATTTCCCCAGAATTATTAAAGGACCTGATGGTTTACGAATCAAGCAGCCAAAACCTGAGCATACTGGAAATAAAGGGTTTTGTGTGTCTTATTTTTCAATAAGATGAACAGGTCTAGTGTGGGTGATCTTCTCGTTAAACAGGTATCATCAATAAACCTGTCAACAAAAGGTTGACAGGTTTATCGGTATTTTAGGAGTTAAAAGAAGAAAGCTGGGTACCATTTGGATACTGGGTGAGGGAAGAGTTCTGCTGCTTTGGGTTCTGTCTTCTGCATCTGACCTGGGCGGGGAGGTGGCGGGGGGGGTGGGGTGGGCAGGTAAGATCCGGTGGGAAGTGTGCTGGGAAGGGCGCCGCTGGTGGTGTCGGGGTGGGGGCGGTCTACAAAAGGGTCGTCTCAAGAAATCCATTACTAACAATAAAAGAGCAAAATTTGCAAGCAACTGGCCTTTCCCCCCATAAGTGAGAGTGGATTCAATATCATCTCTTTCCATCACTCCACTTTTAATCACTTGCACACCAGGAGAGAAAAGTAACTTGAAAGTCAACACTCTGGGGATTCTGGGTGAGTTGACTAGGTCCCCAGCCATCTGTCACTCCTGTGAAAATCAACTGTCACATGCGCTGCGGGTGAAAGCTTCGGTTGAGAGTCACTGCTCCTGGCTACTTCTAGGAGGGAAGCCCAAAGGGGGACCTTCTCTGCTGTCCAAGCTGCCATGTCCTGCTGGTGGCCTGTCCCAAATTCCTCTCAGGTTAGTAAACTCACAGAATCAAGAAGAGAGGTTGTCTGCTCTTCTTTCTCTTCCTTTCTTTCCTCCTTGATACAACATTTATTGGGGGGGGGGGAGTCTGCTCTCTGTCACACAGGCTCAGTTCCTGCCTAGAAGAGCTTGGAGTTCAAAAAAAGGGAAGGTAGCGTTGTATAAGGAGATTGAAGGGGAAGGATTCTGCAAACCGTTGAGAGCACCGGGAGGGTCAGGGGGAAGCCGAGCAGGGAAGAAGGAGGACAAGGTTCTTGGGATGAGAGGAGGGATGTAAGCTTGTTCCTGATAGGACCTGTTTTCAGACAGAAAACCATGGCAGCAGTCCTAGGAGGCACAAAGAATTGGGCTGATGATGAAGTTTTCAAAATAAATAGTTCTCCCCTCCCCTTCCTCTGTGCCAGCCCTGGAAAGGCTGCTTTGGGACATTATTCTCAGCATCCCCTGGGGTCTTTGTCTCTGATGTAGCCATGTTTCAGAGGAAATGGAGGAACCTTCATTTTGTTTTATTTAGAAGTCATTGCACTGCTGTGCGGTGACACAGATCTCCTATAGACATCCCTGGGTCTTGAATACCTGACTTGTATTCTTCCTTGTGTGAACGTTCGTAGTTTACAGATTTCCCTTTTCTTTTAGGTTGCAAGTCTTGTGAAGGCAAAAGTAATACCTTATTCGTTTCTGTCCCCTAACAGTGCTTTGTGGTGTCAGACCCACCACAGGGACTCGAAAAACGTTTGAATGAATAGTATTAACAGAAAAACCTTTCTTTCGCTCTGTTAAAAACAATGCTAACTAGTTCCTACTGACATACTATCGAGGTAGCCTCAGAAACCATCTCCTCCAATTATGGCTTTAACAACAGATCAAAAATCAATTTCCCAAATAAGTTTCTTGGTAGGAAGACCTATACCCACACGGACACACACCCTCACTCTGTAGCCATAAAAAAAGTTACTTGTGAATTTAGGAACCACGGAATAACAACAATAGATAATCTACACTCAGTTATGATCTGTTTCTCAGGCCAGGGATGGTGTGAGTAAATGAAACACACAGATCATCTTCAAATCACACAAGGATCCAGGACTTCTCTCTCTCTCTCTCTTTTTTTTCCCCTGCAAGAGCTGATAAGTGGAAAGTCAGCCAGTTTGGGAGTTTTACCTTCTCTAATTTTGCAAATTCCTCTTTTCGGTGAAAGCAGAGAAGTTGAGGACAATGTAGTATCCTGTCAAATCTAAGAGGCCATTGGTCGGGGGACATGGAATCACGTTGGGTACCACTGAGCAAAAAAGGCATTACCATGGAAACAGCCCAAGTTCAGAGACAATAAGATGTTGAAAAATGCATGGCTCAGAATCTATGGAATACAGATAATTCTTCCTCTCACTTGGCCCAGGGCTTTGCATATTATAGGCGGTCAATAAATATTTGTTGAATGGGGGAGTGAATAAAGGGGACAAGCAGAAATCCTTGGGTTCCGTGATGCCTAAAGTCCACTTCTGAGAACAGTGGGCCAGATCTCTTTTGCTGCTTTAAGTAATCACTGTGCAAGGACAGGGGCTGGCTCTCTGATTGCTGAAAACCAAACAAAATGCAAAGAAGCAAAAAACTAGATTGTAGACTGCATCCGACCCATCTACCCGCCAGAGGAGCCAGGCCTTGTGTGCTATTCAGGAAGGAATAGTGAGTTTTCATCCCCCAGGGTTTTTCTTTGAACAATCAAAGAAGGGATAGTGGTGTGCAAGAATCACACTGAGGTGTGCAAGAGTGTGCAAATGAGTGCATGTGGGTTAAGGAAGGCAGGTGGATATAAATATATAACCAAGAGGAAAAAGAAAAAAAATCTCTTTGTAAGAAGCTTGCCGGGTTTAACACATTGATCGGAGAACAGCACACACACACATGACTGAGACCTCACAGCTCAGAAATGCAGCTTGCAACTGTGTCCCCTCTCTGTGATAAATATGGGCAATATTAATGTCATCTTCTAAGCCCCCCAAAATATAGGCGACTCTGTTCAACAGAGCTGGTCAGACTACGGCAGGTAAATCATCTACAGATCAGAAGTCCATGTACACATAATCTTTGGAGCCTTTGCAAAGTCTGGGGCCACGGAGGGACAGATCTGGAATACTGATATGATTCATCGCTTGTCTTCCTTGAGTGTGTGTGCGTGTGTTCTTTCCCACCAGTAATAAGGAGGTATTTTCTGACATGGACCTCCTTAGGAACTGGCTTTCAGTCCACTTTTTCAGGGGTCCTGCCAGAGAACAAAGAAGCTATCTTAATTCAGAATAGAATTCAATTTTCAGAACACTGAACTACCTTCTGAAACACTCCTTTTTTGTGTGTACGTCTAATGCTGGTGCGAGGCCATTCTAAGACCATTTCCATTTTCAAGAAGATATTCATTAAGTGAAGGCATGAACGACTGACCTTGAGAAGCAGACACCTGCCACCTCAGGGCTTCAGGCAGAGGCTGTGGATGGTACCGCCGGGGAGGTGGGGGGCTCCCCGCTGTGCACACTGAACACCTCAGAGAAGGGCTGTGCGCCAGAAGGAATTCCTGGCCTAACAGCAGGAGGAGTGGCGGGTTTCAAGGACTTTTCAAATTCTTGTGCTTGTGTCTCCCCTGAAAGGATTTTGAAAGCTGTGTACCCTGGTCACACGGTTAGGCTGACATCTAAATGGTTTCATCCCAAATTGTAACAGTTACAGAGAACAGAATTTCTGGTATGTTTTAAATACTGAGATTAAAAAGTAAAACTGTTATATTATCCTTTTTTTTTTTTTTTAAGATTTTACTTATTTATCGATTGATTGAGAGAGAGAGAGCACACGCCGAGGGGAAGGGGCAGAGGGAGAGGAGAGTCCCAAGCAGATTCTCCGCTGAGCCCAGAGCCAGGCATGGGGCTCGATCCCAGGACCCTGAGATGATGACCTGAGTTGAAAATGAGAGTCGGCTGCTTAAATGACTGAGCCACCCAGCTGTCCCTACAGTGTCCTTTCAAATGTATGGACAGAATCTAAGAACCAGAGCAGGTGATACCCAGCTCACTATTTTTTTTTTTTTTTAATGCAGAAACTCTTGAAATTTTATGTTTCTTTACTTTTCTAAATTTTTGTAATTCATTTATTTTCTACTCATCCTCCATAATTTCATCCTACTAGAATGGATTTTTATGCTTAAGTGTTGTGTTATTGAATACTGCTTTACTTTTTCATAGCAAAAATATGTATGTTATTTGGAGTGGATATTTTAATTCGTTCTACTTCTAATGATGTATTTAAAAAAATTCTACCATTGATATTTAACAAATAACCATTTAATTCTTACAAACTTTGCTTTAGATGATTAAACACAAAAAGCAAAAGTTACTGAATATCCACCTCTTAATGAAATGGAAGAGGTTTTTGGTCTCCTGGTATTCTGGTGTTTCCAGCAGCTGGGTTGGGTCAAGGACAGGCTTTCAGGAGGGCACCTGAGGGCTCTACCTGGAAGTGCTCAAGCCTAGCTCTCCAATGCTGCCTGGAGCATTTTGCCACGCTTGGCCTCTCTTTCTGAAATACCATGGTGGATATCACCCTTTGGAGCAATGAGTGCCCTAATGCCAAAGCCCTAAGAAAAGTATTGCAGCAAAGTCTTGCAGCTGCCTACACCTCCCTCCAACTAGGAGGTGAGACCCAGGGCTGAAAGGTTAGAAAAGGGGAAGGTCGTTTGGGCTATGGGCCCCTTGTTGCAGGGCCACACATCAGGATGGGCTCACCTCGAACTGAGAGCACGAGAGCCTGGGTGGGGGCAGGGCTCTGAGGAGGAGGCTGCCAGAGACACAGAGGACCAAGCCCCACGACATCTGAGCAAGTGATCCGGACCGGAGGGCTTAGGACACAGATCATCTTCTCAGTGAGGTGGCACAGAGGTCACTTAGCTTTTGAATGAGTTCATTAAATACAGTAAATAAACCAAGAATCTAATAAAATATCGAAAAAAATGAAGAAATTGAAATATGGTATCTGAGACTTTCCCAATAGGACCACACTGTTATTTCACAGAAGAAAGAGCATTTCTTGTCCTTTCATCTTGTCCTTGATAATTCAAAAAAAAAAAAAAAAAACGAGAGCCTACCGTTTTGGAATAGGTGACACTGCTTCCCAAGAAAGGACATTTACAAATTTATAAACACACACACACATTATACCTTTGTCACAAAAAAAAATTTTGTGGGTCTGTGAAAGCTTTGTTTATGAACTGATATTTGAAAACTACTGGCTTAGAGAACGTAGTTATCAATTATAGTTTGATATACGATGACGTAGAGTCATGTCCAAATTAGGTATATGAAATATATGTCATCGATAGAACTTAAGGACTATCTCCTAGGAGTTTCTTTCATAAAATCACTATTGCCTCTTACTACGGTAATGTAATACTACAATGTGTCCTATTGTAAGTCATAAAAAGCAGTTTGTCTTTCAATAATGAACTCACAGTATTCATGATATTTGCCTCATAATATTCAGCAGGTGTGACAATGAGATGGTGCCCTTGCTCTGATATTGTAGGAAAGTCAGGTCAAGGTGAAGCTGAGGAAGTTATCCTTAGCCCGAGCACCTCCTGTCCCTGGGAGGAGGATCTGGCCCTTTCTTTGTGTCCTTTCCCCCTGCCCCATGCCACAGAGGAGGTAGATTCATACCTGGGCCACTGGGCAGTTAGCTGCTTGTGTTATCTATCACCTGAGCCCTAAGTGGTGATTATGACATCAGAAAATGGGCTAGGACGGCGCTCAGCTGGGGAGGTAAGAAAGCCCGAGTTGGTGTGATGAGTATTCTGTTGAGGGTGTGTGGAAGATCCAGACCCTTGCTATGTGTCCTGTCCCCCATGGCCACAGAGCCCCCTGCAGCCCACATGAAGAGTGTGACCTCACCCCCCCCCCCCATTTCATGCTACAACACAATGACCCTCTCCCTTCCCCTGGGGTCTGAACTACAAAAAGGCTGGGGGGTGCCTGAGGGCCACTGACATGTGTGCCTGGTGATACAAAGGGGTACATGGTGAGTCTGAAGCATGGCAGGCTACTCCCACAGAGGCTGTGTGGGCTCCCCATGTCTTGGTAAGGAAATGTTCCAGGCCCAAGGCCCATTCTTCTGTGGCCAAGCAGGGGATGAAAGACAGAATGCATATGACTGCCTTTCCCAGCCCTGCGCTGTATTCTGAGGAGTAGCAGAAACAAAGCTGGGACAGAAAGGGGCAGGATCATAGCAGGCCTTGTGGTGCAAAGTGAGGGCTTTGGGCCCCCTTCTGTAATCACCGTGGCAGCTCAGAGAGGCCTTAGGGCAGAGGAACCCCATGGTTAGATCCGGGACTCTCGAACCAGGCTCCCTGGGTTTGAGTTCTAATTTTGCTACTGAGTACAGTGTGACCTGGGACAAATTATTTAACCTCTCTGTGCCTCAGTTTCCTCCTCTGTGAAATGAGGATAACAACAAGTCCTAGTGTCTGAGACTTTCATGGGGATTAAATGAGACAATAAGTAAAGCGCCTGGAAGGGTGCCTGTCCCCTTGTAACCACGTGTCATTGGAAGGAATTTAAGGACCAAGTCACATGATATTCCGTGGCTCACCATCTGGCCAGCCACCTCCTGCTTCTCAGCCTCAGTGGCCTCCTCTACAGAAGGAAGAGATTGAATGAGATGCTCTCAGGCCTCCTGGCTCTGATATTCTCTGGGTATAGTGGCAACACAGGGACAGGCTTGCATTTGAACTTCAAAATGCACCTCTGTCCCTCACCCTGCCCTATTTGAAAGGGGAAGACTGACAGCCCAAATGGAACCAAAGCTCTTTAAGCAACAGAGCTCACCTGACTGTCAAGTGTAATCCAAAGAACTCTCATGAGGAGCCATCTTCCGAATCTCGGGAAAAGAAAGCAAAGCTGTCTGATAGCTTGTGAATTTATACAAACCAGGTCGCCTCCTGCCCCGCTTTTTGAGCCTCTCAAACCAAATGAATTCCCCATGTCAGCAGAATTTTACCTATGTTATGCACAAGCACGTCACCCAAATACGAGCAAAGACATAAATAATGCAAATTGAGCATCCATCTCAGCCAAGGCCAGATGAAGTGGGGGTGGGGGCCACAATGAGCTCACGGGGCCCTGACAATGGTCTGTGGCAGGACATTTGCAAGGCAGAGATACTGGGCTTCCAAAAGGGGAAGGACCGGGAAGCACTGGGCGGCCCCGAAACAAGGTAAGGAGCGAGAGAGAAGTAGAGACTCAGAGAGCAGGACAGAGAGAAGGAGTGTGCCGCGAAGGGCCCGCACGGGTGTGGAGCAAGGACAGAAGATGGGAGTACCACCCTTTGAATCCTCGCCATGGCATTTCCATCAAGCTGTTGATTCTGCTTGAGCCGAAATTACAAAGGACTGTGAATTATACATGGAAAATTGTCTGGGCCGGTCCCTTAGCAGATGGGAAAACCGTGGTGGCAAATGAAATTAGCAGGCTGCCTTGTGGAACGAGCTCCTGCCTTTCCTCCTTGGTGCTTGCAGAGTCCACATGCGGTACAAATGCCAGGACCGTCACTGGGAGGTTTTTTGTTTTGTTTTGTTTTGTTTCCATTGTGAACGAAACCACCATAAGAAACAACAACAACAACAACAAAAACCCCCCAAAAACATGAAGCAAAAACCTTTTCCCTTTTGCAGATTTAAGAGACAATTTCCCTTTCCCAAGAAATTGCCAACTGGTTTCAATTCTTGGAGGCTTGGGTTGGAATGAGTGTGAGACGAGGCTGGCAGATTTCTCTGTCCCCACAGAGGGGGCACTATGAAATACATGACCCCCTCTAGAGAGTCTGGCACTGGGCACAGATGGAACAACAGAAAGCAAGAAAGAGAAAATCAGCTGTCCCGGGAGGGAAGCCTGCTCCCTTCCTCCAAAAACTAGTGGTTTCTGTTGAAATAGCAGCTCACCACCATTCTTTGGAGGGTTCCAAGTGAGCCAGAGAGCTCAGGGAGATACAAACCGCCCCCACAGCAAAATCCCAGAGAGAGCGGCACTCACCGAGCAGCGGGAGGAAGGCAGATGGGGAGCGCTCAGAAACCACCCTCCCTTGATTAGCAGGCTTCTGGGGAGTCAGAGAGGATTTCCATAAAGTCTGGGCTTTTTGGAAATCAGTTCACTAGGCTTGTATCCTAGGGGAGACATAACCCAGCAGACAGATACTCAAAATCATAATAATCATTAAAACAACTATAATAATAATGTTAATAAGACTGGTTACAATCCCAAATACAAGTGTAATAAAAGCTGGTACTTATTTAATGCTTACTATGTGCCCACCACTGGGTTAAGCACTTGACATGCATTTTCTCAATCCTTAAATAAGACTTTGAGGTTGATATTATTGTTAGTGTCATTTTAGAGGTGGTGAAACGATGGTGCAGAGAAAAGAAATGTCTTGCA
Source organism: Mustela nivalis (assembly GCF_964662115.1). NCBI lineage: Eukaryota > Metazoa > Chordata > Mammalia > Carnivora > Mustelidae > Mustela > Mustela nivalis. Next base: position 47,962,943 of record NC_139031.1, read on the forward strand.
AAGGTCATGGTGGTGGATTGATTGCCAAAGTGATCGCCATTCTTCACGCTTCCCAGGACCCACAGCCTACACACATTCTGCAATGTGATTTTGCAGCTTTTGACTGGTTTCTTGGTTTGCTTTTGGCCATTTGAGTGAGGCTTTGCTGATAGTGTCCCAGCGCTGAGCCTGGACTGCCAACACAGACTTCCACTCTTTCTCTTGGAACTCTGGCAAGCTGTTGGGTAAGCCAATGCAGACAAGCCTGCTTGAGGATGAGGGTCTACGTGACACAAAGAGAGGCCGTGTCAGCTGACACCAGCTCACCCCACTCAGCCTCCTGCAAATGCCTGGAAGAGTCCACATGAGCCTGGCCCAGGTCAGCAGAACCACCAAGCTGATCTGTTGATCAGTGAGCAATAATAGATGGTTATTGTTTTAAGCCATCAGCTTTGGGGTTGTTACATAGTAATTAACAACTGCAACAATGGCCTGAGTGATACTAGCATTCCAAACCAGGTTTCTTTACTCCACAAAATCCTTTGCTTTTTAACTTCTGATTTCTAGTGACATACCACCATGTTCCCTACCTCACTCACCAACATCACCTTCTCCAGTTCCACCTTCCTCCATCCAGTAGCTCTAGCAGCAAACATTCCCGATTGCTGGTGCAGGAGTCGGGAATCTTGATTGGAAAAGCCAGCAGTGGCAACTGTGACCCTTTCATTGGCTACTGAACAGGAGTGAACATGTGATACATTTCTGACAATGAGACAGAAGGATGAGCCAACTGAAAGGCTATGGGGACAGATTTCCTTTTTTTCTGGGCATAGAAACACCAGCACATAAACCCTTTTCTGATTTTGTTAGCTGCCCACCATCTTGCAACAATCCCGCTGAGGCTGAAGCCAACTGAGGATGGCAGAACACGGACGCTGAGGTCGCTGTGATCACTCAGAGACAGAAACATGCTTGAGATCCATTGAGTGTTTCCTTGGAATTTTCCCTTTTGTTTCAGCCAGTTTTGTTTTTAAACTAGTAACTGGAAGCTTCCCAATGGGTAGAGTTCCGATCTTCAAATAAAAGGATTCAGCCATCTGGTTGTTGTGTCCTGTGCTCCTACAAAAAACAAAGTAAAAGTTGGGAGGACGCTGAAGCTGATTCCCAGGAAGGCAGACCTCAGGTCATGGGAGCCCCGTATTTCTGACCCATAGCTGCTCCTTTGGGCTGACTTCAGCACTAAGATGTTGCCTTGGGACACAGAGCAGCATGGCTGCAGGATGGGTGTTAAGTGAGAAGACTTGGGGGGAGTTCTGGGGAGCATGACTGAAGTGTGTCCAGAGATCAAAGGCCACAGCAGATGTTCCACATATGCTCAGAATCTGACCAATCAAAACATAGGGCCACTGCAGGGCTGGGACAGGCGAACCTGAGGGGATCACGGGGAAGCTGGGGGTCACTGGGTGGGAGGGATCCTTGAGGAGGGGTCAGGGCAGAAAATGCAGAAGATGGATACTGTGGGGCAGGCGGATCGGCAGTCAGGACAGCATGCGCTTCACTGAGGCATACCAGACAATTCTATTCTAATACGTACAACATTCTATGTGCCTCTGCTCTGCCAGCTTGTGGACCCCAGAGGCCGGGGCACTGTGATATTTATTTGCATATCCCTAGCACAGATATCTCAACGCAGTTGTGTGAATTGAACAGAATCAACAGTATAAACCCCCAAGACTCATTCTGAATAAAGAGGACTCTGGTCACAGCCATTTTCCTCTGAAACAATTGTTTCTTTGGAGCAGAGTTATGTAGAGTTAAGGTGACCTCTGACGGTCCGACCTCCTTCGCCTTGAGATGGCTCAAGATTAAACTCTCTCACCGAGGAGAGCAGATGGCAGAGGGAGCTTGGCGGGGAGAGGGCAGCCCCCTGTGTCTTGCAAGCCGTGGAGCACGCTGTGCCTTCATCATCATGAGTGATTCAACAGTTCTCATTTGACTGAGAAAGAGTGCAAAACCTGCTCCAGACAACCCTGCCCTGGGAACTCCGCAAATAAGCCAGCAATCCCAGGATGTGGACACTGTCTGGTTTGTGGTGGCACTGCTGGGTCCTATTATCTTTCTTTCCCCCAACACCAGTCATGGCAGAGGCTCCGGGGCCAGCTGCTGGGAGCCCGAGTTGGGGAATGAATGAATGAGGGCACCCTCCTTTGCAAGTAGTTTTGAAATACAGACATGAAATGAACTTCGGAGTCATAGTAATTTGGGTTCACATCTAGGTTTTGTCACTCAGTGGCTACTGACTTCAGGCAGACTCCTTAGCTTAGGTAAAGTTCCATTGCTCGTGTACAAATAGATATAATAAAACCAAGGTCAAGAGCTCACAACTCACAACTCCTGTCGAGTGCCTAGGACAACACTCAACAGTGCTCGAGGATCTGCAGCTACTCCCCTTCTGTCTTTGTTTTCTCCCTTTTTCTTCATTTCACGTTTTTAAAAGTATTATTATTACTGCCATTATTACTATTATGCTTAAACTCACTAAGTGATACTCACTGCTTATATTAGAACTGCTGAGTTTGAGGGTTTTGTTTTGTTTTGTTTTTTCATCTAAACCATGTCTGGATAAATCAGCATAAATGTTCTGTCTGAACGGTCTTTTTTTTTGTCCATTTATAGCCATTTCATGTGCATCCACTAAGGGGGAAGAGCTGTTGGAGACCAGCCTGAGAAAGCGTGTAACGTGCACACACGATGGGTACCGACTTCCATTGCTCTTCTCCCTCGTAATTTTCACTGGGCACTTAGGGTGTGCCGGGCACAGTGCAAAGTTCCTTACTATTTTCTTCTCCTTCCTAATCTCTCCCACAACAGGGAGGTGGGTATCAAGGTGATCGTCAATGTATAGATGAGGAAACAGAGGCGCAGAGAGGTACATGCGGAGATCAAGGGGGTGAAAATAACAGAGCCAGTGGCACGAACGCCCCCTTCCAGCCATTCCTTCCTCCCCTGTGGTGTAGGGCACTTTGGTTTTGAGCCATTAGCTCCACCCCTAACTCCAGTGAGTAACTCTAATTGGTTCAAACCAACCATGAAGGCCTGCCCTTCCTGCACGGTGATTGGCTCAGATCAACCAGACGTAGCCAATCAGTGCAGGGCATATCTCCTAGCCAATCATATTGGAGTGGCTGACTTCTGGCACTGCTTCTGAGAACTTATTCTACCTTCTCTTCTCCTTCTGGCCCCTCTTGAGGAAGCCCGCAGGAAATGTGTAGCCAGTCTTGCAGCCTTGAGGGGAATTACGAAATTAGTCTGAGGATGAAGCTGAAACAGTAGGGTGAAGAGAAGAGCTGCTGATGTCCTTGAGACCCTCGAACAATTGACTCAGAAGCCTGCTCTGCCTCTTGGACCAATACAAGCCCTTAAATTTCCTTGGCTCTTATCCCAGTTTGACTTGGTTCTTCTGTTACTTGCAACCAAAAGCATTCTAAACGATACGGCAAGCCTCAAACCCAGGTCTGACCCCTGACCAGCGCACAACCCCCACGTTACACTCCTTTCTGCTTCTCTAGGTCATCGTCTTGAAACTCACATCTTTATCAGCAGCCTGGTAGTCTCCTGTGTCTCAGCCAGTCTGTAACATTTCTGGGGCAACTAGTTTTCTGACCCCAAGGCCAAGGCCCTAGGAGTAGCTGGTAATGTAAGGTCTCTCTTTCAAATGAGTAACTGGAAGCCATTTGAACAAAGCTGGTGGTTACTTCTGGATACAGGGTAATAAAAACCTCTTCTTGGGGTGACTCCAGCCAAGGAGGGGTTTAGAGAAGGGCAGACTTCAGTGGGGACTAGAAAAGCAAACAGCCACAGCTGTTACCAGGCCCTGACATATTGAACATGGAAAAATGCTAAACTCCTCTAACTACAATCGAATTTGTACGAGTGCTTAGAAAGAACACTGAATTTATCAGATTGAAGTGCAAAATATTAGAAAATAAATCACTGCTAGTAAAAATCGTAGAGCTATCAGGAGAACTGTTTGAAAAGACAGTTAGCCAAGTCAATTTGAGACCCATTAATCAAGCGTTGAAATCATGGAGATCCCACCACATGATTTTATGTCTAGCCAGCCCAAGAGGATCCAAGAATTTAAGGTCAAGAACAGCTAAATCCTCCAGAAATCAGATCATTCATTAGAAATTCTAATAAAAATGTTTGAAGAGGTAAAAAAAAAAAAAAATGCCAGCCCAAGTAGCTGAGATAAAAGTTTGTTTTTTTTTTTTTTTAAAGATTTTATTTATTTATTTGACAGAGAGAGATCACAAGTAGGCAGAGAGGCAGGCAGAGAGAGAGAGGAGGAAGCAGGCTCCTGCTGAGCAGAGAGCCCGATGTGGGACTCGATCCCAGGACCCTGAGATCATGACCTGAGCCGAAGGCAGTGGCTTACCCACTGAGCCACCCAGGCGCCCAAAAGTTTGTTTTTTTTGTTTTGCTTTCCCTTTTCCTTAGGGGATTGCTCTTGGTCTCCACCTGCAGACATAGTCCTGCCCAAGATACTAAGCCCAGGTGTGAAGTCAGTTTCCAGACCACGGATCAGGTGACTCTGTGACCATAAAGAATGACCTATGCTGGCTCTGGAGTCTTCTTGGCTGCCTGCAATTGTGGGACCCATGTTGATCTCACCCGGAAGCATCCAACCTTCCTGTTTACATGGTTTGATCCTTGTAGAGGGTTGGACATCCTAAATTCTGAATGGTCAGTTTCTTTTTCCAGGCCTCTACCCTCAAAAAATCCTGATCTCCTCGGCCCCTGGACTGACCCACTCCACTGGTGTGTGCTGTCACAGCCAGGGCCCATCTGTACAGCCTTGTCTGTTTCCTCTGGACCTCCCCAAGCCAAGGGCACCAGGCCCAGATGTGGCCTCCTTCTCCTCTTCTCACCTGCCTCAAACTGTGTGTGAAGGAATGCCCTGACTCATTCGTTTATTAACCACTTTTTAAAAAAATGAGGCAGTGTGGTATGATGGTGTAGAGTGGTGCTTCTCAAACTATGTATGGCAAACAGCCTGGGTTTTTCTTTTCCATCTGTTGCAGAACGAAATGTGGGTTTCCTGTGCATATCTAGCCTGTAGCTTGTACACATGTGAGTCACAATGTAAAGATGAAAGCCCGAAGCTCATCTCTAGCCTATTCAGTGAGATATGCCCACTGATCATGCCCTTGGACGTCACAGCAATGTCAAATTATAGAAGACTCCCATTGCTTCCTTTCAGTTTCTGTGCTCATCTTGTCACAGACCAGCAATGAAGAAAGAGTTCACACCTGCTGTTGACATTCTGAGTAACCTTGATTTACAACCCATTTCTCAAAACCTGGTCCCTGGACCGGCAGCATCAGGATCACCTGAGAACTTGCTACAGAAGCAAATTCTAAAGCTCTCTTCCAGACATCAGGAACCAGAAAGTCTAGGGATGGAGCCCACAGAGCTAGACTGTCACCAGCCCTCTGGATGGTTGCGAGGTTGTCACACAGCTGGACAGGAGAAAGCTCAGAGCTAACAACAGCAGCGAGGCTAAGAGATTTCCTTGAGTAGAGCCTTAAGTATCATTCCAAGAAAATGGTTAGGTATGTGTCAATGACTATTGGGATCAGTTTTTTTTGGTTAAACTTTCAAATGTATTTGCCCTGAAGTCAATGAGTAGTGCAGTTCATAGAAATATATTCTCACCTTAACCAAACGCACCATTTGGATTTCCAACGTTAATCTTTAATAGATTTAAGAGTGAATGAGCTTGGGGTGCCTGGGTGGCTCAGTTGGTTAGGCAACTGCCTTCGGCTCAGGTCATGATCCCAGGGTCCTAGGATCAAACCCCATGTCGGGCTCCTTGCTTGGCAAGGTGCCTGTTTCTCCCTCTCCCTCTGCCTGCTGCTCTGCCTGCTTGTGTTCTCTCTCACTCTCTGTCAAATAAATAAATGAAATTAAAAAAAAAAAAAAGAGTGAATGAGCTTTTCCAATTTACATCTTCTCCTCATCGCACTCCTATCTTTTGCATTGGTTTCCAGTGACTCTTTAATAGCACACACAGAAATGCTCAGAAGGAAGGAGGATTAAGGGAGGGATGACAAGACTCCCTGACAGCAAGGATCATGGAGCCCCTGTCTGTGTGTCCACAGGGCCTGGCTCACTGTAGATGCTCAGTGAATCTTAAAGGAATGGATGAGTAGATGAATGGACAAGTGGAAAAGTGAAATCTGATGTGCTAGAACTTTGTGAAAGGATGTTTTGATTGACTTTCTGCTTAATTGGCAAATCTTTCACTTTCCTGGAAAAGTACATTGTGTTTTTCATCTATTTTGAGTAATTTTTTTTTTTTTCATGGCATCCCAAAGGTCACCTGACTAAAAGACAGCCGTGTTTAAGTACAATGCATTCAAATTACATCTCTTCTAAAGGACGTGTTGTCCAAATGTCTGGGGTCACATAACGTACTATAAAATAGGGAATTTCATTTGGGAAATTTCATTACTGAGAATGAATTTTATTGCAAACCACATTCAAAGAAAAGCAGATAAAAGGATTATAACCCATGAAACATGACAAACATATGTTATTATTTTGGATGAAATGTCATTATTTTCACTATTAATACTTAAATTAAGTACATCCACATTTGGCATTGCCATGAGCATAATCGGTAAAACGATTCTAACGAGAAGCTCAGGGTTGTTCAGAGAGGATTTATCAAACAGAAATAGGAAAATTAAGCAGGGAAAAATCATGTAATGTCAAAAAAAGAAAAAAGAGAGAGAAAAGCGAAAACATCCAACAATTAGTTTCACAGGGCCAAGCAGTTGGAGTGATGGGTTCACAGAAATTGAATCTTTGCCTGAAAGTTTGTTGGCACAATGCTGACAACCCAGCAGTTCGAACCATTCAGTCCTGAACTGAATTGGCCAGTCATTTGGAATGCCTTGAGAATCTGTCTATAACATGTGTGTTTTGAATACAGTGCCTCTCCTGCTTTAAGAATATCTTCAGACATGCACCACCCCTACTTAATGGAGAATAAATGCTCCGTGGCCACATAAATTCAAGGAGACCTACCAGTACCAATAAGAAAGTTCCAGTGTCTGGAATATTCTTGAGATCCAGGTCATCTCATACTAGAGAAATTGATTGATGACTTTTTCTAAAACAAAACCTTAGAGGGTGACCTGAATTCAAAACTTAACTCTCCCTCTTTAGCCTTAGGGTTGCCCTCTGTGAAATGGGAATAACAGTGCAATCTGCCTCAGGGGCTTTGTATTTCTTTATTTTTATGTATTACAGATTACATCAACTAGGACACATAAAGTGCTTACTGTCATGCCTGGCATTTAATTAATGTTTGTTATTATCATTAGTTACTCCTCATCAGGCGTGAAGCACAGAGGTCTTGGTTCACCTGACAGTAGCTCGTTGGTATTAGCTATTTGAGTTCACATCCAAAGTTAGAGATCAGATGACTAAAGGCAAACTCTTCACTCCAGTGCTACGTGTACATCACACTTAATGAGCTGGTTTGTGAAGGAAATGATGCTTTTCCCACCCAAAAAAACATATCATCTCTGGAAATACTCCAGTTGATGGCCATGAAGCCATAAAGCAATCGTAATAAAAGTAGTATCGGGCTCTGAAAAGAGCGACAAACTAAAGAGAATTTCAAACTCATGCCTGCCAAGTTTTCCCTTATTTGGAAGTAGCCCATATGAAATTCTAGAACTCTCTACAGGTCACTCACAGTCTGTCCATTAGCTTTCCTGTTTGCTGTCTTCTTGTCTACTTACGTCAACTCTTCTTAATATTTAAGAACTTTTCAGGAAATTCAGTTGTAGAAAGACAGCAAAGGAGCTTTGAATTGGCAAAACCTTCACATTTCAGAGGTGATACTAATCTAAAGAAACACACTATTATCTTAGTAATTTCCAATTGTTCCTGGAAGCATTTTACTGCAGAGACCACTGCCAGCTATTAAGTAGAGGAGACTCGTTTTGGTTGCCAGAATTAGCTGAAATTAAGATCCTTTGACATCTTCTTACAGAAAAAAGTCAGTTTCAGTACAAACAATTCGGAATTTAATAGATTGTGACAGGTTATAAAATTCTATGCATTTGAAAGAAAAGCTTTGCTGGTGGAATAATGTGTTTCTAATTTACACATAATAGGCCCATGAAGCTATGACTAGAAGGACATTAAAGTAATGAGGAAATTCCAGTTATAGACACTTTCTGTAGAGATCTTAAAGATTATGATTAGGGCAGTCATTTTCCCGAGTACTGTGTATAGCTAAAGCCAAAATGAAGGTGGCCCGGACAGAGAAAGGAGACGAGAAGGGCAATGAGCCTCAGTTTCGAGGCTAGAGAGGGCATCTGGGGAGAGCTACTCCAGCCGGAGGGGGAGGATTTTGCTAATCTTAAATGCTGTCTGGGTCTACTGAAGACCTACAAAGGGCTGAGTTGCAGGTGCTTTTCCCTGAATGAGGAGGAATCACCCAGGACATGAGCCATAAGAAAGGACAAGTAATTTTTGCAGATGAAATACTTTACCGTAAAAGAGAATTCTACTTTCTTTCAACACTTTGTCTCCACAGTTGTCCAACTGAGCCATGGTTGGCCATTCCCTTGATGATTAACACGATGCAAAGTGGATCCCTTAAATGCTTTCTTTTTAAAAAAGTCTCAGTGCTCCTATATGCTTGAACATGTATAGTGACTGGCAAAGAAAATTCGTAGTGTGTCATTTGATAGGAACTTGGGTAGCTGTTCTCATACTATAAATTGGTTTAGAGATAGGGGAAGTCACTTATGCAAAACCGCAGACAGCGTGCTCATAATGAAAGGCACATGCTTTACTTTAACGCCAATGAGTATTTTTCTGTCCTTTTTTGAGTTCTGTTTCTCAGGTATAAGTTGATGTAAGCTAGAAACTTGCTTTCTGACTTGACAATGACTGGAATCATTCTGTTATTGCTTCTACTCTTGTTTCTATTTTGGGGGCTACATCTGGCACATTATAGCTGATCAATGAATGAATACTGACCACCCAGGTGTTAGGAGATTAGGCAATTTTGTTCTTTATTACAAATTTTCTCCAGGAAGAGTTTCATGGCTCTCTTCTCTTACCTTTCTGTCTTTCAAAAATATATTTGTGAGCATCCTCTATATACCAAGCACGTTCTAGGCGCTGGAGAATGAGTTCCCTATGTTCACAGAACTTCTACTCTGAGAGGAGAGGTAGGGAGGTGGAAGTTAGTCAAAGCAGAGAAGATAATTCTTCCCCATGCCTCATTTTACTCATGTGTCACACTTTGGCTCTAGTGCTCTAGTGCTCTTTGGCCTGATGGGGCCTTGTCCTTCAGAGCGACCTCTCGTAGTGTTTGTCTTGCCTGAGTCTGAACAGAGAGAGATTCCAAAGGAAGTTGGTGGATAGCACGTCTCACCTAGAGGCCTGCCATTGGGCCAATCTGAGAAGATGATGGGTTTATCCTTTTTTTAAAGATTTTATTTATTTATTTGACAAAGATCACAAGTAGGCAGACAGACAGGCAGAGAGAGGGGAGGAAGCAGGCTCCCCACCAAACAGGGAGCCTGACACGGATGGGGCTTGATCCCAGGATCCTGGGATCACAACCTGAACCTAAGGCAGAGGTTTTAACCCATTGAGCCACCCATGCGCCCCTGGGTTTATCATTTAAAGAACGCCATCTAACCACAGAAGAACAGAAGAGGTCCAAATAAAACAAAGAATTGCTTATGCCAGCAGCTTTGCTCCCCCAAAGCCCATCTCTTTCTGACCCATTCAAGAGATTTAACATTTAGTTACAAGATACTCTTTCCTTCCTCATCCTCCACAAGGAGGCATGTTTTTGTGACACTAAATAACTGGGCAATCAGGTCAATTTAGCTACAGAAAACAAACCCAGCAATGTTGTTTAGCATCAAATAGAAAGATAATATTTTTAACTGTGCAGCTGGTTTGTTATCTTGGGGTGTCTCAAATACATTTGTCTATAACTCCAGTTTGCTTCAAGAAAGAATAGGGTAGGATTTTATTCTCATTCCTCTGTGGTTGTTGTGTCTCAACCATTAATAAAATTTCCAGAAATAAGATCAAGGGCCATGGCGGCCCATTTGTTTAGAATATACTAGGTTTTTTCACTGAACTCAGTAGAAGTGTTTACTACAATAGCATGAGAATTATCTCATTACAGAAAAGACTAGAATCTGGGTTTTTGCTGTTCTCAGCATCCTGAGGACTTGAAAACTTCAACTCCATTCAAAGTGAAACCATAGGGGTGCCTTGGTGGCTCAGTGAGTTAAGCCTCTGCCTTCGGCTCAGGTCATGAACTCAGGGTCATGGGATCGAGTCCCGCATGGGGCTTTCCTCCTCTCTCTCTGCCTGCCTCTCTGCCTACTTGTGATTTCTGTCTGTGAAATAAATAAATAAAATCTTAAAAAAAAAAAAATGAAACCATATTCTTCTGAAAGAATGTTGCCCATAAACTTGCATTGTTGGGTAATGAGGGGTTGGAGTTATTTCAGTGGTCTTTAACCTGAAGAAACAGCATTGGCTTGTGGTTGAAAGAAAGGCTGTTGTCACTGCTTGGGCTTCTAGAAAACTAAACTTCCGATAGACTAAATTTGGCGTCCAGACTGGTCAGTGATTTCTTTCAGAGTAGGCCCACGCACTAGATAATTAAATGCGTTTCTTTGCAGAACCTCTCATGGAATTTTAGATTCGGAAAGAATCTTGAAGATCATTTAGTCTTAATTTCACCCCCCCATCTGATATTTATGTCTTTTAAAGGACTAAATGTAGTTACAAATAAATCACCATTTATGATACATGAAAAAAATGCATAGCACAGATACATGCAATGAGATTCATATGGAGAATCAATGAAGGAGCAAAAAGCAAGCAAAAAAAAAAAAAAAATTGCAAGTGGCCAACTGCATATCAGCAACACATAATGTGGGAGGTATATGCCAAAACTGGCTGACTCTATTTGTGGCTTTACCACGACAATTAGAAATGAACACACCTTCTTTTTAAAGTTCTCAGCCAAGCACATTGATGTTACTTGCTGCCATTTTTCTATAACTTGTATTTCTTTTTTTTTTTTTTTTTTTTTTTTTTTTTTTTTTTTCTATAACTTGTATTTCTTAAAGGCATCTATACAATTCATATAGTTTCTGAAATCTATACTTCGGTGCCATTATTTGGAAAGTATTTCTTTTTGCATATGTACTTCGAGCATACATACATGTGTGTAGTATTTTACCCATACCTATTATCTACAAGAGACTTAGAAGCAATTGAAGGGGAATGTATCAAATGGCTTCTGTCTGCTAAGGAATACAAGAAGTCTGACGGGAATTTTACCAATAGTTTCCAAAAGTTGTAAAAATGTACATATCCTTTGGCACTGAAATTCAGCTTCTAGGAATTTATCCTAATGCTGCAGATTGTAATAACAAAAACAAGAAGTAATCCAAATGGCCATACTAGGTGTTAAGCGAATTAACACTAGCTTGTTCTAACAAATCTCCCAGGCTTAACACAATCAAGTTTATTTTTTGCTCATGATGCAGTTGGAGGTGTTTGTTTGGTGGCTTTCCATATAATGATTTAGGGATCCTGACTCCTTCTACCTTCCAGTTCTACTGTCTTTTCAGAATTTCAAAGCCCTGATCTAGACCCCTGCGTTCATCCAACAGATGAATGAAGAGAGAGGGCGAGCAAAGAGGAACACCTGGATTTGTTATGCCTTACATCATTCAGATTACATTTTATTGGCCAGAACCTGGTCATGTGACCACAACTAACTGCAAGGGATGCCAGGAAACATAATCTCCCACTATGTGCAAGAAGAGGAAACAGAATTGGTGAGCATCTAGCTGATCTCTGGCATGGCACAGTTTGGATTAATGAAGTATGGTATATCCATAAACAGGGTCCTTATGCAGCCATTAAAAATGAAGCTGTAGAAGATTTAATGAATTAGGAAAGATTTACACTATGGTAAATGGAAAAGGTAGGCAACAAAATATTTAGGTCATAATCTTGGCTTTGTCAAAAAATATGTTTAACCAAAAAACATGTATTTATACATAAAAATCCTAGAACATATACATTAGTGTTTCTTCCTGAATGGTGAGATACACCACCTTTTCTACCCTGCACTTTTCTATATTTTCTCAACTTTATACCATGACTATGAACTACATTTTCTAATAAGAACAGTTGTTAAAAATACCTGTACCTTAGAATAGTGCTCTCTGATAGCAATATGGTGGAAATCATACATGCAATTTTAATTAAGAATAAAAAGAATCAGGGGTGCCTGTGTGGCTTATTCAGTTAAGCAGCTACCTTCGGCTCAGGTCATGATCCCAGGGTCCCGGGATCAAGCCCTGCAATGGGCTCCTGGCTCAGTGGAGAGCCTGCTTCTCTCTCTCCCTCTGCCTGCCACTCTGCCTACTTGTGCTTTCTCTCTCTATCTCTCTGTCAAATAAATAAATAAAATTATTTAAAAAAGAAAAAGAAAAAAGTAAAAATAATCAGGTGAGACTAATTTTAATAATGTATTTTAACTTAATATGTTTGATATTATCAAAAAATTAAAATATTAAAAATTAAAATACTGATGAAACTTTTTAATACTTGTTTTTATTTATAGAGTCTTTGGATATAGGTACATCTTACACCAATAGCAGATTTCAGTTTGGACCAGCCTCATCCCAAAGGCAATATGTGGCTCCCAACTACTGAATTGGTCAGCAACACCTGAGAGTGTGCTAAGTGATTGATTGGTGGGGCAATAATCAGGTAGCTCAGAAGATAAAAGCTCACATGAGGATTGGAAAATGTTTCGTGCAAGAGGTGGTTTTGGCATTGGGCTTTGAAGGACATTAATAATACCATCAATTACTGTGATACTGATAAGACCTAACATTTATTACATGCTTGCTGTATCTCCATTCACTGCGCTAACCACTAGGTGTCGGTAGAGAGGCGGAAACAGACTTTCTGAAGAGGGAGCCCACCAGCAGCAGCAAAAGCAGAGGCCTTGGGGGACGGTCAACACACTTGAAAGCATGGGGTTTGAGAGAGGGGTTGTGGAGGGACTGGAACAATTTAGCATTGGACTCTTAGAAAAGTAGTAGGAGGAAAAACAGAAGGTTAAAAGCCCCTTGAATGTTAAGAGAGGAGCTTCATATTTAGTTCAATGAGAAAATGTGGTAATCATAACAACAACAACAACAAAAACACTCACTAAATGCCCATTTTACAGATGAAGAAACTGAGGCATAGGGAGGTGAGGAAATTTCCAAAGGTCACACCATGTGTAACCATGTTTGGTAGAGCCTGGATTCCAACCCCAGCATTTCTGGCTCCCAAATTTACACCTTACCTGCTGACAATGACCACAAATTTTTGAACCAGAGACCCCAATTTGCATGCCAGACTCTTCATTCTTTGACTGGGAGTTGAATCAGTTTCCTGAACAGCTAGGAGCTTTAGCTGTCTCCCCCATGAAAGTGGGGTATGTCCTGCCAAGCCAAAGTGTCATTGCACGAATATAATGACAGTGGGCATGGAAAGCGCCAATTATATTCCCTGGCACAGAGTAGATGCTGATAAAGCCTGGTTGGCTTGCAAAAATGCCATGGGGAGCCATTCCAGGCTTTTAGGCAGGGGCATGGGATGATTGGACTTACACTTTAGGAAGATTTATGCTGGAAATACCTGTCTTCCTTGATTACTTGCCCGGATGGATTGGAGCTGGGAGAGATGTGTTAGGGAGATATTGCAATAGTCCAGATAAGAGGTAACGAGGGCCTGTGCTGGGACAGTGGCAGGAAGATTGCAATCGCATTATTTAACTGTAGGATATTAGAGCCAAAACAGGCCCTGTGGAGAACAAAGTCCAGACTTAAATGACGTATCCAAGGATGAATCATGTGACTAGTAAAGTTCATCTATTTCTCTCATTCCCTGTTCTTTCCTTTACTCAGGGAGTGCTGGTGTTAGAGCTCAACACCAAAATTTTCAACTCTTCATAAAATAACAAAATGTCTCAGTTTTGTCTAAATTCTGTACTTTCTACTCTTCGATAGCATCCATGGACAATCTCATGTAATCCTATCAATGGCAACTCTCCCCACTCCTAAAGGAAGATAGGTAGACTGGAGTCAGAACAATTTTCGCATTACAGAAAGGTAAACTGAGGTACAGAGGAAGATGAATCTTATTTCTGGCTCATATTCTCTCACATTTACTTTAAAATTAGATTTTAAAAAAATTCAAGTTTGTTTTGGCTTGGAAATGTTACTAAAATGTTGATACAGGGATGGTGTTCATAAAGTTTCATGTGAACAGAATGTCATGGGAATAGAAGGGTTTACATCTTTTAAGATATTCAGATTTTAAAGGTTAATGAGTACAGTTCACTTGAAGTCATGTGTAAAGGAAGATTATTGTGTGATCAACGGGAAATTGGATCTCCAGAGTTGTTTTGTCTTAAATATAGTGAATGAAGTTATACCTTGCTAAGAAAATGTGTTGAGATGCTATCTCTTTCCATCTCCCATCCACAGCTGAGAAAAACCAATGTTTATAAAATTAGCTTTCCTGCCTCCGAGGAATGATAAATTCTACCACAGGAGGGCGCAGGAAAGGGCAAATGCTTTTTCAGATTATCGACACTAGGTGGCGCCGCTCTGCTAGTTTTCTTTACGTCTGTTTTTAATTTCTTATTTTTTTATTCCTTTGTTTAGCGGCAATGTTAATGGAGTGTCTTGAGTCCTGCAAAGAAGCATTTTTATTTTTCTATTCTTTTCTTAATATGTCTGCGTCTGTCATGTATAAGTATATGCTTACATAATATGCTAGGGGAAGGAAAACTAGTTATTTATCTCTGTATTTTCTGTACAGTGTACAGATTTAGTTGTATTTTGCTCTTGCATTAATTTTCAGGACTTTCAAGTATGGGTCCAAACTGAGTTTTCCTTTCTTCTCTGTCATTGTCCCAGATTCTTTAGAGTTTTTTTTTTTATTCTTTTATTTTTTTGAGATTTCACTTTAGTTTGATTTCAGAAAGGACATAATTCTGAATCACATCAGAGCTATTAAAATGTAACATAACTCAAATACCGGGAAAAACAGGTATCAATAAAGGAATTGAGAATGAATTCTCCCATTTGGGTTTATGTAAAAAGGAATTCTCCAGCACAATTGAGCCAATTAGTTGTGTTGTTCAGTCTTTGGAGTTCAAATTCCTAACTACAAAAATAAGGACGTTCCTCTATGTGTCCTCCATGATCTCCTTCAAGTTGGAATGCCTATGACCTTATGAGTTTGTCAACATGGCTGTGTCACATGTCTGACTCCAAAACCATTCTTGAACCTATATGCATAAACTATATTACTAAAAAAAAAAAAAATCTGGATAATTTTCTGTGGCACAACAATGTATCCAGTTATGAGCCCCAGCTAGCTTTTCAATCTATGTTACTAGACTGGAATTGCTGCGAGATTGGAGTTGGCCCACAGAGGACTAAGCCGACTGCTCTGTAGAATCATACCCTCGGGACAAACTGGTTCAGCGTGATGAATCTGCCTATGGAGAGACTTTGATGCCAGCACTGGCTCTATCCCTTACTGGGGAGAGTCTAAACCAGGAATGAGTAAGTAGGCGTTGAACTCAGTGCTAGTCATCACAGTGGCTATATGGAGAAGAAAAAGGCCAGGCACAGTGTGGCTCACAATCCAGGGCTGGAGCACAAGTTGTCTGTTATTGGGGAGTTAGTCATTGTGGGGAATAAGTAGCAGATAAGGTCAGGTCTGTGCTCTGAACTCTGGTTTGGGCCTAAACCCTGCCCCAGATTTGCCCACGGTCATCATCCTGAGAAGTGATACTAAGTCACCACTGGTGACTGGCTGGATGTAGGGAAATCAGCCAGCCTGCAGTAAGGAAGAGCAAGGAATGCCTAGAGAGAGATAGCAGTGAATTTGCTTAGCATTCTCTTCCACCTGGTAGCACATGTTGATGTCATGATCAAAGGGGTAATATTTTCTATGAAATAAAAGAAGTGACATAGATATAAATGTATGAGGTCCCCACAGACCTTCAGGAACCTGGAAGCTGGTGACATCTGGAAGTCTTCAAGGTAGAAATTGGAGTAAAACTCTTTGGGCCACACCATCCTTGATGATGTCCACTGTGGTTAGGAAAACCTCTAGTGTGAGCTCATCGAACCAAGTGGTGCATATGGAACCCCTTCAAATATCATTGTTGGAAATATGAGGGGCTCTTCCTATGCCCGTATAAATATAGACAGACACAATCTATGCATCTTTAGGCATGGTATGCCAACCAGTCATCAAGACAGAGTGGCTAAATGAGTTGTTAAAGGCCATGAAACATACTCATGTTACCAAAAAACAGGGCAAATTTGGAATCATTTACTACTTGATGTCACACAGGCCTTGGAGCACACCATATGAACAAATTTTCTCACTTGTGTAGAGCTACTTACTTGAGGACATGGCTGAATCTGTTAAAAATAGAGTAGGCGTGGGCCTCCCTAAATCCCTCTGCACCAGAGAGTGATGAGCCCTGCAAGTCCTCTTGGGGCAGAGTTGTTGGGCTGGTGGGTAGGCTGGAAACTGGAAGTAAGTGGGATGAAACCCAAGTCTGGAGGCTGAGACAGTGAAAATACAGAAAGGAAGAGAGAGGAAGCTGCAGATACTCCAGTCAAAAAGTTCATGAACCAAACCTTTGTAAATCAGGAATGGCTCGTTTAGGTTCAAGATGGTGGCCATACTGGCAGAGATGAGCTTCCTGGTGATGAGCTGGCCTTCCTTCTTCCACTACTGTCCTAAAGCAGTGATCCCCAAATGGTATTCCTTAGCACACTAGCACTCAGAGATGTTAATGGGTGGGGAGAACAAACGATTCTGCATCACTTTAGTTTGGAAAACAAAGTAAGCAAATTTCCTTCATGCCTGGAGGCTTTAATATGCCACCATATATTGTAACTCCTTAAAAGAGGGACTTATCATATAGTGTTTCCAAGACTTCTTGGGTTTAGGACCTATTTTATTTTATTTTATGTTTTATTTTAAAGATTTTTATTTGTTTATTTGAAGGTGAGTGATAGAGAGCATGAGCAGGGGGAGAGACACAGAGAGGAGAAGCAGACTCCCCCCTGAGCAGAGAGCCAGATGTGGGGCTTGATCCCAGGACCCTGGGATCATGACCCGAGCCAAAGGCAGACCTCTAACTCACTGAGCCACCCAGCTGCACCTGGGCCTTTTTAAAAAAAAAAAAAATATCATAAAATATCTCAAGACAAATATTCTGAGAAACCCCTCTTGGAAAACAATATCCTAATGTATACTAATTTACTTCAGATTAAATTCTGTAGCAATTTCCAGTGTGAAACTTTCAGGATAAGAGAGTTGCCAGAGAAGTGAAAGGTTCATTGAACCAACTTTTTTGGTAACATGCAAGCCAAATCAAGTGTTCTTTTCATTCAGTTATTTAAATTATTTGTGTGGGTAGACCTACTCTTAAAAGGCACAGTGAACCCCACTTTTAGATGATTTTTCTCACAGGCAATGACATAGAATTAGCGCTGCACCCCTCCAATTAGGCCTTGCCCAAATGGTGCCACCACCTTGGAACCTGGTGTCATTGTGGCTGTCAGTCTCACCATATCCGCGCTATGAGAATAAGAAGAATAAATACAGTTCCTAATTTCCAAGTCAAAGACAGTGTGAATTGATATTACACAGTAAAATGCAATGAGATTAAATCAATAACATCTGCAATAAGGCATAATGAAGGTAAAATTATATCTCTGGCTTCCTGAACAGCTGTGAATCTATTTTTAATGATCCTCATTTTTGGCAGTCAGCTAACAACTTCTAAAATGTCCTAGAAATTGGATTGTTAAGCAGATGAGCACTGCAGTGGCTCAGAATGTCATTAATTTCAGCTGCCTTACCCATCTGCATGGGCGAGGTGGAGGCATCATGAATTCACCCCCCCAACCACCCCACTGAGCACCCCAGTAACCGGGCTTTGGGTGGCCCCAGCAAATGCTGGATACAGCAAGGCAGGAGAGCTGAGGGGAGAGGGGCTTCTGGGAGGATCATGGGCTGTTGAATGATGGAGAAAAAGGAAAAGTCCTTGTTTTTGTAATGCCAATTGGAGCACAAATTTGGTCTTTGAGTCTACCTTGTGCTGTTGGAAACTCATAATGCCACGGAGAACAAGACATTCTAATAATTCCATTTACCAGTGCGGCCCTTTGGTTCTACGAGATTGCTCTGCCAGGACCTGGTGAAGGTCATACCACCAGCGAATACAGGAGCCAGCACTCAACCCTGGTTTTCTCATCCCAAAGCCTTTCCATGGCCCAGCAGGTCCTCTGCTTATTGGAATAACAGCCATGGGAAAGACACCATGAAAACTTTGACATTGAGGAAATGTGAACATTTGGGAGATTATCTCTGTTTTTCTTAGCTGCCTGGCACCTTTGTACTTTGCTGTAGATGTAACCAGAAGCCATGTCTGGGAATCAGACAGCTGATCCCTTTGGCTCATTGTTTCGAGCTCCCTTTGCTTCTCTGGACTGGCAGGGACAGGAGAGTGGGGGGGGGGTGGCACCCCACATTTTGCACACCATTGTACTTCCTGCAGCCCACTGATAGATTCTCAGATTCTCCCTAAGTCAGGCTTACTAGCTAGGAGGCTCAGGAGGCCCCTACCTAAACTGTGTTCCAGAAGATTGAAGCTGTGATTCAGATTCCCTCTTTGCCTGGGTGAAAGCTGGCAGGAGGAGCATGAATTCTCTTATTCTCTTCCTCACCCTGAGAAGCCTACAAAACTGAGAGAGATTTTTGTGCAGAAGACAAGGCTGCTGCTAAGTGAAGCCATTAGTTTATGGGACTGACCCCACCGCCTGACTTGCTCTCAGCAGCAGGGGCCGATCCTTTGCTGCCTGAAATATCAGATAATCAAGAGGGTAACCGCGCAGGGGTGGAGACTGTACCGTGGCATGGTTTGGGACTGAAGAGTAGAGCTTGGCTCCAGGAGAGTCATCTGTGACAGAGGGTTATCGGGTATAAAAGTATAAGTGAGTACCTCTGTTCAGCAAGGGGATTAACCCTACAAAGCAAGGGGACATTTTCCAGTGGCCAATGGCCCACATAATGGTCAGGGAGACTGTAAAGAGAGAAGCAAAGTGGGGGGGGGAGGTGGATTTTGTGATATGAAATATTGTATACCACTAATGATGACCACAATGCCTGTTGTGCTAGGAAACTGTGCCTGCTCCCCAAAATAGCAGGGAAATGGGAGGGATTTCAGTTCATGCCAAGGTGGGCAAATGATGCTCAGAGAAGAAGGAAGGGGATGTCTAGGGAAAATGGAAGAGCTGGCGCTCCTAGGCTAATGGGGCTGGGGTGAGCAAATCCAGGGACCAGGAGGCAGTGCACTGAGTGAGAAGGACACAGGGCCTGTCCTGTGCAGCCTGACATGCCAGAGGATCAGGGCACCTACACACAGGGGAGTGACACATCTCACCCCCCAGCAATCCTCTCTGTGAGGCTCTCCCACAGAGATTCATGAACGAGGTGGATATTTTGTTGTGCTCTAAGAGAAGCTCTTAAACAAGAGCAGCTAACTGGCTTGTTTAAGAAGCACACACATTGACCTTCAAGTGTTGCTGGAGGACACAGCCTTCCACTGCACAATGAGCCAGTAGTCAGTTATGCAAACCCCACGCCTTCTCTGTTCATTGGCGTGGGTTCAATGTCAGCCTGGCAAGTAGGTTTCCCCTTCTGTGTTGACTTCCACCATGTTCGGAAGGACTCTGAGGCCCAGACCCAGTTCACACGATAGAGTGCTGTGTTCAGTTAGTGTGGACTTCCCTGGATGAGCAAGAAAGGGAGGGAGGCCTGGGATTTCCACTCTCCTGCTGCATCCCAGGAGGGCCTCGCACTTTACGTGGAGCTGGTCCAAGTGTCAAACATCAGAGGAACCTCAGACTCACAAGTTGGGGGGATGAAATGGATGGACGAGAGCTTCCTGCCGATCTCAAACCCACTACCATTTCAGGCTTCGGAAGCACCAGGGGTCAAATTCACCGCGAATGGGGTTGGTTGCAGGAATAGAGTCTCTGAAGAATGGTTAAGTAGAAGCCAGAAGGCCAGACTCAGTTGCCCAGTCAAACTGACTTAAAGTTAAGGAATTGAGATGACTCCTCTCCCACTCACTGGATGTTCTTTCCCTTCTCATCCTGAATGGTGGGGGGAAAGCAGTGCTGAAGGAAGAAGGACAATGGAGATATGCGCACACACCACACAGACGCATGCACAATATATAGTACACACAGATCGAACACATCACATTTGCATATGCCTATACGCATTTAGACCATACACATCACGTCGGCCTCGTCTGTATGGTATACCAGCAGAACAACATAGAGAATCAAGCTCCAGAAGCTGCCTTCCCTTGCAGGCCTGGGTCAGGTAGCTGTTACCTTCACTAAGTAAAGCAATAGGACCAAAGGCAGTGCACCAACACCCAAGATTAGAGGGCAGCCCTCTGTTGGTCAGATACAGAGAAACCCGCTTCACGATAAGTTGTGACTCCCTGGCACGTTGGAGTGAAAGCCACAGACTTGGGGAAGCACTTGGCCTCCTGACTCTGGGGGCACAAACTCCAGGCTCCTGGGGGCACAAACTCCATAAAGAGATAGGTTTCAGGTCTAGGAGGAAACTCAGCATTTAGGGTTCACAGTTAATAGGATTGGGGGTCACTACTCCTCTTTCTGGGCTCAGGAGCAGACATAATAATCATGCGAATCTAGCACAGAACTTAACCAACACCCCCAGCAGGAAACAACCTCAAATTGTCCTGCAGACAGCACCCTAGCCTTCCCTACAACCGGAGAGTTGACACAAACACAATGAAACCTATTAGCATTTAGGGGACTTATCTGCCTACTAAATCGGGTAGTTTATTATGTGCTCTTCAAAGAATGACAGCAAGTCTCCTTAGATGTTACTTTTGCTGTTCGCCAGTGGCTGAGATTGGAAACCATTCTCCCTAAGTAATTAAACGACAATGGCTTATTAAATATTTTGAGTCCTTTGCACTTTTTGCTGGATACCATCCAAAGAAGTGCAATGTAGGGATTCCTAAGGGGGTCTATGAACCCCCAAGTGACCCATATGTTTAATTTGAGGGTCTATGATTTCGGGTGTATAAAAAATACATGTATTTCTATTTTTAATACCTTCTAACTGAAACTTAGCCTTTCCCTAATCATGAGTGTCCGCAAGAAAGCAGCGTTAGTATCTGTGATTTTTTCATTAATAGAGATCACAGACCTCATATCCCATTGCATGGGTTGTAGAGATTGGGTAGAATCCCACATGTTCATCATGACTTTGAAAGGACACTATGGCTCAGATCAGCTGCTAGGGACTGTTCTTTAATGTGCCCTTCTAGAAGCACATGCGATGCTAGATCACACATTTGTGGTTTTTTTCGAAGAATATTTTGATAACTTCATTTTGATGTCTTGGTATTTCATATACGTTCTTTTATACACTAAAAACATGATTATGGAAGAGGGTCTATGAACAGAAAGGCCCAGTTCTTGCTCAACATTTTTGTCAAGCCCTCTCTTTTTTTCTTTTTCCTTTTTTCTCAATTGAGGAAAAGGTTGAGATAAAATGCATAGAACATAAAATTCACCAAATTAACGTGTACAATTGGATTTTTTTTAACATATTGACAAGGTTATGCAACCACAACCACCTATCATTCCAGAACATTTTTATCACCCCCAAAAGTAGCCTCTTCCTGTTGGTAGTCACCCCCCATACTCTCTCCTTCGGGCTGCTTTCAGTCTCCGTGTGGATTTGTCAAGTCTGGACACAGCCTACGAATGGAGCCACAAAACATGTGGCCTTTGACGTCTGGCTTCTTTTGCTCTGTGTAATATTTTGGGGGTTCGTCCATGGGGTAGCACCGGTCAGGGCTTCATTCCTCTTTATGACTGAATAATATTCCATCGTATGGACGTTCCACGCATTGTTTATCCATTTGGCTGAGTTCTTAATCAGTCTTCATCGCTATACTTTCCAAATGAAGAGATCAGGGCAGATCATGGCTAAGAACTCTTCCAGATTTCCAGCCCTGATTTTGTCTCCCACCCCATCAACCCCGTAGCCTCTGCTGGGCTGTTTTGCACAAAAGCTCCACTTAGATTGGCTCCAGCTCTCCCGTCCTCAAAGCCTGGCCTATCAAATTCCTGGGAAAACGTTTTTAAATTTCATCTGTTCGTATCCACCAAAAAAACTTTCTTTAATTGATCTGGAGGTCTTACTTAATTCAAGCCTTGTGGGGAAACAATCTAAAATGCACGGACACTCTTTCTTCTCCAGTTATGTTTACAACTCCACAGCAACCATCGAACTGTGATGGGCTGTGTCCATGAGTAGGGGACTAAATTTCTTGAAGCACAATCAATGGAAAACTCCTTTTTAAAAACCAAAGGCATGCTGTACGCCCTAGGGAACATTTCAAGGTCTTATTCTAAGGTTCTCACTCGGCCACTCTCAATGCTTAATTCTGGAAAAAAGAAATTTCACCTGTCACTTTAAAATTTCAGCAGATGTCTACAGCTTATTTTCACAAGCCTGTGAAGGATCAGAAAGATAAAGGAGGAAGGGGCTCACGGAGATAAGGGACTGGCAATAAATCCTCAAACTGTGTAAGTAAAGAGTACTGTTAACAGAGTTTCTTTGAGGATCTGAGACACCTTCCTAACTCATTGACTTTCACTCTTGTCTTCATTAGATTATAAAACAGCGTATTCTAACTACAGTCAGATACAACACAAAGGCTTCTTAGGCAGCACAACAAATACATATTTAATGTGAGAAAAGATTGTAAATTACATATTATATTATTCAGGTTTGTGCTATCACCCATCCCCCACATGCATAATAAAAAAGGAACAGGCTGTGTTTCATCCCCCCCCCCACCTTTCTTGCCATCAGCTGAGCCCTGTTTTGCTTTCAGCCTGTTCCTTTGTTACATAACCACACTCTCAATCCATCCTTTCATTTCCTTCCAAGTGCTTTCCTTCAAGCCCGCGGAGTCTGAACCTCATTACACCTACCAGCACACCGTGCTGAAGCATTTACGGCTCTCAGCCCAGCACATTCTTTGCTTGCAAATGTTTCAGATTCTTTTCCTTGGGAGATAAACCAAGAAATCTGCAAATTCATACCTAATCTGTCAAAGCCCTGTCACCCGGTGCAATCCTCTCCAAACAAAATCCTTTTGGTGAGTGGAAGACAATACCCCGGTTTCATAAATAATTTTTCCCACCAACCTTAATCTGCTGTCTATGAATATTAATGAGTCTCATCGATTCATGTCTCCATTTTATGTCCAATATTAGACACCTTCCCAGAAATCTCACTGTCAAGGTTGCAAAGGAAGCTCACTTTCACATTAAATTAGCAAATAAAAAGTGCAACTTCTTTGGCTTATAGATTTCAAGAGGCACCACCTTGAGCCCTGCACCAGCTGTTGCCGAATTTTAAGTCAGTCCTTGCAGGAAGAGGAGCTGGGTGGGTCGCCGCCTCAGTTCTTTTTTGTCTCTTCCAGGCAGGGCTGACCTGGTGAAACCATTTCAGAGACACATTAAATGTGTTACTTCTACCAATCTCAATTCCTTTGCTTGCTTTTTTTTTTTTTTCTTTTAATGACTTCCTTGTTGGGTCTAGGTCCAAATTTTTGTGACATTCTGCTTCTTTTGGCTATTCTTGCTTTTACATTTTCTGCATACAGACCACAGGTCAACTGGGATTGGTTTCAGGGATGCTACTGGCCTATAGGAAATCTTGGTGAAAATTAGAAGAGTGTTCTTCTGATAGACCAATCAGAAAGCACCATTCCCTCTAGATGGACATAGGAGAAAAAGGACCTCCTTTTGGGCGAACATGCATGTGTAGCAGGACCCAGGGTCTGGGGAGGGGAGGGTGCACTGCATGTCAGCACCTACTCCCTTTCCTCCTGGCTCCTGGGCTGCTTTCTCTATTGAATCTTTCACTTATCTCCTTTAGCTGGTTTCTTGGATCCGAAGTGTTCGCAGAATGCCAGAGATTTGCCTATTGTGCTTAGATCCATTTTAACTGCAACCCACTCTTCTCCTCTTTACTCATTTTCAGAGCATTGATGTTAAACTCCTTGTTTATCTGCCAGGTTTTCCTGAAGCACCCTTAATTCATCTTCCCATCTTTGAACAATTTGAATAGGAATTCAAATGATATCCTTAAGTTTTTCATTTATTTGGTTGGTTGATTTTTTAAATACATGCTTTCATATGTTCAAAGACTTGCTTGCTGATAACATTATTTGTTGCTTAAATGACAAACATATGGCCAGCTGCCAGAGAAACTATGTTATTTGAAGAGGTCCAGAAAGCCTGATCTGGGTCTAACCATACCCCTTCTTGCTTGCCATTCATGCCTAGAATTCTACCTTAAAACCATATTCTTTTGGATTAGGTAAATGAAGCCCTATTGTGATGCACTACACTTGGAAAGAACTAAGTAGATGGCATCAGCCTTGGGCACTTTAATGAGAATTAGCTCATAAAATCCTATCCCAAGGGCAGCTATATGCAAGAATAAAGATGGTTTGGGGCATGGGAAGTACTAACCCCTTAGTGGGAAGGCCTGATTAAGCTGGCAGAATACCCTGAGCATATTGGTCACTTTTAGGGATTCTGAAGAGCACGAGAGAAAAACTTTATGCCATTTGCCATGTTTTTGTCTAGAGTAATACCAGGGTAGCTCAAAGAGATCCAACTTAGTATCAGCTATTTGACAGTACTGATGTTTCCCAATGTGATAAAGGGTGAGACTTTTTTTGTTAACTTGTTGGAGCAGCTGAGAATCCAGATTCCTTCCTTGGGCCTAACACTCCCTGTTTTGACCTTTACATTTAGTATACATATGAACTTCCTTGAAGGCCCAGGGTTGGTGATATTAGCAGGGCAGGATACGCACATCTAAGGAATTCATTTCTTACATGAATATGGCCATCTGTGGGAAGATCTATGGGAGACGGGTCAGAGGTACTAAGAATATTGAAGAAATAAGGATCCTTAAAGACCATCATCAGTCTAGTCCTGGGCCTCTCAAAGTGGGCTGCTCACACATCTGAGGGTGCAAAGCCAGTAGTTATACATAAATTAAACATGGTGCATCTTCCTGGAGTGTGTTTTACTAGATAATAACAAATCCAAAATGTTAGTTTAAAAGTTTTTTTTAAGATTTTATTTATTGACTTATTTAGTTGACAGAGAGAGAGAGAGAAAAAAAAAGAGCACAAGCAGGGGGATCGGAAGGCAGAAGGAGAGGGAGAAGCAGGTTCCCCACTGAGCAGGGAGCCCGACTCAAGGCCTGATTCCAGGACCCGAGGACCATGACCTGAGCTGAAAGCAGACGTCTAACTGACTGAGCCATCCAGGTCCCCAAAATGTCAGTTTTAAATTAAAACAAGCATGTTTATACTATGGAATACAGCAGTCACGGGAATTTGAGGAGGTACCAAGGAAAATGAATACATGATCACAGAAGACAGAACCTAGATTGTCTAGGCTTGTATTTTCAGAAATAATTTTTGTGTCAGAATCACCTACAGAACTTCAAATGAAGCTTCAAAACAATTCTGATGCCAGTCCCCTTTCCAAATGGATTCTAGTACATTGATACTACTCCAAAGCTCCTCTGGTGATTTGAAGGTGCAGCCAGAGTTGAGAACCACCAAATGTGAGCCCAGCTAAGGCTCAGGTGGTGACATGACAGACCCAAGATCACACAACTCATTTGTATCTGGTGTGTTCAGCTATTGTTCTAGCTCTAATATACTTCTCAGTAAGATCAGCTGCGTAATTTATGGGGCCTGGTGTTAAAACAGAAATGCAGATCCCTTGTTTTAAGTTGCTGAGAATTTTAGGACAGCAACAGCAGAACATTACCAAGCACAGAGTCCTTCCAGATGTGGGGCCCAGTGCGCATGCCCATAACGTCAGCCCTGCCCCTCAAAAAGCCCGAAGAGTCTATTCAGCCTTGTAGTCGCCTTAGAGCAGCCGGACAGATCTACGGGATGGGGAGGAACAGTGCCTTCCTCTACATTTCTGAGTTTATGGGATCAGTTAACACCCGTGCACGCACGTACACAGGTACGCGCACGCGCGCGCGCGCACACACACACACACACACACACACACAGGCACAGACACACGGGCCTCTGGCAGTAGTAGTTAGCAGAAATTAAATGATATTTTTCTAGTGTGCAAGTATGTTTGCTTCTTCATCTAAATTGAGAATGAAACTGTCAGCTTTTGACTCTAACCTATGTTGGATGGATTATAAAGTATAGCTTATACTTTCTCCCCAAGCCACAACACCCCCTCCCTGCCCCTGCGCAAGTTCTCATACGCCTCAATCTTTGTCTGGAATGGTAGACTCAGACTACGGAAAAGCATTTTATCACATTTTGACCACAACTGAGTGAAGCCCGTCTCAGAAATAAATGAGCATGTTTGCTGTGTCGGGATGAGGTGGGGGTTGGGAACTAGGGGTTGAACCCACCATCCCCCCGCTCCAGTATCAGAGAAGGGAAGGCCAGCAGTGCCTGGTTGGATGGCAGAAGCTAGACCAAAGCTTCACACGAAGGAGGCCGTCCTCTCCTGGGAAGGGAGGATGCGCGCTCTGCTGGATGAAGACCTCTGTGAGGGGCAGCAGCAGATGTGTGTGCGTGAAGTCCTTGGGGGAAACGCGGGAGGAGAGGACCAGGCAAACTGCTGGAGGAACCGAGAGTGCATTTGTTCTCCTGAGAGTCAGCAGCCGCGCAAGGTACAGGGAGTTAATGAACCAAGGGGAGGATGGGGGACACCAGGGAATTCAAAGTAAGTGAATGAAATTCTCATTACGTCGCCACTGGAATTAATATGCAAGCTTTCCTCTCTCCCGGGCCTTCTTTCTGGCACTGCTGCTATGAAGTATTTGGGGCCGATGATGGAGGAAAACGATGGAGAAAAGCAGCGGATTCATGTGCTTGGGAATTTGCATCCAACTCCATAGCTGCATTAGATGGAGACTAGAGCCCAGGAGACTGGGGAAGCTTTCTGAGAACCCCTGAAATCAGTAGGTGTCCAGTCCTGAGAGTGAGGGCGCTCGGGTCAGATGCGTGTGCTTGCTTGCTTGGACGCTTGCTTGCCTGGGCATCCTCCTCCATGCCAGACCCCCGTCTGTATCTGATTTCCTCTGGCTTATCCCTTAGCAATGTCTGGAGACATGTATAAAAACGACAAAGGATTCATGGAGACTTAGAAAAGCTGCATGATGGAAAACACTCGGATCGGTGTGGTAAGTGTAGATCTGCAGGCCATGCACATGTGTAGGGAGGTGATTACATGAACGGAGCGCCAGTCCTGCAGGGAGGGTCTCGGCTCAGCGGCCTCCCCGGGCTCTTGGTTCAGGCAAGCTTGAGAGCTGCTTCCACCTCTGTGTAATCAGAGGCCAAGAACCTAACCTCTTTTAGCCTTGTCTTCTCCGACTAAAAAAAAAAAAAAAATGTTGCATCAAACACCTATTTCATAAAATTGTTTTGAGGATTAAATAAGGTGGTGTGGCTGGGAAGTTTTCCACATGGAGCAGAGTCCGTAATCAATGTTTGTACATGCGTAGTATGCAGCAGGCTGGGAATTAATGGAAACCTTAGCCAAGAGTGACTTAAAAAGGAGATGCTTTAGGCCAGGTTCTGTTCCACGCTTTTAACACATTCTTGCCCTAATGCGTCCTTGGCCAGCCTTCTATGTGCAGCAAGCCCTTGGCCACAAAAAAGGCTAGAGAACGGGCATCCTTCCACAACAAGACAGACTTCTCAGTCTCTGTCTCCTGCTATTTGCAAACGTCACATTGTGAGTTTTTACTGCAGTCCTGATTGGCTTCCTGAACAATCTGGACAATGCTGGAAAATGAGGCCATCCCTCCTCTTTCTCCCGATGTGTGTCCAGTGTAGTGACCCCAGCTTCGTCTCTGGAAACTCTCTTGTAGAAGCATGAGAGGGAGCTCATGAACTTCTCTGGGGCTCCATTCCCTTCCAAGATGCATCTTTGAGCATTTTGTTGAAAAATGAGAAAAGTAAGGAAAATGAAGTTTTCTTCAATAAAGCTTTCAATGGAAAGGGTTGTCCTCTATGCTGAGATGATGGTTTACTTGTGGTTTTGGTATCAAGATGTGCTTTGTGTGTGTGTGTGTGAAACAATAGAGGAGATGAAAGTGGTTATATTTTATGCCCTGACTTGGCAAAAGAATAAATAGGCAAACCCATGTTTCCCCCCATTACCACCCAATGTAAAAAAAATAATTTTACTGGCTCATGAAATAAGAAAGCTGGAAACCACTGAGATGGACCACCCAGCAGTTTAGGGAAAGAAAATAACTTCCAGATTAGCAGCTACCTGGAATATTTTCCCCCAGACTGTAGACCCCTGGGCTTTTGCTGCATAAATTATGGCATGTCTCCTATAAATGGCAAAAATGGCAAATGAGGGTAAAAGGGGCTCTATGAGAGGTCATGGGTCTCCCCAACAGACCAACCAGAATAGCACATAGCTAGTGAGGAGACATACCAGGGCAAAAGTGCTGTCCCCATCCCCACCACAGATACAGCCCCTCCTTCCTGCAAATAGCTCTGAGAACCTTTGCTGTTGTGCTGATCAAGCACTTCGGAAATACTATGCTAACATTTAGAAAAAATTTCCAAGTAAAACATCTTTTGTTAGAGCTTCAACTTCAACCTGGTTCTCTTTGGGCTTGACAGACCCTTTTTTGGTGATAGTCTGATATCATAAAATTACTCCTTTCATTATTTTAATCAGCAGGTCCCAAATTTCACTAGCCATGAGGTCATATTTGTAATAATATCTTTTGAATTATGTGATGTCTTGTCCTATCTTCTTGTGTTTGCTAATACTGCCCTGGCAAGTATTTCTAGACCTCTCTGAGAGGAGACTAGATGGTTCTCCAAAGCTTTCTTAGGGAATGCTTGACGCTCCGGCAAGCCGTTGGGCAACCCCCATGGCCCCAGGTCATTCCACCCTTTCAGCCCTTTCCTCTCAGTCCTGGGTCTCCTCCTTCCTCTCTTCCCTTACCAAGCCTTTCTGTTCTCCTCTCCTGGAATAACTGTTCATTCAAGTCCTTGTCTTCTGCCAAGGTTCAACTCAAATCACATTTCCTCTAGGAATTCTAAGATCCTTAGTATATAAATAGCCTCTTTTTCTCATTCTCCTGCTGCATTTTGTACCCCAACAATCCAAGGTACACGTGATGAATACCGAAATGATTATTTATATGTCTGTCTTCCTACTACTTCTAGCCACCATGTGAGCTCCAGGATGCAAAATCTAGATAATATTCATTTTTTTTTTTTTAGCTCACCAAAGCATTGGCTCAGTATATTGAACAAAATAAGTCCAGTAAATACTGGACAAAACTGAATTGCCTTAAATTCTCACTAAGGTGTAAATGACTGATTATCATACCTCCCAGAATGTATAAGAAGAAAAACTTCATTTTCTCCCAATAGGAATGTTGGCTAATTCCTCCCAATTAGTCCATGGGGAACAGACCATTTTTGAACATTTCAGGAAGTCATGCAGGATGGATAGTCTGAACAGCACCTCAAGTGGGTGAAGTGCCAAAGAAGCGCGTGAGTTCCTGACAAGAATCCCCACTGTGTCCCCTACCAATCACTCCGAACAACAACACTGGCAGATTTTGTACACTATCAGCCTTATTTAACTAGCCATCATTTCCTCTTAAAAAAAAAAAAAGAAGAAGAAGAAGAAGAAGAAGGAAAGAAAGAAGAGTTAAGGTCAAGTAGGAAAAAAAATAAAAAGCCTTTGAATTAAAAATCTTAGCTTTTCTTTGAACATCCAGATGATTAAATGAGATCCAGACGAAAGCAGGCAATTTCCAAAAAATAAAACCCAGCCGGGGGTACTGCATTCCCTCATGCTTCTACCAGTAACCTCGTGGTAAAGTAAAGTAATGATTGATTCGGAGAGAATTATGGCTATTATAAACTGTAATCAGTGGTGGATGAGAATAATTACACAGGGAAGGGGGGAAAAGCTGAAACATGGCTGAGCAGTGTTCTGATGGATGGGGAAGTCATTTCCTGGCCGTTAATGACTGATTTTTCAACAGTCAGCACACAAGCTTTAATCCCAGAGGGGAGAAGGAGAAAGAAATGGCCACGTTATTAAGGATGTTACTGACTTAACCTTACCAGTTTTAATCTGAATATAGCTGATGCCTGTCCCCCTGTCTGTCCTTTTGTTCTTGCTATTGCGGACATACCTTCTGGCGGGGGGAGGTTAGGGCTCGCTTTTATCTGAGAGACACCAGAAAGAATTACTGTTGCATAGAACTCCCCAAAATTGTGGTGGTGGGATATGGAGTTAGGGCGTCAGGACTGTAAGGGCCACGAAAATCACCTAGTCTAGTCTGTTCGTTTTATAAGTGATCCCTGGGAGGTGAAGTGAATTGTCTGTCACATGGCTGAGGGACTTTAAACCTGAGGGGAGACGGCCCACACAGGACCAGAGGGGAGACTGGTCTTGTCAGACAGGTGTGATCAGATCTCTGAGGGACACAAGTTTGCTGAACCCATTTCGATACTGGCACCAACTCAGTCTCTTGCCCTCTGAGACAGGCTCAGGGTGGGGGTGTCCCATATTCTGCCTGCAGAAGTTGTTACTAGGTGAGGTCACAAGAGGTCTGAGAGAGCATGGGCCTGTAGGATGATCATTTTAGTTTACAGATGAGCAGTGAGTCCTCTAATCCGTGACCCCAATGGAAAGAGGGAGGGAAAGAGGGAGAGAGAGAGAGAACATGCAATTTATCTTATTTGCAGCCATAAAATAGGAAAACTGATGAAAAGAGACTAGAAGTCATAAAACTGTGTAAAGCAGGACAGCCAGAGTCAGTTGGTGACAGACACTCCCCTTCAGAGCCCTATTACTTTGGAGAGCCTTTCGAATAGCTTCGTGAAGTACTGGGTTTCTCTCTGCTTCCGACAGAGCTCCCTTAAGATGTGTGATGGTGAATGGTGTGGGACAAATTCTAGCAACCTCTACTCTCTCCCCTACCCAAGGACAAAGCCCATCAGAAGGAAAGGAGGGATCATCTTCTAAGAAAATATGACTGCCTCTGAAGCTAAATTATGTCAAGATATAAGATCAGGAATGTCCAGATGCTGCTTATCCCATCTTAATTAAATTTGAACTTTGTTGGGGGAAAAATACCTCAGTTCCAGGAAAAATTGTTTTGACTCTGAGGCTGTTTGGATTCTGTTTTATGAAAATATAAATAAACATTTTAATCAAGACACCATCATCTCTAGATTTTCACTGTGAAGGTATTTTTTGGAGCAAACTCTCTTGCATCAATATATATCCTTGGTAATGTTTTATTCAATGCTGTCCAATAATCTTAGGGGTTGTTTTTTTTTTTTTTTCTGTTCTCATTTTTAGTTTCCTAAAAGTACGTCAAACAGAATCAATTCCTTCTCAGGCACACTTCACAGTGATGTTTTGAGAAATTATTTGTGCATCTGGTATTCCTTTCCCATCCCTCAGGTAAGCGCACCTCACTTTCTTTAAGGAGCCATGTTTCCCCTATTCCATGGGATCCTGATAGATCTACAAATAGCAGAGTGGTATCCCCCTGCACAGCACCCCACCCCACAGGCACTCTATGTGCCCCCCAGTGCAGAGGAGAGCATATCATCCTGATGGGATGGTCAAGTCCTCTCTTCCCAAGCCAGACGGATTGGCTTTGAAATGGCTATCTTTCTTAAGGCTTTCCATATAGACTTTGAAAAGAGTGTGTATGCCCCTTCAGTTTGGAATCACAGTTATAAGGACATGGTCTTTGAGCTGCCTGAACTATCTTTTCATCTGTACAGAAAGAGCCACAGGAAGAGAGAGAGAGAGACTGACAACTGGCCTTATATGTCATCCAAGCCCCTGGACCCAGCAGAACCTGGGTTTTTAAATCCCATAATCCTAGACTCCCCAGTTCCGAGAACTGATGGGACCCTGAGCTGTAAGCTGGATGAAATTGGGTTACTCTCTCTGATTACCTAGACTCCTGACAAAGACTAAAACTTTTCATTGGGTCTGCTCTGGTTTAAATTTTGACCAGAAGGTCAAGTACTTATTTTTTTTTAATTGAAATATTTATAATGAAGTATTGTGCTAGTAACAAAGGACTATAGTACTTCATATAGCAGAAAGTAAACATATCTCTGTACCATAACTTTGATTTCCAGGCTTACTATGCATCTGGTTACAACCAATCTTTGAATCACATGTTCTGAACGCACGAAACAAATGGCAGAACAGACAGATGGGCTGAAAGTCTTCCCACACCTGCTGCAGTCCTCCACGCCACCAGCGAGCTGTTGGAATGACCAGCTTTTTCCTTAACCACATGCACACACACACACACACACACACACACACACACACCCCACTGCTATCCTACAAGGACTAACCTTATAGAAAAGTAACAAAAGTTCTCTAAAGAAAATACTAGGAATGATTGTTTGACGCGTGGTTTCAGGAAGAGTGCTGTTCCCTCGTGGGTAATACCAAAGGTGGGATCAAATTCTAAGAACTCCAAAGGGATGCAGAAGCTCCAGGGAGAAAATGCAGATATCTCGATTTTCCTTTTCCCTCTGGGACCCAATCTTCCATGTCTTTGAGGATTAGGTAATACAAAATGAAATCCTTCATCTCTCTCACTGTCTCTTTTTAAATAAAAAAGATTTATTTATTTGAGAGAGAGAGTGTGTATGTGTGCACATGAGCGGGGAAGGGGTCAAAGGGAGAGGGAGAGAGAGGATCTCAAGCAGATGCCCTTCTGGCGTAGAGCCTGACGTGGAGCCTGATGTGGGGCTCCATCGCATGGCCCTGAGATCATGACCTGAAACGAAATCAAGAGATGAACACTCAACTGACTGAGCCCCCCAGGTGCTTGAAGCCCTTCATCTCTTTTATGTTCTGCCCTGCCCTCTGCAAAGCCCTCAGTGTGAGAGCAGGCCATGCGCTGAGGTGCAGGCGTGAGAACTGTCAGGTGTTGGGGTGGGGATGAGTGAGGTCGCCAGCCAAAGCATTCCAAAGGCTCTTCTTCGTGGAGGACCTCGGTGGCCACACAGCACAAAGGGCACTGTTGGAGGGAGCAGTGGCCGGTGACTGACAGAAGAGGCTGGGGAGGGCAGCCATGCCCGCAGGGCACATGAGGTCTTTTGTGTCCGGCCCAGGCTTGCCCTGCCCCAAGAGAAAACGTCCTACCCTGCCCTGTTCCACTCCTGTAAAGTGCAGTTTCTCACTTGGGAGGAGAAAGAGAGAGAAGCTGCCTCTGGGCAGAAACATCAACTAAGATCGCTGTCACCGATCGCTTCTGCAGTCGGCAACGCCTTCCCCATTTTATCCTGTCAGAGGTGGCCATCTTCGCAAGAAATAAATGGATTATTTTGCAACAGTCACTTGACCCCAGAAAATGGAAGACAAATCCTATTACAGCTATTGGGAGTCCCTTTGTCTTATTTTTTGTTGACCTTCTGGGTGTGACATATTTCTGTGGGTTTCCCAGTTGGTCATTTGTCTGTATTTGTGGGTTCTTTGAAATTAATCATGATATGTATGTTACATGTTATCTGTGTGTTACAACATGATACCTCATATCTCATGTATCCGCAGAGTCACAGACACACACGGGCATAAACAGTTGTTCACACTTATTTATATATTTGCATGCTGTATGTATGTATATATCCACAGACACACATACTTGTCTTACCCATAACTGTCCCTCTGTTAAGAGGTGTTCAGCAGATTTGCAAACAAATCTGTTTCTGTTGCTGAAAGTGAGAATGCTCGTTGTAGAAAAAATTAGAAGATGTGCAAATGCGTGAGGGGGGAAAAGAAATGCCACCGATAACCCCACTGGACAGAGGAAACCATCGTGTTTCATCCATTCCTGGAAACCATCGTGTTTCATCCATTCCTGCCTTTCGCGTGCATCTTAGAGGGGTATCCTTTCTTTACAGCTAAAACTGTTTTATGTACAATTCTGCAACCTCAAGCAACTCTTTCAAGGAGGCTTCAGAAAATATGGGTGTGCGGTGTCTGGGTGGGACCAGGGAGCAGGCTGTACCCTGTGCCCTCTCTCTCTCTGAAATTGTTGCCAGGTCTCCCTGAACGAGGGAGGAGTGGACACGGCAGGTGCTCCCAGGCAGGTGCTCCTGGGCATGCGCTCCCTTCAAACACGGCCCTCCCGGGCCCCAGCACTGGTGTTGGGGCCTCTGCTTACCCTGATGCAGAACAGGCCTCTTGCTTAGCGCTGGCAAAGTGCAGGTCCCTTATCAAGAGGTCCCTTACATGGTTCCACTGACCCTTTCCCTGCAGAGAAAGCACCTGCGAAGCCTGCAGAGAAAGGCCTGAGGCTCCAGACCATGAGTGCACTTTCCTTCCCGCCCCTCTAGGGCATCTGCACGCTTAGGAGCTGAACAGCAGGCTGAAGGTGCTCAGGGCTGTTTGTGTAAGTGATGGCCCCCTGCGTGGTGTGTGTGTTATTCAGAGAAGCAGGGGGGTGGGCTGCCTGGGGGAAGAGTCTTGTCAAGTGGCTGAGTGAGTAATAGACCTTAGTGAGGGGTAGTAGCCCTCGGCTCAGCCCTTGGCTCAGCCATACCAGGGCCTGGCTGCCCCCCACCCCACCTGCACGCCAGCCTTTATCAGGTCTGTTTCCATTTAGTTGGGCCCAGAAGCACTGAATTCAGAGAAGAAGAAGAAGAAAAAAAAAACCAACAACAAAAAAACAGGATAGAGAACAAATATTGTAAAGAAGCCTGTTAAGGAAAGATTTAGGCACAAAGACATTTTTATATTTTTTAAAGCACCAATAAATTCCTTCTCATAAAAATGACAGGAAACCAATTTGGAATGAAAGAGAGAAACTTACAGAGTTACCAGAGAGACTTGAAAGCAAATGAATACAAGAGAAAGAGCTTGAGGCCCACAGCAGTGATGGAAGTGAGAGGCTGATCTGGCCTTTGCTGGCCCAGCCTGACCCCAGGCTAAAGGAAGGCGCCCTCCTGGAGGCCGTGTGGGTTAAGGTAGGGGAAGGGTCAAGGTGCGCTGGGGTCTCAATACCGACCTAGCCATCTCTTGGAGATCTGCCCAGGGGCGGCCTTCCCCTTCCCAGGTCCAAGCAGACGCCCAGGGCCAGAGGAGGGGCTTTCTGAGCAGGTGGGCCCAGATGCGATCACAGGTCTCTGTGGTGTCTCTGAGTGACTGCCTCTCAGCCGAGACTACGGTGTGGGGATTGTCTGGGACTCTGCATTCATGAACGAGGCCCTCCTGTCTCTCTCACAACACACAGTGTTGTGTGTTCACAACATGCAGGAGATTTCTCCTCCTAAAATTGTGAAACATTGACTTAAAAAAACAAAAAACTTTCCTGATTCATTTTCTGCTCTCAAATCTTCGCTAAATCTTAAATTTGACAAAACTGTTTTAAGACAAATGTTAATGTTTTTTGATTACAGAATTGTGACACACTTATTTTCTACATTTAGGAAAACTGAGAAGAGTGTAAAATATTCACCCCTACTATCATCTGGACGCTGTATATTCTTTTCTTTCCTCTGCCTTCCTTCTTTTCCTTTTTTCCAGTTGAACTGGGAGTAAATGCTAGACCCTTGGACTTTCCTTAAATTGGGGCATTTTTGAAAAGTCTCAGGAAGTGATCTGAAAACCATGGGACATCAGGATTAGAAATGTTGGGTGAACGCTGCTATCCTCTCCTCAGAGATGCTCAGAAAATTGCAGAAAATACCACCGTTGGGCTTGGTTTACAAAATCTAATGATGTTATTTGATTCCAGAACCATTTATTTCATGTACCATCCATTGTCATCCTGTGGAAGCATTCTGAATACATGCTTTGAGACTGCTGTTAAATCATGAGAAATTTAGCGGCCCGCTGTCTTTTCTTGTGCTGCTGGCTTGTACACTGTAAAGAGCAACTGGTTGGTGGCTCTAAGCCCTCATATGATGCTTTTGATTTGGGGTTGGCCTTTGAAATATCATTGATTGAAATTACAGCTTGATACATTGGTAGTTTTATTATTGGACCTCTTCTTACTGTTCTGTTAAAAACCTTTGGTATCTTGTTTCCTAATGATTATCATCATCATTATCACTAATGACATTTATTGAACATTTACTGCTTCCAGGCATGTGCTGAGCCCTTTACGTGAATTATCCTATTTAACCTCATACCAGCTTTATCAGGAAAACAATATTCTCCTTCTCATTTACTAGATAAGGAAACTGAGGTTCAAATTGATTAAGTAATGAGCTTCTAAGTGGTTCTGCTGAGATTGAAATCCACATGGCTTGTCTGTTGTTAACAATCGTATGCTATTTGCTTCAAAAATCTCAGCTCCAAGGTTTGCAGACATCCACAGAAGGAGACTTAATGTACATGATTTTAAGATTTTATGTACATTTCTCTCAACATATGTATAATTCTAATCAATCTAATTACCTAGCTGACTTCCCTCTCTCCCTGTCCCCCTCCTCTTCCAATTACTTATTAAATTTCTATTAGATATGAAATGCTGAGTCAAATGTTGAAGTGAATATTCAGTCTAAGACATGGGTTCTTACCTTAGGAGGTTAAGAGTCTAATGTAAGATCCCAGTGAGTAAATCATTGACAGAAACAGAGCACATGTTTCTTTGAGAACCCAGAGGAATAGTGTCTAGATCAATGGGGCCAGTGAGAACTTTCCAGAGCAGGTGGTAAGAGAGGTAAGATTGAAAGGGTAGGTGCCCATTAAGTAGGCCAAGGATTGACATTCCAAGAACACAGGTAGGCATGCTCGAGGCATGGAGGCAGGATACGGCCCAGGAGTTTGGAAAGCCACTAGTGCTAGAGTTGGGTTGGGCTAGAAAGGATAAGGACTCTTGTAGAGAGTCAGGCAGGTTCAGGCCCAAAAGGGGCTTTGTGTGATGAACTAGGGGATTTTAGATGTCTGGAAAATGAGATGATTAAGTTTGTGTTTTAGAAAAGCCCCACCAGCAGAGGGTTGCTGGGGAAGCTGTCTGAGGAGGAGGGATGAGGTATAGGGACTTGAATACAGAACTGCCCTAAGGCAATGATGGTGTGGATGGACAAGAAGAGGTAGATGAAGGAAAGATGCAGGAGGAGAAATTGAGAAGATCTGGTTGACTTTTAGAGTGGGGTGTGAGTGAGGAATGAAAATGACTCCTCAATGTTTGTGGTGATGATGGTGGTAGGACTGGAAGGCAGGGAAGAGAGTTTGGAGGATGGCCAGTACTGGTGACTGGGGATGCAGGGTGAGGTGCCATGGAGCCTCTGTGTCTGGCTGGAGCAGCTCCATGGGTGACGGTACCATTGAGACAAGCTGGGCCTTCATCTCAAGAATGCTTCCTACTCTTTGACTTGTCCATTCTCCTCAAGTTGTAAAACATCAATTTAAAAGAACCCCAAACTATATTTATGTTTTTTTGTTCTCAAATCTTAGCTACACTTTAAATTAGACAAAATTGTTTTCAGAGAAATGTTAACTATTTTCATTACTGAAGCAATACTCTGTATTTTATATATTTAGGCAAATTGAGAAAAGTATGGAATGTTTACTCGTACTACTACCTTAAAGGGATGTGTTTGGAGGTCGTGAATTCTCTCTTTCTCTGAACTCTCCCATACCTTCCTTCACTTTCTTTTCTATGTGTTCATTTTATTTTGTTATTTATCCATTCACTCATCTGCTTTTTCAACTGATATTTATTGGACATCAACTATATGCCAGGGACCATCATAGGCATTGGGGATACCGCAATAAACAAAACAGTACCTCAAGGACTGTAAATTCTAATGGGAGAAACTTTTGATAACAAATAAGCAAATAAAGTTATGTTGGGTGGTGGTATGTGCTGTGGACAAAAATGAATAATTTCTGTGGGCATGAGAGCTATGGAGCACTAGACAGAGATCTGCCATTTAATGCAGAATTGTCTGGAAAGACTTCTCTGGTAACTTGAGGCCTTTAATAGAGCCATGAAAGAATAGGGGAACAAGCCACAAAGCAAATACAGGGAAAGAATGTTCTGGGCACAGGGAGCCTGAACTGCCAAGGGCTTGAGGTGACAGAAGGCTTAGCATGCGTCAGGACTAGCTCATGGTTGAATCAGAAGGAGTGAAGGGAAGAACAGTAGATGAAGCCATGGAGGGACCAGGAAGCCAGATCAGGCTTCGTAGGGAACAAATTCTTGGAAAGCAACGTAGAGACCAGTCTAGGAGGCTGTTTAGATGTTCTGCAGAAGAGATGATTGTGGCTTGGACTAGTGGGGTAATGGTGGAGTGGTGAGAACCCATTGGATCTGGCTCCATTTTGAAAGCAGTCTAGGGAAATGTGTGAGGCAAGGTCAAAGACAATGCAAGGGTTTTGACCTACACTGGAAGAAAAGAGCTTTTGTTCACCGTTGTGTATTGTATTTATTTATATATATACTTGCATATGCTTTTATATGTTGAAACTTAACTTTGCATCCTACCCTGCCCCTTCTTTCCCACTAATTTCCTCTAAAAGCAGAAAACTAAAGGAAGCCCAAATAGAAGACATACTTCCTGTTCACCTTCTCATTTTTTCTATCCTCATCCCCCCTCTTCTCTGTTTTCTTGTCAGAGGAACAAAAATATACGTGAATTAAACCATGCATTCTGAGTTTTGCCTGTGAGGGAACTTGGCTACAGGCTGCACTTTATTTGAACTGTGTGGCTGGTGGCCAAAAGAAATAAAGTTTAATTAATGCTAATTTTTCTAACCCCTTTCTTTGCCTTTTCAGCAAAATAAAACTACCTTTGGGAGAACTGGCAAAAAAAAAAAAAAAAGTTAAAACAGACACCACACTACTAAATCTAGCCATTGATATAGCAAAAATATTTTCCTACATGGTTGTTTTTAGTCACCAATGATAAAATATTTTACCTTCCTCCTTCTCCTACCTACCTCTTTTCTACCTCCTTTTTTTGTTTTGTTTTGTTTGAACATCAGCTGCTTTTCATTTGTCTTTATTTCCTTAGAAGATTTAGACAGTCTGTGTGCTTGTTTGCTTTGGGTTGTGACCTGAGTGCCGAGCTTGGCCGGCCACTGTTACAGCTGCTAAATTGTAGGGTATAGCTGACAGGGTGGGCCACCCACCGGGGTACTCAATTAGGGTTCAAATTGTTGGCCTTTCTGGTCTGTGAGATTACATTACACCAGCTACTGGGGGCCCAGTTATTAAGAAGAAACCCGCGCTCATTTCTAGAGGTAACAGTTTTTGTTAAGTCTGCTTAGAACGAAAGCATGTCCTTGTTGGTCTACTGGTGTAGACCATCAGAGGCTAGAGTTGAAGGGCTTGCTTTCTTGCCTTTGGTCTATCTGCTGAACAGTTTTCAGGTTGTGTTTACAAATTAGTTGAAGTGTAGATTACACAGTGGTATCTGCATAGCATTCCCATGAGAAAACACTGTAATGTAAAGCCTTAAAATCTTATGGCTGGATAATCATTTGAGGAAATCAAATCTGGTCCCATCCTCTCTCCCGTTTCCTTGTGCCCAGATCCAAGAACAAAGAAAATGAAACAAAATATGAAAAGAAATAAAATCCTCCACCCATCCCCTACCATTATCACTTCCATCCTACTTTAAAAGTGAGGAAGTTGAGGCCAAGGCTGTGAGGGGGCTTGTGCGGGGTTACCCAGAGTGTGAACAGCACATCTTGGGGCTTGGCTCAGAAAGTTGGTGCAAAGAACCTGGCGGCACATTTGTTGTTTTGTTAATCTTTGGCTATGGCCTCAGATGAGGCCATGAATGAGGGCAGTGACCTGTCACTCCTGGACTCCTCAGTGCAGTAGCTTTCCAAGTAAGAGCTCTTCACCATCCTTTTCCTCCTCCAGCTCCCACTGGAAAGATCTGGTGCATTGAGAGCTGGGGTCAGTTGTGGCAAAGGAGCAATAGCTCAGAGCATCACAGAGATAAGACTAAGAGCTGTGATGTGGGGGCGCCATTAATGGAGACACATACTTGCTTATGATGCTCCATTCCTGCTAATGGTAGAAAATACTCAATCTTCTCAATTCAAAGCTACATCATTCTCTTCTGATAATAATAATGGCATCTTTGGGGATACACTCCCTCTTCTCATGGGCTTTCCCTACCTCCTCTCACAAAAGGAGTCATCTTAGATGGTTGCAAGGGAAGCCCATGCATTTGCCTGGCCTTGGGATATCTTCTTGGGCTTGCTGAATCTGTTGCTTGATGACCAAGGCTGGTGTATCTACCTGTGACCAGGTGCTCTTCACAGCCTGATGGTTCCCTCGTCTCCTACCTCTCCTGGTTCCCTGAGGCCTGCTGGTGGTTCCTCCTGAGAACCCAGCTCCAGAGGGGTGGTGTCTATTCTGGAGGAAAAGAAAGAATACAGCTTCCCTACTCTGGAAGGACATTAAGTCTAGTACCTTAGGGTCCTCTGCTGGAACTCCAGTCCTCTGGGTACAGGAATAGAGAAGGCAGGACACCAATCCGGTCTCCTGACTGTCTTCTCTTCCCAGAGCCTGCCCCTCTCCTACTCCCTCATTCATATAAGCCTTTTTCTTTCTTCTAACCTGACAGGTTTGATCCTCCCTCCATAGTCATGATTTAGTCAAGCAAACATGAGTATCAGATATAAAGAACCAGCTTTGGGAGTCGGGAGAACATTCTTTGCTCCTTCTCACAACAAAGTCTGCTTCCTGCAAAAATAAAAAGGATGGGTATCTATTGACTTTTTTTTTTTTTTTTTTGGCCTTGTTGCTTAACATCAGAGTATCTTTCCTTTTTCTTGACCAGGTGGTCCGTGTGACCAGACATAAGATTGTCCCATGGTGCGAGTTTGATGAAAACTGAGACATCAGTCACCCACTTGGCTCTTGCAGACTCCTGGCTCCTAGGTCATGCAAATATGCAAAGCTCCTGGCTAACTCTGAGTCTTGCCTGATTTCTGAATCTATTCCTTCAGGCTGCCTCTGGGTGTTATCAGCTCCCAGATATCCCTCCTACAAATTTATTTTTGGCTTATTTAGATGCAGTTTCTTTTCTCTGCAATAACATGACATTTCAGCACATTCCTTCAAATTATCATGTGAC
The DNA here is from genome assembly GCF_964662115.1 of Mustela nivalis. Classification (NCBI taxonomy): domain Eukaryota; kingdom Metazoa; phylum Chordata; class Mammalia; order Carnivora; family Mustelidae; genus Mustela; species Mustela nivalis. Next base: position 48,004,335 of record NC_139031.1, read on the forward strand.
TACGAACTTAAAAAAGTGTTTCTGGAAATTTCAAGTTGAGCAATGACTTGCTTGTTCTTAGTAGTGATTCTACTTTTTCCATGAAGTGCTTCATTCTTTTGTTTTAATCAGGATGGAGGAGGTGTTGGGGCAACTAGGAATTACAGATTATCAGGAGCTGAATACCCTATCTGAATATGTCAGAAATATTATTCTCGCCACAGATTTTGGGAAGTTTCCAGATGGTCTGGAGTAGCATTGTTCATTCAGAAACAAAGGAACACACAGGACTATTGAGCTATAATAATGGTCACTTAATGATATCAATCAGTTTCTCTACTAAACTGTTGCCTCTTTCAGTTTCTCTATTCATTACATGTGTTATTTGCTGTAGACTTCAAGAAAAGTAAAGCAACCATATTAGTCGTCTATTGCTGTGTAACAAATTACCCTTAAAATTATAGACTTTAACATACAATAAACACTTATTACATACATAGTTTCTCTGGGTCAGGAATTTGGTAGCAGCTTAGCTGGGGCGGGGGGCTTGGGTTGGAGTCTCTTATGAGAAGCATGGCATTGTGAACATGTCACTTGGGGCTCCAGTCATCTGAAGGCTTGACTGGGGCCGCAGGATATGCTTCTATGTGGCTTACTCACATCACTAGTAAATTGGTGCTGGCTGTTGGCAGGATGTCTCACTTCTTCCCCACATGGGTGTCTCCATAGAGCTGCCTGACTTGGCAGGTGGCTTCCTTCAGTGGGAGTCATCCAAAAGACCAAAGCAAAAACTGCAATGCCTTTATGAGCTAGCCCTGAAAGTCATACAACCTCACTTCTGCTATATTCTATTGGCCACACAATCAAACCCCGATGCCTTATGGGAGGGACTTCCATAAAGTTGTGAAAAGAAGGAGGCAAGGATCAATGGGGGCCACTTTTGAGGCTGGCTTCCATAGCAACTGAGGCATGCTTTAAGATGGTAGAAACAGATGACCCAGTGGACAGTTTACAGTAACATGCACCATCATCAAATTCACTGCTCTGTCAGTGAAAGCTGCTATAATACATACTGTATGGGGAAGCATTAGGTTTAGGAGGAATTCGAATGTTTCTCCTGTGGGAAAATTCTTATTCACAGTCTCTTCACCTTTCCTTAATCTTGATAAAATAGACCCCCTCTGTCATTTTGGTATGTCAGATGTAAATATTTAGAAATCCATTCTTGGTCAGCATCTGAGAGAGTGATGTGTCTTAACTGTCACTTAGTACTACCATCTCAGCCAAGGTATCCTCTAGATATTACCTTGTTATTTCTTTTTAGTTAGTAGATAGCTTGTCATTTTGACTTACTGGGAAAAGAAGAGGAGGATCCAGGAGGAACCACAAAGCCCTTCCAGAGTCCTTACTTTAGATAAAGACAGTCCTCATTTTTGTTAAAAAAAAAAAAAAATCATGCAGGGCAGCACACGTCCATGGAATCCTACCATGTTATAACTGGAAGAGATCTTAGCAGTAGCGTATTCTAGCTCCATTCTCTCATGGAGGAGGAAGCTGATGTCCTGAGCATTGAGGAAATTTATCCATTAATCAGACAGCTCATCAAGTGGAAGTCTAGAATCCAAACTCTTGATTCCCAGTCCATTGTATTTCCTACCATTCCAAACTGTTTCTAAATCTTCATTTCAGAAATTTTCTGAGGTAAAATATTCTGCCCATATTGCAAGTTTTCTGATATAGATCACTCACTTTTGGGGGAAGGTCATTCTTTTGGAATCAGAATCTATTTTGAGAATTCAGTGACAGTTATGTGCTCACTTCCAGAAATATGCATATACTTATATACAACATTTGGTGTGCAAATTCAGGGAGTATACAGCACCGGAATGCCATCCTAGGGGAGTATGCAAGCCGGGTCAAAAAACTCTGTTTAAAGTCTATTTATAAATGTTGCTTTAAATATTAATGCCTTTTGTACTTCCAAAATTATACTGTAAAAACATTTTGGCTGGGCTTTGTCTCTCAGCATTTAAACAACGTTCTGAGTTAGATTATGTTTCTTCCTTTGGAAGTTGCGTTATCTTTTGGCATCTCAACTTACAATGATTTTCCCTCAAGTCCTTGAAAAAAAATTTTTTAAAATGCATCTCCCAAAGAGTAGGATTTCAGGTCTATCTTTTTCTAGGGAGACTGTCTTTATTTTATTTAATTGAGAATCTTTTTGTTTTATAGACTATTTCATTTGAAAGACTGTTAGGTTAAATCCACCACCTGTTGACTTCCCCCCCCACTACGCACCAGGCATTATTTCATCACCACATTACAATTCCAATCAGAATTCAAAATCTGCCCTGACACCCTTAATCTGTGGGGTTATGTTTAAGTTTATCACTTAACAATCCAGAAATAGGCTTCTCTGGGTTGTTCATCTAGGTCATTCATTCTGACATTCAACCTGATGACCATTCATATTTTTTCCTCCCTCCTCAAATTCCTAGGTCGCCCCCACCATCCTTAGCTCAGCCAAATACCTTATTTTCTATTTCTCTAATAAATGGAAGTAATCTGAAGAGAACATTCACTAGTTACTATCAGCAGGTCCTTCCATCTCCTTGCACTTATACTGTGGGTGCCATGTGCCCTCATTAGGATGAGTGAACTGTCCAAGGTCAATCTCTTCACTTGTGTACTAGGTCTTATTCTTTCTTTCTACTTAAGGATGCAGCCCAGCAATCTCCTCTTTTTACTCAAAGATCAGCTTCTCTCTCTATCCTGGATTGTTCCCATCAGTGTACAACCCTACCACAATCCCCTTCACTATAAAACAGAGCAAAGAACACTCTTTGGATCTCATAACACCCTCTAGCTATGGTCAGATTTCTCTGCTCCTAGTTACAGCAAGAGTTCTTGAAAGAACTCTTGTCTCTACTCTCAGTGTTCATTCCAGTTCCTCTCATTCTCTTTTGGAGCCATTCCAAACAGGATTTCACTCCCATTATCCTGTGGAAAAGGCTCTCATCAAAGTCACCAGTGGATGCCATGTTGGTTACAACTACTTGCCCATCCTCAGGTGTGCCATCTACTGCCCTTCTGAGACCTATCCCCAAACTTGAATGAATCCCCAAAATTCATAAACACTCAGATCATCACAAAGAGAAGAAGAGATTTTGCTTAAGTGGTCCCCAGATTTGATAATGTTGCCTGTCTAGCCTCTACTTTGTACAATGAAATTGTATGAGATAAGTGAGCCCATCTAATTGAAAATACAAATTTATCTAGGTGAATACATATAAAGTGGTGCATTAGCAATTATCCTGTAACTTTGGACTGTTTAGGCTAAAAGCTAGAATAACTGAGACATTCTGCATCTCCCCCCATCCCTCCCCATACTTTCTGCCTCAGTTGGAGCTATTTGGCCTTGAAGGATTTGGAGGGATTGTCTCAGTATTTGCTTTCCATTTTCCTGGGGAGAAGGGCCCAAAGTCTAGAATGTCACATATTTTACTTCAAAGGAAAACACTCAGCATGAGAATGGAGTCTTAGTGGAGTCGAGCAAGCTGCACCCTGTCTCAACAGACAGCATCCACAATGGTGTCTCCATGACCCCTGAGGGAGATAACTGCTCATCAGCCTTCCAGAGGAGGCTCAGAATGGACAAGACAGTGGTGGTGGGGTCTGGGGGATGGGGGAGGCATTCCTAATAGATCTACATTACAAGAGACTGCTTTATAAGTGATTCACGATTTATTGCAGTGGGATATGTATGTCTTCTTCACCAACCAGGAGGAGAGAATAGGATCTCAATCCATCTTTTAAGAACTCAGACTATTTCTTCTTTGTCTCCTCATGGGGCATTCTCCATTCTATCTCCTTCCAGAATGAAAGGTTCATTTATTTCCCTAGATAAGGTCTGAATAAGGGCAAGATATAATTTAAATGCAGTCAGGCTTAAGATAAATCAGTCATAAAGAGGCAATTATTTTATATTAAATCTGTGTCCTTTCTAAAAAGGAATTTGTATTTATCAATTAACTCATTTTCACCATTTAATTTTTCTAAAGGAGATCATGAACTTAAAAAAATAAAACCCATTGGCTTTTTTTCTATTTGTAGAAAGATTTAGATAGCTTGGGGATTCCTATCATATTATATAGTCCTGTTTTTTATCAATATTTTCTAAATGATATTAAGAAATACTGTAGATCTGTTTTTTTTTTTTCTTGAAACATTCAGGCTACATTCAACAATGTAGCTCATGCTACATTTTTGTCATACAATTCTGTTATTAGATTAGTAATAGGCATGCATAGCAGGCAACTGAGCACAGCAAATAATCAAATGTCATTTGTAATCAGACAAGTTTGAACTCAAGCCTACCACTGCATGATGTAAGACTTGCTACTTAATCTTATAAAGTCTCAATACACTCAACCATAAAATAGGGATGCACATAACATCTGATTGTAGCAAGTCTCAGTTTCTTCAACCACAAAATGGGGATACAAATGGCATTTCATTTCTTTTTTTTCTCAGCAACTGTTTTTCCCCTATTCTTGGCCTGTAAGATCCTGGTGGAACTCACCTCCCTCTAGGCTTGGGGCTGGGGATGAGACAAAAAATGCCAGTCAGAGCACCACATTTCCTTGTACAGATAGTTGATGTGTATGTGTCCGAGGCTGGACCAGTGACTCCTGCTAATGTTACTGGAAACTCAGTGCACACTGTCTGCAAGCATTGCAAAACTGATAGTACGTAAGCCTAGGGTTGTGGTTCCCTATTTTTGTCACCCTATAAAGAATCCTTGGAAATGAAACCAACATAAAGAAAAACAAAGCCAAAAAAAAAAAAAAAGGAGAAAAACAGCATCCTAGAGATATCATTTGAACTGCTGGCTGGCTCCAGATATGTTCAAAGTGTAACACAACTTTACATTTCTGAATAGTGTGAACAAAAAAATCCCATCATTTTCAAAAGCCAATTTGCAGTATTCTTTTGTTATTTGTAACCAAAATCATCCTGAATACTGCAGATACTGACACCTGGAGATGGGGAGTCATAAGGGATGAAACCTAAAAGATGAAACTGGTTAAGTCAGGATGGAAGATGGAGTGCTGAGGTTTCCCATTCTCCTGGCTAGAAAGTTGGTAATCTCTGCAACGTGATGACAACATTTAGTCTTATAGGCTTTGGTAACTCACCCAAAATTTGCAGCTCTTTGCCTTTCAGACATATGTTAAAATTGAACATATATGATTGGGTGGAGCCCTGTGACCTATCTATTCTGGCCAATGAATTTTGAGTAGTGTTGAGCACTTAAGACTGGTGCAAGATTTTCCAGAACATTCCTTGCCCTCACATGGCAAAAAACAACATTCAAGGTGCTGCCTTCTCTATCAGCCTGGATTCCTGAGCAGGGATGATGTGTGGAACTGCCCCTGCTGACTACCAAAAGGCATGAAACATGAGAAAGAAATACACCTTAGTAGTTACCAGCCACAGAGATTTTAGAGGTGTTGGTTAATGCAGTGCAATTTAGTTGTTCGTGGCCAATGTGCCTATTATATCTTGGGATTTAAATCACATTCCTATCAAAGCTCAAGCCTTAAGAAGCACCCGGTGGCACAGCCGATTGAGCATCTGACTCGGTTTGGGCTCAGGTTGCAATCTCAGAATTGTGGGATCGAGCCCCACATCAGGCTCTGTGCTCAGTAGTGGATTCTGCTTGAGATTCTCTCTCTTTCCCCCTGCCCCGCCGCCTCTCTAAAATAAATAAATAAATCTTTAAAAAATAATATATGTAAAGAGCTCAGAAGAGTGCCTGAACGTTAGCAACTGTTTTACGCACTCTGATTATTATTAGTCAAGATTATGGATAGATTGCTTGAAGCAACTTGAATTGCCAAAGAAAACTGAGCTCAGCATTCAAATGCTTATAATTACCCAGACCCTGAGTTGAGAGGTTCCAAACCCTCACGCAAAAAAGGTGGGCTGCCAAAGGAATGAATGCAGCCTCTGGAAGGGAACCTCTTCTCTACGATCCACTCACATGGTGGACAGTGTACGGAGAAGGGTTCCAAGACAGCAGAACTGGGGGCAGCCAAACTGACTGATCCTGTGGCTCACTCCACTGGTAGGGTAGCCAGGATGGGCTACTCTTGCCTGGCCTGAGATATCACCAGTTTTCAATAGTGGCCACTGTGTGTTGTTTTATTTTTGACTTTCCTAAATGAAATATTTTTGTGGCAATTACCCTATTTTCTTCCACCATTGAATACTGGGTGTGATTTGGATTTGCCAAGGTGAGGACCAGAGCTGAGTTTGGCGATAAGGGTCAAAGAGAATGGAACTGCTCTGATTAATAACGGGAAAGAGAAAGTTAGGTTTCGTGGAGAGGCAGAGAGAGAGTTGCAAGGTAATGTGAGGCTGTAGACAGCATATGGAATCAAGAAGTCCTGAAAAATGCCTGAGTGTGGAAGACAAGGGTCAGGGAGAAAGGGCAAAAATCTAAGAATGAGATTATCCAATAATTCATTGTAACGGTTACCTGCCCCAATGAAAACCCCCTTCTGCCTCCTCAAGACTTTTGATGTGTCTGCTGCTTACAGATGCCTGTGTGAGCAGATTTTTGTGACGATTAAAGAAAGGCTCAGTTGTACATCTGGGTCAACGTGGTCACACATATGGGTGCACATAACTGAACAATTAGGCGGAGAAGCTCTCAAATCCGAAAGAATTATCCCCTAACTCTTTCGAATTCATGGAAATGTAAAAGGAAGTCCTTGACTGGCCATGGAGTGTGGGATGGAGTTCCCAGCCCTTCGTATCTAGATATTAAGTGGCAAGGAGGCCTCAGCTGATGATGAGTTTCACGTTTTGTCAGGTGTTGAAAGCCTTGTTGAAATGGGAATGAACATTTGCAGGACATACCTTTTCAGAGTGCCAAACAATGAAATTGGGAGTGAAAAGTGCTTATGTCTGGATAGCACCCCAAAGTTGAGAAACCCTTCAGAGCTCTTCCAACAGCCTGGAGGACTCCTGTCTGGTTTGGGTGGGTGACTGCAGCCTGGGATCATTTCCTTGTCTTTTCAGGTTTTACCCCTGACCCACAAAGAGCCTTTCAGGCTTCCCTATACAAACAGTTGAATGAGCATTTCCATCAGGGGACAAGTTCTTAGGATTCCAGGTGAGCGGTGGTCCAAGCTGGCAGTCCTCTCGGCATGGAACATAGAGTTACCCTGTCTGACTCTGCTGAGCCACTGTGTGCAGGAGGAGGAGCGTGATGTGTCATAGCAGATCACACACGGGCGGCACTCTGTATCCTATGCTTGTATCCTTGGGCTCTCCACCAGTGGGGTCTCTGGCACTGGGATTAAGAACAACTACCAGGGAGACTCTACCTAAAGGAAATCCAAGCCTGCCTTCAATCCTTACACTTACACAATTACAAAGCCTTTCCACGTACACTAGAAACTCTCTTAACCGCTCTCCACTCCATCTGCTTGCCAGGCCTACTGACCCTCTCCACTCCCTCCATAGAATGTGCTGGCTAAGAACCACAGCATGTCCGACGTTCCTGACTAGAACTGACTCTTTAGGACAAGGTCTCTGCAAACTCCAGGCTGAGCTCCATGAGTGGGACATCAAAATGATTTAGTAGCTTTCACCCAGCATTTGAAAACAAAAGAAGAGTAAAATAGATTGGGGGAAAAAAAATCAAAGCGCATGACACATTGAAAGGGTAGGCTGTGTTTTCTGAAATTTTTGTTGGGGGGTATTGTGAGTTTGTATTTGAATGAGGGTGTGCATTTGTGTGTGTGCGTGCGTGTGTGTGTGTTTGTGTGTACAGGGCTGCAATAAGAAGATGCCTTTCTCACTCTGGACGTATATTCATGTAGTTTGAAAGCTACCGTTCTAACACACCCATGAGCCTCGTTCCTACCAGTTGTGTGGCATACTTGCAGAGCTGCAGTTATTTCTAGGTTCATTTTTTAACAGTTGTACTTGATAAATTTATACTAGTACTTATATTAATTTAAATTAATTTATTTACAGCAGATGAGCTATGAATGTAAAGAGGCAGAGGGCTGTTTCCATAAAAACAGAGCTGAACGATTTGGAAGTATTTCATAAAATGAGTTGCTAAAAATAATTGTGCTGTCAAATTAAGTTTAGGTAAGATCACAGTAAAATAGCTGGTGAAAATGTTTTAAAGATTCAGGAGTCTCAATTTATAGAATTTTACAAGGGTCTTTAAAGTTGTAACTTCCTTAAAGAAGTGGATTTGAGGGGTTCCTGAGTGGCTCAGTGAGTTAAGCGTCTGCCTTTGGCTCAGGTCATGATCTCAGGATCCTGGGATAGAGCCCCGCATCAGACTCCTTACTCGGTGGGGAGACTGCTTCTCCCTCTTCCCCTCCCTCCCATTCGTGCTTGCACTTGTGCATGTACTGGCTTTCTCCTCTCAAATAAATAAATAAATAATCTAAAAAAAAAAAAAAGAAAAAATGGATTTGAACAAGAAAGACCATAGGAAAACCCCAACAGTAAATCCATACTGAAAGAGAAAACCTATGTCCTAGAGCAAAGTATCCTCAGTGAATGTACAGGTATATGTGTTAGACCAAAATAAAGACTTTGTAGTAAGTATTTACTCTCTTCTATGATTCTTTGACATAACTGAACTTTTTTGTTAACATATCACCCTTTCAGGAGCAACCAAACTAGGTAAAACACAGCTTCTAGTCTCATCCATCTCATTTGATCCCAAGAGGCAGGTAAAGCAAATATCAGCATTCCCATCCTGCAGATGAGGAAACTGAGGCCAGGGAGTAAGTAGGGGCAAACCTAGGCTTACCGGGGAAAGTGTGGCAAGCCTCAGAAGTTTAGTCAAGTGATTTTTTTTCAGCTGCACAATAATCTATTGTATGCTATGTGAGTTTTAAAAAGACATTCATTTTCTTATTTTTCCAATGTCAAAAAAGAGAAATAAAGATTAAAAAAGTCTTCTCCTTGAGTTAACAATGTCCCTGGTGAGGGAAGACTTACCAGCTTTCTGGTCCCATTTTTATTATTATCTTTGTCTGTTCCCTATTATTCTTATTTTACTACTACAAACAAAATCATTCTTGGCTATGTGACAAGGGGCTTTAAATATCACAGGTGTCATTGGTAGACCTCCAAACACAACAAACCAGCAAGGATTTACATGGCACAGACAGTAATCCCATAGCAAGCGATTCTAGTTCATTGATTCATTCAGTCTGTTGGTGGTCTACTATGTTCCAGGCACTGTTCTGGTTATACTAGAGAAGCAGGGAAGGGTAAAACGAAAGTGAACTTGCAGTCGGAACACCCAGACTCGGGTTCTGACTCTTTCGCGTACATGACTGCTCTTCCACCACAACAAAAAAATGTTGGCTATCTACTACATAGATGTCAGAATGCACCAGATTTGCTGTTAGACTACGTTTGTAAGGTATTGGGGGAATCGTTAAAAATCCAAGAATCTCCATTCAGACCATTTTACAAGCACCTTTAAGTTGTCAAGTTTCTTTAAAGAAATGGATTTGTTTGAGATTCCATCGGCACTTCCATCCACAAATCTACTGATTACAGGTCTAGTCATTGAGGATTCCATGATAAACAGAACTGTCTAGGAAGATGACAGTGAACGGCAGCCCCCGTCTGCCCTCACGGAGCTACAATCTAGCTGGGAAGACACACGTCAGGTAAATAACTACATAAGTAGTTACATCTGTGATAGAGCTATGAAGAAGGTCAGGACTGCGGAAGCATGTAGAAAACGGACTTAGGCTGTGAAGTGTGTAAACCTGTCGATTCACAGACCTGTACCCCTGGTGCTAAGAATACATTATATGTTTATAAAAAATAGTTTAAAAATAAAAGAAAACGGACTTAGAAGTCACTTTTTTTTTAAAAAAAAGAAAGATTTTATTTATTTATTTGACAGAGATCACAAGTAGGCAGAGAGGCAGGCAGAGAGAAAGGAAGGGAAGCAGGCTCCCTGCTGAGCAGAGAGCCCGATGCGAGGCTCTATCCCAGGACTCTGGGATCATGACCTGAGCCGAAGCCAGAGGCTTTAACCCACTGAGCCACCCAGGGCCCCTCAGAAGTCACTTTCTTGAGACTCTTGAATTCCCTCCCTCAACCATAAAATGAAGATGGACATAACTTCCCTTCCTGTTGTCCTTTAAGGCGTTTCATGAGAATCAAATAAGAAGTTGAATATGAAAGTACCCTAAACATGTAGGAATGTTATTAAAAATAGTCTCTTGCACAGCCTGGGATCCACTGATAATAAATAAAGGACAATAGAAAGAAGAGAGAGAGTGAGAAATATTTGTGGAAGAGGAAGTCAATTATTTGGGGGTTAAGTGCATCATGTACTTGAATAGCTGGAAAGTTTAGAAACTTACTTTTTGGTTTTGTTTTGTTTTGCTTTGCATTTGACTGGAGCTAACATTTGTTGAGTTTTTTGTTCCAAATCTGCTAAGGACTTCCCTTCCTCTTCTGAGCCCCAAGCACGGGACAGCTGGTTGCTTCTAAGCAGCCAGGGTTGAGTTTTATTCTCAATTTTCAACACTACCCAAGATAGCTCTGGACCTTTGGACTGAGAACCTTTCCTAAGAGCTCTGGGTCAATGTGACAGAAGTCATCTCAGCCTTTCCCCATTTTCCCCCAGCCCAAGGTCTATGTTTTCATCCCTCATTCTTGGCTAGCGACCTCCTCTTTCACACACACACAATCCTTTTTTTCCAGAGAAGAATGAGGCTACAGGGACTGCAGGAGTTCCTTCCTCCGCAAAATAACAGCTCCTGGGACCTCTTCTGTCAAACCTGTCTCTGAAGTGCTCTGTTTTCCTTCTAAGGCTCATCCCAAGCTGCCCATACCTTCTTGACTCCGGCCTTCACCCTTCCTCTCTCCTTTGGCACTCTCCCTTTAGTCCCTGCAGAGCTGGCCTCCTCTGTCTTGGAGAAAGACTGGCTCCTGACCCCACTGCCTCTTCAAACCACCATGCAATGTCTCTCTCTCCCATCTCTGCCACTTCCTGGATGAGTCGTCCACACTTCCCTCTTCCTCACAACCCGCTCCTTCGGAATCTTGTTCCTGCCTCTCTTGCTCCTGCACTTGCTCTAAGGAAAGGCTCCGTGACTTTCTAACAAACCCAGCGGTGTTTTTGTCAGTACCCCTCCTCCATGAGAGGAGCAGGACTGTACTAAGGGGGAACCAGAGACTCAAGCAATGCAAAGGGTCAAAAGGAAACTGAAGGGGATTGCATCAAGAGTGTAGGTTTATTCACGGCCCTGTATTCCTTTCTCTTTCTCGTTCTTGGAGCAGTCATCAGTAGTCACCTCTGTGCGCAATCCCAGGTTCTCCATAAAGGCCCTGGCCTTTCTTTAATCACTAGGGCCCATTAGAACTCTGGTGTGACAATACCATGCAGTTTCCGAGTAGCCTGAACAACTTACATGGCCTTCAAATGTTCTATTATGCCGTCAAAACTTTGGGACTTAATTAAGGCACACAACACAAGGCTTACGAGTCTCCTCATCCCATTAAATTCTATCAAGTACCTGCCTCCAGAAGGTAAAGAGCTTTACTTAGGAATGCACGGGAAAAAACTGGAATTTGTCTGAATGGGATAAGTGCTCAAAACACAGGAGGTATTATGAGTATTAATGAGTACACAGGTTCATGGAGAAATTTCCCCCTCATGGCTTCATTAACCAATCTGCCTGTTTTCTCCATTTTTTGTAAGCAGGGAAAAAATTGGTTTGCTGTGATGATTGTCAAGAGAATACAGTAAAAGAGCAAATTACTTTCTCTTCTTATGTGCCAGAAATGAGAAACACCTTGCCCTGGCCTAGCCTCTAGGGGCCATTCTGTGGTCTGCTTCTTTTTGTCGGCCATCCTAATGACAGTGTGAGAAGACTGACCATGCTGCCTCTTAACCACACCCTTGGATTGACCTAAACCATGTAATTGACCATTTCTTGAATCAAATATTTTATCACTATGGATATGTTCTGAGCCTCAAAGTATGGTTTTTGCAAATTGTGTGGACTGAAATTGCTGTGTATATAGAAACACAGGAAGATTTTCATGTTCAGTTTCAATGTTTCCACCATAGGCAAAGAAGTAAAATTTTGCACATCTCACTGAGATTACAAAATACCTCTGTTTAGCTACAAAATGCATTAACTTTCCTTTTGATCAGTTCAGAATTCCAGAGAATTCCCTAAAGTCTCAGTATTAGGAATACATGTGCTTCTAAACAACATCTCTCTCTTTTTTTAATCTTTTGATATTATGAAACATGGAACTGTCTATATTTCCCTTTTTCGCAATGGCCACAGGGAAACTCAAGCTCAAAGTTATAGCCTGATGCTGGCAGCAAAGTATAAGACCTCCATTCAGGAGCAAAATATAAGGTCTACATTTTATACCTGATTTTACCTTTGGTGTTGCATAATTTTTAAATCTTATTTGATTTTGTTTTTACTCTTGTTTTCATATGTAATTCTATAAGCTTCCATAAATCATACTAAAATAAAATCCAAACTGTTTATTATGGCCCAAAGAAAGCCCCTCTCTCTAATACATCTGCCACCACTTGCTCTTTGTTTACACTGGCCTCTCTGCTGTTCCTGGCTCTCACCAAACAGTTTCCTATCTCCGAGCTTTTGCACCTGCTGTTCCGTCTTTCTGCCAAACTCTCCCCCTTCAAGTCTTACCCTTTCCATCTGTTCCAGTGTCACCTGTGCAGATAGGCTGTTCTGGCCACCGTGTCTAAAGCAGCATCCTCTATTCCCTTTGCCTCCTCCCCTGTTTTACTTATTTTAAAACATTTATCGTGACCTCACGTTATAGAACATTTTATACTGGCAGCCTGAGGTTGAGTAGTTACGAACACAGACTCGGGAACCGGACTGGGTTCATATTCCAACTTGACCACTTCCTAGTTGTGTGACCTTGGCCAAATTAGTGCAAACAGCAATCTAAGTATTTCATTTGTGAATAAGTTAAATAATTACTGTTTATCATCTAACACTCACTTGGCCTGTCGTATGCATCACTATATTCTTAAATTGAAGATCAGGACCTGACATATGGTCAGTGCGTAATCTGTTCATACATTCACTGCTGGAATCAGGCAAGGGCATTCAATGTTAAAGAAATCCATCTCAAACCTGGGGTTAACGAGAAAGAGCATCAGACTGAGTCTTGGAAGACAGAGATTTCAGTTCTTGCTTTGCCACTTGGAAGCCAGTTGATTTCAGACAAAGTAGTTATACTCTGCCCAAGTCAGCTGAACAAACTGGAATAAGAAAAGTTTGCTCTGCTCCAGAGGTATTGGGAAAGTAAACAAACTGGCTCCATAAATAAGGGCTCTGTAGTGTTCCCCAAGGAGAAAGTGAAGCTGGGTTTATTAAGCACCTCTATGTGGTGAGCTCCGAAATAAGCTCTGGGAGTTTGGAAATGAAAGGCTTGGTTCACCCTGGGAATATAAAGATGAAAGTCTTTTTAATTTATTTTTCTTTCTTTCTTTTTTTTTTTTTTTGGTAAGCTTTAAGAGAATTGATAAAATCACAAGGAAGAAAGAAAAGTAAACAATTACAATAGAGTGATGAGTGCTCTGGCTGGGGGAAGTTCTGGAAGCCCAGAAGAGAGGCACCTATAGGTGTGACCTTCACATGAAACCTGGGAGGGTAAAGTGGAATGGTCTGGGTGGGGAGGCTTGTTCCACACAGAAGAAGTGTGGGTGAAAGATGTGGAGCTGTTTCCATCTCACATTTCAGGAACTGAGGGTTGTTCAGCAACTCGGTGGCCGGTGCCTGTGAGAGGAAATGGATGAGGATATGAGACAGGCAGGCAGGTGCCCCATCATACAGGGTGGTACCAAGATTCTTCTCCTCACTCTTCGCCTTCTCTGTAAAATTGGGTGAGTATCCTCAGAAGCCCAGTGATCTCTCCTCGCCCTGGGAGCCATGTTGATTCTTGTTGGCCTCAAAACTGCCTGCTGAGATGTATGTCCTGTGCCTGAGGGAAGCCAACAGCATTCCTCAGAGAGGAGGTGGGTGATAGCCCAGGTCAGTACTTTTCATCAAATTTTTCCTTGACAAATATGCACTAAACCTTCCAACACTTGAGGAGAAGGCTGAAGAGAGGGCATGGGCAGAAGAGAAAGAACAGTCAGAGTTAGACGCAAGCCTAATCTTTTAGACACCTTGAACCTATTCTTTCTTTTCTCCAAATTATTTCTTTCATTGCTCTCTCCCATCGTGGCCGATGAGCTCCACTGATGGCCGCCATTTTCCACCCATCTCTGGATCTGTGCCGTTTGCCGTGTGAGCGGTGGCGGCAAGAGGTAGAATCTATTCCCCCACCCACTGAACATGGCGTGGCTTGCTTTGGCCAAAACAGAGCATGGGAGGTGCTGGCATGCAAGTTCCAAGCCTAGCCCTCAGTTCCCTGCAGGAACCCTGCCTCTGACACAAGGACAAGGCTGGGCTGGGCTTCTGCAACATGAGAGGTGAAATGGAAGATAGTGGGTCATTTCCACAGAAGCCATTCTAGATCCATGACCCCCAACCAGCCCAGCAGGAAATTGAAGAAGCATGAACAAGTCCTAGCTGAGGTATGCCAAGCCCTGAACACCAGCAGAACCACTCATCCCAACCCTTAGGCTTGAGAGATGATTAATAGTTGTTGGTTAAACTACAGTGTTTCAGAGGGTTTGCTACTCAGAATAGCTAGTTAGTATAGTTACCAAAGTTCTTTTCCTTTTTATTCCTGCTTCCCCAAAAAGCGTTGAAGAGGGATGGTCCTGGTGAATAAAAGAGGGAGAAGTTTTTGAGTCCCCATCAGGGGGTTTCTTCTCTCTACTCTTTCATCCTAGGATTAAAATTCCTACTTACTGGTCTACTTAATGCCCAGAAGAGACACCACTTGTACTGAGAAACATGGTTTCCATTCTGATAAACCACTTCTTCCTCTACCCACGGCATGGCTCCTGCACATTCTGAGGCTGAAGGTCAGTGCTAATTGGCACGGCTGCTCAAATCTTCTCTGTGCATCGTCTCACAAAAAAAATCCTTGCAAAGTGGAGGATGGCTGGGGGGTGGGGTGGGGGCAGGGAGTGGGGAGGAGGACAGCACAATTTTGATCCAGGGCTGAAGATAATTTGACTGGCTCACTATGGGCCTTGTTTGTTGGTGATAAAAGAAAGACTGGGAGCTCAGCAACCAAAGTGGCTCCAGAGCTGATGTGTGGCCGAGTTGTCTCGATAAAAAAAGACAGGGAATTGTAAGGCCCACTTGCCCTTTAATGGGCACTTTGTGCTTGTCTGGCTTCTCCGCCAGAGATCAGGGTAAATCTATTAGTGAGATCCCCAGCGTTCACTTCTCATGCTACAGCCATCTGGGAGAAGTCTTACACATTCCGTCTCTGATCCTCTAATTGGAACTGCTGACTGACTCATGTGTACCTGAGTGGCTTAAGATGGGGATGCTGAGAGCTCCAGTCCCAGAGCCTTGAAAGGGCAGCGGGAGATCTCATTCACGTTGTCCACAGGTCCCTTTGGGTGGATATGGATGGATGCCAGAAGCAGCCAGCCTGGAAGGTCTCCTTGCAAAGATGGCTGATTTGCCATGACCTCTGACTGTTCTGCAGCTGAATTCTGCGGACCCCAGTGAGCTGAGATTGAGTGTGTTGGAAGGAAGCTGGCTAAGAGGCAGGGCTCATCTTCCGAGCCTTCCATCAGAGTCTCAGAAACCCAGACAGGATGTCTTCTGAAAAGGACTTCTGGCTCAAATTTTCAATGGCAGGAGGTAGGAGCTACTTGCAAATTTAACAGGGAAAACCATTCAGCTGTGACCGGCTGGCTCGAATTAATCACCCTCCTGGGTCTTCGGATGGCTAAAGGAGTTATGGACCATCATGTTAGTCAATAGTTCACACCCTCACAACTTGCTCATTTAGTCATCCCCTGGAAGGCCAGGTTTGCTACTGTTTGCAGGTGACAAGGTGTACTTGCTCCATGTGAATGGGATGGGTAGGACTCCAGCGGAAGCCAGGCTTCTTTCCACGTGGCATCCCTTTGCATTTCATAGCAAAGCCTTCTGCTAAAGGCACTCAAGTTATTTGCCAAACTTTTATTGGGCACCTACTATGTGTTGGACCCCTGCACATGGGAATGCATGAAGGAACACACTGTGGCTCCTGTTCACATGTTGCTCAAGGGCCCCAGGTTCGTCCTTGGAATGCCCCATGGTTCTGATTCTCTGGGCACCCAGCACAGCAGCCCTTTGCCCCCTGTGCACACTAGGCCCCAATGTAACTGGAAGAACTTGGGAGGTTGGAGTGGGGTTTGATCCTTCCCCTGGAAATGTAATGGGTGAGCTTTCTTACATATCTATGAAAATGAAACTTCTATATTTTGTTAATTTTTATCCCATCACATTCCAAAATGTGTGTGTGTGTGTGTGTCTCCTTACATAGGGTGCTTTAGGATCAGGTGGCGGTTTTGCTTGTACTAGAATTTAGAGACCTTGGGCCCTCTTGTTCTTTGACCAGATGGGAAGCTGCCTCTTCAGCCGGACGGAAGCAGACTCACTGTCTCAGCTAGCTTGTTGCTATGCAACAAGCCAGAGAACGTCTTGGGTCCCTCTTCGAACAATCTTCTTATTTCCAAATCTTCATATGTGCACTTTAAAGCTTCCTGAAATTAAAGCCTTCATCTCTGGGCAAACCCCAAATAATGCACCATCAAGCAATGGTGTTTGTCATAGTAGCAAACGAGGGGAGGGACAAAGGATCTTGTGTTGACCCTCATATCACACTGCAGAAATGCAGAAATATCACACTGTCCACAATATGCCTCATGAGGCACTGTCATGGGGTCCCTCCTCTACCCGTAAGATGAGAAGCACTCCCATAACATGTATCACGTGGCAGAATCCTGGGAACTTGCTCCTGGAGGCTTCCCATCACTGTGCCCTGAGGGCTCTTACCGCCTCTAATCCTCCTGTCTGCCTATATATTATCTTTATTCCTCCTTATCTCCCTCAGATAAAGGAAGAATATAACTGAACAGACTCCCGCCGGGTTTGTCACGTAGCTGGCTAATGTGTTGGGTCAGCCACACATTCTTTCAGTCCAATCTACTATTGAGTACAGAGACAAGCAATTTCTTAGGTAATAAAACTAATTTCTTAGCAACCGGATGAGTCTGCATTATCTATAACACGACTGGGCCAAGGTATTTCAAAAAATCTACAAAGTGATGATGAAGTATCTACTCATTATAGGTTAATAAACCGATAGTATAAGACATTTATTCATTTTCTTATAAATGTAGTAGCTACCCGTTATCATGATTTATTCCCCAAATTGAGTCTTGGGTGCTTAAATTGAGAAGTTACAACATAAAAGGTTTATCTTTATAGCTGTCACTGGTGTCATATTTATATACATGCTACATTCACCAACACTTTAACAATGGAGCAGCAATATAAATTGAATAACTTTAAAGACTATATATGTTTCCCTCTAGTACAAATGTACATTCATTTATATTACATCATTTCTGTAAAGGATTGGCTGTAGCAGAATGGAATCCAAATGGCTTCAACCATTGCTTCCTTTTTTTTCTACTTGAAGCACACAAAATATCACTGTAGTTTCCTTTCTTATTACTGTAAAAATAATATGAAATGGAAAGGAAAGACAGATGAAAATATATGCATAATAAATTGTTAGTTTGAGAGCTAACTTTTACTTCTATTTGCCAGATTACTGTTCACATTTTAATATTTCTCTATACATTTTTTGAAGAGGGAGGCTCTAACATCCTGCATATAATCATTGTTAACAAGGGCTCCAAAGTCAGGTGGACTTAGATTTGAGAAAGCTGTGGGGCCTGCTGAAAGCCTTTAAATCTTCTAAACCTCAGTTTCTTCATTTAATAAGTGAGATTATAGATATATCATGTATGTGATACATGATACATGTGATACATGAAATAGTACATGATACCATCATATATGATATAAAATGTATTACATAGATGTATATTATATAAATCAGGGAGATAATATTCCCCTTATGCACATGTTTTAAGAATCAATGAAACAGTGTATGCAAATCTGGCATTAGCATTCGGAGTATCAGCCAAATAGTAAGTACTTAATAAATGTTAATCTGTATTATAAGTATTGCTATTATTTCTTTATTTCTTTACTTATTTAAGAGAGCAAGAGTGTGTGCAAGTGGGGGTGGAAAGGGCAGAGAGAAGGAGAGAGAGAGAATCTTAAGTAGACTCCATGCCCAGCAGGGAACCTGACATGAGGCTAAATCTCACAGCCCTGAGATCATGACCTGACCTAAGATCATGATCTGAGCCGAAATCACGAGGCGGATGCTAAATGGATTGGGCCACCCAAGTGCTCCTAGTATTGCTATTATTTTAAAAGTTGGGCAAAAGGATTCCAATTTTAGTATATGTGCTGCTGAAGCGAGCACAGGCAAAAGGATTCCAAATCAAGCTGTTCACATTTTCCCTATAAGTTCTTTTTTTAAAAGAACCTTTGAGTAAGCTTAACAGTTTTATTCTTCTCCTAACACTCAGATCAACTAAAAGAGAGTTGGAGTTGCTAGGAGTTGCTGCTGTATGTATAATTTCAGTCCATGTGCAGGTGTCCGCATTAACATAAAAGATGGAAGGTCTGTATTGGCATTTTTTGGTCACTAAGTATTACAGGAAATTTAAACTTCTTGTCCAAGATCACAGAGTAAGAGGCAGAGAAGAGACCAGAATGGAAGGTCTTTGACTGAGTCAATTTCTTTCATTATCAATTTTCTTTTTTTTTTTTTTTAAAGATTTTTATTTATTTATCAGAGAGGGGGGGGGGAGAGTGAGCACAGGCAGACAGAATGGCAGGCAGAGGCAGAGGGAGAAGCAGGCTCCCTGCTGAGCAAGGAGCCCGATGTGGGACTCGATCCCAGGATGCTGGGATCATGACCTGAGCCGAAGGCAGCTGCTTAACCAACTGAGCCACCCAGGCGTCCCTCATTATCAATTTTCAAATGGTTATTGAATTAAACTCAATATGAAGCCCATTTAACATAAAGATCATTTCATATGAACACGAGGTCCTAATATTAGGATCTATTAGTAGGATTCTGACAATAGGATTTGTGTTCATGTATAGAGAAAACTCTCTTGAAGTTATAAATGTAGCCCTACTCCATTATGTATGTTAATATATGTTATATAGCATCAACACCCAACAGCTTAATTGCTGTCCTGTACAGCATTAGACACCTTTTCCAAAAGTCTTATAAAAACTGAATATTCTATTTTCTGATAATGTTAAGCCCCTCCTACTCTGTACTCCTGCCAAAGGAAAGAAAAAAAAAAGAGAGAGAGAGAGAGACAAAACAGATGGATATGTTTTAGTTCATTCGAGGAATTCAGATAAAAGTAGTTGCTAATTCCTAGTAAATCAAGCATTCTGTCCTTTCATTTTCAAGTATTTTTTAACCCCTCCAGATGACATTGCAATTCCCTTGCAATGTTATTTATTGCCATCCATGTAAATAGGCTACTTTGGAGAACAAAATGGAAAATTCCGAAGGGTGCTTGGGGTGCCAAGTGATGTGTGACCAGTTCTTACAGAGGGGAGGGTGTATTCTCGGTATGTTAATGGTTCTCAGCATTTTGTCCCCTTTGTTCTTTGCAGCTGATGTAAGTCTGGAAAGCGTACTTTAGATGTTATTTGCTTTAGACTTCCTTTTCTATGTTACAGAATGATGAGATCCTCATAGAGAAGGCCGAGAAATAAGAAAGGATTCTGAGGAAGAAGGATTTCCTGACGCCTATGAGTACCTGCTGTCTCTTTGCAGAACCAAAATTGGGCCCACTACATACAGGCAGCAATCCTCAAGCAGCACACAGCGCTGGAGAGACCTGGGCAAGTCATGCTACCTTCCTTGTCTTTTCGTTTTTGCATCGAAAAAAATGAAATCAACAATATCTACCCTCCCTCTTGGGACTAAAATGTGATCCTATATGCAATGTACCCGGTGCAGAGAAGAAACCTATGATCACATCACCAGTGGTGGTGTTCTAGAAGTAAGTCACAGACTAAAAACCAGTATATAAGAGGATGTCACCAAAAACAGCAGAAGAAATGGAGTTCTCAGAGGCCATCAAAGGTAAAGAGTAGTAATGTGCTCAAAATATGGACAAGGGTGGGGGTGGATTTGAGAGGCCAGAACGGTGTTGGTGCCATCTTCATCAGCCCAAAGACGTTGGTGTTGGGCAAACACTGGAGAGCTCTAGTTGAGAGAAGCCAGTGCAGGATGTCTACAAGACCAGGCTGTAATGGGAGAGCCTGCCTACATACTCTTCCAACAAAAATGGATACCTGCATCCTCGTGCATCCATTCTGTAATTTGGCAAAGGATTGATTAAGCCCCAGTGTCAGCCCATGACTTGAGGTCTTTGGGACCTCCATTTTAATGTGCATTATCTCAGTGTCAACCCAGGGGGCACATCTCCAGGGGGCACCCTCCAAGAATATTTGGAGCTCAAATAAACAACTGTGAACCAGAGAAAAATATTGGGCAAATACAAAGGAGAGGAGGAGAGACTTTTTCTAAATGGTCCAGATAGAAGTGCACACTACATTTTTAAGTAACTTCTATTAGACTTCTCTCATCACCATACCTATGCTACAAGCAAAGACGACATATCAACAAATCCTTATACACAGGAAGAGAACCTGAAGTCAGGTTGACATTTTTAGCTTGAAAGCAACAATTCTTAAAAAGCACATACACATTTACTCAATATTTGATAAAATTATAGTCATCATGGCTGAGGCATTAGGCACCCAGCACCTTCCTCTTTCCCGGATCTCAAATCTACGAGGCTGCTTCCCAGGGAGTTATATCAAAACATTAGGAGAGATGAGAGGGAAAGGAGGTGGAGAGGCACCCTGCCTGTCACAGACCAGGAAGCCTGAGCAGGACCCTTGCACAGAGACCCGGTGCTTTCTCCCCTATCTGCTGTTGATAAGCTGGATCCTCACAGAGCCAGACACTTAAAGACACAAACCTACAGAAGCTTTCAGCACGTCAGCCACCAGTTTGGCACAAAATGCACAGACCCCCAGCGACAAGTGAATGCCTCAGAACTTGGGTGACAGGGTACCTCTAAGCTCCCCAAAGGGCTTTGCAAAGATCTGTAATTTGGCAAAGCTCACAAGCCTCTTACATGAATGGAATATACTTCTTCCTCCATTTTAAAAAATTGTGGTAAAATATTATGGACCCTGAAATTTACCATTTTAACCATTTTTAAATGTACAATTCAGCGACGTTAAGTATATTCACACTGCTGTGCAACCATCACCACCCTCCATCTCTAGAACTTCTTATCATCCCAGACTGAAAATCTGTACCTATTAGATAATAACTCCCCAACTCCCTTCATCCTCAAATCCATTCATATTATGAATGACATTTAGTGTTAGATTCAGTTTGCATTCCCAGTTGCTCCCATGTGTTACAGTCAAGAAACCCCAGTTTTGATTCCCTTATGTGCTGCTGCATGAGATACTGATAAACGCTTCTGGAATTTTTATTTTTCACCACAAAACTGAATTTTCACCAGATACATTAGACACTAAACTCAAGTGGGTGGCAGTCCTTGAATCCTGCTTCCTGTCATGCCTAAGTGGTTTCTGCAAGGGACAGAGTGTGGCCAGTCACTACTAGTGACTATTCCAGGACAGATCATGACATAGACTCTTCTGCTCAGCCGCGGGCCGGGGAGCTCAAAGGCTTGGGCTGGAAAAGGATGCCACTCCTGCTCTTAGACTTATTTTCTCCAGCCTTTATTCTTCCAAACTCCCAACAAACACACCTACCTTCCCTAAGACCCTTTCTCTCCCAACCCATCGCTTACCATCTAGGTGTCTATTGGTGTGCCAGGCACAGGACATCCAGGGACTCTTGAGTTACAGTCCAGCGGAAAGACAAGCAGAAACATCTGGCCAGAGCCCAGCAGAACTCCACAGGAGACGTGCTTCGTGGAAAACAAAATGCAGTGGGAGTCAGTAGAAGGAGTGACGTGCTATCCCAGTCTTCATAGAGGATGGGACCCCTGTTCTGGTCCCTGAACAAGGAGGGGAGAGAAGGTGTTCTGTGCAAAGGGCAGCATGTTTATAGACTTGGAATCTTTCTGGTCACTCGGGGTGGGGGAGGGGAGGAATTAAGAGCAAATGAACCTGCTAGTTTGAGTGACTAGGTAGACAGTAACTATGTTCACTGTTACCCTACTGCAAATAACATCTTCGGTTTTAACAGTGGTTTGGTCTATCATCTGTGGGGGAAAATGAGCTGCTGGAGTTTTCACATAGATGTATCTTCTGTCATATTTTAATAAATCTCAATGAAATATTGCTTTAAGTCCAAGTGACAGAGAAATATGGCTGTAACAACTGATCTCTTCACTTCATAAAAGCACTAATTTATGAGCTTTACTCCTACTTCTTATTTTGAAAAATTTCAAATCTATATAACTTTTGAAAGAATAGTACAATGAACACCTAAATACCCTTCATTAGATTCAACAACTGTCAACATTTTGCCACATTCTTTCTTTTTCTCTTTCTTTCTCTCTCTCTTTCTCTCTCTGTCTCTGTCATTACTGATCCATTTGAAAGCGAGCTGCTCTTCCGGCGCCTGGGTGGCTCAGTCAGTTAAGTGTCCACCTTCGGCTCAGGCCATGATCTCAGGGTCCTGGGATTGAGCACTGCATTGGGCTTCCTGCCCAGTGGGGAGTCTGCTTCTTTCTGTCTCTCTGTCTCTCTCCTTCTGCCCCTCTCCCCTCTTCCTGTCCCTCCCTGCTACTCTCCCTCTCTCTCTCTTTCAAAAAAATGAATAAAATCTTTTAAAGAAATGGGGAAACGCGTTGCACTTATTATGATACTTCAACCCTAAATGCATCTTCTTAGAGCAAGGACTTTTTCCAATATAACCACAGAATCATTATTGCTGGATTTTGCTTTTGTTTCTCATGATTATATTCGAGGTAAACATTTTGGTAAGCATACTAAATAAATGATGTTACGTACTTCCCCACCATATGAGGAGGTACAAAGATAGTCTTTTTTGTTACCAATGATTCTAATTTGGACCACCTGTTTAGATAATAGCCTTCTATTCTCTCCATTGTAATTCATAAGTAATCTGGGTGACAATAATTTGTGACTATGCAACATATTATCCAGTGGCTAAAGTGTTTGTTTGTTACTCTTGCTTATCAATAATTATATTGGTAGGCCTTAGTTTTAAATTAATTAGTTATGGTTCCTCCATTCCAGTAGTTAAAGTCAGATTTTTTGCTGTTGTTGTTTGTTGTCTAAAAATTTGAGACCAAAGATCATCCAATTTTATAAAAATATTTCTCATGAAATAGAGCATATGTTAGGAAAATGGCCAAAAAAACACTGTACAGCTATATTTTAGAAATCAACATGTATTTTTACATTTTTACTTGCACAAGATTTAATATTGTCCATGATGTTGAGCTTTTGTAGTTTGTGGGAAAAAATGCTGTAATATGTCATTTAACATCATAAAGGAATCTCATATCTGTCCACCGATAACTCATTGGCAATATACCACAGCTGTTAAAACGCAGCTCAGGAAAGAAAAAAAAACAAAAACCCACAAGCCAACCATCTGACTTTAATTAGGAAAGAGAATAGTCCCCAAATGTACAAAGATGGGGTCTTTTGCAGGTCAAAGTATTATAGTGGAATTTGAAAAAAGGTTATATAATGGCCCTATATGTGAAGGTTAGCTCTTATTCATTTTTAAGGATTCATAATATGGAGACACAGTCCCTACCCTTTCCTGACAACAAGCCAACCTTTGCTATAGGTCTAGTAAACACTCACCTAGGCACAAAAATCCATGCTTTCTGATTACTGAGGACCTGTCAAATACCAGGACAGAGATACCATTAACCTAGGTGGGGGAGGCTGTGGGTAGAGCAGGTTCTGGGGATGAAGAAGATCAAGATTTCAGTTTGGGGCAGGATATATTTGAGACACTCATTAAACATCCAAGTGGAGATACAGAGTTGAAAGTTAATGAGCTAATGCTTAATGGAATGGTCACAGGTGGGGGCACACATTTCAAGATCATTTGACAATAGATACTACCTAAAACCACAGAATGGAGAAAGAATCAGCAAGGGGGTGAGTACAGGGAGAGCAGGAGATATTAAGAGATCCATGAACCAACCTAGGGACACATGGATGCTATGCAGTGAAAAGGCAAAAGAAAAACTAGTACAGGATACTAAGAAGGAACAGCCCATGGGTTTGAAGGACAGTGAAGTGCGTAGTATCTTGGAGCATAAGTGAAGATATCACATCCATGAGGATGGAGTAATTAACTGTGATGAGTGTTAATGGAGACCACTCATCTCAATGGAGATGGAGACCAAGATTTGGATTTAGCAACATGGAGGTCGTTGGTGATATGGAGAAGCCCAGGTTTGGTGGGGTGGCAGAGTTCAAACCCCACCTGGAATTAGCTTCAGTGAGAAGAGGAGAGGAAAAGGCTGTCTTTCAAGGAGTTTTGCTGTACAATGGGAGGAAGCAGGCCAAGAAAAATGGTAGGGCCTTCAGGAGAAAAAGATAATTTTGTTTTTTGTTTTTAAGATGAGAGAGAAAATAGTATGGTTGTGCACTGGTGGAAATGAGTTAAAAGAGAGGGGAAACTGTTGATCTAGGAGAAAGGAAGAAGAATTTCATAAATTTAACAGATTACAAGCCGTTGAGTTAGAAGCAGAGGGGAGGGGCAGCAGTGTATCCAGTCCACACCCTGGTAGGTAGGAAGATACTGTTGTGGGAGTTTGTGGACTTATTTTTCGAATGGTTCCATTTTGTGCTCCAGTGAAGTGGGAAGCAAGGTCATCAGCTAAGAGTGAAGAGAGAGGAAAAGGTGTTTAGAGATTTAAGGGGCTGTGAGTTTGTGAAGTAGTTATCTCTGAGGGAAGGAAATGTCAATCAATTTTTAAAAATTAGAAATAGTGCAAACAATAGTCTCTAGTCACAATGCAATAAAACTGGAATTAGCAATACAACAAAAAGTTCCTACTTCCTGGATATTAATAATTCTGTCTTAAGTAATTTGGGTGAAGGTGAAAAGCCAAATTAAAACTATTAAATATTCTGAAAATAAAGATAATGAAAAGACTATTTGCAAAGTTTGCCACAAAAATCAAGTGGTATTTATTCCAGAAATGTAGCAGGGTTCATTTTTTTAGGTACCTATTTACTTACTCACTGTATTAATAGATTCCAGAAGGAAAATCATATAATCAATCCCATAGATGTTGAAAAAAAATCTGATTTTATAAAATTAAGTTCCCATTCAAATTTTATTCTTAATAAATTCAATACAAGCATTTCAATTCTGCTACTGTTATGTAAGATTATTCTGGGGATACTAGCCTATGCAATTACATGAGAGAAAGAAATTGGAGATATAAAAAAAAAGAAAGTAAAATTATCATTATAATTACCATTATAGGATTACATATCTGGAAAAATCAAATGTATTAATTGAAAACCTATTACAAACAATAAAAGAAATTAGTAAAATGGCTACTTACAGAGTTAACATACCAAGATAAAGGGGAAAAAAAAAAGAGCATACTGAGATTAACAAGCAACAGGTAGTTAGAAGATGTAATAAAAGATCTCACATACAGCAGTAACAAGTGTAAGATATTTAAAAATAAAACTTAAAAGATACTTATGAAGATAACTTTAAAATGTTCCTGAGTGAGACAAAAGATTTCAACAAGTGGAAAGGCAAGAAGAGACTCAATATCATTAACATATTAATTTTCTTAAACTGACTCATAAATTTAACAGATTACAATAAAAGTATTAAAGTAGTTTTTGACAAGACAAGCTGTTTCCAAAGTTTATGTGAAAAATGAACAAGCAATAATATTTGGAAGAATTATGAAAACATTTCTGAGAAAAAATCACTAATGTAGAACCACACAATCAGACATTGAAACATAGTATAAATCTACAATAAATAGATAATAGAATAGAAGAGAGTGTAGGGTTGACATATAATAGACAGAAAATTAATGTAACAAAATGATTTAAAATAAACATAGAACTTTAGAATACATACAAATAGGATTTGCACCATGAGGAATTTATATGATTAAGGTAACATTTGAAATCATTGAGAGACAGATGGAGTATGTAATAAATAATGTTTGAATAACTGAATATTATGCTAGAAAAAATTTAAGGTCAATCCATATCTCGCTTCTCACACCAGAATAAATTTCAGTTAACAATTAGAGACTGAAATGTCAAAAACTGTGACCACACAAAAAGTCCTAAACATTTGCTTACATATGCTCTAAACAACAACAACAACAACAACAACAACAACAACAACAACAACTTTGGAAAGATACTCAAGAAATTGATAACATTCAATTATGTAATACAGTGTCATCACCTATAGTCACCATGTTTTACTTCAGCTCCTCAGAACTTATACATCTTACAGCTCAAAGATTGTATCCCTTACTGATCTCTCCCTCTTTCTCCCAACCCCTGGCCCCTGGCAACGACTTTTCTACTCTGCTTCTTTGAGTTTGACTCTTTAATAGATATCACATATAAGTAATAACCACGGAGTATTTGTTTGGCTTATTTTACTTAGCATTATACCCTCAAAATCTAACCATGTTGCCACAAATGTCAGAATTTCCTTCTTTCTCACGGCTAAACAATATTTACTATGTATATGTACCAAGTTTTCTGTATCCGTTCATCTGCTGAGGGACACTTAGGTTGTTTCCATATCTTAGCTCTTGTTACTAATGCTGCAAAGAACGGGGTGGGGGGAGAGTATCTCTTCAATTTTTATTTTCTTTGGATACTTAGAAATGGGATTGCTGGATCATATGGTAGCTCCATTTTTAATTTTCCAAGATACCTTCATACTGTTTTCCGTAGTATACTGGTTTACATTCCCACCCACAGTATACAAGGCTCTCTTTTCTCCACATCGGCTCAAGTTCTCTCTTGTCTTTTTGATGACAGCCATTCAACAGATGTGAAGTGATACCTCATTCTAGTTTTGATTTGCATTTCCCTGGTTAGTGACATTGACTACCTTTTAATGTACCTGTGGCCATTTGTGTGTCTTCTTTGAAAAAATGTTTATTCAGGGACACCTTGGTGGCTCAGCTGGTTAAGGATCTGACTCTTGATTTCAGGGTTGTGAGATCGAGCCCTGCTTAAGATCCATATGTTCTCTCTCTCTCTCTGCCCTGCCTTGCCCACACTTATGCTCTCTTTCTCCCTCTTGTCTCCCTCCCTCTCTAAAAAACAAAAAAGAAAAAAAGTGTTTATTCAGTTCCTCTGTCTTTTTTTTCTTTTTGGGGGCAGTGGGAAGAACTTCAAAAAGAGACCTTTTCTTTTCTTAGTTACCTCATTTTTATACTTTTAATTTTTTTTTAATTCCAGCATAATTTACACACAGTGTTATATTACTTTTAAGTGTACAATACAGTGATTCAACAATCCCATACATTACACAGTGCTCATTGCCATAATGTACTCTTAATCCCCTTCACCTGTTTCACTCATGCCCCATACCCACCTCTATTCTGGCAACCACCAGTTTGCTCTCTACAGTTAAGAGTCTATTTTTTGTCTCTCTTTTTTTTTCAATATTTGTTTATTTTTTTCCTCAAATTCCACAAATGAGTGAAATCATATTGTTTTTGTCTATCTCTGACTGACTTATTTCACTTAGTATTATATCCTCTAAATCCATCCACGTTGTTGCAAATGGCAAGATCTCATTCTTTTTTATGGCTGAGT
This sequence comes from Mustela nivalis, assembly GCF_964662115.1. NCBI lineage: Eukaryota > Metazoa > Chordata > Mammalia > Carnivora > Mustelidae > Mustela > Mustela nivalis. Next base: position 48,032,285 of record NC_139031.1, read on the forward strand.
AATATTCCAGTATGTGGTGGTGGTGGTGTGTGTGTGTGTGTGTGTGTGTACCTCACATCTTTTTTATCCATTCATCTATCGATGGATACATATTTGGGGTGCTTCCATAGCTTGGCTACTGTAAATAATGCTGCAATAAAGATAGGAGTGTATCCTTTCAAATTAATCTTTTCATTTTCTTTAGGCAAATACTCAAGAGTGGAATTACTAGATCATATGATAGTTCTATTTTTAAAGTTTTGAAGAACTACATACTGTTTTTCATAGTGGCTACACCAATTTACATTTCCACCAACAGTGCACAACGATTCCTTTTTCTCCATATCCTCACCAATACTTGTTATTCTTTTTGATTCTACCCAGTTTTTTAAGATTTTATTTATTTATTTGACAGACAGAGATCACAAGTAGGCAGAGAGGCAGGCAGAGAGAGGAGGGGAAGCAGGCTCCCTGCTGAGCAGAGAGCCTGAGGGGGGGGCTTGATCCCAGGACCCTGGGATCATGACCTGAGCCGAAGGCAGAGACTTTAACCCAGTGAGCCACCCAGGCACCTGATTCTACCCATTCTGACAGATGTGAGGTCATATCTCACTGTAGCTTTGATTTGCATATCCCTGATGAGCACCTTTCCATGTGTCTTTTAGTCATCTGGATGTCTTTGGAGAAATGTCTCTTTAGGTCCTCTGCTCATTTTTTAATCAGATTATGCAGGTCTTTTGGTATTCAGTTATAGAAGTTCTTCATATATTTTGGATATTAACTCCTTATTGGATACTTCATTGGCAAATATCTTCTTCCATCCTGCAGGCTGCCTTTTCATTTTGCTAAGGGTTTCCTTTGTTCACAGGCCCCATCCGGACAGAGACCATACCGTGGCATACCTGTCCTTCTTCTATTTTTTGTCTTGATTTTCTCTTGTCTCTCTGGACTGAAGCTCCCCCCCACCCCCCCCACCTGCCCCAAGAGACTCAGACTGAGCACCTAGTGCACCCAGGCTCTTTGTGGGTGCTCAAGAGAGAGAGGGACTGGAGAACGCTTTCAAGGAGGATTCTGAGTGGGAAGGAGGATAGGTCCGGGGCCATCAGGAGCTGGGTCCCTTGCTGGCTTTCGCTTGTGCTGACTTCAGGCACACTGCTCTCTGATTTCTCAATGTGCGAGTTGGTGATGGGCGTAAAGACCAGGAAGACAAATTGTCACGTGAATGGCAATCATTATTTGATGCGCATGAAAAGTATTGTTTTTCTCCCTGTTTGTTCTATTTCCTTTTTAGTTTGTTTCTCTAAACTTAATCCCTTTTTACCTTTCCAATCTAACTTTATTATTTCCTACTCAACCTTTCCCTCCTCTTCTTCTCAAAGCTGGAGGACAGCAGCCTGCCACTCTCCAGTCTATGGATAAGATGGCCTGACGAGACTATTCCCTGCTAACCGGGCCACCTCTCCTGAATCGGCTTTGGTTAAAGTCTTGAGCCTTTTAATGGGAAAGAGATTTTGTGCAAGTCATTTCTGGCTGGCTGGCTTGACTGCAGCAGGAAACGCAGGTCTGCTGTGCACCAAGGGGAAAAGATCCATCTATGGCAACCAAACCACATACATCATTTCAGAACTTAAGAACTGGGGCCCAAATACGCTCTGAATCAGGGATGCCTCCCCTCGTGGCAGATTTTTTAGAGTCTTTAAGTTTCACCCTTAATAGAAATAAGCTTCACAGCCATGTGACCCACAAGAATAATTTTAAGTCTTTGGAAAATTATTCTCCAGTATTTGATAGCTGATGTGGTAGATGTGATATTATGCCTACCCACTAATTCTAATACTCAGAGTGTAGGAGAGCAGTTTATTTTATATTTATACTTTCTTTTATGAGTCTGATTGAAATAAAATGCTGGCTAGAGGTACATTAGAGTTCTCTGAACAGAGTCTCAGCAGAATTGGGAAGAATATAAGCTCGTTGCTCTGAGCAGAGGCTCAAAGTAAAACCGTCTCATTTGTTCTTCCAGAGATCCTTTTTTGTGTGTGGTTTGTTTTTGGTTCTCTTCCAATTTGCATGTTTACCAAAATCCCAAGGAAAGGAAAAAACCATTAAGATTTTTTTCTATAATCCATTTAAGTCAAAAACGGAGAAGAGAGAGAAAAATTTGTAGCTTTCAAACACCATTAGTTTGCTAATGATAGCTTTCATCCTATGACAGTTCTCAGACTGATAAGATGCTCCAAACATCCACAGCGAAGGAAGAGGGCCATTTACAGGCCCCCGCTCTGTCTCTGCAGCTTGCACATGTTTTCAAACATAATTTCATGCCTGCTTTCTGACAGCTCATTAAACAAAGGCCTCTTGGTGCCTATATTGCCCGTCTCCCCGCTGAGAGTGTAACATATTTACGGCCTTTGCAGATTGCTGGCTGCTGGCGCCTTCTCTTCCCCGTGGCCTGCCTGCCAACTGCTTATCAGTCTCCCCCAAAGGTGACATCCTCCTCGTTTGTTTGGGTAGCGATGGTCCCGTGTTTGACCCTCGGAGGCCAGCCGCAGCGTGATTAGGAGCGGCTCCTGCACCAGCTAGATAAAGGCAATCACGCAGGCGAAGACAGCGAGGGGCCGCTCGGGGGAGCCTTGCCAGGCGGAGTGCTCCCATTCAGGAGCGCGCCGGCAGTTCGTTAGTTCGACAGCTGGCAGTGTGCAGACCTTGTGGGATTTCTGCCTCAGAGAAAGCAAACAAGGGTTCGGGAGTGTTGAGGAGCTATCTGGGGCTATGTACAAGGGTGATCAGAGGCGATTGCTCCTAATTACCTGCCTCTTGACTGCCATTAAACCATCATTACACATCCAAACCCATAAAAGCCCCTATGAAAGAGGCACCTTATATTTAATTTTTATCCCTGTCTCCTGCTTTTGCCAAAAGCATTTTGCCGGGGTCCTGGGAGGACAGATGAAGACATCTTGGACGCAGTGAGAGGCTGCTGGCTGCATCCATCTGCCGTTTCAGGATCTGACAAAACTGGTAACAGGTTTCTGCCACTGCAGTGGCCTAGAGGGTGATGCATCATTTCCAATGAACGGAACGGAGAGCGAACAGGGAGGGGAAGAGGCTAAAGAGGGAAGAAGGGAGGGAAAGAGAGCAAGACTTCTTTCTTCCCAGCCAGGTGTCCACGAATTCAGCTCTTAGCTGTTGTGGGCTAATGGCCAGGCTCCAGGCACAGGGTTTTAGTCCAACCCTCAGATGACCTTGGCCCCAGAAATGCCTGTGTTGTCCCTCTGGGATCTGACCGGTGGCAAAGCAGGAAAAAGGTTTTGGTGTGACTGCATTTGCCTTTATGGTGGATGACGACAATGGCTATCACTTTTCCAGCGGCTGCTAGGAATGAAACAGCGCATAGCCATTTTCTCCCAGGATGTCATCTCATGTAATGGAACACCATTCCAGTAGACCCACTGTGCCAATGATAAGACAGGAAAGCCGCACCAAAAGCATAGCTAGTCAGCAACAGAGTCTAAGTCTGTTGGTTCCAAAGTCTGTACTTTGAATTGCAACTCCCCCTACCCCCAGCTTCTGCTGAATCCATGATTATACTGGAACATTCCTTCAGAATAAGCTGTTGCTAAGTCTGTTTGCCCAGGGGGTATGCCCATCAGCCCAAGAGGTAGTGAATTGTGGAGACCCCCAGCAGTCTGTGTGAGGAGGCTCTTCCAGGCAAGGGATGAGCAATCTTCCTTTTCACATTTCTCAGGAGCACTCTTGCACTCTATGCAGGAAGTCCTCAGGTGACACGTGGAGAAAACATTTCCTAACCTGGGAGCTCCCTGGGGAGCGAGCAGTCTCATTTACCCATTCCTCTAGAACTCCACAGTTCTCCTAGCACATAGTAGGTGCTCAATAAATGCTGTGAGGTCTGGAGAATGGTTCTGTTTTATTTTATTCCTCCATATCTTGTTTTAAGCTGTACTGAAAATTCCCTATCATTTAACCCTCTTGGAAGGAAGCAGGGAACAAATCTACAAAGAGAAACTAAGTGACTTTCTTAAGATGACATAGGTGGCAGGTGGCAGAGGCGAGACTTTAACAAGCTCTGGATGAATCTAAAATAAAATGCTACTTCTATGTTACTATGTTGCTTAAAGCACAAACTGATGATTTCAAAACTGAATTTAAAAAATGCTGGAAGGAAGTAATGGCGATTATTAATGGTAGTTGCCTTTGGAAGTTGGGATTCTGATTCTTTACACTTTTCTATATTTTCTAAATTATATACCTTTTATCATTGTGAGAAAACTGAAACACACACACACAGTACCAGGGAGTATACTATCTTAATAAACATAATTATTGTTAATTTGTCAGGAGACTTTTGTTTTGATCATCTGAATATATGTGGTTTTGATCAACAATAACAACATTGCAAATAATAAAATACAGCAAGGTCTTCTCCCGACTAAAAATATTCTTACCACGATGGAACTAGATTATTGTCAGTAGAAGAATTCTTGGTTTGTTTCCTAGCAACAGAAAACAGAACAGCATTTGCTATAACTTGAAAACCACCATTTTCAGTGCTTACGATCACCTGCTGTTTATGACTAAGTTGAGGATGGGCTAAGAGTCTGACATTTCTTCACCACACTGCAAGTTCACAAGGGACTTTCTCACCCATCATTTCCTCTTGGTTTCAATAACCACTGATTCAATACACCCCCATGCACCAGGCCCTGGGCACAGTGATTTTCTGAACATTTGAGCCGAGTTCCAGCATCCTTAGAAGGTAGGCTAGTCTGTGTTCTGTTCTCTTTTACCAGTGAGGACACCGAGCGTGAAAGATGAAATGATGTGCTAACAGGCTTGCAATTGGCAGCCAAGGGCAAGAGAGCTCCAGTTTTAGCTATCTAAGTCCAAACACAGTGTCTTTGAACGTCAGCACCTCCTGGTGCTTCGCAGGGTCAGATCCCTTCTTGAGCAAGACACCATAAAGGTTATGCTGGATCTTCTGATACCTTTCAAATTTTGTATTTCAGAATCCAGTTTTCACTCTCTCCCTCGCCCAGGGCCTACAGTACCATCTTGGACACCATCTAGCCACTCTACAGATGACATCTCAGGACTTCGGATGCTCCCCTTCTCCTCTCTCCCCACCCCTCTGCCTCCCCGTAAAACCAGGGGAAATTGTTTTCCGTTTGCTCAGAAAATAAATGAGCTGGTCTGTGATAATGCATGATGGGGATTCCTAGGCAACATCCTTGCTTTTTTAAAAAGAGGACATTTATAAATGTTGAGTCTTTGCCCAAAGACGTTCCCCAGTGGTGGGATAATTAGATAATATAGGAGGTCAATGGGGAGAAAAATAAAAAGGGGAAAAAAAATACCACAGAGAAGCAGTGGAAGGGAAAACACATGAAAGCATCATTTCATTTGAGAGAAATACTTCATTAGCAAATGCCCGAAAGTTACAACTCCAGGAAAGCCATTTGGCCAGGGATAACAAAAGTCTTTTAAAAATTCATATCCTTTGACTTAGTAAATCCAGTTCTGAGAATGCATCCTAAGGAATAATTCTGAAACAGAAAGAGCTTTGTGCATGAAGAAATTCACCATTCACTATAACCTAAGTATAGAAAAATGGCAAAAAGTGTATTGATTATGTAAATTATGATACAGTGGAATACAGTCATTCCAGACGATGTCTGCAAAATGTCCTGAAATAATATGAAAATTTTTCTATATTATAAAATAAAATGAAAAAGAGCAGACTGCAATTTTAATCATTACCACATTATGATCATCATGTCCAAAATATTTGGAAGCCAATTATCTAATTACTTTTAGAAATTGCTACTATAGGTAATGTTTTTCTCCTTCCTACTTTTTTAAAAATTTTCTGAGTTTTACTAAATAAACATGTCAGTATTCCAATGAAAAAAAATATAAACTTATTTGGAAATATTATTTTACCCCATCTTGGTTTTTACTTAACTCAGGTAATACACAACTGTCTGTATCCAAGAGTGATGTCAGAAACAAACATACTCTGTTACTGTGCGGAAAAGAGTCAACATAGCGGGTGTCATGGCTATCCTTGTGCTAGGCCTGCTTACAAGGTTGGCTCTTGGATGGTATCTGGGAACTTAGATTCCCAGAGGGTCCATGTGTATTGGGGCTGCTGTAATAAAAAGCCAGAGACTGGGTGGCCAATCAGCAAACATTTACTTCTCACAGTTCTGGAGGCTCCAAGTCCAGGATCATGGAAGCAGCAGGTTGGGTGTCTGGTGGGAAAGTGCCTCCCGCACGACCATCTTTTCCTTGTAAACTCACATGGCCAAAGCGGCAAGGAAATCTTTCTTGGGTCACTTTCCCACAAGCACTATATCCCATTCATGAGGGCTCCAGCCTCAGGATCTAAGCACCTCCCAAGATACCCTCCACCAAATACCAGCACACTGGACATTCTATTTCAGCATATAAATTTGGCAGGGGTATATTCAAGTCTGTAGCAATTCCCACCACCATGAAATAAGAGTGGCTCACGATGTTTAAACTGTTTGCACAAACCATACAGTTTATGTTAAACACCTGCTTTCCGTCTGGGAGGGTAGAATTTGGGTGATGGGCCAGGCAAAAGCTGTCTATGTGTCCAAGCCCAGGAAAAACCCCGGGTATTGAGTCTCTAACAAGCTTCCCAGAATGACAGCATATCCTACATTTGTTGTCACAACTCGTTGCTGTGTGCGTCCTGTGTGACTCCCTTAGGAGAGGACCTTGGAAGCTTATGGCTGATTTTCTCTGGACTTTACCCATGTGCCTTTTCCCTCCCTTTCTTTTAACTGTAATAAATCATATCTGTGAGTATGACTACATGCTGAGTCTTGTGAATCCTGTAAGTGAATCCTGGAACCTCAGGGTGGTCTTGAGACATCTTAACATAATCATTGCTATCATGTAGTTCTTAAAAAAAAAAAAAAAAAAGTCACTTTCTTCCATTTTGTCCTTAAGAATTTAGAATTTAGCTATTTATAAACCATAGAATGGTGCTTTTCTAAAATATTAAGCTGACACATTTTAGTGCTAGGGAAGAGAACTGTGTCCTGTTTTTGCTTTACAGATGAGGAAACAAAGCTGAGAGTGAGTGAAGTGAGGGATCCACATCGGGATCAGAACCTCGGATTCCCGACTCTTCCTTTCACAGATCATTGTTTTCCTGTGAATGGCTGATCATGAGGCATATGGGAAAAAGAGAAACAATTACAACAATATAATGTGGAATAAGGGAAGAGTGCTTGGGGCTACTAGAGTCAGCTAGTAATGGTAAATTGGGGTTTCCATCATTATTTATAAGGGGTGAATCAATAGTTGGTAATAGAATAGGAAGCATACCTAGTATGGTCTCAGGCTATAGAGTCAGTTACTCTAAGAAAGGAAATACTTGAAAAAGGTGTGCCCTAGAATGAAAATTGGACCACCTTGCTCTTCCTTCTTTAGACTGGTGATTAGTTCAAGCAATTGAAAATGACTTTTTATTGGCATTTTCTTGTGGAAATGCACATGTCCAATCAGGGTTGACTGCAATAAAAATGAATGTTTTCATGTTTATTTCAAGCAGGCGATACCTTCCGGGCCCACTCCCTAAAGGGGAAATCGGAAGGGTTACAGGAAGTGAGAATCTTTAAAATTGGGAAAATTTCAATTGAATGTCTACTTCTTACACTTGAAAGATTTTATTCAGAAATTCAGAAATCTGCCAATCCATGCTCATCACTTAAAACCTGATGAGAAAATATTGTTCTTAGAGATCTGCACTGCACTTATCATAATCCTATTCGTTCAGTTGTAAGACCATTTCTGGGTCTCTCCTGGTGATGAACACTGGTAGCAGTGATCAAGAGATGATCCAATAACAATTCCACCGAGAAAATAGACCCCAGTCATCATGCTGCACATCCTGTGGCCACATCTCTCCAGGGAAGAAGGCATTGGGAACAGTCAAGAACAGAATTAGCACTTAGCTATACAGAATCACAAATAAGAAACTCCCTACTACATCCCCTCTTCTTCTACTTTCCTGCTTTCCCCCTTACTGGGTTCAACAGTGGAAAAGATTAGCTTCACATAGGCGTGGAGTAACGGGAGAGAATTCCGCACTGATCTCAAGGAACGTCTGATGAAAACATGATCCCTTTTGATCTATAGGGAGATTTTAAAATATTTTAAGTCAACATTTTATTAGTTCATTTGTATATTCCATTTCTTTGGTCTTTGGCATTTGTCTGGTCACTGGCTTATTAAAAATGGGGTCTTCAAATGCACTTCTGGCTTGTGTTCATAAGAGAAGAAAATTCTGAGGTGGCCCCACAATTTTTACCTTCTTTTTTGACTTTTGTCCTAATTCTTCATTTTTTTATTATAATTTTTTTATTTTTTATAAAGACATAATGTATTATTAGCCCCAGGGGTGCAGGTCTGTGAATCACCAGGTTTATACTTCACAGCACTCATCATAACACATACCCTCCCCAATGTCCACCCACCCTCTCCCTACTCACCTCCCACCAGCAACCCTCAGTTTGTTTTGTGAGATTAAGAGTCTTCTATGCTTTGACTCCCTCCCCATTCTATCTTATTTCATTTATTCTTTTCCGACCCCCCTAACACTTCATTCTTAAGACAATCTAAGAATCCCTCTCACTGAAAACAAAGTCATACCCAAATCTACTTCTTTCAAATAAATACAAAAAAAAAAAAGACACAAGAGGTAAAATGTATCTATCCTTGGTCAGGGTTATTTAATGAGAAAGGTTTAGGATAGTGTATTGTCCTAGGTCAGGTTTTCTGGAGGCACCTTCAGACTCTGAGGCAGAGATTTGCATACAGGAAATACCCCGGGTAGTGAACTTGAGAAGAACACATATAACGTAGCAAGATGGGGCAGAGGGAGAGGTTGAATTAAAAGCAGTTGCAACAGAAGGCCTTGGCTAATCCCACTGGGATCCCTGGAGATGAGATGGCCCTGCGGAGTTATCCCAAATCCAGGGCAAAGGGCTGGTCTTTGTATCCCTGCATCAATCAGTCCTTAGACTCTGGCTACCCCGGGAAGAGGGCAACACAGCTTCCCCTGTCAGAGGGCAATTCCCTGAAACAATCACAGCTGTGAGCCTCCAGCTGCCAACTCTCCTGGCAGCTGAGAGAATGAGTGCCTCAGTCTAAAATGGGATCTGAGCAGGTACATCACATTCGGGTTCTTTCATCTCTTTATAATCTGCGTGCACATTTCCAAAGAGGAAATCACTGGACATCCCTTTATTCAATATTACACTGGTTTTTCACTCTCAGTCCTCAAAGTTGGATGTGTGAGAAATATATTAGCTAGGATGTTACCTAATTTCAATTCTCAGTCTCCATCCTGCCAAGAGATATTGGAAATGGAGCATCAGTTATTCTTGGGGCCTCCTTCCCAAATCAGAGCTATTTCTAGGTTCTATTGTCATAAGCAGGGCCACGGTATGGAGGCAGAGGGGAAGGGAGGGGAGGGTTATTTGTAACAAGGCCATTCTGACTGTCCCTAAGAAGACCCCTGGCTCCTTTCACTTGGTCCCTTCAGAGCCATACTTATGAGATACCTAGAACCTATGATCCTGTTACCCAAGCCATTCCTTCCAGACTCACCACTTCCCCCAGAACACTGCCAGAAAGAAGGGCCCTCTTCCTCACTGCACCAGACCTACTGACATCTTTCTTTCTGTGGCCCTAGGAAATATCGCTCTTTTTTTTCTCTTTCCCTTTTTTTTTTTTAAATCTTATTATGTTATGTTAGTCACCATAGAGCACATCATTTTTTTTAACTTTCTTTTTTTAAAAATTTATTTCTTTTCAGTATAACAGAATCCATTGTTTATGCACCACACCCAGTGCTCCATGCAATACGTGCCCTCCAAAATACCCACCACCTGGCTCCCCCGACCTCCCACCCCCTGCTCCTTCAAAACCCTCAGACTGTTTTTCATAGTCCATAGTCTCTCATGATTCACCTCCCCTTCCAATTTCCCTCAACTCCCTTCTCCTCCCCATCTCCTCATGCCCTCCATGTTATTTGTTATGCTCCACAAATAAGTGAAACCATATGATAATTGACTCTTTCTGCTTGACTTCTTTCACTCAGCATAATCTCTTCCAGTTCCATCCATGTTGATACAAAAGTTGGGTATTCATCCTTTCTGATGGAAGCATAATACTCCATAGTGTATATGGACCACATCTTTCTTATCCATTCATCCGTTGAAGGGCATCTTGATTCCTTCCACAGTTTGGCAACCATGGCCATTGATGCTATAAACATTGGGGTACAGATGGCCCTTCTTTTCACTACATCTTCACTGTATCTTTGGGGTAAATACCCAGGAGTGCAATTGCAGGGTCATAGGGAAGCTCTATTTTTAATTTCTTGAGGAATTTCCAAAGATTTTCAAAAGTGTTTTCCAAAGTGGCTACACCAACTTGCATTCTGCCCAACAGTGTAAGAGGGTTCCCCTTTTTCCACATCCTCTCCAGCACCCATTGTTTCCTATCTTGCTAATTTTGGCCATTCTAACTGGTGTAAGGTGGTGTCTCAATGTGGTTTTAATTTGAATGTCCCTGATGGCTAGTGATGATGAACATTTTTTCATGTGTCTGATAGCCATTTGTATGTCTTCATTGGAGAAGTGTCTGTTCATGGCCTCTGCCCATTTTTTTGGATATGATTATCTGTTTTGTGTGTGTTGAGTTTAAGAAGTTCTTTATAGATCCTGGATATCAACCTTTTGTCTGTACTGTCATTTGTGAATGTCTTCCCCCATTCTGTGGGTTGCCTCTTTGTTTTGTTGACTGTTTCCTTTGCTGTGTAGAAGCTTTTGATCTTGATGAAGTCCCAAAAGTTCATCACTTTTGTTTCCTTTGCCTTTGGAGACATATCTTGAAAGAAGTTGTTATGGTTGATATCGAAGAGGTTACTACCTATGTTCTCCTCTAGGATTCTGATGGATTCCTGTCTCACGTTGAGGTTTTTTATCCATTTCGAGTTTATCTTTGTGTATGGTGTAAGAGAATGGTTGAGTTTCGTTCTTCTACATATAGCTGTCCATTAGTTTTTGATGTAGTGTTCCATGACTCATTGTTTGCATATAACACCCAGTGTTCCATGCAGTCCAGCCCTCCTTAATACCCATCACTGGGCTCACCCATCCCCCCATTCCCCACCCCTCTGAAAAACCCTGTTTGTTTCTCATAGTCCGTAGTCTCATGGTTCTTCTCCCCCTCTCGTTTCCCCAACTTCACTTTTCCCTTCCTTCTCCTAATGTCCTCCATGTTATTCCTTATGTTCCAGATGTAAGTGAAACCATATGATAATTGTCTTCTCTGCTTATTTCACTCAGCATAATCTCCTCCAGTTCCATCCATGTAGATGAAAATGGTGGATATTCATCCTTTCTGATGGTTGAGTAATATTCCATTGTGTATATGGACCACATCTTTTTATCCATTCATCTGTTGAAGGGCATCTCAGCTCCTTCTGAAGTTTGGCTACTGTGGACATTGCTGCTATGAATATTGAGGTTCATGTCGCCCTTCTTTTCACAACATCTGTGTCTTTAGGGTAAGTACCCAGCAACGCAATTGTTGGGTCATAGGGTAGCTCTATTTTCAATTTTTTGAGGAACTTCCATACTGTTTTCCAAAGTGGCTGCACCAACTTGGATTCCCACCAACAGTGTAAGAGGAACACTCTTACACTTTCTCCACAACCTCTCCAAAATTTGTTGTTGCTTGCCTTGTTAATTTTTGCCATTCTAACTGGTATAAGGTGGTACCTCATACAAATGGCTAATAGACACATAAAAAAATAACACATAAAAATGTTCAACATCATTAGCCAAATTCAGATAAGAACTACATTAAGGGAATATCTTTCTGACTCAGGAGAAGCCCCTATCTACATGCTATATTTACAAGGCATTCCACTTGTTCCTACAAACCCCAATTCCCTTGACCCTTCAGCAAACAAACACCAAAAGCTTCTATTCTAGAAGCAGGGAAGGCTTCATCTCCAAACCCTCTTCGAAGGAAATACTTGTAGTCTACCTTTCTCAGGAATCAAAGAAAGGAAGAAAAGCCAAACAATTCAGTTCCTGTATTAAAACTGTCTGAAGATGAATTTTTTGCCAAATCACTTAGAGAGCTCTCATTTGCTGTATATTCTGGCTACAAGAAAAAAGTAATGTATTTTTCAATAGTCATGACCAATTGGGTTTTATATACAAGACAATTTCAAGAACAGTTGTCCAAAATGACTCTGAAGTTGAAAGGTTACCTCTTTGAGGCTGAGTTTGAATATAAACACATTGAAACGTTTTCTTTTAAATGTATCCAAATTTTAGGCTGGTATTTCCCTCCAACTTAGCCTGTATATTGTAATGATTTCTGTTAGCAAGCATTTTGAACTTAAAACCCTCGTTCTGACACACTGGCAATGTAATCAGCTACAGGCAGTCCCCAATCTTTGAATCTGTTGCTTGCCAAAAGATCGTTTGCACATCTGTTTTTATTAGAGTATATGTTTCAAGTGTCACAAAACAATAGCATAAATTGTGTGTGGTGGGGGAGATTTTGAGTTCTTTATGGCAGAGGTAGTTTCTTTCCCACTGTTCATAGAATTTATTATTTAATGTTTATACTATAAAACTAATACATGCTCAATGCAGAAAAACTCAGGAAACGAAGAGAAACAAAATTATAATCTAAAATTTCACCACTACTAAAATGAGGTGTATGCCCTACTATGTTTTCCATGATTCGAAATATGTATTCTTTTTATCAAAATACTTGACATACTGTCCATTGATTTATAGAAATCTGCATCTTATTTGATAATATCCTGGAAACATAAAAGACTGATATTTCAGGAAGATGGCATACTCCCACTTCCCTTTCTTTCTTCCCTTTATTCTTGGCCTTGCTCTTTTCTCCCCAGTTTCCCACTTCCAAGCACCCCCACCTCTGGACACACACACACACACACACACACACACACACACACACCTCTGTTTCCTGTCCAACTACCTTGCTCCTTTCTCAGCCTCCTGGCTAAAATGACTTCCATACTGCTGATCTTTTTTTTTTTTTTTTAAAGATTTTATTTATTTATTTGACAGAGAGATCACAAGTAGGCAGAGAGGCAGGCAGAGAGAGAGGAAGGGAAGCAGGCTCCCTGCTGAGCAGAGAGCCTGATGCGGGACTTGATCCCAGGACCCTGAGATCATGACCTGAGCCAAAGGCAGCAGCTTAACCCACTGAGCCACCCAGGCGCCCCATACTGCTGATCTTATTTGGGCTTGGAAAGAAACCTGAGTGACAATACTCGCATCAGAAGTAAATGACAGGCAGCTTCTTAACACCCGCCTTCAAGTTGCTTGTTAAGGGATGTTTCTTAGCCCCAAAGAATTCTTCATTGATCTACTTTCAAGTAATGTAATATTGCAAACAAGGCTCCCATCTTTAACCCCTACCTGTCTACAGATTAACTCTTCATTCAGCAAGACTGGAAATTTCAGCCCTATTTTCATCCCCTCCCTCACTCTGGCTCATCTGTCCAGTCCCAACCCAGTCAGGTCGCAGGCCTGCTGGCCTCATTTCCAGCTCCCTCATGCAGCAGCCCTTCCTCTCCATGCTTTCTGTCGCTGCCCTAGGGTAGCTGTCTCTCAACACCACCAAGATTTCTAGCATTCTTCCTCCAGACCTTCTGGGCTCCTATCTTCGCTATTCCCACCTGTTTTACACACTGACAATAGTGATCTTCCTGAAACATAGCCCAAACCATGTCCCTACTGCCAGCAGAATGAAGTCCATATGCTCAGGCACCCATGCACCCCATCAGTCTCGTCTTCTACCTCCCCTGTCTTCATACACCCTGTGCCACACCCAAACGTATCTAGACCACTCCCCTAGAGCTCCGCAAGCCTTCCCTGGTCCTGGCTTTTTGTCTTGTCAGTCTGAACACACTCTCTCTCAGCCCCTTTACATGTGTATTTGTATCTAACAAATATTTAACATAATGTGTGCAATATACAGCCACGTGTTGTTTATGTCAGTAACACATTTAACCCTCATACTAACCATAAGAGGTAATCACTACTATTATCCCCATTTTGAAGATGGGAATCCCTGAGTTGTAAAATAAATTTCTCTGCTGCCTGTTCAAATACTATCCACATTCTGAGTCTCAGATTAAATGCCATTATCCACAAAGCATCCCCTATATTTCTGAAATGGAGTAACAAGAATAAGGAGGTGAAAGAAGAGGGTAGGAAGGAGTAGAAGAAGGAAACAGGTTCAGTGATAACTATGGCCAAGCTTTCTGCTTAGTGTCTCACTTGAAAAGAATATTTTAATCCATGAGTAAAGTACTTTTGTCCTAATTCTCAGGTGACAAAACCAAGGCTCAGAGAGGTTAATCACCTTCTCCAAAGTCAAACAGCTAGTTTTTAAGTGGCAGAGCAGGTAAATGTCCCCGCAGTTGAAATTCCTATCACTCCCTATCATATGATGTTTTGTCTCCCATCCAAGTACTAACCAGGCCCGACCTTTCTTAGCTTCCGAGATCAGACGAGATCGGGCGCGTTCAGGGTGGTATGGCCGTAGACTCATATGATGTTTTGTATATAGTGTATGTACCCTATATACCCATTGCATTTGAGCGTGTGTGTGCATGTGTGTGCGTGTGTGTGTGTGTGTGTATCTCCCCATGGTAGATGGCATTATTGTTCCCAATTATTTGTTGCCCTCCCTGCTGGAGGAGCAGACATCCCAGCCTGTGGCCCTATGGCTTGCTGTGAGTGCTTCTCTGTGGGAGAACATTCACATCTGCCAATGAGATGGAAAAAAAAGCGTTGAATGGCTGCCGTGTGCCTTTTTCCTTCCCTGGTCTCTTTCTCCTTTTCCAGCTGATGTGTAAATGCCATCATACTCTAGATAGAGACTGCTCCTTCAGCCGGAGTCCTAGCATGAAGCAAACACACCAGCTGATCTCCAGGTGATGTGAGCCTGAATAATAAGCCTGCTTTGTAAACCATTGGCTGGGGGATTGTTTGTTACGATAGCATAACATATCAAAAACTGACTGATAAACTCCTCTTTTAGATAATAAACATTTTGAAGGCAAGATATTTGATTTATCTTTGTACCCTCCTGTTCCGCTCTCCATTTATCCATCTATGCTCCATGCAAACCTTCATTTGGAAGACACTCAATAAATATTGGCTGACTAAATGGATACACATGAATAAATAAGTGAAATAAAACAATATCGGGACAAGAATATAAAATCAAATGCCTTCCTTCCCTCCTTTCTTCCTCTCCTTCTTTCCTCTCTCCCATTTTCTTCTCTCTACTCTCTCTTTCTCTCTCTCTCTTTCCCAATAGTTGCAAGTAAATACATTTGGTATTTAACAGGTGGAGCTGGCCTCCAATATGAGGTTGTATATCCAGGCAGGAAGTATTTCAATTTTGACTCTAGAGTTACATAACTAACTATACATTGCTCAATGAGAGAATATTCTTGCCCAGAGCCAAGAGAGACCAAATGGTACCCAGACATGAACCGTGTGATCAAATGTTTGGTGGTAGTACGGGGACTTGTAGATTGATATCTGGAATTCCAAGGATGTTGTTTCTTTTTGTGTGTGAGAATTTCTACCTTCATCAGTAGTCCTTGAAACTTTGCCACTTTCAGTTATTCCACAATTCAGGCAAATATGAGGCGGTTCTCAGGAGGAGATGTAGAAATTTAAATCCAATCCCAAAGCCACATAAATCTGTGAATCACCTCTGAAATTGTGACTTATTTAACAGAAGCAAATAAACAGCAACAACCAAATAGCTCTCTAGGTATTTGACATGCTTAGCTGAAGATGCAGGGAAATGAATTCAGCTTTCAGTTGTTAACTGTTCTGTCCACATACTCCCTTGCCTTGGCTGATAGACGAAAGGAAGGAGAGGTATTCAGCACTTTTTAAATTTTCCTTCACTTCGGATCATAGCACTGGAAGCTGTGACGCATCAGCAAGAAAAATTATGAACTCCCATGATCTGAAGTATGAGATAAATTAAACTTTTCAACAAATTTCTACCACTTCACTATATGGAGTTAAAAATATTTTTTGGGTGGTACTCTCTTGGCTTCCCCTTCTGACAAATACCCCATAAATCAGCCACGATGAAGAGCCAAATGGAAAAAGGTTAGTAATCTGGATCACATTCCCTACCTTAACATAGAATTACCCTGGCTAGAAAAGTTCACAGGCAGAGATTATGCTAATGAATGAAGACGTGGAGGATGGTACACAACTTTTCTTTCGACATCACTAATCATATCGAAGCCTTTTTTCCCCCTCTGTACTAGAAAATACCCAATCTGTTGCAAGTGAATTTATTTTTTATTTGGACCCAACTTCTCAGATGTTTTACAGGCCTTGAAAGTACATGGAAGACTTTTGCTAAAATTCTCTGGCAGTTGAGCCACGTGTGACCCACAGGTCACAGAATGATGTCTCCATTCATTCAGTAAATATTGTCCTCTCCTTTTTGTTCTGACAAGTATTGTAGCAGCTACTATTGCTGGTAATTTACCATTATTGTTATTATTATTATTAGTCACCAAATAAGGAGCCCTTGATTATGAAGTGCCTATATTAACACCTAAGTTTCTTTTTAATGCTGCTTAATTTGCCTTTCCCATTTTTCACGATACCTCTCTCTATTCAAGCTGAACCCCGTTTGGGTTTACAGTCAGCAAGTGGTAGTATCTTGTGTCACGGCCCTAGCTGATCCTCTCTGCCAACACTCAGCCAACGTCCCTGGAATGAATGTTATCAAGCACAGTATTATTCATTCCAAAGTGTTTAGTGAAAATCTCTACTACATATCTGCTCTGGGAATTTCTCCTCATGTATTTTGAGCCAGAATTAAGCTGACAGGAATACTAAAAGAAGACTTCTTTCCACTGTCACTCCACTAAGAAACGCCAGGCCCCACAAGTTTGGGATGCCTTCAACCTTGCTACAAAGGCATATGGAGGCACAGCTACACCACCAAGCTGGCATCACATCTGTCCACCAAGACTCTGATGATAGAAAAAAGGCCTGGCTCGATTAAGATATTAACTTAGCACTTTTCGTCTTCATTCCAATGCCTTTGGGGTTTGGGGTGGGGGGATGCTGAGCCAACCCCGAACAATAACATGGTAATAAAAGTGAGAATCATTATCATTGAGTCTCTGGATTTGATTCTCAGCAAAGAGAATGCATAGGAAATGCCTTTGAGGAAGAGCCAACATTCCGAGTTCTACCTTTGTCCTCCTCCTACCATCTCCTTTGTTGATTTCTTTGATGTTCATGGGGGAAATCCTTCATTGGGGCCAGATCCTCTCCCACTGCATTTCCCCAAGCCTTTGTGAGCCCTTGCATTTCTGTGGTGCCCTTGGCTTACAAACTGCTTCCACATCCTTGGCCCCACTTCTACAGCATGCTCCAGAGAAAGAAGACTCTGTGTTCTCAGGATGCATAGTCAGCTTGAGTCCCTGCCCCAGCCATCTTGCCTAAGGTTACGCAAGTCCACATTCCCAACAAACCTTGCATAACTTGGAATTTCCTTAGCAGCCAGTGGGGCGGTAACATATCTTTCATCCAGGTTTCTCTGACCAGACAGATTGACTGGCAAATCGTAGGAGCAGGGAGAATCCTAAAGGCTAAAGGAACAAGCCCAATGTGCTAGGGCAGGGGCCTCTCCACCATGGCTTCTGTGTTTTACACACCTGCTGGCTCATGACCCAGAGGCTACCTGAGTCTGGAAATAAGAGGAGGGGGGTGCTGAAGTCTCTCTGTTTCTAGGCATAGGTTTCAACATCTGTAATCCACAAGCAACAAGGAGTAGCAGGATTTGGGCCTTCCTGCTTTCCAGTGATCTGGTCTCTCATGCATTTCTTTCTGTAAATTCTCTTTTATTGGAAACCTGAATCTCATGTGTAGAAAAAGATGAAGAGTACGAAGTTGTATACAAAGAAAAACATACACCTCCCGTCTGCCCCAAGCTCTCCACGTCTCTTGCCAGAAGTTACAACTGTTAATGGTTTCTTGTGTATCATTACAGGACTATTCTATACATATACAGGAAAAACAACCAGAACAAAATTTAATAGTTAATACAGCATAAGTAACAAAATTTAATAATCAAGCTGCATCAATGGAAAACTAGAAAAAGAGACAGCGTGAGATAACTCAGCATCATTCAGAAGCCACCTGTGAGCCAAATTCTTCATTAGCTATTAAGACACTCATATATTAAAGCTTTTCAAATGATAATTCAATATATGTTATGCTTTTTTTTTTTTTTTTTTTTTTTGCGCTAGGCCTACAACCAAAGTGAATAATCTTGCCTTGTCAGTGTAATTCCCTCCCTCCATGAAAGCTCTAATATGGAACTAACCAACTTTTAAAACTTTACAAGTAATTTAATTTCTGAGAGCCTAGAGGCTCCTTATAACTTTGTTGTTGAACCCTAGCTTAGAAACTGACTCTCTCTGCACATTGAGTAGGACTGTTATCGTGAAGCACCCCCCCTCCCTTTAGACCCACACAATATTCTAATTTCCTTCCCACTAGCTGGGTCCTCCAGGAACTCCTAAAGTCACAGGCTTTGTGGGTTGGCTTCTGTCCACTGGAAAACACCCTCAGGCCAGATAAACACTGGAAAATACTAAGTCCTGATAGTAACAGCTAACACTCACTGAGAACTTCCCTGTGCCAGGCATTATCCGAAAATTTCACATTCATACGAATGTGCTCTCTGACCCCATGAGGTAGTAATCCTGCCTCGCAGCCATATTTTACAGTTGAAGAAAATAGATCTTGGAGAAGTTAAGTAACTGGCCCAAGATCAAAGTCCAGCTCTAAGAAGTGGCATGCAGAACATGTTTTGATTCCACAGCCTGTGCTCTTAACCCCTTGGATCACAAGATCATACTAACTTTCAAAATGAATCTGGATTCCCATTCACAGCATTTCCCAACCTCGCCAGCAATCTTGCGTAGTAACAGAAACTGTTCACCCAGGAAGTAAGGCCTTCCTTTCTCCTCCAGTGAGGTTGATCCGACCTAGCTCAGGGCCCCAAGTTCCTCATGCAATCCCCTGACACCTGTTCTCAGACCCTGACGGATGTCTTGGAACAGGAATTTGCTCATGTGGCATCGTTGTGCTGTTTTCGTGATTTATTCCTGTAACTTGTTATTTGTCTGAGGCTGAAGGATCTTTCGCCCTTGTGGACTGACTGGCTTGAATGCCGAACCATGTTGGTGAATTGGGGACCAACAGGGAGAGGCTTAGCCCAGTGACGGGGTGGGAGGAGAAATTCACCCCAGACCTCTCTTGCTGCTATGGTTTGGATGTGCACTTTGGAAATCAAGATAAGATACTTCACCTTGGCTTAGTAAGTGACACATACAGAGAGAAATGCAAATGTCTTAATTCTGGAATGTGAACGGAGCATGGGCAGTGGATTGTGGACAGATGCTGTCTGTCTCATTAGTATTCCCAGCATGGGCCATGCTACCATCAATCCTGACATTGCATTCCTATCTGGGGACACCTGCTCCTGCATTCCAGAGGATCTTTACCTTTTGAGGAACTATAGCTTGCATGGTCTCCAGGCATGTTCCAGAATTGCTTTGGTTGCTGAGATGTGAGATGAGGATGCCTATTTCCATGGAAACTTGCCATCTCTGAAGGCCATTTGGCAATCACTTTTCCCTTCTCATTACTCTCCCTGTTTAACATTCGCCGGGCTCTCTCTCCCCAGAATGAAAGCACAATGGACATTCCTCTTCAAAGACCAGGTGAGCCCAGCAAGAACTGCTACATCCTAAAGCCTTCTAAGGATCACACAAACTCATCGACAAAACGAGATCACACATAGCGGTGTGGGTGGAAACTCACTCCTGGGTGAATGACTTTATCAAATCAAAGGTTTCAATCAAAGGAAAATCAGGTTTCAGTGATTGTACATGGCACAGGAAAGCAGGCGGAGAACCCAGAGGACCAGGCCAGCCAGTTCTCCTGTTCCCTCCGCACAGGCATCACCAGTCCTTTCCTTCCGGCTTTCCCTTGGTGGCCCAGGAGGGTAAGCATTCCCTCCTGAGCCTGAGATACAAATGAGTTAGAATCTCTGCGGAGGTGGCATGGTGAATTTGCCTCCAGTTTAGAGAAACATCCCCATCAAGAGGACCAAGGGCCTTTAATACAGAGAAAGAGGAGCGATAATAAATGGGAGAGGGGGGGTGTTCCTAGGCTGTCTATTTCCCCTAGCCAGTTTCTTGCTCTCCATCTCAGACTGTGCTCCGAAGCTAAATTTGTTTCTGACATGCTTCTAAGTTTAGTAAAGCCACCATTCTTTTAGTCTGGGGGAGAAGCATGTGAGCGTAGGTGAAGGGGGACGGAAAGGAATCTACATTAGCAAATGTAGGAAAAAGTGGAGGTATGAGCATACAATTTTCTCTGGATGCCATTACAAGGGAAATAGGGACGGCCAGTCCCCATCTGTTTAATGGATAATGGATGAGCATTTGGTGGAGAGTGGGGCTGTCGAACTCAATACCCACCCCCCCCCTTGGAACCAAAAACTCTTTCCCATCCTTGCTTATCCTCCTCCGCTCCTTACTCTGCATAAAACTATTACAACGCTAGGTCTGAGTGTTCTTGTTTTTTCTGGTGACAGATTCCTTACAGCCCTTTCATGTTTGGGAAGCTAATGTTTCCAGAAAAAACCAATTTCATTAATGGAATGCAGCATAAATAAAAACAGTAATAGCCATACAGTGTGTTTTCCTACTTGCCAAGAAACCAAAGTGCCTGTGGTTTTTAAAAACGGGATGCCACATAGTAGATGCAAGGAACAAGTGTCTGGTCTTTCTCCAAAAGAGGCTGCCTTGAAAACTCTTGCCCAGTCATTAAACTAAAGAGGTCTGTTTTCTTACAGTGAGGTCTTTTGCTCCTCCAATTGCATTTTCTGCCACATTCATGATATTTTGTTTATGCACAGGAGTCTTTTGTTAAGAAAAGTAAAGTGGGTTAATAGAAGTTTCTCAGATTCTTGTCTTATGTGTTTAAAGTCCATATGGGATAAATTTCATGGTTTCTACAATAAAAGTAGCACTAACTTTAGGTTTCCTGGTACAGATAGATATCTTTTAATCACTTTCAAGTTGAAATAAAAGGAGCACGACAATGTGAAACTTTGGATTGATTCCTAAAATGAGAATGTGGGGACATGCTGCAGATACATACAGAAATCATCTTGAGAGCATTAGAAAGATTCCTGATTCTTATCTTGCTTTCAGTAATCCCAATCAAAATGGTGCCTACTTATTGCAGTTGATATCCATGGCGCTCATGTACTCTGTGCATATACTGTAAGGCAGCTATCCAACCTAAGCTTTTGCCTCCAGGGCCAAACCTTGTCTTTATGAGACACATTGATACTTAGCAGGTTGAAGGCAGACTCCAAGTAATAAGTGGGCTGGGTTCCCACCAAGAAGTAGACAAGGCCACGAGTTGACAAAGACTTTAAGTCGGTCTGCATCATCCCTTTCATCTTCCCCACTCTGGGAAGAAGGGAGACTAGATGAAGGAATGTGCCCCAGGAGGACTCAACATGGATGGTCAGAAAAATGCACACCCAGTCCAAGCTGCACATGTTTTAGATTATGCCCTTTAAGAGAAAGACAAGGAGCTGATTATGGTGGAAGGGTGAGATGTCTAGCTCCCTCTTAGTCCTTGGGCTCTGCAGTGAAAGAGAATAACATTCCATATCACTCTGAATTCATCTTGCTTTGGGGTCCAGAATGCCTGATGCACTGGAGAGTTTGTCCCCCTCCCCCGGGCAATTTCTTTGCACCCATTTTTCATCTTATGTTTCAACATTCAGCTCTTACTGACTCTTAACAATAGAGAAAAAACTGAGGGTTGATGGAGGGAGGTGGGTGGAGGTGGGATAGATGGGTGATTGGGTATTAAAGAGGGCACTGTTGTGATGAGGAGGATGGTGTGATGTGATGTGACGTGATGGTGGTGTTGTATGTGATGAAGCTCTGAATTCTACTCCCAAAGCCAGGATTGCCCTGTATGTTCACTAACTAGAATCTTTTAAAAGAATTCATCATTTATTAATTGTAGCTGCATCATGAGAAAGTCTAGCTAATCCTCCCCCTTGGCTTTTTCAACTCAACAATGAAGAAAATAAAGAGAAACGTGGAGCATCTAGGGGATGCCTGGGTGGCTCAGTCGTTAAGCACCTGCCTTAGGCTCAGGTCATGACCTCAGGGTCCTGTGATCCAGCCCTGCTCTGCCGGAAGCCTGCTTCTCCCTCTGCCACTCCCCCTGCTCATGCTCCCTCTTGAGCTGTGTCTCTCTCTGTCAAATAAATAAATAAAACCTTTATTTTTAAAAAAGAAAAGAAACCTAGAACATCTAACAAAAACTTCCCCACTCTCTGCTTTCAGAGGCAGAGCGTGGAGAGTTGAAGGTGAGCTATTCTCTCGCTGGATCCTTTTAAAGAAATAGCTATTTTCCAGCACATGATCGAGAGACCAAGTGTCCAAAAATTATCACCACTCATCTGCTTGCTGCTCCTGATTTCTTGCTGAACCCCAAAACCATATCCACACAGAAACCTTCTCCCCAGCAGCTTTCAACCAATATTGGTGTTGGGATTTAGTCCTACTTGTTTTGCTCTCATGAGGAAATGATTGGTTTCAGTTCTGTCTTTATAGGTTTATTTTTACACTTCTCCTCAAAGCAGTACTTACTGTATTAGGTTGATGATGCTACCATCATTCTTTTTTATTTATTTTTTTATTTTTATTTTTCTCCCTAAGCAATAACCTGGCTCTCTCCCTGAGATAAACCTCTCTGTCTTGGACCTCAGATTTTATCCAGTGTCGTCCAAGATGATTTTCTCGTAAGAGCATTAAGCTTTTCTACATGGAGGCAATTAGGGTGCCCTGTCATTTTAGAGGCTTGAGCAATCACCTTTACCAGGAATATTGAATCAATCCTCTTTGAAGATCTCACCTTTTCAAAACATAAGCTCTATCTGACATTGATTTCTAAAATAATTCCCATTGACTCATGAGCCGGACCTAGACATCGATTTCAGAAGATGGACCTACATTTTCTCAGTAACAGGGTTTTGCTTTCTTCTTGTTATGTAATGTGGCCCTCATATTCCTAATACAAAGTTATGAACTTTGCACTGCTGAATGGATGTTATAAAAACAAAATAATTTTCACACCAAAGGCCATGTATGTGTGATTTTGACGGCCCTGTGCATCATATCACAAGCAACAATTTTTCTTAATATCAGCCACTGAAACAAAGTTATGAGTGAGTGATGTTGCTATTATATAGAACCACTGATGGCCAAGCCAAGTGCTATGTGATTTCTCTTCTGGAAATTGTTTGCTCTCTCTGCCTTATATGCATCCAAGCACTAAAAAAAAAAATCATTTTAACTTCAGCCTCACATTGCCCTGCTGCCACTTACGTGTTCCAAAACTTCTGAGGGAAATCAAACCATCCCAAACACAAGTCTTATCTATTTTGAATCACCAGGTCATAGAAATGATCTACCTGTTTATCTGACTCTTTATTTTCCTCCTCTTAATTAAAACTCTCGGAAGTTAATTTATTGGCCTTTTTAACCTATTGCTCTATTTGCCCAAAGATGCAATTTATAAAATTGCTACCTACCAGCAGTGACCACAGCAATAGCCAGGTGGCTTTCAGGAGAGCTTGTTTATTTTAAAAGAGACATCTTGGCCTTTTTATTTTTAACTTCATGGGAGATTTAGCATTTGCACTTTTTGTTTAGGGCTCTAATCACTGGAGCAAACTCGAGAAAAGAAAACAGAGCCCGCAGGAATGAAGGATAATTTACAATGAAACCCATGAAGATGAAAGGGAGAGAGCAAAGGGAATTAATGACTTAACAAGAGTTCAGCCTGACCTGCTCATAGTTTTGTTGACTTCCTGACAAAACTGAATGTCACTTTAACCCACTGTGAGCCGACCCAGAAATGGCACCTGGCCTCAATCTGGCCACTAAGTGTGGGTCTTACCATTTTCTTTTTGTATCTCTGAGAAGCAGAGAAAGAGAAGTTCTGGGAATCCAAACGTATTTTTCTCTATCTGGCTTTTTTCAAAACTGCTCCCTGCGGTTCTATTTGTATGTCATTACTTAATTGTTTCTTTTTTCTTTTTTCTTTCTTTTTTTTTTTTTTTACCAAATCCTTATAGAGGATACTCCAAAGGCATTGGCTCACTTTTTTCTTCATTGATTTTCCCATTCATTTATTTCATTTATTCCTTCAATGGACCACTACGGAGCTCCAAATGAGACACTACATCAGGGTTTGGGGGGAAAAGGAGTTAGCAATATTCTTGCCTTCTAAGACATGAGAATTTAGAAGTGGAGATGAGCTTTGCTCACAATAACCATATTTGAAATGTAAAATATGTTGGGTTCAGTGAAAGTTTATGAACAAAATTCCATGGAAATTCCAAAAAGCTAAAAATCTATCCTTGGTAAGAAGCTTAAAAAAAGACTTTGAGAGGACTTAACCTTGGAATTTGTTTGGCAAGATGGATTCATTTCCAAGAAGCAGAGAGTGCGTGAACAGAAAGCAGTGAGTAGGAATATGGGAAGAAGAGGGCATAGTGGTAGAGGGAGGGGAACTTCTGGTTTCACATAAAGCCTAGGAGGGTGGGCAAAGCAGACTGGTAGATGGTCATGTAAGGAATGACGCTCCGAGTTGTCTGAAGTGGGGACCTGGTCAGGGGGAATCTCTCCTATCTTCTAGAGTTGAAGGGGCTGTTAGAAATCCAGGCCAGTCTCCACCCACTTTACAGATAAGGTACCTGAGGTCCAGACCCGTTAAATTACCGGTCTCAGATCACCCAGCCACTTAGGAGCAGAGCCTGGACCAGAGCTCATTGGAGTCAGCTTTTTTATTGTTTGGAAGTCCTAGAACTCAGTAAGAAAAAGGTAACTAGTCTGAGAAGGCAAGATTAGAAGGCAAATAAAACCACACAGTGTTTTTACTGTAGATTCGAGATTGTTTACTCAGGAGAGTGGAACTACCGCTTGGATATGCGCTTTGGAAGGAGTTAGAGTTAAGGGTGGGCCCCAAGGGGCTCCAGACTGGAAGAGAGAGCTTGCAACACAAGAACCTAACCACCTGACCCTAAAGTGGTTTGTCATCCTACACAGAGAGCTCTTGGCAGCCTTCCTTTTGACTTACTCTTAACTAGGAACGGACAACCAAAGAATACAAGCTTTTGAGGAAAGTCCATAATACATCAGAGAATATATAAGATAAACCAAGTGGGAAGCAGGATTCCTGAGGATTTAGAGAAAAGAGACACCATTACCTCTTGGGACTAGAAGATTTCTAGGCCTGAACAATTCATTTCCAGTAACTTAACACAGAGGTCACCGTGACAGGGGAACACTCATTTATTTATTTATTTATGTATTTATTTATTTATTTATTTAAGATTTTATTTATTTGACACAGAGATAGTGTGCATGAGGGAGCACACACAAGCAGGCAGAGGGAGAGGTAGAAGCAGGTTTTCCCGCTGAATGGGGACCGCAAAGTGGGCTCAATCCCAGGACCTTGGGATCATGACATGAGCTGAAGGCAGATGCTTAACCGACTGAGCCACCCAGGCCCCACAGAGGAACACACATTTAAATACAGTGTCCATTAAAAAAATAATAAATACATAAATAAATAAACGCGGTGTCCATTTTGGCATGGCTGATAGCTTTTTGGTATCCAAAGATTAGATGGTAAAGGAAAAGAATTTCCAGTTAAACTGGATCTAAACTTCAAGGTCAAATGGTGGCCCTATTTTCAAAATAAAATGAAATAATATAAAATATAAGTTTATTGTGTTTATCAAATTTTATCTGACAATTGTAACTATTGAGTTTTGAGGATGGATGAAGAATTGATCAATTGTAACCTTTTTTTTTTTTTTTTGAGGGAGAAGAATAATTTTTCCATGGGGCTCTTTGAGTTCTACCCTCCTTTTTCAGTATGACCTTGCAGAGACATTCAGGAGTGTCTGTTCTCTCAGAGGTCTCTCTTAATCCTTTGATATCAAACCATTCTCCTTTGGACCTACTAACCCATTCTCTTCTACAACTGCTAACTTTAAAGAAAGACTTTACAGATCCTTCTTTGCCAAAGGCTTCGAAAGGTGCAGTTTTTTGTCACCACTTTATAAAATCCTCTGTCTTTGCTTGAGGTACACTTTTGCAATTTATTTGCATTGTAGCTGCATCGTTTGGACTTTGGCAATTCAGGGGGCAGCTGGAGGTCATTAGTAAGTTTATTTCAAGTGCACAGAGATTCCTTCTCCTCATTCTTATCCTTTTGGATTTTATTTTTTAAGATTTTATTTATTAATTTGACAGAGAGAGAGATAGCGAGAGCAGTAACACAAGCATGGGGAGAGGGAGTGGGAGAAACAGGCCTCCCATGGAGCAGGGAGCCTGATGTGTGGGGCTTGATCCCAGGACCCTGGGATCATGACCTGAGTCAAAGGCAGATGCTTAACGACTGAGCCATCCAGGTCCCCCATATCCTTTTGGATTTTACAACAGCATAATCCAGCTCTGAAACTAAAATAGTAGTTGAAAACCTAATCATGCTCACACACACACACACACACACGCACATGTACAACCCAAACACATAATATCCTCCACAGATTAAAACTTTTAACTCTTTCATGTGATTAAATTTACAAGGCAATGTGTTGCTACTACTACCTTACCAATTATGGAATCACAACTCCTGTGATTTCTGAAATCACAATATCGAGGTTAATGATAAAATCTACAGTGTGATGTTGAATTTATCTAGTGATCATGATTATAATCAGCTCACCTGGAGTATGTAGGCCCACTGAGAGCCAAAAAATGGCTGGTGGAGTTCATGCATCCACAAATTATACCCCCTTTGCTGCTACTATGAATCTAGAGTTATAAATGCTGTAGAAGGCATGACTTTAGGTTAATGACTACAGAGGCATGTGGCTGGATATCAGTGATGATGGAAGATTCTGTGTCCAACCGTGATGTGTGTGTCAACTTGATGGCCACATGATGCCCCTATATTTGGTGAAACATCATCCTGGATGTGTTTGTAAGGGTGTTTCTGGATGAGATTTGAATTAGTAGACTGAGGAGAGCATATTGCCTTCCCTAGTGTGGGTGGGCCTTGTCTAATCAGTAGAAGACCTGTATAGGACAAAAAAAGGTCGAATACGAAGGAATTCTCCCTGCCTGACTGCCTACAGCTGGGACATCATATTTTTTTCCTGCCTTCAGACTCAAACTGAAACATTAGTTCTTCCCAGATTTCAAGCCTATCAGCTCTTAGGTAGGGAAATTATATCATCAGCTCTTCTGGTTTCCAGGCCTTCAGACCCAGACTGGGACTACACTAGCAGATCTCCAGGCTGCCAACTGAAGTTCTTGGAACTTGTCATCCTCCATATATACACAAGGGTGTGACACCTATCAGATGTTCCTTGTTCAAATTCTGTATCTGCCAACACTAGCTATGACTCATTTTTATTACCTGCCATGTGCCTAAGTTTCCCTACCTGTAAAATGGGACTAGTAGTAAAAACTACCCCATACTCTCTTTGTAAGGATTCAATAAATAAAAACATTTAAAATAGTGCATACTAAGTGCTCAATAAATGTCATCTATAGCCTTTGATCTCAGGGATACACACAGATGATGAACCTTGTATTTATGTTCTTGGATTTGGTTTCTCCTGGGTTGGGTATTGAGTACAGGCCATGAGGTCTTCACATTTCATCTCTGCCCTTTATGAGCTTTTCCTTGTTTTCACATCTCTTAATTACCCTGAGCCACAATCATTCTTGTAACTATTTATATCTCAGGGCTGACATTGTCATCCTGACCAATAGAATCCATCTCCAAGATCTCAGAACTCAGAATCTTAAAAAATTTTAGAACTAGAAAATAGTTAAAGAGCATCTACTGAAAACAGACTTGAATTTTTTTTCCTTGTATGAGATAATCTAAAGTTATACATGTTCTTGGTAGCTAAATTTGGAAAGCAGAGAAAAAGATAATCTTTCCTCAGTTTGCATGGTAGATAAGTCACTTCATTCTTTGGACTGCCACACCAATTTTTTTATAACCCTCTTTTATAACATTTGATGGTGTGTGTTTTTCACCCATCTTCCCCAAGACAAGAAGAAGGCCCTCCTTCCATGCGTCAGTGGGTGGCCTGGGTCCACACCTTCATTCATGAATGAATATGTGACTAAGTGCTGACTAATTATATGAGGGATGAGTGGGTAAGTGAGTATAGGAAGGAATAAAACAAATCCGTATTTTTCACCACAGTTTTATCCTATGGGTGTCAGATACCCTGAGACTGGAAGGAAAGTCCTAACTCTAACTCAGGCTGTATTAAATATGTACATATTTTTATGACTTACATTGAAAATTAAGTACTCGGTAATGACCTATTTCATTTTTATGAATGTGTAAATTAGGACAATAAAATCTGAAATTAAATTCACAGACCAGCTTCGACTCAGCCGTCTCCAGTTTTCCTTGCTGTGTCCTTTCTAGGGCACTTAGCTCAGAATTTTATTTCAGTATATTTTAAAATTTCCTGGGTTATCTTTTCCCTGCATTAACCTTTTTGGTAAATTCAATTGTTCTTTTTAAATGTGACTGAATGATCTAAGGTTAGATGTAATGAGTAAAAAAGTAGATCCACAAAGGTAGGCACTGAGGAGGCTCAGGTAGTAGAACTTACAATAGTCCTTATCTGGGGCTTTCTTGGGAATATAACCATAGATATTTCAAACATAAAGAGCTAAGAAAGCACATTAAAAAGTGACATGAATCCTGGACTGATCAAGCTTCTAGATCCATTATAATATATAGGAAATACAGAGGACAGAGAAATGTCAGGGATGTAGTCAACAAAATCACAACTGTTGGAAATTCTTCAAGGTAAAGACTGGTTCCTTCAAAAACTAAACAGAGAGTGTGAGGTCTGGGCAGGAGATGTAAGGGTAACCTGTTGGTAAGAGGCACATCAAGTAAACCCAAGATGTGGGCAAAGTTTGTTTGATTCAAGCAAAAAAAGGGTTAAAATAAAGTGACATTTGTGAGAACAACATATATTAACAAATTATTATCAATTTTTTAAAGGAGAGATAATGATATTGTGGTTGTATATTTTTAAAAGTATTCTTAACTGGGGCACCTGGGTGGCTTATTTGGTTAAGCCTCTGCCTTCGGCTCAGGTCATGATCCCAGGATCCTCAGATTAAGCCCTGCATCAGGCTCCCTGCTCAGCGGGGAGCCTGCTTCTCTCTGTCCTGCACTACCTGCTGGTGTGCTCTCTCTCTCTCTCTCTGTGTCAAATAAGTAAATAAAATCCTTAAAAAAATTAAAAGTATTCTTCTTTTTTACAGGTATGTATGAACGCATTTATGAGTAAAATAATTGTAATTTTTCAGATCCAAAATAATATAGAAGGGAGTGCTACTTCTAGTCAAGATATAGTAACATGGGCCAGATTTATCCCCTTCCTGAAACACCCTCTCCACCAAAAAAGGACAAAATATATGAAATAGTGGTTTTTACGGCAGTGGACATCAGGCAACAAAGGATAGTTTTCTCTGAGAGTTGGGGAACAAATAGGCAAGGCCTATCATTGCCACTGCTTCCTGCACTGAAAAAGCCTCCAGATATCAGTACATGAAAGATGTGACCCACGAAGAATCCAAGGGACTCCCTGAGTTGAAGAGACAGAGCTGAGACTCTAAGCTGTTGGCAGGACAGAATATTGGAAATGAGACAGCTGCACAGAAAACAAAATCCTAGAGATATACAGAATCACCCTTGAGCATTCAACACAGTGTAGGTCAATGCATGCATGTGGGGAAAGTATCTAAGTGTTGGGGAAGATCTATCCAAAATGGTAAAAGGGCATAGTGGCCATGTCTCACACAAAGTTGGGAATAGTGTGTGCTCCCACCAACCAGACTAAAGAATCTACAATTTAAGGGACATGTGGCTGAACTTTCACAGTGGTCTTGTCTCAGTAATTGGAGATAATTAGACTTAGACTGAGCATTGCTCTGGATTTGCTCAGTAAATCATAAAAGCACGATCCAAACAATCCAAACGATCCAAACGATCAAGTTGTTTCCAGGTAACTTGATCCAAAACGATCAAGTTGTTTCCAGGTAACTTAACTGCATCCCAGAACTGC
Source organism: Mustela nivalis (assembly GCF_964662115.1). NCBI lineage: Eukaryota > Metazoa > Chordata > Mammalia > Carnivora > Mustelidae > Mustela > Mustela nivalis. The sequence goes on from NC_139031.1 coordinate 48,062,690, forward strand.
TCAAGAACTTGTAAGAATACAAAAATATCCTCTACCTAAAAAGGTAAAGCTTATAATATCTGGCATCCAGTAAAAAATTTCAGGTATGCAAAAAGCAGAAAAACTCTATCTATAATGAAGAGGATAATCAATCAATAGAAACTGACAGAGAACTAGCAAAGATTTTAGAAATAGCAGATAAGGACATTAAAAGTCATAATAACTGTATTTCAGATGTCCCAATGCAGTAGCCAGAATGGCTATACTTGAGAAAAAACAGAATATAAGACAAAAATTGCTAGAAACAAAGAGAGACATTTTATAATGATAAAAGGGTCAATTTATGTAGAATATAAAACAATTTATACATTATACATATATTCACCTAATACTAAAGCCTGAAAATGAAGGAAGCAAAAACTGACAGAATTGAAGGTAGAAATAAACAATTCAACAATAATAGTAGGAGATGTCTCAGTAATGGATAAAACAACTAGACAAAATTAGCAGGTAGGGGAACCTGGGTGGCTCACTGGATTAAAGTCTCTGCCTTTGGCTCACCTCATGATCCCAGAGTCCTGGGATCAAGCCCCGCATCAGGCTCTCTGCTCAGCAGGGAGCCTGCTTCCTCTTCTCTCTCCACCTGCCTCTCTGCCTACTTGTGATCTCTGTCTGTCAAATAAATAAATAAAATCTTTTATAAAAAAAATTAGCAGGTAAATAAAAGATTAGAACAGCACTGTCAACCAACATGAACTAACATATGTAGAATACTCCCCCCAACAATAGCAGAAATGCATTCATTTCAAGTGTACCCATAGCATTTACCAAGATAGACTGTAATGTGAGCCAAAAATTTTAATAAATTTTAAGACATTCTAGTTATACAAAGTTTTTTCTCTGACCACAATAAAATTACATTAAAATTGTAACAGAAAGGGGCACCTGGGTGGCTCAGTTGATTAAAGCAGCCAATTTTTGGTTTCAGCTCAGGTCATGATCTCAGGATGCCGGAATTGAGCCCTGCATTGGACTCTGTGCTCAGTGAGGAGTTTGCTTGAGATTCTCTCTCTCCCTTTCCCTTTGCCCCTCCTCACACTTGTGCACACAAGCAGACTCTCTCTCTCCCTAAAATAAATAAATTTTTAAAAAGAAATTGCAATAGAAAGATATTAGGGAAATCCCCAAATACTTGTAAATCAAACAACAACTCGTAAGCAAGCCCTGAATCATAAAATCAATCAAAACAGACTTTACAAAGTTTTTTTTAATTGAATGAAAATAAAAACACAACATATCAGAATGTGGGAATTAGCTAAAACAGCACTTATAGGAAATGTGTAATACATGAAAAGTAGCAAAGAATCAAATACCTGAGCTTCTACTTTAAGAAGCTAAACAAAGAAGAGCAAATTAAGTCAAAGTAGTTAGAACAAAGGAAAAAATTAAGGCCAAAGTCAGTTAAGACTAATACAGAAAATCAATGGGGAAAAAAAAAAATGTGGTTCTTTGAAAAGATCAATAAAACTGTTAAAATTCTAGCTACACTGATAAATTACCAATATCAGGAATGAGAACGGTGACAATATTACAGGCTCTGCAAGATACTAAAATGATAACAAGGGAATATAACTAACATTATATATATAAACTTGACAACTTAGCTAAAATGGACAAATTCTTTGAGATACAAAATATCACGGCTCACTCAAGGAAAAAAATATATAAATTGAATGATCCATATCTATTAAAGAAATTAAGTTTGTAGTTAAAATATTTTCACAAAGAGAACTCGAGGTCCAGCTGACTTCATTGGTAAATTCCAGAAAACATTTAAGAGAGAATAAATACCAGTTCTATATAAACTCCTCTAAGAATTCAAGATGATGGAATATTTCTCAGATTATTCTCTGAGGTTGGCATTACACTGATACAAAAATAAGGCAGTGACATTATAAGAAAAAATATCCACAGAAAACACAGGTCCTTACAAAGTTACTGTGAGAACCAGTGAGATCATTAGTCCTCCAATTCTCTCTACTTTACCCTCTAATTATCATGTAAGTCACTTCTTCCCACCCTTATGAACTTTCAGGCCCCCAATCTGTTGTGGATGACTATCCAAATCCCCTTATTGTCTTCTCTTTTACCTTGAATCCCCAGAATTTCCAGACTATAGATGGACGGATTCTTTTGAAATTGTAAAACTTGGTCTCAAAGGTGCTCCTTTCCCTAGGTTAGAGCCTAACTCCTAGACAAATTTGGCAAGATTCCTTCGTGATCTGGTCTGTTGGTCCCCAGGCTCATTTTCCTGTCTGTCCCCTTCTTTATGCTTCTCTCCATGACCCAGCCACATTGATCTGCTTGTTCTTCCCCAACACAAGTCATAAGCTCGTTCTTGCTTCTGGACTCGGATATCTACTACTCCCTCTTCTTGGAATATTTTCTCTTTTCTCTCTTCTACCCATCCCTGTCTCATCTTCTGGTTAACTACAAATATTATTTTAAGAGAGATATCAATTCTTCCATGAAAACTTGCCTGACTCTTCCATCCACTCAATTCTGGGTTAGCTGCCCTCCTAGTGCTCTCATAGATCACTTTGTTGCTACCGCTGCAGCATGTATTATCATCTATCACAACTGCCTGTCTGTTTATTTTCTCACTAGATTCTCATCTCTTCGAGCACAAAGACCATGAATTGCTACTGTAGTCCTTCCAACACAGAGACAACTCTGATAGGTAAAAAGGATGGTCAACAAATATTTGTTAAATGGCTACTAAATTCCATTTATTAAGTGCTTAAAATGTTCCAGGCACTGTGCAAAGGACTTTACAGATGACATCTTTTTTTAAGCAAATCCATCCGAGGGATACTATTCTAATATCTACTTTACAGAGGAGGAAATTGAGGTACAGAAAATGATATAACCCATCTGACATTACAACAGATAGAGTTTAGAGACAAAATTCAAGTTCAAGTCAATGGGTTTCTAGAATCTATGCTACTACATAGATACTACCCAATAGTTTACAAATGAATGAATGAATAAATGAAGATTTCGACTTCTACTTACTGAGTACCCACCATATGTCAGGGCCTGTTCTAGGTGCTGAAGATATTGCAGTAAATAAAATAAAACAAAATCCATGCCTTCAAGGAGCTTACATTCTAGAGGGGAAGACAGTCGATAAACAAAATGCATAAATAATCTGATGTATTATAGAGGGAAAAAGGCAAGAAAGAGAGATTAGGAGTCACTCAGTTTTAAATAGGGTGGTCAGGGGAGGCATCACCAAGAAAATGACATTTGAGCAATGATCCAAAGGTGAATATGAATGAATAATTTTCTAACACTTCAGAATGGTTTGTAGATAAAAGTTTTTAAATTTATGTATGTCCCATGTATAGACCATATTTATACTAAAACTACATTTTTGTTATATTTGACAACCCTGCACTCATGGCATTACTCATTTTCATTACTAATTGTGGGTCTAAAGGACCTGTGTTTTTCCAAAAATTCTGAAGTATGAGATCGCAGAGCATTGGCTTATTAGCATGCAGGTTTAGCAGAGTTCTCCTTGGCAGCTCCACATAGATGTCTCCCAGAAGCAAGAAATATCATTTTGTAGATCCTGACAGATGTGTTTTGCCCATGAGGGAGGACATTTAAGACAATTCATACCAACTGGCATATCAACAGACTTTGAAAGAGAGCTATTAAAAATGGGATTGTGTTAGCTCTGATTTATGCTGAACAAAATAAGCAAAACAATAAACCCATTAGAAGGAAGATATAAGACATTTAACATTTGAGGACTTTGAAAGGCAGGAGAAGGGTGCGTAATTAGTTCTTATTTTGCTAGACTGTAAAATTCTGCTTTTCAAGGAAGAGCTAATCATATAATGATTTCTCATTGAACCTAAAATGTTATCTCAACTTAGGCAGAGCTGGACATGCATACGAGTAGTTTTCCTCTTCCGTGTTGTAAACTACATACCATGGAGCGAACTCCAAACTGAGAGCACTTAGAACAAGTACAACCCCTAATAATGTGTCTTTCACATTGCCTTCCCTCAAGGCCAGTCTCCATAGGCTCTTACCAGACACGTCCTTTATGCGACAAGCTTAATGCCATTTCCTCAGCTAGTAGTCCTGTTCCTTTAGGAATCCATTAAATCTCCACATTATCTGTCCCTTCCCATAACACTGATTACACTGATAATTAGTTGTACAGTCCGTCTTCCCCACTAGCCTGGGGCCATGTAGTCACTACATTCATTACTATCTCTCCAACACCCAGAAGGGTTTGGGTAAATATAGATGGTGCTCAATAACTATCAACTCACTTGACTAAAAGCTTTCAAGGGGTTGGCGGCCTCACCAAGCTGAGCTTATTGTGGAACCTGGTCTAACTTTGAATGAAATTAGACTCAGCAGAGTCAAGAAGAATGGTAAATGGCGATTCTTCGGGTAACACGTGTATGTACCACTGTTTTTATATGTAAAAGAAAATTATATAAGCGCTCTCCAATAAAAAAAAAAGGTGAAACCTGAGGATGCAACAGTCTGTCTTCTAAGATCAAAGGAATAAACCTGACATATTTAGGGTGTCCTAGACTATTCTTTTGTAGATAGTAAGCTGAGTACCTATTAGAGGACAATAAGGAGATTAGAATCAACAGGTACACGAGTTGATCCCACTTCCATGAGCACCCACTTACTTGGGTAACATAACCACCTGATGATAAGATTTGATAACTTCTCACATCTCTTCCATTTCTAGTGTTCTATGTCTCCATGAAGGTAATCCAGACTATAGAGATAGTATGTCCACAAGAATAATAATATACTTAAAGCTAGAGTTTCTAAATCTTAGCACTATTGATATTTGGACAGGATAATTGTGTTTTGAGAGTACTGCCCTGTGCATTGCAGGATGTTTAGTAGCATACCTGAACTCTAGCCACTAGATGCCAGCAGCACCCCTTCCCCCCACACGAGACCTCAAAATGTCTTTAAACATTGTCAAATGCTCCTGCGAGCAACATTAACTTCAGCTGAGAATCACTGAGTTAATCTTTACTGAGAGTTTAAAATATTCCATCCCTCTACTAAGTGCTCACAGGAGAGAGCTTCTCGTTTAAACTTTCCAAGAATTGCTGTGAGATTGGAATAATCAGTATACCCATTCTACAGATAGGGATAGTTCAAAGATTGCTAAGAGTCATGCCACTGGTAAGAAGTAGAACTCAGGCTTTTTGTCTCTACTCTAGACTTCTAGTGGTTGTGGGAAAAAAGAGGTAAACTGGGATTTGGTCGGGGAGAGCAAAGTCGACACTGAGCATTAGCTAATGTGAAGGCTTTATAACTGCTTTCCAGCAAAGGCCAGCTAGGGACAGCTAGGAATTCCTATTAGGGCTTCATTAAGGAGGCAACCCGAGGGCAATCAGAGCTAGTCTGTCTCCGTTTTCTATCTGTGAGCTTGCCAGCTGTCAGCGGGCTACGTGCTGAAGTAAACAAGAAAGATATGAACAGGAAGATGAAAGCCAAAACTAAATGATTGTTGTTATTTGTTCTCGAACATTTAGAAATAGTGAACCCGTACAAGGTTAGTCTATTGCCTGTGTGTCAGATTTCAATCTGGGCTGCCAGACTTAAAATCTGATGCCAAATTTCTGATCCCAAAGATCCCTGGCCTACCCCTCCCCTCCATGTCTGGAAGAGCCAGAGGAAGAACGGGGCAAAGCTAGCGTGACGGCGCTGTGTGTGGTGAAACTGCTTCATCAGCCATCCCCATCCTATCTCAGCAACGGAAAAGCTATCCCACTGACACTGGAGACGACTCCTGACATTCCCTGTGAGGCCAGAGAGGAGGGACAAGGCTCCTCCAGACTGGGCCGATGGAAAGTTCCTCAAGTACCAGGACAGTTCGTTTCTCAGCAAGATGATTAATAAAAAGACCTCCCTGTGGGATGTGGTGCTGGCTGGGGAAGCTGTCCCAGGGGAGAAAATGAGAGGTTTCCTGCAGAATGCTCATAGGCCAAATTGTAGGCTCTGAACTTCTGCACCCAAAACCAGGGTTAGCACCTGTAAGCCCTACGAGGTCCGTAACTCAGGAGAAATCCTCACAGACACACCAAAAGGCACACAGAGGAATGCCTATAGCAGCACTGCCATCAGTAGTGGGACTTGGATGCAAGCCCAAATGTTGATCAGTGGGAGAGTGAATGGAATCTCTATGGGAGATTCACACAAGGGAACACTATACAGCATGCAAAATGAAACAAGGAGGGGTGCCTGGCTGGCTCAGTTGGTAGAACACGTGCCTCCTGATCTTGGGGGTTCATGAGTCTGAGCCCCATACGGGGTGTAGAGATTACTTAAATAAATAAAACTTTTAAAAAAATGAAAAAAGCAGGCTTTCACTTGCAAATGAGATAGAAAAACGGGACCACGCTTACCCTCCTGCCTAAAACAATCAACACACACACCAGTGAGAACAACGAGAAAATAGACAAAAAATATAAAACCAACAGTTTTTAAGAGCCTGGAAATCAGACAATGAAAGACAATGATTTCCAAGGGACAAAACCAAATGAGATGAGCCCTACAATTACCTGCAGTTACTGACTTAATTAAGAGAGTTTCCAGGCCAAGTCCAGGAAGGGCATACCCAGGTAAGGCCAAGCAGACTCCCTAATTTTTGCCCATAAAAAGACAAGCTGTGTCCTATGGAGACAGATGATGTGGCCTGTAAACACTGACCAGTTAGGCATCTATATGTAAATTCATTTACAAGGGAAAGGGTAAAATAGAAGAAAAAATAAATGAAGTCACTATATTAATATCTGTGGGAATTAGGTAAAGTCACACTTAAAGGGAAAATTATAAATCTGAATACATTTATCATTAACCAAAAAGAAATGAAAACAAACTAGCTAATTGTTCAATTAAAGAAAGCTAGAAAAGCAGCAACTGAATAAGCATAAAGAAGGAAATAAAGGTAATGGTGAAATCAATGATATTAGCAAACTAAAAAAATTTAAGTGGGGGCCCCTGGGTGGCTTAAGGATCTGCCTTCCGCTCAGGTCATGACCCCAAGGTCATGATCCCAGGGTCTTGGGATCCAGTCCCTGCTGGTCAGGAAGGCTGCTTCTCCCTCTCCCACTCCCCCTGTTTGTATTCCCTTTCTCGCTGTCTCTCTCTCCATCAAATAAATAAATAAAATCTTTTTAAAAAAATTTAAGTGATTAAAAATAAATGTTGAGTCTTTGAAAACACCAATATATTTACCAAAACTTACAGTAAAATTGATGACGAGAAAAAGGAAAAACCCAAATAACGAAATACGGAATGAAAAAGAGACAACCTCAAATAAAGCAGAGATATAAAAAAATCTTACAAGGAGGGGCGCTTGGGTGGCTCAGTGGGTTGAGTCTCTGCCTTCCACTCAGGTCATGATCTCAGAGTCCTGGGATCAAGCCCCGCATCAGGCTCTCTGCTCGGTGGGGAGCCCACTTCTCCCCTCTCTCTGCCTGCCTCTCTGCCTACTTGTGATCTCCATTGGTCAAATAAATTTTAAAAAAAAACTTACAAGCAGATTATTACGATCAGCTACACTCCAATAAATTGTACAACATAGATGCAAATGCAGATTTTCAAGATGTTTTCAAGAAAAATATAAAATGCTAAAACTGACTCTAAAGAAACAGAAAAGTGAGCAAACTGATATCATTTCCAGACTAAAATAGTAATTATCTCCCTACCCCTAGGACCCTTCCCAAAGCATTTTTTGTTGGAGAGGCTTCCCCAATTTTCAAGAAACAAATAAAACAAGAGACATTCTAGAGAGAAAAAAAGAGAGAGAGAGAAAATGCATCCAACAAATTTTTTTCAAGATTAGTATAATGCTGATAGCAAAATAGATATGAACATCACAAGAAAGGTGGAAAGGGGTTTCTTAAATAAGTAAACTTAATAATTTTAAAAAGGTAAAATAATATTCCCAATAGTATACAGCTAGTATCTGAAATTTTGATAACCTGAAAGTGAAGATTTTTAATTTAAGGGAAAACATCACAGATAAAATTAAAGTGAAGATGTTAACAATATGTAAAACAAAACTCAATATCTACAGCAAATAAAGAACTCTCCAAAATCAAGAAAAAAGCACAGGTTACCTAGCTACCAGGGCTGTAAAACAAATCACTTCCAAATTCAGTGGCTTAAAATAATATCTTTGTTTTGTTCATGGATTTGCAGCTGGGGCAGGGCTGAGTGGTGGCAGCTCAGCTCTGCTCCACCCACTTCTAGCTGCAGCATCTTGACGTCTGGGTACAGGAGCCATGTAAAGGAGGGCCAACATAGCCTCGTAGGCCAAATCCTCTTTTTGTACATGCCACAAACTAAGAACAGCTTAAATAAGTACTATTTGGCTCTTTAAGAAAATGTTTGCTGACTCCTATCCTAAAGCCCACTCATTCACCTGTGCCGCAACAGATGAGGGCCAGCAACTGAATTCTTAGCCAGAGATGTAGGCCAAAACATCTAATACCGTTCTGTCACGTGCTCTGGCTCCCTTACAATATGGTAGTTGAGTTTCAAGGGCAAGAAGAGAAAAAAGAAAAGAGAAAGAGAGGCAAGAGAAAGAGAAACAACAACAACAACAGAGAAGCTAAATTGCTTTTTGTGACCTACCCTCAAAAGTCATGCAGGAATTTTTCACCACATTCTATTAATTAAGGTCGATACAGAGTCCTACCTAGATTCAAGGAAGGGGAAGTAAACTCCTTATCTTGATGGGAAAATGCTATCATTCTGGAAGTGAATGCGGGAAGGAAAATGTTGCTATGGCTATTTTTGGAGAATAGAGTCTGCTACAAAAGAAAACCAAAAAAGAAATGTGCAAAGAATGTGAGTAGGCATAGCAAGTAAGCCTAGATGATGAATAAGCATATAAAGAAATACTCAATAAACAGAGAAAGTCAAACAAGAATAATGAGATCTCATTAACATCTCTTAGATTGGGAAAAGAAAAAATGACATTGGATAATACTGAGCACCATTGGAGTTGTGGAAGAAACAGTAAACTTCATGACCTTATCGTAAATGGTGCAATTTACTGGAAAGTGGGTTGGAGTAATTTAGTTTAAGTGTGTATATGCCTATATCTAACTTTTCCACCTTTGGTATATATATAACTGGATTTCTCTCATAGGAGTACCTAAGGAGGATATCCAGTAAAACACTGTTTGTACTAGTAAAAAAAAAAAAAAAAAAAAAAAAAATGGAACATGGAAACCCAGTTAAATCCCTATCAGTAGAGGAATGGATACATAAAAATGCAATATATGCAAATCAAAATTCTATGCAGCATTTTGGTATAAAAAGATCTCAAAAATACAGTGAGTGAGGAAGTAAGAAGTGGGGAAGAGGGTACAACGTAGGGAAGGGGACCCACACCCAAGGGATGGATGAGAATGTAGGAATCAGGGAGAAGCACATCAAAAATTTAATTTATTTTTCTAGAAAAAACAATAGATCACCTGAGTTTTTCTTAGGCCTCACTCCTGGAAATGCTGATTTTGTGGGCCCAAGTTACAACCCAAGAATCTATATGTTTGTTAGAACTGCCTAGATGTATCCCAAGATCAGGGGATTTTGAAAACACGTTACTTTAACATATTCAGAATTGCAAGTAAGTTTCAATTTATATTCCTGGGTGGGGGGATTTACAAGCAACAGAAACTGACTCAGGCTGACAAAAGCAAATGTGGTATTTATTAGAAGGATGTGAGGGAACTCAGAATTGTCAGAAAGAAAGTAGAACCTGCTTGGAAAAAGCAAGAACTCCACCACTCCAGAGGGTCTGGACAGCAAAAGCTGGAATGAATGGGAAGGAGTTATGTCCTGTTCTTTTTCATGCTTTGCTTACAAAGCAAATTGAATTCTGGGAAGGAGTATCTAATTAGCCTAGAAAAGGCAAATCATCTTAATCAATAGTTCCATCAGCTTGTGTTTAGTATGGTAATTCTCTAAACATAAGCCAGGCTGTTGTTACAACAGTGGGCAGTTACAAAGCATTAATTTCCCACTATGTCTGGGCAGAGAGGAAAGAATCAGAAGGGCATAGCAAAATGAGAGATTTAGGAGTTAGATCAGATAGATCTGGATTCAAATTCTGGTTATGCCTCATCTGTCTTACCTTGGGCAGGTTCCTTAAGCCACTCTGCCATGTAACTTCCTCTCAGGGCTATGCTGTCACTTGCAAAATGCCTGGGCCAGCTGGTTCTTTCTTGGCCACCTTGTCTGGCATGAGGACAAAATGGTCCACTGTGCTCAAACAGATGGGCTGGAGATGGTGGAGTCAGGAAGGAAAGGCTCTTGCACAAGAGCTTTCATTATTAGGAGAGTAAAGATGTTTGAAGCCTGGTATCTCTTTACAGGTCACTTATGGGGCTAACGAGTGGAGATTATCTGAGCCTCTTCTTGAGGCAGTTGGAGCCTCTCATGTGAACTGGCTAAACATTCCAGATCTTTGGAACTTCCTATCATCATCATCATCATCATCATCATCATTATCATCATCATCATCATCACCACCACCATCATCATCATCACCATCATCATCATCTCAGGACTCCTGGGTGTTCTCCAGTCTTTTCTTTGGCCAGCATATTTATGTTTGATAAATACTTTGTACACATTAAGAGAAGATAAACAGTTTTTCCTCCTTAAATTTATTTGTTTAAAAATGAAGGGCTCAAACAAAAGATTAAACCTAGCAATGTGATCATCTATAAACAGTGCTCCCAGATACCTTCTGCCCCCCATTAGCCTTGCCAGCTGCTGTTGTTCCTCCTCAACGCTGTGGTGTCTGTCTCCGTGAGGCCTGTGATAACAGACAGATGTAAACAATGAACTCCGCTAGGGGCAGAGGTTAAGCCAGTCAGTTGAGTCCCCTTGGAAGGCAACGTTCTCAAGAGTTCTCTGCTGTTGACTTTAAGTATGGGTGGCCTCCAAAGTTAACAAAAGGTCAGCTGCTTAATCCACCATGAAAACCAGATTCCGGGTCCTCCTGGTGTTATCTCATCCTCCTTATCCCAACCAGGCATTAGGTAAAGTGCTCATTTACTACACTGTCAGGTTTTTTAATATCCCTTGAAAAGTTATGGATGCCATTCACCCACAGAAGCACTCCGATGGTGGTAGAGAGGAATGGTGGAAAGTTTATAAGACAGGAAGATGTCAAGAATAAGGGAGTTCTGAAAGTGGAAGATAAACGTGTTTTAAGCACAAGATTTGAATCCAAAATAATAAGGTTAAGTTTTGGGGTGCATTTTGTTGCATCTCACTGGGAGTACTTCCCAAAGAAGCATTAATTTTTTTTTTCAACAGGTCATCATCATTGGAATATTCCTTGTAGATTCTGCTGTTCTCTATTTAAAAAGATATTCAGGGGCGCCTGGATGGCTCAGTGGTTGACCATCTGCCTTCGGCTCAAGTCATGATCCTGGGGTCCTGGGATTGAGCCCCACGTCGGGCTCCCTGCTCGACGAGAGGCCTGCTTCACTCTCTCCCACTCCCCCACTTGTGTTCCCTCTCTTGCTGTGTCTCTCTCGGTCAAATAAATAAATAAAATCTTAAAAAAATGAAAAAAAAAAAAAAAAGAATAAGGGAGTTCTGGAAACACATTAGGAATGATATGAACATAAGGAGAAATCCAAAGAGGAATTACAGATAAAGGCACAAAAAGTCAGTCATAAGGGAGGAACTAGGGTCCAGAAAGAGGTAAGAAGGCCTTAGAACAATGGAATTTTCTTGAGTTTTTTTTTTGGTATAAATATATTTGGGCTACACTTGGATTTTGTAACAAACTTTAATTTCTGTAAAATTTTTCAAAAACAATTTTTCCCAACTGAATTCACCCCAAAAATTACTTCTGAGAGAACCCACTCATTTCTGGGATTTATCCAAAGGGGCAGTTTGAAAAAAATAACAAAATGAGTGTGTTAAACTAACATATAAAATCAGTTTCAGTGTTTTTTGGGACGTCAGTGCCTTCTTTTCCTTAAATCACTCTACTTCATTCTACTTAAATGTACAACACCCGAAGTGAGAATTTTTAATATAATGTGAATTATGGAATATGCATACAACTGTACAATGGGATACCATGTAGCCATGAAAAATTATGTTGTAGAACCATCTTTTTTAAAGTATGGTTTGAGAAAGAACAGTATCAAAATCAGTGAGGGGAGCTTATTAAAATCAGACTCCTGGATCCTAATCCAGACTTCCTCGTTCAAAGCCTCTATGCAGGAGAACTAAGAAGAGACAGTTGAACATCCTCCCCAGGTTATTCTTAGGCATAGTAAAGGTTTAGAGCCTTTGTGGTGGAAAAATATATAATGTTTTGAGAAAATGTTTTTATATAATATGTGTGGTATAACCCCAATTTTGTAAAACAGGAAAATACATAAAAATGCTAAGAATATAGATTGGAAAGTAGAAGGATCTATATCAAATATGAGGAGTTGTTATCTCTGGGGTGTGGGATAATAAATGATTTTTATTGTCTTTCTATATTTTGGGTTTGAAATTTTTATATTGAAAATATATACTAATGCAATATTAGGAAAACTCTGGTTTTTCCTTAAGCTATTGGCCTTTGAATGGATTCTGAGAAAGGCCTTTCTGATAGTGGCTTATAAAAACAAGATCACGAAGAGTTGGGAAGATGGTAACCCGGACGAGGATGGAGCATGGAAGAGAAAAGGTCCTCCTTGACAGCCTGGGCAGGGGAAAGGGATAGCAGGGGAGCTGAGCCCGAAAGACAGACTTCGACCCCAGGCATTACATATTGGATAAGGACTTGAAACTATTTTTTTAAGACTAATGTTGGGCGAAAAAATGTTTAAACACCTCACAGAAAAAAGGGTTGAACCACAAAGTAGAGACCCCCATCCTCTGTTTTTTTATTTCCACTTAAAGCTACTCTTTATCATGATGTGCTTACATGAGGAAATCTTTTGCAGTGGTGCTAGAGTCCGTGTGTGAGACATGTAGGAGACAGGAAGGCACCCCGTGCACAGCAGAGCTCTCTGAGGAACAGCTTGGGGCTGGTCTGAAGGAGCGTGTTCACCAACAAGGGTGACTGGTTATGATTTCTAACCACTTGTTGGCGACTCGCAGTTTTGATGCGGAGACAATTACCAGCGAATACGACCTAGAAAGGACAGTTTCTGTGAATCCTATTTCTGAAGTCTAAAATGTACACACACTACAGTGAGGAAATAAACGACACTTTGCAAATGGCCTACTGTAATGTTATGTATCTATCATTAGCATCACACACCAAAGACTCTTTTGTGTGGCATCTGTAATCCATAAAATACGTATTTTTCTATTCACCGTGCTAAGTATTGGGAGACATTTGCTATATCAGGGTTTATTTAGAGATCAAATGCTTTACCTTTATTTGGTCTCCTGTTCAGAAAACTGAAAGGATTTAAACACTCCTATCTCATCAACATCACCTTTCAGATCTTTTGCAATGCCGAGATTAAACAGCTCTATGATTCTCTTCCCAACAGACTACAAAAACAAGCTGCACATATGTAATATTTTGCACTTCAGTGCATTTGTGGCACAAGAAAATCAATAGAACAAATAAGCATTGGGTGCCACTGTTAAATCATTATACAAATCTCTGTCTATTACAAACTAATACTGGAAACATATTTAAGGAGGTGAATTTACAGTTTTTAAATTGCATTACATATCCTATTAATTTCCCAACAATATCTTGAGATAGAAAGTAAAGAAAGGGATTCAATTTTCCAATTTGCTGGTAGAATACCTGGGATGTTAGGATGCTTGTTATCTGTGAGTGCAGGAGGTATGAATGAAAAAAGATTGTATTCCCAGCAACCTGCTGATTTACTCGGTCTAGTGAAAGAAATGGTCAACTGGATGCGGGGTTGGGGAGGGAGGGAGGATCTAATTCAGTGAAATAGTCCAATCTAAGCAACTGTTTCATTAATCGGACTTGTATCATGACAGTCAATACAAAGGCCACGTGGAGATTCAAACACTGGCTTGTCATTCAAGATGTTGAAACGATTGGTTGATTCAGTTATACACAAAAAGAAAAGGTCAATTCAATAAGAAAAAAACATTACAAAAATCACTTGCCTTGTTTGAAGAGAGAAAGTAACCAGTTAATTGTCTCCAGTTTCAAACCAGGGTGAGGCATGAGCTATTACTGGATGCATCTGATGCTTCTCTAATCATTATTCTCCAGAATAAATATTTCTTTTTGAATAAATAAGCCCACATTAAAAAAAAAAAAAAAAAAAAACAGGCTCTAGAGGGTTCTGTTATTCTTGAGTATCTGGCCTGTATCTTGAAATTCTCCATTTTGTCTTCTCTTCCTTATGTCCTGCCCTGTGAGCAAGGAGGCCTGGACTCAGATTCCACAATGGCTCTTTGTGGAACAACAGAAGAGGAGGGGACCCTGTAAATCACTTCCTGCTGTTTGTGGGTATTCACATGAAGGTCAGAGAAGATTTAAGCTGTTGCCCTAGGTAGTTCCATTCCAACACAACTAGTTTTGAAGCCAGAGATTGTGATCATGAGCCAGTAACTAAGGCTTTCTGTTCATAAGGGGACAATAACTTTCGCCCCTTGGGAAAATTGTCTCCTCAGAGCTTAAATGTCCTTCTTTATAAAGTGAGGGTAATAAGAATATTCACTCCACAAGGTCCTAGGTCAAGCACCGTACCAAGTGCTTTACATACATTATCTCATTTAACTTTCATGACAATCTCCTGGTGTAAGTTTAACTATATTCCCATTTTACAGATGAGGAGTCTGAGACACAGACACTTCTCAATCTGCTCAAGGTCATACACTCAGTAAGCAGTAGAAGCAAGGATTGAACTCGAGTCTATCCCATATTCAAGTCTGGGCTTTTAACCCATACACCTCCTCTTCTATACACACATGTCAACTAGCGACCCAGCTTTATATCTTATGTAGATGGCCTAAAGCCAGGGTCTGCTAAGCCTCAAGGCTTCTAGCACACATTTTGGAGGACAGTGACTTAACAAACCTTTTCCTACATCAGCTGTTATCACTCACGCAGCGCAGGTTGTCAGGAGGGTGAAACCTCAGGTCCTTTAGCGGAGACATACTGGGCAGGATACTATGGAGCCAGCCAGAAGGCAGCCATACACGGCCCTGGATATGTTCTCTCTCAATAGAAGCCTCTCTTCCAATTGGCTGGTATCAAACAAACCTAATGAACCAGGTCTTACATGCACCAACCCCTCTCTTCATGGAGCATCAATACGAAGCAAAACAAGAGATGCACTGCTCTCTGCACCTTTCCTAAGGAAACTGAGGAACTCTCCTCACTGGTTGTGAATCCCACCTCAGACCTGGGGAAACTGGGGCCCAAGGCAACCAGGCTTCAGAGTGAGAGCCTACCCCGTGTTCTCAGGTTTGCTTCCAATTAATCACCTTTCTGCATGGAAAGTTCTCTAGGCATATCCATTTCATGGGGCCTTGCAGAGTTAGTCCTCCTGGACCAGTCCTATTATCGTCTTGTAGAGAATTGCCAAAGCTACACAGCCCCGGGGTTGGAGGAAGGGGGAAGGGTACAGCTTCTCTTTGAGACCCCACAGCCTCCCATGACCCCCTTTTAAATCCCCATCCCCACTTTCAGCACCTACTGCAGACCCTCAAAACTCTGCCCTCCTGGGGGACATTCCTGTGACCTGAGTGACTCCTTCCCTGTATCAAAACATATCAATCTGTCGTCTCATTCCCAGCCAATCTAATAAGGAAATATATTCTGCTGTGATGATGATTTAATATGTGACATCAAACAACCTACCAAAGTCTTTCATTTTTATTATGTATTTTTTCCTTTAATAGCCCCCAAGTGCTTAGCAATATCCATATGTAAAAAGAAGTCATATCTTCAGCTGTTCTCACATCCTAAAAGAAATCTCCCTAGAACCCTAATAGAAGGTTCCCAGTACTGCACATGGGAACATAAGTTGGCATGTACTGGGGAACTCGTGCCCTCTGAGTTACTGAGCACTTCCCCAAAGAGCATCCACAAATGGTTTATTGCATGCTTAAGTGCGACTGATAGACTAATTGTTCTTGGAGTTGGCTTTTTTTCTCTTTGCAGGAAATCCATGTCCCTATGTGCTTATTTTTTTCTCCTTGTGTAAACTCTGCACACTTGTTAAAATTTTAAAATATATATATTATAAGCAAGACTTTCCAGAATGACATCCTTGGGACCAGAGGTATAATTTAATTTTAGGTTGTGTCCCCACAGGCATGGGGAAATGGTGAATTGAAATAATTATTGAGATAATTCAGGTAAAATGGCCTTTTTCTGCCACTAAGAGAAGAGCCTTTTTCCTAAGGTCAGACCTTTTCAGATTGGCTGTTACTCTTGATTTTGTTTTTCTCCTGGAGGTGGGAGCACTGGGGAGGACTAGAGAGGGTAGAATGGAGGAAACCGTTACATTCGTTCATTCACAGAACTGGGATCACATCCAGTTCAAGGCCTGCGAACGCTTCATTTCTAGGTTTTAAACCATTCCAAATCTTCACCTTGGTCTGGTAATTAGATAAACAGAGACAAATGAGCCGGTTGGCCTCGTGGTACTTGAGTCACAATGAGTCCGAAACAAATGCTTCCTCTCTCCATAATAGCTGTGTACCAGAGCCGAGAGACATCCATTTCCTTGTGCTGGCTTTCTGGGCGCAGGTGATTGAATTCCTCCCCCATTTGCAGCCTCAATGTGCTCTCACAGGCCATTTCAAAGCAGAAACGTTGCCTTAAGTTTGGCATAGCCTAGGTGAGAGCCTGCCTCATTCAGGGATGATAGCTCCTTTTACAAGCTTTATTATTGGCATAATCATTCTTTCAAATGGCCCCCTGGAGGTTCTGCCTTCCCCAGCTGCTGTGCATTTCTCTGATGGGTTTTAAAAATAAACAAGAAAAAGTTCCCAAAGTCAAGGAATACTGAGGAGTTGGCAGCACTGTAGAGATGAGTCAAGTATCACTGGGACAGGAAGTGGGAGCGTGATTGCCAGGGGCAGAGAACACTGGGGAGTTAGTGTTTAATGGGTATGGGGTTTCCGCTGGGGTAGATGAAAAAGTTCTGGAAATGGATGGTAGTGGTCATGGTTCAATAATGTGTATGTACTTAATGCCACCGAACTCTACACTTAAAAATGGTCAAAATGGGGGCGCCTGGGTGGCTCAGTGGGTTAAAGCCTCTGCCTTCGATTCAGGTCATGATCCCAGGGTCCTGAGATCGAGCCCCACATCGGGCTCTCTGCTCAGTGGGGAGCCTGCTTTCTCCTCTCTCTCTCTGCCTGCCTCTCTGCCTACTTGTGATTTCTGTCTGTCAAATAAATAAATAAATCTTTTTAAAAAATGGTCAAAATGGAAAATATTATGAAATGCATATTTTATCACAATAAAAGAAAACATTGAAAAAATGGTCAAGACCACATCCAGCACTGGTCAATATTTCATGAGACAGTTTCTATCAGGGAAATCTTTCTTGAAACAGCACCCCCCCCACCCCATCTCTACCTCTGCCCCACCCCCGACGCATCCCCACCACCCAGGCTTTTTTTTTTATACTGACTTTTTTGTCTCACTCAAGATCTGTTGCTGCCTTTGCATTTCGGTGTTCAAAGAATAAGTCAAAGAGAGTGGCAGGATACAGGCTATGTGGAATTAAATTGAAAACAAGAATGACTTTCCCCACTGATTGTCTACACAAATGGGACAAGGGTTATGCCTGTGGGACCAGTCATAACTCAGGCACTGGAAATCTAGAGCTTCTAGCTGTTTTGAAATGTGCATGAAGAATTAGGAAGTCCCGCTGGACTCAATGTGGGCTTTAGTGAGACCTTCAAATCTTCTTCCCATAAACCCCGTGGACATGCGTCACTGTACATTTTCTCAGACCATCAAATTATTGCCTGGTATCTAACACAGTGACTTGGTTAAGAGATGTTCTACATGTGGGGCGCCTGGGTGGCTCAGTGGGTTAAGCCGCTGCCTTCAGCTCAGGTCATGATCTCAGCGTCCTGGGATCGAGTCCCACATCAGGCTCTCTGCTCGGCAGGGAGCCTGCTTCCTTCTCTCTCTCTCTCTGCCTGCCTCTCTGCCTACTTGTGATCTCTGTCTGTCAAATAAATAAATAAACAAAATCTTTAAAAAAAAAAATGAGATGTTCTACATGTAACTAAAATCAGAAAAAACTTACCAAAGATATGTATTTCTCACCAGGAAATTTACAAAATTTTGTTTACTTGGTGGGAGAATGGTTGTTTTGTTGGTTTTTTGCCTTTTCATTATTTGCATATCAAAACCCATTCATGGGGATATTTTAACAGAGACAGAACTGACAATATGAGTAAAATCAGGGTCGATATGAAGATCTTCATAAATACCTTAGAATGTTCTTTAAAGCAAATTCCTTACTTTAAAAAAAAAATGCAATTACATTTCTTGCAACCCCTGAGGAATTTCGCTTAAGTGCAGTACATTGCCCCAAATGGAAGAGAAAGGGAAAATCGAGTGGAGACGCTAAACCCCCAGCAGAATAACGATCAGTGCTAATGCTCTCTCACACCTTCTGCTCTACCATTATTTCCACAGTTAAGCAGTTATCCAACAGCAGCGCTGACACCAGTACCTGTGCTCTTGCATCAAAATCTCGCTTAATGAGACCAACGTGTGTGTAGCAACTGCTGTTTTGAATCATTTCTGCAGACGAGATAAAGTCATTATGCATAGTCATTGCATCTTTTTCAAATTATTAATTTGAAAAGCTAAAAATGGCCCCCAGCTGATTGGAAGCACCAGCATTCAGAAAGATGCAACGGCTGTTGAAGTTTTTGCCAAACCTTCTGAAAATAACACTTGAGTCTGGCTCTGAAAGAGTCAGGAGCTGCAGGAGAAATAAAACTTTACATAACCGACGGTGCACGTGAAGAAAAGACACTTTGATTGTGAGCATCAACAGTAGGTATGTAAGTATTTCAAACTTTTTACGTTGAACGGACCCCCTCTATCAACTGAGCCACACAATTTCAAGGTTTTGCCACGCGATGGTTTTACTCTTGTCCTATTAACTTTTAGGATATTAGTTCTATCCTATTAATCTGCTTGGGAGTACTCCCAACATATCTACCTCCTATCCTGTGCTGTAGCAATATACAGCAATTTACAGCTTCCCCTGATCTGAACCTCAGAATTCTGACTTTAAGTCTCTGTTTCTCCATATCGGAGTCCCCAGCTTCCTTCCTCTTCCATTCACATCCTCTACTCCCAAAATATAAGTAGCTAAGAAATATGTAGAAGACTCATAGTGAAGAGGTGAGATGAGTTAATAGCATATTAACTGGAACTTTAAATGAAAGAGACACTTTCAATAACTAAGTCCATCTTCCCATAAAAGCAAAGTCTGCCAGTCTTGATGAGAAAAAATGTCATACTGCTCATGAATAGTTTAGTATCTTACCTGCGTCTGAAATCTCTATGTGCTCAAAGGAAATAGATGGATTCTCTTTAAGGACAGAAATGAGATGACAATTTAGATGGTGTCATTGACTGACCTCCAGGAGAGATCAAGAATTGATTACCATGGGGCGCCTGGGTGGCTCAGTGGTTTGGGCTGCTGCCTTTGGCTCGGGTCATGATCTCAGGGTCCTGGGATCGAGCCCCGCATCGGGCTCCCTGCTCCGCAGGAAGCCTGCTTCTCTCTCTCTCTCTCTGCCTGCCTCTCTGCCTACTTGTGATCTCCGTCTTTCAAATAAATAAATAAAATCTTTAAAAAAAAAAAAAAAAAAAAAGAATTGATTACCAAACATCACTTGATAGTCCATAATGCATTGCCTGGGAAGAAAGAAAATCAAATAAAATATCCTAATCATGTCTTGGCCTGGCCAAGAATGGAGTGGGAAAGAGAGAGGAGAAAGGTACGGATGATCTCACCCGAGAGTCTGTGTTGTCTTTTCAATTTTCGTTAAACTGCTGAGAAGATAAGGAATATCAAAAGCTCTTAAAAAAAAAAAAAAAAAAGACAGATTTCATACCTAGTAAGATCAGCTGTCATCATAGGAGGCCAATTCAATACAACAAGACTGGCACTTCCTTTTAAAATCATTTTTTTCTAATTGCCATACATTATATTATTATTTTTAGTCTTTTTGGAAGCTTTGATTGCTTTAATCTTAAGCTATTCATATCAGATTCTCAATTCTGTTTTCAGGTTCTAAACATCCACTTAGGCCTTTGCCACTTTCTTTGTAGTGAGGCCTTTTTTTTAAATCCAGAATTTCAGAAAAGAGTGTTCCAATGGCCCAACAGGTGTAGCAGGCCATTTGCTGAGCTATTCCAAATGGAAAATTCATCTGAAAGCACCATAATATTTTTCAGCTTTTAAAATGTTTTTCTAGGAAACAGGAAAGAAAAGGCAGAACTAGAGGAGTATTTGTGTGTGTGTGTGTGTGTGTGTGTGTGTGTGTTTCCACACACACATACAGGTGCACCTGTGCTTATTAGGGAAGGAAATGTGGATGGGAAGTCATTTCCCCATATTCGGGATCAATGATTATCACATATTGATAATTAACTCTACTGCCCCAAAATTATTTCTAGAAACTACAATAGTGAGTCTGCAGGAAACTTTCCACAAGTCTTCACATCTGAGTCGGACTGAACTTTAGTCCTTCAACATCTTGCAAGATGAACGGGAAAAGGTTACTATTTCTAAGGAAAACAGAAAGTTCAAATTAAGTACGTAAGTTAGAAGTTAGTAACCAGCATGAAGCGCATCATCAGCCATGGGAAGCTGAAACAGCCGTCATTCCATCTCCTGATCGTAGCCAGCCTGGAATGCTCAGCCAGCCCCTTGAAGCTTCAGCCTCAGGTTCCCAATCTATAAACTGATGTTTCCAAACTGCCGGTTTGAATTTTTGACTTGCTCATATCCTCTCTGTCCTAAATAATAGTAATCACAGTTTGGCACCCTCCTCCCCACTCCCTTTGTTCTGGAAGTCCATGGGATGATTTAGATCTTCAGTGATTTGTACTGTTGTTTGGGGGATGAAAAGCACTTAGATTCAGTGATCTTCCCAGTTCTATTAGGATGTAACAACTCAAAACACAAAAGGTGACTTAGTTGGCTGAACAACTGGCTTTTGCTCAGGTCCTGCTCTCAGGTCCTGGGGTGGAGCCTTGAGTGGGCTCCCTGCTCAGCAGGCAGTCTGCTTGTCCCTCTGCCCCTCCCCTCCACACACTCTCTCAAATAAATAAAATATTTTTTTAAAAAATACAAAAGAATACAACAGGGTATTTTGACACAGAGTACCATGTAAAACAACCAAAGTCCAGAAACATCCAAAATGCTCTAGTGCCTGTATCTCCTGCCACAGAATAATAAAAATTCTGCATACGCATAGCCTTGCTAATTTGTTAAAATATTTTATTTATTTATTTGAGAGACAATGAAAGAGGAAAAGAGGGAACAAAAGCAGGCAGAGCAGTAGAGGGAGAGGGAAAAACAGACTCCCTGCCGAGCAGGGAGCCCAATGCAGGGCTCAACCCCAGGACCCAAGGATCATGAGCTGAGCCAAAGGTAGACGCTTAACCCACTGAGCCACCCAGGTGCCTGAGCCTCTACTAATTTTGCTTCCAATCCATTTTCAATTTCTTCTTCTTTTTTGACCCCTGAAGGAGAGTACAAATTTGGAAATACCAGAAATCAAGGAATAAGGTAAGGTAGGATTAGAGATGATTTTTATTTCCTCTTTTATTTTCCTTTGTTGTTCGGGTTCTCTTTAACTTACATCTATTACTTTTGAAATCAGAATAAGAATGAGCAACCAGAGAAAGAATAAGATAGATATTCACCAATATTCAAAAGTCAGACTTTATCTTCCTCTGGGCATCTGGTTGCCTTCTAGAAATCCAGGAAGATGTTAAAAATCAAGCATTGCTTTCTAAAAATGGCAGATCAGAAAATGAGAACATCTGATTTTATGTGGGAAACATTGCACTTGATAGGTCTGGTGATTTCTGATTTTTTTGCCTTTGAGTATTTTCAACTTCATATTCAGTATTCTAACTTGTTAGCTTCACTTGGTACTGACTTCAAAAATCGTAATCCCTTTGTTTTAATACATTGCTCCCATATTTCCACCTGCCATGTGCTCTATCTGGCTAAGGTTATTGATCTGTCAGTTTCTCCCTCCACTAGAATATTTCATTCATGAAGGCAGGAACAATGTCTGTGCTGCTCTCCGCCATATCTCAGAAGCTTGAAATGGTGCATAGCACAAAGCAGGTGTTCAGTACATGGTGATGGAATGATCAAGTGAATGAAAATTTTAATTTTAATTTAATTTTAATTTTAGCTACTTAGTGTTGGGACCTGAAGAGGCAAACAGCAAGACAGAAGGACAGACCACCTAAATATAGATCTTGTTACATTAGGTGAGTCACTATTTATCAACTATTCCTTAATTTTACAGACCAAAAACAAACAAAACAAAATAAAAACATATTTTTGCCAATGTATCAAATATCAGTCAGTTAATGGAGTAAAAATACACATTAACCAAGTTCATGGAAGGCTGAAATATAGGCCAGAATATAAAGTTATTCACTGAAATGAGAACCATGTGGAACTATTATGCTGGGAAAGCATAGCTCACGGGTTGTAAGCATCAACCTTTATTTTCATCTTTCTCTATTGCTTTAAGTATGAATTCTATGGTCTGTCTGGTTCTTCCCTTGCCCCTGGATCAAGGCTCAGAAAGGCCAAATGACTGCTCTGGTCATTCCTAAGCAAATAAATAAAAGTCCTACAGTCAGTTCAAGTGGAAAAACACAGTCTCAGTTCAGTAATGAGGATGTCCAATTACATATGATAACCAATACTCTGAGACTTCTTCCCTCCCCCAGCCTCCACTCACTCAGAGGCATGAAGCCTGAAGTCAAAGGCAGATTGGGTCCATTTTTCTCCGTTTCCTCTCCTTGAGTTGCTCTCCTTCTAGTAGCAGGTTTGACCCTCCCATGTTGGAGCAGGGAAAGGGAGGAGAGGTAAGAGAAGCAGGCATACCCTTCCTGGAATGGTACAGCAGCATGGTTTGGTGCCCACTTGTTATTTTTATTGACAGGGGTACCAGCACCCCACCATCACAGGCAGTGGAGTTGGAGAGAAAAGCAGTAGCCCATCTGCATTCAGTTCCCTTAACAAAAAATACATACGCAGTGTCTCTCTTCTGCCTGTTGCTTAAGAGTCCTTTGTCAGCGCCTACATATCTCTGATGGGTTGAATTGTGTTTCCCCAGAAAGATAAACTGAATTCCTAACCTCATAATGGGACGCTATTCGGAAGTAGTACTTTTGCAGATGTAATTAGGTAAGTTAAGGTGAGGTCATACTGTTGATTTGGCTATAGCCTCTCTCTAGATCTCTAGGTAGCCATTCTGTCTCTTTATAGTAATCTTGCATATATTTGATTTCATGCATTAGAGCTGATATAATTAATCAAACTAAACTTGGCAGGGGAGACAGTGCTGACACTTACCTTGTAAGCCCTCAGTAACACTTAGTAAAACTTGGTAGCTCTTAGTCCCATTTATAAGAAAATTTTAACTTACTTAAGAATAAATTCCATCAGTGAGTTTGTGATTTTTATGGGAATAAATTAATCTTGGAATTTCATAAATAAAATATGTCATCTTAGGAACAAACCAAAGTATACTCCGTGCACATTGACCTAGCATCTCAGTAAACTGGAACAAGTCAATTCACTCTTCTATGTTTGCATCTCTCATTTCAAAAATGAGCATTAATCACCTGGGCATATATGTTAAAATTCAGATTCCTGAGCCTGACCTTGGATTTCCTGAGAATTCCTGGGTTGGAGCCCACCAACTTGCATTAATACAAATTCCCTGGGGAACTTCTTCCACACAGTAAATATAAGCATTACTAGGGGACAATGTAGTCCCCTGTAGCTCAAACATTTTGAGTCTATGTTCCTAAGTTAAGTGTTTCTAACTTCAAAGAATTACATATGTCTTCAGGGGCCCTCCAAATTTTCTGTCCAATTTTTTTTTTTCCAAAAAGGTAATACAATATTATTTTTCACTCAGTGTCCCAAAGTTCTAGAAATCATGTATAACACATTGAGTAAAAGAAATTTGCTTCAAAGGACACATCAAGATGTGTACTGATTTGGGGGATAGAGGCCAGGGTTTGAATTCCAGCTCTCGCATGTACTAACTAGCTCCCCTTTTTTGGCAGATACTTCATTTCTAATTCAGGGACTATTTTATCTACAGGGAAATGGAACCAAACACTCCCACTTTGCAGGGTGGTTGTGAGACTGAGAGGCAGGTAGCACAGTGTTGTGGTGAAGAGCAGGGACTTGGGAAATGGTTTGGATCCAAATCCCTACTCTGCCACTTCATAGCCAGGGGCCCTTAAGCAAGCTCCCCATTCTCTCTAAACTTCAGTTTCTCCATTTGTCAAAGAGCAACCAAAGTCTTGGAGCAGAGTCAGCATGGGGATCGTGTGAGCTGGTAGGTGTGAAGTGCTCAGAATAGGGCCTGGCACATAGCAAGCTCTATCTAAGTGTTGGTTAAATTAGAAGCAAGATTCTGTACATGACAGTGTTTTGTAATAGACTAACCAAATGTAAAGAATTAAGGAAAAAAACATGTTATTAATAATCCTGTTCAAAGCATTCAGAAAGTCTCAGAGCTCTTGAAATGTCTCCAAAGTCACAATAGAAAAGAGCTTTAGAATCCATTTTCCAAATCATCAATTATCCCTTGTGCTGTCATAATTAATTCCTATTGTTATACTTAATAATGGCCAACATCATCATCTTAGGGTTATTGTTTTATTCTATTAAGCTATTTCATTACACTCAGATGGGCTGAGGGAATGTATGTAATTGACTTGTGAAAATTATTCAATTTGCCCAAGAAATTCATCCAACATGTAAGAGAATTGGGTCAAAGAAAAGCCACACTAACTACAATATGGGGCCTTTCCATTTTCTTTCTCATTCTCCTAAAGAACATTTTTTATATGTATCAACTGAGTTTTCTTGTGGACAAGAAAAATGTAATTGAATTTTATTTGGAATTTTAAGGATGCTTCATTATTGAAGAAGCCCTTCCCTTTTTCCAGAACCTAGTGTCATGTATAAACAATGAGAAGCCATAAGAGAAAGGGCCCTCAAGAAGGGAAAACAGTCCCGGTGGGCAGCTAGTACTCATATTGGCTGAATATTCACCCGAAAATGATGGCCTTAGACCCAAAGGTACCAAACAACCTTGAACTGGTGTGCTGTGTCCTCCTCATCCCTACCTCCTCCCTTATCATCAGCAGGAATGGGGGCTCAGGATAAAGTTGAGGGCTCTTTTGTTAGTAATAGAAAAAACATAAACTATATTTTTGGCACATTTAAATTGAGTAGATAAATGTGACAGAGTCAAAAGTTTATCACATTGTTCTATTACCAATTATAGTTGTCCTGAAACACCTGTAAAATAAATAGAATTATTCCCTGCTTTATAGATTTTTTAAAAAATTTACTTTATATCCGAAAAAGAAGAGGTGAGAAAAACACTACAAAATTGTTGCTTGATCTGAGCACTGGTATGTATTGACATTGTTCAACAGCAATAAAAATTGCTTCAATATTATTGCTCACCTTAGTAAATAAAGATTTAAATAAATGAATGAATTAAGTGCTCTTAAATAAATATTGCTCATCTCATGATTTTCACCTTTAAATAGTTACTCGAAGATGAGAGGAATCCATGTCAGCAAGATGACTAGCACAGTTCTCCACATATCAGAAATGTTCTGCCTCAGGTTCTCTTCATCTTTGGGGACCCTGTGGCAGAAATTTGTCCTTTATATCATATTTTGACAAAGAGCCAAAGCCACCTTGCCCCTAGTGCCATTGAGGCAAGAGAGTTTTGAGCAGATTCTCCCAATTAATCGGTAGTTTCAAAATAATTGCCTTTTTTGCTCAGGCCCCAAGTCTCAAATTGCCCTTGTCCAGGATTCAAGTCAAGAGCAGGGTCACTGTGGCCAGTGCCAGAAGGAATCACAGAGAAAAGGAGACCAGGGGAATCCTGGAACTGAGGACATTCCACAGTGAATCTTCCGTTTTCCCCCAGACATCAAGGTTCTGTAAGACACTTCAGTATTTTCCCAGGGAGACATGGATCTAAGGTATTTCTCCATTGGTGGTGTATATAGTTTTTCTTTGTTTTTAGTGTCTTGTTTGTGACTTTTATGCCATCACGGGAATAAATAAAACCTTGAATGATGCTTTATCGTGAATGAAGGTGACACCTTGTTTTGCCTCGTTATGGGCAGTTACAATTATTTTCTTCATTAGGGCCTTGAAATAACAGCAATGCTTAGTACTTGCTCTTGGTGTCCTGCCCACATCCCTTTCCTGGGGCACCCATCCCCCAGCTGCTGTACAGATTGGTTGCTAACAGCTCACAGCTGCACCCTTCCCTGCTTCGGCGATTTGCCAGCAGCCAGCTGGACAGCATAGTTAGAGATGCCTGGGAAGTTCCACGCCACCCCTTCCTGGGAGCAACCACCACCCCAAACTGACTGATAGATCATATGAAAGCCCAGTCCGCTTCCCTCAAAATGGAACGACCCATTCATACTCTGAGGCCTCCTGTGGGATCAGGCTGAGGCGAGACCACTGAACCCACTTTGCAATCTTTGTCTTGCTTGTTTCTGCCCTCTACTGCCTCCCTCACTCCCCTACAGATTTCATCTGTGAGCAAGTCCCTCGGTAAATCTGTTGCCAAGAATCACCACCTCAGGTTTTACTTCTGGAGAATGTGACTTATGAGACATCATGGGATGTGATCTTATGAGGGAGCCACGCTACAGAATGTCAATAAAGAACTCACTGCGATCAGTGAGAGGTGGGCTTAGGTGTACGTTCAGGTTATTGCCGGTCAGAATTTGAGACAATTTGTAATTTTTTAAAACTGTCTCATTTTTCAGATGATAAATCAAAAGCTTCCTGTCCTTAGCTAGGACGAGATCAAGTCCACCAAGTAAAAGTCAGGAGGCTGATAGAGAATGGACGTAAGGGCTTAACCACCAATCTGCAGACAACGAACAGAGCTTCCCCTAAGTCCTTCCTCCTGCGTGGGCAGCTCCAATGCAAAATGGGCAGTAGGGAATAGTGACAGAATGGCTACAATGCAATGGAGATGTTCCCACTTCTTTTGGGGGGGAAAAAAACCGAGAATCAAGCATCATATCACTTTTCATGCAGAATCCTAACTATCCAAATAAGCCTATGGCCAGGTCTTGCAGAATGGCTTCAGGTCTTACTGTGCTACGTGCCAGCTTTGGATAAAGTCACTGAACTTCTCAGCCTCAGTTTCCTCCCCGGGAAAATGGGTAAAGAAGAGAAAATGGTGTTTGGGAATATAAGCATAGCCCTGGGGACCATGGGTGGGCAAATTCCATCCCATCTCATAAATCCCAGAGTGGGAGAAAAACCTTTTGACGGTCATAAATGTGAGCCGACTGTGAACATTATGTGAAATCAGCTACCTAAGTTGTACAACATCAGTCATGGATCCTTTTGTTCTGTGACAGTGTAAAAAACTGTAGATTTCCCAATTTAGAAGGGAAAACCCTACTACTCCCACATACGAGTAACCCGATCCCTTCCACCACATATTAAATTTCATCACACTACTTCCATGTCTGAAAGTAGCAGAATGGTGGGACTAGAAGGGTCTGCTGATCTCCCCTGGAATCCTTGGCAAGTTATTGCTGTCTTTGCACTATAACAACATAGATTCTTCAGGAAACATAATCCAATGTGTCTCCCCTTGGCTGAGCCACCTCTCTTGCTAGGCAAAACAATTTTCCTTCTGGGTGAGAAAGAGGTGTGAAGACAGATTAATGGCTCCTGTGTCTTAGCATATGTGCATGCGGTCAAGTGGAAGTTCCAAGCACTGTGTTCTCACTGAAGTCATGCCATGAATCATCTTTTCTGTCACCTCCAAATATCTGATTCCTCCAAGCAGGCGGGTCAATAATTCATGTTTTAAAACCTTCATTAGGATGGTCTGTTCCTCTGGGCTGAAAGCTGGCTTTAAAGTTTATTTTTCTTCCTTAGCATGAGTCCTACAGAATGGTTGGCACTACTGGGTAAGAACCACAGGGGTTTCAGGAAAGATTTTAGCATCTGTGTAATACTAACAAGACATCCCACCAAAACCAAAAATAAGACACAGAAGCCAATGAGCATGGGAAGTCCTCTGACCTGAATTCAAACCAAAATCCATCACTAGCCAAATTTACTAGATCACATTTATGTCAGGGCAATTGCAACATGAGCATGAGTAAACATCTGGACACAAAAATCCATCCAACCAGTCCTCCTCGAACTCATTCCATAGATTCCACAAGCAGCGAGTTATTCATTTATCTATCCATTCCATCAGTAAGCACTTACTGATCACTCCTACATAGCACTGTGCTAGAAACAAGGGACACAGTGTTAAATAAGACATGCTTTCTTTCCTCAGGGAACTCAGAGTCTCCTGGAAGAAACATTTTAAAAAACAAGTAGAACACAATGTCATAAGGGCCATAATAGGGATATGCAAAAGTGCCTATGGGAATAGTCATTCTGCTTGAAAAGATCAGGGAAGGTTTCACAGAAGAAGTGACATTCAAAGGGAATCACTAAAGGATGTATAGATCTTTTCCAGATAGAGAACAAGGAGAGTGTCTTCCTGGTTAAAAAGAAACAATAATAATCAAGGCAAATGACCTGGAAGTGAATGAATATTGGTGAGAGGAAGTAGAACAGTATGACTGTTTATGACGGGGGAGGGTGTGACAAAGGGCCTTGTATGCCAAGCCAAGGATTTTGAACTTGATTCTATAATTCTATAAGCCATCAACAGCCATAAGGTGGGGGTGGGGTGGGGTAGGGTGGGAACAGGGAGAAGGGCCTTTTTTAAAGTTTGGGAGAGATGACCAAATCTGAATTTTAGCAAGAGCATGTTGGCAGCTGTATGGAGGTGAATAGTACAAGGAAAAATCTGAGAACAAGAATGAGGTGGGAAGTTATTTCAGTAACACGAGAAAGGGTATAAAGACTATGGCCATGGAGATAGCCATTTGCATGACCCTGAGGGTGAGTGTCTCCTTAATTTTGCTTCCTAGGCTCCTCATCTATTCCTATTCCTATTCCATGCTCTGTTGAAAAACCCTGATCTAAGCCAAAAGGGAACTTAAGCGAGAGAGATGCAGCAAGAAAGAAGGGTGAAATGTGGACCATCAACTTATGATGGAAGTTAAAATCATGAAAGAGGATGAGACCATCCAGGGAAAAATAATAAAAATGAGGAGGTAATGTAAGAGCCCCAGAGAACCTAATCACTTAAAGATGAGCAAAGGAGGTTCCAGCAAAAGTGTCTTGAGTACACCTGAGGAGTTAACAACATCTCTTTGATTCTGGGATGAAGAGAGGACATTGATGGGGAATTCAAGGTTTGATCTGGAAGTTCAAGACAAGGATTCTGTGGCAGAGGAGGTCACAGAGCCAGCTAGCTCTTTATATCTGTTCTCCTTTTCCACAGTGATTCAATTTTATCCTAAGTGCATGGTCTCCAAGAATAAAAGCCACATTTCCGAGACTCCCTCACAGGTGGTATGGCCATATCATTAAGTTCTGTTCAATAGGATGTGAGTGGGGGTAGTGTGGACAACTTGTACACTGCTCTCTCAAAGGGAAGGACAAACTCACCCTTTTCCCTTCTTTCTTCTTCATGCATGCTGGAACAGCAAACTTGGTGGCAAGCCATTTTGGACCATGTACATGAGGGTAATCTGTTGAGGATAACAGATGTAGGAGCCAGAACCTCTATTGATACTATTGAGCCTTGCTACTGTACCTGCTCAGACATTAAGCTTTGTCACTAATATGGAGCTGAACCTCTAACGAATTCAATGCCAGGGCTATATAGAATTCTTTAGCATTGACTACCCTTACGTTTTGTAAATCAGAGTATCTATGGATGCAGTCTCTGAAGAATGAAATTTCATATCTGGTGTTGGGGTTTGAAGATCCCTCTTCTCCCAAATTCTGAACCGAGTGAAAAAAAAGAGTAAAAAACAAAAGGGACCAAAACATCACTGAAGCTGGAGGATAAATGGCCCATACCTGTGGCATTTAGGCTTCCTAATGCTGAACGAAACACAATTACCCAGGATTAAATATATCCTGCATTATCCAGCATTCACGGGGACAACTGGTCTACTCTACACCTCTTCTACAGAGCCGGCTAGAAGTGTTACACTAACAGAACTCCCTCCACATGGAAAAACAGCAGGACAAGGGAAGAAGCATTAGTGCCTAATAGTCACATCCCACTGGGATGGCAAAAGATGCAATGTGAGGTCTACTTAGCTTGTAAGTAAAACCAGAGATAAGGTGAATTAAGGATCTCCAACATTAGGAAAATCTTGAGCTTATAACTCACCAGTAATGCTACATCAACGAAGGTTTTTATAACTCAGGTTGTTCAGGTCTCAGAGTAGATATTGAGTGGATATTCATGACGATTCCACATCCACACCCTTGTAGCTTCTTCAGGAGCTCACCACTTTGGATTTGATCTTTACCTCTCTTCGAGATGGGAGGGTGAGGCCAAACTAAGTTCCCAGTAATGTTTTCCTCCTCATATCGAAGAAAGGACAGATCATTCCACAAGCCCACAATTTTCATGTGGCCAGTCATTCCAACAAGGAAGGACAGGAGTTCATACTAAGGCTAACTCATCCCTAAATTATAAATTCCTGCAGTAAAGATGAGAGGACAAGCAGCAATCTCCATCCATAGACTAAACCAGTCATAGGAAAGATCAATGGTTCTCCATGGGAGGGTGGGCACTGCTCCTAGGGGGTGCTCAGAAATACTTGTGTTTGGGGGAGAATTTCTGGTTGACACAAATGACTGAGGTTTGTACTGACATTTACTGGGAAGTAAATATCTTTTCTTATGTCATATGGGACACTTGCACACAATAAAATATTGCCCCATCTAAAATATTAATGGCACTGGGGCACCTGGGTGGCTCAGTGGGTTAAAGCCTCTGCCTTTGGCTAGGGTCATGATTCCAGGGTCCTGGGATCGAGCCCCACATCAGGCTCTCTGCTCCTTAGGGAGCCTGCTTCCTCCTCTCTCTCTCTGCTTGCCTCTCTGCCTACTTGTGATCTCTATCTCTCAAATAAATAAAACTAAAATAAAATAAAATATCAATTGCACTGGTTTAGATGAACTTAATCTAGAAGATGTCCCTTATTGAAACTTACATCGCAATGTAGAAAAAGGTAAAGCAGAGCCCAGGTCTTACCGTCCACATCTGCCTCCTCTGGGCATCTTACCTTAGGGTGAGTCTCCAGGAACAGGGAATTTTAGGGGGCTAGGTCCATAACTATTCTTGAGCACTATATCACAGCATTACTAAACTGTGTTTACATGTATTTATTGTTCATTCATTTATTCAATAAGTATTTTTTGAGGAGCTACTAGATTCTGGATACTGTTCAAAGTCCTAGGGATATAGGATTAATAAAACAAACAAACAAAAACCCCTCTGATCTATTTAATATTGTTTTGAAGGAGAGGGAATCTACAGAAAATGATAAAATTCATCATTGTGTTTAGATAAAGAAGTCAGGAATTATATAAATTTCTAAGTAAAGGGGAACCTGGGTGGCTCAGAGGGTTAAGCATCTGATTCTTTAACCCACTGAGCCACGCAGGCACCCCTAAGCATCTGATTCTGGACTTTTGGCTCAGGTCATGATCTCAAGGTTGTGAGACAGAGCCCCACTTTGGGCTTTGCACTGGGTGTGGAGTCTACTTAAGATTTTCTCTTCCTCTCCCTCTGCCCCTCCTCCCACTCTGCTCTTGCTTTCTCTCTCTCTAAAAAGAAAAGTTTATAAGTAAAAAGGGAAGTTCACCTTCATTTTATAAATGGAGAAACTTAGACCCAGTGAGGTGCAGAGTTTATTCAAGGTCACATGGTTGCACAGTAGGACTGGGTCCCCTAAATGCCAGTTGACTGCAGTTTCTCCAACATTTTATTGCTCTGCATTTGATTTCCATCTCTATGAAAAAAAGACATCAAAGACTCAGGAACGGGGCGCCTGGGTGGCTCAGTGGGTTAAGACCTCTGCCTTCAGCTGAGGTCATTGTCCCAGGACCTGGGATCGAGCCCCGCATTGGGCTCTCTGCTCAGCAGGGAGCCTGCTTCCTCCTCTCTCTCTCTCTGCCTGCCTCTCTGCCTACTTATGATCTCATCTCTCAAATAAATAAATTGTTAAAAATTATAATTTAAAAGAAGACTCAGGAATAGGAATAGGGTGGCTCAGTCAGTTAAGCATCTACCTTCAGCTCAGGTCATGATCCCAGGGTCCTGGGATTGAGCCCCAGCTAAGGCTCCCTGCTTAGTGAGGAGCCTGCTTCTCCCTCTCCCTCTACTGCCCTTCCTGCTTGGGTTATCTCTCATTCTCTCTCCCACTCTGTCAAATAAAAATTTAAAATCTTAAAAAAAAAAAACCTTAGGAATAATAATTGCTTAACCTTTGGTTCATGAAGTTTCAACTTCCTTCCTGATAATCCCCACGAATTATCCTTCCTAGTTGGAAAGTTCAATGGACAAATGGAAATGTGAATGGTTATAAAGCAGGCTTTCTGAAAATCTTTAATCATTTCAACAAATACTTACTAAGCATCTACTATGTGTCAGGTACTCTACTTTGTGCTCTGGGGGACTGTAAGATGGATGGACTCTTCTTCCTACCCTCAGGAAAGTTACTGTGGGGTGAAAGAGCCAAATGGCATGCAACGACAGTACTGGACAGAATATGATAAATGCCATAGTGCAATTAGAAAGACATGCGGGAGTTGAGAGGAAGAGATGAACACCAGTTCTTTCATAAAGCGTTTCCTAATTTCCCCCAAATGGCATTTGAAATGGAACCTGCAAGATGGATGGAATGTTTACAGAAGGGGAAAGACCTGCTCCAAATTCTCATTGAAGGTAACAAATCTCTTAGAGATCAAAGAAAAAAATTCAGAGACCCAAAGATGACAAAAAGCAAAGGGAGGCAAGTTTCTTGGCCACATTTAGGCAGTTCTGGTCTTAAAAAATCACTGAAAGACATTTCCACATCAGGACAAATCCCAGGATCTTAGTAGTAGTGATAAAAACAGCAATGAACATGACTGCATTTACTAAGCACGCACTGTACATCGGGAGCTGGACTTCTCACAGGCATGCCTTATCTCATTTAAACCTCAAAACAACCTTTTGAAATAGATCCTGCTGTCACCCACATGTTCCTGGGGGAAATTGTGCTGTTCAGGGAACATGTCACATATCTGAGGTCACACATATAATAAGTGTCAAGCCTGAGCTTGAAGCCCAGGGCTTGCTGTCTCAAGCCGACATTGTCCCTACATGGTTATTTGATGAATGCTTTCCCTCAAAGTTTCAGCATTCATTGTTGCCAGCATTTCAGAAGCAAACAAATAGTAGTGTATCTCAAAAGGCCCCGTTTAGCCAGTTTGCACCTGTCACACACCCTTGCAATCTTGGGCTACCATTACTGCCCCCCAAAGAGGCACTTTCAACTGGGCCTGACTCGTCAGTAATCTCTTAGCCATATCAGATTTATTCAAACCAATCCCTAAGACTCTAAAAGCACTATGTACACTCTGGATCGGGGAATCAGAAGATATTCTGCCAAGGACTTCATCTGTTTGGCTCCTGATGCTTCCTCAGACCCCAGTCAGCTCTCATGCCTTCACAGGCAGCCTCCCTCTGAGCACAACACCCTCTCTTCAGAGCTTCACTCTTGCAACTCCTACTTCCGATGTCATTTGTATGACACTGACTCATATTCTACCTGCTGCACAAAGACCCCCATCTCCCATCATTATGTTTACTTGGTCCCATTGCATCCCACAAGGGAGCCAATAATATGAGAACTAGTGCTTCTAGTCCCTTCCTCACTCCCACCGTTGCCCTTCCACAACAGAGGAGCAGGAAGATTTATCAGACCCAGGGGAAGGGAGCGGGGTTAACTGTGAAGCCCCCTGACTGGATCTGGGCAGAATGCAGGTGCACTGCTCTTTAGACACACCTACCCCCAGCGCTCAGGCATAGTGGACCCAACCTGTACTTCACTCACGTGCAGCAAATGGATGGAGCAGGGTCAGACCCTGGAGGGTTGGGGGTGGGGGGTGGGGGTTGGTCAAGTCTCTAATCTACCCAGCTTCTCATGTTGTGCCTGCCTGTCTGATTTCATGGGCTCTGTCCAGGAAGGAGGAGGAGATGGCCACTTCCTCTAGTCCAGCTACATCATTAAGACACTGACACTAGGTATGGATCCTCATTTGGCTTTGGGAGTATGATCTCATTTGATTAGTAATTTGGATTGTTTTACCTACTCTGCATCCTCAATACATTTACATGCATGGATGGGTCTTACCCCACCTGGTGGAAACTTGGAGCACAGAGGCAGTGTTGCACGCTGGGAAGAACACTGGACCAGGTGTCAGAAGACCCAGCTCTAGGCCAGGCTGTGCTCGGGAAGGTCCCTTTCCATTTCCAAGCTTTTTTTCCCTTATCTTTAAGATAGAAAAGATAGGGTTCATGTACTCATGTTCATCTCCTGGCAGAATGGGGAGAGTTATAGCAAACAGTGTACATAAGAGTAAACTGTGAAGTGCTCTACATGTGTAAGGGCATCATCATCATCATCAAACTCTTTTACTAACGGAAAAGGGAGTTCTCTTTTATGAGGCACTTGAAATACATTCATGAGGCTCTTGAGGTAATGTCTTAATTGTAAAGCCCAGTGCAATGGTTCCCAAACTCTGCTGTACCTTGGAATCACCCAGGGCTTTTTAAAAAACACTAATGCCTGGCTCCCACCCCTAGACAGCTGATTTCATTGGTATGTGGTGTGACCTGCCATTGGGACTTTTAAAAGACCCCCAGGTGATACAAATGTGCGTTTTGGACAGACTTGGCACAATCTTTGGACAGCTAAAAAAGGACACAAGAAGATTTAGATGAGTCAGGTTTGAGGATATATTTCTCACCTACTCAGCCAACCACTTCTAGATGCCAATAGCTGTGGGGAGAATATGGTGTCCAGCTGGGCGGTCCCATGTGTGAGTGAACATCAGCCTGTGGCAGTGGGCAGGGTGAACAGCTGTGGGATCCAACATTTGGGAGGTCACTTATCCCAAGAACAAACAGGGGCTGCAGTGAAGTGAACATCCTTTTAACAAGCTCTCTAGCCCTCTCAGTGACCTCAGGGCCACAGTTCACGTCCCCTGGGGTATGGTAAATGTGAATATAAGAATTAGGAATCCCAGTAAGCAATTGAATAGTACCAAACCTGGTCTTCCTACTGAGGAAGACCAGGACATACCATGTGGTTAACCCCACCTTTCTCTCACTTGCCAGCTCGTTTTCTCCAGTTCAACTTAACTCTTTAAAAGTCTGCTAGTAAAAGCATTTTAGGGAATTTTTCCATTTAAGAATAAAACAAGGACAGATCCCTTTCTGTCAGTTTCTTAAGCAAACTACATTGTTTCCAAATAATAGAAGCTCCTCGTGAAATCTTACAACCTGTTAGTTCTGCAGGTTCAAACCCACTTCTTTGAGTGTTGCAGAGCTTACAGGTATCAGAACGGGCAAACCCACTTCTTTGAAAACTAAGTTTTCTAAAGGATTTTTGTCCAAGTAGATCTATAAATATGACAGGTTCTCTTCCAGACTCTGCAAACTGGCATCTACCGTTTTCATACCACATCAGTTCCCCACATTTTATTGGTCAGCCTAAGGGGAAATGGATGATTATTTTAATAATTTAAGATTGATTGATTGATTTTGGAGAGGGGGGAGGGGTGAAGGACAGGGAGCAAGAGAATCTCAAGCAGACTCCCCACTGAGTGTGGAGTCTGAGGTGAGGCTGATCACAAGACGCTGTGATCAGGACCTGAGTGGAAAGTAAGAATCAAACTCTTACCCACCTGAGCCATGCAGGCACGACAGGAATAGATGATTATTATGAAATAGTAGTGCACACAGCCCAGCTTCCTGATGGAGACAGCCAGGGTCCTGGTGGACAGGTAGGTATTCTTTTACTGTACACAGAGACTGAGGCTTGGCCATGACATGTCTTACAGCAGTGTTGAGGTTCAAATTTTTGTCTGACTCCAAAGTTTAAATGTGTGTATACTTGCCCAGCAGGCCATGTCACCACCTTCCACAGAACTTTAAGCTCCATATATTTTTCCCTCATTAAATTAGAGGGCACGCGGAACATCGGATACCCATCTTTTTTTCCCTAAGCCAGATGGTCTTTACATCGATTGACCTAATGCCTGAACTTTCCCAATCTGAAAGATTTCACATCATAGAAAAAAATTATTAAGCTTTTCCCCAGTGACTGCCTTGACATGGCAGTAGAGTTAGCTTTTGGGTAAGAATTCTACTGGGGGAGAGGATGAATTGCACAGACTATCACTTGAGAATATTCCTTCAAGTCCTAAAAGAGAACTGTGGCTGTCATGTCCAGTCTTCTTCTCTATCACACAAGATCTCAATAAGCCATTGTGTCCTCTGCAGTCACTTACCTGAAGCTCTAGGTGCCAGAGCCTAGATGTATGAATGGACAACCCAACCTTCAATGTGTTCGACTGATATACTATTTTTGATAATCCAGAAGAAAATAAGATATAGGACATTATCCTTGTGTGAAGACAAAAACCCAAAGAAGAAAGCAAGTGCAAAAAAAAAAAAAAAAAAAAAAAAAAAACAACCCAAAACCAAAAAACTGGACTGTCCCTTGGCATCCTGTCTGCCTTGATCAACACTTTTATTTCCTGGCACTCTTTACCTCATAATCATGGACATATTCCTTTGAAGAAAATGTAGTCAGCTCTGCAAAACAGGAAAGGAATCTTTGGCCTAAAAACTCTTCTCTGAGTGTAGAGACCCAAAGAAAGGCCACCTTGATCCTGCCTTCCCTAACAGGAAGCAAGGGAAGGAGTGGGAACACGGTGAGTGGATAAAAGAAAAAGCTACCAAGTTATGGCTTTAAATAAATGGGGACAGAAATTTTACACGGAGAAAGAAAAGTCATTCAGCACCATTTGTACAAACTAGAGGGCCCTTCCCTTTGATACCTCACAGATAGGCTAGGAGAACCTAGGTCAATGTCAAACTGACATTGTGATTATTTACCGTGTTAGCCTTGCCTCTGGGCATTAGCTCTCATCTCCAAATATGAAAGCAAGAGAGTAGGGAACTAACAGGAACAGAATGCCTGCGGTATATTAACATTGTCCTGCGAGTTTTATGTGCATGATTTCATCTAATTTCATTTAACACTCCACCACACCCCATTTTACAAATGAGGGAAAGAGCCACAGAATTTACATGACTGATCCAAGAACTTACGTTATGTGATCCAAGATCATGCAACCTGTAAGCCTGTACATGGCTGACCTGAGACATTCACTTGTTCTAGAACCTGTGTGTGATTGCCATCTTATCAATATCAATAAGGGTTTTGTTTTGCTTGAACAAATTTACCAGAGTTTACCCAATAAAATGAGGGCTGCCTTTCCATGGATGAAAATACCTGCCCCCAAAGACACTGTAAAGATCAAAAACAGTGAAATAAACGTGAAAGTACCTGAGATACCAGAGCAAGGCACTCACAAGCATGCGTCCACTCCCCAGAAGCCAGCCGCCTGCTCTACAGTGCTCCCCTGCCCAATTATAGTTCAGGCAAAACTTTCAGAATGACCATCCGAGACAGGTGTGAGTCCCAGAAGCCTAATCAGTGCACATGAACACCCTCTTGTTGACTCAGTCACGGTAACCTACTTCTGATTACCAGTCTGATTCCCTGACTTGTTATGAACGACTTAGAAATGCAAAAATGAAATTCAATCACCCTTAGAAACAAGAACATGTCACTATTGAAGACATTTCAAGATTATGCTGCTGACTCTGAATTCTTAAAGAGACTCCCCAAAAGTATTTCCATCAAAGGCAGCATCACTGGTCTTCCAGGTAAACTACTGTACAGAGTAATGCATTCATTTATATGGATTTTTTTTTTAAAGATTTTATTTATTTATTTGTGAGAGAGAGAGCGAGCACAGGCAGACAGAGTGGAAGGCAGAGTCAGAGGGAGCAGCAAGCTCCCTGCGGAGCAAGGACCCCGATATGGGACTCGATCCCTGGACGCTGGGATCATGACCTGAGCCGAAGGCAGCTGCTTAACCAACTGAGCCACCCAGGCGTCCCAATATATGGATATTTTAATATATATTTTTTTAAATCAATCTTATTACCCTATACTTGTGTCTCCAGGGGAACTGCAAACTTTCCATTCCTGGGATGTTATTATAAGGGTACTCTACTTGGGAGGAAAATGTGTGTTAATTAATCAGCTTGGGCTGCCATAACAAAATACCATAGATTGGGGGGATTAAACAATAGGAATTTATTTCTCACAGTTCTGGAGGCTAGAAGTCCATATTAAGATGCCAACCAATTCATCTTTCTGATGAGAAATTCAGTTTCCGATGAGAGCTCTCTTTCTGCTGGCGGTCTTCTTGCTACATCCTCAGGAGAGAGAGGAGGACGGAGAGGGAAAGAGATCTCTACCTCTTCTTACAAGGCCAAAGTCATATCAGATAAGGGCCCCTGCCATTATGACCTCATTTAACTTTACCTCCTAAAGATCTTATCTCCAGATATAGTCACATTGGGGGTTAAGACTTCAAACATGAATTTGGGGGTTGGGACATATGTGTTATAGAATTTTAAATCCTTTGCCATTCTGTATTCAAGCAAATTTTTCTAATGGCTTTTGGGCTTGGGATCTTATAAACACATGGATATTCATTCACTGATCTCAGAGTTGAACTAGTAATTAACAAGATATTCCTTCCTGATACTCTTTTTACTTTCACCTTTTTCTGTATTATATGTACATATCAGGCAACTTCGAAGAGCTGTACTTCTTTTATCTTTAAACTGGATATTATTTGCTTACTGATGTCCCAAACTGGGATGCATTTTCTAGGGCATCACCTCTCCTCAAAGGGTAAGAAGAAGCAAAGAGGAGAGGTTCAAGTTGTCAAGAAATGCTACAAATGTTTCCTCAAGGCCTCCCTTGTTAATAATCGCATTTGCTCCCCTGTACCAATAAAACTAAATTACTGGTTTTGGGGACCCCCCAAGCATGAAAAGCCATAACAGTAATCTGAGCCAATGAAGGCTACAGATACAAGACTTGATTAAGATTAATTTCCTAATTTAAAAATTATTTTGGTGGGGTGGAAAAGGGCACTTCAGTCCTGTCACCTCAGCACACACCCAGACCCCACGCATGACCGATCTGATTGCTGTGGCAAGTTCTGCCCATCGGAGTTGATATCAGCGCAGGGCAGCTAGTATGTGGTAGGGCAGAGATGAGAGCCTGCTCTGCTTATATTTCCCTTCACGGCAAAGATGAAAACTGTCATGAAGTTTGAGTCCCCATCCACCCCCACCCCCCTCTCACTCCTTTGAGATGACCTGCTCCTCCCTCGGACCAGCAGACCAGCAAGAAACATCTGCAGCTCAAAAGAAACACATGAACAGCTGCACTCCTCGGATTAAGGGTCAATAGACTTCCTGATCCAGCAGATCCTCTCCCCTGGCGGGGCGTCTGGTTGCTTTTGCACGTCCCTGTTTGGAACTCCACATTTTTTTTTTCTCCAGCCCTTGCCATTGTACTCTGCCCAGCTTGTACAGAGCATCGAGGTGGCCTGCTCTCCCCCCCCCCCCCCCCGTGGCTCCCTGTGTCCCCCAGCAAAGGACGGGCTGTGCCAGACACACAACGGGCCTGTCCCTGGGCTTCCCTTTGCAAAGCCCAAGAGAAAGATGCCGAGGAGGACAACAGCTGCAGTGCTGGCTTGCCCTTGACAAATGAGCCTGTCACTCTACCTATTGATTAGCAATATTATGACATTTCCCTTCAAAAACGCAGATGTGGCGGTGCTCGTGACAAGGCCACGGCTCCGGGTGGAAAATAAAGTTTGCCATTGTTGGCTCCTCCCCCTCTACATCTGTTCAGCTTCAGAGGGAAAAGAAACCAAGATTCTGAGGGTGTTCAAGCGATTTGAAGAAGAAGAAGTTCTGACAGTCTGAGAAATACATACTAATAAGCCATCACTGTACACATGGAAGAGAGAGCACACGGCAAATCTGCCTGGGACACAGTAGAAAGCAAGGGGCATCTGATGCACTTGGAAAGTGGGGCCTCCCTCTGTCTCGGCAGAGCTGCTCCTCAGGTCTCCGGACTCCATAAATCAAGCCATGGAGGGGTCTGTCATTTGTGTCTCTTTGCATGAAACGCATGAAGGGAACCGGTGAATTGGTGCTTCATTGCCTTCTGCCCTCCAAAAGTGCCTTTAATCTCTCGCCCTGCCCCTATGGGGCTGACGGTGTATTAGGGGGGAAATGCACGTAATTCCATTTTCTTTCCCTTGTACAGAGCATTCGGATGATAACATGTGCCTACTTTAATTTGTGAAACTTCTGTGGGGTACTTCCCCCCAACCTATTCCCAACATCTATTCCCATGTCAAGGGGGTGGGGGGGGAAGTGTTCTAAATAGCAGTCCATTTAAGTAAAAAAAAGGAAAAGTGCATCTTGCAGTCCAACATATGGTACATTTTGAGGTAAATTACAGGTAATTCATGAACATTTCCAGCAGGGAGATTGCCATCATGGGACTCTTGTATATCCATTACGTTCTCTTCTCATTTTTGTGGTTAAAGGAATCTCTCAAGCCTTTGAAGCAGAAATGGCAACACTCTCTCTGAACCATTTTGCCCTGCTAAGGAAAGTTATTATCCTGCTAACACACGGGACTGATCCAGCAACTTGATTTCGGCAAAGCTGATGGAAAGCAGGCTGCGAGGGGCATGTGTAGCACGGGTTTTATAGTGCGAAAGATCTGGGGGTTGGCAAGCCCAAGAGTGAAAGAGGAAAATAAAATCTGAGCAAACCAGAAACAGCCAGGCTGACACTATTGGATGAAAGAGAAAAGAAAAGAGGAAGTCACTTGGGGGATGGGGAGAAGAAACAAAGGAAAGAAAAATATTGCCTGTTTGCCCTGGGGGTCGGTGATGTAAATTAATATGAGCTAAATGGGATGTGACCAATTTGTAAGGCATTTGTTTCTCTCTTGTGAGATGGGCGATCTCTGTCCCAAGCAATCAGAACTCACCTCAGGCTACCCCTGACTAGTCGCTATAGCGGTGTTGACCACCTTTCTTAATATACGGAACTCCTCAGAGCTACCATGATCCCCCAAGTCCAGCAGCCTTGTAAATTTACTCCTGTGACACTAATGTCTCTCTCCTTGGGACATATCGGATCCTGGTTTGTTGGGAAAGATGAAGGGGAGGAAAGCAGGGGAGAAACGAAAGGCAGAACAAGCAAGCTCAGCACAGTTGGCCCCTCTGCACTGTTTGAGCAGCCTTTGTGTCTGGACCGCCTGCAAGAATTACGCAACTTCCAACATCTCCTTCACATCAAAGAGCTTCTGGAAGAGCTCTTCAAGCTCTGAGGCTGAGCTGCCCTGTGCCTCCCCTATCCTCGTACTAAATCAAGCTTTTATCTGCCTTCCCATCAGAACTGATGCTAAGTGTCCCTGACACACACATCCTCCAAATAATTTGAACTTGATCTGAGGCTTTCGGCCCTCTTGACTCAAAAAAATTGCCTATGATTTGCTTGGCAGCCATCCACCTCAGCATCGGCAATTGTGGGCAGTGATGTTGATGGTCGGGAAGGAGCCGTTGCCATGGCAACACAGAGTTCAAAGGAAGGGCCCTCCCGTGGTATCAGAATAGGGGAGAGTGATAATGTAATGAAGGTTTGTGTCTTCTCAGGGAGGGACAGGAGCTGGCCAAGTGATGGTGGGGGGTGGAGTGCAACATGGGCAATTCACCATTACAGTTATGTCTGAACTGTGCATTTATTTGGCTTTGGGAGGATTAGTAGTTTAGTGGAAAGTGCACATGATTGAGATTTTGGGGACTATATCCTAGCCTCAATTTTGCAGGTAGCTGGTTGAGTGATCTTCACCTTGTTGCTCATTCGTGTCCTCATCTATAAAATAAAGGGTTGAACTAATAAAATCCAACTTCCTTTCAATTGCTAAAATGCTCTGATTCAATTATTCTAGGCCATCTAGGGACTTTTTGCATCTAACAGGCAGTATTTTATGCAGATCACATTCTGCTTATCAAGGCCATGCAAAATGGAAAAATGGGTGGATATCTATTGACTCGGAACAAGAGCTTCTTTTTTTTTTTTTTAAGATTTTATGTATTTATTTATTTGTCAGAGAGAGAGAGAAAAAGCACAAGCAGGCAGAGGCAGAAGCAGGCTCCCTGTTGAGCAAGGAACCCCACATGGGACTCGATCCCAGGATCCTGGGATCACGACCTGAGCTGAAGGCAGCGGCTTAACTGACTGAGCCACCCAGGCATCCCAAACAAGAGCTTCTTAAGCACCTAGTTGGCTCAGGGCACTCACTGCTCAAGGTGCTGCAAGGGTGAAAGAGGAAGACAAAGCCTCTGTTCTCAGCAAGCATGTATTCTAGCAGGAGAGACAGAGGTCATACAAATAAACACACAACAGATCATTTAACAGTGATTGTAGAGAGGGCCACCATGTTGAATACAGCATGTAACTGGAAAATTCCAGGTGGTCTAGGTGGGCTGGAAGTGTCAGGGATGCTTCTTGTAATAAGCAGTCTTTGGGAGTGAGTACAGTGAGTAGGAGTTAACTAGACAAAGGAGGAAGGAGAAAGCCTTGCAGACCAAGAGAAGGCAGACAGAGGGAACAGCATGTGAAACTAGGAAGTGGGAAGGAACTCAGATGAGCTGTGAAGTGGGCCAGGAGAGGTGGGCACGGTCCCATCAGATCAAGTCAAGAAGACTTCTATTGGCTATTCTGTTTTACCTAAGCACAATGAGAGGTCATTGAGGTTTATAAACGGGACTGGCTACTTGGATTTACATTTTCATAAGATCACTCTTGCTACATCATGGAGAACAATGGCAATTGGCAATTGTGGGGTTGGGGAGGTAGCATTTAGATTTCAGAGATGAGAACATCTTCAAGACAATTATAAATAATTCAGGAATCAAATTTGATTTACTTCAAGTTACCTATCTTGATAGAGGCAATTCAAAAATTAATTTCACAGTTTTTTCCTCCTTTGCCTTGCCTGGGTAGACACATCCTATAATGACTTTCTTGAGCCCCAATTGGTCAAAACTGCCCAGGGAATTCGTACGACCAGTGGTGAATTATTATTGATCTATTATTCTTCCAGTCTACCTCCACTGGCCTGCAGACATTTCCTGTTCTGAGCAGGATTGGAGTAAGAGAAAGTGTGTATGAAATGTTCATTTTCAAATTCAGAGATGCTTTCTCCTAAAATTCATAAATGTTCACATAGCTACCCATGGAGTTGTACTCAATAATACATCTACTTTGAAACAAAACAAATCTCAGCTTCAAAAATGCAAAAAGTGTGTCTGGAAAGAGTTATATCCATAGCAACAGTTTTCAGGGGCTTGGTTGGGGGGGGGGGGTGGCACGTGTCAGAATGCCCATTGCAGGGACAAGTTCTGGGCAGCCAGGTTTTTAAGGTAAGAACAACTCAAGAGAACAACTCACCTAGCAAGGTGATCAGCATGGGGTGTGTGGGGCACAGAGACAGGGCAGTAGATGGGTTGCACAGAAGACCCTTGTCACTTGTTTC
Source organism: Mustela nivalis (assembly GCF_964662115.1). Taxonomy (NCBI): domain Eukaryota; kingdom Metazoa; phylum Chordata; class Mammalia; order Carnivora; family Mustelidae; genus Mustela; species Mustela nivalis. The sequence continues at coordinate 48,106,707 of NC_139031.1, forward strand.
AAATGTATTGCATTCCTCACCTTGTTGAAGCCGCAGAACAACCTCATGGGTAGGCCCATTATTATCTCTGGTTCACAGATGATAAAAGGGAGATGAGGAACATGTACTTTGCCCGTCCATGGCAGCCAGCTTTCAGGCCCTCACATGTACCCTCTCTGCTCTATTGCCCAACTGATCCCAAGGGAGGGAAATCATGGGAAGAAGCCCAAAGGGGACAGCCTCACACTTCCAGTCATTTTCTCCCTCAGTCTCATGCCTCTTTTCTCTCTCATTCCTGCCTCTTCTTTCCCATCCCTAGAGGGAGGCTGCAGGAGAAAGATTTACGAACAAGGAAAAGCTCTCTAACCCCCTTATAAACTTTATGGGCCATGTGGACATGTACAAATCAGATATAAACATGATGTCCAGGGCCAGAGTTCTGTAAATAGTGATATCACTGAGGAAAATCTCCAGGAGAATCTGGTTCCCGGGAGAGAACAGACAAGGGTCCTGAAAACAGTGTGTGAAGAATGATGAAAGCTGCTTTGAAGTGAAGCCCAGGGCCTGTGGTGTTTTCAGCAGCTTTCCCCCTGCAGCCCTTGGAATTTTAGCTGTAATAAAAAAAATACCAAAAGAAAACAGCTGGTCTGGTTGTATTTGTTAAAGTAGAAGCAACGTGTGGCCCTGTGGAGAGGAACATGATGGTGGGAAAGCAGGTGTGATGAGTGGGGGGACCAAGGGGTGGTTTTCAGAATTCATGCATTAGGCCCACCACAGTTTCGCAATACATGTCAAACACTGAACAAATAACAAGGCATTTCCACTAAGTTTCCCCCTTGGATGCAGACTCGACCTGTTGGATAACTAGGAAGTATTAGCACACCCATTTTATAGATGAGAAAGAGTCTTCACTTTGACCAAAGGGAACCTGTGAGAGATTATACTGGCTGGGCATGACAAAGACAGGGTTCTGAGTTCAGCTTTACTTCTGTCTGAGAGTTTCTCATCTCTGTCCACACTCAAGAAGGTTCTATGACAGAGCTGGTTGCTGAGGGCCTGACACCTAAAGAAACATTGGGGAGCATTCTCGCCCATTGATTCCAGCATTATTACTGGGTCTGGTGACCCTTAAATGAGAATCACACTGTAAGAGTGCATTTAAGGTGGATAGTAGTCAGTCTCAAAGATTCCCCCCCCCCTTGGTATCCATAGCTTTGTGTAGCCCCTCTCACATTGTACAAGGGTTGGTCTGTATGGCCAACAGCATATGGCCAAAGGGATGGCATGTCATTCTGAGACACAGAAGACTATAGCTTCCATCTTGGGTTCTCTCATTCTCTCTCTTCCTCGAATCACTTGCTCTAAGTAAAGCCAGCCTGCACATTATGAGGACAGTCAGGCAGCCTACTGAGAGGTCCCCATGGAAAGGAACTGAGTTCTTCAGCTAACAGTCCGCAAGCAGCTGAGGCCTTTCAATAACCACACGCATGAGCTTGGAACTGGATCTTTCCCCAGGCAAACCTTCAGATGATGGCAGCCCCAACTGATAGTCTGACTGCAACCTCATGTGAAACTGTGAGCCAAAACCACCCAGCCAAAGCTGTTCTCAGATTCCTGACCCACAGAAACTGAGCTCATAAAGGTCTGTTGTTTTAACTTGCTAATTTGCTACACACAAATAGATAACTAACACATTGTGTCTGCCTTGGCTCTTCTGCTCTGAAGCACTAAGGAGAAATGGCAGAGGAAGAGAACTGTTATAGTTTGTAATACTTTACTGCTGTTCATCTAAAAAAGATGCTCAACAAAGACTGTACATTATAAGAGTGCCACAAAAGGAAGACTTTTCGGGTATAGATTACAGTACTATCAATGAGATTAAATAGACATTCTGCTAAAAGCTGGGTATCTGGATACAAGAGGAAGAGGAAGAAGAAGAAGAGGAGGAGGAAGAGAAGGAGGAGTGGGATAGGGAGGGGAAAGGGGAAGGAGAAGGAGAAGTAGTTTAGAAGCCTGAGCTGAATCTCAAGGATGAGTAGGGGGAGGAGAAGGCAGGAAAAGAAGTAAGCAAAATAGCAAAGAAAGAAAGAACAGAATATGTATAAGTAACAAGAAGGACTTCAATATGACTAAAAAAAAGCAGGAAATAACATGAGATGAAGCTGGTTTGCCCAGGGAACATTAGCCTGAGTTGAAGACAGCAAATAATGGTCACCCAGCTAAATCAGTTTCTTCAAGAAAAGATTAAATATTGAGTCACAAAGTTCATATATAGCTATGCTGTCCAATATGGCAGTCACCAGCCACATAGAGTTATTTAAACTTAAATTAACTAAAATAAAGTAAAATTAAAAATTCACTTCAGTTGTATCTGCGTATTTCAAGTGCTCAGTAGCAAAGCATGGCTAATGGCTACTGTATTGGACAGTGCAGATATAAAAATTTGCTAACATCACAGGAAGTCCTGTTAAATAATTTGCATATATATCATTCACTAGATAAAATCATAAGCATATACTGAAATTTTAAGACAAGTTGTGTAAAAAAATCTGCCAGCATCACGTAGATCCTATCTGATATAAGTTTGAATATACAAATGCTTTCTGGGTACCTAGGCTTACATTAAACCCCTGGAATGTAATTGTAATGGGATTTTTCATGTGCCTCCCTCACATTCTTGGCATGTATATTTCTTAGAGGTAAGTAATTGCTTAATACTAACTATATAAATGTGCTTAATTTGTGGTTTTATAAATATTGGCCAATTTCATCATATAAACTACCCATGGTATTTTTTTCTCCACTGAAATCCTTAGTATTTCTCAGAGCAATAGTGTCCTGAGGAACAGAACTGGAGAAACTTCTATAGGCCATGAGGAATTTGAGGAGGGTGATATGACTAGCCTCACAAATTATAGCCTTTATGAAAAGCATTAAGCAGGATGTTTTCAGGCAGGGGCTGGTAAGATGTGAGGGGAGGGCCAACCATTAGGATACAGGTGCAGTGGTCCAGGAGAGAACCATGAGGGCCTGAAGTAGAGCATGACTAGAGAGGAGTCCCTGGGTAAGGTGTCAGAGATGCAAAAAGATAACCTACACATGGTCTTTACCCTGAGCATGCTCCCGGTCTTGTGGGATGCCTCAAAGGTAAGGACAGATATGTCACAGTCTAAAGGTTGCAAAACCTTGCTACAGAAGGCCATTTAAAATACAAGATGATGGCTCTGGAGAACATTTTCCATCCCCTAAATCCTGTTCCATGGCTAAAAACTACATCTTTGGATTAACACATTTGGTTAAGATATTCTACTGCCAGGAATCTTCTTTTCAGAAGGGACAGAAAAGCAGTCTAGCTAATAGTTTTGGAGTACAGATTCTGAAGCCAGATCATGGGGAAAAAATATTGGCTCCACAACTTGCCCCTGTGTGACTTGAACAAGTTACTTAGCCTTTCTGTGCTTTGGCTTTCCTGATCTGTAAAACTGGGCTATTAGCAGTGCCTATAGGTTTTTAGCAGCCTTATAGGGCTGTTAAGAGGTTGAATGAGTTTTATGACAAGTGCTTATAACAGAGCTTGAGACATACATAAATATGTGTCCTAGGGGTGCCTGGATGGCTCAGTGGGTTATAGTCTGTCTTCAGCTCAGGTCATGATCTCAGAGTCCTGGGATCAAGCCCTGCATCAGGCTTTCTGCTCAGTGGGGAGCCTGCTTCCCCATCTCTCTCTCTGTCTGCCTCTCTGCCTACTTGTGATCTGTCAAATAAAAAAATAAATAAATAAAATCTTAAAAAAAAAATTTGTCCTAATTATTACATTTTTTCAGTCTTGACCAGGTAAGTTAGTAAGGGCCACATAGGACAGTTCAGTTGATTCCAGGGCATGTGGTCAATGCAATTGGATTGAGGGCAGGAAATGAAGAATGTTTGGGAAGCATGTGGAGTGGCTGCCATGAGCTCCTCAACCTCGGGTGATCAGATTGAGGAATTGCTAGGGGAGACAGGTGAGCTTTAGTGACAAAAGTGAGAGTGTGGCAAAGACAAGTCTCCCTTGCTTTCCAGTTTTTGGTGATGCTGACATGGATGATTGGGGGCCATTAAGAACATTGGCTTTGGAGTCAGTCATAGTTTTGTCTTTTAGTAGCTGTGAACCTCAGCATCTCCATCAACAAAACAGAATAATACCTGCAGCATGAAGTTATTGGGATGATTAAATTAGATAATATGTAGAAAGTGTGGTTGACCCTTGAACTGCACAAGTCCACTAGTATGTGGAATTTTTAAAAAAGTAAGTACAGTACATTACTGTAGGTGTATTTTTATTTATTAAAAATAATTATTTATTTATTTATTTGAGAGAGAGAGACAAAGTGGGCAGGAGGAAGAGGGAGAGAGAATCTGAAGCAGACTCTGCTCTGAGTGCAGAGCGCAGTGCAGGACTCAATCTCACGACCACAAGATCATGACCTGAGCTGAAACCAAGAGCCAATGTTTAACTGACTGAGCCGCCCAGACACCGCTATCTTTTCTTTTACTGTATTTCATTGTAAGGTACCAATGATTATAAAATCATTGCTCTTAAGCCAATCTCAGAAATATGAACATGTGAATAACAGAATATAGATAGAATGGAACGAAAGGGAAGGAAGCTCATATTTACCAAATTCCTGCTGTGTATCTAGCCAATGTACCAAGAAATGTGGGTATCTATTATTCATTTAATTCTCTAAACAGCCCTAGAAAGTAGGTGGCATTATTATCTCTACTTTACAGAAATGGAAACCCAGAAAGTTCTAGAACCTGCTCAGAGTCACACAGCTGCTAAGTGCCAGCACACCATTTTAAATCTTCTCCCAAGATTTTATTTTGGTCCTTTCCTCAGACTGGGTATGGCCTTGGTGTGGGAGAGGCTGCAGATGAGTGAAGAGGCCCCATGACTGACCCTTCACGATTTCCCTGAAAGGAAGTCAGCTTCTAGGAGAGAGCTTGAACATGTCCCCTCCTACCCTCCTCCTCAGGAAGGGAGGGAGTGGGAAATCAGAACACAGGCCCATGCAGAGGGGGTGCAGCCCCTGCTGATGGGGAAGGGTCTCCCAGTGAGGGTCACGTGGAAGCATCTCTCCACCTAAAGGCCCCAGAACTGGTCTCCTATGTGCAAACAGGCTTGGCACTGTAGGGGTCCACATTGTCATGGGGTAGCAAGTGGGGAATTGTGATCTTGATGTAGAAGAAAAGTAATGTTCATTGTTTCTCCAACATTTGTTATGAACCTTGGAAAGCAACATCCTGGATGGCAGGGAAAGAAGGTGAACAGGATAATAAGGATGTGGGGAAGCGTAGGAAATGAGAAATGAAGAACAGAAGACACAGTCAAGGCCTACCAAGGCCATTAATGTCAGTGACTATTCAGATTCCAGCAGCCAAGTTAAATGAGGGGGTGAAGGGAATCTCTTTGGCCACTCCTAGGGGATGAACCAGTTCATAAACAACAGCAAAAACAACAACAAAGAATTTAGCAATCTCAACACCCAAAAAACAAATAATCCAGTCAAGAAACAGGCAGAAGACATGAACAGACACTTCACCAAGGAAGACATGCAAGTGACTAACAGACGCATAAAAAATGCTCCACATTCAGTTGTCATCAGGGAAATACAAATCAAAATCACAGTGAGATACCACTGCACACCAGTCAGAATGGCTAAAACTAACAGAACAGGAAACAACAAATATTGGTGAGGATTAGAGAAAGGAGAACCCTCCTACACTGTTGGTGGGAATGCCATCTGGTACAGCCACTCTGGAAAACAGTACTAAGGTTCCTCAATGAGTTGAAAATAGAGCTATGCTAAGTCAGCAATTGCACTACTGGGTATTTACCCTAAAGATACAGATGTAGTGAAAAGAAGGGGCACCTGCACCCCAATGTTTATAGTAGCAATGCCCATAAGAGTCAAACTGTGGCAGGAGCTGAGATGTCTATCAACAGAAGAATGGATAAAGAAGATGTGATCCAAATACACAATGGAATATTACTCAGCCATCGGAAAGGATGAATACCTACCATTTCCATTGACATGGGTAGAACTGGAGAGTATTATGTTGGGTAAAAATAAGTTAATCAGAGAAAGATAACTATATTAGTTCACTCATATGTGGAATATAAGAAATACCACAGAGGATCATAGGGGAAAAAAGGGAAAACAGAATGGGAAGAAACCAGAGAGGAAGACGAACCACGAGACTCTTTGACACTGGGAAACAGAGTTGCAGAAATGGAGATGGGTGGGGGGAGGGGGTAACTGGGTGATGGGCATTAAGGAGGACATGTGATGTGATGAGGACTGGGTGTTATACACAAGTAATGAATCACTGAAAACTACATCAGAAACTAAGGTACTATATGTTGGCTAATTGAATTTTTAAAAAACAAACAAAAACAAAACAAAAAGCCCAGGCATTCAAGTCATATAATAACACTAAAATGACAGATAACAAATATACATGAGGCACTTTGCTGGGCCAGTCCCACATACTAACACATTTAATCCTTGTAGCAACACTACAAGGTAGATGCTGTCATTCTTCTCATTGCACAGAGGGGGAGAAAAATCTTAGGCTCAAAAGATTAAGGAACTTTCCCAAGGTCATAGATGGGAAAAGGCAAAGCAAGGTCTAAATTGAGGTATAGATGATTCAAGAGTTTGCACTCCTGGGCCAGATTGCCATACTGATCAGGAAATGTTGGGAAATCTCAATTTCAATGTCGGTGAGGCAATGCACTGCCAAGTAGATGCTCTGGAACTCACATCCAGCTTGCCTCTAGGACATAAAAATTAAATAATTCTGATCCATTGTTAAGCATCATTTATGATCCATGGTCTGAAGAGACAGGCATATTTCACACATAACCACATATGCCTTACTATAATGTAATCTAATAACAGCTCTATGAGGTAGAGATTAAAGTCACCCTTTTAAATAAAGGAAACACGAGTTCTAATTTGCTTATGGTATGGGTCTGACCAAAGATTGACATCTGGTTAAAACTGGCTTCAATGCTCATTCTCTCGCCACTGTGATGTACCCCCTGACTCATATTATGTGTTAAGTGAAATGGCTGCTCCTAGTTAAGATGGAGAGAAAAGGATAGTTTGTATCTTTTCTGCTGTTGTTCTGTGACTTCTACATATACACTTAATATTTATCTAAAAATAATTTGCTGTTGGTTTTGTTTCGATCCCACTTTTACCTCTGATGCTCTGTAACAATATGTTGAGCACCGCAGCCCACTTCCACCCCACGTGTTTTATCCTAATAATTTCATTGAATGGCTAATGCCAACCTGGATTATTGGAGATAATGGGAATGGCCAATCGCCACACTGGAACACTGGCCAATTCCATCTCCTATTTAGGGCTGTCACGGCAGACCGTAGACCTGGAGGCCACCTTTCTCGGATCCCCCCCACATAACTTCGCATCTTCCGCCGCTTCATCCAGCTGCTGGCTGGCTGCAATTCGCCTGAGGCAGTCTGCTGCAATTTTCCACGTCCCAATCTCATCCCCCATTACAAAAAAAGATGGGAAATATAATGGGCTGAAAGAATTCCGATAGCAAATACCAGACATCAAATTACACAGGTAGTAATCACACAGATTAGGAAACATAATGAATACAATATTCAAGCTGAACACAGACAATGAATTTTTCAGTATGATACAAGCTTCTTGTTAATAAAATGAAATAACAATTTTCTTCTTATTAAAGCTGAAACCATCTCTACTTTCTAAAGGGACACATGTCACCCAGACCTTTGGGTTGAAACGATTTGAAACTCAATGCACACAGGACCAAATGGATGACTAGACATTTTGGCTGCCTCTTACATTCATTTCAGATCGTGCTGCTGTTATTGTTCATTACGGAGTGGTTTGGAAGTTTCACCTAATGTTTCTGAAACCTTCTCAGAAGCGAATAAATGTATTATTCACAACATGTTGGACACAGAAAGGTACTGTTGTGGGAATCGGGAGACCTGGGTTTTAGTTCTAATTCCCACTGTCAGATTTCATGACTTTGGGTACAGAGTGATGAACAGGATGGAGCAGGGTGAGGCGTCTGCCCAGGGGGAAAGAATACGGCTGGGCAGCGTCTGTAGAGAATTTCAAACCATAAGAAGACTGACTAAAGTCAGCCCACTATTTTGTTACCGTACTCCATCCATCCTCAGCAAGGTCAGTGATAAAAGGCTCCTCCTCCCTCTCAAATATTCTGTGGGTCTAAGTTCTTAGCAATTGATTTTAGTGAATAAACACATGAATAAATCACACACGTGCATCAAATTAGCACCTTTTTTTATTACTTATCTTTTAATAAACACTGTATTCTACATGAACGTTAAATTTTAGAACACCCAGTTCCACCGTCGGGCTCCAACACACATGGATTAACAATACGCTACATGCATTTGTTCCTGGAATGTGTGTCCTATTTGTCGTCACTTCGAATATTTGTAATAATTATAATGATTTTGACTTGTAACGGTTGAGCTCAGTCTGTGTCTTTAGCTCCGCGATACTACAGACACCTAAACAGAGATTTGGAGTAAACAACAACAGCAAGCGATTTTGAAGACCACCAACAAAACGTGATTTCTTCAGTTCTGTCATTCTATGTGATTCCTCGGGAGTTTCTATTTGTTTAAAATGTGTAAGAGTGAAACGGTGTGCATTGGGAAGTGTAAAACTTTCGCTTGGTAAATTTTGTTTAATCACAAACTATTTCACTGAATCTGAAATATATTTTCTCATTGAAATTTATCCTTTTAAAATTTATAACTGTTTTTGCAACTAAAGAAAAAAGCCACAACTAAATAATGATAACTGATGATCCTTGCTTGTTATGGAAAGTAATTTTGTTATACAGAGGACGGGGTGTTAAGAGTGGCCTCCTATGGGTTTCTATGGGTGTCAGATACATTCTGTACACAGGAAGGCTGGGAACCCACCAGGGTAGGGAAAGGGGTTCATTTCTTAGATTAGAGGCAGCATTTCCCAAAGATCAGGGATCTGTCGGTCATTAGTTCACTAGTTCCTTGAGCCCCTCCATGAAATTTAGTATTGTTTCATAATCATTATTCTGTTTATTTTTCTTTAGTTGTAAAATAATTAAAAATTGTAAAGGGATAAATATCCATTGAAAAATAGGACTCAGATTCAGCCTGATAGATGTGGGGAGTACTTATTTCTCCTACACCCTCTTGAGGGATCAGATCAAGGGATCAGTCAAAGCTCTGAGAAATCCCACGGTCAAAGGAAACCAATACGTCCTTAACCTAGTTGTCCCAGCGGTGTTCGGTGTTTGGTTTTATTCTGGAGTAGGGGTTAGTGAAGGATGGGGTGGCCGGGTGGTTGAGAACAATCAGTGGCGATTAGAAGAGAGAAACAGCTATCATTGTACGGAGATACGGAATTCACTTTGGGTAGGACCCATGGTTTTCAGACTTGACGGCGCATTAGAACCCCTGGAGAGCTCTTCCAAATCCCCATGACTAGGCTGCACCCCAAACCAACTAGGTCAGAATCTCGGGGAAGGGAGGGAGGGAGATGGACCCACACCAGTTTTGTGAAAATGCCCAGGTGATGTTGCTGGGCAGCAAAGTCTGAGAACCCGCGGGTTCGATCCCCTTGTGGTGTTTTTCAGATCTTCAGTTACAAAGTAAAGCTCTTGGACTTCTCATCCCCCACGGTGTTCCAGTCTCGTTCGCCGGCTGGGGGTAGGAAGTAGGATGAAGGGGTGATCTGACCTTTGAGCTTCAATCAGGGAAGGGATCAGATCACAACGCCTACCTCCCAGCCCACCTCAGTGGCTTGCACTGGCGAGGCTGTCTGGAGCCTGTCAGAAAGAGGATGCCATTAATAATAATAAAAAACAAATGGCTCCTTTAGCCAAAAACCCCCCAGAAGTTGAAAAATGGGATATTTGTGCACTAAGATGGTGCCCAGATGCCTTGAACTGTGAGAAGAGCAGGGAAAGAGAAGACTGCAGCTGGTTTCCCCATTCCTAGGCTGATTTGCCTATTAACCTCCTGGAATTTCAAGCAGCGGTTCGTTTAGCTTGCTTTCCACAACAACCCCGCACAGGCCCTGCCTCTGGGACATAGTGTGCAAGGGTTTTCATTAAAAAGTTAACATTTGCCACAGAGTTCAGAGCTCCCTCAATATCTCATTGCAAAGAGAAAAACAGCTCAGCTTCAATGAGTCAAATGTCGCAGTAAGATAAATGCTAACATTTTCTTGAAAGCCACAGTAATTATTCAAAAAACAATCCTCCCGTCCCACCCCTCACTCCCAGGTCTTTCTTTTGGTGCCAAGGATCTGCTTCTGCTGTCCTCATTCAGCAAAACTCCCAGGGCCCTTTTCCCTTTCACAACCTTGTGGGCACCAGCGCCGCCATCCGTGGTGACCGCGAGCTTCGGCAGCAGGCAGAATCATGTCCAGGGTCCTCAAGAACACCCGTGCCCGTGAGTCCCAAACTTCACAAACTAGTCCCAAGCTCAGCGGCTGGCTTTTGACAACCAGGTTTAGGAAGTAGAGACGTAACTGGGAGCCCATAGGGTTGCCCCTAAAAGGCTCTAGTGATCCCACATCACTCTATTCCATGATAAGGGTCACGTTTAAGGACAAATTCATGGCAACAGGGGGTGTGAGGTCAAACAGAGATTTGCTTCCACCCTGAGCGCGCTTGCTGAGTGCAGAGGCCAGCATTACCTCCTGCTTCCCTGCTTGTTGGGTATGCCCCCTGCCCAGCAGGAGTAGCTCCTGCTCTTTGGTTTCCTTATCTGTGAAATGGGAATAAAAAAGAGCATCTCTGGAGATCATTGGGACTAATGATCAAATGAGATAAATGTAGGTAAGTCACCTGAACAGTGTTGGGCACAAGTGTTACCCTTCACCTGAGTTCAAGTTCTGACTCCTTATTAGCTGTGCAGTGGTGACTACATCACTGAGGCACTAGACCCCAGCTCCCTTACCTGTAAGACAGGGAGACTATTAGTTTCTACCTCCAGGTTTTTAAGGATCTCATGACCTATTGCATTTAAGTGGCTCAGCGAACTTTTGGCACAAGATAAATGCTCAGGAACTGCGAGCTAAGAAAAGCAGAAAGTTAGCTCTATGTTTGGCGAAGGGCAGTTCAACCTGTATTTTCCGAATTTGAAACTTAATAGTCTGAGGCTCATTGACTCTGGTGAAAAAGAACGTAGTTCACCTTTTAAAATTTTCCCAGCAGCTGGACCTTCTTTTCATATAGCAATTCTGAAATTGACTGTGATCCCACAAAAGCACTGGCAGATATGTTACATTTACACTTGTAAAATAAAATAAAATAAAATAAAATAAAAGCAGTGTTATTATGAAATCTTAAAGGAAGGCCTTACCTCTGAACTACAGAAAGATGAATGTGGAGATGATCAAAGGTGATCTGATTCGGATTTAAACTACAAAAATTTCTGCAGATTTGCCATATGCTATCACTTTTTTTTTTTTCTTTTAAGATCTAGGCATTTTTGGTAACTTCAAGGAAAAGATACCAGGATTTTTTTCTAGCTTTATTGAGATATGGTTGATATATAGAAAGTTGCACAGAATTTATGTAAACCATTTTGGGTAGTTGGATGATGTGTACACTCACATTATTGTACACTGTGTACACTCACAGTCCAGGCACTAACTATATAAGGACCAGGATTTTGGAAAGCCATAGCAAACTCAAGTGGAACAAGCACCCAGACACTTCACACACCTGATTTCATTTCCAATCTCACCCTTTTCACCCAGTAAATTCGGAAGTTGATAATCCACAAAGAATGAGAAAGTTCAGAGGGGCCCCTGACTATTATTTTCACCAGTATTTTCTAAATGCCATTCCCTCTTCTTAAACCAACCCAAATCTCACTAATACACAGGTCAAGTTGATTGGAAAGGGATGAGGACAGGTTAAGTCATTTGAAAATTCTACTATTCAGCCATTTTAAACAAAACAACTGCATATAGCCAGATTTCCTACTAAATTCAAATCTACGCAATGATTTACTCACATTTTCCTAAGCTCTCAAAAATCTTTTTTTTTTAAGAATCAAGAGAAAAGAAACCTATGTCTTTTTGGAATCCAGCAAAGCAAGGCAGAGTTTGAGATAGGATAGGACTCAAGTACTGTTTCTTATTTATTTTAAACAACTTGCCGTCTGGTAACATTTTTCTGTTCTATTTTTAATAGCTATAAAGTTTCTTTATCACATTCAGTAATTATCTTCCATCTCAAAAGGAGAAAGGAAATTCCATAATAAGAACTACATGAAATACTGAGTGTACAGGTGCCAGAAAATATTGTTTTGTTTAGTGGAGATGAGATCGTAAAAATATGGCTCTTTATAATGCATGTTCTCAAGTTTATTTATAGACACTGTGACACCCACTCTTAAACTCCTTATTTAATCACTAACAGAAACATTATTTTGAAAGGGAATTAGGGTGGTGAAAATATATTTTTAAATGGTATATTCTCTAGAGCAGTCTCATTTTTTCTTACTATTATCAGCTGCAACTACCCAGAAAAAAAATCAGGAGGCAATTTAAGCTATAACAAAAAAAAAAAAAAAAAAACATTTTAAATTTCTCAGGGGCAAGCTGCACTCCATCTTGAAGGAAATTGGAAGGGTTATCAGAGAGAATTTATTGTCTGATGACCCCTCCTAGTTATTTAAGTGAAAGCTATAAGAGAAAAATACAGCGGCAGTTAAGAGATCTGATATAAACTTTCTTTAAGACGGGCAGTGTGGAGAGATTTTAAGATTTCATGAATTTTATGCTTTGGGACCATGGATACCTTTGCATATGTTAATATATCCTTAGCATTTTTTGTGTGATATAATTGCATCTTAAACAATTATACCAGGTGATTATGATTACTTTTGAAAGGGCAAAAGAAATGACCTCACTAATAGTGAATTCCATTCAGTGCCGTTGGTAGTAAAAATGTCTACTGCTCTGACCACTCACAGTGGGGTCATTAATAGTTGCTTTTCTTCCACTTATGGATAATGTGCATCAACTGGATGTTAGAAAAGTAAATAGTGCTTTTCTGCCTACTAGAAAATATTTTTCTGAAAGAAAAAATTATAGAGCACATTTTACCTCTACCAAAGTATCTACAAAGATGTGTCCACTTCTTAGAGCCTCCTTCCTTATCTAATAGAGATCTCACTAATAAATGAAGTAGAATTAACCTTCTCTATATGTATTTTTTCAAATCTCAATATCCTAAGTTTATGTACTCCATGGGAGGTAGGTTTACAAGGGTTTTTTCCAGAAAAGACACTGGAATAATGATTTTGATGTTGAATATTAATAGTGGAAACGTTTCACAAACTTACCACTAAATGAACGCGATTTTTCAGGATACCTAGCCACTTTTAATGAAGGGGAGTGGAACACAAAGAGAACATAAAAGAGAAGAATTTTTGTATACATTCCTCAAAGACCCACTTTGGATTTTTCAGCTCAGTTGATGAAGCAAGCGGGCATAGCCCTGTGTTTTATTTTTTACTGACAGAGACAATGAGGACAAAAAGAGCCCTCTGAGGCCACCCCTCGTCTCCACTGAAAGCCTGGTGGTTTAGCTGGTGAACTCGTGACTACAGCAAGATCCACTGCAGGACCCCAGCCTGGCAAGTCACAGAGGCCGACGGCCCCCTAACATTTTAATGCATTGGGTTTTCTTCCGCTGACCCATGACGTGGGTAAATAAAGATAACCTTCAAGAAATAGAGACTGCTCCCAGGGTGACACTGGGGGATTCTGGCAGAGAGCAAGTGTCCTGCTGGCATTAGTCGTGCCAATCATGATCGGGAAGAGAGTGTCAGGCAAGAGCAGCAGACGAGGCATTCTAGAAAGCCGACTGCTGGTTATCAGTTATCTGAGCGCCAAGGATGGATGGGAAAAACCCTCCACAAAATTTCCATATTCCCCAATTCAGATGAGTGGTTTGCTCAGCTTTGTTTCCGTTGAACATTTACAAAGAGATTATCCCAAGTTTTGCTTATTTAGTTGTTTTTGTTTTCTGGCTTAACATGCAACACGTTACCTAATAAAAATCACACCACATTAAACAGGCTGCGTTGAGTATACTGCAGTTAGTGTGACTTTACTGGTGTTATTCTAAGTGTCTGTTCTCTGAATTCCCTTGGAATTTATGCTGTTAACTCCCACGGATACCAACAGACCTTCCAAGCCCGCAGTTCCACATGCTATATATTTATTAGGAGGCAACTGAACTTCTAGACGCCGCACACAGGGCTGTATTTTGTCCCTGAACACTTGAGTTCCTGAACATACTTGTTTGAAAATGTCTCTTAAAATATATGGTTTAGATGCACAGACTGAAAATTTTGTGTAAGCAGAGAGAATGTTTAGAAACATTATTTGGCGAGGGAAATCATGCTTTAGTACTACTTGAGAATAAACAATGCAATGCCCCTTCTTCGGGGCCATGGGTATTGCTAATAAAACAAAGGAGAGACACAATCCTCGGAAAGGAGTGATATAGGAACGTCAAATATTTAACCATTTGGCCTGGAAACATGTTTGAGGACCCAAATCAGGTCCTTTCACTAAGATGACAAATACTGAAATACCCCTGCAAAGGCCTTTCGGGGGGGAAGGTAAGGCTGAAATCAAAGAAAAAAAAAATCTCTTGGTGAAGCTTGTAGCTATATATCTGAACAGAAAGCTTTCATTTTGTTCAGAAAGTTTTCCTCTGATTTTTAAAAGGTTAGAGTTTATTTTATTCTTAGGCTGAGGGGGTTCATTTCCTCCATTTAAATTATAAAATATTTGTTTGGTGTTGTTGCTTATGTTCCAGCATTATAATTTTTTTCTGTAGGACACTCCACTTCCAGTAAGAGAGAATTCATGCCAAACTGTGATAGGTTTTTCATTTGTAGCAATTGCTTCAGAGCAGTTCTGAACAATTGGCTGAATGTTGTTGAAAACAGGGGTTTAATTTTTTTAAGTGCCTGATTTATTCTGATTTGTATTACTTAATGAAATCTAGTCGTGAAAAATCATGTATTCTGATAAAATCATAGATTAGAAAATAATGGGCATGTTAAGCTTTCCTGAACTTGCCTTTCTTCCAAACCCATCAAACACTAGGAAAGGGTGTGGAATCACTGATGAAGTAGCGCCACCATCTGGACATTTTCAGAATAGCATCTACACGTTCCTTTCACTTACAAAAGTGAGCTCTTTCCAAACAAACATTTATCTTAGTTGGGGGGAAAGCAGATCCCGTTTACCAAAGTGCCCTAATGCTGTCCTAAATACTCAGTGTGTGACATTTAACCCTTTTCCTGTACCGTTGTCTCTGCAGAAAAAAGATATTCACTCCATATTGGAGAGGATGCTTTCCTAGACATCTGCAGATTGAATGACCACGCAGAAATACAGACGGGTATGGCATGAAGAAAAGCTGAACTTCAACATTGTAGACTTGCAACTTAGACACATATATGGTCACTGCACATGCATTGTAGTCTTTCAACTTAGACACATATATGGTCACTGCACGTGCGTGCATTCCAAGACATTAACATTCCTCACCTGTAAAATGAGGATAACAAGAGTATCTTCTCTGCAGAATAATTGGAGAATAATATGAGATAATGCCTGTAAAGTGCTAAGCACAGTGCCTGGCACATACTATCAATGAATAATGGGAGGTAGTATTAAAACAGCTATTTAACTTCTTCTAAAACATCTGAATTGACATTCATAGTGTTGGCAAAGACCACAAGACGTTGTCAGGTCCAGCTCCTATCCCACAAAGAAAGTTTCCACACTTTATTTAAAAGTCATGAGAAAGTAGAGATCTGCCATCCTCTTAATAAGGTAATCCCCTGGCCACGTTCTCTGTCTCCTGCAGTCTGGCGTCAGTCTGTGCCTCTAGTCCCACCAACCTCCTCCTAACCTACCACCCCCAACCACTGGCTTTACTCCCAGCCTCCCAAGCAAGCCACCTGCCTCTGCCTGTCTGTTTCCTTGTCTCATCCCCTTAACCTGTGCAGTCCACCTCTCTTTGCTTATTGAAGGCCCACTTTCCTCAGGGGCTTAGTTTTACCTTTTCTGTGACTCCACCTCCTCCTCTCTTCCCCATCACCCGTTCCTCCCACACTGGGGAAGTGTTATATTAGTCCCCCCCCCCCCCTTTATAACTTGCTTTGCAGAGCTGAAAACTCCTGGGCAGCAAGCACAAGATGCTAAACATTGCTGCACCCAGAAAAGTGGCTGGACGTTTGTTTCTAGGATACTCATCACAGTGGTGATGATGCAGTTTCATACCTACAGCTGTACGACCAAGATGATCTGACAAAACTTTGACCCAAACGGATCACAGAAATGAAACCAAAATCTCTGACCGAAATTAATAAGAACAACTGTTCACATTAGCAAACAGGAGGGCTTAGCTCCTGGGCCACACTGACAGGAGGACAAAAGCAGATTTTTTGTTTTATTGTGGAGATAATAAAATGAAAGTAACATCTCCCTATGTAGAACCTTTCTTTCCTCAAGCAGCCCCCTGGGTAAGAACCTATTTGTGCATCTTTATTTACCACCCCAGAATCTGTGGTGGTAGAGAAGGCACCTGGAGGCAGATAGGACTCCCAGAGGAGGGGAAGCCTGGCCTGGGGACGGGAGGCCCTGAGTTGAAGTCCTGCTTCTAGTACTTACTAGTCATGTGACCCAGTGAGTTGTTTACTGACAGTCCCTTTCCTCCTCTATGAGATGGTCCGAATAATCCCGCACAGGATTGTGAAAGGAGTAGATGATTCTCATGGGACCACAGCACGCATGCTAAGGGTCAAACAAGTGTGCTGAAGAGCGCACAAGTGTTTGGGAGTTCCTCCCACTGCATCTTTGGCCATCATTTCAGAATTCCCTAGCATTTTTAATCTGAAGACTTAAACTCAACTTTATCCCAAAATCACCAGCAGAGGTCACTCAAGGACAGACTGAATTCTTACTAACCCCTGGCCTGCCTCCTAAGTGAAGGGCTGCATTATTAGAGTTAAAATAGCGTAACATTTTATGGCAACGCTTTGTTTTAATGTTATTATTCCACATTGCCCATTAGAGTTATACTTCAGCAATTTGATCGACGTTCTGCTTACAGTTTTCTTCACTTAAAATCTATGTGCAGAGACCCAGCTAAACACCCTCTGGCTAGAGAAGTAGAAGGACACAGTGTGTAGAAGAGGGATGGGGTAAAGACATCATATTTTTAGTGACATAGAAAGAGTCTAAACCGATGATGAGAGCATGCAGAAGGAGACCTGGGCCTGCACCTGCTTATGGAGTGAAGGGTGACTCAAGGGAGAGATGCGGTGGTCTCAGAGAGACTCGGAGCTGAGTTTCCATGCTCCTGTGGTCTAGTGATATTAGGGTAGGAAAACTGGGAGCCTCAGCCCCCAACAAGTTCAACCTGATGGCAGTAAATACCAATAATTCTCTGTGACTAGACTTAAGACCACTTAAAATGAAACATAGAAATATTACAAATGCCATACTTTGTGGTTTGGATTTCCTGCTGACAAATAAGAGACTTATCTTACTCATTGCTTCACAGTTAAAAAAAAAATGGTTTCATACCCATTCTGTTATGGTACCTTCAAAGTCATTCCAGGAGTGCCCATATCACAAACCCTGCTTTGGGGCACCTGCCATATCTCGTGATTTTTTTTTTTTTAAGATTTTATTTATTTGACAGAGATCACAAGTAGGCAGAGAGGCACGCAGAGAGAGAGGAAGGGAAGCAGGCTCCCCGCTGAGCAGACAGCCCGATTCAGCACCCGATCCCAGGACCCTGAGATCATGACCCGAGCTGAAGGCAGAGGCCCAACCCACTGAGCCACCCAGGTGCCCCTCTCGTGATGTTTTTAATCTGCTCCAGGTCATGAAACATAGTAGGAACTCTGTACATATGTGTTGAATGAATCATCAAAATAGATCAAACCAGAACATCAATTACTTATTTCCACACAACCTTCTTATGTATGTATTAAATTTATTATACAGATTTATCAGCTCATTTGGCCAATACTCGAAGTGGACTTAGATCTAATTAAAACTGGTGAGATCCAGCATGGGATCTTCATGTTTCCACCTCCCTCTGTGAAATCTTTTGGAAACTAAAAATCTTGCAATAGCTTTGATGGCTAGGAGGCTGAAGATTCTATTCTGTATCAGCCAGATGTCAGGGTTCCTACAGAAAGTGTCCCAGGCCACAGCTCATGGATGGTCCTCTCTTCCTCTCCACTGTGGCACTGAGAATAGAGCCAACCAGTCAAGTCAACAATGTGGCAACTAGATGTACTCAGCTCTAAACAGAATGGCTATAGAGGTGGCTGAAGGTGAGCAGGTAAAAAGGCACTGGGGTTAAAGCAAGGTTTTAAAGCAGAGTCTAAAAATCATACCTAAAAAGGGCAAAGGCATTCCCGGTGAAGAATCGAGGAATGGGCGGGAACAGAGCGCTGAGAATGGTTCTCTTGCCTGCAGAGTAACCCAGCAAATTTGCTCGAGGAGTAAAGATAGAGATTACTTGTTCGACAGGTAGTGATTTAAATATAATCATTGGGAGGTTCAGATTTAAGATGAGAAGTTACTGAATTATGAGTCATAGCTCATCCAGATTTCATTCGTCTTTGTATGGCCAGTTGCAGTTCATTCTCATTTGAATTGAATTGGACAATCAGGCAAATTCTAATGGTTAGAAATATCTTCCTCTAGGTGTGTGCAAATTTTGGCTCCTTTCAGCCTCTCGCCATTGAGGGTTACTCAGAACAACTGCGGTCTTTCTTCTAAGCGGCAGTCCTTCAGAGGCTCAAACACTGGTCTCTGGTCTTCTACAGAATAAACACCCTCCGTTGCCGTGTGCCAGGCTGCCAACCCTTCACCCTGCTGGCTCTTATCATTTGGCCCATGACCCCCTTTAAATACAAGAGCATCCAAAACCAGGAGGCCTTAACGAAGTCGGGCCTCATTTCAGGAGCATTTCATGTGTACCAGCAACTTCATCGCCTCTCAGCAGCAGAGCTGACCTGTCTCTCCGGTCTCCCTTAGATGAGATCAGGATTTGCAGCCCATTTCCTTTATGGAATTCCAAATGCACCAACCACATAATCCATTTTCACCACATTCTCATAAGGAAGTGTTTGCTGCCACCATTTTTCACAGATGAGCGGGGATGGAATAGAGCAGAAACTGGAGAAAAATGAAGCAAAAATGCAGAAAATAATTTACCTGGCTAACATTGCTAGCTAGGGGCCAAGGAATTGATGACAGACAGTCCTCCCAACTTCTTGCTCAGGAAGACTCATTTTTTCCTTACATGAGACCACACTGCTTGCAAAGATAGTCTGGCAACTGGGAATCAGAGGGAGGGAGAGAGCCTGCGCTCCTGGGGAGGAGTTGGCTTTCCTTTCTGTGCAGGGATCTCTCCACTCACCCAGCAACCACCGAGTGCCCGCCTCCCACCTGGGGTAGAGAGAGACCACCACATTAAGGGAGATCTGGCCACCAGGTGTCTGTTTCATTTGCCAATTCCCTTTCAGAGGTCACCAGGATGTGAACTATACCCTTGGTGGGCATAAATGGATACGGTGCGTGCTATCATTCGTTAGAGAAGGTGGAGGCAGCTTGTGCTTTGGAAGTGGTGGGGGTTCATCCAATTGGTGAGGATAAGAGTTGTGAGCAACGAGGGGGGCTCGAAGCGTGGACCAGACAGAGGCCAAACACCTGGCAAGGTGCGTCCACTGTCAATTTCACTCCAGCGGAGTCTGTATAGTTTACATCAAATTTAGGGGGCTGGGGAAAAGTTTGGTTAAGAATCGTGGCAACCCACACACCAACATTATCACCAATCTCTCTCTCTCTCTCCCTCTCACACATCCCTACACCACACACACACACACACACTGCACACGATGAAACCTTCTTCTAGGAAGAAAACTGCCGTTGTCAATCTCCTGGCCGCCTCCTACTCCTACTTCCTGGCACCCAGGAAGACCAGATGCCTGTTGCCACCAGGGTGCCTAGAATGATTGGCCACTGTCCTGGTGTCTGAGGGCCTGGTCTGCACCCTGAGTCTGTCAGCCACCTTTCCTAGATAATGAAGTACAGGCTGCAAAGTGGCGATTTTCTGACCGAGGAGCTAAGACAGTGGAGTTGGCTCTCAGCGGGAACTTCTTCCTTGGTCACTGCACCCTCAGCCCTGCCCACTTCCCCAGTCACTGCCCCCTGTCTCCCAGGACAGCTTGCCTTTTAGCTGGAGGCAATGAAAGAAAGTTGGCCTCAAAGATGTCTCTGGGTGTCCCTGCCCAGAACTAGAAAGAAGTTTTTGGCAGAACTTCCAAAGTACAAGCAAACTCCTAACAGGGTTTGGCAGATCACAAACAATTAGGTGACTGCACTCCATAATCAGCCCATGGGGATGGAGAGGCCATGCGCCTGCCAGATTTCTGGTAAAACGTTGCTTTGGTTGGAATGAGCGTGCTTTTCCTTCAGTGTCCCCAGGCCTCAAGGAGGCTGGAAGGAACGCCGGAACCTCTTATTCTGGGCAAATGTGATCTGCCAGAGTTTTTTCAAGCTGGCAACCAGGGAAGTGTAGGCGATCTCAGAAACCCACACGGCTTGTCTGTTGAGAGAGAGGTACCCTCGTGCTTGTAGGGAAAGAGTCCTCTTCTGTTTTGCTCCAAATGTATAGAAGCTGTGAGGCCTGGTAGTGGACCAGCTCTCCTACCAGGAAGAAGTGAGTGTGATGCTCTGTGGGCCTGGCGCGCCTGCTTCCAACTCACTGGGAATCAAGTCACAAATGGAGCAATTCCTTCTGACTTGAGGCCCCGGGAATCATCCCTGGCTTCCAAGAGGTCTCATTCCCAGCAGGGTGGAGCTGGGGGGAGGCTGTCAGCCATCTGTGAGGCTGTGGGTGTGCCTCGGCTGAGCTCCTCTGAGGGGCAGCTTCTCAGAGGGCCTCAGAGACAAAAGCATGAAGGCCCACCTGGGTACCCCGGCACGGGGTTTGCCCTCGGCCGCCTGAGCCGTCTGCACGCTCCCAGGTCTGCCACACAGATGTGAAAGCAACTGGATTTGCCCAGCAAGACCCAGTCGCTCCCCGCGCTCCCCAGACAGTGAGAAACGGGGTGGGGGGAGGGCGGGTTTTAAGCTCCTCCATCCCTCCGCCCCTGTCAGATGGGCGGGCAGGCTGCCCCCTGGTGGAGCACAGAGGCATTGACGGAGATGGAGGCGGTGATTCCGCTAATGGGGAGATGCTTCCAAAATGGGCTTCAAGTCAGTTTACAAAAATGGAAAAGGAAAAAAACAAAAAAACTATTAGGTTGCAATCTCTTTTTGGGGAATGTGTTTCTAAAGGGAGTTTACATACCATGGAAACAAATCCCCGAAGCCCAGTTTCAGCTTATTAGCGCTAAATTGGCCACAGCAAATGAGCGCTACAATTGTCAGTGACCTGAGGTTTTATAAGCACACTGGGACTGTTTGCGGAGATTTTACACGCACCCCGCAGAGCAGCTGAGGGGAAGCCATGCAACCCGCTCTGCCATTTCCAGAGCCCAGAATAGCAAAGCAGCCGCCCCATCGTGCCCCTCCGTGCAGGAGTCTCCTGGGCTGGAACCAGCCTTGAGATCTTCCCCCTACAGCTTAGCTTTACTGCAAGGGAACAACAGGAAGTAAAAGGCACAGTGAAAAAGCTCTCCTTGGGGAAGGAGCCTCCACCTCTGTTTCAGATGGATTTGAAAGGATCCTATCCTGAAGGAGAAGTGGTAAGGGAAGCCAAGGAAAACCAGTGGAGAGGGGCAATAGAGAGTGGCCAGCTCCATTTGCAGGGCAACTGGCCAGGGTGACTGGCGAACCCAGCAGAAAAAAAATCTCCACTTACTAACAGGTACACAGCTCTGAGATGGAACTAGATCCAAACCTGCCTTATCTGATTATGATGTTCTATCTTCCCTCACTAAGTCTCATCCTTCATGGAGTTCACACGCTGGGGACAGATGAAAAATAAAATAGGCGTATACATGAACAAAATCATTGACATTCTGATCGGTTAACTGAAGGAAATAAGCAGGCAGCTGAAAAAGAGAGGAAGGTGGGAGCTCGCATTGGAAGAGAGGTGAGGAGGCCTGGGTGGGGGGCATCTCAGCAAAGCCCTCAGAGGAGGAGAAAAAGACCTCGGAGAAAAGCAGGACCACAGAGGCTTGGGGGCAGAGGGGCAGTGAGCCTCCCATTTGTGAGCCCGGAAGGGGCTCCGGGTGCTGCTAGCCGTGAAGAAAAGCCAGTGCACGGAGAAGAGCGGCACGAGAGTGCATCGTGGGGTGGTCGGGGGCTCAAACATGCACAGCCCTGTTCCAGGGTTTACATCTTATTTTTTAAATGCTCCTTCTTGAAACTTCTTCTTCACATCTGTAAAATAACGGGACCGTCAGAGCAGTGGTTCTCCAAGTACTCTGACAAGGCCATGACTTCCTTGGCCAGCTCATCTTCCCCCTCAATACACACATGTACATACACACGCATGCACACATACATGCACACGTGCATGCATGCACACGTGCATACTTATGCACACATGTGTGCACATATGTACACACACACACACACACACACACACTCTTGAGGGTTCCTTTGGGCTGGATTCTTGGTCACTTGCTCTTTCTCTGAGCCACTCTTGAGTTATCCTGCACTCTAACGTACCTCTATGTTAGTGACTTTCAATTCTGTCCAGTCTCCAAACTTCCATATTTCATTAATTCATTAACTAATTCAGTGAACATTTATAAACACTTACTATGAGCCAAGGATTCTGTAAACTTCTGGGAATATTAAAAAAAAAAAATCAAATAAAGCCCTCCCTTGCCTTGCCCTTTTAGACGTCCACTTGGGGATTAGGCAATTAAGGACATCTGCAAGAGTAGAAAGTGGAAAGGAGTATGTCATCCATCAAAGGGTTTAATGAGATGACATTTGATCTGGGTCCCCAAGGAAGAGTAGATTTCCATTGAGAAGAAGGGGATGTGGGTGAAAACACCAAGACAAAGAAACTGCCTGTACAAGGCATAGAAGAGGAAATGGTCTCTAAGGGACCAGGAGTAGCTCTTTGCATCCTTCCTGCTGGGCCCCAAACCTGACAGACAGGTGTGACAGGGTCTCAAGAAGAGCAGGAAATACCACTGCCATGACAGTGGGCACCCAGTTTGTGAAGAAGAGGTTCAGACAGCTGGAAAACAATATCCACACGTGAAAAGTCTATGAGTTTGAGCCTGGGGGGAGTACCAGGAACACTGTGGCAATGATCCCATGATAGTTTATCAGGATAGATAAAGCACAAATGAACAAAACTGAGAAATTAGAGTCATGAATTGAATGGATGTTCTGCTTTTGGTAGTTAGCACTTTCCTAAAATCTCCTGGACCAGGTATAAGACCTTCGCTACGAAGGGGATTGAAATGCCATTTAACACGTGATCATACAATTGGAAAATAGCACCTTTGGGGAAATGGTAACAAAACCAGAATTGTACAGTTTGGGGGAGACAGGACAGTGATTGTATGACCACAATATATTAAAGGCTTTACTATGAAAGAGACAGCTGATCTTGTTTATATTTTCTTTTCACTGGGGAGAGAAGGAAAATGGTTACTTGTAACCAAAGGATTTTGATTAAATATAAGAAAAGAGTTATCCAGACAAGAAGGTCTTTTTAAAAATATCACCAATTCTTGCATCCCTGACATAATTTATGGGAGGATTTGCCTGAAGCGTGTTGAAAAGGACCAACAGACTTCTCAAGGAAGAATTTTTATTCCTAAGCTAAAGAGGTCAAGTTGTCCATGAACAATCCAGAATTGGTTATTTTGGCCCATGGAAGAAACTTCAGATTCTCTTACCAGAGATATTTTTTACCTAAATCTTGTTTACTCTACACCTACTCACTCTCTTCCTTAACTCCTTACCTTAATTTAAGAGAAGATGAAACTCCCAAATGCACCCTTCTCCCTCCTGCCTCCTAGTTCAGACTGAGTGGACCAAACAGTTCAGATCTTCATTTGCTGTCTGCTAGCATTATCAAAGTCTTTTTCCCTGTCACTCCCTAAAAAAGCTCTGTTTATTTGTGCCTTAATTGTTAGCCCTTACCACAAAAGACAGAATTCCTGTGCAAATAATAGTCTATAAACTTGTTCAATAAATAATATTCAAGTGTTACCATGCCTTTCTGATGGAGGTTTGGGGAAGTTCAGAAGCCAAGGGCAAGAAATGAATTATTTGCCCAGGAAGCCAGTAAGAAAGAGCCCATTGCTGGATCAAAGATAGAACATACCCCTTCCTAGAACATGGGGAACTTTGCAGTTCAAATTTGAGGTCGTGTTAGAAGGGGTCCCAACAATATTAAGTATCTGGGTCACAGACTATGAGGGATTATTTGTATATTTTTCATTGCATACAACCACACCCCTCCCCTTTCAGCCCGTTCCTGCCCCCTTCCCATCTCCCTGGGGGCTGCCCTCCAACAGCTTGTGTATTGGCAGAGGGCCGGCTGCCTGCCTCCCTCAACCAGAGAGCAGCCCCGACCATGATCACACCACATGCTTAGTGAATCGGAATCGGGACTCTTGCCTGAGCCAAGATTGTCAGAGTGCCAAGCACTGCAGGAAACACCAGATTCCAAGTCCCATCTTGTAGGACCCACTAAATAGACCTGCCATCTTGACTATCAATCAAGCTGCAAAGCTGTCCGATGCTCTGTCGCTCTTTGCGGGAAGGCTCTGGGGCTTCCGAAGCTTCCTTGTCACCAGGCTGAATAAAGCTACTAATTTGTATCTAACTTATTTTTCAAAACTCCTCCAAGCTCTCCAACTTCGATGTCAAACTATGTTAACAACGGCTGGCTTGGAAAGTCCCTGTAGGATTTGTAAGAAATTAATGTTAGCTTCCTCTCAACAGAAAGCGAGGGCTTTGCAAAACACACCATATGCTTGTCACTTTGCCAATGAATCAAGATGTTTTTGCAGTCTTCTGAGTCTAAATAATTAATGGTAATGTCTAAAGATTACCCCAAGGTTCATGGAGTAAGGATAGGGTCTTTACACTGTCCAAAGTTACCCGGCCTCAGCTCCATCCAATATTTCATGTGATAAATGGTGAGGCTGCATGACCACCCCCAACACCTCCCACCCATCACCAGTGTTCATTCTCTTATACTTTCTCCTTCTTTCTTCTGTAATATAATTCTCTGGGTTGCTTTAAGTAAGTTGCTTCTCCTCAACCTTCAAATAATAGGCTTCCACCCAGGTTCCTCCAGTTTCCCTTAATAGATAAGCGTGTGTCTAATATTTTATCCGTTAACATTAACACTGTTCTTATCAAGAGATTAATCTCTTCTCAATATACTCTCACCAACTAATTAATTCAAACCAATAAATCAAATGAAGTAAGTCAATAGCTCCATGAATTTGGATGATTGTAGGGATTATAGGTTTTGCTAAGATTTTGGGGGGAAGAGTAGATACTGAGCTCTTACTTTATAAAATAAAAAGACACCTCCATGAGCTTTTAAAATGTTTCCTTCTGGTCAGCAGAACCCTTCTTCGATTCTGTGATCCTTTGTCCAGAGTGGGGGGTATGATCCTGCATCACTTAGTACTTATTCTGGATGCATCTAATCTCTCATGTCAGCTCATCAAAATGAAGTGCTATTCAGCCCTCCCCAGAATGGACCATCATGGTATTTTAATTGAATAAACAGAAAAGTCTCATCCATTGTAGGAGATGATAGTAATAAGAGTTCATTGTAATAAAGTATTTCCTGTATGCCAGATGTTATGCTGAGAGTTTTACAATCATTATTTCATTTGATTCTCAAAAAGGCTCATTTCTAGATGAGGAGACTGAAGCTTGAAATGGTTTCAAAACGTGAGTCCCAAGTCATATAATCATTAAATAGAAGAACTTGAGTCTGAACTGGAATGTTCTCTAGAACATCAGTCTTTCTGGATTTACTTCTCACAGAAGGCTGACCCCAGAGACAGCCTTCTGGGACAGAATGCCGTAGATGGTGGGGTAAAGGGAACTTTCCTACTAATAATGACAGCCCTGACATAGTCTTCAGACTAGGATTCAGCTGAAGCCATCTTCTAAAGGAACTTTATGTGTTAATTTACTTCAAATAAATTAGCAGGAAGTCTAACGTTTGCTGACAAAGGCTTTAAAATGTCTTCAATTCCTATAAGAATGGAAAATACCTTTACTCTAAGCCCAGGCTATTTTATTCATGAAATCATCATTATCATTACTTATGCATGTTTCATGGTAGTTCACATTCCTATTTTTCTTTCTTAAATTGTATGAATCTTCAGAAATATTAACTGGAAATGATGAAAGCCAGCATGGTAGAAGAGCTGAGTTTATGATCTGTATTTTGAAATAATGATGAAAAGAGCATGCGTTGCCCATAGCAGGAGTCAGTCTTCCAAGAATTCAGCAACCTTTCAGATATGTTTTAGTATTAGTTCAGCATAACTGTGAATTAACCCCACAGTCAAGCCTAATGTCTTATTCTATACAGAATGGTCTTGGGCACAAGAAAGACAGAATCACCCAGTCTTCAGAAGTGTTGCCAACCGAGGTCAATGGGTGAGTCCAGTGGCCATTAGAATGGGCACAGGCCTGAGTAAGCAGGAATCTAAGATTCTGGGCCCAGTGCCCTTGACCTGCCGGATGATGCTGATGTGTCTTCAGTTAGCATCTCTGAGCCTACATTTATTCACCTGTAACGTGAAACTGTTAGAGTAGCTGACCTCTAGGAACCATTGTTAAGTCTAGGATTCTGGGATTCTGGTGACAATAAAAAACCATCACATTATCGGTGATGTAAAATATTGGTTCTCTATGTAAAATATGGGCAGAAAGATTATTTAAAAATTATAAATGCATAGCTGCCAAGGTTGAGCTAAAATTTCCATTACTTTCCAGTAATAAGAAAATATAGATTTCATGACTAACCTACGAAGGACAGCTTTTACTAAGTATGACTACTAGTCCCCAAAGGAATAGGATATACAGAATCTTCATCAAGTAAAAATAAAGGCGATCTGACAATACTTTAAAGAAGTTGTCGTTTGTATTCCATTTTATTTTGAAGGGCAGACAACAGGCCAATGGCCCACATATTCAGAATCTGTACGTTCTTTGGGACAAATGACTGTATTTCTTAAACAATTAGTAGTATTTAAAAGAGAAAGGGGGGGTGCCTGGGTGGCTCAGTGGGTTAAGGCCAATGTGCTTCGGCTCACGTCATGATCATAGGGTTCTGGGATCGAGCCCCATGTCGGGCTCTCTGCTCCGTGGAGAGCCTGCTTCCTTCACTCTCTCTGCCTACTTGTGATCTCTCTCTGTCAAATAGATAAAATCTTAAAAAAAAAAAAAAAAAAGAGAGAGAGAGAAAGGGGAATGACAGAGACCAAGAGAAATCTGAGAGAATGCAAATGTATGAACCTTGTTTAGATCCAAACTGTAAGACAAAAAGGATTATCTTATTATTCATTATTGTTAACTCTGTTAGGTGTCATAATGGCCTTGTTTTTTCTAAGTACCTACTTGTTAGACTTGAGAGTCACACGGAATTGCTTGTGGGTGATTGGATTGTGTCCTTTGTTCATGGTTCTGCATTGCCATCTTGCAGGTTCGTTTTCCTAGGTAGCACTTCCCTTGGTGTGAATATGGTCATCCTCGGATTATTGAAATGTACATCAGCCACTCTGTGGACCGTCTGGGAAAGAATTCTAAACCAAAGGGGCTTCTTTTCTCTTTTTTTCTTTTCTTTTCTTTTTTTTTGGGGGGGGGGGTCACCAAGTAGGTATGACCAGATCGTATCAGTATATTTCTATACTGGCCTAAGAAAAATATCACCTATTGCAAATCAAAGATCAAATGGGCATTAGAAACTCACCATGTACCCATCCCCCGCTTGTTTCAGTTTATCTCCCCACCACTTGTCTCAACTTTCATGACATCCCAGCTTAGGCTCCTCAGAAAGTAAAGCCTGGGATAAGAGCATATGTGTGAGTACTTGATTGATATAATCTTTGGGAACAAGAATGAAGAGCAAGAGGAGAGAGGAAGGAAAGAAAAAAAACGCCAGTATAAGGACGTATCAAAGAAGCAACTGCTAACTTGATCCTCCAGGACCAAGTACCGAGCCAAGGGACTGCAGCTGGTGTTTCAGAACTACCCACTCAAGGGGAACACAGGGAAGAATTTCTGCCTCAGATCCCACCCTCCATGGGTCAGGGGTTTGTCCCTGGGGATGTTAATTACTCTGCTCTGCTAGTCGCACATCTGTAAGCCCTGAGCAGTCCCGTGGTGACTCCCTTGGTAGAGAGGGTGCTGGGGTACGAAGAAAGCAAGTTGAAACCCATGCAGGTGAGTCTGAGAGGCTCTGAAGTTATGCATATGGATGTCTGACATGCATAAATAATGAGAATTGACTATTATATGATAAACTAGATGTTTTGGATGTGTCAGTGCAGAAAAGCAGAAAACTGAGGCCTAAGAAAATAAAATAAAGAACGCCTTTCCCCTAAGATCTCTATATTTGGAGCTAAAGAAAAGTTTTGGAAGCATGAGTTATCTAATTCCCTCGATTCCCAATTTCACCTTGAGTATATAGTATTAGTAGTATATTATCTTGTTGTAATACATCATTATAATTGTTTTGGGAAAAGTGGAGAAAAGGGATTCTAGGAGTATAATAAAAATGGAGAAATGTTTTATTTTATTTTTTTTTAAAGATTTTATTTATTTATTTGACAGAGAGAAATCACAAGTAGATGGAGAGGCAGGCAGAGAGAGAGAGGGAAGCAGGCTCTCTGTTGAGCAGAGAGCCCGATGCGGGACTCGATCCCAGGACTCTGAGATCATGACCTGAGCTGAAGGCAGCGGCTTAACCCACTGAGCCACCCAGGCGCCCGAGAGAAATGTTTTATTATCATTATTTTTTTCATAATGAAAGGGTCATGATTTCAGGGTTTGGGATCAAGCCCCACGTCCAGCTCCCTGCTGAGCAGGGAGTCTGCTTCTCCTTGAACCTCTGCCCCTCCCCCAGCATGTGCACACTCTTGCAGGCACACACTCTCTCTCTATATATGTATATATCTCAAATAAATAAATAAATGATTTAGAAAAACATTTCCATTCTTTATAACTTATGGCTATTAACTAAAGAAAATGTTAATTTTAAAATATGAAATCATCAAAATACTATGAATTATATTCATTGTAGTTTATGAGGTTGAATAATTAGAAAATATGTAATTTAACTGAGTCAATAGTGATAGATCACCTTCTAGGTCATCACCCCTCAGGTACTTTGTATAGTTGATACATAGGTTAAAAAGATATTTTCCATCCCTGTAATAACTATAATCTGGTTAGGGAAACAAACAGACATACAAAGCCCTTATCATACAAACAGAAAGTAAGTGCTTTAAATGAAGCAATAAGATCCAAGGAAGAATGAGGTTTCAGAGTGTTGTAGGAGGGTAGTAGGAGTGGTGGCGGCTTCACAAAAAAAAAAAAAAAAAAAAAAAAATGGTTTTGGGGATTAAGATTTTCACAAGAGAACTGAGCCCTCTGTTGAAAACAAATAAATATTATTCAGATACTTGGGCTGAAAGCAGGATTATTTCTCCTAGGAATTCTACTTGTAATTCTGTTTGACCACGTTTTTTTTTAAGATTTATTTATTTATTTTAGAGAGAGTGTGTGTTGGCGGGGAGGGGCAGAAGGAGAGAAAGAATCCTCAAGCAAACTCCCCACTGAGTGCAGAGCCCAACACGGGGCTCATTCCCAGGACCCTGAGATCATGACCTGAGCCCAAACCAAGAGTCAGCTGCTCAGCTGACTGAGCCACCCAGGTGCTTCTCTGTTGATCACTGTTTAATGTCCCTAAATTATCTATATACAGATACAGATATCTATATATCTATATAATATTTTTTGAAGCTTACCCTAGGTCTACAAAACCATCTTCAGCAGACATATGAGATGTTTCTTTTCCTCTCCTGGTTTGTCCCCAAACCAGGAAAGCTCCATATTATCCTTAAAGAAATGACAACTCATTCACTGAGAGTAGGTTCCATGCTGCTGAGGTTAATGAGAAGGGAGCATGTTCATGGAATTCTGTCATAGGTGGATCTCCCTAATCCTGGGAGCCCAATCTCTAGAGCAGTTTTCTCCAAGTAGTTCAGAGTTGAACCACCTAGATGTTAAAAATGCAGAGAACTGGGCTTCATCTCAGACCCACTGAATTAGACTATCTGCCATCAAGGCCAGAAATTTGTATATATACATTTTTTACATTTCTCCAGATTATTTTTATGCATGCAGAAGGTTGCAAACCTTTGTTCCAGCATGGAGTTGATCTGAAGGAGTAGAGAGGCAGCTGTTCTACATCCTCCAATGTGACTCTTCTGCTGATGTCATTCTCCCCAAATTTCCTTGAAAAAGTAACTACAAAGAATACTGAGCTCCTCTCAGGGAGTGGAGTTGTGAAGGGAGCCAAGGGTCTGTACAAGCTCTAAGAAATTTGGGGACCAAGAAAGGAGCCTCCTGACACATGGCTAGATTTATATTTCATTTTGGTTTTCCCCTCTTTGTTCCATCCATGTTAGTTATTTAAGAGCTGAAATATATATATATATATATATATATATATATATATGGCTTATGACTCCAGACAGAAAAATGTGTTTATTTTTCAAATGGTACTAAAACAAACAACTCTGAGTCCATGGACTCGTTTTCCTCTTTACCCCTGTGAACTTCTGTGTAGGATATAAAAATTTCTAGCTGTTCCTAGCTCCCTCCTAGGGATCTCCCTTCTCTGTCATCCTAACAATTCTCTTTGTCTCTCCTGGATGTGTCCCCCTTTTCTTAGCTTGTGTGTCGTCTTCTTTCCTTAGTTTACCTCCTCAGTATGGTGGAACATGTCACCCAGTAGTTTCCTCAGGAATGGTGTATGTGACATAAACTCTTTGAGTTCTTCTGAGAGGAAAAGGATAAGTTGCCCAAGACTGATATCCTACAAAATGACCTCCCAGGAAGTACTGACTTCCTTCAAAGCTCAGTTAAAACAGGGTAAACCTAGTGCTTCAGGTAATCAGTTCTGATCCTCAACAACGTTTAGACCCCAAGAGAAGGGTTGCTGCTTTACTAACCATGAACACTGACGACATAAGGCCCACCACAACTTGCCTCTTCATACAGCTGCAACCTCAAGGCTTGATCCTGGCTGCCCCCCACCCCCATCATTCCAAGGAAGGGGCTGGTGCTATCTCCAATCAAAAAAAGTGTCTTAGCAGAAGAGGGCTAGAAATAAGTTTCTACCAAGTACTATTACCATTATATTCTGACCTCTAATTACACAGAGAATATATGATGTTTCTTTAACTATGCAGTTTAAAAGCCCCGAAGCCCAAGTAACTGAGTATCTTCACCATAGTCTGACCCCTAGCTCTGTCAGGCTGTGCTATTTCCCAGAGTATTGTGGGCAGTGAGAGAACTTTACAGTTGCTACTGATGCTGTTACCATGAATTTTCCCAGTGAACACTGCTTCAGCAGCTCTGGTGTATATGCAGTCTAGACATCAGTCATTGTTTGTACAGTATCTTGAATGTATGAAAAAGTATCCATTCTCCTCTCCCCACCCCACCCCTACTACTACCACTCACATCACCCCTGCCATATCTGATAGTTTGTCTGGGCATAAAATCCTGGGGTGAAATAATTTTACTCTTACAATAAATAAACATATTAATCCATGGTTTACTCATTTCTGCTGTTCAAGAATTCAGTTCCACTCTGATTTTCATTCAGTCTTTTGTATATGATCTGTTTGGATTTTTAGATTTTTTGGATTTCTTTCCTTTTCCCCTCTCTCCCACATCCCCCTCTCTTCCTCTCTCTCCTTCCTCTTTCTTGAAATTTAGGATCCTCCCTCTGACCAAGTATTCTGAAATTTCATACTTATATACCTTGGCATTGGTACTGTTTTAATCTACTAAGAAAACAGATCAAAGGGTATAGTTGCCGAGCTCTTTCTACCTAGAAGTTCATGTCCTTTGGATCTGGAAGTTTTCCCCTGAATTCTTTTTTTTTTTTTTTTTTTTTTTTTTTTTTTGATCATGGTCCCCTATTTAATCCGGGTCTCTCTTTAATTCAAATGTTGACTCTCTTAGAGTAATCCTCACTATTTTTTAGTTCCCTGTTTTCCATTTCTTTATCCTCTTTTTCAGATTTCTCAAGATTTCCTTGCCTTGAAATTCTTCCTGTGAATTTTTCATATCTGTTATCAGAATTCCAAGAGCTCCTTTTTGTCTTTGAAACATGCCTTTTGTATAGTTGCCAATCCCTTGTTTCATAAAATAGCTTATTAGTTCTCTGGGTATACTAATGAGTTATTTATTGTTGTTGTTGCTTTTTTTTCTTTTCCCTGATTATTGTCTCTATTCTTTACTTTGATTTCTGTCTTTCATATTAGGAGTTATCTTCAAACATCTTTTGATTCCTACCAGAATAATTATGTTTAAGGGTGGAGCCATAAAGAGAAGTTAATTCTTTACATGGAGAGCTAATTAATTAGTTTATCATATAAAAGAAAAAATTGTTTATCATATAAAAAAATTAAAAATCTCTAAAAATGTGCATATAAAAATAATTCTACACTCATGTTTATGAGGCTCACAGACTAAGAACTCCTTAGTTCATGAAGTAAAATGTTCATTGGTGTTTTTACATCTTAAAATTAGTCAATGTTTAAATACTTTTCTAGCCTTTGCTTGAACACCTTGAATGAAGTAAGCCAACCATCAGCCAAATTACTCCATTATCTTGGAACAGTTCCATCGCCAAAACCTATTCTTTGTTTGATCCAAAATATGTCTCCTGTAAATTCTATCCTTTTGTCATATTTATGTTAATTGGATAAATTAAAATCCAATCAAAGGGTTTTTTCCCTACTTGGAGCTTTTTAACATAATCAATATTAATCCTACATTAGTAATTCAACTTTTCTGGGATACTGCTATAAAACCAATACCTCTCTTTCCCTGAAAACACCTATTTTAAAAATAGAAAATAATGTATCCCCCACCCAGCTTTTCAAGAACAATATTGGATTACTGGGTGCTTAGGTTTGGGTTTTGCTTAAGATGCAGAGATGCCAACTGGAGTAGTCAAAGAGCATAGATAGATTTATATTGGGAAGAGTTAACTACTGGGAGTAAGTGGCAGGTCAAGATGAGATCTGGTTAAGCTGGTAGCCAAGAAGAGTCTGAATCAGCTATATTCTGGGAGTTTTAAGAGAGAGAAAGAGAGAGAGAGATCCAGACTGGTCAGACCCTTATTATCAATTCTCCAGTGACACCAATAATTTCTTTAGCTTCTGACATTTTACAATAGCTTAATCGATGACTTTATTCCCTATCTTCCCTACACTAACAGTGTTAATGAAATCAAGCCTGTTCTTTCCCAGCTACACAAATCCTGGAGTGCAGTCCTTATGCAAGAGGGTGGCCAAGAAACTTGAAAAATCTCTCACAAGCAACAAAGCCATTTGTCTCTCCTACGCACAGCCCAAGAAGAGCTAATAGCAAACATCCACCAATACACAGGGGTGTGTTGTTTTGGCAGACACCACAAACTCAACTTTCAAAAAACTATTCTTGAAGCTACCATCTTGTTCCCTTAAAGCCATTCCCTCCAGAGCTCACTTCAGAACAGAATCAAGACTCCTTTAAGTTTTCCGTCTCACATTCTCCCCCTTAGCACAAAGGTGGACAAACTTCCAGTCTCTAACCTGGCTCCACCCCAGCACCTGGCTCCCTTGTTTTTGAATGAGGACCAGCCAAGAATGAACTCAGCTGGAGAAAATGTGCAGAAAGGGTGGGAGCCAGAAAGCCAGGGGCAGAGCAAACCCTCCCTCCCGAGGTGATGGGCTCCACAGCTGTCCCAGGCCTCTGAACCCTACAGTGCCAGTCAGGGGGCTGGCTCTGCCTGTCTCCTCCTCTCCATTCCTGGCAAGGGGTCTTTTTGTTGTTATCTCCCCTCCTACTCTCCTGATTCCAGGCCCAGTGTTTGCTTGTCTTGCAGCCAAAGATAAACTCCAGGCATTCAGAAGGCTACTCTTTAGATATCCGAACAGAGCACTGCCTAAGGGAAAGAACAATTTGTCTTATGTATTGCTTTCCCGTTTGTTTTTTTCCTTCATAGTTCATTTTGATGAGGCAACTCAGTGTACATGCACTCATAAAAACTCAGGGTTGAAAGGAACATAAAATGCACTGAAGCTAACCCCATGTAGTCCTTGAAACCCATATTCATACAACTCCAGACCTATCTTCCTTCCATTGACACCAAATTTACTGTCTCCGTAAAAACGGCCCATATTAGCAGACAGTGCTATCTGAATTCTCTTCTTTGACTGCATTTACTGAATGCGAGACATTTGAAAAGAAAAAAAAAAGTCAGATTTTTGGATATGTCCTGCGGACAGGAACCTTGTTCCCATTTTTGGCATTTGTGTTCAAATCAAGAAAGCATACAGTTTGAGAAGTCTTTTTTTGGCCGCTGGTATATTAAAAATTAAAGGGATATTGAAACTTCCCTCTTTAGGGGACTAGGACTAAAAGCAAAATGCTAAAGGAAACTGTTTTAGAACTGTGTTCAGTTTGGGAGACCAGTGGGTGACAAGAAGGCTAATCATTGCCTTCTGGACACAGCAGCTGATCTAACAAACACCACAGCCCACTCCCGTTCAGTAAGAAGCCTTGTGCGTTCTATGGCTTATTAAATGCCAAACGTGTATACTCTTTACTAATAATAATCAGACAAAGCAAACAGCCCCGGAAGGCTGACTAGGAGGAGAGACAGCAGGGACAGTGAACATGGGACACAGGCTTAAAACAAAACAAGCTGCAAAGCCAGAGGTGGCTGTTGGCTGTCTAAACATAGGGCTCCACACAAGGTGACCTCTGGACAAGTTGAGCAAAGGAGGCTCATGGGGGCACACCAGGGGTGTACTTGGAAGTCAAACCACACTTGCAGGATAAGGAAAAGTATGATTTGTTATTGTCTGCAAATAATTGGATCTCTACTACACTGAAAATGAATGGAGAATAGGGATAGCTTCTGCTGCCCAGGCATTCAGCATGCCAATTAGAAAACCAGGGGCAGGGGCAGCATGAGAGGTGCCATGTAGCTTTATGAATGTTCCCCTATCTCTGGGCAGACACTTGTGGGCCCTGGTGAGGACATAATGAATGGTGAGTGAGCTTCATGCCCTCCTCAGCACAGAAGGTGATGCCCATGAAGCCAAGGGCCAGAAGCTCATGGAGGATTAGAAAATGGACATTTTCCTTCTGTTCTTAAACCATTCCGTGAACAGCTGGGTACCGAGAAAATGAGCAGGTGATTTCAGATTTACGAAGCTGCATCCTGACCCCCTAGGCAGAGCCTTTGAGAACAGAAGGTGGGAGGCTGACAGAGATAGGTAGATGTGGGCATCTGAACCCAAAACAGTGGCTCTGATTACATATGGACCCTTGAACCAGCTGCTAGAAAGGGCTGCCATGGTGCCAGGAAACTGTCCCTCTCTCAGCGTGGAGAAGCCAGGTAGAGATCATCATTTATGGAAGGTTTCTGTTGAATAGGTTAGTTCTTGAATTGAGAATGTAATTTACATTTTCTTCTCGCCATATTTCTATGCTTCAGATTTGCTTCTAAAGACTTCTAGAATTTTCCTGTAGATACTGTTGTCATTTTTTTATAACAAATTCATTTTCCCTGATGGAGGTAGCTCCAACCCATCCCTCACCATTCCCTTCCTAAGGCAATGAGAACAAAGATGGGAAGAACCAAAGGTAGGAGATGAGTAAAAATTCTCCCAATCATCAAGCAACATCACATTAATTTTCTAACAATTCTAGTGCTCACGAAAGGGATGTGGAACATTAAACTAGCTTAGTGGCATAAGTATTATTGATTACAGATATTGCCTGTGAGGATTATATTTCTCACCCACTAATGTTAAACTTGACCATATGATTTGCTGTCCAAAATGAAATGAGAACAGAAATGACATATGTCATGTGCCATTTCCATGTAGAAGCTTACAGGCCAGTGCATGCTCTGTCATATTCTCTTCTCTCTCTGCTAGCTGATTATTGTAAACAGAGGCTGCTCCTTCACCTAGGACTTGGGATGAAGAAAATACGAAGCAAAGCTGGAGCTGATATGCAGGAGACATGAAGCATGAATGAGAAATAAACTTTTGATATGATAACCACTGAGACTTGAGGATCTTTTGTTATGGTAGCATAACCTGGCCTGTACTAATTAATACAAAGTATCCTTAAAGTACATCAACTTTGTTTTTAAATAGAATTCGTGTGTGTTAACTTAAAAGTTTGGTAAGAAAAATAGCACAATAATAGTGATTATTTCCTGGTTGGAGGATTATGATTTTCTTCTACTCCATGTTTTTCTACAATTCCTAAATCTTCTTCAGTCAAAAAGAAATGGATTCGTTACTAAGGAAAACATAAATGTTGTGTTCTATCAAAGGCAGAGTATCAAGCCATGCCTAGGCTACAAGTTCCATTGTGAGTTTCACCATTCATATGAGACTTTGGGTGACAAGTGTAACATCTTTAAATATATCCCCAACATCTGCATCACTAACTCCAACTGGCCTCATGTGGTTCTTCCTCCTTGCTTCCCCTCAATCCACAGTCTTGCACTCACTCCCCCAGGTTGGGACTTAAATGTAGCGTCCTGAAGTCCCCATCAGCTGTGTGATGGTCCACAAAACTAACACACACTTAGCACAGAGGAACCTTCATTCTTCTTGGGAACTCTGTGAATATGTCCTCCTTTTGTTTCTCCATCTGACCATCTGACCATCACAGTTGGAGGAGTTCTTTCCTCAGGTCTGTTCCATCACCATAAAATGCAAAAAAAAAAAAAAAAAAAAAAAAAAGCCTATCTGTGGGGATGGGAGTAGAGGGAATACCTACTTCTTCCAGATTTATCAGGAAATTAACAGTATATCCAAGAATTAAACATCTTGGAACCCCTACTTGAAAAGACCAAGAAAGAGGCCATGAACTTCTGACTGTGGTAGGTATTTTGATTCATCCTGATTCTATTATAAATCCCTAAAAATTGTGCTAATTATGTTATTATGTTATGTTATTAAATTCTTTCATGACTCAGGACAAGGAACACTATGTGTGATAATGATCCAAAAATCTTGGTAACTTATCCCCATAAAGGTTTACTTCTCACTTATGTCATAGGCTGATATGGTCCAAGAGGTAGCTCTCCTTAAAGCAGTGCCCCAAATCCAGATTCTTTTTGCCTTGAGATAAGAACATTTTCAACAGCAACACAATGGCTGCCCTAGGAAAGGGAAAGAATGAAAGATTACTAAGGGATTTTTATGCAATAGATGGAAGTGATATCATTTTAGCCCACATTCCATTATCCAGAAACCCATTAGATGTATCAACCAAACTGAATAGGAAACTGGAAAATGGAATCTTCTCTGAATCTTACTGAAGAAAAAAAATAAATAAAACTGATAAGCATATGGCAAGCCCCTCCCTCAGTTTTACCTTCTAGTTACCCTATATCCATTTCATTCTTTCTCCAATACATACAACTCACTCACCTCCCCCAAGAGGGACAATTTAAAGTCTTATCCACTCAGTCTGAAATAGGATCCATCAGATCCAGACAAGACCCCTCTAGACCTGGCAGGTTATGAACTAAAGAAAAAGCAGCCTCTCCCACCCCCAACCTGTCTGCCACCACCACATACATCCCAACAGTGGGTAAACACATTGAGAACTGCCTTAATAAACCCTCTCATTTAGAAGAGGAAGAAGGAAAGTCTCATGTCAGTCACCAAACTGTAAGAATTCTGAGGTCCCACTGGGCAAATACTCTAAAAGACCCCATCCCTGGGGTGGGCAAAGTCCCTTGACCAGGCCAGGTTCTGCTCTCTGGAAGGAACTCCTCTGCCCACTGCTCTCCAGGGTCTTTGGCTCCACCCCTGAGTGCTTCTGCTGGTTTATTACTGTCCTTGGTCATATCTGAGGATGACCTTATGGAAATGAAACATCATTTGAGGCTACAGCTTCTGATATCAACTTCCTTGCCACTCACTTACAACACCCTCACCACAATACTTCCCTTGAAGAAATCAATTT
This sequence comes from Mustela nivalis, assembly GCF_964662115.1. NCBI lineage: Eukaryota > Metazoa > Chordata > Mammalia > Carnivora > Mustelidae > Mustela > Mustela nivalis. The sequence continues at coordinate 48,145,082 of NC_139031.1, forward strand.
CTGAAACTACCAGGCTTCAATCCAGAAAATAGAAATTGCCTTTGACATTCTGAGTAGGAAGAGGTTTAATACAGGGAATCAGAGGACATACAGTTATTAGTGAAGAGAACATAGCTCAGAAAGGCCACTTTCTGGAAATCCAGAAATACGGGGTTGTTGGGAAGCTACCACCAGTGGTCCCTGCTTCTAGGCATGAACATAATTGATTCTCAGAAAGACCCTCAATGCAGTTCAGCAGCCTACAGCATAGAAGTGAATTATCCTTAGGAAGATTTTCTAAACCATGCCACCAGCAAAAACCCACATCACATGTCTGCTCATGCTTGTAAGAAGATAATAATTTCTCCTTTCCTTCTGCTTTCCAATCTCTAAGGCATGTCCCTTTGGGTGGGATCTAAACAGAACCCCCTGGCAGGGGAATCTGGCAAATGCAGTTTCCATGATTTGTCACCCTGCAGTTTAGAGAAGGATGCTTAGAAGGGTGGTGATGATATTAAAACAAAATCAGAAATAGTATTTGTCACACTAAAGTTCACAGAAATTGTTAAAAGTCACAGCCATTCAAAATTTTCCTTTTCCTGCTCATCTTAACCCACTCTGTGTATCTTGCTTAGTATGTTCACAGAGCATGTGAGCATGAGACAAATATCCTGGGACAATACCATAAAGAAATATATTTTCCTTGAGGGTCTAAAATTGTGTGAATTTGATCCAAGAATGTCCAATAAATCTGGCCTTTGATAAACATTATTGCAGAGCAGTAAAATGATATGATGAGGAATGAGCCCAGTGGGGGCCAATCTAGAGTTCACTACTAGTATTCCACTTGAAAGTTATATTCTCTAGACCTCATTTTTTTTCCTATTTGGGATAAAGGTTAGACTAAATGTGTGATTTCCAGGTTTTCACATAGCTATAGAGTCATTCTTCAAATGAAATCTTAGAAGGAGTTCTAATAACTTAAATAGATAAGGTAGGAATTGCTCCTCTGTAGTAGAATGGAGACTTGGAGCCCAGTGTTCCCATGGCAGCTCCAGACAATTCCTCTGGTTCCATGGGGCACAGTTTGAAAACTCCCTGGATGAGACTGTCTGAAAAATACCCTATCGACTTCCAAAGTTTTATGATATAATCATGTTCTGAGCCTTGACTCTGTTAGATGTAATGTCAAATTCTCATCAAAAATATATCTATTCAGAAAAGTTCTAAGACTAATTTCCATTATTACTCAATAAAGGGGTGGCAGAATTCTATTAAAGTGGAAAAGGTTCAATATTTTGAATGTACAATATTTGTGCCCCAAAACTCAGATTCCAAATGCTACAAGACTTACTTAAATATTTGATGTGTCTGCAAATGCCCAACAGATGCATGAAAAAGTTCTCAACATCACTAGACATCAGGGAAATACAAATCAAAACCACAATGATACCACCTCATACTAGTCAGAATAGCTAAAATTAGCCACTCAGGGAATGACAGGTGTTAGTGAGAATGCGGAGTAAGGGAAATCCTCTTATACTGTTGGTGGGAATGCAAGCTGGTGCAGCCACTCTGGAAAACAGTATGGATGTTCCTCAAAAAGTGAATAATAGAACTATCCTATGACCTAGCAATTGCATTATTGGGTATTTATCCCAAACATACAAATGTAGTGATCTGAAGGGGCACATGCACCCAAATGTTTATAGCAGCAATGTCCACAAAAGCCAAACTATGGAAAGAGCCCAGATGTCCATCAACAGAAGAATGGATAAAGAAGACATGGTGTCTATATACACAATGGAATACTACTCTGCCATCAAAAAATGAAATCTTTCCATTTGCAATGACATGGATGGCACTAGAGAGTGTTATGCTAAGTGGAATAAGTCAATAAGAGAAAGACAATTATCATATGCTCTCGCTGATATGTGGTTTAAGAAACAAAACAGAGGATCATAGGGCAAGAGAGGAAAAAAATAAAACAAGACAAAATCAGAGAGGGAGACAAACCACAAGTGACTCTTAAGCATAAGAAACATTCTAACAGTTGCTGGAAGGGAGAGGGATGTGGGGATGGGGTAACTTACGGAGGGCATGTGATATATGAGTACTGGGTGTTATATAAAACTGATGAATCACTGACCTCTACCTCTGAAACCATTAATACATTATATGCTAATTGAATTTAAATAAAAAGAAACTAATTAAAAATAAATAAACAAAAATAAAGATTTGATATGTCATTATTCATATGATACTCTGACAGCTAGAATAGGGTCACAGAAGAGTGTCCATAGGCACAGTAAAAGAAAAATGAACGGGCACCATTCAGGGGACAGCAATTAGACTTAACCAGAACCTACTGATGTTGTCCTTGGGAAACAAAGCCAATATTATTTCCAGTGGGGGAAAAAGAATTCCATAGCATTTACCAGACATTCTCAGCTATATTAAGTGGAAGACCAGCCATGGTTAGGGTCCATTTGGAGTAATTTAAACTATAGTAGATGCAAAAAGGCAGATTACTAGAGTTTTGATTACTAGAGTTTTCTTGACAACTCTATCTTTTTGCCCATTTTTCCAATTGAACTTCCATGTCTTTATTTTTCACTGTATGACCTTATTATCTGAAGCACTCCACAGCCAGATCATGAACTCTGCCACAGAGAGCTCATGCAGAAGTAGTCCAGTGTAGCAACAACAGAAATCCCAAGAATATCTAAATTTTATTATTGTCTTAGTCTGTTTGAGCTGCTATGGAAAAAAGACTATAGACTAGATAGCTTCTAGACAACAGAAATGTATTTCTCACAGTCCTAAAGACAGGGAAGCCCAAGATCAAGGCATCAGAACATTCAGTGTCTGGTGAGAGTCTGTATCCTGGTTCATAGACAGTCATCTTTTTGCTATGTCCTTACATGACAGAAATGACAAGAGAGCTCTCTGTGTCTCTTTTGCAAGGGCACTAATTCAATTCATGAGGGTGCCACCCTCATAAGCTAATCACCCCTCAAAGGCCTCACCTCCAAATACCAGCACATTACAGATTAAGTTTCAACACTGAGATTTGGTGGAGGCGGGGAGAGGCACAGTCTATAGCAGCCACATCATGAGGACCATGAGTTTCTACTGGCTGTGACATGCCCCTGAATCTCTGGAATTAGCCCTTCCATACCTCTGATCTCTTTCAGAGAGCACCATGTGGTCAGCGATTTGCAAAGCCCCAGGAAGTAGAGTGACTCTTTTGTTTAATCATAATTTCAAATGTGCCTCTAGGTCTTCTACTTCTTCAAAGATCAGCTCAAACCCCACATCTTGTTTGATTCTGCCCTTGACCACCAAACCATGATGACCTTACTATCTCTGTGACTTCATTAGGACTTGTTAAATGTTGCTAGTGATAACTCTGTCTAGGTGTATATCCTTTCCTCTCAGCAGAACAAAGGGGAGTGCTCACAGACTTCAATAGCATAGCATAGCAGAGTTTGAATCTAGATTCTTCTTCTCACTACCTGATGATCATTATGTCATCATGAACCTCCGCTTTCTCATGTGTAAAAAGAACATGAAGATACGTCCCAGAGCTGTTGTGAAATGCCTAGCACCATGCTTAACATGTAGCAGCTACTCAGTAAATATTAGTTACCTTCTTCCTCCTCCCTCCCCTTCCCCTGACAAATTCCATGTATTTATCAGGGAAGATAAATATACCACTCTTTATCTTTTTCCTCTGCCTTTAAGATCTCCATATCAAAGATTCCACAGGCCTCCTCTGACAGGATCCTGACTGAATAATCATAGATGTTGTAGAAGTCACCTATTATCCAAAGCCTCTGTCTGACTTGACCTACACTTAAGGTGAGTTGGTGACCTCACCATGATCAGTGAATAATGTAAGTAGAGACAAAACACAAGTGACTAGTGCAGGGTTTTTTCTAAGTCTCTGCCCTATTTCTATTGTGTTGGTGAGATATGATGCATTTTTTTTTTTTTTTATCTGACCAAGTAACATCTTGACAAAATAAGAGCACAAGTCAGAATTCCCAACGACTCAAACTCATCTTCCTCTGGGGAAAGAACTACCAGTCGCCCAAGACCCCAGTGCCCCGTGGATGTCCACAAAAAGTCATGTGTGCCCGTGGGCTCCCTCTGAGAGGATTCCTGATTGAACAACCGTAGAAGGCACATATTTTCTAAACTGCTTGGATTCAGTCTACACTTACTCATGGGACTCTCAGTATTCCTGTTTAACTTAACTATACAGAGTTGGTTGTTCGGTTGGTTTTTGGTTGCTCCAATGTCTACATTGTAGACATTGGCGTCCCCTGGAACACAATTTGGGAAAAGCTCATCTGGCCCAAACCCCTTATTTTAGAGGTGAGGTCTTGGAACCTCAAAAGACGTTATCTGTCTAATGATGGAAAACCCGAGTTTCCAGATCTTTGGTGCTCCTTTTTATCTCCCACAACCTCCTTGTGGCTGGATGCATATCTCAGAATCTGTTCCTTCCCTTTGTTATTTTTCTGTGGCATTATTGTGTGTGTGTGTATGTGTATGCACACATAACAAAACAGAAGAACATCCTCTTGAAAAATGTTGGCTCTCTCATCCTTTTTTTTTTTTTTTAAGATTTTATTTATTTATTTGACAGACAGAGATCACAAGTAGGCAGAGAGGCAGGCAGAGAGAGAGAGAGAGGAGGAAGCAGGCTCCCCACTTACCAGAGAGCCCGATGTGGGGCTCGATCCCTGGACCCCAGGATCATGACCTGAGCCAAAAGCAGAGGCTTTAACCCACTGAGCCACCCAGGTGCCCCAGCTCTCTCATCTTTAAGCGGACCATAATGTATGCATTAATTTCGCAGAATGAGAAATAGTCCATACCCGGAGGGGTGCTGTTATGGCAGTTTGATCAGAGGACAGAATGCCTGACTCCACTCAGGAGCTGGGTTGTGATGATTTGCTCATTCATTATTCAATTGTTTCACAGAAGTTTCCCGAATGCCTGCTGTGCCAGAAACCCTGCCAGCTGCTGTGGATACAAAAATCCAGAAAGACGCAACCAGTGCCTTCAAGCTGCTTACATTCTAGTGTGAGAAACAGATGAATGTCAGGGAATCAGGAAGCTTCTAAGAGAGAAGCTCATTTCTACCTGAGATATAGGAAATCAGGGAAGGGTGTTCCAGGCAATAAAATTTTGAGCACCTCCGAGGAGTCGCATATGGATTCTGTTTCCTAAAACTTTTGGAGACCTCGTCTCAGAAGCAGGAAGCGTGTGGCGCGTCAGTTATTCAAATCAATCCGAGCAGTAGCACAGAGAACACAAAAACAGGGACCAAGAAGAAGCCAAATCTCTGCTTTAGCATGGATCCCATGGCGACACCTCCCCCACTGCCCGCGATGGCAGCTTGCCTTGCTAATTGTGTTTTCTTAAAGCAAATGCTAACGCTGGTTTATATCCCTTGAGCACACACCAGCTGGATAGTAGGAGGAAGCCGGTTCAGCATTAAAAAACGGACCACAGATCATTCACGGGGCCGACAAGCCACAGGCAGATAATGGAGTGGAATATATGGGGTTACTGGTAGCTGGGGAGCAGGTGCGCCCGCCCGCCCTGCAGCGCCATCTCCTGGTTCCGCCGAGTCTCTCTCCAGTCCTCAAATCCCTGCGTGTGAATCTATCAGTAGGAGCGCCAACGAGGTCACGTGAAATGCAGAGACCGTAATGAGCCCTACGTGAATTTAGACGGCTCGGAATCCGGTGGTTAGATCATTTTCAAGCGAATAAAACCTGAAATTGGCTTTTCACTTTGCAAATCATCTTACCCGCAACTGTCCACGGTTAAGGACTCTCCTAAGCCCCGAAGGCAATGGGCCTATAAAGGACGTTTCTTGGAATAACTGAATCAAGTTAAAATGCTGTTTACTTTTTGCCATAGAAGCTCTGACAAATAAAATGGAAGATGCTGTTGCCATTTTCATCGACTAAAACAAATCTTCACAGGGGAGAAAAAGAAGGAAAGAAACTAAAATGTCAGTTGCTGACAGTGTCATTCCCTGCCAGTCAGTAAATAAACAGAACATCTATTAGTTGTCATGGAAACGTTCCGCCTGATTCCGAGCATCAAAGCTCAACAATAAAGAAACCCTGATATTTGTGGCTGGGCACAAACAACTCTTTTGGCATTTCTCATGAGCTCACCAGCTTAAGAGCTAACATTTTCCCTGTTTGTTTTCTTTCTCAGGCATGAATGCATTTGTTTTGGGAAAAAAGACATGTAGCTTAGAAACCCATCAGAAATATGTGAATATAGCTACCTCACCAATCTCCGCTTTCCCCACTTCCCCCCGCCCCACACACCTCTCTTTTAACCTTTGCCTGAGAAGAATTTAAATGGCATATTTAGTCACTACATATTCTGCTTCCTGTACCCCATGCTGCATAAAATGGATTGATTTAAATCATTTACAGTAACCATGTGGAGGAGGACAGCCTAGTTTTCGGCACCAAATGCTCTTGGATCCTTAATAAGCAGCCAAAATTACAAACAACAGATGAATGTACTTGCATTTGTCTCTTCTCGGGTAAAGAATTATTCTTGAGTGAAAACTTATTGCATACTCACAGCTTTCAACAACAACAACAACAACAAAAAAAAGCTCAGAAAGGCAAGCAGAGATAAAGGATGCTAAACTCTCCATCTCCCAGGTAACTAGTCTCAGAAATGTTAGCTTAAAAAGTCAGAGAATGTTCCTGTTATAATTTTTTTGTAACCATGGAATTTATAACACCTCACAAGGCAGGAATGCACCAAGTCTAAAGGTTACTGCTGAGAGCCACTAAAGCTTTAGGAGCAACCATTGTTAATAATAATCAGCTGAAAGCAGACACAGCTCACCCTTCAGAGCTTCCCTCAAACATTTAGCATCTTTAAAGCTCTAGAGCCTTTGACAAGCAAGGCATAAATCAGGGGGGATTAAAATTCTTGATTTTTCTGGCATTTTCAAGCCATAAATCCCACACATTCCTAAACCGCATCATCCCATAATTAGAGCTAAGGGCCAGAGTGGGTTCTGACTGCAGCTCGATTCAAACTGGAGTAAGGGCTCCTGCTTCCCTCTGGGCCTTAAAAGGATTCTTGCTGAAGGACAGTTAAAGATTTTTTTTAAAGCCTTCTGAAGTGAGCCCAAGGGGGACTACATTTATCCCAACACTCTCCCAGGCCTTTCTCATCTTTGGATATAGCCACCTCTGGATTTTTCTAGAAGATCCTCTTAATCCATGTCTACATACTCCAAATGGTTTGCATAGTCAGAGATAAGGAAACAATTGAAAAGGGCCTATAAATGAATGAAGTCAATTCATAGTTCCTCAAAGTGGGCTCAAGGAGCACTTGTGTTGGACATTCAGAATCACCTGTGTTGAGATTTAGATTTTTTTTTTTTTTTTCCAGCTCAACTGGAACATACTGAGTCAGAGCTCCCAAGGGAGAGAGGACTTAATCAACTTAGCAGATGTCACCAGCTGATCCTTTTGGTCTGGAAAACCAGGCATTAAAACTTAATCTCGAAAAGCAGAGTCTAGAAATCTGCATTTTTAACCACAGGGCCAGGCATAAGTGCAGACCCATGAATGCTTACTGCTTTAAACTGAATGTATCTATGATCTTTTGTATCATTTCTCCAGAGAAAAAGTCTTGGGCCCCACTTTTCTTTTCCCTTTTTTTTAAAGAATGTTTTTCAGAAAAGCTCTTCCCTCACATGGCCATGTTCTCTTTCCGGGCCTTTGCAGTGGAGTCTCCCCTTACCCTGGCGGCAGGTGACGTCACAGCAGGTGCACAGGGGTGGGACCGGGAAGACCTCTGGTGCCTTCATTAACTCCTACTGCTCTGAGCACCAGTTTCCTCATAACTTGAGCTTCTTAAACTCCAACAAAGCTGACTTGTGCTCTAGCTTCTCTAACACTGGGTCTGTCTTCTGTCTTGGCCAGCTAACACTCTTTTTTAGTAGTTGGGGAAAATGGAATGAGGACTTCCAACTCTAGTACTTTTTAGTACCTTTTCTCCCTTAAGCTCAAAGTTTCCTGCTCTTTAAAACATGAGAGTCTTTAAAACCTCTCTTTAAAACCCCGAGAGGACTCTCTAGAAGCAGGGTGATTCCAGAAGAGCCAGCGGTATGAGCAAGGTCAGGACAGGTCCCAAGTATATTAAAATTAATTGCACTGTTGACAGACTGACTTTTAGCCACTTCTTTTCTCTTGAATGGACTAGCCCACATATATGTGTATGGTTTCTTGCCTTTCTGTCCATTTTGAAGATACTACACAAAGGAGGCTATCAAGAGGCTGAACATCACATTTTGTTTTCATTCCATAGTTCTAAATCCCTAAAGACTAGAAACAGAGGAAGTAGAGAGCCAGGAGGGAATATACATCCCTGGAGCAAAGAGGAGGGATCAACTATTTGGCACATGGAGCAGGTATGTGGAGAGTATGTGGACACTGAGGCCAGCCCAGGAAGCTACCTCTCCAAGCTCCCAACTCCCCCTTCAGGTTCGCTTGCCTTAGGAGCCAACCGCCTTTTGGTGCCTCTAGCATGCAGGCCTCTAGGGATTCCCCAAGACTGCTCTCTGGCCTGCCAAGGTATGGGGACACTCTGTTTCCTTTCAGTGCCAGGAAGGCAGTATTTGACTTTTCCAAAGGGAGTTTTCCTAGCAAACTAAGAAAAAAGCAAAACCCTTTCCATAAACACAGAGGCATGAGAAATCCATAATTCTAGATCCGCTCATCTTTTAACTCACTTCCAACTAAGTTTGGTTTCCCTAGCACAGATTCTAGAGAACCAGCCCCAGAATCTTCTCCTCACCCCTCTTCCAGCCAAACTGGGTGCTGAACAAACATGCTCCATCCCTTAGCTGGACGTCAGCTTGGGTTTGTCTCACTTTTGGGCCTGGCAGGAATCCTGACGCTTACCTGAACATCATTCCCCACGCCTTCCTAGAGGGACATGTGAATGGAAGAGAGCTTTGGAGACAAGAATTCAAAGCTCATGTTCCCAGTTGTCAGTGACAGGCCGTGTGACCTCGTGTAAGCTATTTACCATGTCTCAGGTTCCATTTCCTCCTATTAAAACGAGGTAACAATGCTGACTTCGCGAATTGCCAACAAGATAAGAAGAACTACAAACACCTAGGATATCCTTCTCCCCTAAATCATAGGGTACAAGTCCCCAGATTCACCTACTCTCCAGGATCCTCAGCATGTATCTGTGCTCAATACTATCCCTTCTGGGAATCCAACCATGATCCATGACTTTCCAGGATGAATGGAAGAGAAAGCAGAGGAGATTCGGGATGCCTACAAACTATGATTATTCAGATAGGTATCTTGCAGACCATTTTCTCAAAAATGAAGAATTTTTGATTTCCAAGGAAACAACTAAAAAGTACATGTTAGCACAAATATCATTTAAGCATTCAAGCAAGAATCAGAACTGTGAGAAGAATAAATGAAACAAGATGGGATTAGGAGGGAGACAAACCATAAGAGACTCTTAATCTCACAAAATGAACTGAGGGCTGCCAGGGGGAGGGGGTAGGGAGAGGTTGGTAGGGTTATGGACATTGGGGAGGGTATGTGCTATGGTGAGTGCTGTGAAGTGTGTAAACCTGGCAATTTACAGACCTGTACTCCTGGGGCTAATTATACATTATATGTTTATTAAAAAATTAAAAATTATAAATTAAAAAAAAAGAATTAGAATTGTGAGAAATTTGCACCTGCCACCAATGAGTTTGATAGCTTTTCAATCTTAAAGGGCTTCCTGATGAGATTGGTGGCAATATTAACGAATGTGATTTCTTGATTTTCTATGATGAGATGTGTCAATATTGGATATCTGTTAACTCAATGAGCCAATACTTTATAAATGAGCAATGTACAATGTTACAAAATCATGCTTGGTTAAAAAAAAATCATTCAAAGTGCAATATAGACCAGTGGAATTTAATGTAACAGAGTATAAGATAATCACTGATAAGATTTTGGGTCTCATTTTAAATAGCCCTTAAGAAATCATCAATTGGGACATCTGGGTGGCTCAGTCATTTAAGTGTCTGCCTCCTGCTCAGGTCATGATGCCAGGGTCCTGGGATGGAGCCCTGCATAAGGTTTTCTGCTCAGCAGGGAGCCTGCTTCTCCCTCTCCCTCTGCCTGCCTCTCTGCTTACTTGTGCTCTCTCCATTTCTCAAGTAAGTAAATAAAGAGAAAAAAAAGGAAGAGAGAGAGGAAGGAAGGAAGGAAAGAAGGAAGGAAGGAAGGAAGGAAGGAAGAGACAGAAAGAAGTAAATAAATCATCACTTGGGGGTGCCTGAGTGGTTCAGTCAGTTAACCATCTGCATTTGGCTCAGGTCATGATCCCAAGGTCTAAGGATCAAGCCCCGCATCAGGCTCCCTGTTCAGCGGGGAGTCTGCTTCTCCCTCTCCCTCTGCCTCTCTCTCTGCTTGTGCTCTCTCTCACACTCATTCACTCTCTCAGATAGAGAAAAAAAATCTTAAAAAAAAAAGGAACGATCACTTGTTTAAAAAAAAAAAAACTAAAACAACACAAATAAAAGAAACTATCACTTGTTGAGCTTTGTGTCTTATCAAAGAAAAATATCCACAACTATTTGAAAAGTCTACGACAAAACTTCTGCCTTTCCAACTACATATCTGTATAAGGTTGGATTTTCTTTAAAAACTTCAAGCAAAATATCATATTGCAATAGATTGAATGCAGAAGCAGATAAGAGAATCTAGCTGTCATTGATAAGCCAGATATTACAGAGATTTACGAAACTGTCAAACATGTCATTCTTCTCACCAAATTATCTTTTGTTTGAAGAGGTATACTTTTAATAAAATGTTATTTATGTTAACATATAATTGTATTATTGTTATTTTAGCATAAATAATAAATAAATATTGTTAAAATTTATATTTTAATTTCAGTAAATACCAATAGATATAACCCACATGAGCAAATGCTTCTGGGTCCTCAGTAATCACTAAGAGTGTAACAAAGTTCTGAGACCAAAAGGTTTGAGAACCACTGACATAGGACAAAATTTAATTATCTAAGCCTATAACCTAACTCTATTTGATATATAAATGCATGTACTTTTGTATCTCCTAAAGTATACCAACTTCCTGGAATGCAACTCTCATGGGAATCAGTAGTAAACTGTCTGTTTCTTGATTTAAAAGTTGGCCAAGATCTATTGACCATTTCATAAAGTCATACCACCAATGGCAACATTAGTCATGATATTAGAGTTGCTGACACAGTACACCCATATATTCTGGCTTTATAATTGTGCCATCCCTCTGATTTTTGGGTAAGGCACGGACTTCAGACACCTCATTTTGTTTTCTGGTATAGTTGTGTCCAAGGATTTGTACACTGAAATACATATTGTAGTATTAATTTTCCTTTTTTTTTATAATATGGTCAAGACATTTTCTTTTTAAATTGTGTAGATAGGTAATTTATGTTAATTATGAATTTTATAATAATAAAAATCACATTATAAATTATTGTTATGAAAGGGGTATTGCATCTGCTGTGGTTGAGAATCATTACTCTAAGAGGTAGAGGCTGATGCAAGAGATTTGAGAATTATCTGTAGAGAGGTTATAGGTGAAGCCACTGGAAGGAGTCATCTTATGAGATGCCTCATTTAGAGTTCCATGCCTTTAAAAGTGAGGGAGGAATAACCACTGGGTAGAGGATGTCCCAAAAGAATGCTGCTCATGAAAGTTGGTTCAAAGTTCCCTAGCAACGTGCTACCTCATTGTCAATCTCTGACCCTAATCCCCTATTTGCCCACCAATCTGGTCTGTATGCTTTTCCTCCTTGTATTTACCTTTTTTGCTTACTTGAATCAATAGATATCAAAGCCCACCTCCAAACCCATTCTACAAGCCATACTTTCTTAGACAATCGACCCCAGGACACCCTGATTAGGAACTCTGCTATTGCTGGGCTTTCATTCCATAAAATACCTTGATACCTGGCCACAGAAAGGACAGACATAAAGGGGCCAAGTATAAAAAGAGGAAAAGTGAAAAAATGAAATTCTTTGCTAAGACAAGAGGTTAAGCTCTTGCTACCCAGAGCCTCCCTGTCTCAGCAAAGCCTGTTCTCTCTCTCCCATGAATTCTGAGATTCACTCAATTTCATGTTTTTACAAAATGGCAAAATGTCTCAGTCTCTTAGCTCATGATTAAAATCCAGTTGTTTATTTATAGGGCCATTTGTTGCTGAAACCTCTCCTTAAAAAAAAAAAAATAATAATAATTGCTTCTTAAGATGGTTTTCCTCTATCTGCCAGAAGATGTCATTTTGGGATGAGGCCATTCAAACTTGCTCAGATCTGAGCGATAACTCAGCTAAAATGAGGTCAATGTAAATGACTACCCACAACGGGGGAAAAATCTGTTAAATTAAATCCAGAGTAAGTACCAACATATCATGTAGTGAGAGTTACATGTGTCAAATGAAGGAGTGTTATGAGGATTAATGAGTCTGTTATTAAAAAACGCTTTGGGATTCTTGGATGAATGGCATTATTGAAAGTGGGAGTAGGACTGGCATTTACAGATTGTAGTTACATCAAGGCCTTATAACACACTCTGGGGATACATGGAGAAAGCAATGGAAGAACTTAAAACAGATTTTTTTTTTAATGATTGTTGTTTTTTATATTACATTTAGCAGTTCAAATACTTCACTCAGCAAAACATGTAGGTAGTGCAAGGGTCTACTTTGCAAAGTTCTACAAAAAGTAATGTAAGCTCATCTGAGAATCTCAACATTGTGTTTTAGTTCATAAAAGAAACACTGGGAAAATAGCAAGAATCAGTTCAGAACAAACTTATCCTTATGACCCACAGTGGTGTATGTAATGGGCAAATGTCAAAGATGGAGGATGTCAAGGAATTCTTGTTGGGTAAAGTACAGACTAAGCCAGAGGCAATGACATGACTCTGGGCTGCTTCCCTGCGATGCTTGATGTTGTCATGGATAGTAGAAAATGCAGTCAATCTCCTGGTTGTTTCTAAATGCCTCCAAGTCTCAGGTTTCCAGAGGACTGATTTTTTTTTTTTAAACCTGGAAGTTTTCACACTATAAAATGCATGACTGAGATTGTATCCTTTAAGTCTGTATAAAATTGTCCCAGCTCTCCTATCAACTTTCTTGCAGAGTCTGACACCTTCTATAGCTGTCTGTGACTTCCCAGGGACCCAGTCTTCATGGTCTCCTTTGGCTGTGAGCTCCTGGTGTATCCCGATCCTCCCTCAATCTGCTACTGTGCTGCGCGCCCATCCTCCCCAATCTAGCCATGGAGTCCACGCCTTTTCCCAGATTTCCCCCAAAAAAGTACTTGGTGTGTAGCAGCACATTTTATTGGACAGCTGAGGAAACAAATGCCATTTAACTGACAGAAACAAAGATAATTTGAAATTACAGTAATAGACACTCCTGGTCTCAACCCAGCACCAAGAATTGCCCATTGGCCAATTTTCTCCTTAAGTTTCAGTCTCCTGCAATGTCACCTGGCTCCAGGGTCCCTCTCTGCCCTCCTTTGCCTCCCTTCTCCTCTATTCATTCCCACTTCTAATCTTCTATTCACGTTCTAGACAGATCCGTTTAGTTAATCTTTGTGATCTCCTTCTAACCCAAGCCCTCAGATCATCACCTTCCAACCCTGATGCTGTTATCAAGGCATTTTCCTGATTCAAACCATCCATTCAGGAAAGGAATGAAAATAATTCTTTTCTCTAAGAGGAATCTGTCTCCTTCCATGCAGAAGCTTTGGTCACGCCGCAATCACTTAGGGCCTCTGGAGGGAGCCTCAGGCACCGACTACATTGCAGAATCCTTTGATTTCTTTGATTTCTCTGCCACTTTTGGGGAGGACCTTCCCCTTTCCACTAACCAGTGCCCACTTGTCATCATGGTGCCCAGCAGAAGAGCCATCATCCATGCTGAACTCCATCCAAATTATACTGTATGCAGCCCTCTCTAACATTGATACACTCACAATTTTAAATGTTCCAACAGTAAAAGAGATACCTCATGGCAGAAAATTAAAGATTCCAATATGAGATCCCACTACGCCTGCTCAGAGAGGAAGGAAGAAATCTCTAGATTTGAATAGATCAAAAGAATTGTTTATTTGTGGATTTTTTTTTTTTTGGCGTCAGAACTTTTACAACTGAATTGAATGTATTATTTTGAATAGATAATATATGTGCAAGGTAAAAATCCAAAAGGTAAAAAAGGGTGCGGAGTGAAAAGTAACACTACTGTACTACTGTGCCTTGTACAATAATTGTCCAGCCTCCCTTCTCAGAGGTAACCATAGGTACCAGTTTCTTCCGCATCCTTCCAAAGATTTTTCTGTGCATTTACAAACACAGATATTTATCTTTTTTCCTTAGAAAAAAGATAGCCTGTGCCCACTCTGCATATTCTTCTGCCCTTTGTTCTTCCATTTAACAATATCTCCTGGAGATCACCTCTTTAGTAGATACAGAGACTCCCATTATTTCTACTGGCTCCATCATTTTATATAGTGTGTATACACCGTAATACCATTGATGGACATTTAGATGGTTTTCAATATCTTCCTAGTAGGAACACTCCTTTGATGAATTCCCTTGTGGATAGGTATTTTAACCATGTGCAATATACTTACAAGATAAATATTTTGGAATGAAACTCTTAAGCTAAATTGTATGTGCATTTAAATTTTATTAGCTTTTGCCCAATTATCTTCCATAGAGATTCACTAATTTAACCTTCAGCAATGTGTAGGAGAAACACAAATATACGTGTACCTTAAGAGATGGGTAAGAGTTGGAATGACATATACAAGGGTGAATAGAATTTTACCAAGGAGAAGTGGCTCACTCCTGGTCTGTAAGCACCTTGAAGGCAACAACTATGTGATTTATCATCATATCATCTGGCCCTTATCACAATGTCTGGCATATGTAAATATGCAATTACTTATTGATAAGTGAATGGCATCATAACAGTTTAGAGGTGGGAACTAAACCCAGGCTGTCTGGGGGAGAGAGAAAACTAGTTCAAATGACCTAAGGTACAGGTATGACCGGGGAGAAGTGGTCAAAAACAGTTGAAAACTTAACTGTTTCTTTTTTGGAAACAATTTTTCCTCTACTCATTGTTACAGTCAGGATGAATAGAGAAAATATGGTAAAATCTTGGAAATTATGAACTTCCCTGAGAAAAAAATCTTGATCATATCAGCCTAGAAAGAACATTGACTATGCTATTTTTCCAAGCAGAGATCTTTAGTTTTGTCAATATGTAGCCATTGGATCAGGATGTTTTAAGTTCAGACTAATGATCTTAGCTGCCCTTAAGGTCAGGCCAATTCCTGGGGCTTCCTCACTGGCCAGCAACCCATCCTGACCACCACACTGGGAGATATGATCACATGAGCTTTTCTGCGGCCAGTCACTCTGAATGTGCAGAGCCAACTGAAGACTATAAAGGAAATGGAATTCATGACCTCAGTTATTGGTTTAACAACTCCATAAAATCAAATATTTATTATGAGGTAGGTATATCAATGATATGAAGATTATAGAAAGATTTTATACATACATGCCCACATGTACAGAGAAAGGTCTAGATATACCCCCATTGTCTCTACATTGTTGCTGGGTTTTATAACTCTACGTTAAAGTATTATTGCCCCCTTTTACAGACAAGAAAACCAAACTCTGAATAGATGAACTGACTCTCCTGTGATCACTCAGCTAATAAAGTAAAGAAGTGAGAATTCCTACCTAAGTACATGAGGCTCTAAACTCACATTTCTACTACACTGTTAGCCTTGAATTACAAGCACGAACTAATGCCATGGGCCATTCACCATTTGTGCTACTATCACACATTTCTTTCTTTGGGCTGTTTCACTGAGTCAGTGACATGGAAGCATTTACAGCACACAGTTAAGTCTCAGTCTTACTCACATGCAGGCCAGTTCCTCTAAGTAACCATTGTTCTACCCATTCTTTAAAAAAAGGAGTAGGCTTAGATCTAGTAATGGCACATTTTTTGTGCATGACTTTCTTTTCAGAACACATCTGATTACCCTGGGCATTGGGGATATTTCAGCATTTATACTCTACATTTATCACAATATGTTGCCTGCAATGCTCTCTCTCGCTCTCTCTCTCTCTCTCTTTTTCCCTGGTACCTGGCTCATTAAAGAGACCACTAGTCATTTTAAAACCAAATTGAGTTTAAATACATTTCCTTGACACATCTGTTTTGTTAAATGTATCCCACGAAACCAACATTAAAAGCCAATGCCATTAAGAGGGCATAAGGTAAGCTCATTTAGTTGACCAAATTGTATAACACAATGAATTAATATGGTAATATGCCTTTGGAGACCAGCAGCAGATAATGGAGGTGAACAGAGGAGCTCGAGTCTGGTTTTGGAAAAGCAAAAGCAATTCATCATTATGCTGTAACAATATAGGAGAACATTTCTCATTTCCCACTCGCCTGCCCCCATTCCAAAAATCTTTTGGTTGTGCTTTTCAACACGAACTTCAACCAGCATGACTTTGCTCACTCAGACTGCTATATTTTGGCTACCCAGAGAATTCTTTTATTTGTGTTTTGAACCAGTAGTAAATAAGTGAAGATTTCAGTTGTAAGTAAGAGTTGGTAGGAAATGAATCTGAGAAAACCATGCCCTTGTCACACTGCAGAAAAACTAGCAAAATAATCTCCAAATAGAAGACAAAAATCAGGGAGCAGAGATGAGCAGGTAGAAAAGAAATGCTATCAAAGATTCTAGCCATCCTTCCCTCAGAATTAAGCTTTAGAAACAATACACTATATAAATTGACAGTCACTTCTTGGACTCAGTCCTTCTCAATAGCTTGGATTTCTGTTTCTATCCTGCTAGAAAAACAAAACAAAACAAAACAGAACAGAACAAAACAAACAACTAATTGAAGCTTATTGTGTCTGGTCAGCAAGAAGGTATCCCCTAGCTAGCTACTTAAAAAACAAAAACAAAAAAAGCTTTCTAAATAATGTTTTCCCTCAATTATAAAATTAGAGATGTTCATTAGAGAAAATTTTAGAAAATACAGAAAAGCATAAATAAAAAGATGCAAAATCATTTATAACCTCAGTCCTCAGAGATAGCACTACCAGTATTTTAGCATATTTTTATCTGTTTTACATACCATTAAATAGCTTTCAAAATCAGGATTTTAATTGCTATAAAATGACTTTAAAAGACTTCTGATATTGAACATTTAGGTTTTTCTTTTTCTTTTTTTCCAATTACAAACAAAGCTATAACAAATGCTTTTACATAAATCTTCACCCAGTTTCAGTTTCTATTAGTAGGACATATTCTTAGAGTCGGATTCCTGGGGCTGGGGTGTGAATAATTTTAGAGTTCTTACGTTAAATCTACCACCCTTCAATCCCCATCTTTCTTGGCATCTCAGCAACTTCCAACACCATTGACCCCTACTTCTTCCCTCAAGTCTTTTCTCCTTTGCTCTGTGGCATCAAGTTTTCTCAATTCCCTCTTACCTCTCTTTCATAGTTCCTTAGGTTTCCCTCTTACGCCTTCTTCTCCTCTGTACCTATACCTTCTCTGAGTGATCCCATCCACACACCCATCACTCACAGTTTCTACCTTCAAAATCCCCTATTTAAAAATCTGTCCCAGCTCCCTTTCCAACCTCTATAATACACATCCTAGAGTCCTGGACTTCTCCCACTTCAATGCTCACAGGCATTTCAAACCCACAGTCTTATCACACCAATCCTTTTTGCCTGTTTTAGAAGACGGATAAGTAATAGGGAGAGTGTACATCATTTTCTTGTTCCTGATTTTAATGGGAATGTCTCCTGCATAGCACATTCAGCAGGATATTGCTTGTTGGTCTGAGATAAAAATTTTGATCATGTGAAACTCTACAAAGGAAGACTTTCCCTCCTGGTATATGGACGCCACAATATGTCTGCAGTATGTTAATCCTACCATGCAGTCTGACCCTGTGACTTTATCTTATCAATGATCTTAACTTTGGATGCTAAAATTAACTAGTGGATAATGAATACTATAAAGTTGACAAAGGCTAAAACTGCACAGCAAAATAGACCAAAGATAGTCAATAAACACCCACATCTTTTTAAACTTTCAAAAAAGTAATAAATTAAAAGGAGTCTATAGAAAAACCAAAAACAAAATCAAAATCAGTGAGTGGTTAAAGTTCATGAGACAAGATTAGTATGGACGTAAACTGATAGAAGAATTAAATTTCCTCCTCAGAACTAGGATCTGCAAAATTTGACCCATAAAATTAGAACTGAAAAATATAATGGCCACAAAAAAAACTCACAAAGGCAGAAATTATTATCTGTAAGATTTGATATAAGCCAAAAAGGAGAGGGACACCAAACTAAACAATGAATCAAAACTTTATTGAGTTCAATGAAAATAATTTCAGAAAAATCAAAATGGAAATGGAAAAAAAAATCACAATGGGTGTCAGTTTAACTGTGCTATAAAGAAATTGATTAAAGACTTAGGTCTTGGGTGCCTACAGTGGCTTTGTCAGTTAAGCATCTGTCTTCAGCTCAGGTCATGAGCCCAGGGACCTAGGGTACTGAGCCCCATGTTGGGCTCCTTGCCCAGCTAGAAGCCTGCTTCTCTCTCCTCCTCAGCTCCTCCCCCACTGCTCATGCTCTCTCTCTCTCTTTCTCAAATAAACAAATAAAATCTTATTTTTCAAAAAAAGGAATTAGATCTTATCAGTGGACTCTTCATGAAACAAAGGTTAAATGCTTTCCTCTGGATATGTCTCCTCAGGCAAGGGAAACATAAACAAAAATAAACTACTGGGACTACACTAAAATAAAAAGCTTTTATTTTACCAACAAAACAAAAGGACAACATACTGAACGGGAGAAGATATTTGCAAATGATATATCTCATAAAGGGGGTTAATATCTGAAATATATTATAAAGAACTTATACAACTCAACACCAAAATATTGCAGTCTGATTAAAAGATGAGCTGAAGACTTGAATAGATATTGTTTTCCAAAAAAGACATACAAGTAGCCAACAAATACATGAAAAGATGCTCAATATCACTCATCATCACGGAAGTGCAAATCAAAACCACAATGATCTATCACCTCACACTAGTCAGAACAGCTAGTATAATAAAGATAAGAAATAACAAGTGTTGACAGAGATGGAGAGAAAAGGGAACCCTTGTGCCCTGTTGGGGGAATGGAAACTGATGCAACCACTGTGGAAAACAATATGGAGTTTCCTCAAAATATTAGAAATAGAAATACCACTTGATCCAGTAAATGTCACTACATAGTACTTATCCAAAGAAAAAGAACATACTCATTTGAAAGGAAAATACACCCCCATGTTTACTACAGCATTATTTACAATAGTCAATATATAGAAGCAACCTAACCATCCATCAATAGATGAATGGATAAAGAAGTTATGGTATGCAGTGAAATATTATTCAGCCATTAAAAAAAGAATGAAATATTGCCATTGGTGACAACATGGATAGACTTAGATGGTATTAGACTACAGGAAATAAGTCAGACCAATAAAGAAAAATGCCTTATGTCTACCATATTTAGATGTGGAATCTAAAAAACAAAACAAAGAAACCAAATGGACTCCTAAAAACAGAGAACAAACCAGTGGTTGTTAGAGGAGAGGTGGGTGGGAGAATGGGCAAAATAGGTGAAGAGCATTAAGAGCATTACAAGATACAAACTTCTAATTATAAAATAATTAAGTCATAGGGATGAACAGTACTGCATGGGGAATATATTCATTTTGTTGAGTATGATGATGTCTTTCCTCCTCCTCCTGTCTCATGCTCTTGCCCTTGAATCACATATAAGCCTACTATGAATAGGATCTCAAAACTGAAAACTTTTAAACCATCAAGGTGTCTTGACAAACATCTGCTTTGGTTGTTCCCAACCTGGGAACCCAGCATCCTAGAAACTAAATGCAGACTGAATAAACAGTAGATGTTCTACCATTTATTTTAAAATGCTACTAAATTGATTTAGTGTTTTCTCATTCTGTATCTTTTCAACCAACAGATTCTAAAAGCCCAAGAATTATCATGTGGGAGTACATGACATATTTTTAGGAGTAAATGAAATCAAGTCCAAATTGACCTAGTCCAACCCCTTCATTTTGTAGATGAGGACTGGGTAAGTTAAGTGACTTACTCAGGGTCACTTGCTGAATGAATAACTGGCCTGGATCTATATATTTGGGATCCTGATTACACATCAAGATTTCTTTCTACCAGATTCCTTCCTAGGGAAGGTCAAACTCACACCATGGATTTATGTTTTCAAATCTGCTTCATCTGAGTTTTTTGTTTTGTTTTTTGGTGTGTGTATCTGTGTGTATATGTATATAATTAGTGGTCGCTAAGCCCAAATATCCTAGAGAAACTGCAAAAACAGAAGTTTATGCTGCTCCTCAGAAAATAATTATTATAAGATTTTCTTAAAATCTTAAAAATCTTTTAAAAAATATCATGGAAAAAATGCCTTTTTTCTTCCTAAACCACATTAGGAAAATGACAACAAAGTCTCCATGATTGTGACCTACTGTTCTCTCTTCCAGGCATATAGTCGCTCTGATAGAAACCACATTTCAAGCCTTCTTTGTGGCCAGGTATGTCTATGGAACTGAAGGGACTAAATACTCCTCAATAGAATGTAAACAAAAGTGACGTGTGCTATGTATGCCTCACTTGCTTGGAAGAAAATTTCTTGCCTTGGACTTTTTTTTCCTGACTTTTCTCTGTTCCATTAGCTGGAATATAATAATCTATGACACAGCTTTGGTTTAGTAGACAAAACTAATGCCTCCACATTATGGTAGAGCAAAAATAGGAGAGGCACTGAGATGTCTAGTGGCTGCATGGAACATAACTGTCCATCAGGTCAGGGGTCATACAGGCTCTGGTCCAGGCCATTCACTGTTTTCTGGGGACTCTTGGTTATAGTCACTCCACCTTTACTATAACTTATACAGTTAGCAAATATTTTTTGCCCTTTGTTGGCATTGAGAAAAAAAATAAGCTCATCAGCCTGTTATGTTGCCCAAAATATATTTAATTCTTGATTAGTCTGTATAATATCTCACTAAGGGGGGAAAATGCCAACTCTGTGTTTTTGGTCAAAAGGGTGGGTCTGGTTCATGTTATAAAAGTAATCCATAGTTGTCCAATCCATATTTTAGGGATCTCTATCACCTAACAAATGCAAAAAAAAAAAAAAATTCTCCTCCTGTTTTCATAATTCTTAGTGAAAGGATTATGTGAGCAGGCAGAGGGGAAAAAAAACATGAGAACTATGCTGTGCATTTCATTGAAAAAATATTTATACTTCTGAAATCTTGATAGAAGGACATTAATTTAAATCATACTTGACATTATTAAAATATTTTCATGTTGATCTTCTTAACCACTCTTGCCACTCTCTCCTTTACACTAGAATGGCTTTGTGATGGTCCTTCTGGCAAGGAGATAGGGAATTCTAGGTCCATTCTCCTTTTGCCGCATCTTTGGATGCCCAGCCTGACTTTGTATCTTAACTCATAGCCAGCCACAGCTGAATTGGGACTGCAAGTTTGGGTGTCTGGGTCTTCCTGAAAAATAAAGTGTTCCCTGGTAACCCCCTTTACTCAAGGATGCAAGACCTGAAAGCAATGCTATCAGTGCCCATCCAGCCACGAAACTGATGTGAGTATGGGAAGCTCTACAGAGCCTACACACAGAGAAAAGGGATGTTCACTTCTTCTTTCCTCTCTTTCCATCTACAAAGCAAAACCAAGCTCTCCTCCTATTCTGGAAAGTACCACCCCTCCCCACTGGGCATCTCCAAGAACAATGGATTAAGTGAAGCCTCCTATTACTTTCTGGTTCAAAAATCTCATAATCCAATTGCTTCTAATTAAATTTTTTTTTCTCTCCAATGGAGAAAAAAGTACTGTTCCTTCCCCCCCAATCAGCTCTGTCTGTCTTCCTGAATCTCTATTTCTCAGCCTATTTATAATTCCCATTGTTCCCCCAAAGAACCGAAGGTGATTGAGGGCTCTTTGACACAGAGTACATCTTTTTGTCTTCGTCTTAACACCATTCAAGTAACATCCTACTTGTAAATTAGTGGTTTGAAGTTAGTTGATCTAAAATACACAGTCTGGGGGCGCCTGGGTGGCTCAGTGGTTTGGGCTGCTGCCTTCGGCTCAGGTCATGATCTCAGGGTCCTGGAATCGAGCCCCGCATCGGGCTCTCTGCTCCGCAGGAAGCATGCTTCTCTCTCTCTCTCTCTCTCTCTCTCTCTCTCTCTCTGCCTGCCTCTCTGCCTACTTGTGATCTCTGTCTGTCACATAAATAAATAAAATCTTTGGGACGCCTGGGTGGCTCAGTTGGTTAAGCAGCTGCCTTCGGCTCAGGTCATGATCCCAGCATCCTGGGATCGAGTCCCAGATCGGGCTCCTTGCTCCGCAGGGAGCCTGCTTCTCCCTCTGACTCTGCCTTCCACTGTCTGCCTGTGCTCGCTCTCGCTCGCTCTCTCTCTCTGACAAATAAATAAATAAAATCTTAAAAAAAAAAAAATACACAGTCTATCACTAAAAAAAAAAAAAAAAAAGAATTGTTACAGTGAATGTAGTTCCCATTCCCCCCTTCTAACATGTGAAACAGAGTGAATCAGGTTGGTCTACTGCACCCATCTAAAGTGCAGAAATATGTGACAGAGTAACCCCACCCCACCCCAAACCCAAACCATAGGGAAAGGATTTCGTAGCTCTTTCTAAGTTTTTCTACTCTGATCCAGGGATGTCCAGGAGACTTTCTGATCACTGTCTAAAGGAATTGCAAATTCTTCACAGAATATAACCTTCTCCTATTGCTACTACTGGCTCACTACCCACCAATAATCCCTAATTCTGTATTTTAAAAATTAGACAATACTGAAATTTTTTAAAGGCTATTGTATGAGAGATAATAAATACTTAATAATTTTTTTTTTAGATTTTAATTATTTACAGACAGAGATCACAAATAGGCAGAGAGGCAGGCAGAGAGAGGAAGGGAAGCAGGCTCCCCGCTGAGCAGACAGCCCGATGCGGGGCTCTATCCCAGGACCCTGGGATCATGACCTGAGCTTGAGCTGAAGGCAGAGGCTTTAACCAACTGAGCCACCCAGGTGCCCTAATACTTAATAATTTGTAATAGATTTCTGTTCACAATCTGTTCATATTAATTGAAATGTTGAAACGACTAATATACCTTCAAAGAAACAGTAGTTAAGGATTATTATTTTATGTTTTATATAAAATATAAAAAGTTTTAAATATTTTATATATACATTATTTTATTGCTTTGTAATAGTGAGCATGTCTGTGAAAAACTTTTTCCTCATTCAACTCTGTCTTAAAAACCATTCCCTATCTAGAGACAACATCTTTGACTGATTTTAATCAGACAGTTATCTCCCCAAATTTAATTATTGGCTTTTGCATAATACAAGGAGCTGACACAACCTAAATCTCAAATCATAGTATAGACAGACATTGTAGGTCTTGGGGAGATGAGTACTGGAACTTTTGGCAGGATATTGGGCGAATGGTGTCAGAAGACATGTAAATACAGAGTTCCAGCTAATTTATTTTTAAGCTTATCCTCTCCATCTAATCCAGACTCCAACTTAGATCGTAGAAACCTCTTCCTTCCTTTTCTGGCAGAAGCAAAAGCCAACACAGCTTCTCTCCCAGCTATGAAATAGACAGACCAATATATTTTTGAAGACCATATTCAGTGATAGTCAAGTTTAGAGATAATGCTTTATT
This sequence comes from Mustela nivalis, assembly GCF_964662115.1. Taxonomy (NCBI): domain Eukaryota; kingdom Metazoa; phylum Chordata; class Mammalia; order Carnivora; family Mustelidae; genus Mustela; species Mustela nivalis. The sequence continues at coordinate 48,169,050 of NC_139031.1, forward strand.
GCAACCATTGATTATAAATAGTGCAATAATTCAAGCATTCACCTTCCTTCCATTGTTTGACCCCAAAATGTTAAGTATAAATATGTGATGCTGCTCTGGACAAATGAGATTTCAGGAAGCAGAATTGCTTTATGATCAAACTAAAACCTATTTAATAAAAAGCCTTTAGTAGAGCTGTGGTTTAAAGCCAGTCAAAAGCAATGACATATGATAAATGTTCTACTTCAAACGTGCACATTATAATCAAATCACAAGGATAATTCAACCCAATGCTTGAATTGTTTCTGTGTTCACCATTTATATGTTAAAACTCCATATTGTGACTCAGAGATGAGGAGAAATCCACATATTTTTTTAAAAATATTATTTTTCTTACTTCAGATGGAGAAACTTCTGACTGTCTCTATTCACACTGTGAACACACACACATCACAGATACATACATATATATATGTATATATACACATATATGTGTATATATATATAGACACACATATATATATATATCAGATATATATAATAAAATACATAATTATATATATAAATAATATACAATTCCCAAGTGACTTATGGGCTCATTTTTATGAAAGCTTTAGAAAGATGTATTACAGAATTCATCCGTTCTTCAGAAAAAACAACTCTGAACCCTCCAGTTTTAATAATTGAAAGATCCCTATTTCTGAAGTCAACTGTGAATACTTGTGCAAGCTTCAGGTCAAAGTTAGAGAGAAACATTTGCTAAGTCATTGTCAAACTTGATCCATCTCAATGATTTGAAATCACTTAAATGATCAGTGATACCTCAAGTCTAACACTGTAACCAAACTGTTTCTTGATTCCTTACAGATGTTAATCAGAATTCAGGATATGAAATTAGAATTCCAGGAATTCTCTGGAATTCCCCAAATCATCAACTATTCTTAAAATCTTTTCAATATTCCTTATAAACTTGATTGTCATGGATATCTTAAAATTTGTTTAGTTAATAAGAAATACTAACTTTAGCAGTATTTATGAAAAGCTGTACCTGGTAGAAAATATTAGGATGCTGGAAATCACCAGCAAACATTATTGGCTAGTGTTTAAATAACATTCAGATCTCCTAGCAAAGTTAATAACGCTAAAGAGAATCAAAGTCTAAATTGCCAATTTAAGATCTTATTTTGCTTCCAAAATTCACTATTGCTTGAAACACCACTCATAGGATTTGTCTGAAGTACACTATGCATGTCAATTTATTAATATTTATTTGATATGCAAGAATGAGTCACCATTCGCAGCAGCTGGCTCATGAACACATACTAATAATGGCCTCAGCTACAAGCAAACCTGGCTAATGAGATTGTGACAATTCTTCATGTTCCTCACCAGGTTCCGGAAATGTCAACTTTAACCTCAGAATCTACACGTTAGTTTCCTGCTCTTGCTTTCAGTTTGATGTCAGTGGATTCCTTCTGACCAGTAGTTGTTTTATTTTGATCATTAAGCTTTAATTCTCACAGGAGAATTATACTTTTTTCCTTTTCCCCAGTTTCTTGACAGGTTTTTCTATGGATTTAGAAAAACATTAGCTTCCTGAAAAAACGCCAGAGCAGAATTCCCACTGGACACACTAGGTTTGATAGGAGAAGCAGATCAGTTAAATAACGCAGAGTTTCATAAAAGCACTTTGCTCTGTTTTTAAATGGTGCCCAGCAAAACTATAAGGAGTGTGGAAAAATGATGCTTTGGCCATCTTTTCTCCTAAACCTCACCACCAGCTTTCTGACCCTCAGCCCCCTCAGCGCCCTCCAGACAGCATCTCTTTTCCCTAACACCAAAACCTCTGGGAACTTCATCTGGATCCAGTTCATTTCTGGTCACTAAGCTGTTTCCGGCAAGACTAGGGCTAAGACCGGGGTCCAAAACCATGTCCCACAGAACCCTCTGAACTCAGGGAACACCAGAGGAGTGCTTGTGGGTAGGGCTCACACAGCCCCTCGTCTCCGCTTTCAGCCAGCAGTGCTGCACCTGTCAGTTTAACACAGCTGGCTTTTTCTAAGAATTTATTGTTTGTTTAAAAGAACAGTTCCGCTCTTAAAAAAGAAACAGAAAAGTTTTGACAACTGCTGACTCAAGAGAGCCTTGCAAGGCTTTGTTGACCCTTGGTGTGGCAGATCTCTGGGAAACTGAAGTCAGTTTCAGCCCAGGGCCTTTGTACAAAGCCAGTGCGGAATAGGATCGCAGGAAAGTAGCGTCTGGGTACCAGGGACCAGCCAGGGTGATCTCCCCTCTGCTCAAACCGGGGGGATAAACATGCAAGGACTTAGCCTTCTCAAGCCCAACAAAGGACTGAACCAGACCTTCTTGGTCTTTCTGGCCATGTATAACACATTTGAACCACTCCAATAGACCAAGGGAAAAGCCAGAAACAGACCGCCCCACAAACTCTCGATTGCTTTGTATTTCTAAATCTCTGTCACCCAAAGTCAGTTTCGTGTGATATTGCAAACATTTCCATGGAGATTACAAACCAGGAAGGATGCCTTGCCCTCCTCTTCCTCCCCTTCCTCCTTTCTCTTTTCCTCCTTCCCACTGCTGTTGCTACAGCTTATTCTGTTTCCGCTTCTTTTTCCTGGAAAACAGAATCATTTCCTTCCTCAGCTGTCATCCAGAGGCAGTCTACTTTGCCAGCCAATCAATCTTAGACTTTCTCCTTTCCTCTTTGTCCCATGTCCTCGAAGCTCCAGCCTGCTACACTAGTTCCAGGACACAACTGGACTTTCTCTGCCCTATGACTTTCCTCACACCGAGCCCTGAGAATGGGTGTCCATCCATAAAAATCTCTGGTGAGAGCCAACTTGCTCTCAAGGCTCTGCTTACACAAGCTTGAGCTGCCAATATTCCCGAAAGTCACTGTCAATGCCCCTGAAAGTGAAATGATCCATCATCACCCATAACACTCTGCCTTACACGTAACATGTTTTCAACAAATATAAGGAAATAATTAAACTGAACCCTCTCATTCCCAAAACACATATTATGATCTTTATGTAACAGGCTTAGAAAATAGGATATTGACTAGCTAACCAAATAGGAGAAGATGAAGGAAATATCCTAGAATGTTTATGTTGTCTTTGCTTTTAACTTCATGGTATGGATTTTCTCATACAAAATGAAAAGAAACAATAAAAGACCCAGGATTTTATTCAAGCAGAAAATGTTTCCAGATTTTTTTTCATAATTTCACAGACATTTTATAAATTTTTCAAATCTTATGCTCGATGTGTCAGAACAAACCTCAACAAAAAACCTGATAGCTCTGTAGGGTAGCGAATTCATAGGGTGCGTTAGCAACAAGAAGGCGGGGTAGGGACACCATGCATGTTATTTGGGACTGTGTGCCCTCCTCACTTGTCTTAACATCCTTACCCAGTGACCTGGAGCACAGAATCCCTTGGGAATTCAGCAAGGAAATGGAAGATTGTCTCACAGAGTATGATTAGACTACAGAAATGTATGCACCAAATAATTCAAAACAAAAACTGTCTTGTTGAATCATCTGCAACTTTGATGAAAAAGAGGGCCACATGGGCCAGTGTCCAGAGCTACCTCACCTTCCTCTTCTGTGAAATGGGAAGAACAACCACTTGTGTTGCTGTCAAGAAGGTTAGAGGACGTATCTTGCAAAGTCTATGAAAATAGGGATATGTCTTATTTACAATCCTCACCACAGGGCCTAGCAAAATGCCTGATACATATTGGGCAATCAGCATTTTGCTGGGGATTCGGACAAACAGGTAAATGTCTTGAGAAATGTCAGGAAGGAATTCCCAAATGGGAGCGCTGGGTTTGACAGAATAGGTTGGTAAAATAATGTGGAGTTTCATAAGAGCATTTTGCTGTATTTTCAAATGGCACCCAGGAAAAGTCCTAGGAACCCTGGAAATGGATGAATAAGTGAATAAATATTAATCAACTCCTAGCATGAGGCTTCATATCCATTAAGTATTTACCAAATGGAAGCTTTCAAACTAGACTCCCTAAAGAGAGTAACTCCAGCAGCAGAGCACGGGTTTCAAGGAGTTTGCTGCTCTTTCTGGCCAGGTCATCCTGAGGTCCTGGGGGAGGGAGGGGTAGGACTTGACCTTTAAAGCTCTGTGGTTGCCTCTGCAACATACTTCACGGTGGGCTTTTACCAAACTTATGGCTGTACTTGAAGAACTCCAAGGACTTTTCCTTGAGCCTACAGAGAACTGGAACATTCTGAAGGGTCGGAGCAGTTTACACTTATTTCAAAGTCCCAGAGGCCTGTCTTCCAATTCCTCGTTGCCCTGCTAGACCTCTTCAATGGCTGTTCACCCTTCCTCCCAGCACCTTCCTCCTCCTGAGAGTTAACAGAAAGACAGGGGGGTGAAGCACAAGTCCAGGAACCTCCCTTTCTACTTGGCAATCATGGTGATTTACTTGGTTCTTTTACCAAATATTCACTGAGCACTTACAAAGCATTGACCCTGAGACTACAATGGTAAACTGAGACATGTTGCTGCCTCAGTCAAGTAGGTGACAGAGATTCTGAAGGAGGGTGTAAGGATAGCTAAGGCAGGAGCAAGCGGTACCATAGGAGATGCTGGGGCGGGGCTGGGATGGGAAACGGGCTCCATAGTGAGTCTTTGATATTATCTGAGGAGGAGGATGGGGTCCTCATCCGCCCAAATACTTCCTCGAAGGCCTGACATTGGAACGATCATCATTCCAGTAGAGAAGAACACCAAGAACTCTGAGTCCAGCAAGTCTGACCCTCTCTCTTTCTTTTTTTTTTTTTTTTAAGATTTTGTTTATTTATTTGAAGAGAGAGACAGAGAGAGGGAACACAAGCAGGGGGAGTGGGTGAGGGAGAAGCAGGCTTTCTGCTGAGAAATGAACCTGATGTAGGACTCAATCCCAGGACCCTGGGATCATGATCTGAGCCGAAGGCAGCCACTTAACCCACTGTGCCACCCAGGTGCCCCTGACCCTCCTCCTTTTAACAGAAGTGACACTGAAGTCCACAGGAACTAACTTATTCAACACTGCGGAGCTAATTTAGAGCCCTGCTGAATCCAGCAGAGCAAGTTCAAATCCAGACTCAAAGCCTTGTGCCTTCCTTTTCATGTTGACGAAACCACATAGAGGTCTCTCCTGTGAATCAGAACAGTCTCCAAAAGGGAAGGGACTTGAGAGGAATCACAACCCTTCATTACAGTGCTGCTAATACACCAATTCTGGTGATTCCACACAATGAGCCAGCCATCAGGGACTTCACTCTGTTCTCATGTGCCTTGGCTGCTCTCTGCCTAAACCAACCTCTCCGAGAGCCTGGTTTTAGAAACGCAGCAGCTAACTCATGCACAGGGCTTGCTATAGCACACTCACACAGTGAGGCCCCAGAGTTTGGGCACCTAAGTGCTACACTACACTTAACCCTGTCTGTTATCTACTGCTACATAAAAATGACCGCAAATTTAGTGACTTAAAATGAACCAGATTCGTTTTATTCCCATTTTGTGGGCAAGAATAAGCAGAAAATAGGGGAGACATCTCATCTCTGTTCCACAATGTCTGGGGCTTCAGCTGGGATGGTTGCAATGACTTCCCAAAGGTTATATATCTGAGGCTCTTCATGAGGCTAGCTTGGGCTTTCCCCCAGCATGATGGCCTCACAGTTCCAAGAGGAACTATTCCAAAGTGTTAGTGTTTATGAAGCTTCTGGTTGCATAAGACTTGCTCTGGGCCAAGCCCAGAGTCAATATGGAAGAGGAATACATAAATGGTGAGCACCAGGAGGCATGGTTCATCTGTGATCACCCGTGGAACACAGATAAGTGAGACATAAAAGTGGATTCAGAGCAGCAGATCCTGGGGCAGGATTTCTGCTTCATCTTCCTGTACCTTCTTTTATAAGGAACATGTTCCCCAATAGGAAGGAGAAGCTTCTTCTGAAAGCCAGTGCATATTACATCACGGAATGTGGAAACAAGGCTTTCTAGCCTCAGAGACAGTTGTCATTTCTGTACACAAAGGAGGCCATCAGTGGATTTGGAATCTGAATTTGTTTTCGCCTCATCTGAAGAGACCTGAGTTTGACAAGCCACAGGAAACCTGAACAGGTTAATAGAAATTTTCTTGAAAATAATAAATTTCCAGGGGACTTCAAGATATACTACATCAGCTATAACTGTTACAGATAATAAGATAAAGTAGAACTAAAAATTTTGTGTCTTAAGCAAGTTTGTCACACAAAAAGGCCTGATTGGAGAACCTATTGTAAAGAGAAAATGGTGGACACTAAGAAGTATAACAATAAATTAATTAATACCAGGTTAAGACACCATTTTTTTAAATGTTAATAATGTTAAGACATCATTTTTTTTTATGAGAAGGTTAATAAACTTCTGAATTACTAGGAGAGGAGCTTAAAAAACTACCCAAGTATCCTTCCTTTGTTCAGAAAACAATAGAATCACCTAGAAATTTCAGTCCTGTGAGTTATGATCCTACTTCTATTCCCCAATGATACTAGATGAATCATTTATTTCTTCACTGCTTTATTTCCTCAGTTTTAACTTTCACTGGCTGAGAAAAAAAAACTCCAATTTTTAATTCTAAAAGCAGTTTTGGACCTTATTCCTCACCTAAAATTGATCCAAGTTAACCATACTGTTGTAGATATTTCTATTATAATTATATGCTCAGTTCTTCTCACATAGGTACATTTTTATCAATGTCAGAAGCATCATTCTAACATATGAACTACTGATATGTGCATCTGTCCACATTGTGTATTTATGAGTATGAACTTGCATTTATTCTATTCTGAAATGTAACTAAAGTTGCATGAGGTTACGTGAGGCAAAGATGTAAACCAGTGAACAGAATGCTCTGTGTGTGTTCAGAACTCACTTGCCCCACTACCATCATAAGAGATAAAAGTACACACCCTTCAAAATATGGAATAGTTGAGTTCAATTTTGTTTACCCTCAGCCAGTTAATTAGAAAGAATTCACTCTGTGATGTCATTATATCACCCGTGGGATTAAATACATCAGACAGATCAGACAAAACGTGGCAACAAGAATTTCCAGAGCTGGAAAGAGATGTGATGGTATTTTTCAGAAAGATTTCCCAAATCAGTGTAGAGAAACACTTGAGTCATTTTCAACCACTAACTCTTCTAATATGAGAGCCCATTGCCAGCAAGTTCACAGAAGATCATAATTCACCAAGAACTCCCTTCAGAAGCTGAGTGATCTTTTGCGATTTAAGACTCCAAAAATACAAAAGAAAAGAAACATGCAATTTTTGTAAGAGCCTTGGACTCTGTACTTCTAGAAATGGAGACGTCTCTAAGTTCACAATGCCAACTTTCTGGAGTTCAAGTAGAGAGGTCAAATCTATACACAGAATTGTTAAAGCTTCTCTGGTATTCTCAGATGCACCTGGGCACAGCATTTTGAGAAGATCTGAACCCACCATCGTGAGAATTTTAATTCACACCTTTGAGGAATAACCCTACTCTACCAGAACAATCTATACTTTACAAAGTGCTTCCAGGTACGTGATTTCATCTGTTCCACATGTCTATGCTTGAAAGTGGGTATTAGAGTCCCTGTTTTGAGGTGAAGAACACAGCATGGAAGAATTTTAAATGACTTATCCAAGGTCATGCTCTGATGAGTGGCAGCGCTGCAACTTGACCCCTTTGACCCCATGCTAGATACTGCTATCTCCATCAGACAGAGCCTCTCCCTGCCACCTCCTCTGTCTCTCTTTGGTTCTTAAAAGTGTTCCTGAAAGATCAACCCCATAGCTGAGAAATTCTTGACTTGTATATTTAGTCAACCCTGTGTATCCATGGAGTAGGGATCAATATCTTGGAAAAGATGAAATCTCCTGAAATGAGAATTTTATAATTCTGTAGTTCTCTGAGGATTTCTGTTCTACAGAATGGAAAGCAAATTGAATTAGAGTGGCTACTCCAATCTCTTAGAGCTCTGATTCAGAGTCCCTGACTTCTTTAGATAAAGGTTTTCTCATCGATATAGAAGGTCTCAACTAGAAGATCTTTCAGGCTTATGCTAAGCTTAGGATTCTATGATGATAGCTATGACCCCTAAATCTTTGAGTTATGATAGCTAGAAACCCCCTCCTCTGTACCAGCCAGAAACAGCTGCCATCAACTTATGTTCCTTCTTAGGAAAATCCATCTAGAAAGGAACTTTACAAAAGGAAAGAGAGTTAAAATTTATAAATGCCTCCCTCCCCCGCTGGTTTCCTTATATTTATCTCATTCAATCTAACCCCTGTAACATCCTATTATTCTTACCTTAACAAGGAGGCAAAGCAGGCACAAAGGAACTGACATGTTGGGGTAAGGTCACAAAAGCTATTATCGACAGAGTTAGGATTCTACCTATTTGCCTTCAAAATTCCTGCTCTCTCTCCATAGAGCTATTTTGATAATGAACAGGCAAAAGATCCAGAATTCAAACAAAAGGAATTACTAGTCCTTAAATAACAGAAAAAGTAACATGGAAAGGTGAACTCCTCCAGTGACGAGAAGTCACAGGACTGAGAGTATAGATTTGATGGTGCGGTATTCCCAAAGTCCATCCTGTGAAATGCTGTAAAAGTGGAAAAACCACTGACCTGGGGGACAAGACAAGGCTTCTGCTCCTGGTTCTTTTGATGTTCAAGGAACTATATTTTTAAACGCATGCTCTAAATAAGTAGTAGTTTTGCCCACTGGCTGGAAAATGATGACAACAGCAGCTAACATTCTTGAGATGCTCCTGTGGTGCTGGGTACCATTTAGAGCACCATACCTGGCATTGCTTCGTTTTCATCCTTATGATAACCTGGAAAGGTAATCCTATTTTGTGGATGAGGAAAGCGAAGCTAAACTAAAAGTGATGTGACCTCCCCATGCCTGCACAGTAAGTGACAGAGCTGGGATGTAAAACCAACACACCGGATTCTATTTCCCAAAGTGCCTCACCCCTGTGCTTAAAGTACAGGCAGGTATGTATGTGGCTAGATAAGCATTTAGAATTGCAAATCCAAAAAGCAGATTCAAGGGACAAAGACTTCACTACAAAGCCAGATTGCACAAGGGGAAAGTCCTACATAAAGTCATTAATGTACTACTCAACTTTCTTCAAGAATTGTCTCTACTTGGGGCACCTGGGTGGCTCAGTCGGTTAACCGTCTGACTCTTGATTTCAGCTCAAGTCATGATCTCATGATAGTGGGATTGAGCCAGGGCTTTGGCTCTGCACTCAGCAGGGAGTCTGCTTGAGATTCTCTCCCTCTATCCCTAATCCCACTCTCTCTCTCTCTTTCTCAAATAAATAAATCTTTAAAAAGATTTTTTTTTTTTTTTTTTTTTTTTTTTGGCCAGAAAGAGAGAGAGAGAGAATTGACTCTCCCAGAGGCTACACCTGAGTATGAACATTTTGGTCAGAGTACCTGGTATGACCACATGAAACTTCATTTAACAGAAACCCAACAACAGTGGCTTATCTGAATCAAGGTCTATTTTTCTCATATAACAAGCAGTCCAGGGCTGCCCAGCTACCATGCTAACTTGGAGACCTGTCCAATGGGCTCTTCTTGCATTTCCCGGCCAGTGCCCTTAAGAGTGTTGCTTTCAACTGCCTGCTTGAAGGATGGATGCTGCCCTTTCTCTGTGCTGTCCGATATGCAGCAACTAACCCCATGTGGCTATTTATGTGTAAATTAAGTTAGATCAAAACTTCAGTTCCTCAGTCACACTAGCACATATGTGTTGAGCACACATTTCAGGTGCTCAACAGCCACATGGGCAGGTGGTTACTATATTGACCAGGGCAGAAAGAGCTCATTTCCATGGCCACAGGAAGTATGAGTACACAGCACAGCTCTAGAGAGCACATCTGCAAATTTGGCAGGAAGATGAGGGAGGGGAGACAAAGACTGAATGCCAATTTCTTTTAACAAGAAAACAAGAGCTTTCATGGAGTCCTCCTTCGGCCGAATTTTGCTTTCACTTCGTTGATCAGAATTAGATCGCTTGATCACTTCTAGATGCAAAGGGTATTTTGCTAACTGGGCCCATTGCTGCCCTGAGCTAAAATGGGAGCTGTGGTTAAGGGAGAGGACAGAATATGTGATTAGCTAAGTAAGTAGCTGTCGGTGTCAGACTCAGCATCACATGTGAGTTGTGCTTTAAATTAGGCCAATTTACCAAAACAGAATGGAAAAATCAGGCAGTAAACATCTGTCATTGCACAGATGTAGGGGCCTGGGTATGCGAAGACAGTAAGTCAGTGATTACTGACACCTGGTAGCACTTGTAGGAATGAGTGGACAATGAAGCAGGAGGGGGAAAAAAATGGAGAAAGAAGGTATTCATTTAAGCTTTGCAGAAAGAGCGCTGGCTCTTGAACCCTCAGGACTTTACCAGCTGGAGTCCCACAGTGACAGACTGGTGGGTGAAGAGAGTGGCCCTGCTGTGGGGGACAGGCAGCCTGTAGACTGCCCTGTATGGTAAACAGCGAGGCTGGCTTAGCTAATGGCCAAGTGGGTAAGGGCCAACTTCTCTGAAGCGGCCAGATGGTCTGATATGGCCTCTGATGTGCACCTCCTTGCAGGCCTTCTTAAGGAGATGGGCATGTTAGCTGGCCTCTGGCTGGACATGGCATGGAAGTGCTCGTTCACCCAGTGGATCCAATAGCAAAAAGAAAGCTGTGGATTGCATTCAGGCCCCCAACTGGCAAAGTCCTAAATTCCTACTGTAATGAATTCAAGTTTTTTTGTTGTTTTTTTTTTAAGATTTTATTTATTTACTTGACAGAGAGAGATCACAAGTAGGCAGAGAGGCAGGCAGAGAGAGAGAGAGGAGGAAGCAGGTTCCCTGCTGAGCAGAGAGCCCAATGCGGGACTCGATCCCAGGACCCTGAGATCATGACCTGAGCCGAAGGCAGTGGCTTAACCCACTGAGCCACCCAGGCACCCATGAATTCAAGTTTTAATGGCATAAAACTTAGAGGTAACAAATATCTGGCAGCCTGTACAGGCATAAAGTGGCTATCTTGAGATGATACCAGGCAAGATGCAGGGAGAAGACAGATAAACTTTGCTTCAACATCTTGTCTTTGGCTAGTCTTAGAGAAAAACAAAAAAAATATTTTTATATAAATATGAAAAGATAAAAGGCAATGAGCTTACATCTTTCCCTATTGTCACTACCCCTTTGCCTGACCAGTTTTTGACAGATGCTTGTTTTTTGCTGTTGATAGAACAAAAGGATGACTTAGTTTAAAATGCATCAGGAGTCAAGGAGAACGATTTGTTTGCCCCTAAGTAATTTTCCACAAGGAAAAGCAACGATGACACTTAGTAATTTCATCTCTAACAGATGCATACTCATCCCCAAACAGACATCTGGAGGCTGAAACACCAAAATGATATGTTGCATCAACGATCTTGTGAATGCCTATTTCAAAAAGAGGAGATGGCTAAGAGAAGTTTGAGAACACATTTGGAAAATAAAAATCTATTGCTATCTAGGGCTTTTAGTAAGTAAATAAATAAATACCCAGCCCTTAAGTTATGATTAAGTGTGGGGTGAAGGATAGAGAGAGAAAGGGAAGGAATGCCATCTCATATGTGCTGCAAAGCTCTGAAACTTGGAGAACTTGAAACACTTAGCTTTCCCTGAAGAGAGAGGAGCCCCATTGCTAATGCTTAGACCCATGACCAGAGTTATATTTACCAAAGAAGGTAGAGACTGATTCATTTATCCAGACTTATTTGTTTCCTGGGCTGCTGTGACAAATACTACATACTGGATGCCTTAAACAACAGAAATGTATTGTTCCAAAGGACTGGACGCTGGAGGCACCAAATCAGTGTCTGTAGAGTTGGTTCCTCCTGAAGGCTGTGAGCTCTCTCTTACATCTCCTCTGTTCCATGCATCTCTGTTGGCTTCTGGGGCTTTGCTAGAAATCTTTGGTGTTCTTTGGCTTGTGGAAGCATAATTCCAATTTTCACATGGCACTTTCCCTGTGTATGTGCCTCTATGTCCAAATCTCCCCTTTTCATAGGGACACAGTCATACTGGATTAAGGGCCACCCTCATGAGCTCACCTTAAACTTGATCAACTGCAAAGGCCCTATTTCCAAATAAGATCACATTCACAGGAATTGGGGGTTGTCTTCAACACTGTGTGGGGGAGGATGCAACTCAATCTGTAACACCAGGTAATCTTGGGCAAAACGTTATTTCTCTTACCCATCTTGTCACCATAGACCAACCTGTGTAAAACTAAACTTGATGATATCCCTTTTATTCCTTGCAGAATTGCTAACATTGAAAAACCAGCCCCTCTCATTTTCTGGATATTTGCCAGCTACGGTCCCTTTCTTTATAAATTTCAAAACATATTGATGCAATCTAAGACTCTGTGTTAGAAATTTCCAACAGTTTCTCTGCCTCCTCACTTTCAACTCCCTCCAGAGAGTGAAGACCTTGAATTTGGAACTTACTCCTGAAAGTGTACTGTTTCCATAATTTAATACCTTCCTGATTCTCATTCAAAAACTGGGAAGTGTGGGCAGTCAATTCAATTCAACCAACTTTTACTAAGAAATTGATCTGTGTCCGACACTGTGCTGGGGATTTAAATAAGAACTCCATGCTCTACCCTCTGAGAACCACTGAAAGGAGAGTCCACATGGCTGGTCCTTCCTGACTTAATCACATTCTTAGCCCTCATGAGGGGAAAGAATGGAGTGCAAGGTGGGGAGCTCTGGTTTTAAGCTGGTCACTGCATGTTTAGGGAAGAAATAAAAGAAATTAGGTGATTTTTTTTAAGTTTTTGTTGTTGTTGTTGTTGTTGTTGAACAGAGAGAGACACAGTGAGAGACAGAACACAAGCAGGGGGAGTGGGAAAGGGAGACGCAGGCTAAGCAGGCTGAGCAGCCAGATGTGGGGCTTGATCCCAGGATTATGGGATCATGACCTGAGCTGAAGGCAGACACTTAACAACTGAGCCACCCAAGCGCCCCTAGGTGATTTTATTTTGAAGGCTCAGATATTCTATGAGCCTGCCACTAACTCCATGCTAATGGTCTTTCCCTGTTCTGCTACTTCAGCTCTGCTTCCAAGGGTTCTCAACATGGAATAGAATCCCCTTCCCTTGACCTCATCCTCTTCATCTCCTACCCTGCTGTCTGCCACCCCCCCAACAAGTGAATAAATGAGAGAAAAATACTTGAAATTGTTTCCCATGGGGGAAAAAAATAAAAGCAAGAGATCATGGGCCAAGTGAGTGTGAAGGGGTGGTTTGGATTTTTTTAATCACCTCCCAAAAAACAGCACTTACAGACTCTGTTGAACACTCTAAAGTCACCCTCATCATTCTCTTTTCAGAGCTAAATAATCTCAATTTCTTTAACCTTTCATCCCTGGTTCCATTTTCTAAACTTCTGATTATTTGTGTTGCTCTCCTGGGCCCTGAGTTCTTTTAAATTCTAGAGTCAAATCTGGATGCTATAATCAAATAAGCACAGAGGCTCTGTGAAGGATATTCTAAAAAGTACAAACATTGTTTAGCCTAAGACATGTGTGGGCAGGGGCAGGGCGGGGAGTGGGTGTGGAAGAAATATGGCATAGGATTATAAAATGCATGAAAAATGAACTGTGCCATAAATGCCAAATAGCATTGGCGCTAATTGGACAGGCGTCTCCCCAGACACGTTGGCCTGTGATATAAGGCACAGAAAACATTGAGGCTGACAATTTCTCTGTTAGGAACAGCCTTGTGTCAGCAGGGTTTGGGCTGCTTACCGGGAGGATGTCGGCGGCATGACAGGTTAGCTCACAGGCCTTTACGTACAACATAATCACATTTACTCGGTGACAGCAGTTTGGCCACTGGGTTCATGCGGAGGAGGTTTGTCGGTCTTGTCAAGAGTTCTCCAACAAGACCCTTGGAAATATGTGACGGTAAGGACATGTCATTGCTGATGCAGTCCTGCAGCAAACTCCTTTGGCCCTGAGATACTATCAGAGTCTTAAATTATGTCCAGTTTGACAAAAGTTCTATAGAGCCTTCCATGTGTTTCTTACTAGGAAACTCACTGCTTCCCAGACTCACCTTTCCTTGAGCACCCAGAGTCTCACGGAGTCCCTTCTCCCATTAGAGCCAGGGGGTTAAGGCAGGTGTGCTCCTTACTACTTACTGTCTTTACTGATGCTGGTGTATATTCTGCTACATCTATTTCCCAAGGTAGCTAATCTTATTCTAATTTCCTCCCATTCTCAGTACAAAAGACTTCACGGTAAGAATGTCAACTTCCAATGAGATCTTGTCATTTGTAACAACATGCATGGACCCAAAGAGTATTATGCTAAGTGAAATAAGTCAAAGAAAGACAAATACCATAAGATTTCACTCATATGTGAAATCTAAACACAAAACATATGAATAAACAAACAGAAAACAGAAACAGACCCATAAACACACAACAAACAGATGGTTGCCAGAGGGCAGAAGGCGGGGGATAAATAAAATGGGTGAAGGAGAGTGGGAGATCTAGGCTTTCAGTCACGGAATGAAGAAGTCACGGGGATGAAAGATATAGCGTGGGGAGTATAGTCAATGGTATTGTGATAGCACTGTATAGTGACAGACAGTAGACATGCTTGTGGTGAGCATAATATAACATACAGACTTATCAAACACTATGTTGTACACTTGAAACTAGTGTCACATTGTGTGTCAACTACACTTTAAAAAAAAAAAAGAATGTTATCTTCCAGTCTACCTTTTATTTATGTTACCCCTAATTCTTTGTATTTCTCCTTCTCCCCACCCTTCACCCCCCACCCACTTTACACACACACACACACACACACACACACACACACACACCCCTCCCCTCTTCATACAACAATTTAGATCCTGATTTGGGTCCCAGGTAAACAAATCTACCTTGTATTTATCTCCTGTTGCAATCCATTCAATCTCATCCCTTAAGCATCCAGGATTTATTTTGTCATTATAATTCTGACCAGAGAATAGATTATCCAAGCACATGCATACTCCCCTTTTTAGGCTTTCAAATTCACAGGCCTCCATGAATGAGGAGGGTAATAACAGAATTTCATGGAAATCCCCAGCCATTACAGGCAGTGTACACTCAAAACAATCAAGTACAACAACAAACACAGGATTTACTGGGAGAACAAAGGTTATGGGAGAGCCTGAGCTTATTTTGCATGACACAAACAATTCTATTGACTCTAAGTTTTCATTCCAAGACCTTCCTGTATCATTCGGCATTTGAGAAGATGAAATGTAACGGGGTCACAGGTCATGTCATTTATGATAACTTAGCATTACGGTTGGTTGGGAAATAAGACCAGGCATATGAGGCTCACAGATTTCTTTGCTGTAAATTCCCAGCACCTGTTTATAATGTACTTTTACTGAGAAAACAGCTCCAATAACATTATATAGTGTGGTTCATGAATGCTATTAACCATCTCTATTGCATGTTACAAATTTAAAAGGTTTTAAACTTTACAGACAATCCATAGGTTTATGAATTGAAAGCCACTGAAATAAATCATCCTTAGTAATGAAAAGGGAAAAAAGGGCATGATATAATTTCTATTTGTCAAGGTATAATGATGTCACTATCCATTTATCCTCTGCACTTAAAGGTTGAAACTATTCAACAAATCTCTCCTCAGCCAAATACATCTGGTGCCTTAATGGAGGCCATGGCACAGGTTTGTGATTAGTTCACATATCACTCACCAATTAGAACAAAAGGTAAAACTTATTTTTTCCTACCATGAGCAATTCATTAGAACAATAACCTTTAATGTAATGAATAATGGCAGGACCTTAAAATTAAAAGAAAAATATGTTATCACTTGAAGATTATCTCTCTTAATAGTTTGTAGGTCAAACAGATTTGCTTACAGAGATGCTATTTTTACTCCAATCACTTTTTTTGATTTGTTTCTTTAACCAATAATTCCATTAATCATGGAACAAAATGTGGGGTAAGCAGCCACTGGACAAGTTTTACCTTAAAGATAACATATACCTACTTACAGGGCTGCCATGAACTGTTATGGAGGTTGTTCACTGCTCAAGGGAGCCAAGCTGAGGGCCAATAAACAGTCCTCATACCCTGGCATTGGCTGCATTTGCCAAGGGAATGGGGCAGATGGACATGGTGTCATACAGACTAGTGGCAGCTTTTCCATTTATGGAATACTAGATATAGAATGGCCTTAGGAAAACCTTTCTCACTGTTGCTTTTTTGACTGCTCATATGCTGGTAAGTACCAAGCAGCACTAATTCTTCAACTAGGACTCAGTGCTGGTTGAGTGTGAATTAAACATGCCAAAAATCTCAGTGAAAAGCTTCCCCTCCTTTAAATTCTATTAGATGGTAGAGAACATCACTTCTCAGCACTGTCCTAGGAGATACATCCATTCCAGGTAGAAAAATGCTTTGAGAAATTCTTGGGGTAAAAGCAGAGTCTAAGAACATGAAGCTTGGAGAAAGAGGGCATTACTCCACATGTTAGAAGGGAAAAGATCAGGGGGGTGCTGTAAGAGGGAGAAGGAGAGGCTCCAAAAGGAAAAAGGGAAAAGTTGAGAAGAAAGAGAAAGGAATAGCAATGTCAATGCTTCCCATTGGGCAAACGTCACCGCCTCAGTAATCACCTCCCAATCATCAGTGATTTCTACAGGAATCACAAGATACTTGGTACAAGTGGTTCTTGCAAAAAATAAAAATAAAAATAGTTAAGTGATTCGATTCAGCTTCCAGGTCAAAATAGACACATTGAGGGGTGCCTGGGTGGCTCAGTCAGTAAAGCATCTGCCTTCAATTCAGGTCGTGATCCCAGGTCCTGGAATTGAGCCTGGCATCAAGCTGCCTGCTCAGCGGGGCGTCTGCTTCTCCCTCTCCCTCTGTCGCTCCTCCAGCTCCCCAGCTCGTGTTCTCTCTCTCGTTTGGTCTTTCTCTCACAAATAAATAAATAAATAAAATATTAAAAAAAAAAAAAGACACATTTAATGAAGCAGCAGATACCAGAAAACCCCCAGAGGTATGCATCTGATTTTCTTCTAGCCGTGAAATCTGGGGCCTGAAGACAATCTGTCTTAGAACAGGAGGACCTCCCCATCCCGACATCCATAGTACACTCTCTTTTACTAACATAAAAATAAGTGCTAAGCGCTCTGCATGTACCATCTCAATCTTAATCTTCAAAGCAGTTCTACTGGGCATAAGGAATTATTCATCTCATCTTACAACTAAAGAAATGGAGGCTTTGACACTGTTATGGCATGTGCCCACAGTGTCACAGCCCGTGAAAAATGGATCTGGAATTGGCACCCGGCAACTTCTGAATTCAGATGTTCTATTCTTTTTTTTTTTTTTTTTTTAAGATTTTATTTACCTATTTGGGCGAGAGAGAGAGAGAACATGAGCAAGACTCCTTATTGAGTGGGGAGTCCACTGCAGGGCTCAATCCCAGGACCCAGGAATCATGACTTGAGCTGAAAGCAGAGGCTTATTAACCAACTGAGCCACCCAGGTGCTCCATTCTTTTTTTAATGTTGATAAAATCCACATAACATAAAATTCATGATTTTGAATAATTTAAAGTATACAATTTAATAGCATTTCTGGGCCTAGCAATAGTACATTCACAGGTCGTGCAACCATTTCCACTAGCTAGTTCCAAAACATTGTCATTACCCCAGAAGGAAGGTCTGTATCCTTTAAGCAGTGACTCTCCCCGCTCTCCCCTCCCCACTAGCCCCTGGAAACCACCAATCTGCTTCTGTCCCTCTGACTTTGCAGAGATCCTATTCCTATCCTCAAGGTGATAGTGTTCTCTGTACCCTCTTAGTAAAATACGGAGGAGGCTTTACACAGCTGCCCTGAACGAGATCGCGGGGATTAAGTCCAGAGGTGCACAACTAAAATAGTGTTACAGGCTGAGAAAGTGAGAGGTTCTTCTGGAAGCTTTGCTGGTAACACTATATTTTCAGAGCCTGGGTCTCCAAGCAAGAAGCAGGTTAATTTAAAGATAGGCAGGAAATAGAACCTTGAACACTTAGGTCATGGAAAAGGATGAAAAGAGCCCAATGGATCCTGTTTGGCAAACCACGAGGCAAAGAAAGGGAAGTCATCATTTAGTGAATGCAAACATATTTACAAAGACTTTTGAGGAAAGAGAGGCTCCCTCCAGACCATGGGAAATGATTCATGAAAGCGAGCACTTTGGCCAAACAAACACAATTTTTTTAAACTTTCAAAACATCGTTTTGTCTTCCGTACTGTTTGGCTATCTTGAAAACCAGAATTTACTGCACTTCTGGCTGCAGGAGGTACAGACGGTGTGCTCCTGCTGAGGAAACAAGGTGTGAGAGCACCGGATACTCAGCGGTCTACCAGTTACCCAGAAAGAACGAGAAGGAGCTAGAGCCAGCCAAGTCAAACTATCGTCTTAGAATAGGCGTTCAACTTCTCTGGGGGAATAAAACTCTTTCATTTTCAAATCACAGAAAAAAAAAAAAAACCTGGGTCTCACTTTTCTTTGATTTTGTCTGGGGCTACCTGTACCCACGTGCTGCAAATCAGCGTATGCCAGCTGTTTTCACCTAAGAGTCAGGGAAAGGATTACTCTGTCCAATGGGGTAGGGGAAGTTAGGGGGAAGAAAAGAGGCAGCTTCTTCTCTGTTGTGATTTAGGACTCAGTTCTCACCTCTACATAGGCAGGGGAATAGACTGGGTATCCTTGTGCTACATAAGGTACCTCTTGGCACTTATATAAGTTCCTAGAGAGAAGGCCTGAATGCCCATTGACAAGCCCCCCCCCACCCATTATTCTGGGAAGTGTGCTTGGTTATCTGAGCCTTCCTCATCATGAGCTTGCTTTGGCTTTCCCCCTTTGCTCCAGCAGCTCTCATACACATTTGTTTCAACGTGCAATGCTCATCCCTTCTTCCATGAGGCCACCTTCTAGGTCCTAGGAATTTTCCTCTTTTCTGTATTTCAAGAGCACATTGATAGCCTCTAGTATCTGATGCAATTTAGAGCTGTGGTTCTCTACCCTGAATTTTGATTCATATGGATAACAGTGGCTCATTGGTGGGACCTGCTTTTGAAGTCAGAAGACCTAGGTTCAAGTCCTGCCTCTGTTCATTATTGTATGACCTTGGATAAATCCTTTAACCTTTCTTTGAAAAAATGGGAATAATAACACTTGTCCCACTCATTTGCAGGTATAAGCATCCAATGAGATCACATGTGTGGAAGTATATTGTAAAGTACACAAGAACAATATATTGTTTAAACTTTAATTATTTTAAGAGTCAAGGTCTTGTGACTTCCAATGAAGTTGTGATTTTCTTACTAATCATCATCAATTAAATTTTTAAAATAAAACAATGTTATTTCCTTCTAAAATACTTTTAGGGCAAACTATTGCCTTTCTCCTCTTACTGCAAAAAAAAAAAAAAAAAAAAAAAAAAAATTTAAATGCTAACTTGAGCATACCGAATAATTAAATGTAGGCAATTCTTGTTAGCTTTCTGTATCTTACTAATCTTATGTTAAGAACCAAATTCTGTCTATCTACAATACTACCTGCAGAAGAAAATGCACCCAATATAGAATTTGTGAATTTAGACAGACACTGTCGAAACTGGGATTGGTGTATTCCAATACATTGGGGTGAGTGTATCCATTATGGGTTAAAGTGGACTCAAGGCTGCCAGACAACTAAGAGTGCAAAGAATATTTTATAAAAGATATTTAAACCTGGCGATTCACAGACCTGTACCCCTGGGGATAAAAATATATGTTTATAAAAAATAAAAAATTAAAAAAAAAAAGATATTTATACTGCTAAAGAGAACAAACTTTTTGAGTCTTCTGAAAGTGCCTTTTTATATATAATTTATATGCTAATTATAAATCATTTGAATATATTAGATAAAGCAGGTTCCCTAAGGATCTAATGTTTGGTACAATTTGTCCTTAAGAAAAACAAAGAATAAAATATAAAGGCCCAAGTCGTTGCAATGGCCTCGAGAGTCTACTGGATCTGCCCCCACATGCCCTAGGATTTTCTTCCTTGTTCTATCAATCCCAGCCAGGTTCACCTACTTGTTGCTCCTTGCCTAGACCCACCTGGGGGCCTTGGCCCTGGCAGCTCCCTCTACCTGGAATGCTCTATTCTGAGACATTTGCGGGGCTGATGGCTTCCCTTCCTTCGAGTCTTTGTCCAGACATTTCTTTCTCAAACAAGCCACCCTAACCACACTATGCAGATGTGCAACCCTCCATTTTACATGCTGTTACTCTGCATGGCACTTACCAACTTTTAACATAGTAGATAATATACTACCTTACTGAATGTGTTGCATGTCTCTCCCTGGCGGAATATAGGCTCCCAAGGCAGAGAGAGCCATTTACTGTACCATTTACTCCTGTCCCCCAAGAACCTAGAATAGTACTGGTATAGAGACACTCAATAAACTGTTTTGAATGAAAGGATGCTAAACCTGCTGGGTGTTTGTCCCATGGGGCTGGACATCAGAGAGCAATCTAGATAGAGAGATCTAGATCTAGATAGATCTCTTACTAGATAGAGATCTAGATAGGGAGACTGTGGAGGTGTTCTGGTGAGAAAATGAAAAATAGAAGAACAGAAAAACAGGGATGAGGAAGAAGAAATGAAAGCAGAACGAGGGGAAGGAGGAGAACCCAAGTCCCCTTTCCCTCATGAAACTGAAGAAGCATTTTTCCACATATTATATAGGTTGGGTTTTTGTTTTGGTTTGGTTTGGTTTTTACTTGATTGGGGTTTTTTTTGTTAGGTTTTGTTCTTTTAGGCTGGTCAGCAAGGAAGTAAGAGTAGAAATGAAAAGACCTTAAGACTTCTGGGTGGCCTTTCCTGGAGGGATTCCCAGAGGCCAAAGTAATTTGAGCACAAGCCCAAAAGAGTCCCTACAATGAGACAGACATGGAGGAGGAAATTCCCTCATCGTTCCCATTCAAGAAGGAGTCACCCTTACCCCAAAACAGAGAAGGAGGGAGAGGGAATTGGCTAGCTCTTTAGGAAAAAACCACAGCATTCATGGGAAATCTCTCCTGGTTGATTAAGTTCTTCAGTATAAACTGGACCCTACAGGGCTTCCAAGGAAGGTGTGTGTGAATTTGGCAGAAAGAAGAAATATGGAGAAAGGGAGTGGTAGGCTTAATTTAATTGACATTCCCTTTTATAGTTCATTCTAAATAGAATTGGATATTCATCAAAGTCTATCGGACACTTGTGCCCTTCATGAGGAGGCCTGGAAGTGATGTTTTTTAAGTCTATAATTCAGAATGCTCATGCCTGGTGAGTCCAACTTGGTGACATTGGATCACTTCAATTGGATACGTTGCTCTAAAACATATAGAAACTCAGAGGAAAAAACAACAACAACAAAAAAGGAATTGGGTTTCCTTACTCCAGACTTCATTGGATTCCTTCTTGGTAATTAGGGTATGTGTTGACTTCTTATTTTTTCTCTAGAACCCTAACCTAGTTTCCAAAGTCTCCTAATAAGTGTCCCAGACTCAGAATAGAAGAAAGGATTGAAGGAAGGAAAAAGAAGAAATATCACTTATTCTCCTGAAATACCATCTTCCCTTTGTCAGTCTCTCCTCTAGGTTCAGGGCCACCTCTGCAGCCACCTGGCCTCTGCCACACATCAGAGAAGGTGCTTCATAAAGAATAACACACCAAATGGCATCAGGAAAGAAGAATATTGATCAGCTTTGTTTCTCAAATGATAATTTAGCATGATTCACAGACTTGGCTCCTACTAGTTACTTAACAATGACCCTCAGATTAAGAACGATCCCATGTTGTTGGGATCTTTTATAAAACACAGCAAGAAAGATGTTTGTTCCTCATTTCTTGATATTCCCCCAATCCCCTCTCATCCTCTCCCAACAAGGTAAGCTTAATCCTGTTACATCTCCTAAAAGCAGGTTTTCAAAAAAGAATTGGATTTCTATTGACTACCAGCTGAAGAAATTATTGCACACAATGGTCTGTCTGTAGGCTGCTTCTTAATACCACTGCTCTGGGTGACATCCTGAGTACCTACGTTCTTTCAAGAGATGGCCACGCATTGTAATATAGTAGTTGAGGTTTTTATCTTTTCCTATTAGGCAGGAATTATTTCAGCATACTCCCCTTTGAAAGAGACCATAACAAACTAAATGACAATCTGTCCTATACTGTTGTGAGCCCCCAGTCACAATGACTAGCATTTCTTTAAGCACAGACCTCCCTATAGATTGGACATATATCTTAAGCACTGATGTTAAAGTTAATACAGAAGTTCAGAGGTGCAAAATAATTTAAATGTGCCCAAGTAGTAGCAATAACATCTCTAAAATCTCAGCAGTGAATTATGGATATGTGGAATATTAAATATGCAAAGCTAACTCAATTTGCATTTGCAATGCCCCCTAGCTGTTACTGGGGAGGAGAAAATTGCTTTCTGCTGAATTCAAGGGCACACTACTTAGTGCTGTATTTAAGTCAAGGAGGAAAATCACTCATTTTTATTCTACCACTTAACGTGTGCTTATGTAATCTGTCTGGCACTGGAGCCAGTTGTCTGATATTATTTTCAATCACAGAAAAAGAATATATAATTCAATCATTACACCTTTATTTTCACTTGCTTGGCGATCTCTTGAAGCCTTATTACCACCAGTAAATGCCAGTCTGTCATCAATCAGTGCTTAGCACTGAGACTGCCTCTGACAAAGAGCATTAGCCAAGATACTATTATTTTTATTTTTGAGAAGGGGTATGAGGTGAGGGCAAGGTTACATTTGCCCTATCGGATGGGAAGAGAATGCATTCCCTCACCAAGGCCTCCCCTACCTCCACCCCATCATTTGCCATCCATCCCTCAGCCATTTCTCTCCCAAGCAGGCAAATTCTCAAAGGTTGGGTAGATATGCAAATTCATAGGTAATATACTGCAAAGCGGGAACCTGCTTTTAACTTTGTCTTCTCCCACCTTATTGTTCTTCCTCTCCAACTAGTCCTCACCCAACTGCTCCTTCTTCCCTGGTCCATTTTCCTCTGGGATGCCACTGGTAAACACAACGGGCATTCCTGACATGGCCCATTGAGCCACGAAGATGGTGTTGTCTGTCACCACCCTTCTGGCAAAGGGACTCACATAGACCAGCTCTCTAGGCAGAAGAGGCAGCAGGTGACGGTTCTTAAGGTGGAAGCCCAATAAGAAAAAATGTCTCTTAAAGGGGGTCTGTTGAAGGGGGAATCGTATAGTTCTGATTTACAAATAATGTGGGCATCCCTGATCACAATGAAAATGAGAGACAACATAGTGCAGTAGACCAGGTTGGCCATGAATTCCAGTCTGGAGAACACTACTCAGGGTTGGTCTATTTCTCACTAATCTCTGTGATTGCACTTGATGTTCATGTTGGCCATAAGTTGCTTGTTTCCCTTTCTCTCTGTCTCCTTGTATTTATCACTTCAGCAGAGAAGTCTGATAGGTTGTGATATGATTGACTGCAGTGGATCCTAGACCCTAGTTTTGTAAGTACTGGGTAGGCCGTACATCCAGGAATTCTGACTCATTAGGATGGGAAGGAGGACCTAAGGATCTGCACCTTTAATAAGAACCTCTCTCCCGCCAAGTGGTTCTGTGGGTAGTTCCGGACTACTCTTTGTGAAATGGCCTTTCGAAAAGAGGAAAATACCTTCCAGAAAAGAGGAAAATACTGTCATGAATCTAATGAGAATGGTCTCTTCCTCTTATTCCTTTCCTTCTCTCTCTCTCTCTCTCTCTCTCTCACACACACACACACACACACACACACACACTCAATCTGGTCCATGTGACAGAAGGTCAAGGTTGCATCTTTATTTCTGCCTTATAAAATCAAGAGTCTTTTTGGCAGGCTGACATAATGGGCTTATAAACATCACCTTTACTTCCACAAAGAGGCAGAGACAACTCGCCAACATCAATGATGAGACACAGAGATCCCCAGGGGGTGGCACAGGAGAAACTGAATTAGAGGTCAAGACTAGCTTCCTAAAACCAATTCTCCTATTTTTCTGATAAATAAAGCATCCTTGGATTTGGTGGTTTGGGATTTGGTAGTTCTATATAGAGACTCAGAAAGATGAATAATTGTAATTCAGGAGGTTATTCAAAAGCCATATAATTTCCTTATGTATTTGTAATGCATGTGAGCTGAAAACCAGGGGAGGCAAACTAATTAGGAGTGTCTTAGACAACGGAAAGCCCATTCGGTCCTTAGAACTATGAGCCTGGTCTCTGGTCAGATGATATTTTAAAAATCAGAATTCAGGCTATTGTTTTGAAAAAATACATCAGATAGAAATGAGAGCAGACAAATGAGAGATTTATAATCCCCATGGTACACAGTTCATAAATTGGCTGCCCTTTTATCTCTGCAGCGAAAGAAATGGGGAAATTCTGAAAACCCCAGAAGAAATAGACAGGATGTCTAAGTTAAGAATGCAAGGGGAAAAGGACTCCCTATTAAAACAAAATACTGCCCCCTTTGCCCTGCACATATCATAACTTAGCTCTTTTATTCCATCCAAGTTGGGTTTTGCTAGGTGATTTATTAGTTGGTCTGGATTTAGCACTGGAAGGAAGGACAACTGGAGAGTGCCTCCCCGCAGTGTTATTTCATGAATTTCACTTTCCTCCTGAAATTCACATGTTGTGAATCCCAGTTATCACCATCTTGTCCCATATGTAAGCAGCTTCCATTATAATTATGTGAACTAAGTACAGACGAAAACTCCTTGTCGATGACTTTAGCACAATAAACCAAATAAAAGCTGTCACTCCCTTCCTACAAATTTTTGAACTGATAAGGGACTGCATTAGTCCAAAACAACAGACCCCTTTGAGCATGCCCTCTCTGTTCCTTCTTCTAGGTCAAAGGTGACTATTCCAAAGCTAGCGCTAGACACAAAGAACAATCTAATTCTTCAGGTGAGAGATTATCCTCTTTCCAGGAAGGACTTTGTACCCATGGTCTAAACAACATACCAATACTGCAGCAATACAACATCAGGACGTCCATACCACAGGAATTATATACCTATAGTAACAGGACAGTTATTCCATCTCAAAGGAAAAGAAAGGTTTAGATTCATAATAGATGTTGGGATGATAAATCAGAATATTGCTAAAGATAGGGCAGCATCATAGGGAAACTGGCCCAAAGGGAAATTGTTACAACATAGATAACACTGGGTTAAAGCTACAGAAAAATGAAAAGGGAAAAATCAAACTGTTTAAACATTAAACATTTGTTTAAATATTAAAGTAAAGTTAGCCTGACAGCAAAATCGATATTAAATCAGGCCTGGAAACTGTTTTACGACCTCAAACCCTGGGCTTCTTAACGGCCAGTGTCATAAATGATGTCACTTTTTAGCATGATCGTGGCTGCTAGCAGGCAGGTCAGAAATGCCAGCTTTAATTTTAAAATGTTCATTTGTGATGTAATTTAGAGTTTATTCCCAAGGACAAATGTCATTCTCTGGGCCTGAGCCCCTCAAAATGCTGTTGTGAGCAAAACGCATTCCCTCTTGGTTCCCTTCCACCCTTAAGAGCATAATTTCCAGAGAGGCCTGTGAGTTCTCTTCCATTTGAACATCTTTGAGAACAGTAATACATGGGTTGAGATTTTTTTTCCAGTTGGTGAAGCAGAGATTTTGAGGAAATTCTTCTGGGGTGAAAGGGAAAGAAGCTGTAGGAAGCTGTACCTGCTGTAGAACTTTCCGTGAGCAGGCTGGGATTTGAGGCCAGCCATGTGGACAGAATGGGGTTACAGCAGAGGGACAGCTGTACAAGGTAACTTGCTAGACATGTGGGAAAAGATTGCCAAATGTCTCCATTGACTTCTTGAATTTGAAACCCTGGAAGACCCGAAACCCTGAAAAACCCTGAAAAATGCAACACGTTCTGGGAAGAGGAACACAGGCTTTCCCAGGTCTGCCTTGTAGAAGTTGTTGGCTTCCCTCAAGGCAGCATTAGCTTGCAATGAGGGTAGCTGTTTCCAGTAAGTGGGGGTACACTGGGTTTACATTCTTCAGATATGGATTTGGAAAGAACATAGCATGGATCATTCACTTACAGTAGTCTAGTTACCCCTTGGAGATGTGTGGTTTAAGCAGTCATCATTAAGGCCCTGATAGAACAGAACAAAGGAAAGTTGAGTCTTGGTGGGGGGGAGGGTGTTTATATGCGTTTGGAGGAGGGTGATCATGAGAGACTGTATCATTTTGTTAGAGCTTCCCTAAGAAAGTGCCACACACTGGTTGTCTCAAACAGCAGAAATTTATTGTGTCATAATTCTGGAAGCTGGAAGTCCAAGGTCAAGGGCCATGCTCCCTTAGAAGGCTCTAGGGAAGAATCTGTCCCAGGCCTCTCTCCTCATTTCTGGGAGTTCTTTGGTTTGTTGCAGCATAACTCCAATCTTCACATGGTGTCTCTCTGTGTCTCTGTGTCCAAATTTCCCCTTTTGATAAGGACATTATCCTATTATATTAGGGGACCACCCTACTCCAGTATGATTTCATCTTAACTAATTAAACCTGCAAAAATCCTATCATCAAAAATGGTCACCTTTTGAGACAGGGGCATGGGGGGAGTGGGGACTCAACATATAAATTTTGGAGGGATACAGTTCAATTCATAATAGAAACAAAGAGAGGAGGGGGCCCACTGAGATGGGCCCTAGACAAGATGGGAGTGAAATGTACCCAGTAAGCAGGGGAATCAAAGACAAGAACTCACTCAGAAAAGAGCATTACTTGGAACCAAATTCCACCTCGCTGCTCTTAGCTGGTCCTGAGATGCCAGTGAGAACTGGCTCTTCTCAAACAATGTAGCCATTTATTTCATAATTGCATTTTTGGGGAAAATGGAATGGTGTTCATCTTTCTCTTCTAAAAATCAAGGGACCATAAGAAAGAAAACACTGAAATACTCCAAAAGAGATCTGCAACCAATTTACAGTCCCCTCTAGGGACAAAAGAAAGCACAACCAAAGAGCACACTTGGAACCAAGAACCACAGAAACTCTGGCACTGTGATATAGCCGGTCATAGCTCCTCATCCAGCACCTGCCCAAGATGGGAATTGGGTTGGTGGGGGAGTTTGGGACGTCAGAACAAGCACAGATAAGAACGCAAACTAAAGTAGTCATTATCATCACAGTTAGAACTATGGAAGTCGAAAGTTGTTCTGCTAGCAGAGCTAGTCCCGATTTCCACAAAGGCACAGAATTGCTACACTATGATTTTTTTTTTTTAAATCATAAAGGGCATTTAAGTCCAAAAATTCTAGAATTGAAATCTCATTTTGCAATTTTGAACCATTTCATTTTCTACATGACTTAGAATAAGACTCCCCTTCTCCCAAAAGATTTAGGGAAATCTACGCCTTTGGGTCTCTATAAACATAAGGACATGATCTTTCCTGTAAAAGATGTGTTCCTATAAATGTTGGTTTAATAAACTCCTCTGTTTTCTGTCTGCCCCAGTTCTGTCAAATTGGTGTTCACAAAAGGAGGTAGACAAGGAAATTATCCAAGAAAGACACATTTCTAATTAGAACAGCATAAACAAAACAACCTTGGTTTTGCAGGTGCAAAGCAAGATCTTCAATTCAGGATCTACCTACCCATTCCCCTAGAGAGAAGGTGTTGTTTTAATTTTTCTCCTCTATAATATGAAGGCCTGATGTTTTGCTCTGGGTGTGGGAGAAGTGCACAGAGTGCACAGATGAGAAGGGATAGCCTCCAAAGACTTATTTTTTAAAAAATCAGAGTTTGGAGTTAAAAAAAAATTTATATATATATATATATATATATATATATATATATATTCCCTGATGACTTCTAATACATCAAGCTAAGGCTGTTATGTAAACCAAAGGTGGTTTTGCATTCAAGCTCACAAAAGCAAAAATGCTTGGAGCCAGTGCTAAGAGTAAGTCATGATGGTGATCTTTTATGTCACGTCACAAGCAAAATCATTCAGGTAACTCTTATAAGGGATTTAGTGTCTGCTCTGTGGCAAAGTTTCCTTTAAGTGGCTTAACCACCTTTGTCAACACTTAATAGATCCTATTTTTATTTACATGGCGTTGAAGCAAATAAGAAAATTTATTTAATGTAGAGTTCTAATATATAAGGCTGTGCCTTTGAGGAGATCCACAGTGTTCTTTCTGCCTTCCCAATCCAGGCATATATATATTTACGCTATTACCTTACCTGGACTCAGTATAATAACACCGTAAGTGCATCTATTAGTTGAGTTACTTTCAGTTGTAAGTAACTGAAAACCCAATCAAACTTGTTCAAAGAACAAAAAAGGTACATTGGCCTGGGTAAGTGACATGTCCAGAGACGCAGAGTGGCTTCAGATGTGGAATCCTACTGAATGAAAGCACTCCAGATGAACCCGAGCTCCCTTAGGACAGAAGCGTCACCCTACACTGTGTGATCGTGGGGGCGGTTGGAGATGGCAACTTTGTCCAGACCCTTGCCACAGTTCCTCCTCCTCCCTGTTAGCTGGAGCAGCAAAGCATTGCCTTAAAGTAGCAACTGGTTCCAATGAACCAACACAGAGCAACTGCAGCAAGTTTCTGTTGCCTTACTCTTGCTGAGTCATTGTCATTCAAGAGCATTTATTTTCAGCAATGGAGGTTTCCAATTTTCAAAAAACTTCAAAGATACAGTTTGACAAAAGGAAGTAGTACCCATGATGATAATCATGAATTACCTAAACTATGCTGCACTAAACGTTGCCCCTGCACCCCTCAAAGGATTTCACCCAATCCCCATTCACCCAGACGAGCCTTGAACCCTCCACAAGGTCCCAGATCATTGCTGTGCCCATCTTAACTGCCCAGCGGACTGAACACAGCCCTGCTGACAACAGTACATAATTAGATACATCTCAGCCGTGACAGGGATCATTCAATATTCAACGTCCACCCAAGAGACCACAATGGTCTCTTCTGTTATTCCATCCATAAGGATGCTGGTCTCCGATTTCACACATCAAAGGCCTTGGGTGGTTGGGACTGGAGGCTGAGCAGAGAAGGTTCCCAGGAAAGAAGTTAGAACCCACATCAGGTAGCTCTACTTCCACAGGACATTGAGGAAAAGGGCTGATGCCCCCCAAGATGTCTGGCCTCTCAGTCTCCTTAACTCCCAAAAAGAGGAGACGGGCAATATTCTTCCTCCTTTTGGCTGAGGGATGGAGCTGGAAACCTTTGCTGGACAGAAATTATATCTCCTCCCAGGCCACCAATGGCCCAGGTCCCCCTAGCTGAACCCACAGAAATCCGAGTGGCCATAAAATTCCCTTTTGCCCAGAAGCACCGGGTTTGCAGTGTACCCTCATTAAAGCGTGCTCCCACAGCCAGACTGTCAGTTTCAAAAGAAAACTCCTTTTAATTTTAACTAGAGCTCTGGGCATCAGAAACTGTAGAGAAAGGGGATTCATTTATGAGTTTCTATGGCAGATTATGGGTTTTATTTGCTCCTTTACACCACTTTTCAGTCTGTCATTTTGGTAAGGTTAACCCCGGTGTAAAATGTTCCCGTAATTATGCTCGGAAACACTCCCAGCCTGCTGCATGCCAATAAATGCTTGGAATAACTGTCAGGCTAAATGAATCCCATTTGGACAAAATGATTATTGAAAGTTATTTTAGTTCCCTATTAAGCAGTTGCAGAACAGAGCTGTAATCAAAATGTTTATTTCAATTAGAATTATTATGGTCAATAAAAAGCTCAAGTAGAAAGTAAACTACACTTTATCAAATAAAGTAAAGGCCACAGCTAGTTAAACTTCTTGTTTCACATGGCCTCTATGCTAGAGTCTGACAAGAGGCATGATTATCAGCCTTTTCCATAGTGTATTAACACCTTTAATAGCCCAACTTCTACCTAGCGTATCCAGAGTCTCCTGCTCTGGGTGGACAAAACCCCAATTCTTTCTGATGGTTACCATGGCCAGCAGTGGGCATGATCCCCTCTGTTTCCATAGCAACAGAGTAGGGGTGCCCCACCTCACATTGAATGGCTGAGAAAAGGTCCCAGGGGTTATAAAGCCAAGGCATTATTCATTCATCACCCTGCCCCCCATGACTAACTGCGCACAAGCACTCTCGTTTCTATAGCAGCCATTTCTTTTCCTGTGGATGGATCCCAAAAGATGGCCAGGAAAAAATGCTTTTATTTACTAGACCAAGGTAGTCATCCTCATCAGAAAACAGCTTTCAATTAAAAAAAATTAAAAAAAAAAAAAAAAGAAAAAAAGAAAACAGCTTTCGGGTAATATTTGTTTGTTTGTTTATTGGAGAGGGGACTAAGAAAAAGAGCTTATCTCTATCCATTTTTCTATGATCTGCCGTGGAGACGAAACCCTGGGTACACACAAGCAAATTACTTGCCCCCTAAATCATATCAGTTTTAGTCATAACCCTCTAAAGTTGAAAATAATGTGTTGGGTTTTTTTGTTTGTTTGTTTTTAAGATTTTACTTATTTATTTGAGAGAGAGAAAGCATTAGAGGAGAGAGGTCAGAGGGAGAAGCAGATGCCCTGCTGAGCAGGGAGCCCGATGTGGGAGTCGATCCCAGGACCTGAGCCGAAGGCAGTTGCTTACCCAACTGAGCCACCCAGGTGCCCCAATGTGTTGGTTTTATAGATTTCAATGCCCAGGTCATATCCAAAACCAATTAAGTACAAATCTCTGGGGTGGGATCCAGGCATCGGGGTTTTTTTTGTTCTTTTGTTTTTAAGTCCCACAGGTCATTCTGATGTGCAATTCTGAAGTGCAAAGCCCCCTATAAGGCAGTGCTTCTCAAAGTATGGTCCCTGGACCAGCAGTATCAGCAGCACCTGAAAATGCAGATTCTTAGGGCCCATCCCATAATTACTTAATCAGAAACTGGTACGGGCCGGACAGTCTGAGTTTTAACAAGCCTCCAGGTGAGTCTGATACATGCTCAAGGTTGAGAACTAGGACTATCAAGGATGTTCTTTAAAGCAAAAAGTACAGCAAAGATGTTTATCATTAACTCACCTGTTTAGAGAAGCCAGCATTAACCCCTACCTCAACAGGAGCAAGATTAATAAAGCAACAATGTTAACCTGAATGTTAGGACAAAAGATACAAGAGAAGAGGTGCTAAAAGCAGCTCTTAATTCCTTCCTAGACAAGGGAGAGGGACTCTAAAAACCATCATCATAGAAGCTAGGGCTGATTGAATAATGAGGGAATAATGAATTAATCTATAATTAGAATGTTAAAAGAAAGTAAAATGGACACAAAAATAGGCAGAATTGGCTCAAAAGCAAAACCCTGAGGCAGGCAGATATTTGCTTTCCCTCTTCTCTCTCACTACATCAGTTCTTCTAACTCCTCTTATATCTGGCTTCCCAAGGTCACCATGATTCCCAGAATTGCCTCAGAACAAAGGAATGAATTCATGTTAAGATCTAAATGACTGTGTTATTACACAGTAAAATCTTGTGTTATTACATTTCCTTGTATTATTTGGATTTTTCTTTTGTAAAGAATTTATTTATTTATTTGACAGACAGAGGTCACAAGTAGGCAGAGAGGCAGGCAAAGAGAGAGAGGAGGTAGGTAGGCTCCCCACTGAGCAGAGAGCCTGATGCAGGGCTCGATCCCAGGACCCTGGGACCCCGGGACCACGACCCAAGTCAAAGGCAGAGGCTTTAACCCACTGAGCCACCCAGGCACCCCTATTATTTGACTTTTAAACAAAGTTCCTAAGACATGCTTAACTTGGAGACTCACATAGCACTCCTTGCCCGCCTGTTCCTGTTCAAGTCTCTTACGTCTATTAACTCATTCAACACTCATAACAATACTATGAAATAGGCACTAGTTTATACCATTTCACAGGTGAGGAAACTGAGGCACGGAGATGTTGAAAAGTCCTCCCCAGGTTGTGGCTTTGCACCCAAGCTGTCTGGCTCTGAAGTGTGTGTTCTTAACTATTATGCTAAATGTTCTCTCCAAAAAAGTGGGCTTTCCAACATGGAGTTCCTGGGCTGGGAAGATCTGGGGAAGGAGCTCTCTGAGAGCCATTCACATCTTGTAGATAAATGCCAATTCCATGTTCACATTGGGTCTGTTTGAGTCATGCATTTTTTTGGTGCATTATTCCCTCTTGGAAAATGTGTAGTATCAGCCTTGTCTTCATAAGCTTGTCCTGTTCTGCTACTTTCCTGAGCGTTTAACTAATCCAGACAAAAATCCAGCTAGACTAATTATTTGGGGAAGATTTTCTTTGCTTTGAAAAAACTGTGATTCAAGTATAGTGTTTCCAAGATGTATTTCTTCAAACTTAGAAGCATCCCAGAAAAAGCAGGTTATGTCAGTTTCTCTGAGAGGTCCAACATTAGAACCAAACTCCAACTTCTAAACAGAGCTACCTTTGCCCATGTGGAGGAAGGATCAGAACAAGGTTAAAATTTTTTGTTCAGGGGCGCCTCAGTGGCTCAGTGGGTTGGAGCCTCTGCCTTCGGCTCAGGTCATGATCTCAGGGTCCTGGGATCGAGCCCCGCATCGGGCTCTCTGCTCCGAGGAGAGTCTGCTTCCTCCTTTCTCTCTCTGCCTGCCTCTCTGCCTACTTGTGATCTCTCTGTCAAATAAATAAATAAAAATCTTAAAAAAAAATTTTTTTTGTTCATCTCCGTTTTTTAACCTTTAGTCTTTGTCGGAAACTTTTTCTACATGAAATAAAGTCTTGAATTTGATGAAGGCATCACTTTCTGGTTTATGGCAAGTCTGTCAAAAAGAGACTATATATCTCAATTTCATCCATGTCTAAAGACCATGGAATTTAGTAGCTCATTGTTAAACTTTAGAGTACTTACTTAGTATTGCATATTAGAATCTTCTTGGCAAAAGCCTTCTCGAGCTGGCTGGGGAAAGGTTGGGGTGGCAGCTTTGAATAATCTTCATTTTCATCCCTTGACACTTTAATTAAGATAATTTAACAGCCTGTTAAGCATAATATACAGAATTTCCCACTAGAAGCCAACGAGGAAAGAGCCATGGGAAACAGGGAGATATGTGTGAGCTTGGAGATCCAGGCAGCATACAATTGGAAGGAGTCCTAGTTATTATTCAGCCCGATGACTATGACTTTGCCAAGGTCACCCAGTAAATTAGTGAACTCTCTGGATCCCACACTGCATAAGAAGCTATGGGGTAGGAAACAGGACTACCCAGGCAAAACTGATTTCTAGAAAAGCTAAGTGTCTGGTCTTCTCAGAAATTCGCAATCAGCTTAAATGAAGATTTGTGGGTGGCTGAAGCAAATACTAGTGATATGACTTAAGATGCTGTAGAGGATTGATGATGATGATGATGATGATGATCTAGAGGATTAGATGGACTGCCAAGTAGACTCTGAGATCCTCCTTCTCATCTTGTTTCCCAGTGGTGCTATGTGGCCCATGCAGTAGCTGCGTGCATCATGGGGACACATACACATGTCAGAAGTCCCCATACTTCTACCTGGTAGGCAGAATAGTGCCTCTTACTCAGGCTTGTGCAATCAGAAACAACACTCATGCCATTGATCATGTTAATCAAGAAGCGCTCTCAGGTTTGACACTCAAGTTCTATTATTTGACTACACTTTCCTCCAAGACCATAAAGAACCTACTTTTAATTCCACCTTTTGAAAATATGAGTTTTCCGTCTGATAGATAATATGCATTTCATCCTAAAAGTGGATGCCATTTACCCTGTTCTCCAGAAATTACATCCATTAGTACTTCCGCGTATGCTCTGCATTTATCAGCATCTGTTCTGATTATTTATTTGCAGCTTGATTGGCTAGATGCATACATACATAAGAAATCATGAAACATGATGGATTTCAAATCTACTTGTAATAGACTGAGAACTTCATAATGTAAAGTCTTAGATTCTGGGTATCACTAAAGCTTCCTTTTATATTTAGGAGTCAAGAAAAAAAGTGTGAGGGGCCCGATTTAAGATAAGAGACTAAGTTAAGTCAAAGCCAGATGCAAAGTGGACCAGGGGAGGCTGGTAAAGGGAAGTGTGCTGGGGAAGTGAGGGTCATGAGTTCTGACCTGTTTCAGAGGCAAATGACCCACTATTCAAAAAACTTTATGATTCTGTGATAACTGGGGAAAGAATAAAATGCAGAGAAGGAAGAAATGCATGTATGTACAAAGGTGTGGGATTGCAAAAGGTCCCATGGGTCACTGAGAAGCTCAATTAGATGAGGTCGATAGTTGGAGGTGGATGGTGGGAAGAGGCAATCAGAATGTGATGGAAAAGGGGTAAAGTTAGTTGGGATTGGGTTGTGAGAATTCCCGCCTCCTCCTCCTACACCTCATCTTCCCTGAAGCTTGCCTTGACTACATAGCCTCAGAAATACATCTTCCTATGAAACCTCCAGCCTGCATTATCCAAACCTTAAGGCTGAAAAGGACAAAAGAAGTCACCGATACTTAATCAAGTGACAGTCTTCATTCTGCTACTCAGCTCTGTGGGTTTTTTTTACGTTTCTCTATGTCTGCATTTCCACTACTTAAGAACATTATTAATAATTTCAGGGGAGGACCTTTTTTTTAAGTAGTTGAAACTATAGTGGGAATATACATAGTGCTTTAATTAATAACAACCACAGTTGTTAAGGGATTTCTATATGCCAAGAGATTCCTATGTATCATATCTAAAACTCAAAACAATCCTATGAGATACCTTTTATTGATTCCCTTTTAAAAATGGGCAGGAGATGTGTGCCTGGGTGACTCAGTTAGTTAAGCATCTGACTTTGACTCAGGTCATGATCTCAGGGTCCTGGAATCGAGCACCCCACGGGGCTCTGTGTTCAGCAGGGAGTCTGCTTCTCCCTCTCCCTTTGCCCCTCCCCCGACTCATGCTCACTCTCTTTCTCTCTCTCTCAATCAGATAAATAAATAAATAAATAAATAAATAAATCTTTTTTTAAAAAATGGGCAGGAGAGGTTAAATAACACCTAATGTCACAGAGCTCTATATGGAGGAACCAGATTTGAAACCAGGTTATCTGATTCTTAAGTTTGTGTTTTTAAACTACAATACTCTACCTGCTCCCCTAGCAGGTACTTAAGAAATCTTTGCTGATGAATGGGATGAGTGCATGTCAGATAAATTATTTTTTTAAAACCCAAAGCCTGTTAATTGAAATATTATCAATTATTATGAAATATTATCAATACATTACTTAATTCTTTGGCAACAAGAGATTTCCTTTGCCAATGGGCCTTTACCAATGGGCCAATTTTCCAATTTTCAAAGAAACATAAAGATCCTATGAGTATTTCTCATCAGAGATCTCAGAAGGAAAAGGCTCTGTTTCATAAGCTTATTAAGAGCCAACTCTGTCTAGGACACCAAGTTTTTTCCTTTCTCTAATATACATAAAAGTGTTCGGAAAGTTTTCCACTCCTAGGAAGTTAGGCAACCTGATATTTCTCTACATCTCAGAAGCATCTCAATCATAAAAGCAAGAAATTAATCCTTACAAGATCAAGAGGGGATAAGCTTAGAAATGCCACAGAGCTGACAGCTGATGGTGATGAAGAGTCAATCAATTCCCCAATTCAGAGAACAGCCTGGGTGGGACCTTCATCTCTGGCCATTACCCAGAAACCATGAGGAGCCAGAAAACTCTAGGGAAAGGGTCCAGTTAAGATTTCCATTGGAACCCTACAGTGATGGGCTAGGGGAGCCTCTCGAACTGAATGATTGCCTAGTGCTATTTCACAGCCAAAGGCAGGCATGTGGGAATTTAAACCTATCACTACTCATCCTTGGCTGCGAAACAAGATGAACAAAATATTAAGGTGCTGACAGTTCTCTTTTTAGACAAGTGCCAAAGCAAAATAGAAGTCAGGAAAAAGAGTCAAAAGTATGCAAGCAATGTGACATTCCTACGTCACTTAGGGCTGTGAGGAGAGTTGGAGGCTTCTCTCCTGAGGAAGGAAAAGCCCTTGCTCCTAACAACATTCTGCCAAGATAATACGCCTGCCCGTGCAATGCGCTTTCTGCAGAGCAGCTGTTCAGGAAAAGCAGCATCCTTTCTCGTGATCCTCATGGGTTTTGACTGATGCTTGTGGGATAGTTTAAAGTCAGTAAAGCTTTCAAGGGTTGGCCAAACACGTCTTGGACAGACATGTCGGGCTTCAATAAACCATCATGTCCAATCTCAATTTTAGCTCAAGGTTTAAACTGGAAGGAAAGCAGATGAATACAACTAAGCCTTAATTTGTACTCATATAAACTTATGTTTGATCCCCATGAAAATGACCCACTACTGCCAGATCACCAATCAATATAGATCACAACAGAAGCATGTGGACAATACAACTACAAAGCAATGAAACTAAAAGACAATAATAGGCATGCCATAGTTTATCATATGAATGAAAAATGTTGTCCTTCAAGATTGTCATGGGCACTGGCCACTTAGACTAATACCACCATTCATCAAAACATGGGGATATTTTGTGAAGCACACAAGAAGGTGGTTAACACAATGCTGGAAAGTTCAAACCCTATTCTGTCACTAATTAACTGTGTGACCTTAACCTCCCTCATCTTCCATGTCTTCACTGGTAAAATGTGGATATTAATTCCTTTGATGTTTGAGTGAAATACATTTGCATGCACAAAATTTAATATCTTTGACATCTAGAAAGTACTCAGTAAATGGTGGCCATAAAAATTATCATCATTAATAATGACAATGAATCTACATCAGCCATTGTAAAAGCTATGGGATCTCGAGTAAGTGCCTTAACCTCTCTGATTCTCGGTTTGCTCATTTAAAAATTAGGTATGTAAGACTTCATAGGGTCAGTAGTAAGATAAATGTGAACATACGAAAAGCATCTACTGTAGTCTCAGGTACATACTATGTGCTCAATAAATACAATTTCTTTTTAGAGACGCTTTATATAGCAATATGAAATTATTTAATCTGCAAATGGGAGAAAAGCCAGAATAAAGTATCAAATCTAATTTCACCCAGAAACTACTTACTTCTCTGTTTAAAATCCTATTATAATCTGTTTAAGATATAAAATAAAAATTAAATTCTAATATAGATTAAATTTATAATTAAAAATACCATAGATATTAAAAACCTGTTCTTGTGTATTGTATTTACAATGTAAGTTAAATAAAATGCCTGCAAGTAGTAAGATATTAGAACATAAAAGCTATTGAATTAAAGTTATAATCGTGAGAGTGTACAAAACTGCATATTCACATTATTATATAAATGTATTCCTCTTTTATTTCTGTGATGGTTATAAAAGATGTCTACCCCTTCCAAAAAAAGGCAGAACCAGGCTTTCAGCTAGAAAGTAGGATGATCAGCAATTCTAGAAAGAATAAATAAATCTATGTTTATTCGTTAAAAATCTGAATAAAATAAAGTCACTCTGTGGTTGTGACAAAGATCAAAAGATAGTTGGATGTCATCTTCAAAAGCTTTTGACACTAATCTGGTTTGAAGTTCCAAAGAATGTTTACAGATCTCTCCAGTCTGGCATGTTTTAACTCTAAATTCAGTCTAGATACTTTAAAAAAAAAAAAAAAAAAAAAAAAAGCTAGAAGTAGCTACAGCAATTATGAGAAGGGATAAAGATTGAGAAAAAAGTAACCAGTTGAGCCTATCAGTCAGTGATAATTTAAATGATACTTCTTAAAAGTTCCTCTATTTTGTGTTTAGGTACACCTAAACACCATAAAATATTTTAATACAGAACAGATTTTTGTTTCTATTATTTTTGAAAATCTTTGAGAATGCTCATTTCTTAGTTAACTATATTACTCTGAGTGACTAAGCCTGACTATTTGGATAATTTGGCAGTGAGCCCAATTCATGGAGCTCACACAGGAGGAAATAAGTTCTTGATTATGGGACTTGGTATTTGATCATTCTCAACATAAGGGATTAAGTATCAAGATCATATGCAGGGCTTTGTCAAACTATATAAACACACACACATAGACCCACCCATCAGAGATTCTGACCACTTACATATTAGGTGCTTTTCTCTGGGAATGGGAGTGTATAGCTTAGGAGGGGAAGCACAGGTGACTCAGATACAGTCCCTCTTCCCATCCCTGAGCCCCTTTGTTAAAAATTGATGATACATGTCACAATTATTTTTCATGTTTTTCCAAACAATCAATGTAGTTGCTGCTATTATAACAGACTCTTATTCCAGGAAAGACTGTAGAGATGCAATTATAATGATGATAATTGACTTAGTCAACTGAACACTTTGTCACTCTCTCAGCAGAAAAAAAAAACTCAAAACAAGTATTTCATGATTTTAGCCAGAGGCATCTGCAAAACATGTGTTTGACCAAAAAAAGAAAAAAAAAAAAGGTCATTTGAAGAAATCCATGGGCAAGTTAAAAGAATAATTTATAGCATGTTTCTCACTACACATGGATCTGCTGTATGGCTTTCTGATCCTATGCCCAAGTTTATAGTACCTAGGATACGAGGAACAGTCGTAGGAGAACGATAAGGTATGGACAGCAGAGAAGTTTTGAATTCTTTATATCAACGATTTCAATATTGTTTTAAAGTATTAGGGCCTACTAGCAATTTCCATGCATAAACCTGTTAGTTTTGATGTGCAATCTGTCAGGAACTCTCTAATTTGCTTTATTACGCCCCCCTCCTCGCTATCACTTCATTGTCTCACAGCTGTCTGCTCATTTCTGCCTTGATTAATTTCTTCTTGGGTGCCTAGATGCCTGGTTTGGGAAATGATGCCACTCACTTGGAGCTGTTGGCTTTTTCTAATAATGGGTTTCAATGACATGTAATAAACGATACAGCCTGAGAAACGAATGATGCTGAGAACTACACAGACTGGAAAGAGATACTAGTTAGCGAGGAAGTCTTACTGGAACTTGGTTCACATTTCTGTCTTTTAGAAAATCATTTGACTAAAGAATAGCTGGGTGCGTGGCGAAGACTGAGGCAGAGTCGGTCCACTCAGCTCCCTGCACGCTGTCCCTCTGGCCTCCCTTCTCTGCACTCTATTTTGAGTTCATGTTTTCTCTTTAGTAAATAAGCAAGAGGGAAGACTTTACAAGGAGAAAAATGGTTCCACTTCAGAAGACCATTGTACTGAAGACTATTCTGCTTATATTAACCTGAGGCCCTAAGGAAAATCTATTGCTCAACATTTTAATAACAACTTTGACCACTGGCTTAAGAAGCGTGAAAAGGGCAGGATCTACAGAATATCAAAATAGCTGGCTGAAGAGACACATTTCTGGCCAGGATTAACTCCTAACCCGTCACTTCTTGAAGCTTTTAACTTATGTGAGTTTTCAGTATGCTCTTCTCCCTATTGTTATAAAAATTATTTTAACAAGGTTTGCAGAAATAATTTTCAGTTATTGGTATGTCTCAACTTCCTCCTGGCTAAAAACTGTCAACCAAACTGTCAACCTTATAGAACATAAAAGCTGTAATTTTGTATTCTGAAGTAGAGTCAGATAGATAACAAAGACAATCATTAAGTGCAGAATGTCATACTTCAAAGACATTTCAGGCACTCAAAACAACCTCTTCATGTCCATGAATTTTCAAAACATTAAGAGCTTCTCAAAAATTCAACAGCAGTTTATGTGGAGTATAAAATGTGCTTCACACATGTACTTTCAATTTTTTTAATGAACCGTTTGCTGTTTGTAGCAAAGGGGCTAAAGTCTTGCCGGAACTTTGGACAAGAAAAATGAATGGGACTGGAGTTACAGACACAAACACGCTCAGGGCTTAGATAATCCTATCACCAAAATGTCTCCCCTAGAGCAGGACTACATCTAAAAACCAGTCACAAGACAGATAATAAATTGACTTTTTTTTTTTTTAATTTGACAGAAAGAGAGATCACAAGTAGGCAGAGAGGCAGGCAGAGAGAGAGAGAGAAGGAAGCAGACCCCCTGCTGAGCAGAGAGCCCGACGCGGGGCTCTATCCCAGGACCCTGGAATCATGACCTGAGCCGAAGGCAGAGGCTTTAACCCACTGAGCCACCCAGGCGCCCCATGAATTGACTTTTAAGATTTTTCAACAATGTCTACATTAGTGAAGCCTGTTGCTAAGTTTTCATATACAAAACATTAACTCATCTGTACAATAAACTTGTAGCATGGACAGATACTCAAGGCCATGATTCAAATAGACAAATTATTAGACACGGTTGTGTCTTCCTTGACCAGTGGGCATCAGGGCACAATGTAAAGTCCTGGGTGATTGAAAACCTCTCCTGCAACTCTCTTGATTCTCCAAGGTGGTTGTGCCTATGCTGACCATCCTTCCTGAGGACACAATGGTTACTGAAAATAGTAAGAAACTTCCATATAAATTTTCTTAACGCACAAAGGATAGTAAAGGAAAGTGTCATGCACAATGTTTTTACTTTCTAATATTGTCAATTATGTTTATAGGAGTGTCTCTGGACCATAAAAGAATTACAGGATCTTCATGGAAAAGAGTTAAGTATTTTTTTTTAATCCCATGCAATTAAAAAAAAAAAGAAAAACACCTTTAGGTGCATTTTTACTCCACCCTTCATACAAGAGTTTAGGAACTAGCCAAAAACAAAGTCCCTGGGGGACTCCCATGCAAAATGCTGATTGACATAAATATGAAATCTTCTTTCATCTTCACCCTTATACTTTCTCTGAACTGCAAATGCCAGCAGAAATAGGTGTCTTAAATCCTTCAAGTAGGATGTCCAACAAAGGCTAAGAAAGGAAAAAAAAAAAAAAAAAAGAAAGAAAGAAAAAGAGTCCATGTGCTCTAGCAGTTGGTGCCATGACCACTGGTCATGGAAAGTTCTAATGGCTTATGGTTGTCAGGGATGGCTAGAAACTGGTGCCATTGGTTCTTATGAGAAGATGGACTTATGTGTGAGGTTAGTATTGGTACTATCTCTTTGTCCCTCTCCCACTTTAGCAAATATCAGCACGAGGAAATCTGGAAGCAGGAGAGGGAAGAAGGAATTATTTGCTGTCCTGTCAAAGGACCGACCTTTCATCTTAAAACAAACTCCAAAATCTTTGTGACAATTTAAGCATAAAATGAAGACTGCCCTCATAAACCAACTTCCCTCCTTTGACATTTCTATTATCACTAATTTTCAATAATGTACAGTAGATCTTGCTTAGCAATAATAAAACTACCCATGTTAGAAGTCTAGTTTTATATAACACTCCATATGGTGGATTCATAATAAATTTCTACTGGGAATACAATCATAAACCACTATTTTCTGCTATAAAAAACCATTAAAGCACAGACATGCACAAACAAGGTAATCTGCAATAAATTTAGAAATGTTAAAATACTACAAACGTAAATGTATTCAGCCCCATTGCAATGCATGTAATTTCCATAGCTTTATTAGAAATCTTGCCTTTGCAGTGGTTTGGCGATAGGTTATAAATATCGTAGGAATGAGTCAGCATGCAAATCCCTTCTGTGAAAAAAACAATTTGAAAGGTTTTATAGCCCAAAGCTGTTTATTATATTGTAAGAATAGTAATGCAAGTTTGTGTTTGGAGCCTGCTGAGAAGAGAATTCTCAGGACATCCTGTTTATAATAAACAGCAAGGGGAAAAATCTCAGCAAATTAAAAAAAAAAAAAACATTTGATTTATGTAAGGCCAAGGAAATAGTATGTCCCAAATAAAGCATTTAATTGATGGACTTTTCTCTGCACACACTAAGGGTCATCCAAGAGATGATCAATACATCCCACTGTAAAAAGGAGAGCAGTGTTAGCCTGGCAACCTTGAATCCTGGAGGCAGAGAAGCAGCTCTCTCTGGAGATGAGAGGAAATAAGGTGACAGAGGTGAAGACGAAGAAGAGAATGAAAGACAGAACTATCGGGATCAGCTACAGGGGGCCCAGTCTGAGGAAGAGGTTGCTCAGCCAAGCCATCCACAGAGGGACAAAGAACCTGAGGCCAGTCCATAGGCAGCAGAAGAGACAGAGCTACAAGGACAGGAGTCCCAAGTACA
This sequence comes from Mustela nivalis, assembly GCF_964662115.1. Lineage (NCBI taxonomy): Eukaryota > Metazoa > Chordata > Mammalia > Carnivora > Mustelidae > Mustela > Mustela nivalis. The sequence continues at coordinate 48,211,327 of NC_139031.1, forward strand.
GAAGACAACTCGGGCCAGGCGGGAGCCAGAACAGATGGCTGGACTCGGGAGTCAGAGCTCACTGTACCCTGCAGGAGACCAGCTTGGACCTGGTGAGAAGCAGAAGCCAGGCTGCAGTGATGTGAGGAGTGAGTAGATGGTGACGATGGGCACGGTGCGGACACCGATGATCTTCTAAAGGGGTCAGGGACTGGCTAGCTTGAGTGCAGAGGGATCAAGGAAGAGTATCTTCAGATAGAAATGAGCTGGGAGGTGTGAGCCCCTGAAGGGAGCAAAATCAAAGATGCAGGAGACAGAAGTTAGTCCCGCTAGGAGGAAGTTCAGACAGGGGATCAAGGAAGTGGGTTCAGGGACTAGTTTAGGTAGGGGGTAAAGCGTTTAAGCAGAAAAAAAGGACAGAGTCAGTAAAGATGAAGAGAAAATCTGCAGGGTATAAGGATAAAAGTTGGTGGAACTGAGGCCCAAAGACCTTCAATAAAACCAAGAGGCAAACTCAGCTTCTGACTTTTCTTAAATGTCTGAACTCATAAAAACACATTATCTTTTCTTTGTGAGTGCACAGCGCATCTGTGCGTATGTTTTATCGTGAGGGAACCAAATTCTATAAAAGATCCCAAACTATCTAAATACGCGTGCATGCAGTGTGGCACACGTGTGCGCACGGACACATGCACAGCAGGAATGCAAGCCCACTCCAAAATTAGGTGTCATTGACTCATATATTGCTCACACTACCCATCTGTGACTTTTCCCCAATTTCCCCTTTCCTCTTCAAAGGCTCTTTCCATTAGACTCCCACCCATGTCAAGCAGAAAGAAGCTGAGCACCCACCGCCCTGTCCAGAAGGCATGTAAGTGCAGAAGCATAAACCGGGGATGCTTGTTTGCATGCCATGGCAATCGGCATGGGTCCAGCAATGATCCTTATAGATAATATGAATTATGGAAGCCCAGAAATTTTAAAAAATATTTTATTTATTTGCAAGAAGGGGGAGTGGCAGGCAGAGGGAGGAGAAGTGGGCTACCTGCTGAACAGGGAGCCTGATGTGGGACTCGATCCCAGGACCCTGGGATCATGACCTGAGTTGAAGGCAGCTACTTAACCAACTGAGCAACCCAGGTGCCCCGGAAGTCCAGAATTTGGGAAAACAATGTTAAAAAAGGAGGGGAGGAACAAGTTTATTTCCTGAAATGGAAGAATCGGTAGCTCCTACTTGTCTGATTATGTAAAGAAGAGAGACTGTGTGCACATGGCCAGAAGGACATGGGGATCCTATTTTAGGATTCTGACCCCAAAAAGTTGAGGAAGTCATTCTTTTATTATATTAAAATGAAATTGGAGAGGATTGTAAGGGAATATAAGAGAATACCAAAAGCTCTTAAAAGGTAGAAAAAATTTAATAAGCAGGAAATAAAGTAGCACATGGGTGGGCATAGAAAATTATTTAGGGAAGGAAAAATCAAAAGTGTGAGCAAAAAGGTAACCAAAACTCACAGAGCTATTTTGAGAGTGAAAACCAAGTGAAAAATGTCAAGTATAAGATTATTCTTATTTGACATTTTTATATAGCAGCAACTTATAAAAACATCAAACACTGACATAAGCCTTCCTCTAGCATTTTAACACATCATTATATTGTTAACAACGTCAAATGACTGTAGCCATTCATGTGACTTTTTAATAGATTACTTTTATCATAAAAATGTCACTTTTAGGATAATCTGCATTCTCACATTTTTTATATTCAGCTATGGTCTTAAAATGTCAAGTATAGAAGATATCTTTGTCTGCTATTCTTGGAGTCTTACTACAGATCTCGAGAATATCAGTATAAAATAAGCCTTAATTTGACATGGCTGCTGTGCTCGAGTCATCTTTTCTGCAGTTTTTCCCTTTAAAAATAATTACAAAGCACATGTATTACATAAAGATAAACCTGCAAGTTAAAGCCATAATAGTCAGGATATTTGTAGTGAAGTATTCTTTGGCCCTTGTGAAAGGCATCCTATAACATGTTCAGTTACCTGGGGTCACCTTCCCATAGGCATGATTATAGCCTAGATACTCGGCCTGCCTGCTCAGTTAGCAATGATGATAAAACTGATCCCTTTACCTTCAAGGACTAACATGTGCCAAATGTCCAACCAGATTTCTTTGGCTCTTCCTCTTAAATGTGAGGAAAACAAAGCAATTAACTAGTGTATCAAAGATCAGGCAAATCAGGCACAGAAGAGAAATTAGAACTCAACTAAGGCAATGGTCCTGGGCAGGAATTAGCAAGCTTTTTTCTGTAAAGGGCCAAGTAGTCAATATTTTAAGCAGGCCACATTGCTGCTGTCACAGCTACCCAATTCTTATACCGTACTGTAAAAACCAGCAGGAAGCACATAAACAAATGGGTATTGCTGTGTAGCAATAAAATTTTATTTACAAAAACAGGAACTGGACTGGATTCAGCCCTCTAGCTACAGTTTGCCAACCCCTGATCTAGGAGATCAGCTCACACAATCTGTCAAAAATCACAGCTCACACTGCAGCAAATGCTAATTTCAACCAGACTGAATAATATTATCTGGCAGTAGTGAGATCTTACCAAATACCATATATCATGGTTTTATATAAATCATCTCATTTTCTATCCCATGTGGTAAGTACTGTCATATCTTCATTCTGCAGATGAGGAAACTCAAGCTCAGAGAGGTATGTGAGTTATCAAAGGTAACCCAGCTTTAAGTGAAGGAAACAAAATTTGAAAGCAGGCTTCTGGATCAGAGCCTGATGTTCTATGTATGTAATTTATGAACACTAAGAAAACACGAAGCCATAAAAATATGAGCACTTTCTTGAAAAAGTGATCTGTACTCTTTAAACTTACAGAACTAGAGAGGGATCATTCCTTTTGGCTAGACATCCCAAGGAGGTCCCACTTTGATCTCTGTAATTGGGAGTGTGCTACTGCGAACCCACCATCCCCACACTGGAGAACGAGACAGACAACTTAAATCTCCACTCAGCTGATGCCCAGAACATTAGATGCTCACAGCTGTTACTGGGAAATGATCCTGGATCAGGGCAGCAAGAAGAAACACGGGAGTGAGTTTAAACCACAGGCAAACAGGGAAACGATCAGCTCTGTTGTGGCCACCTGCAGAACCGCTTGCATCCTGGACTACACCACTCAGCCTCACCACTTCACAGCCCACTGAGAATGAATGAAAAACAAACTTCCAACATAAACGAGAACCAAGATGTGATGGTTTCTGACATCTGTTGTTTGCACGGCACATTCTCAACTCACAACATTCTCCACAAAGCAGGCAAGTATGATTTTGCCCTCTTCTCACAGATGAAGAGCAGTCATTGAGACTCAATGAATTGTTAAGACCACATAACAAGGAAAGATTCAATCCCTAATCTTCTGATTCAACCTCGGGACCTCTTTCCCCTCAACCAGGCTGTCTTCTAACCTTCCCAAGTGACTCATAGAAAAGCAAGCCACATCAAAACTCAAACAGCATTACATGAACACGGGTTTTCTTTAGTTCAGCTGAGGACACTAGAAAAGACAGCCGGAATAACCAAATTTTAAATGATCTCCCACATTTACTGAGTTTCAGGCATACTATTTATAAAAATAGAGGAGGTAGAAATCTGTGGTAAAATTTAGCTCAAGAGGCCCAGAACTTAGAGAATCTGTTCTCAACCATTTCTACCCAGAAGAATCTCCTCAGGGAGCCTTGGCTGCCTTTGGTCACATCACATCCAAGCCAGTTCTTGATGTAGGGGTCACAGGAGGAGGAAGGGAGCTTCCTGGCTCAGTGTCTCATGCATCTTTTCTCATCATTGCACGATGATTGCTCTTTGTCCACCTGCCCTTATAACTCCCCTTACTCCCAAACACAGGCAAAGAATGCAATACATCAAAGCGAGGTCTAAGTTTTGTCAATTAGATTTGATTATTCTTTCAAACATTGAGGCAAACCTCTAGTCAAAGCAAAAGCTTTTGGGAGCTAGGGATGAATAACTGAAGACAAAGACCATCGCCATTTATAAGAGAAAAAGTTAAAACTTTCATTTCTCCCTTAAAGCAGATGTGTGTGCTGTTTACACACACACACACACAGACACACACACACACATGCATACACACATCACTTTTTCTAGGTTCCTTGTTGAAGAAGAAAATGTCTAATTTACATGTAGAGCTCACAAATTATAGCCATACCAGACAAGGAAGCAGATGAAGACTGTGATTGATACTCCAAAATTTCCGTCCTGATTTCCCCATCCTCAGAATTAGCCACTCTATAAATCAAACCGACATATGAACATCTGATGTTGAAACCAATAGGTCACATCTGTGAAAAACATCAGAAACATAAAGAACTGGATTATTCTGTTTTCTTTGAAAAAACACCACCCCTCTACCATCCCCATGACCATTTCCAGTATTATACCTTAAAATATGTTCTTATTATACCTTAAAATATGTCTCTTCTAAGAAAATGTCATTTCCCATATGTGTATTGCTATTAACAATGGCCACTTTTTCTTTGCAGCTGGTTGTGTAGAAGATTAGGAATTGACACAATTTTCCAGAGTAAACCTGAATGAAACCTTAGCTGTTTCTAGGTATGTAGCTATCACTGAGACACATGTGAATCCTGTCAACCAGTGACCTAATAGAGATGGAAATCCCTCATTTTTTTTATTTTATTTTTTATTTTTTATAAACATATAATGTGTTTTTATCCCGGGGGGGAAATCCCTCATTTCTTAAGAGTATTTCGGCTTCTGCTGGTTCTGGGTTCTGCTGATCTCTATCTAAGAGTTGAAGATGCAGACTACAAATTAAAGAGCTGTTAAGTGTTGCCTGCTATTTTCCCCACATCACCTTATGAGAATCACTTGTGGACTCTGGGCCTTGGTTCTTCTCTTGGTTCTGCACTTGGAAGAATCTCCAAGTGCAAACACTCGTGACATTTCTCCTGTATGAGACTAACTCTAGTGACCCACCATCCCTGGAATACGTATTCTGAGATCTTTTCCAGGCATGGTGATGGATTTATATTTATACAATGTTTAGAGCTGAAAAAACTTTGTAGGCCATCTCAAATTCCTCACTTACAGCTAAGGAATCTTAGCAGTGAAGAGCATGAATGACCTTTTCAAAGTCAAACACCTTGTGGACAAGCCACCTCAGGCTCCTGAGACCCATACCCATTCTTCCTCTCTTCTTTGCTCCATGTCAGCTGACTTCATCTATACACAAATAAGATCTCTTTGGTGATGCCGGCATACACTTGCTGAGTGTATGATGAGGAAGAAAGCAGCCCCTGGTTCCTGAAACAAACTTAAGTCTTCATGAAGGTAGCCAATCCCTACAGAGCTGATCCATGGCTCACCTCACTGTTTGAACCAAATGACTATAGCGTGTTGCACATAGTATGAACTCAATTAAATATGTGTCCAGTGAATAAAATAAGTTAATCAGCCCAGAAGATAGAGACACATGGTTTATTTTGTGGTGCTCAAGAAGCAAATGTATTGCCATGTTGCCCACCGTAGAAATGAATACACCTTTTCCCAAGTCAGGAGGCTATGAGCCATTACCAATGGTAGGATCATGGTGGCCCCCACTCTTTCAACACATATTTAAAGATTCACATGTTGGGTGGAGAATTTAATAAAATGCTTGGTGGATGGAATTGGGATCAAAGACATTAGAGAACCTTTAAGCCCATTCTCTTATTTTATATATTTGGAACTCAAAGACTCAGAGAATTTGCCTAAGTTGATGGAATTTGCCTAAGTTGCCCCTGACCTCAAGCTCAACTGTCACCACTACTCCAGGCTGCCTCCTCCATGCTGAGAAGACTTTTGTTCATGAAACTCAATCTCTACATGGAACCCATTTCTAGAGTTTAGTACTCTATACATAGACCATCAAATGTCTACTGGCTAATTAATGAAGACTGGAAATTTAGTCACTTTAGTTTGCCCTATACCTCTTGAAGGTTAATAACCATTTTACTATTTGTATGCTGTTTGGATCACCTAAATCAAAGTGAAGACTCCTTCCATGGATAGGAGATCTGGCCCAACACTCCATCAAAGACTAGCTTTGGCTTCTTCTTCTCCCAGGTGGGCTGAATTTTTACTTCCTCTATTCTGTTTTTATACTTTCTGAAGATTCTGAAAAATGGCACCTATTCTGTGGGCAGTGAAAATAGCAGTCCACGATCACCAGGCTTGTCATCCTAAGTGTGTTAGTCAAACAAGCTGTCCCCTCTACAACCTCCACACCCCAACCGCTCTCCACAGATATCTGTAGGATATATTTATCCTTCTGTTCAATAGCCCAGGGGAATGGGGATTCTTGTCTTCTTAATTAACAGCTATAAAAACAAGAACTGTTTGTGCGGAAGCACCCAGAAAAAGAAGGTGTCCTTCATGCCAGTCTCTCTTTATCATGGGCAAGAATCAAGAAGTCTCTACACATGCTCAAGCCCAAATCCAAGGTACTATAGACCTCCTCCTACTCTCCATAACAGTCCTCCAACTAGAGTTGGTGTGTATAAATTTCAGGGCCTCTGCAGAAATGAAGGGATTCACTTATATACCTACTGCACATCCAGGAAAATCTCTCCTCTGCAAGCTTCTCAAATGCCCCATGTTTCTTGGTAGTCTTATTACCTTCTTAGAATCTAGGCTTCCACTCTTGAGTCTACTTGATCTTAGTCATCCATCCTTCTGACTCATATATAAGTGCTGCCAGCCAGATGACCCAAATGAACCTGGCAGTCCATGGAAGGACACGGTGCATCCATATTGTTCTCATAATCCATTGGTTTTACTTATTAGCTGACTCTCTTAATTTAAGAAGAGAAATAGAAAAAAAAAAAACTAAAGAAATGTAGTCACATAGGAAGTGGCATCCTCCTGTTTGAGAAAATATTGGCAGTGTGGGGTAGCAATCTCGGCTGCAGTGCCAACTCTATCAGGTAGTAATGAGCGAACAACAATAAGAAGAAGAAGGATGCAGGTGATGACAGGTGGCTTCATTTACTGCATATTTATTATAAGCCAGGCTACATTCTTAGTCCTTTACACATATAATCTCATTTAATAATATTTCCAGTGTAAGTAAAAAGGTCAGACTATTTTCTCTTTCTTAGTCTTCAGTTTTCAGATCTGTTACACTGAGATAATGGTTAAATCAGGGGATTACTGCGTGAATTAAATGAGATAATGGAGAAAAATACAATTATTAAACTCTAAATATTTTATTTATTTATGTGTTTGTCAGAGAGAGAAAGAGAGAGCACAAGCAGGCAGAGTGGCAGGCAGAGGCAGAGGCAGAGAGAGAAGCAGGCTCCCCGCTGAACAAGGAACCCAATGTGGAACTCGATCCCAGTACTCTGGGTTCATGACCTGAGCCAAAGGCAGTGGCTTAACCAACTGAACCACCCAGGAATCCCATAATTATTAAACTCTAAAATGATTTACAAGTATTCCTTCTTATTATTATGATGATGATTCCATTCCTTCCAAGAACATTCAAATATAAAGTCCCCAAGCCATAAGGTGAGTCCTGACCAAGTATAGATGTCCCCTAGCAGCGAACCCTGTACCCTCAAACACAAAGCAAGACACCCAAGCACCATCCTTCAGAAACCAGTTTTGTCTTTCACAAAATTTGACAAAAATTTCTAAACTAAAGGAATGCCAACAGAAATATTAGAAATTTGATTTCTCCTTCCCCATCTCAATAAGGCAGTGATGTAGTTAAAATAATGTGCCTGGCCTGCACCCCAATGTTTACAAAAGCAATGTCCACAATAGCCAAACTATGGAAAGAGCCCGATGTCCATCAACAGATGAATGGATAAGGAAGATGTGGTATGTGTATGTGTGTGTGTGCGTGTGCGCACGCGCGTGTGCATGTGTGTGTGTATATACACATATATATGTGTACATATACACATATATACATGCATTTACATAAATGTGTATTTCATATATATATGAAATATATATACACATCTAATAAATACACATAATGTGTATTTCATATATATATATGAAATCTTGCCATTTGTAATGACGTGGCTAGAGGGTATTATGCTAAATGAAATAAATCAATCAGAGAAAGACAATTATGATCTCATTCATATATGGAATTTAACAAACAAAACAGGATCATAGGGGAAGAGAAGTAAAAATAAAACAAGATGAAATCAGAGAGGGAGACAAACCGTAAGAGACTCTTTTTTTTTTTTTTTAAGATTTTATTTATTTATTTATTTATTTGATAGACACAGATCTCAAGTAGGCAGAGAGGCAGACAGAGAGAGAGAGGAGGAAGCAGGCTCCCTGCTGATTCCAGGACCCCGGGACCAGGACCTGAGCCGAAGGTAGAAGCTTTAACCCACTGAGCCACCCAGGTGTTCCAAGAGACTCTTAATCATATGAAACAAACTGAGGGTTGCTGGAGGGGAGGAGGGTGAGAGGATAGGGTAACTGCGTGATAGATTAATTAATTAATGTGCCTAACCCCACCCACCTAGATGTTTCCATGAAAGTGAAGGGTCTGCCACCATTCAAGTAAGCCTCACCCTCTGGAAACTTTCGCAGAGTGAAGAGACCCCTGGAAACCTGCCCCCTCCTACCGGCCCCCCTCAGGAAAGAAGGGCATCTTAACAGGCATCCAGGCTCCCTTGCCTCTTTCCAGGCTGCTTGCTTCCAGAATGGAATATTCTGGTAGAAACATGGTTTGTTTTTTTGAAACTATTTTAATGATTGTCTTTACTATAGTTAGGGTTTTAAGTGTTTTCCCCCTATTTATTTTAGAAAATAATCCTCTGTCCCTTCAAGAAATGAATTTCTTTTTCACATTTTCTTCTTTCTTCTCTCAGTACTAACTCCCTGGAAAAATGCCCAACTGAATAGAGCAGTTCTTCCGCTCAAAGATACCCTTGTCACTGCATTGTGTTCTCAAAAGGAGAATGCTTTTCACATCTCCTATACCTCTGCAGCTTGGGACAGTAAAGCTTCCTGATTTAAACTGCCTTTAGTAAAGTAAGTAAAAGTACCTACTTTAAGACAGCAAGCCATAGGCTCTACTGCATTGGATTTTTAAGAGGCTCTGTCACTGCAGCCTTCAAACAGTGGCATGGCCAGCTGTGATGGGAAACAAGATGACAGGTGCATTGGCCACTGAAGAAAATACGACACAGAACATTCCATAACCAGCATGTTACTGTTGGGGGGGAAGGGGAAGGTAGCCCTTAGAAGTTAAGAAAGGGGGGGTGCTAATTACTTATTAGTTGTATGACCTCTTGCCAGCTACTTAACCTCTCTGAGCCCAAATTTCCTAGCCTATAAAATGGCAATAATGATCACTTCATAGCACAACATTTTTATAAAATCATCACAAGGAATAAAATAATGAATGTAAAACTTATTTAAAATATTCAGCAAGTTGGTGCTGTTATGTCCTCAGTATTAGTTTCCTGTGGCTGGTTGTAATAAATGACCACAGAGGAGGTGGTTTAAAGCAACAGAAATTTATTCTCTAACAGATCTGGAAGCCAGAAGTTCAAAATCAAGAGGTGATCTAGAAGGGAGTTAAGGGAAATTGGAAGGGGAGATGAACCATGAGACACTAGGGACTCTGAAAAACAATCTGAGGGTTTTGAAGGGGCGGGGGCGTAGGAGGTTGGGGGAGCCAGGTGGTGGGTATTATGGAGGGCACGTATTGCATGGAGCACTGGGTGTGGTGCATAAACAATGAATTCTGTTACGCTGAAAGTAAATAAATTAAAAGAGAGAGAGAGAGAGGGGGACAAAACAAAACAAAAAAAGAGGTCATCTAGGTTGGTGTCCCCTGCAGTCTCAGGAGGGAAAATCCATTCTGTGCCTTTCTTCTACCTTCTTTTTTTTTTTTTTTTTAATTATTATTATTTTTTTTTTAATTTCTTTTCAGTGTAACAGAATTCATTGTTTATGCACACACCCTCTGATAGCTGCTGGCAAGTCTTGGTGTTCCTTATCGTGTAACTGGATCTCTCTCCTCTCTCTCCAGACTTCCAGGTGACCTTCTCCCCTCTGTGTCTTCTCTCCTTGTCATCTCTTATAAGGACAGTTGTCAATGCTTTATGGGCCCATCCTAACCCAATATGATCTTATCTCAAGACCCTTAACTTAATTACATCTGCAAAGAACCTTTTCCTAAATAAGGTAATATTCACAGATTCCTTGTGGATATATCTTTTGGGGAGACCACCATCGAGACCATTATACCCTTTCAACAACTAAAAGAGTCAGTTAAGGTCATGCAAGTTTCAAACTTTTTCTTCCTCTGTGAGAAAAACATGGGTCCTCTTTTTCCCACAAATGTCTTCACTCTTCCTGTTCAGAGGCCTCTCTAGTCAGACTCCTCAAAATCTCATTGTAGCTCACTCATTTGCAGATGAAACATGGCCATAAGTGATGGGAAGTGTACAGTAGGTTTCAGATGGAAGAAACAGAAGATGGCCTTGGTCAACCCTTTTGCTTCATGTCCTTGATGAGATAACAAAGATCTGAGAAGCAATGCACCTTGCCAAGTTAGTGCAGGTAACATGATGGCAGAGCCATCATAGAGTCAGGCAACTGACCCAAGCCCTGCCTCTCATTGCTGTCCCCTCTCACTGTGTGACTCTTTCACCAAGCCTCATAGTTGTGAGGTCACCTTCAGCATTCCATAAGCCCAGAGAAAGGAAGCCAACATGTCTCACACTTTACTACAAGGCCCTGGTTAATTTTAAAAGTCACACCAATTTTAGTCCATAAAATGAAAATGTAAATAAGCAAAAGTTAGACCAGCCATGATGCCAGTCAACCTTTGATTTGCTTTTTACATTTCAGGGTACCAAGAGAAAGTTTGGAAAATGCTTCCCATCCTACATTAGGGCAATAGAATCTTATAACTTCATTTGAAACTTTGATCATATAAATAATCTCTTATATTCTGAAGATTTGCTCAATACACCAATTGTTTGGAACTTAAATTCTCCATTCTTTAGAACTGATGTTAACCATAAAGAGTACCTTTCTAGGCTATAGCCTACAAAATAATACAATTACAACAAAAAATCAATATTAATATTAACAATATAAGTAAACAAAGAAAACTTAAATTGAATTAGAAAGTTAATTCTTTTATTAATTTGCCCAGAATTCCAACTTGAGGAAAAATAGACTTAATAAAAGGAACATGGGGAGGTAGAAGGAAACTTTTAGAAAAGTTGATGGGAACTTCTGGGTATTTGCAAGGGCATTAAAGATCAATTACATTTCATTCCATTTGAATTTATGAATTTTTTTTCCAAATGAAATATTTTATAGCTCTTTAAAATTTTCAGACTGCTTTTGCTACATAGTCTCACTTGCAAGAGCAGCCAGATGAGTGGAGATTTTATCAAGCAATCACACCAGATGAGTTCCAGCAAGTGATAAATTAGCAATGAGAAAGTGGTTATTACTGGTCTCTTTCAAACCCCCACTACTCTGAGTATGGTCAGGAGCATCAACAGGGAGCTTGTTAGAAATGCAGAATCTCATCTAGACCCCAGATCTACAGAAATCAAAATCTGCATTTTTAACAAGTTCCCTAGGGGAGTCCTATGCACATCAGCATCTGAGAAGCAAAGCTGTTGCCAGTGAACAGAGGTGTCTTTATTAAATAAAATAAAGTGGGCAAGCAAGGAAAAATACTGGTAAAGAATACACATTTGATTTTCAATTATCCAGCAATGTTGCTAATGGAGTTAATATCCTCTTTGACCTCTATAAAACAGATGCTGGATAAACTACAATAATTTAACAGGGGGAAAAAAAGAAAGCCAAACTCAAAGACAGAAAGGGAAATCTCTACTTACCAAAAAAACCCACAAAGGAACTCATCGTGTATGAGCAAATGTATCAGAATCCCAAGAGATAGCAGACTTGGCTGCACGTGCTAACAGCAAGGTACTAGAGTCATCCAATCCCCATAAAAATCAGAGATGAGGCTTTGGACCCGTAGGAAATGTGATGCTAGAACACAGACTTCTCCATAAACCCTGCCCCCTTTGTATGAGGGAAATGGGAGTCTTCCCAAGGGGGCTGGAGGAAAAGCAAAGAAGCATCAGGTGTGTGGTGGGTCCTCAAGCTCTCGTTTGTTCCACATGTAGATATGGAGTCCAAATGAATACTATCCATGTGGGGTTGGGATCTCAAACTGACCAACTACTATGAAAATTTGTCTTGGACAAGTGAAAATCTTAGGACACCCAGCCACGGTAAATATAAAACTTCTCTGTAACGATATTCCCACCAAACACAGCACAAATGACTCATACAGACCAAAAATAATCGCAGCTGAGAATGAGCCCACAAGCAAAAATTAACACTGTATGAGAACAGAATTCACTACAAGGGGACATTATCAGGTTCCTGGAGCAATAGATTAGCATGCCATAGAAAATAAGATAATAGCACCATTCCAAAGAGATCACAGTTTTATTTAAACCTCAAAGCAATTTACTAGATAGGAAAACTGAGGCTAATGGGTGATTTACAGGCAAGGAAACTGAAATTCAGAGTCTCAGGCTAATAAAGACTGAGAGCTTCAGTCCAGTGCCAGGGTTTTCTCTACTGCATCACAGTATCTCTGTTCTTAAAAAATGCCTGCGAGTTGGATCATTTCTTTGATTCATGTAAAACAGAAGAGAAAGAAGCCATTTTCTTAGATTGGGAAGGGAGAACTCTGATTCAGTTCATTTGCTCTTAAGCATTTTTTTAATGCAAAAAAAGAAAAAGTAAGGAAGTAGGTAAGGATCATTGTGTAATCAAAAATACTTATTGGAGACAAAAGGAGATGACAATGTAAGAATTTTGAGGCAGTTGGACACAATGGGAGATGCAGGTAAATATCCATTTGAATGTTTAGATAACAAGGATTTATATCTTAGCAGTTTGCTTTATTTTCATGGCAGGATGTCAGGTAATCACTAGAACATGCACCAAGATGAGCTTTTACTATTACTCCAAGAGCATCTTCATGGTGTTCCTGAAAAGCTATTTTAAGTAGCGGCTTTAACCTGCAAACCCTTACACAGGGCGCTGAGGAAGTGGTGGACAGCTCAGGCACTGCAGCAAAGCCATAACTTCTCATCTTTTACCCCTTCACTAAATTACAATTAAATTCCATCATTCAAAACTGCCTGATCTTGGGCCAGATGCATATATCACAAGAAGGCATTAAAACCTGACCTTTTATATCCCCAATAAGAAATGTCATGAGTCCATCACAGAATCATAACTCCCTCTTGAATTCGAGCTAAGAAATATCTGAACTTCACAGGGGGAACTCTCTGATTACAGGCAAATCTAAGGACTTTTCTAGTAACCTCTCAAAATCCTGAATTTTAAAGAAAAAAAAAATGAGACAGCTTTTGTGTTTCAGAGCAAAAGAAATAATGAATGAGTACACAGTAGGGTGCAGAAGAAATGTTACGCATAGAAGGGAAAAAGGAGCACGCCAACACATCTCTTTGAAGCCAGTTCTAAGGTTATTGGAAACTTGAAAATCAGTAACATTTCAGCAGAGGCCCTAAAACCCAAAACAATTATCCACTGGCTCTTTTGCTGGCTAAGATTTACATCTAGTGGCCTCATCAGTGTAGACACCACAGAGACTATAAAGAGTACTATGGGGCTTGGTAACTTCAGAGCTTGCTCTTGGAATATTTATCATTTCTGCTCAATGAATAGCTAGTCCTTTGCCAGTGGGAAGATAAGCAGACAGCCTTATCAGTCTTGGTACTTTCAAAAAGGTTTTCATTCCACAGCACACTGGGGAGCACCTACTGTCCCTCTGATGGTCATCCATGCTGATGAAAGCAGAACATAGGTATTTAGACCTTTGTAAAGAAGAATCATTTAAATGAGAAAATAAAAATTTAATTGAATAGTAAGAAGTGGAGAAATGGAGACAGGAAGCAACCCACCAGAGACAAAGATCCAAGAGCAACAGTGGCTCAGCCCTGCCACAGTGGCAGCGGGGGTGGGGGAGTGGGGGTTGTGGGCTAGCTATGGGGCAATTCTAATAGAATAACATAGATGGAGGCCACATAAAATCAGCTCCATGTCCACCACACAGGAGCATTCTTGGTGTCCAAGGATAGGACAATGACAAAGGCAATGACAAAGGAGGAATGGCTTTCCTGACATTATCTATGTTTTCATTTAGTAAATATTTATTGAGCTCTCATTGTGTATACATACACGTCAGAGACATATCATAAGTATAAAGAGGAAGAAAAGATATGATAAAATATACAAATGTAGAAAACACAGGTAAAATAAAATATTACTAATTCAAAAGAACAAGAAAATACGCCAATTGTGGGACTACGTAGCTTCATGAAGAAAACAGTATTTGAGCTAAGAAAAGGTAAGGTTTGGACATACAGATACACTAGTGGGAAGTACAGTATTCTTCTCTCTACCACAAACAAGAGGCCAAGTGAATTATTGGGCTAGATGTGCTTCTCAACCTTCTCTGCCTCTATGAATCACCTGGTGAGAATTTTTTAAATATCAATGCTGGGGCCCTATCCCCAGGTATTTTGATTTAATGACTCTAAGTTGAGACACAGACATGTAGTTTTGCTTTTTTCGAACACTCCCTAGATGATTCTAATGTACAGCTATGATTGAGAATCCTGAGTTAGAACAGAGCAGACATGGAGACTAGAATGTGCTTTGGAAGTTTGTGCCAAAACTTTATAAGAATCCCAGCCCCCAAGGTGCCATGACTCATGGATTGACATAACTCCCCCCAGATAAGCTAGAAAGAGAGATCAGAATACAATGTTGACTTCAACATAGTCACAGTCCATGGGAGCTTCTATTTTTCAGATGAAGAGGCAATGGCATAGGAACTTGATGGACACTGGGTAGTACTCTGAGAGACTCTCTGTCAGAACAGCTCACACTTGGAGGAAATGGGTGAGGAACTGACCACATGGAATCACAAGCAGGCAAGCTCACAGAGTGTGCATAATGCTGCTTTTGGATATGGGTTTGAGAACAGAACCAGGAACATCTGAAGGTCTCAACATTGTGATAGACTCTCTGACAATTTAATAAAGCAAGCACTGGCTTTTCTCCATGAGAAGAGTATGCATTTTAGAGGATATGGTGTGGCAAACTTAGCTGAGCCAAGTGTTTGCAATGGGCAGCATGGAGTCTTAAAAGGGTGAGGCTTACGATTGTCTGGAGCACTGGGCATTGTACATAAACAATGAATCTTGGAGCACTGCATCAAAACCTAATGATGTATTTTATGGTGACTAACATAACACGACAAAAATTTTAAAATGATTGTCTGAAAGGGTAAAATGGATTCACATAGCTTTAGAGTAGCCTCCCACTATAGGTAATTAGAGTAACTCATCTATTGTCATACAATAAGCCACTAAAAAAGAATGCGGTGACTCAAAACAATTTATTGTTCTCAGGACACCTGGGTGGCACAGTTAGGTAACCATCCAACTCTTGATTTCGGCTCAGGTTATGATCTCAGGGTTGTGAGACTGAGCCATGTGTCAGGCTCTGCACTCAGCATAGAGTCCGCTTGATATTCTCTCTCTCTCTCCCTCTGCCCCTCTAGCTTATGCTCCCTCTCTCTGTCTCTCTCTCTCTCTCTCTCTTATATATATAAATAAATCATTAAACCACATTTCTTTTCCACTCATAATTTTATGGGTTGCCTGACTCAGCTCCCTGGATTTTCCTTGATTCTCTCATGCAGTTGTGGTTGGACAGTGGCTGGAGTTGTCTGAAAGCACTGGACTGGACATCCAAGGTGGTGCACTCACATCACTGTTTAATACTGGCCACCAGCTGGGAGCTGAGCTAGGGCAAATCACTGGAATGCCTACATGAGCCTCTTTATGTGACATGTGTTTCTCAAAGTATGATGACTGGGTTCTAAGAGACAGAAAGTAGAATCTGCCAGTTTCCCAAAGTCTGAGTCCAGAAACTGGCAAATTTCACTTTCACCACATTCTGTTGATCAAAGCAGTCCCAGAGTCTGTGACTTTTTGAGGAGAGGGGACACGAACCCAATGTCTCAAGAAAGAATGTCAAAAATTTATAGCCACCTTTAATCTTCCACAACTTATGAAAAGATTAGTTCTTCTTATTCTCAACACCATATATTTGAGCTTTAAATAGATGTTTCATCACAGTTCTTTGATAGCAACTCCCACAGCAAATAAAAAAGAGCTATACTATGTATAATATAAACATAAAAGAGTAATACTGTGCTATGCTTCACTGCAAGCTTATCACCCATAAGTCTGGATGGGCTTTTTTCCCCAGAAGCCACAATGAGTTTGTACTATACATCTCTTCTCTCTGCCTGGTACCTTTGCTCACCAAAAGCATACATTTGCAAAGACAGTTGCAAAGACAGGGTGAGAAGGATAATCAGTGGACCAGGGCACAGATCAGGGCCAATACCAGGGTCAAATCCATAGCCTGGGCCTTCTAGCAGTTCTAGAATTTTTTTCACAAATTGTGACTGTTGGAATTCTGCCAACGTCAGCCCCACAGTCCATAATGATCCAGAGCTTGAGAGCTTCTGCATCGCTAAATGTTTGCGGGGCTCAGAAATCAATATCTAATCACACTTAGCTGGAGCCCAATATTCTGTACACTCAGCAGTGTACATTTTTGGTTGCTGGGTATATAAAAGTTAACATGGGAAGTGGAACATTTGTTGGAATGAGCTGCTTTAAAAATATTGCCACTGTGGTGCAAATCACTGTTAATGACATTTATCGAGTGCTCATTCTGCAAGGGACCCACTCTACCAGGAGTTTTAAGATGATACAAAGGAAATAGAAGACACTCTTTTTGACCTTAGAAGCTCATGTTACTTTTTTTCTCAGCCCTTCATTTGGAACATAACAGCTAGATTACTTCTCAAAATCTCTGTCAGCTTTAAAATCCTGTTCACAATAGTGGGAATATTAGCTATACCAGGTTTCCTGGTGGGCCATTCCAAGGAGGCCTTTTATTATTTTTTTAAGATTTATTTACTTATTATTTTAGTGGAGGAGGGGCAAAAGGGAGAGGGAGAATCTCAAGCAGACTCGCAACTGAGCATGTACCCCCCCCCAAAAGTGTGCCACCCAATACAGTGCCAGATCCCAGGACCCTGCAATCATGACCTGAGCTGAAACTGAAAGTCACATGCCCAACTGACCGACCCACCCAGCGCCCCTCAACAAGGCCTTTTCATAAGCTCTTACAGAGCCCCAGATGTGGCCAAGTCCCTACTGTCCTTTCTCTGTCTCTAAGCTGCAAAATTCACACAGAATTCACAGCCAAATCCCTAATGAAATGTCTAGTGGCAGCAGTGACATCATTTCCCTTTTTCATTGGTGGGCTCTCCTAACACCTAAGAAAGAAATTTGTGTAAACTTCCTAGATTGGGCTTCTCAAACATTAATGTGCATATATATCTCACCCAGGGATCTTGTTACAATGCAGATTCCAATTCAGTGGGTCTCTGAGATTCTGTATTTCTAATAAGCTCCCAGGAAATATTGGTGCTACCAGACCCTAGACCATACTTTGAGTAGCAAGGATAGAGGTACCACAGCCTTATCCGTTTTAGGCAGTGTTCAAAGGAAGAAAGACAAAACAAAGGTCAAGTCCGCTATCTTTTCCTCTCTTTCTCTCTCTCTCTTTCTCCCCCCTCACTCAAGCAATAGAGAATACATGCCAGTCAGGCCTCAAGAAAAGTCTGGGGAACCTCAAAATTTTCCAACTTGAATATGCAACCTAAGCTCCAAATGTGACCTCAGGTTTAAAACGTAAGTTCAGATTTTAGGCAAATAGAAAACACTGAAACCTGAGTTTAAAGTGTTGAACCTATCCTTGTAGTATGAAAATCATGAATCACTTCAAATTAGTTGTCTTTTTTGACACCAAAAAAAGGAGATACATGTAGGCTTCCTTATATAGGTCCACAAAATTGTTTCTTGACTGGGAATATTAAGACAGAAAGTTAAAGTTTGGATTTTGTAATTTATTTTAGTTTGAATTATCTAGATAGCTGCCCTGAGTAACAACTTATACTATTGTTGCTTTATCTTTTTCCCCAACTGTTTGATACTCTTTGCCCACATATCATGTTCAGTCACCCTGTCTTTTAAGGTCTATAAAATTGGCTCAACCTTCTGTTCTCTGAAGAATGAAGAGCTCTTTGGAATGCTTGCCCAAGTCCTTTTTTGTGTTCCTGAAGGAACTTATATTCTATGGTCATTTCTAGTTTGAGTTTTCTGCTTCTACTGAACATTTCTTAAGATTTCACTTATTTATGAAAGGGAGAGACAGAAAGCTGGGAAAGGAGCAGAGGGAAAGGGACAAGCAGACTCCATGATGAGTGCAGAGACTGACATGGGGCTCCATCTCAGGACCCCAATATGATGACCTGAGCCGAAACCAAGAGTCAGCTGCTTAACTGACTGAGCCACTCAGTGCCCCTGCTTCTACTAAATTTTTACTCTGTTTTGCACTTTTTAGGTGTTGGCATTTTCTTCCTAGATTGTCCCCCAAACCAGCTCCTTCCTGCCTTCATCTTAAGCAAAGTGCATCTATAAAGATCTTGTGTTTTGAAAGCCTTTACAGACGGTCATAAGTGGAGGATAGTATCCTGCACTGCAATAAGTCTGCAGGTCATATTACCCATCACTATTCCTGAAAGTTCCATCAGCCACGCTCCGGTATATCTCTGCACCTGTTGCCTTCTTCTTACTGATTATGCCTTTTCCCCCTTCTTTCCTGTTTCTCTCTATATACCACTTCTCTCCCTCCCTGCCCCTCAACAGTCCAATTTTATGTTCACACCCAGCTTATCGAGAGCAGTTTGGCTCTCTCATTGTCTATTCCCAAACTATTGCCAGACTCACTTTCATATTCCCAAAACTCATCAAAGTGCTCTCCTGTCTGAAAGAACCATTAGCAGATTGCCATATTTTCTTTAAGAGGCTTCAATTCTTTAGAGGCATATGGAATTTAAAACAGCATTTTTTTTTTCATTAATACACATGATCTTACTTGGCCTAGTAACTCTGAGGTAGGAAAAGCAAGCATTAGCATGGTCATTTTAGACCCCCAAAAAACCCAAAAAACAAACAAACCAAAAAACCTCAAAAACCCAGAAAAATGATATAACTTATGAATAGCCCCCTAGTTACAGGCAGAACCAGGGTTGAGACTAGGCTTCCTGGCATCTACTATATTCTCCCTTCTGAGTTGTTTTTCTGCTGGATGAGACCAAATATGACACTTTACAGACTTGAAGGAGCCCTTAACTTTCTGGGGCACAAACAAGATAAATCCAAATTTTATTACTTGACACAGGCTACTTGATGAGAGCTTTACAAGGCCTTTGGTTTGCAGTGTTCATTGGCAGCCCCACATGCAACCGCTTCTACACAGAGGCCATGAATCAGTGTTTTCTCCCCCAAATTTTTAAGGGTGCCTTCAGGACGGTGGAACACAGTCCTTGAGGCAGGGAACAAGAAAGGTGACTTTGTTTTTAATACCTACTCGTTTCCACCATTTTAAAGTCACTGTTAGCAAGCAGCTTGAAGAGCACTATAGATTATAGATATAAACTTCAGGTACAACCACAGCAATATGAAACCATTAAACTACTGGAATTATTTATTCACCTTCTCAACACTTAAACCTTCTGAACTGTTAATAAACCACAAAGACCTGAGAATCCTGAGATGGCAGGATGGGGCTGGGGAGTGTAGTCAGTTTAGGCAACATGTTAATGAGGTAAGTCCAGTCTTTAGGTACTAATTTGTTTATTCTTGTTCTACAGCTGCTTTCACCCAGAAGTCCCAGAGCAGATCTGTAGTTGAAACAAAAAGGAGGTAAGTCTACATGAGAAAGTCAGTAAGTGTGGTTACTACAAGGGCTGTACTACTCTTAGTAAGCTTACAACAAAAACACACCACTCAGTTGCATTGTAATGATGTAGAGATTACACATCCACATACTCAATTTTGGAAATTACATCCTGAAACTTCATCCGTTTTTTTCCTCTAAATAAATTCGTACTGAGAAAGAGGAAAGCAGCCCTTGACATGCAAGGAGCTGACCTAGTATGATTAGCTGGGCCTTTACATTGTCCAGTTGTACACACACAATTTTCACAGAAAATCAACAAGGGCCACTCTGTGACCACAGTGGAACAAATAAAAAACACAGCCACTTAATAATCATATATAAACAGAAACAAAGCATCAACATTGTCTAAGCCACAAAATACCAAAAATCCCAGCTAATAAGTAACTGCTACTTCTCTCCCAATTGCAGATTCCTTCCCAATTGGTAAGATATACTGAGACAGCCATAGAATTGTCCTTAATTTCAGATAGCACCCAATCCAAAATGAATTCCTGCTTCCTTGGATCCTCCTCAAATTACTCAACCAAACTCAATTCAGATAGTAAGTCCTTTCTAGTGCACTCTTACTGAGACATGCCATGGTTCCCCATGGTGTACATTCTCCTTCACTGGGATGAGTAAGCACTTGTTCAAGTACAGGTATGTACTGGAAATATTTGACTACAGAGCATTGACAGGAAGTATAGATGGATTTGGAATGATAGTAAGAAACATGGGACCATGAATGTCTTACCTTATTTGGGTTACAAATAATGGTGTGGCACAGCTAGAAAAGTGGTCATGTGGCCATATTCTTTAAGGCCACCATTTTGTGACTTGATGGAAACTTGGCTATTGCCACTGATACCAATCTATGTAAACATCTGCTGTGTGATTGAAACCCATTCCCACTTCTTAAGAAGTGGATGTTCTCTCCAGTCCAAATTGGATTTCTTCCTATAATTTCTTTATCTTGCATGCTACGATGTGTCTTTATACCCAAGACCTCCACATTTCCTCCAGTTTTCATTTTGAATACAAAATAAGATTCAGACTCTCATTTGAAGATCCCAGCCTGACTACAGCACCGCCTGTCCTTGATTTTTTTTCAACCAATTAAGCATTTAAATTGTTTCTCCTCTAAATTGACTTTGCCTTTATTATTTTTTTCTTACCCTTTTTTTTTTCCCATGGCCATCAACCATATCCAGTAAACAACTGTTTAATATGGCAGGGAAACAAAAGTGAGATTGTAAGGAAGTGGAAATGAGAGGGGGGAGGGGGGAGTGGTGAAGGAGAACCGTAACCGTAACCTGCGAACAGACCTGGGACTTCCCTTGCGTAAGGCGATCTTCGGTCACTTCACCTGTCTGGACTTCAGTTTCCTCCTCCATAAAATGAGATGAAGATGAGGTCTAAAACTTTTACAAGGTAAAATTGGAACCATCCCCTCCTTGCCCACCATCACTCCCTCACCCAGAAGACAAAGAAGACCCTTCTTCATTCTATAGTTCCCCCTTCACTTGGAGAACCAAATATACCCTTCCTGGCTTCCATCAAGATATTGTCTTTTCTCTTAACTCTTTAATCCTTTTCCCCCCATTAACTTCTTCTCTTTTTCTACCCAAGGCTCTATTACCAACTGACTCTCAAGAAGCACTAACCACTGACGTCTATGGTTTTTATCACCACAATCCAATTAGTAGTAGTTTGCCCACTGATTCCACATTCCTTCCTTTGGAGCTAATCTTTTTTCAACCACTCCAATTTTCAAGTGATTTGGAAAATAAGTATGAGAGCTCTGGAATCAACACAGACTCAAGATAACATTTTGTTTTTAAATAGGCATGTGTCAGAAATGAATTCTTAGCACAACAGCATCATGAGTTACAGTAATCAATAGATAGTTATATTTAATAATTTGTTTGAAACAGACCATATCTCTATTTTTCCATGAGATTAGTCAGGAGATTTCATGGAAACCTTTATGGAACACATGAGTGTATGAATATCATTTCTTATTTAATTGGCATTTATGCAAATGGGCTAATTTTTTTCAACCAACTATACATTTATTTTCCTTGGCTTATGGTTTTATTCATTTATGGCTGATTTTGTTAGAATAGAAATATATATGAGAAGTTAGTTCTCCTCTTAAAAAGGACTAGACAGAATTTGAAGGTCTGTGCCAGGGGAAGATACCAGAAAGAAGCGAAATACAAAGTTTTGACTATCTTTGCCTCAGAATAGAGGCAGGGAAACTAGATTTGTCTCCTCTGTTCCCATACCTATCAGTCTCTGAGTCTTCTTTCATGTCAAGCCTCAGGACTAAATAATAGACATTAACAGAACTGGCCAAAAGTGTAGCAGCTTTCAAAGTGCTTTTAGTGAATAATCTGATTTTATCATCATCACCCTGGGAAGTCAGAAGGGGCAGACAAGCAATTCCCTTTTCTCTCTCCACAGTCTCTCATATCATATATATGGTACCTTCCTCACCTTCACTCATGTATGCCAAAAACATTTATTGTGCTCTTACCCATGCAAGCAACAGAAAGGTTGAATTAGGGCTCATTTTCTTTGGGGAAAGATAGTAAGCAATCTCTGACTGGAAAGGAGAAGAGAGGTAGGTGAGCCTCTTGCTTTGTTTAATACCAGCTTCCTTATTGCACCAACAAATTCCTATAGGGAAAAATAAAGCAACCATCCCTATATTTCTATGATTAGAGAAAGAAATGTTTGGAGAGTTTTCTTTAGTGTTTTCCACGCAGACCTCTTGATGGATCACACACACACACAAAAGCATTATTTCTTAATAATAGCTACCATCTGAAATGGGCTTTTCCATTTACTAAGTGACTTATTTGTGTTGGCCTATTTCTCCTCTTTTGGTTATAATTCTATAATGAAAATGTCTCTTTTAATTCTTACAAAGACAAAACTAAAGGAGCAGTGTTACAGATTTAATTGGCTATTCCTAAAATTCATATGTTCAAGTCCTAACCACCAGCATTTCAGAAGATGATCTTATTTGGAAATAAGGTCACTGCAGATGTAACTAGTTAAGTTGAGGTCATCCTGGACTAAGGTGAGCCCTAATCCAATATGATGAGTGTTCTTGTGAAAAGGAGGGATTTGGACACAGACACGCACAAAAGGAAAACATTATGTGAACACAAAATTAAGGATCAGAATGATGCTTCTATATGCCAAGAAACACCAAACATTACCAGCAAACTACTAGAAGCTAGGAGAAAGGCATGGAATAGATTCTCCCTCACAGCCCTCAGACCAGAACAATCTTGTGAAATACCTTGATTTCAGATATCCAGCCTTCAAGTTTTTGTTGTTTAAGCTACCCAGATTGTGGTACTTCTCACAACAGCCCCAGCAAACTAACACAAACAGCTTTACCACAATCTCTCAGAGGCACTGGGCACTATCAGCATTGGTGTCACGCCAATAGAGAGGACACAAAGAAGAGTCAGTGTTCCCCCCACAACTGTGCCACAAACCAAATTAAGCTGTGGTACCTCACAGGCTTCCTGTCATCAGCAGTGGTGCTCAGGGTCATAACCAAAGGAAACCACAGAACTGGCTGGCACAATGGGATGTTTGGGGGATCCTGAAGAATCCAGTAAGGAGGACATCAGAATAGAATGAAAAAAGAAAAGCTGAGATTTCCATTTGTGTAGGAATGCATGTGAGAGCCTCCTACCCCACACAACCCCCATGAACACATTGGGGGTCACTACTTAGCAGGAGGCACAATTCCCCCATGAAAAAGTAGAGCAAAAGTCACTGAAATAACCAGTTTAAACTGATCAACATTTTCATTAAGAAAATGACCCATAACTTTGAGTTCTCTACTGGGATTACTCTGTTCATCTTAGAAAAGCAGCCTGCTCTCACTTTCCATATCATTAAGGTAGAGTTGTTAACCAGAATCATTTTGTCTCTGAAGAGCACAGCAGTTTGGCTTACACAGAGGATTACACAGAGAATGAAAGGAAATAGGTTCAGAAGACATTAACAACTTCAGTCAGCTATGTTGACTACCAGTCAAGTACAGCTTATACAACTATTTCAAGAAGAAAAATGTAAAGTAAAACGAGGAAAGAAAGAAAAAAAACCAGGAAGCAAGATTATGATGCAAAAATATTCAATCAGTCCTTTCCAATTTTCTATGCACCCTAAATAAAACATATGTTTAATTGTTTAAAAATGCAAGACCTTGTTCTTTTACGGAATCTGTTAGAGTAGGACCATGTAAAGGGGTGTCAGGAAAGTGCAAAGGAAAGCAATGGAATGGATAACTAACTTGTCAATGAAAATAAACAACATTTATAATATTGGGACCCCCAAACCAGTTTGCGCTCAGATAGTAACACAGAGAACTGAAGAATGTTAGTGACAATAGGCACAAGGTGACTTGGTGGTTTTAAAAGAAAATACTATTTATAAATATTATTAAAAGTACATTTCAGGGTGTAAATTAATGATACCATTTTTTTTATAATTTTTAATTTTTTATAAACATATATTTTTATCCCCAGGGGTACAGGTCTGTGAATCACCAGGTTTACACACTTCACAGCACTCACCAAAGCACATACCCTCCCCAATGTCCATAATCCCACCCCCTTCTCCCAAACCCCCTCCCCCCAGCAACCCTCAGTTTGTTTTGTGAGATTAAGAGTCACTTATGGTTTGTCTCCCTCCCAATCCCATCTTGTTTCATTTATTCTTCTCGATTAGAAGTGATGTGTATAAAGAGGTGATGGCAGACAGTAGGCATCCCCAAAATGAAAACTATACTTATTCCTGAATCTCCTCTCTAATATCCCTGTTATGTAATTATTTAGTCCAACCATGAGGACTTTGAGTTCTGACAAAGAAACCCTACCTCCCAGGCCACTGTGTTATGTTTTTCAATTCCTCATTGTTAGAAAGTCCCCCAAATGTCTCCTTGTAACTGTCAACCATGGTTCTAGCTGGGGCCACTCAGCATTATTTCAGATTTTAATTCAGATAAGGAGCTTCCATTCCACTCCATCTCTTTATCATCTTCAAAGCTTCTCTTTTAAAGGGTTAAAATATCTCAATCTCTGTATCCTCCCATATGAGACTTAATTTCAAGTTCCTGCACCATGGTGAGGAGTTTCCTCCTATAATATGTTTCCTTTGACCTTTATCTCTTTAAATTGCAATGCCTGGAGTTGAGATTGGAGCTATACTTTTCTCCCTAGCCCTTATCCTTGCTCTAGATTATGGAGGGGCAAATACTTTCTGTAAAGGGCCAGATAGTAAATATTTTCAGCTTTTCCAGCCATAGAGCCTCCATGCAATTACTCAACTCTGCCATTGTAGCACAAAAGCAACTGTAGTCATATGTCAAAGAAAGGACATGGCTATGTACCAATAAAACCTTTTTTTTTTTTTTTTCCAAAAACAGATGGCAGTCTATATTTGACCAATAGGTCATAATTTGCTGACCTCTGGTTTAGATTATATTCTCCTGTAAAAAAAAAAAAAGACTCCCACTGGATTTTTTTCAATGGTTGCACCACACTATTGTGTCTTTTGTCTTTCCCAATGAGCTATATCTAAAACAATAGAGCATTAATTTGAGTGCCTTTCTGAGTGCAAAGAAGGATACAGATAGATGACCAGAGTTTGGCCAACCTCCCTCTTGGTACATGCAGCAAAGAGGAACATGTTGGAACAATGAAGAATGGCTCCTTGTTACCAGTTCTTGCAGATACAGCAGCGATCAGCTCACCACACATCTACCGAAGTGCCTCCATAACTGAGCTTAGCATGGAAGGAAGTTGCTGTCCCTCACGATGAAAGATTTCTACAGATAATGCAGTGAATTTGGAGGTCCCAAGTGGAGAACTTTGCCTCCATCTATGTTACATATCATTTTGATATATTCAGCTCACCTCTCCAACTAATTTACTTTTCAGATAATCATCTTATTATCTAATGTGTGGAGTCACATCTGTTCTTTCCTTTGTTTATAAATTATTTTCTCCTTTATTCATAAGATGTTGCATAATTATTTATGTGGCAGCAATTAATTAGCTGCTAATGAGGCACAAAAAGTCATGTAATTCAACAATAGTTCATAATTCAATCCAATATTTTTTATTTACTCAGACTCAAGAATGCCCTTAATTAAGATTTGCTATAATTTCCTGCCTTGACAATTCAGAGTGTCTAGAGTGTCACCAGCCTATCATTGGCCTAGAATTGAAAAGAACACTGGATTTTGAGTCAAAACTCAAATATTGGTCCCATTTCTGTTATTTCTTTTATTTGAGCACTTGAAAAAGTTTAATTAAGTACTCTTCATCTCTACTCTTCATGCATAAAATGAAGAAATAGTACTCTCCCTGACTACTTTATAAATTTATTTAGTTGTCAAACATGGACATGGATTTCAAGATTAGTTTCTCTAAACATGTAGTGTGTTTATTATATACAAAGATGTTCACAATATACTATTACCTGAAAGAGTGCCTAACAAACCAGTATTGCCTTATCATCCAAATTTTTCTGGAAGGAACCACACCAAAATGTTAATAGTGGTCATCTCTGTGGGGTAGAAATATGAATGATATTTGTTTTGCTCTTTTTTGTTTACATTTTCTACAATAAGCAAGTAATACTTGTGTAATAATGAAAGATCAAAATTTAAAATAATTGCTTATTGAATTATAAAATAACACATGTTAATTCTAGAATATTGGGCAAATACAGAAGACAAGAGAAGATGACATATTTACATGTGCTTACTACGGTATTACTATAAACCTGTCAAGAGGAGTTGTAATAAACCATCTCTGAGGTTGAGTTCCCACATTCTGTGGTTCTTAGTACTCATAAAGGTATCCTAGAAAGTAGCTTAATAACTATATGCACCAGGCAACACCTTTGGTATATAAATAACCGTAGCAACTGAAATAAAGAATTAAAATTGCTATGACCCATGCACTTAGAGGTGCAAAGCTATTTTGGTTGCACTGTGAAAGCCTATGTTGTGATGCTATTAAAAAAGCAACAAATAAAGAGGTTGCTTGTTTTGAGAACTCAACTTTAAATGATTGGAAACAAATAAATCTTCTCTAAAATAATATGTTGAAAAACCATAGTAAACAAGACTTTTAATTCCTTTAAAAAGAAGTAAATTAAAGGTGATCTTTGGAAAGGTCAATTCTACACTGGAATTCTTTCAAATGCCTTTCAGTTCTAAAGCATGAAGTCCAGCTATTCCATCAAAGTGACTTTACATAAGATCCTACACTTTAAATATGAGGAAAAACACTAAGGCTAATTTAGAATATTGGGAGCTTATGGTACCAACCAATTTCCTCTTCCTCTTGTATTACCACTAAATGGGAAAGATGAGGGGCGCCTGGGTGGCTCAGTTGGTTAAACAGCTGCCTTCGGCTCAGGTTGTGATCCCAGGGTTCTGGGATCGAGTCCCACATGGGGCTCCTTGCTCGGCAGGGAGCCTGCTTCTCCCTCTGCCTCTGCCTGCCTCTCTGTCTGCCTGTGCTCACTCACTCTCTCTCCCTCTGTCTTTAAAAAAAAAAAAAAGAAAAAGAAAAAGAAGAGAAAGATGAAATAATGATTGACTTTTTACAAAGCAAGTGCATTTTTTTTCATTCTCCCTAAATCTAAAGCCACAAATATAAAGCCTGTGGGTAGAACCACATAGTGATTATAAATGCAGATAGTATCCCAGCAATGCTTTTTCATTCTTTTCCAAAGGCTTTTAATAGTGGCTAAACCTGTTAACTAAAATTAACCCAGAAGGAGAAAATATTTACAAATTACATATTCTATTTTAAAAACTTGCATCTAGGATGTATAAGAACTCTTATAACTCAATAATACAAAGATAAATAACCCAATTTTTAATTGGGCAAAGGATCTTAATAGACATTTCTTCAAAGAAGATGTATGAATGACTAATAAGCACATGAAAAGATGCTCAGTATGACCGGCCATCAGGGAAATACAAATAAAAACTCTAGTGAGATACCACTCTATACACACTAGGATGGTTATAATCAAAAACATAGAAAATAATGTGTTAGCATGGATATGGTGTAATTGGAGCCTGCCTTCACTGCTGGTTGGAATGTAAAATGGTGCAGCCACGTTGAAAAACAACTTGATAGTTCCTCAAAAGTTTAAACATAGAGTTATCGGGGCGCCTGGGTGGCTCAGTGTTTGGGCTGCTGCCTTTGGCTCGGGTCATGATCTCAGGGTCCTGGGATCGAGCCCCGCATCGGGCTCCCTGCTCCGCAGGAAGCCTGCTTCCCTCTCTCTCTCTCTCTGCCTGCCTCTCTGCCTACTTGTGATCTCCGTCTTTCAAATAAATAAATAAAATCTTTTAATAAAAAAAAAAAACATAGAGTTATCATGTGACCCAGCAATTCCCCTCTTAGGCATATACCCAAGAAAAAAGAGAAAATTTGTCTACACAAAAATTTGTATGCTGTTCATAACACCATTACTCAAAAAAGCCAAAAACTATAAGGAACCCAAATGTCTATCAAGTGATGAATGGATAAATAAAATGTATAGTCATACAATGGAATATTATTTGGCCATAATAAAGGACTGAAGTACTGATACATGTGACAACATGGATGAACCTTGGAAACATTATGCTAAGTGAAAGAAGCCAGTCACAAAAACCACATAAGATTCCACTTATAGAAAATGTCCAGGATAAGCTAATCTATAGAGACAGAAAGTAGATTAGTGGTTGCCTAGGGTCGAGGGAAAACATAACTTGGGGAAAACAGGTGACTGCTTAAGGTACAGATTTCTTTTTGGAGTGAAAATGTTCTAAAATTGATTGTGGTGATGACATACAACTCTGGAAAATACTAAAAACCATTGGCTTGTACATTTTACATAGGTGAATTATATGATGCGTGAATTATATCTCAATATAGCTAGAATAAAAAATGATTGATCAATAGGTAGATGATAGATATTAGACAGACAGACCCAGGTAATAGCTACTGAAGGCCAGTTTCCAGAGCTGGCTGGGTCTCGGAATTGGCTTAAGGAGGATGGTTAAGCCACGCCCAATACTGGTGTCTTTCTCTTCCTCTACCTCAAGATCACCCATTCAGTGAAAAAAACTTGTTTAAGACTTCTTCCACAGTTCAGCTATTGTGGACATTGCTGCTATGAACATTGGGGTACATGTGCCCCTTCTTTTCACCACAGTTGTATCTTTGGGGTAAATACCCAGTAGTGCAATTGCTGGGTCCTAGGGTAGCTCTATTTTTAACTTTTTGGGGAACCTCCGTACTGTTTTCCAGAGTCGCTGTACCAACTTGCATTCCCACCAACAGTGTAGGAGGATTCTCCTTTCTCTGCATCCACCCCAACATTTGTTGTTTCCTACCTTGTTAATTTCTGCCATTCGAACTGATTGTAAGGTGGCATTTCAATGTGGTTTTGATTTGAATTTCCCTGATGGCTAACGATGTGTGTCTGTTAGCCATTCATATGTCTTTGGAGAAGTGTCTCTTGATGTCTTCTGCACATTTTTTGACTTGTTTATTTGCTTTTTAGGTGTTGAGCTTGCCAAGATGCCCTTCAACAGACTCGGGGTGGTAAGATCGCGCCCTGCACTGGACTCTTCACTGGGCATGAGCCTGCTTGGGATTCTCTCTCCCCCTTTCCCTCTCTCTCCCTCTTCTCCCTCACTCATTCTCTCAAAGAAAAAAATGTATGTGTATGTGTGTGTATTAAACACTTACTTAAGAGATAGCTGCTGCATAAAAATTATCTCATTTCGGGCGCCTGGGTGGCTCAGTGGGTTAAGCCACTGCCTTCGGCTCAGGTCATGATCTCAGGGTCCTGGGATCGAGTCCCGCATCAGGCTCTCTGCTCCACAGGGAGCCTGCTTCCTCCTCTCTCTCTCTGCCTGCCTCTCTGCCTACTTGTAATCTCTCTCTGTCAAATAAAAAATTAAAATCTTTAAAAAAAAAAAAAATTATCTCATTTCTATTACCTACCTTTATTTGTGCTCTCTATACAAAAGTTTCACCCCCATTACCAACTCTGGAGTCTTTGGGACCCATTCACTGAGGAGCTGGCATCTTCTCAATCCCATTCCAGTCTGGGAGATTTAAGATAACCTCACCCCTATCCCCAGAGAAATGCTTGTTTGAGAAAGAAAAACATCATTTGGATCTAAAATTAAGTATTTTGCTTATTCAAACACTGTGCTATAAATCCATCAATGTTAATAAAGAAGCCACAGTTATGATTTAGGAATCTCAAACAAAGACTAAGGCTAAAGTCATAATTAAGATTAACAAACACTCTGTTCTGTCATACATGGCAGATTTTCTCTGTTGCATCTCCCTGTAAAGAGATTTGGATTCCCCTTATGACAAACTATCTTACTACAGAACTTATCTTTATTCATCTGAAATATAAACCTCGATATTTACATAAACTTCATATCAAAATTTGTGTCTACTGCTATAGTCATAGCTTAGGAATTGCTATGTAGTACCCATTTCATATGTTACTGAACTTCTTGGTTTATTATTAAATTACTATTATTATAGTAGCAGAAGTAATTTTCCACCTAGTCTTAAACCCCTTTTCTTTTCACTACTGTAAAAACCACAACATATCTTACGGTTTTTAAGATGGCTGTTTTAAAACTGTCATCTCCCTGCTAAGTAATTTTACTACAAGTTTGAATCAAAAGTGGTTCTGACATTTCTAAAACAAGACATGGAGCTTTATTTGTTCTCCTACTTCAAGGGCCTTCAGCTCCTCTTCACTGCAGACCCCCATGTCCATGAACACACCCTGCGCTCTTTCCTTCTGTTGCTAGAGATTGGAGGGAGTTGTCCCTGCCCTGATGTCAAAAAGATATTTGCTAAGTCTCTGGTCTTAGCCACCCTTCCCCAGAGGACTTGCTAACTCTGGAAAGTAAAAACAGTGGGTTGACCCAGAGTATAAGGGGCACCCTTTTCCCATAATCTACAAAGACTTAAATTAGGCAGGATATGAGGCCCAAACCTGCATCTTGGTTCCCTCCACATTCCTTTTTGTAAGCAGGAATAAGCCAAGGGTGTGAGTCCACAGTGCATATCTCTTTAAGCTGCGTGGACAAGGAAGGTAGACAAAGAAAACATGGACACTGGTCCCTGGAATAAGCCCTGGTCAGAAAACCATTGTGGCCACTTGGGTGAAAGACAGAAGAGAGGCCGTCACACCCATGAACTGATGTCTTTTCAAAAATTAACTTCACCGGGCACCTGGGTGGCTCAGTGGGTTAAGCCGCTGCCTTCGGCTCAGGTCATGATCTCAGGGTCCTGGGATCGAGTTCCGCATCGAGCTCTCTGCTCAGCAGGGGGTCTGCTTCCCTTTCTCTCTCTCTGCCTGCTTCTCTGCCTGCTTGTGATCTCTGTCTGTCAAATAAATAAATAAAATCTTAAAAAAAAAAAATTAACTTCACCATCAGGGAATGTGGCCTAATCAATATCCTAGAATCTGACCAAGAAAGTTAGCATGTCTTCTACTTTGGGCAAAGGAAGGAACATAAGACATAAGGGAGCCCACCCTCCCCTAGAGACCCATGACTTGGAATACTCAATCTCTGAAATCTTCAAATCCAATAAATCACTCCAGAAACCCCTCCATTTTTACTTCAACCATTCTTGTCTCGTCACCTGATCTACTCCAGAACCCCCAAGTGATGCTGTCCTCACTCCCCAAACAGGTTGCTGAGCCATGCTGGAGGAGATCATAACAATGTAGATACCGCAACTCAGAGACACTCTGCACCTAATTCTTTTACATCTTCTGAATAACACTCTTCCATCCCACACAGATGTTTTTCCAGATCTCCAGCACTCCTCTGATGCTTATTCCTTCCATTCCACCCACCCCCTCTTCCCTAGCAGATGTGCTTGACTGTCTCTATACAGAGAAAATATGTTTGTGAAGGCAGGAAGTTGACGTTCTTGTATCTGAACCAATTCTATTTCCTTCCCTTTAGTCTCATAGAAAAAGATGTTCTTTCTTTCCCAACCATTAAGCAATGTCCATGTTGTCCCTGAGCAGAATCTACGTGTGTCTTAGGAATACTGCTGGAAATAGAAGTCTTAATCTCAGTGAGTTTGATTCGCATTTCTCTTAATATGAGGAAAGTTGTCTTTCAAACATTTTTGTGTACATTGAATCCTCTTTCCCTGTTTTTTCCGTGTCTCATTCTTTCATTCTTTTTTTTAAAAAAAGATTTTATTTATTGATTTATTTGACAGAGAGAGATCGAGAGAGAGAGCACAAGCAGAGGGAGAGTCAGGCAGAGGGAAAGAGAGAGAAAGGCTCCCCACTAAGCAGGGAACCTGATAAGAACCCTGGGATCCTGAGCCAAAGGCAGATGCTTAACCCACTGAGCCACCCAGGTGCCCTCTTTTTCTTTACTTTTAATTTTTCTTCTTAGTTAATCCTCTCTGTCCTTCACTCTGTTTTAGAGTATCTATTCTCACTGTTTTCTTTCCAATTTTGCCATCCTTTCTGTGACGATTTTACTACTTTCTTACATTCCTTTCATGAGCTTTTCCCATTTACATTTTATCTTCTCCTATGTTTCACTGTCTCTTCCCTGGACTCTCACACCTCTGTTTGTAGCTCTTGTTTCATAAAATTATTGGCTATTTTTAAAATTCATGCAATATATTTGGTTGCAACATTCATCTATTCTAAAGCAACATTATTTTCATGAGTATCCTTTGCTTAACATTTTTTCCCATTCCTTCTGCCTTTTCTTCCTTTTTTCTACACACACACACACACACACACACACACACACACATATACACACTCACTTCATGGTCCCTCATTTCTGAAAGACACACACTTTTCTGGACCAACTATTTGCAGGTATATGTTGGGAAAGGGCTTGTGGCACATTCCGATCTGGCTGAAATTTTCTCATTACAAGGTTTTGCGAGGGGTGGTGATTGGCAGCAGTAGCCCTTTCTCACAACAGCAGCTTCCTCTTCCCCCCTGATGCCATGGAGATGGTCCATTTCCTCTATACAGACTTCCTGCATGATTTATTTGGCTCTGCCTCTGATTCTTATGAGCAAACAGAGTCCAGGACCATTTCTGACCCCTATCTATGCATCTGGTTGCGATAAGAATTTAGGGGTTTGCACCTCAGGGGGTACCCATTTCACCTTTGCTGGTTCTTTGAGATCTGCAATCTCTATATCCTCTCTCCCCATTCTCATAAATTCCCCTCTCTTCCATTACCATTGCTTTGGGAATCTACAGTTCCTTAGTTACACCAAAACTGGAGTTTGGGAATTTGTGTTTTTTTTTTTTTTCTCATGCTTATTTTTATTTTAGGATGATTTCTAGAAAAAGCTAGAGAAAATGCCAAATTAATGTTGTAATACAGCAGAAATCTGTCTCTTTGTATTTCTCCAGAACCTTGTTTCACATGTATTTTTAAGCTCATCTATTTTTTCCCTCAAATGTAGTGGAAGAAAATAAAAAGCCTCCCTTTATGTCCCTTATCTATCACTGAATCTCCCTCTTGTCATTCACCAAAAATTTATTAAATGCCTATCATAGATGAGGCATTGTACTCAGTACTAGAATTATAATGTTGACCAAGACTGGCAGTGCTCCTGCTCTCTCTGAGCTTACAGTCAAGGAGAGAGAACTGAGAATGAAATCAGCAATACAAACACAGTATATCACTAGTCCTACTTTTCCACCTTCCTTTGGCTTTTCAGCTCTGTGCAGTCAAGCTCTTGCCTCTCCAACATGCTGATCTTTTTTATTCAGGCCAAGTCTCCAGGGAAATTTTCACTGACCAATCCAATGATGGTCTATCAGTCTTCATCTTGCCTTTCTTCTTCACAGCACAGTTTCCTATTCCATTCTCATTAAAATATAATCTGCCCGCAAATTTCCGTGACCTCCCCACCTTCCTCATTTGCCTTGGAACCCTCTGTCCACTGACAATTTCTCCTGCTCCTCATTGAAAGTTGCTGTTTTCTGGAGCTTTGTCCTTGGCCCTCTTCCCTTGGCATTGTGTGTCACCATGCTGGTTCAAGCCCTATGTTATCCAACATGATCCTTCTTGGACTACACTTCCTGGAACATTCCTTTTCCTGGAATACACTTACTCCATGTTTCCACCTAGTGAATTCTTGCTCATTCTATAGTGAACCTTGTCTGCCCCCTTGCTTGCCCCCCAGCCCACTCCACAACTTTATCTCCTGAGTCCATGTTTGATGTCCTAGATGCACCCAAGAGCATATGTTTGAATTCTGTGTTTATTCATTGGTACTTTGACTGCTGAGAGCAGGGACCCTAGAGGGCAAGTACACGGTCTTAATCATTTTGCATCCCTAGGTACATTTCCAAAAGCCTGGTGTTCAAATGCTTATGAATCAATGAGGAAATGAATGAATGAAGTGTGTTGAGATCATATTGTAAGGAACAATACACACTAGTCAGTGGAGAAAGGCATTTTACAGTCATGGTGGTGTTGAAAGACGGGAAATACAGTCCTTCTCGCTGGCTATTAAGTGTTTTACATCAGATCCTTTCTGAAGTGTTAAAAGTTAAATCAATTTCCAGGAAAACATGACTGCCGATGTAAAATATGCCCTGGGGGGAATATTTCCCCTCCTAATACTTTCCATGCATATAAAAGGGAAAAGTGCACCCAACGCACATGTTCAGTGTTGTCATCTAGAAGCTCATGCCCTTACATTTCTCCAGGACCTTATTTGCAAGCTAGTAAATCAGTATGTTGGCCAGGGATAAGTCAATGCGCAAAGTTGGCAGGTTCTTTGCAGTGTAACGAGTCATCTTCCTGTCAGTACCTGGTCAGGTCTGGCTGTGAGACAGGGCAGGCTGAAGGGGCCAAAAGGGACCAGGCCAATCTGGACAAACATGAGGAAAAAATGCTCTATGTAGGCAAGAGTCACCACAGCAGCAAGGCTAGAAACCCATGTCCATTCTCAAAGACAGATTCTGGATTCTGGGAATATCCATGATGA
Source organism: Mustela nivalis (assembly GCF_964662115.1). Taxonomy (NCBI): domain Eukaryota; kingdom Metazoa; phylum Chordata; class Mammalia; order Carnivora; family Mustelidae; genus Mustela; species Mustela nivalis. The sequence continues at coordinate 48,246,426 of NC_139031.1, forward strand.
AGCCAAAGGAGGAATCAGGTCCCCACTTAAGGAACCCACAAGTGTTAAGGAACATTGGTAAGATAGGCATAATGTCCTGTGACAGAAGTCCCATGTGAGGGCAGAGGCAGAGACCAAAGGCCTTGGGCAGACGTCAAGGTACAGATTCAGAATGGACCCAAGGGAGCACAAAAAGAAAAGAAAGCAGTGACAGGGTTTCCTTAAAATACAAAACCCACATTATAAGACAATGACAACATAGTATTGATCCTGGATCAGTGGCCTTCTTGGTGTATAGATAAGGACTGCATACTGGACATTTTTGGGTTTTGTGTGCCCAGAATTACTTCTCTATATGCATCTGGTAGTAAAATGGATCTTTCCGGCAGAAAGACCATTCCTTGTGGTTTGAGTGGAGCTAACCTCAACCACACCTGGCTCCAGGGTGGGCACATAACCCAGACCTGACTTCAGGTTCCTTCACTAGGCTGCATGGATTCCTAAGGTAGCTTATTGTAAGTCTCGGGCACATGGCAGCCATATTGCTTACCTGGCTCAACAGTGAACAGGCAGAAACAAGTACAAGTGAGAGATGCAGAGAGGGTCAGAGACTTGGTAACATCATTTGATCCCTGAAGCAAGAGGCTACCCGTGAAATTCCTTTTAACAGAAGTCGGAATTGGGTGTCTGCTGGCAAAGAAGTCCTTTTTTCTTAGAGGCCAACATGCACAGCACCTAAGAGTATGCAGGGCTTGGCAGGTACCTGAGGCCAGGTTTGCATTGTGGGCAGAACACTGGATCTTCTGAGAAATTCTGATAATTCTCAATGTGACTACCAGATTTTTTTTTTTTAAGTTGTAAGAGTTCTTTATTCATATATTTTATGTATTTTGGATACAAATTTTTTCATTTTCTTTTTTTTTCTTTTTATTATTTTTATTATTTTCTGGGGGTCTCAAAGGGGAAGAGGGTAAGGAGTAGGTAAGAGGGAGATGGGTATTGGGGAGGACACATGCTGTGTTGAGCACTGGGTGTTATAGCTAAATAATGAGTCACTGAACACTTCATCAAGGACTAATGATGCACTACACAGTGGCTAACTGAACATAATAAAAAAATGACTACCAGCTTTTATGTTGAGATTTATTTTTCAAAAGAGAAGTGAAGTCTTTATTTTTGGTCACTGCTGTTATCTTTTCTGCTCCTTTTTGTTTCTTATCCTTTTCACACTCACACTCAACATTCTGGATGAGGGGAGGGAAGGGGCTGGTTATATGATAATACTAGACCACCACAGGATGGCCAGCAGTCCATAGGATGGCCAGTAGTCATCCTCTGGATACTCAGGGTCCTCCTGTTTAGTGCACGGGAAGGACGCCTATACCAAAATTACCTGTCATCTGAGAAGACAGCATAGGCCTGACCTCCCTTGGGGTTTAGTTTCTTCCTAAAACTAAAGCAGAGATAGAGCTCTACTTCATCCTGCTCCCTGCGGGATCCCAAAATGGTCCCCTATAATTAGCCTGAAGACATTCCCTGCTGTTTGTTTGTCACGAAAACAAGTAGAAAACACCAGAAAAAAAAAAAAGTAGTTATTTAGAGGTAAATAGCAAGGCAAGGTTGGAAATGTTTGATCTCATGTATAGATATGGCCTTTGTGTTCCCCCAAGTAATTACTTTGGGTTTACTTTTTTCTAAAAGCGCACTGAGATTTGAAGGTTAGTAAGAATGAACAGTAAAATTAGGTACTAAAAACAAACAAGGCTCTCAAGGGATGGATCCAAATAGAGAAAGCCAAAGTCTTGGCATTTCTCTTAGTTGCAAAAAAAAACAGACCTCACAAGTTTTGTCAGCTCTCCTATATCCAGCAGACTTTCTTTACCTACACAAATTAACCTGGAGAGGGAATCTGAAAGTTTGAGTCAAAACCTTTGGTTTTCAGAAAAGAGAGCACATCAGCTTTCAGAGAAAATTCCAGATGGTCCTATGTTTCTTCATTGTAAAATATCCCTCTCCGTGATCTGTATTCCAGAAAATTTTGAATCCTATCTCTGCAAGGTACGAATAGCCCTGATGCAGATGTATCAGGGGTTTCGTTTAAAAACACTAATAAACCAAGGAGGTGGTAGCCAAATTGGGAGAGGATGTTTGATCCTCTTCCAATTTCCCACTGCTGTAAAGACAGAGACCAATAATAAATCATTCTTTATAGTCAGTTCTCCTGTTTTTTAAGAACAAGAAATCATTTTAGAAGACCTTTTTTTTTCTTACAAGGGCTTCATAACATTGGCACACCGCTCACAAAATAGGAGAGAACACAAACCACATCCAGAAATAATCATCTCCAAGCCACTTGTAATAGATTATAAATGTTAAAGGGACCATTGACTAAATTAGTGTGCTTCTGTTTCATAAAAAGTTATGTAAATCTTAAAGGGAGGTAATGTTCTTCTCATTATACTTGGGGATGAGGAGATGGTGAGACACAAGATTTTGCTACATAACAGTAGCTTTGCTTCATTTCTTCTTACACCACCAAATTTAACAGACAATTTGAATAAAACCGTAGCCTCACATACTCATATAAACTGAATCTTACTGCTAGCTGGGGCATACTGAAAAGCATGAGACTAATGGAGCCAAACTTCCCACAATTATTTGATCAATTTGCTATCCCTTTATTTTTTTAATTTCTGTAGAAGAGGAAATTTGCATTTTCCTCAGCCCTTACTCAACTAGTAGATAGCAGAAAGTTCTTATTAGTCTTTTTCAACTTGCAAATGGGATTCTTTATCTCAAAGGCCTAATCACCATTTCAGAGAGAAGATTTTTATTTTTAAGAGATTCCTTTTTTAATTGGTTACTTGGAAAGTCTGTTTTAGAAAATGTACAAACTCACTGGAGTTAATTTGATCTATACGGTTCGAAAAAGGGCAAATTCTACCAGAAGGAAAACAGCATGGACACTGGAATGCAGTTATCTGGGACAATAATACTTAACAGCTTAGGTAGAGGAAGTAGTTCTCCTTTAATATCTCAGCTCACACTTCCCCTCCACTATCACTATGCTAGTCCCATTATGTTCAGAAGCAATCAGATGCCTGAGACAATTGCTTTTTAAGCACCACAGAACTTGCTGCAGTAATTTGGTTGTCTCCAACCATTCTCCAAACAAAAATATTTGTGCTAAATATGTTTTAACACAAAGGCTCTGAGTTTATAAATTATTATTTATTCCTATTATTGGAAACTGGCATCTACATTCCCCTGTACTCCCATCAGCCCACATTGAAAATCTAACAGAAGCAAAGACTGAGAAGCAGCTGGAAGAAACAGCACCTTCCAACCTTTTGAAAAGCCTAGAACAATAATGCACACATATTGTATATGCAGTAACCCTGCAGTAAAGAGAAAGACATCCAGAAAAGAGACTGTTGCACAAAAGCTTGGGTAATTATACGTTTCAAATAGTAAGGTAAGATGTCAAAGCGTTTTGTTCTTTGTAGTGCCTGTTTAACTGTAATTCTGTATTCCACATTATGTGAAAATCTGAGACTGAGAAAAGTTGGCTTTTTTTTCTCTTTAATTACCTAGGCGCTGTGCCCAGAGATAGGGCTGTGGTTATCAATGGACCCCGGACCCCGAGGGCCACAGGGAGTGTCTGATTAGGTCAATACTGATTCCTCTCAGAGCTAGGAGGATGGCTTTCATTTGGCAGCCTTGCAAAGCTGTTCTCCCTTAGGAGTCTCTTTTCTATAAGCAGAGTCTGCCCCCACGTGGTGAAAGCAAAGGCTCATCTCCTCTTTCCTGCAGCCTCTGGCTCTAGGTCAGTGGGAGGGTATTGCGGCAATTCATGCCTTTTGACCACCATCTTAACCTTTGAGCTTCTTTTTACTGCTTCTCTCCCTTCCATCCTCCTTCCCCCTTTTATTCTTATTCTCTTTCCTTTTGTCTTTCTTTTTCTTCTCATCTACTTCTTCCTTCCCCCTCGCCTTCCAGAGCCTTTCATAATATCATTATTTAGCAGCCCAGTCATGAGAGCTGAAACTGACGGAGACCTGTCTAGGGAGAGAACTGGGATTCTGATTTAAGAAATTTAGACAATATGCTTTCGATAAATAATTAAATAATAATCACCTTAAGTGTTAGTACTATGACATCTAGAGAGCTTAGCAGATGCTTAATGAACAATCGGGAAACACAGGTTTCATTGGCCTTGTCCCCGTCCCTGGATTATGATATGAATGTAACATGTTTGTATGCAAACTAAGAAATCTGCACATAAGGGCGGCTTCCTAGAGAAACGGAAGCAGGAAGACAAAGTGGATTCCTCTGCCTTCTTCAAAGAAAAGCAGAAGGGTGCCTTACCCATCATGTCCACCAGCAAATCAGCAAGCCACCCAAGCACACACAACATAAGTAATCAAAAACAATGTCATTATGCAAATGTGACCACAAGATAAAGCTCTTCATTCCTACCATGGCCCTATTCCAACCAGCCTGTCACTCTAGGACCATCCTGAGCATCCAATCCATCCTAGATCTCATTTTCATCATAACACCTCTCTACACAGAAACCTTCAAAGGTATATTTCTTCAAACATACCTTCAAAGGTAAGACTCTTCAAAGGTATATTGTCTTCAAAGTCTAAATACCTTGTACCTTCCAGATCAATCTCCCTCTCCCTCTCTCACAGACACACACACACACACACACACACACACACATTGTCTCAAAATACTCAAGGTCTCTACTTCTAGCCACTTGTCTCTTCCTGGGTGTCCTCCAATGTCCATCTGTTTCTTGCCTTCATGCTTTGGCATTTCCTGTTTCCCAGCCCAGAATGGTCTGACTCAAGGCTCATAGTCTTGCGGAGCTATTGTCAGTCTGGAAGTCCCTTTTTATTTAACAAAACTGAAACTGCATTGCTGCATAGAGCAAGACATGTCATCCAAGGAGATGTAAGTTGACGGCACTTTCAGACCCATATGAAAGCCTCATGTTGAGATATAATGCATATATTTTAATAAATGTAATTTACAGAGCTATTAATCTTCCAAGGCAGGAGGTAGGGTGAGCTGGGGAGGGGGGAGGGTTCATAAACTAACAATAAAGAATTCACGGGGCTTATGTTATTGCCAGAATCCTGAGATGGAATTATGGCCCCATAACTCAAAGTGGGCTGGCTCTTTCCATTTTCTAATGGATGTATTGGAGGCTGGGTTCCTGCTCATTTTCCCTGTTTACTCTCTAGCCTCCACTCCCTTCCAGTCACACCAAGAAGCCCCCTAACTACTTCATGATCTGCCTCAGAGGCAGAAAGTATAACAAGTTAGCTGCAAGTTGTGTCTTTATTGAGGAAATGCAGAAGGGACTCCCCACAGCCCTTCCAAACCAAGGACTCACCACAGGATTGTGGTGGGAAAACCTTCCTCTTTCATAGCAGCCATATAAGTGACACAGAGCATCCACCCATTGCCTCTAGATTTGGCCGGCACTGCTCCCCCCAGGAGCAGTAACACATAGTGTACAAAATACCCACAGGTAAGGGAACACCTAAATACCATTCAGTTGTTACACCACATGTCCGTTTGCATGCAAATCCAGAAGAGTATTTACCTAAGTGTAATCCTTCAATCTACTGAATCAGAATCATCTGGCATGATCATTTGAAAGGCAGGTTCTTAGGCCAGCAGCTGAGACCTACACTGTCGGAATCCCAGGGGTAGAACCTTGCAATGCAGATGTGTAAGTGGCACCTGCAGCCATTCTTATGAATGCTAACATTTAAGAACCTCCCTTCCAAGTATGCACTCTGTTTTCCTTCATTGTGCTAAATGCTGTATTCCAGGCAGGGCCTACCTTAGACAAAACCATGGAATAACTAAAAGTATCAAAATCCATGCATTACAAACCCACCTCTCACCTTGTACTACCTCCTCAAAGCAGCCTCCTCGAAGCCAAAGCACTCCTTATCAGTGCACTCCTACAGCCCCTGATCTCCCTCAAAGCTCCAACCTAGACTTACCTTACTCTCATGAGCACTGTATGAGCTTCTAGACCTCTCCTTCCACCCTCCCACCCCACAAAATGTGAACTCATCTCTGCCTAATTTTCCCAGGATTCAGCCATTCAGTAGATGACGGCTAACCCAGTTGGTCTTATCATTAATCCATGCTGAAAAGAGTCAATGAATAGGTACTTCTTGCGATTTGTCAGTGTTAAAGGATATTTTCTGGGGCAGATGAGGAGAGCCTGGCCTTCTAAATTACATCATGAGGTCTAACCTGTCTACCCTTTGCCAGTAGGTCTCAGAATCTATACAACTTTATCTCTAAAATGAATTCATCATCCCCATTAGTCTCCCAAAGAGTAAGACTTTAAAGTACTGTATAAACTGAAAAGTGGTACATAAGCAAAATAATGTATTATAATTCATCCGTAGACCAGTCCTGATTCAAAGATGTCCTGGCAACTGTTCTCTTGGTTTCCACTCTTTGTAGCAAACAAAAAAAATTCTGTTAAGGTTTTTCCAGCCAAGTCCATGTCAAATACATCCTTTGATTAGTGAAAATGGGGTTCTCAGAGCTGACCCTGTCTGCAGCTCATCTTTTTTGTCCTTCTCCATCCTCATGAATTTGGCTTAGACCTGCCACATTATGTGGATGTGGCCCACTAAGGATCAGCCACGTAGTCTTACCCCCTCATCTTACAAGAAGGAAACTGCCCCAGAGAGGTAGTGGGAGACAGCAGGAGAAATGGGGCCAAAACCTGAATCTTCTAACTCGCAGCCCAGTACGCCACACTGTCTTGACATCACTATATCCAACACCATAACATGTCTCTGGAACATTTTTATAGTGCTTAGAGATGTGCCGATCATGCCCAGACCAATACTCTAATTTTACACAGTCTCTTTATCTTCCTGCCTATAACAAAATTGCCCTCTAGACGTTCTTCCCAGAAGGCTTTTTTTTTTTTTTTTAATTCTAAAAATACCCTGTAGGAGTGACACAACCCAGCCAGATGCTGTATGAGCAGACCCCATACCCTATGGTTATCTGTGTAGACAGGTGCTGCCTTTGGAGCTTGGTACCACATTGACATGTGGCTACCTACTCACTGTCCAAAGCCTTTCATGGGGAGGAGTGGGTACCACAGAGAGGGGGAGATGGACAGGAGGTTAGACTGTTACATGGCCTGCTCTGTAATAAACCAGGTTCCCATGTGGACTGTGCAAAGAGATCTTAAAAGCCATGACAGATGGACATGAATCCCAACAGGGCACCTTGTAACATGGTCAAGGAAATTTTTCCAAAACCTGTGTTTCAAAAATACTGAGATGAAGCCTTGCTCGTCAGGCTATATTAGAACACTGAAACAGCCATGGATAGTCTTTGCACATGAATTGCTGGCATACCAGGTTTTTTAGCCTCAGAATTCCCTTGAATTTGGGGAAGTGCTCATTGAAATACAAAGCACACGTTCTTTTGTGTGAGCCAGGGAGAGAAATCTAAGCCTGGACAATGCTGTCAAATAAATATGATGCACAGTAACGACGGTGGCCGTGTATAACTAGCCTCGTGAATTTGAAAACCAAATCTGAGAACATTTGGTGGCTTGATTAATTTGCTTTGCCTATCTGCCATCTGCTGTTGTCTCCAGGAGCCCAAGATGGGTAGCCTGCTTGGTTCTGCTGACTTAGTCCAGCTGGAAACCCTCCTTCTGTAAGGAGCGCAGGGTGGGGTCTACCAAAGAATGAAGGTCCCTGGCCCCTGTTCGGATCCCACCCAGTGGCTGGGAAATCAGGTTTTGTATATGCGGCTCCTGCCATATGTTTCAAACCTACTTTTTCATCCTCTACCTCTGTTTAAAAGTTATGTAAACTCAGAGGTTCACCTGTTTTATATCTTCCCATGCCGATGACTACGGAGAAAAGTGAGGTCACCTGGTGACAATCGGGCAATTGTTTCCTCTGAGCTGAGCTGCAGAGTGTCACATTTAAATTTTGCCTTTATTTTGCTTTCAGCTGAATTACTTCATTCTTTTCATGGCAAAGCTTTTCATCAAATGCCTTATACACACTTGGTGTGCAGTGCCCTAGGTAGGCTCAGCTTTGCTTTCTGAACTAGGCAACGAAAGTATCGCTCATCTCCGCCCTTGTCTTACTCCCCTAAACCCACACTCTTAACTTGCCATATTCATTCTTCAACAAAAAATATAATGAGTGCTTCATCTGTGAGGGGCGGTGAGCTAGGTACTGAGGGTTCAGAACTGAAAGCACAGACCTTGGTCCTCCATGAGCTCACAGACTAGTGGGGGAAGATAAATAAATAAAACTATGCTACAAATATTATGACAGAGATTTACACAGGGTTCTCATGACAAAGATTTATAGCTGTTCACCAAAATCGATTCCATCTTCTTCCATATTAATAGAGCTTTAGCTGAGCAAATAGCCAGCCCCCACCCCCTGAACTCTCTCCTGGGCAACTAAGCATGGCCCAGTGACTCACTTCTCCCCATCAGGAATATGAGGGGGAAGTGATGGGTGCCCCTTCACCACTAGGCTTTAAAATGTTACACAGAGCTCTAGTACTTTCTCAAGAACTGGAATATGGACTTGCCTAAAAATGAGCTTCAGTCATGTAGAGGACAGAGCCCTAAGAGGTGGGAAGAGACAAGGCAGAAGGAACACTCCATGACTTCACAGGACAAATAGGTCCACCTACCCATGCTGGGCTGCTTTGAGAATGAGAATCAAGTTCTCTGTTCCTTCAGCCACTGTATTGCAGGGCCTTTGTTAAATCAGATCTGCTTTCTCTCCACCCAACACGGCACAGTACTTGACAGTTGTGGGACAGAAGCCCTGTCTGAAGTGCAAGTCAATGATTCGTCGGAGATTGTATCGCACACCAGGCCAACCCGCCTCCCTGGCACCGACCACATGCTCACAGCGGCGGCTGCAGGCTGACCATGGGAGCCCTGTTCTGAGATCCACAGAATCATTGGGAAACAAGGGGCTCGAACCAGAGGGATCATTTAAAATGACCTAAGAAGCACTGCATGGTGGAAGAGGTGTGTGCAGTGGCATCAGAAAAATCTGGGTTTGAATCCTGAATTTGCTCCTCCCTTCCTCTGAAACTTGGGCAAGAATCTTAACATCATTGCCGAAAGAGTTTTTAAGCTCTACCTGATAATATCTGTCTTACAACATGGTCGAGAGGGTTGTAATAGATAGAAATGCCAAGCCCAGCCCCTGGAACACAGGAGCCTCCTAGAGGTGATTATTAGTAGTAGTATGTTGCGGGCCTGGTGAGAAAAGAAAGAAATGCTCTCTCCCTGCTGAGACAACTCTTTCCTGGAGCCACCAAGCCCATGACGGTTCAGCTAAAAAGTCTGCCTACATTGAAGAGATGTAGAGTTTGAGCTCCTCACCTAAAAATCAGGTAGAAGTATATTTTTCTCTGAATCCTCCTACACACATCTTCAAATCTAGAATAGTGCACACAAACTAACTTATGCCAAGAGGACAAATATATCTATTAAAAACAGAGAAGAGCGTTGGCTTCCTGTGAAAATTTTGCATCACTTTTTCTGGAGGCTTGTTTCACTGGATTATAAACACAGCAAAGGCAGGAACCACGCATCATCTTCCATGCTGTCTTCCTCCAACTTAAAACATTTGACACCATGGCGGGCACTCTGCAACTGTTCAATAAATATTACATGAATCATAAAGTTTTAGAGCTATAGAGTCTTTAGAAATATCATATCTTGCCTTCATTTCAGATCAACTTATTTGTCCACTCATTCAGTCAATATATATTTATCAGGAACGATAATGTACTGACAGATTGGGCTCCACTAGAAATTCAGAAAGTGACACCACAATTGGTAAAATGACTAGCTCAAAGTCGAGCTCTTAGAATCGAGACTAGCGTGTAGGTTCTCCAGCCTCAGTGGGCTTCTTGCAGAGCCCGGAGCACACCAAGATCTTGACCAAAGGACCCGTTGGCTCTTTTAGTTGTCATTGCCCCAACATCTATGCAAAGCTGTCTGCTCATCCTTTGCAGCTCAGGTCAAGGAAGCTCTGTTAGACCATCCCAGGTAAAGCTTCTAACATCCTCCTTCCCGCAGCTAAGGATCAAATTGGCCCCTCCATAATCAAAACAACTCTTTGTCAAATATTCTAAAAGTTAAAAACTCAAAGAATAAAAATATTCTTAATGTTCCATTTCCTTAAGGCCCTACTCCCTTGGAGAAGACCAGGAATACTGTGACAGCCTTTCTTCTTAAATTATGTCTAAATCTTTCAGTGGATATTTCACCTTGTTAATTATGATTCCTCATTTCTAACTTTTTTTAATTTTGAAGTAGTTTCAGACTTTTAGAAGAACTTCAATAGTAGAACAAGTTATCTCCATATGCTCTTGATTCAGAGTCACCAAATATTAATGTTTTAACACATTTACTTATCATTGTGTGTGTGCGTTCCCTCTGATCTGTTTGGGAGAGAGTTACAGACATAAATACTTGAGTGTATTTCTGTCCAAAAAACAAGGACATATTCTTACATAACAACAGTACAGTTATTAAAACCTAGAAAAGTAATACTGATATCCAGCTATTACATAATATACAGATCTTATTTAATTGCCATCAATTATCCTAATAATGTCTGTTATAGCAAAAAAGAAAAAATTTGTACTACTCAATCTAATCTAGAAAAGTTAAGTCTGTGCTACTCAGATTTAGGATCTGAGTCTCCTTGAATCTTACTTAATATAGAACAATTCCTCAGGATGTCTTTTTTTTTTTTTTTTCAGTATGTCTTTATCTTTCATCACTTTGGCATCTGAAAGAATACAGGCCAGTTAATTTGTAGTATGTCTCTCCATTTAGGTTTATCTTATGTTTCTTCAATATTAGATTCAGTTATATACTTTTGACAAGATACTTATATATGCTGTGTTCCCCCTCACTGCATCTTTTCAGAGAGCACACAATTTCCATTTGTCCAGTTCCTGGTGATATTAACTTTTATTATTTGGTAAAGATGCCAGCAGTGGGATGGGGGATAAAATTGGGATAAAGTTCCTCTGAAAGAGATGACTGCCATTTTTTTTTTAATGTAAAACTCAGATGCCATTTTAAAATATACCATTTCCATTTGACAAGAGAGACTTATGGGACCCTTTCCATCTTGTTTTCTTGAGCCCATTTGACTCATCCCCAAATGGATATACTCAGCCTGAGAATCACAAGGCCTCCATTGACAAGGCTTTCAGTTTCAACAAGAGCTTAGGGTCGGGTTATCAGCTACATTAAAAGGGGTGGCAGGAGGGACACCAATTGGTGGCTGTCAGGAAGGTCATCTATTGTACAAAAAAAGGGACCTCTCCAATACTCTAGCAATCATTGCACCCTTAACTGAAGCTGAGACATCCCTTTTTCCTTATGGATTTATACATTGTTTTTGTTGAATCAGCCAGGAGGGGACAGTCTATGTGTAGTCCCTAAGTAGGAAAATCCTCTGACGTTTATGAGCATTTACAGTACAAGCAAATAAAACACCATTGCCAATTATGCATTCAGCAGTGGAAACCAAAATAATAGTATAGTGAAGTGGCCCAGAAGCCCCATGCTGTAAAACACTTGAGCTTCCCTTCCCCACTTTGAACTGTGCCCAAATCCCCTAAGTTGAATTCAGGCAGCAAGGAGTCTAACCTGACGCACATCAGAGTCTACACAAGATTCCCAACCATGCTATTTCCCAGATGGGAAGGTGGGAAGTAAAGGGTAGTAGGAGAATCTAGGCTATGGTAGGATGTCATGGGCCACCAAAGGGAGAGTTGACTGCTAGGCTTTTTCTCCCATTTCGAGACCTCACCCTAGGATGAGAGCCTAAGCACAGCACCTCCTCCCTCAGATGCTTCAACTATCCAGCAAGCACCAGGACCCAGGATCCCTTTTCTTTCTGTCCCTGAACATATGCCACAACAGTTCCACCCTGCTGTTCAGGGGGATTTGGTGATCCCTGTGCCTAGCACCCCATCTTCTCAAGCTGAGCTATGAAAAGGGCCAGATAGATGAGTGTCTCTGTGTTATTAAGCAAGGTGTTGGGTTCACTTTCCTTTCCGAGTGGCCTGCTTATGACTTAATCAATGCTTTCAATTCATCCAAACCAATGTTTTTGGTTCACCCGAAGTTCTATTGAAATAACAAGGTCCTCATTGCTGACAACAGTTGTTTGGTTTGGGGGAACTCCTGGCTCAATAACCACAAACATACTGCTTTTCAGCTAGGGCCATCAAGCTTGCCTACCTGTTTTTATGATAACATCCCTTCCTCTGTCCACAAAGAGGAAAGAATATGCAACAATCAGGCACCACTGGGTAGCTTGTTTAGTCCTCCCTCTTGTTGCTCAGCCTCTAAGTATTAGCTGAGCCTCTAAGCATTCAGCTTGTGTTCATTAACAGGACAATAGGAAACCCTTCTTCTACCTCCATCTCCCAGACACACCCCTCCTCCCCCACACCTGGACAAAAATATTCACTACAAGATCGAAGGAAGTTTTCTCATCTCTCTGAATCAGGCTCATTAGACTTTCGTCTTCCAGAAAGTCACATCTCTGTTAGTATCCCATCCTTGTCCCCAGAACTGTCAAAATTGCAATTTTGATTTTACCCTACTTTTATAAGCTATGAAGTTAACCTGTTGTTGTTTCATGGATGCTTATAGAAAACACAAGATGCTTATCACAGACCATGGACTTGGTCACTTAGAGCACAGTAAGCATCACGAGCATCAGCATGCTTACATTGGTTCCCTTTGTCCCCAGGTCCCATGGTGACAACATGGATGACCCAGATGGACTCCTGCATATACAGTGTATTGCACTGTAATAAAGAAACACTTAGCTTCAAGAATCTACCAATTTTATAGCAAGCAGTAAGCAAGTCCACCTTTTGTCCCAGAGGGAGACATTATCTTAATCTTCAAAATTGTTCATTGCAGATCTAGCCTGGGTAAAGAGAGGTCAGGGCCTGACATTCTTGGTATACACAACAAGATGTATAGAAGCATGAGAAACTTATGAAGGAGTTTTTCCCAGTAACAACCAGCCCTCCGGGGGGAAAACAGTAATTTTTAGAGATCTGCATTGTATCATCTGCCAATTTCCTGACTTAAATACTACCTCACAGCTGACTTCAAGCTTCCACTGTGATATCACTCAAGTCCAAGTTGGGAGAAGATGTGCACACACACTACCTGGACCACTGATAGTTGTTGCTTGAATCAGTTATTTCTATGATTTTGCCCTTGTCTTTGAAATACATTGAAAGGTATGCATTTCAAAGTTTGTTCACCTGTGAGTACAAGAACCTCCTTCATCTGAGAACCCTAAAATAATTTCTGGAGAAGTCTGGGAGGGAAATCTTGGGTTTTACTCATGGATGAAAGAGAACCCGCAAAATTGAAATGTTGAGAACTGCGGTTTGATAGTCCCAACCTCTGACTGGTAGTCAACCATCCACACTTCCTTCTGCATCTTTAGTAAGCAATTAAACCAATGCTTATGAAGTTCTGAGTCTGTAGTCATTTCCTCTGACATTATCTGGCTTTAATTTTCTTCATAACATTTATCACTCCTTAATTTTCCAGGGCCCCCTTTCTACTATTATTATTATTATTATTTACTTCATAGACAGTCTCACTGCCTTTATAATGCAAAAACAAGCATTTTGCCTATCTTGCTTACCTCTTTGTTCCCAGCACCTATAAGTGCCTGGCATGAGAAGATGAGTTGACCATAGATTTGAGGGTCTATTTCTGGGCTCTCTATTCTGTTCCATTGATCTATATGTCTGTTTTTGTGCCAGTACCATGCTGTCTTGATGATGACAGCTTTGTAATAGAGCTTGAAGTCCGGAATTGTGATGCCACCAACGTTGGCTTTCTTTTTCAATATCCCTTTGGCTATTCGAGGTCTTTTCTGGTTCCATATAAATTTTAGCATTATTTGTTCCATTTCTTTGAAAAAGATGGCTGGTACTTTGATAGGAATTGCATTAAATGTGTAGATTGCTTTAGGTAGCATAGACATTTTCACAATATTTATTCTTCCAATCCAGGAGCATGGAACATTTTTCCATTTCTTTGTGTCTTCCTCAATTTCTTTCATGAGTACTTTATAGTTTTCTGAGTATAGATTCTGTGTCTCTTTGGTTAGGTTTATTCCTAGGTATCTTATGGTTTTGGATGCAATTGTAAATGGGATTGACTCCTTAATATCTCTTTCTTCTGTCTTGCTGTTGGTGTAGAGAAATGCAACTGATTTCTGTGCATTGATTTTATATCCTGACACTTTACTGAATTCCTGTATAAGTTCTAGCAGTTTTGGAGTGGAGTCTTTTGGGTTTTCCACATATAGTATCATATCATCTGCGAAGAGTGACAATTTGACTTCTTCTTTGCCGATTTGGATGCCTTTAATTTCCTTTTGTTGTCTGATTGCTGAGGCTAGGACCTCTAGTACTATGTTGAATAGCAGTGGTGATAATGGACATCCCTGCCGTGTTCCTGACCTTAGTGGAAAAGCTTTCAGTTTTTCTCCATTGAGAATGATATTTGTGGTCGGTTTTTCATAGATGGCTTTGATGATATTGAGGTATGTGCCCTCTATCCCTACACTTTGAAGAGTTTTGATCAGGAAGGGATGCTGCACTTTGTCAAATGCTTTTTCAGCATCTATTGAAAGTATCATATGGTTCTTGTTCTTTCTTTTATTGATGTGTTGTATCACATTGACTGATTTGCGGATGTTGAACCAACCTTGCAGCCCTGGAATAAATCCCACTTGGTCGTGGTGAATAATCTTTTTAATGTACTGTTGAATCCTATTGGCTAGTATTTTGTTGAGTATTTTCGCATCTGTGTTCATCAAGGATATCGGTCTATAGCTCTCTTTTTTGGTGGGATCCTTGTCTGGTTTTGGGATCAAGGTGATGCTGGCCTCATAAAATGAGTTTGGAAGTTTTCCTTCCATTTCTATTTTTTGGAACAGTTTCAGGAGAATAGGAATTAGTTCTTCTTTAAATGTTTGGTAGAATTCCCCCGGGAAGCCATGGTCAACTCATCTTCGACAAAGCAGGAAAGAATGTCCAATGGAAAAAAGACAGCCTCTTCAATAAATGGTGCTGGGAAAATTGGACAGCCACATGCAGAAAAATGAAATTGGACCATTTCCTTACACCACACACAAAAATAGACTCAAAATGGATGAAGGACCTCAATGTGCGAAAGGAAACCATCAAAATCCTTGAGGAGAACACAGGCAGCAACCTCTTCGACCTCTGCCGCAGCAACATCTTCCTAGGAACAACGCAAAAGGCAAGGGAAGCAAGGGAAAAAATGAACTATTGGGATTTCATCAAGATCAAAAGCTTTTGCACAGCAAAGGAAACAGTTAACAAAATCAAAAGACAACTGACAGAATGGGAGAAGATATTTGCAAACGACATATCAGATAAAGGACTAGTGTCCAGAATCTATAAAGAACTTAGCAAACTCAACACCCAAAGAACAAATAATCCAATCAAGAAATGGGCAGAGGACATGAACAGACATTTCTGCAAAGAAGACATCCAGATGGCCAACAGACACATGAAAAAGTGCTCCATATCACTCGGCATCAGGGAAATACAAATCAAAACCACAATGAGATATCACCTCACACCAGTCAGAATGGCTAAAATCAACAAGTCAGGAAATGACAGATGCTGGCGAGGATGTGGAGAAAGGGGAACCCTCCTACACTGTTGGTGGGAATGCAAGCTGGTGCAGCCACTCTGGAAAACAGCATGGAGGTTCCTCAGAATGTTGAAAATAGAACTGCCCTATGACCCAGCAATTGCACTATTGGGTATTTACCCTAAAGATACAAATGTAGTGATCCAAAGGGGCACATGCACCCGAATGTTTATAGCAGCAATGTCCACAATAGCCAAACTATGGAAAGAACCTAGATGTCCATCCACAGATGAATGGATCAAGAAGATGTGGTATATATACACAATGGAATACTATGCAGCCATCAAAAGAAATGAAATCTTGCCATTTGCGACAACATGGATGGAACTAGAGCGTATCATGCTTAGCGAAATAAGTCAAGCAGAGAAAGACAACTATCATATGATCTCCCTGATATGAGGAAGTGGTGATGCAACATGGAGGCTTAAGTGGGTAGGAGAAGAATAAATGAAACAAGATGGGATTGGGAGGGAGCCAAACCATAAGTGACTCTTAATCTCACAAAACAAACTGAGGGTTGCTGGGGGGAGGGGGTTTGGGAGAAGGGGGTGGGATTATGGACATTGGGGAGGGTATGTGCTTTGGTGAGTGCTGTGAAGTGTGTAAACCTGCTGATTCACAGACCTGTACCCCTGGGGATAAAAATATATGTTTATAAAAAATAAAAAGTTAAAAAAAAAAAAAAGTGCCTGGCATGAGAAAGAGAGTCAATAAATATAGGATATATAAATGAATTCTAGGTCCTGGGTTAAGACCCATCCCATCTCATTATGCTGCCTCTGTATTTAGTCACTTTCAGGATGGTGGGCATGGCAGATAGCAATCGAGATGGCAAATAGAAGCTCCAGATTTTTAATCTTATAATTAAACCTTGATTGGTTTTCAAGGACATCTGACATCCCAATTCTGCCTCTCATACAGTATGTATAATCAAAGAAATCATTAAAACTTTCCATACCTCAGTTCTCCAGCTAGTGTTCAAGGATCTCGAAAGAATGGCTTCAGTTTTCATTGTCATCTGTAGACCATTCAGTGCTGCTGGGCCTGTATCTGTGACAGTTTTTGTCTCATTCTGATGACTTCCTTGCCTCTGGAGGGTGATAGAAGAATAAGAATGAACAGCCATAGTCTTGCATTTCTGTCTTCTATCACAGTGATTCAGAAAATCTGAAGATTCTTTGAAGGCAATATCTCAGCTTCTCTTTAACCGGGATTCAAACCATTATTCTGACAAGTTTCCCAAACTCACCACTCATCTGCTTTCTCATCTATAAAATGGAGCTAATAATGTGTATACACCACAGTGTTACAGTAACAAGTTATCTCATTTAAGATAACCTAGATCAGGGATTCTCAAGTGAGGGCCTTTGATCCGCAGTATTGACATCTCCTGCCAGGTAGTTAGAAACCCAAAATCTTGGGACCCACCCTAGACCTACAGAAGCAGAAACTCCAGATGGTTTTCCAGATGGAAGGTTGCCCCCTTCCATCTGTGCCTTAATAAACCTTCCTAGGTCTAGATTTAGATCTAGACTAGAGTCTGAGAACCACTGACAAATGAAATCACCTGACACTCATTTGGTCCTCAATGTCTGCTTTTCACATATTCATTCAGGTTTATTAGCCCCCACACCAATCCCAGCTAAGCTGCAGAATAATTTCTCCTCATCACACTTGGCAGATGGGAACAATGGGTGGGAGACTTGGGAGTAGAGCCTGCTCTAAAACCCAACTATAAACACTTGTTCTGGCTGTTGTTCTCCTCCACAGTTATCATAATTCAACCAAATGTTACCTCAATGTTTATGTTTCTTTTTTTCCTATATCTTTTAATTTGTCAAGGAGTTGTTTCAGCAGACCAATTTATGCATACACGAGTAGCCAAATAGTTGCCTGTGTGGGCAGAGACTAAGAAGGCCATAACACTGGGGTGACAGAAGAAAGAGCATGTGCTTCAAAATCAACCAGTACTGGGCTCACTCCATCCAGGGAGCACTGGACAAGTTAGCCTTGGTGGAGCCTGAGTTTTTCAATTGAAAAATGACCTTAACAATAAGAAAAGCCTCTATTTATTGAGTGTCTCCTATGTGTCAGGCACCAAGCTAGGCATCCTACATTTGATTATATATTATCTCATTTAAACCAAAACCACAAGTTATCTTTTTTATCTTTAACCATATTTTATTTAGATACTTCCAAAATTTTCAACGTGATTTTGCAATGTTCAGGGCCCATCATTTTCTTTTCCAATATAATCAAAAGATAACAAAGACACTTTGGGGAAACAGGACTTAATTAATAACTAGCTTTTTGGCAAACTCTGTTAGAATGCCTCAATTCCGTTAAGTAAGTGATATCAGTTGGAAAAATGAGGCTAATTTTGCTGCAGGTTAAAGAAAGTGGAAATAACCTCTAAATAGTGGTTTATCTGTGCTTTGTAGTAAAGGTTTTTAGTTCATACTTAATTGAAAAGGCAAGTTACTGTTGAATTTCGAAAACCCTGAAAGAGTTTTTTAAAGTAATTTAATGTAGCATTTTATGGCTGCTTTTGTAGTTTAGAATTTGCGATGGATATCGAGGGATGTATATGCTTTCTGATCCCTTAGATTTAATCAGACTTCTCACTTGCTTGCATAATGGTTTATGGTACCTTTGA
Organism: Mustela nivalis; assembly: GCF_964662115.1. Lineage (NCBI taxonomy): Eukaryota > Metazoa > Chordata > Mammalia > Carnivora > Mustelidae > Mustela > Mustela nivalis. The sequence continues at coordinate 48,264,878 of NC_139031.1, forward strand.
TGATTTGCAGCCAACTTGGCTCTTTTAATAATTTACTGTAAAAGCATTTAATTTTTAATGGACAAGAATGGGTGAGAGGTAGCTTTTGCATTGGTAAGTGTTCTCCTGAAGACTGGGAAAAAGGAACAGTGTATTTAAATTCCAAACATTATTGAAAAACATGCGTCTTTTATTACCAAAATCAAATGCATAATTGAAGAACATACCTAACCCAAAATTATTGTTCATGCTTTATTTAACCAGAAGATAGCATTGCTTTCACGATGCTATCATGAGGACACTTTTTCAAATGCCCCTCCTTTTTTTAATCTTCCATGCTGCTTTCAATATTCTGTCCCACTAGATAAAGGGTATCTGCCACAGGGTGAGAATATACATCATTTTATTACATCTTGCTCATCAAGAAAAGCCCAACAAAAGAATGGTTTATAATGTCTGGTACATAAAAGAAATGCCATCTTATACTCATTTTCCTTAAAAGTTTTTCTAAGATCTCCATATAATGTGCATACCTAGGAATGATTTCACAACTAGTCTTAAAAATATCAGAGTTTCCATGTGGAAAGAAAAATGGGAAGATGCCAGGATAAATATTTTTAAGACTTGATGGAGGACAAAACATATCTTTCTTTCAGAGGCACATAAAACAAAAAATGTTGCAATTGCCGAATAACCCCTTTTTCAGATATGCCATATGTAAAAATCAGAATGGCTTCACAGAACTACTTTCTGGGGAATCAACTAACAGCCTACAGTCCTGGAAACTTGTTCTCTATGCTCCTAACATTCCACAGCTGACTGTCCCCAAGCTTACCCTGAAATGGCCCACAGGGAGAACTCCGATGGTCAAGGGTCCAAGTCTGAGCTCTGTTTCTAAAGCACCTTTTGAAGTCAGACATGAGAACAGTTTCATGAAAATGTGAAACTCATTCTCTTTGTTTTGGCCTTCAAACAGTCTTGAGACCAATGCCTGCTATGGAGATTGGTTCCCAAGAGCCTTTGGTTCTTAGCCAAGAAGTTTGTGTTCTGTCAAAAATTATCCCATCTAAATATGAAAGTTTGAAGATCCAGCCACCATTTCCATGCTTGGTTTCCTGGGATAAACCTGCAGGTGCAAGATTTACCTGGTTAACAAGGACTCTATCTACTGCCCACCATCTTTTGGCTTCCTGGCAGGGATTATATATAAAACAGCCTCTATAATAGCTTTCTCTATTAGCCAGATTCTCATCTCCACCCCAGCTAATAAACAGAAAGTTCAAGATTTAATCAACTGTCACCCAGATTTGAGGAGTCAGGAAACTGATCCCGAACAGACAAGTTCCGAGCCATCTGACTTGGGTGACCCTTATCAATCACT